>NC_092818.1:122124212-123619212 GCF_023375885.2 Dermacentor andersoni | reverse complement strand
TGTTCGGGATCAGCCCACGTATGGGGAATGTTTAACGCCTGCTTCACCTCTGCCGTGGCTCGGCCCGGTATTTCACTATGTTCGGGTTCGGCCCATGTATGAAAACTTGTTGGTATACGCGCAGATGTGATCCGCTAGATTCTAGCCATAAACAGCTTCGCTATAAAAATAGAAAGCGAATGTGGCTTAATGGTTGGAGCAATGTGCTTTCGCGCAGGAAGATCGGGTTTCGGTCCCAGCATGGGTAAATTTATTTTTATTCGGGAGGCCCAAACACATGCGGGACAGTAGCGTGCCTACCTACATACCTACATACCTACCTACCGGGAAGTACCGGAAAATGGTACAAAGAAGGCTTCGCATGAAAAGCCAAAATAGCTACAACTTAATTTTTCCCGTATTACGTTGCTCCATTTGCAAATAAGCATAATTCTGTGATCGGGATTGTCTTTACATTGTGTTGGAGAGCACCCTGTTAAGAGTCACTAAGAAAAGACAGACAGTCAAATAAAAGGCTTCTTTGTAAAATGGATATCCTGATTTTTCTGATACTGACATAAGTTATCATGTACAAGGAACATAGAAGCCATGCTTTCCACGAGAGAAATTGTAAGTCTGACGCTCGCATACGCAAAAGTGAGCCAGAATTCATTGACACCACGATATTCGACTGCCAAGAAACATTCTTTATTTAATAAGAGTAACATGGGGTTGAATTCACGGGAATTGCCGCTAATATGTAGAAATCACGATTTTTGTTCCATGTAAAATTGAATTTGTCGATAAGAAGAGTACCATAAAATTTAACAATATATAGTGAAGAAAACCTACCACAACGTTTCCAAGATGGCGGTAACCAAGAAAAAAAATATATACTTTCGCAACTAGCCAAAGAAATGTTTCAAAATGCTTCGTTTGTCATGTCGACACATCATTGCACAAATTCCTGTGATAATAAATAGTACGAGATAAATATAACATTTCCGCTATTGCATTCCAAAATGTCGAAGCTTCTTTTGTTTGTACATAAGAACTCTTCGAGAGATAGAATGCAAGAGGAGGGAAGGTAGGCAGGTGAACCAGCTGTGCATCAGGTTTGCTAGTCTACACTGGCGGTAAGAAAAAGCGGGAAGGGAAAGAGGAAAAGAGGGAGAGAGTGAGGAGTGCGTGCACACAGTAGGACACACTGAAGGACTAAAATCGATCACTCAGGCAGGTGTTCTTAAAAACTTATGGTCGCCCGAATAGCTTTCTGAACCATTGATGGCTGCGGCCAAGATCAAAGAATTTTCGCTTCCGAAAATGTTTTACATTCCATTCGTCTTAGTGCGGTGTGTAGAGAGATGTGCTGGACATTGTATTGAGGGCAAGTGCGCAACAGTTGCTCGATTGTTTCGAACGCAAGTCTCGAACGCAATAAAAAGCATTGGGAATAATATTGTTAGTGTGTAGCTTCCGGAAACCTAGTAATTACCGAAAAAGGCGTACGTATTCTTTATTGTTTTTTTTTTGCTGATAGCTCATATAGAGCCAAGTAGTGAAGAACGGTGACAAGAAGATAGCTTTAGTCTAGTCTGCCCACTTATTTAAAACCTCTGTAGAAGTAGTCCAATGCCGTCATAGTCTTGCAGATATGCTAATGACAATAAACTACCTGCGCGCAAAGTGGTACAGCCCCGCTGGCACTTTTATTTTAGGCAGGTCCCTACTAATATGTGTAATAGAGTAAAGCGCCACTTTTTACAATAGTGCTTCTGAAGGACAACTAAGGCAATCTTGGACGAAATACTCCTCACACTCGTTAGGAAAGCAGATACCATTCAGGAATACTGGAGTACACTGTAATGGAGGGCTCATTCTTTTCAGCCCATATTCTATGATGATACCTGACAAGTGTAGCCGGACCACCGTGCTTAAAATGGCTGATTTTGCCGTGGAGATGCTACCCGACCTGTATTTTTGTCGTACTCGTAATTGGGCAAATCTTGGCGGCTATTATCACAAAAATAAAGGAGGCCATAATATTAACATTTACACAGAGATAATGATTTTACCCGTAAGAAGGAACATTTGTTTTCAAATTAGCTCGATACTCACATTCACACAGCAAAGCAGTTTAACTGTGAGGAGACACTATAGATAGCGCGGCTTTCCTTCAGAGGTGTAATAGGACCAAGTGCTTCGTCCGATCCTAGGCTTCAGACGACGGAGTTTAATGGCGCCAACAGAGACTCAACACCTAGGCGATAAGCTTTCGGCACAGTTAACTGTGCCGAAATTACTCTCGTGTAATCTTGCTATTAGGCGATTACTGCAATATAACGAGGACCGGAGAAGCGTTGCGCAACAGGTCTGCTGGGGCGCATTCCAAGTACCTAACTAACCTCTGTCCTATCAAAGATTCCCCGTAATATGACAACTAACGCTAAGCGAGAACGGCATGCCCGAAAAGTAAAATTTGCATAACTTGGAGAGAACGCTAGCCAAACGAATACCGAAGAAACTCCACTAGTCGGGCATCTATGCTTGGTTCGGCGAATTACCGACCACCTCCAAGTGCCCATAGGACTAGCACAAACCAAGGAGATGAGGCGTCCCACTGCGTACTGCGGTGCGGGCGCATCGATTTAGGTTTCCTGACGCAACTGCGTTCCATTGTGGGCGCTCGGCGAAGACAATATGAGTCTCCAGGAAACACGGCCTGGCCGACCATACTCCATTTGCAATTCGAACCCCCCTGCCTCCTCTCATCAACCCACACTGCCTTTCCCCCGGAACCTCTCTTCCGGTTCGTCCTACGCAAAGGCGTATTCTTATGCAAAGCGTTCAGAGCTGCGGCAGCTCTGGCTCGGAGCAGATGCTGCGCAAGCCTTAGGGGCCCTCCGACGTCGCCCCGTCCGTTAAGTTTGCCGTCGTCGTGGATATTACTTTGGTCGTTCCGCCAACAGTGTGCACGTAGGACAACTTAGGCAGCTAAATAAAGAAAGAACGAAAAATATATGCATATATGTAAAAGCCAACAATGCGGAAGAAATGAGGGCAGGGGGACGTTGTAGGAAATACGGGGTGGAGAGAAAGGAAGGGGGGCAAAAAGCGGGCGCGTATAAACGCCAAACCCTTTCGCAAGCCGAGCACTGTGTGACGACGCAAATTTTTCTTCCGAGAATTCCTCATCTCGTCGTTGTTCACCGTGTCGAGCGGGAGGTCGTCTCCGCGAAAGAATTCTGAAGAGGCGCCTCTGGACCTCGCCATTTTTCGTCGTATTTTAAAATCTCGCCGCCTCTTCGCATTCCGGTGAAAATGACTTAAAACAAATGCAACGCTCAGAGAGCTTAAATCTCTTCGCAACAACGAGTGTTTTTCTTCCTGAAGCCGGAACGCCGGTGATTCCCCTTTTATTTTTTTATTCTTTAGTCACGGGTTTTGTGAAGATTCCCCATTGGAGATTCACGATGCGGCTTTGTCTGAATCCACGGGTTCGTTTCGTCTTCGAAGAAGCAAGGCTGTTACATTGCTTTCAGTTTGAGGCTTACAGTGCGCGGAAACAGCATCGAATCGCTGCGGAATATAACGCAACAGCGCTCGTTGGGCTTCTCTCAGTCCCATCGCAATTGTTTGATAGCTATAAACATAAGATACACAGTTTAGATGCCAATTGTACGACCGATGCATAGAAACCAAGGTTGCATAGGCTTAGAGGACCAGCCCATGTGATTTGAGCATTGAGCAAGACGAGTTAACTTGTGAATAATTGACGCTGCAAGAAATGAGAACATCAACGTTTATCGTTTTTTTTTACTGCGAGAGTTCGGCTTTATGTATTAAGACCGACACTGTTTCGCCATGATACGGGAGGCATCTAATTGCACTTTGCAATAAAACGTGCGCCCTTAGCATATGTTGTACTGAAATAAAGATAGTTATATATGTTGCCTAATAGCACCGCACACCTGGTGCACTATATGTAATGCATGCGCATATCAACGTGTCGTAGCGTTCTTGAAAAGAAAATTGGGGAGCGCTGAGTGTGTGAGAAAGGAGACGCGTGCAAAACATGTTATCATTGTTGTTGGAGGACAGGTGCAATTGGTGCAATATTTTTTATATGTATAGCGGCAGAAGGCTATTTCAAGTCCGCCACGTGTCGTTCATTGTGATAAAGACAAAGAACGTTGTGTTAACACAGAGAACAGCACCCTGTGTTCAAGAGGGGGCTTTTCCTTGTAAACTGCACCCCGTCTACATCTACACCCTACGCACTTGGTCACAGCGGTGAGGAGGCATGCTTGCAGGCTTCAATATCACAATGATAATTTTTTCTATCCGGGGGGGGGGGGGAGGAGCTGGTGGCTTTGTGCATTATATGGTGAAGTGTGTGACTAACTTATTTCTGGTCTAGTTGGCTCAACAGCTTTAGGAAATAAAAATATTGCGCGACAGAATAGACAAGCACGCCAGAAACAAGTTCTCTCGTATTTGTCTGTTCTCTTCTTTCTTTCCTTTTTTTCGCAGTCTTCCTAAGTGAAGATGCTTTTCTTGTTTGTTATGATAAGGCTGGACGTTACCGCGTTCTAGACAAGGTCATGTCGATGACCCGTTAACGTAAACGGTGAGCTCCAAAGTAACGGTAAATCATTCTTCAATTCTACCTATCAGACTCCATTATGTACAAGCACATATAGATAGAACTGGCTTAAAATGTTTCTGCATTACTATGAAACTGGGACAAAGTGATTCTTGAAACAATGCCTATCTCATTTTAACACAAGAATGGGGCAAATATATATTTGCATTCGATTTGCCAATATCTTTGCTTTTCGCAATAAAGAACAATTTGGTACATTAAATAGTTAACCGCGGTGATATTTTGGATGCTCCAAATAACTACTGATACCAAAATTTTGCCTAACAGAACTGGATAAAAATCTATTTTCTTTTTAGTATAATGTCGTGTGACTCATGCAAAGACTCAGGCCTATCGTAACCTCCAACATCCCGTGCTTCTCGCGTACGGTGAACGCGAGGTGGCATCGCCGCGTGTGGACGTATCTCATCGGCTCCATGAGTTTTGGGTGTAGCACCCGTTCTTTTTGTTATATCCTAGTGACTCTTTTACGCGACATGTGTGAAGATTTCTGCGACGTTTTGAGACTATTTTTGAAGAGGTCTGTGCATTAGAACGCTTGTTATTGTGACTTTTGTGGTTCCTTGCCTACGAGAACTTGGTGGCTCTCCGACGCCGTAGGCGTTGACACGCTTCGTGCGGGCGTCATGAACCCGGTTGAGGTACTAGAAGGGGAAGATCTTTCCCCGGAGGAGATGCTCAAGTGGCGACAAACGCACATATACGAAGCCGCATATCAAGACTCACTCCGCAAGGACGCCATCGCTGCCACGGCCAAGGCAGCTGTATGGAAACAGATGATCTCCAGGAATAACACAGTGAGACCTCCCAAGTTACCCGAAGGCTCAAACAAGGCTATTTTTCGCATTCGCGGAGGCTTCGACGCCTCCCGCTTCAGCCACTTCCAACTCACCAAGATTCTCTCTACGGCAGCCGGCTTTCCAGCCACTGCGGAGCTACGCCAAGACATCGTTACCATCAACCTAACCACCAACACAGTTACCCTCAGCACGGAAAGCTGCGATCGCTTGAAGAAATATCTCGCCATCAACTCGTTCACGGCCGACGGCCAAGAGCACGAAGTCACCTCCTACAGCGTTCGAAACTCCTAGACATGCAAAGGCATTATCATTATCATTATCATCGACAGAGTATGCCTGGGAGAAGTTATCTATGAAAAAGACATTCTACCCATGCTTCGTGAGTGCAACCCACAAATGCACTTTTTAGAAGCCAGACAAATGGGAAAAACTTCCGACGCAGTCCTCGTGACTTTCTTGGGAACTTCCTTTTTGAGTCAAATATGAAATGGTGATGCTCCGGTGCAAGCCTTTTCGACAAAGAATGGAGGCCTGCACTCGCTGTTGGAAAGTTGGACATCGACCGGACGTGTGCCCTACGCATACTGAGGATACTTGCCATAAATGCGGAACTGTGAATGCTCCTACTGATCATGTGTGCATTCCCAAGTGTGCACTATGTAGTGGAAGCCATGAGACTGGATCCATTCAGTGTGCACTACGATATCAGCCCAAAATCTCACTCCCCAAGGCTGAAAAGACTCCTCCTCAATCCAAGACCAAGTCTTCTCCTTCGCCCAAGAAGCAAGGACCTCTTCCTAAGAAAAAACAAGACGAAGTTTGGCCTCTTCTATCCGCTGCTCCATCTAACAACAAATCAAGCTTTCCTCAGGTAAGCTGGGCATCGGTAGCTTCCCACAGCTTACATAAACCTAAGCAACCTGATGCCCCAATCTATGCCCTCCTACAGTAGTTTCAGGAAGAAAATCGTCTTCTCCGTAAACAAATTCTCGACCTCCAAACCCCTTCTCCGTGTACGACTACTACCACTCGATGTGAACCCTCTACTGATGAACAACCCACTGTAACTCCTCAAACTCTAACCATGGACACTTCTCCTCTTTCCACTACCATAGCCGCCACAAAGCGCAAATCTATTGATGATGGGAGAGATACTTGGGAGGAACACGATAAGCTAAGTCGCAAACTCACCGCACACATTAGAAACTCTATCAATCGCTTTGAGGCTCTTGAAAAACGCATGGATGCCGTAGAAGCCAAGCTTGAGTCCCTCACTACTAACGTTCATAGCCTCAGTGCCCATATATAGGCTAAATTTAACCAGGATGACGCGCGACTTACCCAAATTGATGAGCGACTCAATCAAATTATCGAAAGACTCGATCGACTGCATGGCCGCATCCCCTAAGCGCTCCAACCTAGTTGTGTGGCAGTGGAATTGTAGGGGCTTTTCGAGAAAGAAGGCCAGTCTGCAACAATACATAGCCAATCTCGCATAACCGCCCGCAGCCATTGCTATACAAGAAACGAATGGTTACGTTAAATTCCCCGGATACAACACATTCCAATGCAAAAGATGCGAACATCCCAGCACCGCGATCCTAGCACAAAAACATTTGACTGTTACTTGCTCCCATTTCGAGAGTATCGACATTGATCACGACTTCGTAGAAATACTTCCTCAAAAGACCAGGTCGCCTCCTATTTACATCCTTAACGTTTACAGCAGTCCCAGCTCTAAACACCACCGTTTTACTACCGTTTTTGCTCGTGCTAAACAGGAAGCTCGGAGAAACCAGCTCCTCATTGTTGGCGATTTGAACTCTCCAAATCAGCTATGGGGTCACACTACTTCCACACCTAAAAAAAAACGATCTATATGGACCCACATTCAGGATCATCAGCTCACCCTCCACAATGACTTGGACACACCCACTCTCTTAGGGAATAGTGTCTCCATAGATACATCACCAGATCACCATCACCCTCACCTCTCGGGTTAACTTAACTAAATGGGAAAACCTTCAAATCAATTTTGGTAGTGATCACTACGTCATACAGATTTCTGTTACTTTCTCTCACAAGCCCTTTCACACTCTACCTCTCAAACTTACTGATTGGGACAAATTTCGGAAAACTCGCGCAAATAATGCTCGCAATTCCATACTTGATCTACAGCAATGGATTAGTCAACTACAAACGGACTTTTACAATCATACTACAACTATGCCACCTGATGCTCCTTTTCAAACAGCTGATGCCAAACTATTACACATGTGGCAAGCGAAGGAATCACTATTAAAGCGGTGGAAAAGACGCCGCCATAACCGCAGGCTTCGCATCCGTGTAGCTAGACTTGACGATGACATACAAGCATATGCGACCCAACTAGTTAATCAACAATGGGGCCAAGTATGTGAGAGCATGCATGGTAACCTCAGTAGTAAAAAGACTTGGCAACTGCTGAGACATTTACTTGATCCCTCGACCTCGCGCGCACAACACAGTCACTACATCACTCAATTATTGCACAAACACAAGGATAATATTCCCTATCTTTTTCAGGAGCTTGCACGATTACACCTCCCTCCTACCACAACTCATGAGAATTCAGATTATACAGGCGAGGTTAATGAACTTCTCGACGCCCCAATAACGGAGGCAGAAGTTCGACATACCTTAGCTTCCCTTAAAACTACATCTGCTCCCGGTATAGATAATGTAAATAATAAATTACTCCAAAATCTGGACGACAAATCAATCTCTGCCCTCACAGAATACTATAACATTTGCTTCGATAACAGCTCTCCTCCGAGCTCATGGAATACTGCTAAAGTAATCTTTATTTCCAAAACCAATAAACCCTCTGACATAGCTAATCTCAGACCTATTTCCCTCACGTCATGCTCGGGCTTAATCGCTTCAATAAATACGTGGAAGACAATCAGTTATTCCCGCCAGAGATGATTGGCTTTCGCCAGTCGCTTTCTTGCCAGGATGCTTTGCTAAGGCTGAAGCATGACCTGCTCATTCCTACGTTTAGTAAGGACACCCAAGCCATCTTAGGACTCGACCTTCGCGGTGCATTCAACAGCATAGATCATGGATCTATATTACGTGAATTGAATGTTATTAACTGTGGTAGAAAAATGCATGACTACGTCCGCGAATTTCTTACCAATCGAACAGCTGTCATAAGTCTCAATGATCAAACTTCGCCCCCAATCACCCTAGGTAGCTTTGGCACTCCTCAAGGATCTGTGCTCTCGCCGTTTCTATTTAACCTAGCTATGAGGTCTATTGCTGGGAAGCTAGCACAAATACCGGATCTCCAATATTCATTATATGCAGACGACATTACCCTATGGATTAAGGGTGGCTCGGATGGCTACATTCAAGATACCTTACAAGAGGCTGCAGATGCATTGGCTACGAGAGCCGGGTTCATGAACCTCGAGTGCTCGCCCACCAAATCTTAACTGTTACTTCTCTCCGCAAATAAACGCGTTACGCCGAACATTCAAATTAACATTAACGGGAAGGAAGTTCCCGTAGTCGACAAAACCCGTGTACTTGGCACGCACATTGAATCTAACCGACTCAATACGTATACACTTCAAACGGTTACTGCCAGCGTAGGTCACACCACACGGCTAATAGGAAGGGTGTACAATAAGCACGGAGGTCTCCGCGAGGCAGAATTGCTAAGACTGGTACAGGCGTTTTCTGTCAGTAAAATCACATTCTCCTTTCCCTATTTCCACTTAACTAGGGCCGAGGAAGATAAAGTTAATTCACTGATACGCAGACTCTACAAATTTGCCCTTGGAGTGCCAAGTAGAGCTTCTACTGAGAGACTTTTGGCTACAGGTACCTTGAATACTTTCAGTGAGCTCGCAGAAGCCCATCTGACCACTCAATACCAGCGCTTATCGAACACCAGCAGTGGTAGGCACATCCTAAACTCCCTAAGTATTGCCCCAGCACCCATGAACAATGAGAAATTCAATATTCCCCACTCGATACATCAGCACTTTCATATCCCTCCTCTCCCTAAGAATATGCACCCTGTTCATCACGAACATAAAAGGCAACAACGAGCTAAAGCCCTGCAGAAAACGTTATTTAACTACAAAGACGTGCTCTATGTCGATGCCGCAGAGTATCCGTGTCGACATAAATTCGCCATATCAGTCGTTGACTCCACTGGCAGTATTGCGACAGGAGCATCCATTATAGCCTCTTCTTCGGAGGAGGCAGAGGAGGCGGCGGTGGCACTCTCCGCAACAATACCCAATTACTCTGTCATAATAAGTGACTCCAAAACTGCCATACACAACTTCGGAGCGGGTAGGGTTGCAGGACAGCCCTAGCCATTCTACAATCCGCCAGCCCAACTTCTGAGTTTAATCTGGACACCTGCTCACGCAGGCCTAATTGGCAATGAAACGGCCCACCTAAGTGCTCGAGCTTTCACGAAACGAGCACAGGCTAGACTAGGGGACGGTTCAGACCCCAATAATCTCCCTCCAGCATTCACCTCCAAAGACAGATTACTTACATACCACGACATTTGCGGGCATTAGCGCCTAGGTCACCTAACCCTCCCTCCTTTAATGATTCGGTCGTCACGCATACACGAGGTACTATGGCGTAAACTACAGACTCGCACTTTTCTATCTCCTGCCTTAGGTCACAAAATTCACCCGGGAATGTACCCTACTTCAGCCTGCAAGTTTTGTCCTGCTAGCAGAGCGGACATTAACCACATTATGTGGCAATGCAAGAACCACTCCCCTCCCCCTAGCCTTTGCAGAGCTTTAAGTAGTAGGGAGCTGTGGGAGGCTGCCATGCGCAGCTACTACCCCGAACTTCAGGAAGCTATCCTGAGGTGGGCTGAGGTGGTAGAGGAGGCCTACCGCGAGTAGGATAACCTTCCTCGCCTTCTTCCCGCAGCCCCTTTCCCTTTAAGATGGGATAAATAAAATTGTTTCTCTCTCTTTTTCTAGCGCGCACGCTTCGCGTGTGGCTGGTTTATATAAGACTTCGGCGAGTTAATAGTGCTGTAAAGAGGTCTCTTACCCAAGACGGCTATGTTGGAGTCTTAGTTGCATAAGACCTGAGAGCTGCGGCATCACTGAAAAAAGACGTTTTGATTTGATTTCTCGAAGTGTTCAAGACGTCCTTCACTGATCCAAGGGCAAAGGCAACTCTGCAAATAATTCCGCAGGCGTGTGTGGCTTGAAGTGAGAAAAAGAAGAAAATTATCAGCATAACAATATTTTCAAGAGAATGTTTGAAAAAGGCTATAGTTCCAATTTTTTGCTTGTTCACAAGCTGAGCGTCAATCCGTCGTAATAAAAACAAAGCTTATATGTCTGGAAGTGCACAATCTCTCCATCGCCACCGTCGTTATCGTTAGCAGTCAGTTTGAAAGTCTTCCGCACATCAACGCCCTTTCCGCGATCTCTCTATAACAATTGTTCAACACCAACCGTTCGCATCCCGTGCAGTCATTTCCGGTAGAGGACCAAGATCTTTAACAAGATAGAGAGAGGGTTATAAGGAAGGCAGGGATGTTAACCAGTCAAGTGTCTGGTTGGCTTTAACAAAGGTTTGTACGTAGTTATACCGGGAACCAGCCGTGTTGAATAAGCCTACTTGATAACATGATTTCTTGGGTAACACTCTATGCATTCTCTGCTCGTCTACAACCACTGGAGCTTCCGACTGTGGCAAATTATTGACACACGGAGAAACGCCACATGCGCGTAGCGCTATAGAAAAGCAGTCTTTGGCAGTGTTCTTTAGCGTGAATTTGCATGTCGATTGGTGTATGTTCCGCCTGTGTATTTCATGGCAATTTAGGCTGTCATGTATATCACCCAAACGCCAGAATAGCATGCCGGGCTTGTCAGCCAAGCAAACATCCACAGCTTTTTATTAAGGTATGCAGCTAAACTCACTCTTCTTCCCTTCGAGTTAGCCTCGTAATTTGACTGCATTGCTATGCATAGATTTCTTAATACGTGTTCAGTTCACTATTTCAAATCAAGGCTCTCTGATTTTTCCTCACTGCTCTTGACAAGAGTTGACAAGTGCGGCAATGGCAGCGCTGAAGAGACGCTGTACCTCGAAAGTACTTGCTAAAAGGCGGAAGTTTTTGGCGACCAGCATGTCGCGCCAATCACCCAGTATGAAGCTTTCTTTTCTTTCTTTCTTTCATTTCCACAAAATACAGTAGTGCATATACGCATAGAAAGAAAGCAAAACTCCTTGCTGCATGTGCCTCTAGTTTGGCTAAGGACACGGAATTCAAGTAAGCCACGTATATCGACTTCGTAGTTGACCAAAAAACAAACAAAAAAAAAGCAAAGCGGCGCGCATAGACTACCGTGGAGCAGCAACAAGTAAACTCTTTTCGAACGGGAGCCGCTTCGGAAGCCGCCGCGATGGTGACGGCGGTGGCGTTTCTCTTAGAAACGGCATTAGAAACGCGGGAGAAAAGGCGAGGGAAGGCGGGCGAACAGGCTTTGAAAATGAATGGAAAGCGAACCCGAGTTGTTTTCAATTCTGAGTGTGAGCGGTTCTCTCTGGGCCGCCACCGCGAAGAACAACACAGCAAACGCGCCCACCTAGCCAAGCAGCCAGCCAGTAACCCTCGCGGAGGATCTGGGCACCGAATTCGAAAGACAAGGCGAGCTCATTTGAAATTCAGATGCTTGTCTGACGTCCGCGCACGCTCCAGCCCCGGGCTGCGTGGCATGCAGTAGCCGGGGCTTCGCTGCATTCTTCCGTTGCCACGGGTGTAAGCGAGAACGTGCTCGGGAGTAGAGGAGGGTGCGGAGAGGAGGGGCGGGAAGGAGTGGCGAAGAGGGAAGAAGGCGACCGCGGGGCGAAGAAGAGGCATCGGCTCTGCGCGTCCCTTCCGTAATTCAGTGCGGATGACCCGCCGCAGGAGCTGTGACGTTTTCCCGGCACTGAAAGCAGATCGTCCTGAAGGCGCTCCATTCCATCTTCGTCCGCCGCCTGTGAGCGTAAGGCTCAGTGTTGGCACGTGCCAAGGCTGCGTACCGCGCTCTCTAGCAGAGAAGGCGCGAAATTTTGATGTGGACGATGGGACGTGGCAGACACTGGCTTGGGATTCATAGCTGAAGCCTGTCTCGGTGGTGATCCCGACGTCAATTCAGGGAGCGCAGTTCAACCGCCGACGTCGGCGACGGAGGCACCGTCACGTGCCAGAAAGAATTTCGCAAGCCTGAAGCATTAACTTGTTGCATTTTTGCTCTGCAGTTATCATTAAACACACTCCCACGCTGCTGTATTTGACTCAGAGGAAATACTGGTGCAATCAGTTGGATTATGAAACTATTGCCTTTGTTTTATTTTTTTAATGTTACTTTTTTAGCACTTGAGGTAACGTGATATCCTTAGATGCTCTTTCACATGTGATTTGTATGGGCAAAGCAAGATAAGAGTGCATATCAGAGATAAAATAAGCATGCGCAAGAAATACACACATAAATTATGAGATAACTCCTATCGTTCACTTGCGTTTACCGACTTTAAAAGCTCCAGTACTGTCAGGTGGCAAGAGTCCTTTTGAATGGACAATATAATGACAGTGTCTTGTTAGTTGTGGCGCTCATTGGCCTATCGCTGAAATAAGTGTAAACCAAACGGTCGCCGTCCACACATTTTACCACCGAATGGCGCATTTCAATGATACAAAGTCATCTATTCTGACTTCCGCATGACAGCAGAGACCACAGCAATGGAAATAAAGATAGAGTAAGGGTTATTTAGTGTTTGAGCGCATCCCCTTCCATGAAGGAAAGACCCGCCACTTGGGCTGCAGTGAAAGTTATTCCTTTGAAGTTATTCCCGTTAAGAAAAAAAAGACAGAAAGAAAATAACGTTGCCTAAACAAAAAAAAGCTGTCGACCACATCAGTATACAAGGAAAATCCGATGGTTGAAAGCGGGCACTATCGAAGTTTCTCGTAATGCACAGAGGACTGTATCACTGGAGAGCCCCACCCATCCATCACATTCGAGTTCGGATAGAGTCACAGGCTTTCTATCTCATAGATATATAAAGCCCTCACAATCCAAGAAAGAAAGTGTAATAACGGCATAGCTGAGCCGAATGTGCATCTCTGTTTCTTTGCCGTTCCTTCTCTGTGGCTACATTGTCAACCAGAAGAATATATTTTACTTATTTGTATAGAATGTACGTCTTTCTTACTTCTTTATTTATGTTTTCAGTTTTCTTCCTTCATTCTCGAAATCCTCCTCGAAGCTATTATTCGTGACGAATGACCTCACAGCGATTTGTTGCCTCTCGATGGATGATCCAGAAGATATAAGCTCCTATTATATGAAATATACACACCATGTTTTCAGTTATGCGTCTTATTATACACACTCGGTTTAGAATTACCAGTGCTGGTATGTCTTTAGATACGTGGCTCTGGATAATCCCGAATGGCCAACATTGAAGTGAATTTATCGGAAATAGCTTTAAACTTCTAGATGTCATTACAGAAGTTAAAATAGTTCATCACCAGAATGGGCAAATAACGTTACTGAAAATGTAACACGGTCTCTATACAATCAAAGCGCTTATCTAGACATCTTAGATCAATGACATCAAGCGGCAATTTATACGGCAATTTTCGCACCATACTATGCTCACTTTCTTCGTAAACACACTGTCTGAGGACCACTGGACTCGGAACTGCGAAAAGATTGGTACCCTGAATTGAGACACAAGAAAAGCGGACAAGTCTGGTCACTAGTTAAAACTGAGGGCAACAGCTTAAGAGACTGATTTGGAGAGACTTCTTGTGCTTAAATCATGATCATTCAAAAATCATGAAAATAATACGTGAGCGAGTATAGGCAAGACCATACGGAAGATTGATTGTATCGTAGAAAAGAAAACGATGTCTGCTAATGATAAGGTTAGCTCCAAACTGAGCAGTTAGGAAATGAAAGATGCCCGTCTCAAGAAGAAAAACCATGAATTTAAGTAATACCATATGACCTAGATACTGAGGGAATATACCTCAAGCAATATACCGATAATCCCGCGAAATAAATAAATAAATAAAATAAACAAAATGAAACAATTTTTAGGCCAAGTTTCCTCTCTCCTAGTTTATATTTATTAATTACTTAACGCTGACATTTCTGTTGAAAAATGTTTGCTTGGTAACTAGTACTTGCTATGATGTTCAAGTTGAGAATTCGGCCTTCCGTTACTGATCAAGAGATTAGCAGCATTTAATTTATGCACAGGGATTTTCTTCTTTTGATTTTTCTTTTTCACTGAATATTAGCTCCCTTGCTGGACATCGGAAGTGTTTCTTTTTCTTTGTTATTTCTTTTTCATGAGAATTACGCGTACGTGTATGTTATACGATAGGCAAAGCAACAAATAAAGCGAGAATGAGAGGAATATCGAACTAGAAGCAAATTTAAAGTTTCCATTCACGTTATACATTGTTACTTCTTTAGATATAATATGCGAAATTTGTTCCTCTCTCTCCTGGCGTAACCAGGCATAAAAAGAAATCCCCAACCATGCATAAGTCATTGAAAGAATGGCGTTATCTTATTATGATATGATTCAGTAGCGTTAATGAACACTACAAAAACATCGTTTAAAATGCAGTCGCCCGTTTCGTTAGAGGTTTACGAGGCAGCGTGAAATTGTGAAAAAATGAAAACTGGCTCTCGAGCTAGCTGAAAAATTAGGATAACAGTATTAGTTGACATTTTCGATGTAAAAGGCGCGCATGCCGGCAGCTCGCTGCAGAAAAGTAATATAAAGCTGCAAAATGTTAACATTGAGCTCATGAGAGCTTTTAAACAAACATAAGAAAAAAAAGGAGAGCAAACAAAGCTCGTGGAAAAGATGAGTATGTTGCAGTAAAATAAAAAAATACAAACAGACGATAATACGGACCACCGGTTTTATTCATCTTTCGACTAGTAAAAAAAGAAAGAAAATAAGCTGGCGGTGGCTTTCAAGTGCATTTGTGCTAAGTGATGAGAGTATCCGTGTCTTTTATTTTTCTGCTATAGTGCTCGCAAAACGCGCACCTAAGTCAGCGAGAAAGGCAGTCATGGCGAACCACATTACAGACACAAAGAGAAACAAAGTAGGCGTGTTTGCTCAATTCTCTGGTACGTTTTCAAGCCCATGCGTTCCAGGAATTTTTGAAAGTTTCGGAACGAGCGGGTCGACGCAATATATTATTTCCCTATCGAGCTCTTTTTGTCAGCCGATGTGAAGACGAAAACTCTCGAAGCCGTTGGGCCGTTTCCCATATCCCCTCAAAGGCAGAGGATTACGCGGTGGGAACAGGAGGAGAATGCTCGAGGCATATCGAACCAGCGTGTGCTGTCACGCTGGGCATCTGAAATTTTCGTAGGTAGGGAGATTCTTCTTACAGCACTTGAAACGGGAACGCTGCACAAGAAAATAAAGAGACCGCGGTTGGAGCAAAGCTACGATAATATTTTATAGATAGCACCGCTGATCGAGCCTACGAAGTCTGGCGATAAAGAAAAAAACAGAGATGTAACTTGGAGATTAAGAACTGGCCCTAAACAATGACGGTTTCTCAAGCTCACCCAAACTTCGAGAAACATGTTCGTCGTCGCAAAGACAATTCCCCTTTTCGCAAGTTTAGCATCGACAAGGGGCTTTACCTGTTTCAAGTCATTCCATTATTAAATATGTTTGTTAAATGAGCAGCGAACGCACAGCCGATTTCGCAATATTTTAAGAGGTACTTAAGTTTACTGTTCACACCTAGAGTACAGGATATCCGAAATCATTTTTTCAGCGCTTATCCCCGTCACACACTTTCTTTTTCTCACCTGCCATGGTGGCTTCGTGCCTATGGCGTTGCGCTGCTAAGCACACCATTGTGACTCCTATTCCTGGACGCGGAGGCCACGCTTCTACGATGGCAAAAAAAAAAAAAAAATGCAGACGCGTGTACCGCGCATTGCCTGCACGTGAAACCCCAGAATGTAATTGTGATTTTAAAGTTTGCCTCTCCTCCTTTCCTCGCTTTCTTTAACCTTATTGGCACTGTAAATGTTTCAAAAAAGAGGGATGCGTCACTTTGATTCAATTTTTTCGCAGCCGTATGTAACGTTCTCGAGCATTTGTAACATTTTTTTTTGCTTTCCAAAACGTTCGACAAACAAAGGTGGCGAACTACCTCGTCGGCTGTTGCATGTTTCTCGGTACGAACACAAGTTTGAGAAATGCTGCCGATGGAAAAAGTTTTCGGTGAGAGTAAACTAATAGAGAACAGTGTTGTCGAAGCAATGAAAATTTATACCACGTTTTCAGGTGAAAATTACAATTGTGTTCAATGTTAAGATGGCAATGAGATCAGGAACAATGAAAATGAAGAAAGATCAAAGTGACAATGACGAATGTCAGCCCGCATATTCAGTGGAGATTGTTGTCCTTGTATCTAAAATGCTGGACCTGCATTTTGAAACAAACAAAGCAAGATTCCTAATAAGCGACATAGGAAAAAAACTAGTAAATATAATGTGATAAATTCATTTTAGAAAGCGTACATTGGTAAAGAAAGTGTCACTATTTTCGACCTAAACATTTCTACAAACTTGGTAATTCTTTACGTCTTTCAAAGGCGGTGTAATTTTAGTCAAATGAGAATTAACCCTTCCACAGCCTATTTTACCCAGTGTATCTACTCTAAAAATTTGACCACGTTCCTTACTTTCGGTGGGAATATTGAGGATTGTTCGGTGAAGAGCATTTCGATTCTTACGTAGATGTTTCAGAAAGTAAACTCGAAACGGAAGAGGTCATATAACCTACAACGCATAGTAGGCGCAAAAAGTCAAACAAATGTCTGTATTCATTATTCGCAGAAAATCTGGAGACACGGTCATAGGAAATGCTCCGTTCACTGGTGTCTTAGATTCAGCCCTCATGGACACCCCTTCAACGAAGCAAAAACAACTAGGTTTTAGTCAAATATAGATTTATCACTTCTCCATTTTTTCGCGAACTTTGTATCAATAGTATGTAGCTTACGGAATTGGTGCCATTCTTTAGACACCGTAGCACCAGAATAGCTTAATGCGAAACATTGTATAGGAAGAAATCACCCTAAGAAATCACTTTCTCGCTTACAACTACGGCAAAATAATGCTACATTATTAAAGCAGAGCCTAAAATACCTGTATTACTGAAAAATTATGAGGCTACGTGCAGTATATAATTAAGAAAATTTAGAATAAACTCAATTTCTTGATTTTGGGAGGAAGGCATAAAGCTAAGTTGGGAGTTCGAAAAAAGCGAATGTCTACTGCGTATGTAGTAAAGGCTCAATTGAGGCAAGCCACGTGATCATGCAATAATTTGGGGGCCCTGGGTTCTCAGGACACGAAGGCTACATCACCTGCAAATAAATCCGGAACTCCGCCCCCTTCACACGCTAGAGGTGCAGCTCGCGCGTACGTGTTGCGGAGGCGCGCGCTCATTGGGGCAGTGATTGGACACCGGCCACCGCTCGCCATTCTTCGCGACGACTGCAAGCATGCCTCGCCCAAGGAAGGTGAGCGTTGCTTCTACGAGATGCGCCGTAACAGCGACCGTAGCCAGGGACAGGCAACGGCTGCCCTGATTTAACGGAAGAAGAGATGCAAGAACGTTTAGAACGTGTAGAAGAAATCTGGAGATACTTTCTAAATTTGTTTGACAAACAACTTTAATACGACTCCTAAAACGGGCAAATTAATAGCATTGCATACTAACAAATAGACGATTCCTCGCCATTAACCCCTATTTGGCGGGAAACCTCAGAATTATCCCGGAGAAAGTGTATATCCATGTGCGTTAATACCAGCAGCCTGCGTCCCTGTTGCCGGATACCTTTTTCTCTCCGTCCCAGGAGACACTGAGGACATATCGAACCTCAGCCGCTTGAACAAGTTCGTATGGTGTTTTTTAATGCAGCATCATTGTTTTATTGGAAACAATCTATCAGTAGACATATTTCCGTAGTCTACTGGTAAAGCCAATTGGTTAAACATTTATTAAAGCGAAAGGCTTACATGGCTCACTGCGCGACAGCGCCTCACCAGATAGGCGTGGCAAAAAAACGGCACGTAAATTGCATCATCGTCATCTAACTAACAAATGTCTGAGTTTCGCCCGCAAGGCACAACACCAATTGCGATAGCAACTTAGCAGACAGCTATACAAAATAAGGAAAGTAGCTTTATCGGCCGTATAAACTTAGAAACATTCGCTTACAAACTGAATCAACAGGTATGGTGTCAGCATGCATAAAAAGAACATGAACACATTACAGTCGATGAGTGCAGACACACGCCGTTACACGCTGGTGTGAGCAAGAGCGGCAGCAGCAGCGAGCGAAGTGACCTTCGTGCTGTCTATCGCTTCAACGCAAGAGCGGCCAGAACACAGCGCGCACAAAGGTGTGCGCTGTATCCAAATCTCTTTCAAGATATGGCGCGCGCGACCGCGCGCGGCCGTGCAAAGAACGCACTTGTTGACGGAGTCGATGCCGCCCCCCCTCCATCCAGCACTGCTTACTCGCTTTCTTCTATATATGACGCGCGAGAGTAAGCCGCGATCGTCAGTTCCCCTTGCGCCCGGTCGCGAAATGCACAGTTGCTGCCGGAGCACAGCGCTCACGCCTTTCCCACCCCCTTCCCTCCCGTCACCCTACGGCCTTTCGTGCAGCGTGTCGGAACGGAACGAAAAAAAAAAACAAGAACAAAAAGGAAAGTAACGATATTTCAGACTGTAACGAAAAGGTAACTCAAACGTTATTCATTGTTTTGTTTCGTAGTGAAACCAAAATATGCTTGATCGGTTTTCGGTTCAAGGGAAAAGCCGGAGATCCGAAACAACGGTTGTCAGGCAACGTCAGCATCAGCGCGTATCTCAGGATCCGCATTGGCGCGTGTCTCAGGCATGGATAGTGTGAGAAATAGCCGGTCGAGTGCTCCACTAATCTAAGCCTGCTGCGCGGTGCACCAGCAGGACGGCATCATAACAAAACCCAGGGCTTGCGCGCTAAGGGGCTTATCGTTTCGTTTTCTGTCGCTACAGCGCTTTCTTACCGAAGTTTTATCGTTCGTTTATGCTCGTTTAAGTTCATTTTATCGGAACAGTGGTCTCGCGTTTCGGTGAGTACATTGGATGACGTGCGGCTTCTGAGATCATGCTCAGTGTCTTTATTCAAGGTACTGAGCATGATCTCAGAATTGGTAATTCACTTACTGAGAAAAATAAATACTGCGTTTTTATCGTTAGTTTGCTTCTAAAACTTTTGCATGGAGCCAAAACCGTTGTGAGCTGTCGCAGATGATTTATTTTGTCGTTCCGGAGCAGAAACGTAACGGAACTTCTTTCAGTGAAAAAAACTAAAAGCAGAACGAATAATATTTCGTTCTGACCGCTGCTTTCGCCCGACGAAAGATGGCGCGATCGTTCTCCGCATTCTCCGCGAGGGAAGCCGCGATCGTCGGCTTCCCTCGCGTGCTTTCATTTGCGCAGAAAGCATACGACGCGTGCCGACGGTGTTGTCACCATTTTAATTTATACGAAACATCACGGCGACGGCGAAAGCGAAAATGTGCCTGGAGTGTCCATATATTTGCTAGCACAATAAAAAGAAAAGTCGCCGCAATGATCATTTCATCCTCGGCCCCACCGCCCCGTAGCCGAGCGCGCTAACCACTGTGCCACCGTTGCATGGCACCAAGTTTGCAGCAGGCGACAGTGATGAATATTTTCGAGCCTCTGCACATGACTGGCGGGTGATTCACTAGATGGCATAGCGAGCGGCGGCGCAGTAACTCTGAAGTGAGCACGGCGAGCTGCAGGCGCTCGCTCTGCCTTTCGCGTTGTCGGGGACCCGCCGACGCCGTCGCCGGAGCCCATGCCTGACGGCGACGAATAAGACGCAAGGAGCATGAGATACCCATCGGACAACTACGACCCGTACACCCAGACTATGAAATAGAGTTCATATACGAACCGGATGAAGAAATGTAGTGTCAACATCATGGTGTCACTCGAAAAGGTATTGTCATCGCTAAACAAAGTGGTATCATCGAGAAAGAACTTTGATTAGAACTTCGCAAAATAAAAATGTGCTGAGAGATTGCGATATGGCCGGTTTCTCGTCTTGCGTGAACGTGGAATCTTTTCGGCTTATCGTCCTTGCCCCCCCCCCCCCCGTTTATCTCTCTCACTCTCTCGGAAACAACATAACGCAATAGCACTAAACTCGGCAACATTTCGCCGCAGTAGTAAATTCAGCGACATAAGTCAGCGACCCATTAGGCGACAAGTAATGCTCTCGCATTTGTACATCATAAGAATTGCTTTCGTGCCCTCATAGTATTTCTCTCTTTTTTTGCATAATTTTTTTTCAGTTGTGTCTCTTGTTATGAAATATTCTACCTGAGGCAGGTCGACATCAGCATCGGTGATTGAGAATGCCTATCTTAAATATTGTGTGTGAAGGTTGTGGCTGAAAAAACTTTAAGCTTACACCCCCCCCCCCCCCCTCCCAAGTATAATAATCATTAAACATTACCGTGGATCATCACACAGACTCTCCTATGGGTGATGTCTCAGTACGGTGGAAATATACAGCAAGCACAAATTTATATCTGTACGAACGTAGCATTCCATGTTTGGTACTAAATATTCGCTAGAGTATTGGTGATAACTTTATATGCAGATAGACTATCATGATGAGCGCGCAACCTCTAGATATGCAAGCTTTGTTCTTAAAGACGCGTTGACAACATGTTTTCATTGTCTATATCAATGGGGCCGCCTAGTATTATTTGAAACAATAAAGAAGACATTTATGGGATTATAAAATATAATGGCGCCCTTTCAGCCGAGCAGGCCGGTTTGCAAGATTGTTCTATAAAGTTGAACTGGATGATACTATAAACAATACACAATGTTTCCTCCTGAAAGAAACACCTTACCGATAAACGGGTGCTTTGCTCCACTGCGATCTCACACGGAAGGGCGGGTTTTGCGGCGGGTTTTGCTATGGCGATAGCAATTATTCGGGCACTCGAGGCGCATTCGCGCTGTCACTGACGGCGCCGTCGTGCTGTCCTTCTATCGACGGTCCGCGCGCGAAAAGCGAGGGAAGGACTCGAAGGCTTCCAGAGACGCGCAGTGCGTTTGGCTGCAAACGCGACTAAGACAAGTGGAGGCGTTATCTCGCTCTTTCTGAATCGGCTTTCTGCCGGAGCCATGGGTAGCCTTTGGCTTCCGCCGCTGGCATGAAGCTTGTGCGTCCACACCACACAGTTTGTTATTCGTTGGTCTGAGCTAAATGAACAGCAAACCTCAAGCTGAATCTATCCAATCCTTTCATTCTGCACTGACGAACGCCGGAAGTATTGCGTTAGTCTCTTTGGCACCATCGAGGTGCGACGTCTGTACTGCGACGGCTGGTGTTCCTAGTCGTGCTAGCGTTGTAATACGCCTGGTTTCTGTCATGGGCGCAGTTCTTGCGGCGCAGCAGCAGCTGTCTGGCGGGCTGCGTATCGCCATGTTGCTGCCACATATGGTTAGAACAAAGGAGGTTATAAAAACGACTTCATTTTAAACTACCTTGGATGGAAAACCCCGTGAGAAGTTGGAGCGCAACGCGAAAACCTTGCTACCGCATTCACTGCTTTGCCTTCGGCACAACTGCCACTTTCCTTAATGCCATGTTAGGGCTTTTTACTTTCTCTCTAGAATTAGTCAAAAAATACACGCCTTTTGCGTTGTTCTGAAGTTCTAGGAAGAAGCGCTGTAAAGATCGAACCGGGTGCCACCAGTACCCATAAGGGAGAAACAGCTACCACCGATAATGAGTTCTTTCACCACTACAGCTGCAGATGACCTCACTCCTCCTTCCGCTGACGAAGAACTGCACCTTCTTACTCCGAATAGTTTTGCTAGGCTTGTCTCCCCATTTTCGTGGTCGGCGGCCGGACTTCCTCTGTTTATAGGATGAGGACATAGTATACGGCCACAGGGAGGAGAGGGCTGCCAAGGAGGCCGTGACAGCGGACAGAAAGCGAGTCACCGGGTAACAGCAAAAGCTGCCCGTGTCTCTGGACGTCGCTGGTTGATGGAAGAGGCACTGACGTCACGCCAAAGGTTGGTGAACCTTGGGTGGCCACGCAATGGCTCAGCGTGCTGCTGCGATGACTGTGGCGGACGTGGAACAGAAGTTCGAAAAGCGGCGCGAGGCGCTACATGAACGGGATGCCACCCCGACCACCGAGGAACGAGAAGAAACGTTTCGCCAACGACTTTCACAGATAATTCAGTACATTCAGACAGCTATTCGCTTCCATTGACAATAATCTTGCATGCTTACTCCATATTCTTTTTTTTAAATATTATCTACGGCTACGAAGCCCGTTCGAAGTCTGAAGTTCAGGGCGTCATAACTGAACGGCTTAAGCTACCGCGGCTACTTCTGCAGCATAATAGAATGTTTATACATTCAGGCATCCATACTGCGTTTATTTTTTCTCTCTTCGAATACTGTAATTCCGAAACCTGGTCATCATACGTTCAAACTGATGCTCACTAAGTGACACTGTAGTCAGTAATTGCATCGTAGTTTGCCAAGTGACGCACCCGCACAAAAGCCGGATGCCGCACTATTCGCAAAAGTACGTATTCACCGCGCCGTGTATAGCTTACAATGAACGAAAAAATTCTGAAGCAGGTACCCTTGCATTCCATTAGTGGACGAGTCACGGGGGTAGAACGCCGGCAGGGCCAAATTATTCCAAACAGAGCCGAAGTCATCGTCCGAGAATTTGGCAGCGCTGTCGGTTGTGCCGGCGCATCATCAGCGACATCGCGCCACTGGAAGTCAACGTGTAACCTTGAGATGCATTTATGGTGAGCCCGCATTATTGGATCCCGCGCCGCCGAGTCATGCTACTTCGCAGTGGCGCTGGCGACGCTCATTATTTCGAGGTGCCAACAGTATAGCATCGCAGCCTCCTTCCCCGGAGGGGTGGGACAAGCCAATCTTTCACGCGAGAACTAATGCGGTCAGACGTCCCGCTGACTTCGTTTCCCGACAGCAGGAAGCGAGATAATTGCATTAGCTAAGATAACCGTATCTCTGGTATCTTTCTTTTTCATTTCGCCCTCTCATTTTCCCTCTTTGCGTATTTTGCCTTTCTTTTGACTGCGCTCAGTCTCTATAACGCAGTACCCCTCCCTCTCACCCCAGGAGTAAGGACGTATTTTATTAGCCGCGAAAGCCAATGACGCTCCCAGGCGCTATTACAAAGACTTGCGAAGCTCACGAACCCTCCTTCCCTCTACCACACACGCTTGTCATCCGGCGCTGGTCCCCGAATTCTTCCGCTCATGATGGTCCGCTTCCTAATCCCGGCAAGCTCGGGACTTCCGACGAAGGAGACGGCGAGGCAGAATGTTGGTCCACTGGCGTCATATTGTGACAGCTTTTGATTCTATCTATCTATCTATCTATCTATCTATCTATCTATCTATCTATCTATCTATCTATCTATCTATCTATCTATCTATCTATCTATCTATCTATCTATCTATCTATCTATCTATCTATCTATCTATCTATCTATCTATCTATCTATCTATCTATCTATCTATCTATCTATCTATCTATCTATCTATCTGACTGACTGACTGACTGACTGACTGACTGACTGACTGACTGACTGACTGACTGACTGACTGACTGACTGACTGACTGACTGACTGACTGACTGACTGACTGACTGACTGACTGACTGACTGACTGACCGACCGACTGACTGACTGACCACTTTTGCACCTACCTGGGTATGGTTCGAAGCCAACCATTAAAAAAAACTTGGAGTGTCACTGATTATGCGGCAGTGCCTGCGTATGTGCCGCTCTTCAGCGAACATCTTTAACGCTGACGTGGGTCAATGTAGATGCGGAACTGAAAGTGCCGCTGTTCGAACTCTTTGACAACGACTGGGAGCATTTGGCATGCGCCACACGGTCTGTGCTGGCCTTCAATGAACCACTTTGATGCCAATTTGGGTGACTCTGTATGTGCCAGTAGGCGTGTGCCGCTCTTCAATGAGCATCTTAGGAGCCAAATTGGGTAACTAGGTATCCACCACTGGGAATGTGCCGCTCCACAAGGATGACAAAGATCCCTTAAATTTCTCCGATGCTGAGCGGAACTGCACCGACGTCACGAGGGTTCCTCAAGGACACAAACCCGACGCTTTCGCAGGCTGCGCCACAATTTCACTACGTATGTGCCGGCATTCAACGAACGTCCTTCATGCCAACGCTTTAGCGAAGAACCTGCACCATGAATGCACTGGATATGTGCCGCTCTGCAAGCAACCTGTCGCCAACTTGCGTCACTGTGTGTGTGCCACTCAGGGTGTAGCAAGCGAGAGAACGATTCTCAGACTCCGCAGGGAGTGCCACTACATGGTACAGCTCGTTCAGAAAGAAGCGCGAGACAGGAGCCCTGCTGCCACATGACGCACTTCTGAGCGTTCGGATTCACCGGCGCAAAGTGCATTTCGTAGGGCAGGCGCAGGCTGCGTGGTGGTGGTGCTAGATGCCGCCAAGTGTTCTCAGGAAAGCGTGAAAGAGGAATCCCGCTGCAGTGCACGCCTCTTACATGACTCGTTTCAACTGTGGCGATGCGTTATATCGCTATGCTGATTCAATAATAAACGATTTACCGTGGACAGCCATTGTTGGTAGATTCCGTCTAATTTTTTTCCTGATTTGCACAAGTGAATCACATCTCTGTGGTTTTCATGTCTTCATGTTTGACGAAGATGACGAAATGTTACTTCTGTGTAACGCTGCGGGAATAAAAAAAAGAAGCAGGACAAGATCGACGAGAGGCCAGCAGTCATGCCTTTCTACCACCTCCCTTGGCCGAACGCTGCTTGACCGCCTCATATGATCGCCTTCCCCCTTCATCGTAGGCGGTCGACGGTTTGGTTTTGTGTTCTACAGACGCTCTCTCCAGGCCTCGTGTTGCGGGGGATTGGTCAAGTGTCGGGCGATTTATTTGTTTTTAGTGTTGTTTAGTATTCTCCTCTGATAATCTGGTTGATATCATAGTGAGTTCCTAATGTCTCTTTCTTCTCCCGGCCAGCGGCATTTCCTCTGGGCGGCTTCCCTTCCCACTAGTGACATTTCTATAGAGGTTTTCTTGCGCAGTGACATTCACAGCATCCTAGTTGCCCTAGTGCCGACCAATGGGGGATTCATCCGCGTAAAGAATCCAAAGACCGTTCAAGAAGAGTTGCGGAAAGCTACCCCGCACTTGCAGAGCATAACCGATGTGCGACAGACCTGTGTCTACGACCTTCTAAAGTGTGGAATGTTTGCGAATCACTCGGTGAGCCCTCTAATTCCTGCTCATCTAGCTTACGTTAATGGGCTAATTCGGGAAGTCGAAGCGAGTCTCTGTGCTTCTGAAGTGCTGCAGATGTTTCCCAAGGCAGGTGTCATATCCGTCTACTGATGTTCACGAGTTTCTGGGAATCAAAGAGCCCCCACAGAGTCGGTCATTGTCACTGTTGCAGGCACAACTAGGCCCTAATAGATCAAGGCATGGCCTTTAATACAAAGGGTTGAAGCATTTGCCCCCCGCCCACTGCAATGCGTTCAGCGTTGGCGATATGGCCATAGCATTAAGGGATGCAGATCAGAGCTTTGGTGCCGCGTTCGCAGAGGATGCCACGATGCAAAGACGCGTCCCTCTCAGAGCGAGCAATGCTGCTTGTACGAGGGGACCCACCCTGAGGACTGTTCGAAATGCCCTGCGAGTTATAGAACGAAAGTGATGTTCGCGTCGTGAGGCTCGGGCTATTGTACTAGAGAAATCATGTGGATACGCTCAAGCTGCTGCGTGTCACTCAATGCATATGGTTGCGTCTCTTGGTGATGTAGCAGCTGCTGTGGAGAAAGCTTAGGCGAAAACCCTTAACAGTCTTTGTTCAAACCTTTCTGAGACCATTGGGCAAGTTTTCACTGCTCAAATGTCACAACTTTTGCAGGTTGCTGCGCGACCAAGTGTTGTTTCTGATTACAGCATCCCATGAGAATATATACGAAGGCCTATTGGCAGAGACCTCCCACCGCAGTGGTGACGACACAGAACCTTCCGCATCCCGTGTCGAACGCCAGGGTGGTAACAGTTGCAAGTCCGGTTCAGAAAACATCGAGAACATTGATTTGGATGCTCGAGAGTGTAAACTTCGTGCTTCTCTGTACTCCTCTATATCTACTATCCTTCATAAACTAAAGGCTAAAGAGAGTCAAAATGACAACCTATGAAAGGATGATTTCCTAAAAGATAGTATTTTAAAGATGATAGTTAATACTGCCGGTATCTCGTCAACATAGGGGCCTTAAAACTGCTGCAGTGGAATTGGCCTTCCATTTTTGCTGCAACCACTGATTTGTTATAACTTTGTGAAGAAGCTTCTGCTGATTTGATTATTTTGCAAGAAACATGGTTATCTACAGAAAAGAGATTTCATTTAAAGAATTATCGTAGTTTTCGTCTGTATCGCCTTTCTCGTAGAGGGGGTTTAGCACTTTTCATCTAATCCAGAATTTGTCATAGAGCTAAGATTAGTCACCAGTCATTCTCTGCTGAAAGTGAGGAGCTAGCATTGGGCGTTATGCTGGCGATTGTGGCCCATTTTCGATAGTCGATGTTTCTATTCCTGCAAGAGTTATAAATACAGGTTCTCTTGATGCCTCCGTTGCAGCATGCAGAAAAAATATAATCATAGCTGGGGCTTTCAGTTCTCACCATGTATCATGGGGCTATCGGTCCGATTCTTGTGGCAAACGACATATAGATTAGACTTCATCAAATGACCTTAATTGTGTATATTTGAGAACCCCGACCTATTTATCCGGGAAATCGCATTGGGTACTACACCTGACTTTGTCCAGTTTGGGTTGTGTCATCTTGTTCTGGTCTGCTATCGCCTCGGCCACAAACAGCGACCACATTCCAATAATTCTTGAAATTGCGTGCCAAATTAATTTGGTCAATAAAGATGTCCGTATCTAATTAATTATAGCAAATTTCAATATTAATTGCCATCAAATTTAAGTAAACAGGGAGGACTAAGTGATGAAGTAAAGGCACTTAATTTGTGCCACGTGATAAATGACAGTTATACAAAATCCAGATTCATTATGCAGTCAACTAAAGGTGGTACTTATTCCCACTGGTGGAAACCTCACTGGGAACGCGAATATAGAAGAAAAAAAAAACAGCGTGGAAAATGTTACTGTATAACCAGTGTCCAGGTTATTGCAATGAGTATAAATTTGTTGGAGCTACGTTCAGGCAGACAGTTGACAAAGCGAAAGAAAATTATAACGCAAAACATTACAGTTATCTATCACATCCTAGTAATTAAAAAGCCCTACTTAGGTTTCTACGGATTGTTTGAACACCAACAAATGTAAAATGTTAGTTCCACTGCGACAATAGGCTTTGAATTTGATAATATATTTCCTAATAACTTCAAACTTCTGCCTATTAGATACCTGAAAGATTTGTTAGATGACCACTTTGAGAACCTCCCTATAAATACAGTAATAGCCACAGATCCTTCTGTCAGTGAAGAGAAGGCAGGAGTAGGCATTTTTTTCGCCAACATTAAGTTGGTATTTCTCCCTTCTACTGCCCATATTTACACCAATATTTCAGGCAGAGTTATTGGCTATCATTCTAGCTCTACGGAAACTTCCCTTATCTATTCATTGAGCCGTAATCACAACCAACTCCTTATTCGTATGTTCTGCTCTAACTGTGCCAAATTCATCTACCATTCTCCGAGAATATTATCCATCTATCCCCCAACATTTACGCCTCATCCACTTGGTACAGGTACCAGTACACATGGGACTCACTTTAAGTGAGTCAGTAGACGCACTAACGGCGTCATCTCTTAGAGGCCCGGTACTGAGGATCCTGAAACCTTCGGCATACATCACTGCTGCAAGATTTAGAAGATGTTGTGTTCAAGAACAGCATCATAAACCAAGTGTATTGAAAAACACCTATTTCCAGTACATTAGATTTCCTTGGCACAGCAGGTTGTGTTCAACAAGAAAATTTGAAGTTTCATTCAAGAGAATGCGTTGCTCAATACCAATGCTTAATTTTTATTTCCACAAGTCTGGTTTGGCACGCTCCTGTCATTGTTTTCTATGCAACGAACCTGAAGCTATGAAACATTATAGGGTGTCGTAGGTTCGACGTGCACAGAAAAAGGCTTCTAGATGGCCCCCTTGGCCAACTTTTATTGGGCATTACGCTCCCTGTGATACTGTCTCTTGGGGCGTCGTTACTAGGATACTGCAATAGGAACGCATTTGATGTCATGTTGAATTTTGTAAGTAAAACAAGGAGACTGCCACGTTAATTTCATTGTTTCACTTTCCTCCAAAAGGACACAAAAATATTAACCTCAAATTTTAAGAGGATACAGCCTGAAAATTCATAATTACGATTAGTATTCATTTATTATCATTCATAAATGAGAAAATTGTATTTAAATATTCTTCCCTTCGTACCTACTGCCGCCCGATTGATGGCCGATACCCCATAGGGGGTTGAGCCATATCCGAAAGCACTAAACCAAACTAAAGCTGCTGTTTCTGTCTCCGGAGCTTTTGTAGTTTTTATGTAATCCGGTGATCATCGCTCTCCTGCGCGTGGCAATGTATCCTGACCCCGTTGTACGCAGACCTGACATATGGCACTGCCTTCAACGTCGGCCTCAAGAAAGCGGAACAGCCGAGATGATGACACGACCAGTGACAGCACTGAACTGTATTCGGCGACTAGCGATGACAGCGATGACTTCGTCCATGTGGCGAAGCGCAAGGCGAAGAGGGGGATCCTCAGCAAGTCTTCGCCAGGAAGTACGTCTACAGTGAAAGCTTCCTGTGGTCCACCGCACCACACTATGCTCGTTGTTCCCATTGATTCTTCGAACAACCTGAGAAGCATGAATCGGCAAGTCATCTCGGCATGACTTCAACCTCTCGTGCCGAATGAGATAAAATACATTCTGCTTAAACCACGTAAAAACGTCCTGGCCATCCACATCGAGCACCCAGCCGCTTTACGTACATTTCGAACTGTTACGGAGCTTGGCGACATCAGGGTCCCTGCTTACATCCCACAGGACAGAGATACAACAACGGGCGCCATATGTGATGCCGACGTCTCTACATCGAATCGTGACCTTCTTGTCCTGGTCAAACCACCTACTGACACTACGGACATACTGCAAGTTTGCCGAATAGGCAATTCCCGTTGTGTCAAGGTGATCTTCAAGGGCGACTGTCTTCCTTCACATGCGAAGGTTGGTATTCTTCGTCATGCCTATATTCTAAGGCCCCTTCAATGTCACAAGTGTCTGAGAATAGGCTATGTGAGTGGCGTGTTTAACAACAAGCCAGCTTGCCCGCGCGGCGCCGAACCCCACAGAGCAGAGTCTTGCAAGACGACTACCCTGAAAAGCAGGGACTGCAATGGCAATCATGATGCCTCAACAGACAACTGCCCACTAATCAAAAAGGAGAAGAGAATCTTGAGACAAATGGTGAAGGATGGCTCGTCACGGAAGGAAGCGATAACGACTATTAAAGGACGCCGTTCCCGTCGATGGCGCGTTTCCAAGAAAAAAGTGTTGTTTTGCCTCCGGAGCATTCATTTACGCCGCCACCACCGCCACCATGGCCGAGCGCCCTACAGCTTCTTTGTCAGAAGGATATCGAGACTCAGAAAAAGGAATCTGACGCTGCTTGACCTGCACTACCGCAGGCACACTTCTCTACCGAGCGACAGTATCGACTACGCCAAGCGGTACTTCGACAAAGAAAATCAAGCTACGCAAGATGTCTAGGTCGTTGCTATGCTGAGGTCGCTGGTGAGTGTTATGCGATCCCTTCTCAATAATATGCAAATGCCATCCGCTAAATGTGCACTGCATGTACTGGATTCTCTTGAACAAGTATTTGCGGGTCTGTAGTAACAAGGTGGCTTCTCATCCACAACCACTGCGACCATTCCGGGAAGAAGTCAAGTGCGTTCCGTACTTCATTTGAACGCCAGAGGTCTGCAGTCACGGATATCAGAATTTCGGCACTTTGTTTTTTAGAACAAGTTCCCCATTGTCATTATTTGTGAACCTCATTTTCAAAGACAATTCAACTCTCGGGCTACGAACCAATTGTTTCTTTATCATGCACTGAACGTAGCCAAGTTGTTGTGTATATTCGCTAGGAACTCACGTATGTTCACCAAACAGTGCAGCCTCACAACGATAATAAATACGTGTGTCTCCGTTTTAAAAAGAAGATAGTTTCCTTCACACCGATAGGGACCTACATATCCCCATCACCTTGACTTGATTGACAGAGACTAAGTGACTTATTCACAAAACCTCCAGGCCCTTGGATAATCATGCGTGGCTTTAACGCCCATCATCCACTCTGGGCAAACCTCAGGACAATTCAACGAGGCACCAGTCTTGTTTATCGAGCATGGACTAAGCGCTTTGAACGATGGCAGCCCGGCTTATCTCCGAGGAGTGACTTACAGCAGCTGCTTGGAGTTGACATTAGTGTCGCTTAGTTTAAGTTCCAAAGTTCAATGGTTCACAGACATTGAAACTCATTGCAGCGACCATATGTGGACGTACATGAATATCAGAGGTCTTGGCAGTTGTTTCTACTCTGTGCTCTCAAGACAGATGGACTGGCAAGCGTACCGAATTTTGATCGAGGACAAGTGCAGACATGAACATCCCGAGCCCCTTGAATATATAATCATACAAGCTCTGCAGGCTTCTACGCGGACGTTTGAATCATCTACAAGACGCACAGATATTCAACAAGAATTGGAGAGGCCTCGGGTGATCCGCCATCGGGCCGAGAGACGATATAGGCCTACTAAGTCTGACTCATTCAGGAGAAAGTTCAGCGTCAAATGAACAAACCAAACCTTAGGACCAACAATGGAAGGGCTTCTGCGAATCGCTGGACCCTCGCAAGCCGTTATCCCCCGTGTGGAGAACTCTTCAGGGTCTTCGATTACCTCCACAACAACATCGTCCCTTCACAGCGCAAGCTCTACATCAAAGTCGTCCAGAGCTTGAGGTCACGGGAGAATTTTATACGAAAGTTACTTAGCGACTTCGTTCTGCTAGCTGACTTCTCACTACATAACGTTCCCATCGCGAGAGATCAATGCACGGAAGTGCCTTTCTCTATGGAAAAAATGCAAGCGGCCTTGGATGCGTTCAGGCGACCGCTATCGCCTGGTCCCGACGGGGTGACCTACGCAACGTTAAGGCATCTAGGTTCAACAGCACAACATTGTCTTCTGGATGTATTCAATCAATGTTGGCGTGACGGCATAGTCTCCGACGGTTGCAAGTGTAACCAGCTGGTGCCTATAATGATTAATCAAAAGACTAGCGCAAATAACAGGGACACAGACAGAGAAGACGACAGGACGAGCGCTCGTCCTGTCGTCTTCGCTGTCTGTGTTCCTGTTATTTGCGCTAGTCTTTTGATTAATGACACACCAACTAGCCCAGCTTTCTGACTTGATCGCCTATAATGAAACCTGGGAAGTCTGCACTGGACCTTACATCATACCGACCGATTGCACTTGCGAGTTGCAACGGTAAGGTCATGGAGAGGATGTTTCTAACATGTACGGATTGGTACCTCGAATTATGTAGCATTTGCCCTAAGGCTATGGTTGGATTTTAACGTGGACTGTCTTCAGTTGACAGCGTCATTGATCTCGTGACCTCAGTGCAGCAACAAAAAGCTATGAAGCAGCTTCTGTGGCACCATTCTTAGAAGTAAAAGGTGCCTACCACAATGTTACACATGAAGCAATTCTCCAAGCTCTTGAGGCTGCAGAACTTGGAGGCCACGTCTTTAAATGGATTAAGAGCTATCTCTCACGGAGATTTGTGTTTGGCCGTAAAGAGGATGGCCCGACAAGTAGATATAGCTCAAGTCATGATGTCCCAAAAGGCGGAGTGTTGAGCCTCACTCTTTTCAATCTCGTTCCAGGGGGGCCTGCCGGAAAGCTACCGCAGACTGCTAATGACTCGCTTTATGCTGACGAGATCTGTATCTGGGCGTCCGGCGTGACTAGGCCACAAGTGCGTGCCAGAATACACAAAGCGGCAACTCTGACAGCGGCATACCTTCGCCGACAAGATCATAGGATTTCAACAGAAAAATGTGCACTAACGGCATTTACACGAAAACTGATGCCTACGCTGTATGTATCGAGGGCGAGTCAATTGCGTACAAGAAAGATTACAAGTTAAGTGCTATTATGGATGAGGACCTCACCTGGAGTCCGCAAGTCTCATACATGAAGAAAAAGCTCATTTGTCCTGCGAATATGTTCAAATTCAGAGCTGGAAAACCGTAGGGACTGTTCGTGCGCTCCACGTTGCAGCTATACACAACACTTTTCCTAAGATATTTGCGATGAAGTCTTCCTGTTTTGTCCAACACATACAAGACTAATCTCCTTGCACTGCAGAGCGTACAAGCCAAAGCACTTCGGATATGTCTTGGTCTTCCGAGATGTTCTTCGACAGCTGCAACGATTGTCATTGCACAGGAGCACCCAATCATCACTCATATCGTCAGGGTGAGAGGTTAAGAGCGCACATTCGACACATTCCTCAGCTACCATCCCATCATTCAGCCAATTTGCCAGTGCGACGGCCACAGGCTACATTTTGTGGTATTGTGACGAGACATCATGACTCTATACAATCTGGCTTCAAGCCTGCGAAACGCCCATCATCGGCATTGTGGTGTCTCCGGAAAATTCAGGTGTGCCACTCAATTCCTGGGACTGTTAAGAAGGCAAACTTGTCACTGCTAGCCCTAAAGCAGTTGTCTCTGCTTCTCCTCAACGAGTCTTATTTTGACCGCGTACACATTTACACGGACGGTTCCACCAATTCCAACAGCTCTACCGGAGGAGTAGTAGTTCTATCGTACGCCGTCTCTTTGCAGTTCAAACATTCGCACAATACTACGTCGACAGCAGCAGAACTTGTGGCTCTTCAAGGTGTACTAAAATATGTGTTCCAGCAGCCACCAAATCGCTGAGCCATTTCCTCGATTCCAAAGCAGCCCTACAAAATGCAGTTTGCCCTACGCCATAGGTTACACGAGCCGCTAGTGTACGAAATAAGGCATGCTCATCACCACGCGCTCGACAAAGGCCACGACATTGTATTTCAATGGTTGCCAAGGCATTGCGGAATTGTCGGCAATGACAGCGTAGATGAAGGTGTGCGTTCGGCTAACCAAAAACATCAGCGGGTTCCTATACCACTTTCAAGAACTGATGCTGCGTGACAGCTTAAATAATTTGCTCGCCACATCACACTTATACGATGGAATTCACCGGGTTTCACCAACTCACACTTGCAATTTGTCGACCCTAACTTGCGACTTCGCCTGCTACCTGGATTCTCCCGTCCCGAAACAACTTTTCTGTGTCGCATGTGGTTTCGCGTCGCATTTACAAATTCCTATTCATTCCTGTTAGGAATGGCCAACAGTGCGATGTGCAATTTGTGTGGTGTGATAGGACTCTACAGCACTTTCTGTGTCAGTACCAATCCTTTGAAACTCAACGACGTGCTTTACAAGCGAACCTCAACCTGCTAGATAACAGAGTCCTCTCAGAAGAAAAGTTCCTTGGACTACGGCCTATGTACTATTGCACGCAAAAAGGAACAAAGGCCTTTCTGCGCTTCTTGAAGGACACTGAATTGCATGAACGCTTGTGACAGGGAGATTGCTCTGCGATTGACTGTGAATGACTGGCTATTGTTCTTTTCTCTCCTTATCTATTCTTCCCTTTTCCCCTCCTCAAGTGTAGGGCAAGCAATCGGGCACGTCCTTGGTTAACCTCCCCATTTCCCTTCTTCTCTCTCTCTCTCTCTCTCTCATGTTTGACGAACCCTTCCCGAAGGAGCTAACAACCTAGCAAGATTCACCCACATTATAACCGTATGCGGAGAGTGGCTCGGGTGCGAGCGCTTCACCGCCACTACGATAAACTACCCAGCGCACTACACGTAGACGCCGCAGACTACCCCTCACAGCCCCATAAATTCGCTCTCATAGCAGTAACTCCAAAAGGCCAGCTCGTGGATGTGGCCTCTATATGCACCCCCGTCTCAGAGCAGGCAGAAGAGGCAGCCATAGCGCTGGCTCTCACTATTCCCTCAGCCACCACTGTCATCATCGATTAAAAATCAGCCGTGTACAACTATGGAGCTGGGCTTATCGGCAGACTGGCTGGAATCATCGCACGCACATCCGCAGTTCAATCAGACGTAACACTCGTTCGGGCCTCTGCGCACGCGGGCCTGCTAGGCAACGATGCCGCCGATAGCTGTGCCGGAGGTTTCAGATAATACAATACAACAATATACAATACAACAGACAATACAAGGGCTGGCTGAGGACAGCGCCTCGCGTGATAGGCTCATTACGTAATACGACATCTGCCAACACTACAAGTAATCTCGACGCACTTTACCCCCCTCATTCGCCCCTACTCGAGGGAGTTGGAAATCCTATGGAGACAACTGCACACGCACACCATCACTACTCCGTCACTCCTGAATAAACTATACTCCCATCGATTTCTCGATCGCGGCTGTAATCATTGCGCAGCCCCTTATGCTAAATATAACCACATACCTCTATAATGCCCCGACCAACCCCTTCCCCCCTCGCCTGAAGAGCATGGAGCTGTGGGGGGCTGCCGTAGGCAGCTCCGAGCCTGGCATGCAGGACGACGTCCTGCGGTGGGCCGTGGAGGTGATGGAGCTCTACCGCGAGTAGATGTGTCCGTCGCCTCCCACCCACGCAAGTTCTGCAGGGTTTTAAGCCTGTCAAATAAAGTTATTCATTCATTCAACCTTATGTGCTCGTCACAAGTAAGGCCAGGGTCCTGGTAAGGAAACAAACAAAAATAAGATGCTGTCTTTGAACATACGAGGTATGTTAGAAAAGTATTCGACCCATTTTTTTTTTGCGAACACCTGATGGATATGAAACAAGCGCGCTTGCATCAGCTGACCTTGAACCTTCTGTGCATGCGCGAATTTTCCCTGCCTGCCGATATCGTCAGTCGCTGGGACGCAGCGTTTGAGTGAGGTTGCGCGCAGTGCGCTCGTCGGTTTTTTATTGCAAAGAAAATGGCGGAGCGACTGGAGCAGAGCTACTGCGTCAAATTTTGCCAGAAACTGGGTGACAGCCAAATGGAAACTATTCGAAAGATTCAGACGGCTTTCGATGATGATGCTATGGGCAGCACACAGATTAAGGAGTGGTACAATCGGTTTAAAGATGGCCGTACATCGGTGGAGAGCGAGCCACGCTCTGGTCGGCCCTCAACATGCCGAAATGACCAGGTCATTGCCGAAATGAACGCTGTGGTGATGAGGGACCGTCATGTGACTATCCGAGAAATTGCGGAAAAGGTGGGCATGAGCACTTTTTCTGCGCATTCCATTATGACCGAAGATTTGGCCATGAAGAGAGTTGCGGCGAAATTCGTGCCGAAGCTGCTCACGGTGAAGCAAAAGCAACTTCGTGTTGAAGTCTCACAGGACATGCTGGATTCCACAAACAGTGACCCCGTCTTCATGAACACCATAATCACTGGTGACGAGTCTTGGGTGCACGGGTGCGCCTCGGAAACCAAATCCCAGTCGTCACAGTGGAAGCATTTCACGTCACCAAGACCAAAGAAGGCCCGCCAAGTGCGCAGCAACGTCAAAGTGATGCTGACTGCTTTCTTTGTCTCCCGCGGTGTGGTACACCACGAGTACGCACCACAAGGTCAAACAATCGCCAAAGAGTACTACAGGGACGTTCTCCATCGCCTACGTGATGCTGTGCGGCGCAAGAGACTGGAGTTGTGGTAAACAGGAAATTGGCGCATCCATCACGACAATGCTCCTGCACATTCCTGGCACTGTATTCAAACTTTTTTGACGAAAAGCCAGGCTCCTGTATAGTTCAACAGGCTCCTTGCTCTCCTGATATGGTCGCCTGCGACTTCTGACTGTTTCCCAAAATCAAGAGGCCATTGAAAGGAGCGCGATTTGAGACAAGATATGACATTATGGCTGCAACGACAGCTGAGCTAAACTCCATTCCGAAAGAGGCCTTCTCGGAATGCTTCCAACAATAACTGCACCGCTGGGAGAAGTGTGTGGAGTCCCAAGGAGACTATTTTGAGGGTGATTAGGTTTCCAACGCTCCAGTTATGCCAGTTTTCTTCCTTCGGCCAAAGGTCGGATACTTTGCTAACAGACCTCGTAGGCCGGTATAGTGTAACGATTCCTTCCACGTCCTTGTGATATGTATGCTGAGCGTAAAAATGAAAGTAAGTGGAACAGATTTCTTATATTATCCAGGCCACGGTACTGGGAAGCGCATTCTGGATAGCATTGTGTCACCTGCCATCGAGTATCACATGTACATGTCGCCAGTTCCAACTGCACTCGAGACTCTTGAGAGAAACTTGATAAAATGCTACCATACTTCAACAAAAAGATACCTTTACGAAAACGCCATGGGATAATTTGAGGTAGACTGGTGCATAAATGGCAAACTGTTTTACTACAAGGATGGCTTGGTGGGCGAGTTGGTAAAGCATCTTAAAGGGTTAAAAGCGCACGCGGACGCGGACAGAGTGAGATACAACAGGACACAGCGCTGAACTTCGGCGCTGTTGTTTTACTATGTTGCGCGTTTGTTTATTGCACCGATCAATCTGGGCACTCCAAAGCATTGGAGTGCAATTGAAGGTAGTGTGCAGGCAACCACCAATGTTTAAGGAATGTGAAATTTGCTAAAGAGACAATTTTTTCCGAAGCCTTGGCGCATGTCCTCAAATGTTTAGATGTGTGAGTGTATACTCTTTGCTAACGGGAGAGAGAGTTCATAAGGGAATAGCAGGGTGGTTAACCAGGCTGAGCCCGGTAGGCTACTTTACCCTTGGAAAGGGGGAAAGGGGACTAAAATATGAGAAAGAAAGGATAAGTTAATATTTTGCACTGTACACAGGTATCGGAAAGCGTTCTTCCTCAAGCACAAGCGGTTATAGAGGCTGGTGCTCCTCAACGACAGCAGAAGCGCTTTCGTGGCCTTATACGTCGTAGACACACGAAGCCATGGCCCCAAAATCTTTTCTGTGAAAGATCTGTCGGTTAAGTGCCCTAGAGCTGTCCGAAATGCAATCCTCTCATGTTCGTTTGTTGGGAAGCCACACAGAAGATAGTTTATCATTTCATCTTTGTCAAGCGTGCTAAAATTAGAACTTTTGGCCATTCCATTTAGGAATGAATAAGCGTTCGCGAAAGAAACTCCTTGTTTCAGGCAGTTCAGTACCGTTTCTCCCGACGGGTAAAACCAGGCAAAAGTTGTGATTTCATGTTCGACGCCTCAATGGTTTCGCCCATATCATCGCTCTTAGAAAATGAAATACACTGGGGTCTTTCCTGCCTGTACACTTATCTAAAAAAAGTAAGAAGTACCATTGCTTAAAATAGCACAAGGTGACATTTTCCATGGAACCAATGTTTCGTAAACTTTGGTCGGAAGTGCCTTTTGTTTGAGATGCATGACATATGGTGCTTGAGTTGCCTATGGTGAAAGCTTCCTAAAAGTTATACAGCTAAGTAATATACCTCATTTGTGAACCTCGATGTTTTTTGTATAATGCTCTAGCCTAGCTTTTCTTAAGGAATGTTGTTAATTTGCGCACGCAACAGTGAATATTGAGTTTAGAAGAGTACGTAGGTGCGGGATATAAAAAAAAAGTAAGAAAAGGGGGACGAGATCGATGGAGCTTTTTGTCGGTAAGTGTTGTTCGTCATTGGTCAGCCACCTTCACTAATATTATTTCCAATATTGTGATTGGTTTGTATTTGTTCTTGCGAACAGCTTTAGCGTCGCAACTTTTGCGTGAATACAGGCCCTCTAGATTTGTGTTAAATTAGGACACATTGCTTGTGATCTGGATCTGTAGCACAGGGTGTTATGTGTTCCTATCATAGCTCTCCAGCATTTTAATGTCTGCGTGAATGAGCCAACAGGAATTCTGCTTGACAGTAAAACTAGAGACCTGGAAATTGTTTCCACAATAATGCCATAACGGTTCTGTAAAGACAATTTCGTATCTATAATAGAAGTGGGGATGAGTTGACGAAGCTTTTGTTTCGTAAACGCTGTCTCCGATTGGTCAGTCGCTTTCGCTAATACTATATTAGTCAACAGGATCAGCTGGCATCTGCCATTGACAAGCAGTTTAGATTAAAATTTTTTTTCGGAATACGTACTGGCTTTGCTATAGCGTAGGGAAAAGTCGCGCTGTTCTACAATAAGTAGCCGCAAGTATTCTGACAAACAAGAAATTATCAATGTTTTAAAGAATCTATTCTGACATTGCGATACCACTTTGCGACATAACTTGTGCTAATAAGGGAAAGAAAGTTGCACGGCATTAAGCCAGATAACTACTAAGAGACGTTTCCCTCAGCCCGTGCTTCAGAATTGCACTAATCGCCTTATATTGTTAGGCGCATGCGACGAATCCTTAGAAATAGTGAACTTCAAAATTTTTTATGCCGATTTTGGGTGATTTGTTCATGTGATTTCTCAATCTACTTTGCCGCATTATGAAACATAGTATCGTGGCAACATTGCAGCGTAACCATCATACATATACACACAACTCACAAAACGGGTCATTACACGTTCGCCATCGTTATAAAGTCAGCGACAATTCCTAAATCTGCCATATTTCATAGCCTTCTTTTTCATTTGTTGCGAAACTGTAGGCTCAGCCTGCGAGGAACAATTAAAGAATCAATGTTATTTTTTTTTTCTGTCTGCTAAGTTATGGCTTGAGAACTCAGTCACGTCGAATTTAAAAGGAGATTATGTTCGCTGAGTGCAATTAGTGCGCGGCGCAAATGGATATTTAATTTGAACGCAAGACTTGTTCTGAATATCGCCGTAATTGTAGTAACCATCCCGGTGTTCTTTCTTTATCTTTATTGTCACATTTTTTTTATAACATGCAAACTCTAACGGCAGCAATTAGTAAAAGGCCTCACGAAATTGTTTCCACACATGTTCACGCGTCTGCATTGAACAAATGAATAAAAGAAAAAGCAAAACACTGATGTAAAAATCGCCAAAACCGTGAGACACCTCTCTCCTTTTATACCGAAGTACGCGCTCAACATTTCTCATTTTTAGCCACGTTGGCTTGAAGTACACGGGCAAAAGTAATTGATTTGGACAAGAGCTACCAGCTTATTGAAAACGCTTTTCTCCCTTTGAATTCTCTCAGAACACTGCAACACCGCGCTGTGCCTCGTGTGAGCAAGTATCTTACGTATGATCAAAAAGGTGACCTCGTGAACGTACCGCATATACTCGTGTAATTGCCGCATTTGTTCGTGTAAGAGTGGCAGGGAGAACGTCTTGAAAAAAAAAAAAAATCCCCCTAAAGATATATTTAAAAATTACCCATGTATAAGCCGCACCCTTGATTTTTGAGAAGGTTGGCAGTGTTATCTGTTCCCTGATGCGAGAATTCCGAAGCTTTTTTTTTTTTGCTTCTTCTTTAAATTGGTGGCAAAACAACGAGTTTTCGGCGCCTCCATGTAGCAATCGCACTGCCTCCAGGATCTTGCGGCTGCCTTCGAGACGCAGCAGTCGCTGGTGGTTGGGGTGTCACCATTTATTCCAACCGGTAGTTGACGCGCTACGGGAATTGTCAAGAATAGCCAGAACCAGTACAAGCGAGTACTGTAGTTCAATAAGGCAAGTACCAAAGAAAATGTTCGCGAAAAAAAAATGTGTCTTTTTCTCTGTGTATTGGCCGCTCCCGCGATCGTCACCCCAAAATCTCGGGAAAAAATCTCGGAATCTACACGAGTAAATACGGTGTGTAGCGAATGAATACTACATAATATTCTACCTTTATTTGTTGCTTAACCTGATAGTTATGAGTCATACCTTGTAAATAGGGTGCCGATATTTCGGCAAGAAAAGTTGTCTTTTACGTATGCCGCTCAATCTGAAGCGCAGAGGAACATCTTCGATAGAATTATGTGTTCCTATTCTAAGAAAATAAATGTGACAACTTTTCCAGAAGATCATCATTCACCATAAACTACCTAATATAAATATGTACGTTCAAGTATGTATATGTACTGCAAGTTAGTGCCTTTACAAAAAATTAAGTTATGGGCTACGTCTTAGTGGGGGACTACGGATTAATATTGACAACCTGGGGTCCTTTAAAGTGCACGGATGTTTTTTTCTGCATTTCCTCCCCGTCGAAATGCGGCCGCCGTGGTCGGGAATAGATCCCGCTACCTTGTGCTTAGCAGCGCATCACCAAATCCACTAAGCAAGCACGGCGGGTGTCTGCCCCTTTATCGCACAGAAATAGAAGTGCTGGTCCCGAACTTTTTTCGGAAGTCGGTTATACTATTGCAGGCTCTAACGGCAAGAATGCATACTATAGGCGACAAAATATTCGCTAGAAAGCCGTTAGTTGCGTCATTTGGTCCCTCAGTGTCCTACGCGGACGCTAGGGTAACGCTGACCATGCCTTCGCGCCGACGAATGACAGCCGAGGGGCGGGGTGGGCTGGCTCTCGCGCCGATGATGAATTTTCGGGCCATCCTAATGACTTGGGATGTAACGACCGCGCTACGCGCGGGCCACGGTGGCCCCCTCGGCTTTTGCGGGCAATGACAGTGCAATTTACATTCCAAAAGCAACTTATATTTTGTCCGCCTGTCGTCCCTCGCGTAACGAATGCCAGACAAGAAAAAAAAAAAAGACTTTTTTTTTTTTTTTTGCGGAGCAGGAGTTCAGCGAGGAGATACGGCTTAAAAGTGCAAAACACAAAATCCGTCGCAGCAGTGGTCGAGTCAACCGAAGGAAAATGAAAAAAATAAAAGCAACAGTTATGCACAGGACGCGTACGCGCACCGCGGTTATTCCGAAGCCCTCCGCACTCGTTCTACGTTCTTGAAAAGAGGAAAAAAAGTCACTTAGGCATATTTGCGTTCGCTCCCTCGAACGAAATAATAACCTGGCAAGAAGCCGTGAAAATGGGCCTAGAATGAGAGAACGAGTGTTGGAGGGTGAGCTCAATACCGGCAGTGTAAAGAAGAAAAAAAGAAGAAAAAAAACCATCTTCTTCCTCTTGCTATCGACCCACCAGAAAGCCAGTTGCAGAGCCGAAACAACGAGAGAGAGAGAGAGAGAGAGAGAGAGAGAGAGAGAGAGGGGGGGGAAACAGCGAGAAGGAGGAAGCGAGAAACGGGGGGTCGTCGTAACGCAGCAGAGCAAAAGCTATCGTTTAGTTTTCAGCTCCCACACTGCTGGATGCTGAATTCTTTCTCCGTTTGCGCCGATTCCGCTATAGAGCAGATAACTTCACTGGTCCCGTAGCGCGCGGGCGAGCGTAAACAAGCCTCGGAAGGCACCCGGACAGCAAGCGTCGGTGCAATGCTGCGCATCTGCCTCTGCTATTCCTAGCCTGGCCAAACGCTCGTCTTTGTATGGCGATGCGGAATCGTCTCGTTTCTGCCGCTTCCATTCTCTTCCGTGCGCATCGTGCGACGCATTTCTGGTTGGCGAGTGCCTTGTTTGCACGAGTGATTCCGCCGGCACTGACATTTCGAATTGGCGGAGTTTCTGCCACGCACGCCTTTAGTTTGGAAAGTAGTTTGTGAGCGTCTTTAGTAGCAAACAGAAGATTTCTCTAACTAGGGGAACAGACGAAGTTTCCGCAGCGTCTGTGCGGCCACGTGAGAGGCTGCGTGGGTAACGCGACATGATAATGCGATGCTCTGTCAGACACTCAAAACCTGCGAGCAGCGATACAGACCAAAATTCTGTGTTAGACACGACATTGTTTTCCCTATATTTGGCTCGTGGATGGTTGACCTGGACGAGCGGTCAGTGTACCGCAGGAAGTACGCGAAGAAATATAGGATTCTCTTGCAAGCATAGACCATGAAAGCTAATTAGGGACTGTTTCCGTAGGAAATGCACGTAACTTAGTTGCAGCAGTTTCTTCGGTAAATAAGGAGTTACGCGCAGAAACAGTAACTTCCTAAAAAAACTGCCGTTATTAATTTAGAATTGCACTATACATATATACGCTAATAAAGATTCAAAGGGATGTGCCGCACCGCGGTTGCTTTAATTTTGAAATCACTCTGCAGTCTCAAATACAGTAGCCATGTCGGAACCTGCGGCTTCCCTGACGCACAGTCCAAGATAGATGCGCACGTTCGCACGCGCGCACGCACGCACACACACACACACACACACACACACACACACACACACACACACACACACACACACACACACACACAAACACACACACACACACACACACACACACACACACACACACACACACACACACACACACACACACACACACACACACACACACACACGCACGCACACGCACACGCACACGCACACGCACGCGCACGCGCACGCACGCACGCACGCACACAACACACACAACACACACACGCACGCACGCACACGCATGCACACATGCACGCACGCACACACACACAAATTGAAAGCTAGTGAATGCCCGACTGCCTTAGTGTAAGGATGCCCGGACCGAAGCTTTACTTTTTCAGCTCGATTGCGAAGCGGATGAAACGCTTCACGCGCCTTCCACGTTCATTCACGGATATTAATCAACCGCGCCGCGCGAGTGCGGAGAACCGGGCTCGCTTGGCGCAGCAAACACAACAGGCCACCGAGCATTCCCGTCCTCCCCTCGCGGCATTATTTACGCTCGTGGCGCCCGTGTGCCATCGGCCCCGGATGCTATCCGATCCGGTAGTGGTGACCAGTGGCTTTGCTGCTCTATCGAATGGAGGCCGATATCGGGCCTGTCGCGTAGCGACGCCACCCCGCCAACACCACGCCAACGAGAACTGTGCTTAGCTTTCTCTTCTCGTCGGGACCGCTTGACGGCGTGTCACGACAGAGGCCACTGAATGTACACAACGATGAGGAATAGACCCCGGGAGGGCCCGACTCGGTGATATACCGCAGCCACCGCGACCTTCTCCGCAGTAGACAGCGGCGCCGGATAAGAGAGGCGATTTTCTTTTTCTGCGTAGACAAGTATATTGGTCGCGAGTTTCTCTCCTCCTAATCTTCGTGCTCACATCCGGACTCGATGCGCAAGCACGGCTCTTGACGATTCTGAGAATGCTCATCTCCTGCTTCTTCTTTTTCTTTCTATTATTATTTTTTTTTTATTCGCGACCGCGTCCGTGCTATCAGACACGTCGAAGGAACCAAGATGAACAAGAGAGCGCAAGCGCCCAAGCGAAGCCCACTCTAAGGAGATGTGAGACGACTGGTTAGAAGCATTAAAAAGCGCTCGTGTCAGTCTGGGAACCCACGAAAAATAAATTAACTTTCTCTACTTGCTGGTCAAGAGATAACGAGCAAGATATGCGGGTAGGTTAGCATGCGGGCGCCCAGTTGGCTGCGTTTTATTGGTCGAGAGGAGAGGCAGAAAACGATGAACAATTTGGGGACAGGCTAGCACATAGTCACACAAAACCGCTCCCCAGCCAATTAGAAGTTGGGATGGGGGTAAATTTAACCGCAGTTAGGGACCTGAAATAGTGTTCTCATGGTTTCCAGCGTAGACTACGGCTGAGGCGAAGGTCCCAGCAAGTTCCCGCTCTATGAATAGACAGTCTTACAGCCATCTCAGACTAGCGCGAGAAAAATTTTAAAAAAAGCGACAGAAGCTCAGTGACAGTTGAATGGGGTTATCTCGTAGTCTCCTCATTGAAAAATTTGTTATCTTTAACATCCCTAAAAGCTGAATAGCAATACCATGCGGAGCAAGTCCCAAAGGTAAGCATTACCACATGCGTAACATAGGAGTATAGACGAGGAGAAGCGCAACAGACAGGTTAGATGTTTGTTAATCACTACATTGGTAATCGTTTTACATCTGCCTGTCATGGCTCTGAGCGGCTCTGGCTAACACTGCCATGGCTATATCTAGTTAGTTATCTAGTTATATCTACACCCAAGTTAGTGGACGGATTGATCACCGTCGTTGTAGCCGAATTAATAGTGCATCCCAGGCGTAATGTGAAGGTTCTGGATTCAGTCTCTACTGATGAAACGTTAACTTTTCGCCCACTTTCGTTTCGCCTTTTTCTTCATTATTTCCTACATTTCAATTTAAACCACAACTAATTAGCCCTATGATTTGCTTGGCTTCGTTGCCTGCTGGCTTTAGGGGAGTATAGAGGAGCAGACAACGCATTTGCTGTCTTTCCATTTGTCTGCATTCATCAACATGGAGCTTTTTTTCCCCGCTCTCATACCTTTGTTGTGTCCTTAAAACCTAGATATCTTCTAGTCTTGAAGCCTCTGCAGTGTCCCCGACTCACCTGCTCAGTTTTGCCAGGATCATTTCATGATTATTTCGACATAATCACCTGCGTAGTCAGCCTCTCATTACTCTTGCGTCCAATTGGTAGTTTATCGGTTTCGTTTTGCGTCATGTGCCAACCCATCTGGCGGAAAGCCTTAATGGAAGGAAGGCCCGACTCAACCGAACCTCTATCTATCAGTTCAGATAACCGCACCACTGGGACCAGACGTGCAATGCCTGAGCATTGCAATGGAGGTGTTGTGCGTGAGTAGTGTAGCAAGTTGTAAGTCTTGCTGCCAAGTAAATTGCCTTGTGGCACTTACGCGTACTCATTTCCCCACTGTACAGAAGTTCGATGGAAGATGCAGCTTTACGGTATTTCTTTGCCGTCTCGGTCTCCCATAGCCGATAAACTGTATCACATGTGGAAATGCTTGCTTAAAAAGAAGACGCAAAAGCTCATTGCATGACATGCACGTTGCTTAACGTTTTGAGAATTATATTACGAAGTACATTAGAGATAGACAGAGATAGAGCATACATTCGCCGACCAGCCAAACATGAAATAAAGAGCACTATGGGACATGCTCCCGAATGTGGGCCAATCTACATTTCGCTTTACTTTCTGCAGCTGCTAATAGTCATCTGCTTCCCGTACCGTAATTCTGTCTCTCGATGATCAGCTCCCAGGGTTTACGCCACCCAAATTAATCATGAGGAGACCAAGAGGATACGAAAACTTTATGGCGTTAATACAGCGTCAGAGAGGGGGTGGGCGGTGAGGGGAGGGGCACTGGGCACAAGCCGCAGCCCACCAGCGAGCCACGGACACCGAGATAACAGAAATGCTGCAAGAGCAAGGAAGCCCCTGAGGATCGTCGCTTAATGAGACTCTGGTCTCGTCTCCGAGCGAGCGTCGGCCAGCGGGATTACAGCGGCGAGGATATATCCGCAGGGGCAAGGCGACAGAAGATGTTGACCCTTGATTGCGTTCAGTTCGCTGCTGCTTTCCCCGCCACGAACCAAAGTGGCGCAGTGGGCTCCCTGCACCAGAGGAGCGACGAGAAGCTGGCTCAGCGCTTTCTTATGGAGCGCGGAAGGATACTAAAGTTGGCGTATGGCCTCCTGTTCACGCTTTCGCATTTTGAGTTGCTCAGGTGCTGAGCAGGATGTGCTAAAGAAACGGCGTATGACATTCAGTGCCGAAAATACGTGAGGTTCTTTTACTCCAAGTTTCAAAATGTTCGGAAAACGATTGCCCTTTCTGAGCAAAAGCAGGCTACGTGCATTGTTATGATGAACGACCAGAGTTGGGGTGCACTTTTCTTTCGATCTGGGTTCTTTCTCCAAAAAGCAGTACCTTACTCCAAGTGGTGGTCGAAGACTTTCATTAAAAGCGCCGCTTATAGAGGTTGGAAAAGGACCCTAATTACCTAAGAATTATTGAGCGTTATTGTGAACTCTGCGTACATTTGGTGTGTTGTGAATTCTCAACACTGGTCAACAAGCATTTCAACAGCGGGACTTGTACCACCGATGATACACGCGCACGATAATGAGATGTACTTACGTCGCTCTTTCTTGGCACTGTCTTGTTATTTCTCGCTACGCAGCTGTCTACGAAGCTCCTTATGGCACACTAAGGGACAAGATCCGCTTGACTGATTGCATATTTTGCTGCACTTGTAATGGGATAGCATTAAGAACCGCGTGTCACAGAAAATCCGGTGGCGGTGTCAGCGTCGGCGGAGTTGTCCGTGAGCGAAAATTACCGCATATATTTAGGTATATGTAAAATGCCACGCCTTGCTATATGACATGCGATATATGCGGGTGATACTGCCACAGCATTCTATCACTAAAGTTGCTCCTACCTTCTCTTACATTCTTGACAAAGTTATTCCTCGGCATTTTGAGAATGACATCCGCAAACAAATGTGATGAAACAAACCACTGACAGCGCATGCCTTTTATGTAAAATCTTCTGCAACTTAAATGTTAAAAACGCGGAACAATAGCAAAAACCTGAAAATGATGCAATTTTTTGGCGTGGCTATGCCCTACCTCCAGGATCGGCCTACGCAAGAGACCGTGTTTCTACCAGAAACCTCGCCTTCGTGTATAGCGCTCGCCGCCAGCGTTTCCCGGCAAACAATACCGTTACATAAGCTGCAGTTTCAGGGAACCGTGAGAAGCAGTCGGGAATATTTTAATGCAATCGCGTTCCACTCTTAAAGACGAAGCTTAAGTGTCCTCCAAGATTTTAAAACATCATTCCACTTACTGTTCGAAAATAAACATAAACATTGGTAATCTGCACGAGAACACGTGCAATTTCACTCGTGCTATAACAGGCCTGTTTTCAAAAGCTTCGCCAAATTCCTTGCTATTCGATCGGCCTTCAATCGGTAACATTTTATAACAGATTTCGTAGAATATTTAAGCATATATTTGAATGCGCGGCCATATTCAATTTGATTTCTAAGACGCACTCTGTGTGCTATGCGGGCAAACCATCGAGAATTCTAAAGCTCGAAAAACCTTTCTCTCCATTCTTCTAAGGCACCTTTGTTTTGCGTGCGTGTGTGTGTGGCTTAAGTGTATGAATGATTTATGGCGCACTCGACACGTATGCCGCTCGTTAAAAGAAGTATAATTTAGGACTTTCTTCGCACAGAGGTAACGACATTCAACTCTGGACAGCAAGGTGGCACTTCAGGTAAAACAAGAAACGTGTTGCACACCTTCTAGGCTGAAATGTCACATCCCAGTACCAAATTCTTTTCGCAAGGAGAAACACAGTTGAAACAAGCAAAACAAAAGTCATTGATGCTAACGAGGCTAGCAGTAGCTTCGCCTGGAGCCACATCCCTTCCAGCTTTCCGTTTTCTTTTTACCTGCGCCAAGGGTAACTCAATAAGATCTCAGAGCCGCACACGTGTTTTGTTCGAGGCAGTCAGCCGTATTGTTCGCACCTGGAAAAAAAGCGACTGGCGAAACTGAAACGGCATTGATCTCTCGCGTGAAGGCAAGACAGCGCGTTGCAGCAAATTGTGTTAAGGCTAGCGGGCAATTTGCGGGACGTCGCGCAGGCAAACGACGGTCGACAGCCCGTTTCCCAAGGGCTGTGGGAGAGAACGGGAAAAAGTGGCAGCCTTGTTCAGCGGCCACAGGACCCTAGCGAGCGGAGCGCGCGAGTACAGCTTTGCGGTTGCGGTCATTGATACCAAATACTCTCGGAGATAAAAAAAAAAAGCACTAGCTGCACGACAGGAACTGTTCGCGGCATGTTTTGTCTATATAGGCTCGATGCTTTAGTGGGCGTCCGTGAGTATGAGTTGACGCGAAGTCCAAATCAAGTGATAGCAATGTTGCAACTCACGTTACGAAACACACTGTTGATTTCATTCTTAGGTCGCGAAGTGATGGCGCGGGAGCCGTTAGTTTAGCTTTGCAGATTATTGTCAGCATGCCCAATAGAAGAAAACAAACCAAGATAGTTAAGTTTGTGAAAAAGAGCCACGGCCCCTCAGTCCACACCAGCAGGCCCCAGTCGTGGCCGGCCACTCCCAAGAGCTCCCAGCCGAGTTTCGAACCACCGCTCGTGCTCACGAGTCACTTCGGGATCGAGGTGACTGATGATGATCGTCGCTCGAACGGTGCCGCTTTCAATACCGTTGGCAACTGGCCTGAAGCGCCCATAACGTTTTCGTCGTAGCCGTCGTTGAACTCTTGTTCTTCGGAATCGTTGTCATCGTCGTCTTCGCTGCAGCTGCCGCTGGCTGACGCCAAGGAACCGCCGCCAAGGTCCGGTACTTCACCCTCCTAGGGCTCGGACGAGGAAGACGCGCCGTTCTTGCTCTCGGCTTCGCTACCCGACGAGCGGTTCTTCTGAGCTGCTTTCTTCGGCGGCTTGCCTTTGCGTGCCTTGGCGGCTCCCTTACCGTCAACGGTCCAGTCATCGTCGTTCTCCGAAGTCTCCGAGTCGCTGGACGCAGCCACGCCACCGGGTTTAGAGCCGTGCGTGGTCTCCGTGCTTCGACAACTTGTCGCGTTGATGCAGCACTGCATTGCGTTGATGCAGTAACCGCGCCGGCAGGCCTCCTCTCCAACGTTCGCGCCGGGAACTTCAGCATCGAGTAGGAGACCGCTACGCCACCGTGTCCCATGCCATGCGCGATGACGGTGACAGAGGAGGAGCGGGCAAAAACGCTTCTCGGCGAACGCCAGAGCTGCACCTCACACGACGGGAACGGGCGCCGCCCGCACGGCGGTTAACACGGCAGTTTCTTTGTTTCACTTACAAAATTACATATGGCATCAAATACATTCCTATTGCAGTGTCCTAGTGCCGACGCCCCAAGAGACAGGATCACAGGGAGCGTCATCCAAACCCAAGTTGCCGAAGCGAACCTTCTAGAAGTCGTTTCCTGTGCACGTCAAACCTACCAGGCTATATAATGAAATTTTCCATAGTTTTAGGTTCGCTGCAATAAAAACAATGAGGGGAAAGTGTCAAACCAGACCTGTGGGAATAAAAATTAGGCACAAGAGCGCCCAGCTTAACTTCCTCCTTCTTCTTCTTCCTTCAAATTTTGGCATGTACCCACGAAGGGGGTATTGGCCATGATTATCAGTGGATACATAATAAATTGGACAAGATAGTTTGAAGAGTCTTGGAGCATACAAGATTTTTCCAATCATCTTCATCCTCATAATCAACGTCTTCTGTAATATTTCTGTCTACACCCTTTCCCCTTCCCCCAACGCCGAGTAGCCGGTTGGAACATTGATTCACGCTGACCTCTCACCTTTTGTATCATAATAAATACTTCTCTCTCTCTCACTTGCCTCGAACCACCACTCGCGCTCACGAATCACCTTGTCTTCCACTTCTTCGACTTGTGGCTTGAATCTTGACTCAATATTGTCGTTATCGCGTCTGTAACAAAGTTGACTGTCGTGTGAAAGCCAATACAGCTTTTACAGAGCAGTGCTTACTACGAGAGATGGATAAAGAAGGGGAAACATTATGAGACTGGCGCCATCTTGTAGCTACAGAAGTGCGAAGTGAGTACTAAAGTGACGTGTGCTTCTACTCGAATAACATCGACTTCTTAATGCACCAGTGACGGAAGCGCGGAGCGATGGTGTCGACTTCTACATAAATTTCCGTTCAGCAAGATGGACCTCCGGCCCATCTCGCTCACGTCCTGCGTGGGCAAGGTGCTGGAGCATATCCTGCTCAACAGGTGGCAAGACTACCTGGAACGAGAAGGGCTGTACCCGGCCACTTTGATAGGCTTCAGACAGCACCTCAGCACGCAGGACGCGATACTGCAGCTCAAATACCAAATCATCGATGATTGTGGCAGCGCCCGCGACAACAAAGCAATCCTAGGGCTCGACCTGCAGAGCGCCTTCGAAAAGGTGAAACACTCGGCGATTCTGTCCCAAGTCTACAAGCTCAACATGGGCGAATGGTCCTACAACTACATCATGGACTTCCTCACGGACAGGACCGTCGCGCTACGAGCAGGCGACCTACAGACGCAAGATAAGAAGCTCTGGAGCTCCGGCACACCGCAGGGATCGGTCATTTCGCCGATGCATTTCAACCTGGTAATCATCGGAGTGGCCGAAAAGCTCGGGCACATCGAAGACGTCAAGCACACCATCTACGCGGACGATATCACGCTATGGGTGACCGGTGGCAGCGACGCCCACATCGAGGGCGCGCTGCAAGCCGCCGTCGACGCAATAGAAGACCAGCTGGAAGGCACCGGACTGAGATGTTCGCCGAGCAAATCGGAGCTTCTCATACTCCCACCTACCAAAAACAGCAGACGCAAGACCAGACAACGCGAAAACGAAAAAATCAGAATCGTCACCAAATCCGGCAACGTGATCCCCGAGGTCGGCAAAATTAGGATCCTAGGCATGGTCATCGAAAAGCACGGAAGAAACGGCGAAACCATCACCCGTCTCAAGGCAAAAGCAGCCAACGCGATTCGACTCCTCAAACGAGTCACTTCCCGAAAGGCTGGCATGAGAGAGGAGAGCCTAATTAGGCTTGCCAATCCTTCGTCATCAGCCACGTCACGTACGTTGCAGCCTACCACAGATGGCTGCAACACGAACGAAACAAAATCAACGTGCTCATCAGAAGAGCGTACAAGACGGCGCTGGGCCTGTTCGAGTCAACGAGCACGACCCGCTTGTTACAACTCGGGATACACAATGCGCTCGAAGAAACAGCCCAAGCGCAACGGACCTCTCAACTGGAGCGGCTGTCCATGACCGAAGCCGGGAGGAAGATACTGGACGATCTGGGAATTAGACGCTCGAACGAGGCTCGATGAAGCTCCTCGTCACCGAAGAGGTCCGACGCCAAACCAGAATCAACTCCATACCGAAGAATATGAATCCCGAGTTCAACAAGGGAAGAAAAGCGGCGAGGGCCAAGGCTCTCATCGACCAGCATGCCAACGACGAACACGCGTGGTACGTGGACGCGGCCGAATACCAACAGAACGCCTTCGCAACGGTCGTCATAGAGGCGTCAACCGGCGCCACGAGGACGGCAGCGAGCGTGAAAAGCGCCGGAGCGGAACAAGCGGAGGAGGTAGCCATCGCCCTGGCCATCGCCGACGCAGACTGCCACACGGTGCTGAGTGACTCAAGACAGGCGGTGCGAAACTTCGCCAAAGGCCAAATCTGCAGGGAGGCTGAGCGCGTACTGCGAGCTGTCAAACTAGAAGAACGAAAAGTACGACTCAAGTGGTTGCCGGAGCACGCGGGCGACGCGTCGGAACGCAATGAGAACCATAATGAGACGGCACATGCAGCGGTGCGTGCGCTAACCAACCGCGCCCCGGTGACAGACCGTCCGACGTGGTTCGGAACCAAGGACCGCATGACGGATTACAATGAAATCACGAAGGCCTACCGCCTGGCTCGCAGGACTCTCCCACCTACGCACCTGAGACTGAGTCGAGCGGAGGCGGTAGTACTGAGACAGCTCCAGACCGGATCGCTACCGAGCCCGAGACTGATGAATCGCATGTACCCCGAGACATATCCGACAGATATGTGCAGAGTCTGCTGGAGGGAGACCGCAGACTACACGCACATCTTGTGGGAGTGCGTTAAATATCCAGAAGAAGCAAAATCAAGAACGCTCCCACCGTGGCTCGAGGCAGCCGCGAAGAGTTACGACCGAGACGATCAGCTCTGGGCCGTCCAGCAGGTCCTCGAGGCGCTCGAAAGCCACGGACCCAGCGAGCCGGCAACGGCGAGCGGAGACCTGCGCCGAGTAACGGCGACTTCGAGGATGACGTAGGCCCTCGTCGGGGAGCGCGAGCACCCAACTGCAGGCATAAATAAAGTAGGCTCCAATCCAATCCAATCAATTTCACTGGCGAGGACCAACGCCTAAACTTCGTTTACTTGCTCGCCGAACCCAAGTTGACTGGAGCTTTCCGAGCGAGTCTATAATTGCCGCCTGCATACCCCGCAACCTTTGCTACGGCACCAAGAGCCTATCCCGCGGAGATGGAACACTGCTCTTTCACCTATGACTTGGTGTGGTATTTAGGAAACGTATTTTTCTTTTCTACCTTGGAATGGCCGATACACCAATGTGCGACACGTGCGGTAAAGAAAAAACTATCGAACACCTGTTGTGCACTTGTCTTCAAACGACGTCCAGCGTATCTCTTTACAGACCACAGGAGTCGACAGGAGTCTAGGAAAACAGTTTCTGAAACGAAAATTGCAGGATTCCGAAATTGAATATATGTAGCACGTTTCTTTCACTCTAAGTGAGTGCCTACTTTTGTCTAATGTTATTCTTCTCTCATTTAGCTATTTCTTTTGCTTGTTTTTAGCCATGGTGCTGGGAATCGTGGGCTCTTTGGTAGGCGAACATTCCATACTGTCCCAATTCAGCAACGATAACAATCCGCGAGTGCCGCTGATGAAGCAGAAGTTTAGCTGAATACAGCACGGTAAAGTAAAATTTATCTTTAGAGTTTTGCGCTTTAAAGGTTAGAATTTCTTTACTTCAGTCGATCAGTAACACGCGGATCGTGGTGCATTATTTTTTCTTCGCTTAACACCGACCGACTATCAGATGGCAGCTCCCCTGCACTGAGGAGCGTTAGAATCGACAGGCCTTGCTGGCACTTCTTCAAGCAGCGCAATCAATTTTTTTTTCGCAACACATTAAGGTAAAAGCCGAATCGAAAACCTACGCCTTATACCTTAGTGGGAGAAGAAAGCTGGATACTATCGGGTTTTTTCAACCTCAGGGATAACGAAAGTTAGAACAAACGAAAAAAAAAATATGAATAGACAGTAGAGCTGCCGGTATCGGAGAAAACAATGAGGTCGGAAGACAAGAAAAGTGGCTTCCTCCATTTTCAGGTATCGAAGAAAAGGAGCAGCCAACTGAAGGATAATGGCGGTGGCTTTCTGCACGAAGCTCAAGTGCTGAAGTGCGCTCCCCCACCTTCCCCGTCCTCCCACATTGCTCTTTCATCTTTTTTTATGCTTCACCTGAAACTTTCGTTCGGTTCGGCGAAACACAAGAAGCACCTGTCTCTGCTTCGTTCGTTGCCATTGATCCCACTGTTAGGAAAGCCCATCGATCACAGGTAGACTGCCTCATTACGTTGCACTTTGTGTTGTTAATTCATAGAGAGACTTGCCACACACAATAGCATCGTTTCTGAGCTGCTGCTTCTCTCCTCATTTTGCAATTACGAAACCGTATAACTATACCTTCCTACCTGAACAGTTCATACTGTAGGGGTGTGGAAATGATAGTTCGTGAGACAGAATATCGTAAGAGTTCAACAGGGCCAGAAACGAATAGAACCGACTCGAATATGAAATATTTTTCGGATCGCTAGCAAGTAATGTACAGGCTTTTCACAATTATTTATTCAAGACTTTGTGCACCCAAGTATTGACAAGGTCTGACTGTTAATATCCTTACACTGGTCATTGTAAGAATCCTTTATTAACAGCACAAATGGAACGAAACAACTAAGCAGTTCACGAACTGAGGGCTCTTCATACGTGGTCATGCGTTATCGTGTAAATGGTAAAAACTAGACCTTCTAAGCAATTAAAATATGTGTATGCCTTCGCAACCAAGCCAGAAATGCATGTAGTCAGTGGTCCTGACAAAGTGAAAAAAGAAAAAGAATTTTTTGGTTTGAATGGCCACGCCAGAACATCATAGGGCCGGAGAGATACGTTCCCATAAAGAGCAGTTCCGTCCAACAAGAGAGCTGTGCAGAGGTGCCATGCTATATGTTATACAATCTGTTAACACTGTTGTCAGAAATGTTGAGCATTAAGAAGACAACAAAGCATCTAGGAAAAAATAAGTAAGCAACGGAAAGGTGCTTAGCATTTATTTTGGAACCAGTTCAGTCACCGACCGATAAATCGAACTTAGGATGGACCGCCTACGAGTTCATATTGGCGGAATTTAAGTAGTAGATTCGCCAGAAGTTGAGTGACTTTGCTATTCCACAAGTGGCAATAAATAAAATATAAAAAAATCCGGTTGCCAAAGACGTTGCTGCCCGCACATATCCACGCATTGCACCTGGCCAGTTTGTACTCCGAACATGGTCATGCTGTCGATAGAGATAGACCGATGTACGGTTGATACATGCACCAGATCTGCATCCTCAGTAACTTCAACAGGGGTCAGCCGCACTCTAATAAGAGAATAACAGCTCTTATTTTTTTTTTGCCTCACTCATTTTCTAGTTCTTCCTTCGCTTTATTGCCGCCTTCGTTGGCGCACACATGAAAAGAGAGAGAGGTCATAAGGGAAAGGTAGGGAGGTTAACCAGGCTGAGCCCGGTAGGCTACTCTCCACTGGGAAACGAGAAAAGGGGATTGAAAGAGGAGAGGAAAGAGAGAAGTTCACAGTTTGCACTGGCATACACACAAGCTGTCATCGCTGAGTCAGTCACAGGTGGTTATACAGGCTGGTGCAGTTCATGGAACACACCAGCGCTTTTGTGGCCTTGCATATAGCAGATGCACGAGGCCACCGGCGGAAGATCTCCTTTGTGAAAGGCCGGTCATCTAAGCACCCCGAAGCTCCCCGAAGGGCACTCCTCTCATCTTCGTATGTGGGTGGGGCAGTCTAGTCACGCAGGAGATGTTTGGTCATTTCTTCGACACCACATGGGCTGCAGTTAGGACTGTCCGCCATTCCAATTAGGAATGAGCAGACGTTGGTGAAAAAAAAATCTCCTACGCGCAAGCAGCACGGTAGTTTTTCTTCTCGTCGGTTATAATTTAACCAGGTAAAAGTTGTTATCTCATATGCGGGTCCGTGTCATATAGGCGGCGGTTGGCGAACTCTAGTATGTTCCATTTCCTTACAGTAATAGTTTGGGCAAGACCGCTGAGGTGCCGTGCTTTATCCGATCCGTTCTCGACAATGATATTGAGATGCTTTCAACCTCAACATGTACCTCCCACGTAGCTTTGTCGGCACTTTCATTGCCAGTAATGTTGCAGTGCCCAGGTAGTCACTGAAATACAATGTAGTCCTCTGTCCACCACTTGATGGCAGCGTAATCCTATCTCTGCTAGCAATAGTTCATGTGGGCTGCGGCGCAAATCTGATAAGAGTGATTGCAGGGCTGCATTTTAATCAGATAGTAAAACAGAATATGGACCAGTGATTTGGTAACTGTTGCTGCACATATAGCACTGCACTATGGAGGGAGGAAAGTTCGTACCCTGTCGATGTTGTGACATGGCTGATCTTGAACTTCCTGCAGATTGACGTCAACGGACTGAGTACCGCACCAGCGGATCTGGTTAAAGTCAAAGAGCCATTTGTATAAATGTCAACTAGATTTTACGGCAGGCATGAAATCCGATGGAGGAGAGAATCGGTACGAGGCTACAATGACCGAAAACGTTGCCTCTGGTCTACCTTCCGAGAGGTAAGCAAGGCGTTCAGGGTGGATTCGGGAAAGGCACCGAAGATGATTTCTAACAGTGTCTATGACAATATACGTACTGACGGCATGTTCACTGGCGATGGCAATTGTTGCGGCTGTTGAAGCGCATCGCGGTAGACCTAGACATGTTCTAAGAACTTGAGCTTGTATGCTCTCAAGCACTCTGATGCTTGATGCACTCTGGATGCTTGACAGCACCGGAGTGCTGTAACGTAAGAAAGCCATCAAGAGCACTTTGTACAGTTACAGTACAGTAGTTGTACAGTACAGTATAGAACGCACCAATGGTGCTCATGCTTTTCCAGCAATGGCTTTGAAAAGGTTACTGATTAAGAGGAGTCTCTTCCTTATGTAAGATATATGGGGGCTCTAGGAGAGGTCGCTGTCGACATTCATTCCTAAAAATCGATGGGTTCTCTTTTACAAGATAGGCTGGCCATTAATAGACACCGGGTATTCAGTCATCGATTTTCGCGTCAAGGCGACTAATCTGCACTTTTCTGTTGAAATTCTGAGGCCTTGTCTCTGACGGTAAGTACACGTCATCCTTGCAGCCTTTTGTAACCTTGTGCGAACCTGCGGCCGAGTTACTTCTTACACCCAAATGCAGATGTGATCTGCGTAAATTGACAGACTGACCGACTGTGGAAGGAATTCCGCCAGGCCGATCAAAGGTAGGTTGAACAAAACCGGGCTCAAAGCTCCACCTTGTGGAACTCTACGGCTGGTGTAGTGGTCGGTAGTTTGACTATCCATGGTGAATACAAGGGGAGGAGGAGGAGGGAAGAGAAAAGTAGAAGGCAGGGAGGTTAACCAGAATAACGTCCGGTTGGCTACCCTACACCGGGGGAATGGGAAAGGGGAAAACAAAGATCACAGGCAGAGAGAGGAGGGAAGGAAAGAAGGAAATTGCGGCGAGTTCACTGACGCGTGTGGTCTTACAGAAAATGCATTAAAAGTCACAGATGGTCGCACAAACCCGTCGTCCTTAAGAAACACAAAAGTTCCTTCACCGCTTTATGAGCCGACGGGCGATGGGGGCGGTGTTCCAGCAGCACTTGCACAGAAAGCGGCCGATTGTCCAGTTTTTGAAAAGCTTTCGCAAGTTCTTGTCTCTCAGGGGTGTATCGTGGACAATGGCACAGCAGGTGGTCGATGTTTTCTTCCGTGCCACAGACCTCGCATGCTCCACTGTCAGTCACTGCAATTAATGTAGAGTATGCCTTTGTGAAGGCAACTCCTAACCAAAGGCGACAGAGAAGCGTAGCTTCACGTCGAGGAAGTCCGAGTGGAGGTCGGAGTTGCAGGGAGGGGTTTAGTCGATGCAGTCGCGTAAGTCGTAAGTTTGGCGAGTTCCAATCGGTCAGTGTGAGATTGCGTGCCAGGTGTCTAAGCTGCCTTGCAGCGTCAGTCCTCGAAAGCGGAATTGGAATAATGTGTTCTTCTTGATGTGCTGTGCGAGCAGCGTTATCGGCAGAATACAAAGAAGCTCATTTCAGTCAGGTAGCTCTGATACAACCGAAAAGTGCTGCCTCCGATTGCAGTAGCCACAAGCGCGTCAAGACTGGCTTCCTGAGAAACATAGTCATAGGCGCCCCTCACATCTAAAGACAGCGCTGCAAAGAGGCGTTTGGATTGTTTCTGTAGCGGAACTGAAGACACAAGATCAATTGATTTGTCGACCGACGAATGGCCACGTCGAAAACCTGTCATCGCGTCTGGATAAAGATTTCAATGTTCAAGAAACCACTCGAGGCGCGTGATTATCACCCTTTTCAGCAACTTGCCAACACAGCTGGCGAGAGCAATAGGTCGATATGATGTCAGTTCAAGGGAACACTTTCCATGCTTTAAGATTGGGACAAGAGGGCTACGCTTACACTCAGAAGGAACAACGCCGTCACTCCATGAGACGTTGAGATGACGCAGCATTATTTCTCAGGCTTCATGGTCAAGGTGGCGGAGAGCAGCGTACCTGATGTTGTCAGGCCCGGGAAAAGTGGAAGCGCTGCCATTCAAGGCATAAACGAAAACGCCTGATGCACGGCATACGTTGCGCGTACAGAAGAACTGGGGTTTTCTCGCAGAACACGGGTATCCCCACCAAAAAAAAGGTATTTCTAAAAAAAATCCTTTAGAGCTTCATTTTGTAGTTTTGTTCCTAGGGAGTTGCAAACATTTTGGTTCCAATGAACAAAAGTGTCTTTTTTTATATGTTAGAATACAAAACCAACCACATGTGAGAGCCTGTTCTTTTTAGGCGATTTATGTTTCATGGCATTCTTCTGTAGTATTTGCTTCAATGAAGCATTCATTCGCTTGTACGCAATCTCCGTGTTCTATGTCATAAACAGCACATGCAGCAGGCAATGTCGGCTGAGGTTTATGTCTAGGCAGAAGTGAGCTGGCACGAAAGTCACACATAATTCTGGATAGGAAGGAGTACTCACATTTACTGCATTCCTTCGCCTTTGCTCCATGTCGCAGCTGTAATATAAGCCCACCTCCGTAACGTTTATTTGTACCTACTCTTACACATGCTGCTGGTAGGAGATTAGCTTGGAAAGAACATTCTCTTCCATAAATCTTTCACTCGCCGCGACTGTACTCTCCTTATTTGACCTAGAACTACGCAGTCTTGATTAGAGGTGCAAAAATCCCGCCGACAGAGCGGACGGCGCAAAATGCGAAGCAGTGATTGGTCTTCCCCGAACCGTTCGGTATATACGGAAGACGAAATATGTGATACACGCAAAATGAGCTTTATCGCCAATGTGAGCCATAAAAGTCATTAAAAAAAGTACTGTAGAAGCCTTTTGGCATGAAGAAACAAAGACAAAAGAAGCAATGGGGAAAAAGCGCTGAAATTGGAGAAGGAAAGATCAAGCTGACATATATAATGGGAGACGTGCCTATATCCCGCCGCTCAGGCGCAGCCTTCGGGGCTTTTAGCGCAGCTGATTTGGTCTCGCGCGTGTCCCAAATTTGATCCGCTGGCTTAAGTACTTTTTTTTTTCTTTCTGGAAATTCTCGCGGGACGCTCGTTTGCCAATGACTGCCTTGCGCTACCCTGCAATGTCTCGTTCGCGCTGAACTCTTTGTTTTTTTTTTTGTTGTTGTTGCGTTACATTATTGAGCTTTAGTTATGAACCCCTGAGCTTCCCGTTATTCCTCCTCTCCCATCCTCTCTCTCTCTTCTCCTCAATCTCCCTCTTTTTCTTCCATATTTGTCGTCTGCCTTCATTTGCACCGTTCGCTTTCCGCCGAGAGACTTTTTCCAACGCGCACATCTCCAATCGCGCTCGTTCGCACGCCAATCGTAATGCGATTTTCGTCGATGACTTACTTTCACGCTGCAAGCGATAGCTATGCTGATGTTTATTTTTCGCATGACGTCTTACGAGGCGAAAACTGCGCGTTAGGAAACAATACCGTTATCGTTACAGTCATTTATGCTGCTGCGCCCTGGAAATGTGATCGTAGCAAGTTTCGATGCATCCAACACTATTTACATTGGCAGCATAAAAACAACCTCTATTGCCGCGCTCTAGTCTGTATAGCTGTTTCTATATGTCGCCTGTTTTGATGCAATGAGAAACCTGGCGGGTGCATATGCAAGCTTAACTCTGAACACCAGCTCCAAATCTTCCTCCCATATTACATTAGTGTTAATACAAGTTCACAATAATTTTTCTTTTGATTTCTTTCATATTTTTCTGTGTGCTTGTTGTGTAAACTTTTATAGGTACCCTGCTAAAAAAGGTGAATACTTTTCTTTAATTAAGTAAGTGCGCGGCAAATATGATTTACTTGTGCGTAACTGTGACATGACGTAACCTTTTCTTGCTCTAAGGAAGAAAATTATTACGGGAAAAGAATACGATGCGACCAGTTTGCTTTCGCCTTTTGTATCTATATGTTCGTGTGTGTATAGGTCTATGTGCTGAGGATTTCTGGCCCTAGGACGATGTTTATTTTCTTAGTACATATGCGATATAACATACACATATAATATCATTTCATAAGAAGCCAACAAACAAAGGCACCTAGGACAACACAGGGGAAATTACTTGTACTTGATAAATGAATTAAAGAAATGATACATTAATGGAATTCAAAGTGGATGAAAAAGCAACTCCCAGGCTTAGTTCTCGTAGTAACACATAAGTACCCTAGAAAGTGGATGGGAAAACGGCGCCGCGGCAGCTGGGTTGGTAGAGCATCGCACGCGTAAAGCGAAGACGTGGGATCGTTCCCCATCTGCGGCAAGTTGCTTTTTCATCCACTTTCAAATTCAATTTATATGATTTCTTTAATTCCATGAGTAAGTAAAGGGATTTCCACTGTGTTGTCCTTGGTCTATGTGTTGGCTTCTTGTGGTATGATTAATAAAAATCGAGCCCCCTTTCGTCTCTCTCTCACACACACACACACACACACACACACACACACACATATATATATATATATATGTGTGTGTGTGTGTGTGTGTGTGTGTGTGTGTGTGTGTGTGTGTGTGTGTGTGTGTGTGTGTGTGTGTGTGTGCGTGTGTGCGTGTGCGCGTGCGTGCGCGCGTGCGTGCGTGCGCGTGTGCGTGTGCGTGTGCGTGTGCGTGCGTGCGTGTGTGTGTGCGTGTGCGTGTGTGTGTGTGTGTGTGTGTGTGTAATATGGGTTTTGTTTCTGTCATGTGAGAAAACGTAGCCATCAACATTATAGGGTGACTACATCTCTCTTTTGTGTTCATTTCATTAGGAAAATATTTAAAAGGGCGCCACGGCTATCTTGTAACAGTCATAGGTTTCGACATGACAAAATGAATGTGTTATGAATTGCACATAAAAGTATTGCATCCTGGGCATACGTTCAATAAGGCTTGCTGAGTTCTGATCTTGGAGTGCATCGTTTTTAGAGGTGAATGAGCACGAAGCGGTGCCTGATAAAAGTCCCAGTCACAGCAAGATCCGACGGTTGTCTGATCTGAACCGCGAAGAAAAGGTAATCATAGAATTTTCAAGCGTTATATATTTGCAACTGAGGCTAACAGCGACAACATCAGTTACTCCTGTGTTGTTTCCAGACTCTTAGGACCTAAATTCGTCGCTTCCAAATTGGCTATTGACATAAAATTTTCTTCGAACAAATGCACGTGATGAAAATTTACGTTATTTGAACGAGTGCAAGTTACTGAGAAATGTGTAGGAAATAATTAGTCACCTACGCAGGTAAACTGTTCACAGGTAACTGTGCCCCGTGTGTTGAGAGCGACGTCTGTCTCCCTTATCTTCATCGCGGTGATTGAATCATACTAATATTTTACTTGAATGTGTATCCGACGTCTCTCCTCTTGTCTTTGCAAACAAATGCCTTCTCAGTAACAGGATGCTTATGATCACAGCAGTGACACAAACTCTCCTTGTGGGTACGTTGGCCGATCTCAAGAACTAGCACCGTTTCGCAACACCGCCAAGAATTATGCTTGAAATGTATTTTTTATAAGTTTTGGCGCAGTGGCATTTTAGGCCATATCCTTTTATTCTCTTTACCCCGTTCCCCAGTACAGGGTAGCCAGCCGGTAGCCACACTGGCTAACCTCCCTGTCTTTCCTCCCGTTTGTCTCCCCCCTGCCCATGCGTAAGTGTAAGTCTTAGGCTATATTGTAACTATTACTCGCGGAGAATATTAGGTATACTGGATCTTTATTCGTAACATTTCTGTCACATCAGAGGTTTTCTTTACCAGGAGACGTTTAAGGGCTTCTCACGGATGACAGCAATAAGCGTGATAACAAGTCGAAGAATATGGCAATGGCAAATCATGAATGACACTTTCGATTAAATTTTCTGAAGATCGGCTCTCGGCCGTGAAGAAAACCGGCAGCGAATACCCTCACCCCTTCGAGCTGTAGGCAAGTTGAACTTTTCTCTCAAAGGTTCTTAGGGGTTTTGCCGCGAGGCCTGCGTGTGTACCTAGTCAATGTGTATTTAATGGCTTTTATTGTATGTTTAACAAAGCTTGTAGAAGGGACTGTTAGACTTCTGTGTCCAAGTTAATGTTGCGCTTCACAGATTACAAGAAAGTATTTCTTACCTATTGTTGCACGTGGCGTGTTTAGCCCAAAATTGTATCAAGACCAGAAGAGGTTCTTCCCATGAACGACATCAAGCATCCTACATTCTTGGTCATTTCGTAGGCCTAACAAGGCAGATTGCAGTGTGTGTCATAATGTGTTCAGGAGAAACAAAATTTGAACCATTTGTATTCAGTTGCCTAACAGCACATGTATACGTATAGAAAAGGGACGGAGCTGCTTAGAGCAGCGGCTAAGAGGACGACCCGGAGAATGAAAGCCAGACGACATGCACAGCCATATGCGAATGGTGTCGAGAAGCGCTCAGATAAAAGTAAAATACCATAAACGGTGCGCCAACACGGCGGAAAAATCTTTTAAGGAGGCCTCCGTGGGCTCTCTAACACTGAAGGGCTCTTGCAAAGTGGCCAGCAAGGCTCTTCTTTTCCCGCTACATGCCCGCGGCCATCGATTGCGCCGGGCTAAAGTCAACAAGCGCCTGTCAAATGGAAAGAGGGAGTCTTGCGTATTGCGTCCGTTTTCTCATCTTTCCTTCAATGTTTTCCTTCCTTAAGTTTCTCTTGTTCCTTCGGTATTGGGCCTATTTGTTCTTGATCCGTTATATAGCAGGCATTCTCCCCTCATGCCTAGGGCCGTCATTTTGCCTATGGGAGAGGCATCTCATCGCTCGTTGCCGGCTCTTGTTCGTCGACGTGGGGCTGACTGCTGCCAGCTGTCGGTCCCGATGAGTGGTCTGAATGCCGAGACAAAAAGGACGACGTCAATGGAACTGGCGGTGTAAGAGGACGAGTGGGGCTACGGAGAGAAGGCTGTAAGGACGGAGGGGGGTAGGTGATGGCGCGGATGGAGTTGGTTGCATAAGAGCTAGAGCCGGTGTCGTAGACCTGACAATCGAAAAGAAAGAGCACAATATTTGTTGTATGAAGTAGAGGCTGCCTGATATGCCTGGTACTCAGACCCTTAGTTAGAGACAAGTCGAAGGCCGCAGTTCTGGGTTGCTTCGTCCGCAAGCCAGGGACAACAGCTGTAGTAGTTCTACTTGCAACGTCTTCTACTTTATTAAACAGAAGCTTTCATTGCGTAGTACCCCCTTTCCTCCCCACTCCTACGATTTCTGGTGTTTCTGAATATGGCTAGTGGCCCTTCACAAACAGTTCAGAGTTTTGAATGACTGAGAGAAGTAGTAGAAGGCGGAGGCAAGGCATGATCATCGTTTGCCCTTTGCCCTTTCCCATGACCAACCTCTATGTTACAGACATTGCGAGAAGCTAATACTAACTTCTCCGTGCCCCACTCCCCAGTTCTTTACTCCACATTATTCTCCCATAAACAGGGAAAGCTATGAAATGTCAAGCGTTCAACATTTTTTTCCTTCGTAATCTGTTGCTTTCCACCAAACAAGAAATGAATAAAGCGATAAGGCAACCTTGTCTGGTGCATGCCCTTGTGGCTCCGAAATGGCTTTCACTGGCAGCGCAAGTAATCAAGATGCTCACAAGGTGCGATTATAAGGCGAAACTCAAGAAACGCAGGGTGTGGTCATTGGCCTCAAGCACAAAAAAATAATGAAGATAAAGAAACAAGCGAAATATAAATAAGCACTGTACTTGGCGCCACGCAAACAAAGGGACAGCAAAACATTAGGGTCCTTATGCGTCACCACGTAGTCGTAGCGCCGCTATCGCCGTGTTTTCATTGTGCTAACAATTCTTGCACAATCTCTCGCTTCTCGTTCAAATAGCGGCACGCTTTCCAACGACCCACTGCTCACGATTGTTTATACGGGCAGCAGCTACTCCGGAGCTCCAGACCCGTCCCTCGTGTATCACGGGTCTCCGCTGCTCTCGCCCGACTTATTACGATGTCGTGGACTTGCAGAACCGGCGACGTGCCTGTCAGCGCCCACGGTTGTGAAACTCGTGACAAAACGGTCTCGGAAGATTCCCAATCTCTGATTCTTAGTTAGGCGCAATAAACCATCACCTAAGATGATTTTTTTTTCTCTTTTTCCACTGGCTATTTTTTTTTCATTTTTTTTCCTTGGAGTCCTTGAGGCTCTTCTCGTGTTCCCTTTGAAAGTCAAGTACGGTACTCTTTGCCCGCTATGAATTAAGCCAGGCTAGATCAGCCTGCATTGTTAATACCACCAAGACCACTACGTGGAAATGTGCGATACGATGGGAAACCAACAGATTACCCGCCGTGGTTGCTGAGTGGCTATGGTGTTTGGCTGCTGAGCATGAGGTCGCGGGATCGAATCCCGGCCACCACGGCCGCATGTCGGTGGGGGCGAAAACACTTGTGTACTTATATTTAGGTGCACGTTAAAGATCCCCAGGTGGTCGAAATTTCCGGAGTGCTCCCCTACGGCGTGCATCATAATCAGAAAGTGGTTTTGGCACCTAAAACCCCATAGTTTGAACCAACAGATTCTGTTGAATTTTCTTTGTTTATGTTATTTGACTCACCGGCGCCTTCGTATGTCGGTGACACTACAGAAGCTGGCAACCGATTTCCAGTTGGCCGTACTATAGCATTTACTCAATGACAAAGCTGTTGTGATGACTAAGTGGAATGCTGGTGTGCTGCCGTGCAGGAGCGCAGAACATTGGCATGTGTCATGACTATTGAGCTTCATTGGGGCTCAGCAAATTGCTTAGTTAGAGTGAATTCGTCATCTTTTTTACTAATGGAATGCCGAATATATTATGACAGTCCGCACAGCATTCAATGAGCGAAAACAAGAAGGAGAAGATCATATGAAACGGGTAGAATGGTTAAAAAAAACGATTACGGAAATTTTAGCAATTATGTCAGAAACTCCATCATCAGAAGTTGGAGAATGCTAGGAAGTAAAAAATATTCTTTCAGAAATTATTCACCAAATATGCAGACTACAAGTTACAGAGTATCCTCAATAATAAAGGGCAATGGTGACCAATACAGTCGTCAAACTGCACATGGGCCAGTTCGTCGTCGTCTTCGCCAGGACGACCGTGCTCATATCTAATGTACCCACATAGCAACATAATATCAGCTTTTGTTGCAATTGAGTGGCAGGTAATTCTTGTAGTCCAGTGCTAGCACAAGGCGCTAGCACTGGAACTTTACACAACTTCACACAACTTTACACAACTTCACACAACTTTACACAACTTTACACTCTTTGGAATGGCATGTTTCTTGTAGAGCGATGTTCTCAATTCGTGATAATCCCTCTAGTATATTTTTCTCTATCAAGGCAATATAATGAACGCTATTGGCCGACCTTGCCATGAAATGACTGCACAATGTTCAACAACATAATCCCTTGAAGGAACTTCTGCTCGCAGTGTCCATGTCTATTTACGTGTTTTATTGGAAGCTTGTGGGTGTCGCAGATAGCACTTCTGCAGAAAACGAATGAAAGAGGCAAGCAGCAGGCGGCTTATCAAGTTTTTGGGTATTCGCATTAATCTTGAGCTCCGATTGACCTCATGTATAGTAATATCTTACGACTTTGACGACTGTATCTCCATGTCTGCAAGTATTTCCTTAGCATGACAGAGTCTGCTGTGTTAGAATTCCGCATTGGATAGACCACGCAGCTTCCAGATTTCCCTCCCCCTGCGAGTCACTTAACGTTCGATCAGTGGAATTCATCCGATTTTACAAACGAACTGCCCTTCCCACCTTTCATTGTAATGTACAGATTCGTCTTTCGCCCGCACTCTGAACACGTGACTGATCCTTTCTAGCCTGTCTACGGCTTAAAGTAGCATTTTCAATTGCCCATTCCTTTATCAGTGGAATGGCCAACATACCACTTTGTGACTTTTTGCTTTCTCTCTCTCATCTTTCGCGGCCATTTTCCCCCTTCCGCAATATAGAGTAGCCATCAAGAGATATATCATGGTTAACTTCCGTGTCATTGCTTTAATCTCTGTCTCTAGCAAAAGATGCTGGAAAGGGATATAACAACCTTTCGTCGTCGGGTTACTCATTGTTGCGAAGTTCCGTAAGTACGCTTTCACACACATATGACTTGCTATAAAGAATATGGCCCAATTCCCAATTAGAAGCACTGTTGGAGATGAGAGGCGCGTTTTGAAAACAAAATAGATGGTATGGGGAATGGAGGGTGGCATGAAGGGCACCAGTTCGTACGGCGCTGGTTTTCGATGAACCTTTTTCATGTCAACTTGGGTCCCTGGGCATCTGCCAGTCGGTGTGCGCCGCTCTTCAATGAACGTATTTGACGCTAGCTTGGGTAACAAGGTGCATGCCACTGGGAATGTGCTGCTCTGGAATGACAAAAAAGATCCCTTAAATTTCTTCGATGCTGAGCTGAAGACAACCCATCCAACAAGGGCTCCTTAAGGACAGCAACCCGACGGATTAGCAGGCTGCGTCACAAATGCACTCGGTATGTGCTGCTTTTCAATGAACGAATTCCACGACAACACTTTAGCGAGCTGCGCCATGAACGCACTGGATATGTGGCACTCTTCAATGAGCCTCTCGCCAACTTTGGTCATTTATTTGCCACTGAGGCGCGGCCAGCGAAGGAACGATTCTCAGTCTTCCCAAGCACCGGCGTGCGAAGATTCTTGCCTCGAAGTGACTCGGCAGTGCCACTAGCAGTGCCACTTCTGGATAGTGTCACTAGATGACGCAGCACGTCCAGAAAGAAATGCGAGAGAGTAGCCCGGTTGCTTCACGACGCGTTTCCAGCGTACGCGCGCACTCGCGCGCCATGGATTTCGGAGGCCACTAGCAGACTTCGCGGCAACGGCGATAGATGGCGCCGAGCGTTCTTGGGGAAGCGCAAAAGAATAGTCCCGCTGCAGTACAAGCCTCATGTATCACTTGTTTCGGCGATGGCAATACGTTATGTCGCCAGATGGCATCAATGCTAACGCATTACCGTCGACATTCATCGTTTCTTTTTTCCTGTGTCGCGGCTTACTATGATTCTAGAATGTAGGTAACCATATTCATTGGGTCATAGGTTAATTATAGGTGGAAATGCGAATGTACTAATTTTGCAAATCATTCATCAAGATGTGAGGTCCGTGCTTGCCTTTACGGTCGCCGTAACACGCATCTGAATTGCAGGATCAGTAGCGAATCCACGAAAAAACAAAGACAGCTTTTTCGCAATGTTCGTGTTTCGAGAACCCTTGTTTCGCGCGTACGTTCTAAGTTTTCAGTGCAGTGCCGCACAGTTAAGTGCACTGAACATGATAAGATCATGAATTTCACGCCTCATTCAATCGTGCAAGATGTAATTCTTGGCAATGTAGTATAATAGCAAATGACAGGCAGCGTAGCAAGATTTGTGGAAGAAGAAACATATTTCTGCACGAGCAATTTGGCGGCAGTTGGATGTTTTCTTTCCTTTTTTTTCAGATTCATAGCAGTATACATGTTTCCAGTTAATAGTATTTTTTTCCTCTCTCTGCTGGCGTAGTGTGATACGGCTCGTCACACGTTAGCTTAGCCGACGCGAAAGAGTCCGTCGAATAACGCTGCACGGCTTTCGTTTAAGTAGAAATTGCTGTTGAAGAAATTTATTTCTTCAATAGCAATTTTTACCAGCAATTTCAGCAGATCACGAGTATTGAAGAAATCTATTTCTTCAATACTCGCGATCAATTGGTCATGCAGCAAATGGAAAGTGGCCCCACCTGTATTAATTAATGAATTGCGTGAAAGAATGTATCACGGTCGATAATGACGAACTTCCTTTCTGTCCAAAAAGTAGAACCTTTGTTGCAAGCTTTCTCGAGTTGGTGATCTTTTACCTAAATTCTAAGTTTGAGTCTTGGGGAAAGGGAGAACCTTATGGTCAGCGTTCAGGGATTGCATAGGATCGCCAGCTGCTGAAATATTAGGTGAATTTTTTAAGGAAGATCGATAGAGGGCTACAGCTTCATCTTTCAGGACTAGTGACTAAAGACAGGCCACCATTGAAAACTGAACCTGGCAACGTCTAACGGTAGAACGTTATCTAGTGAGGCAAGTCTAGCAGTGTTATTGGAGGAATTAGAGGGTAGTAAATGGAATATAATAGGGCTCAGTGAGGTTAGGAGGACAAAAGAAGCATATACAGTGCTAAAAAGCGGGCACGTCCTGTGCTACCGGGGCATAGCGGAGAGACCAGAACTAGGAGTCGGATTCCTGATTAATAATAATATAGCTGGTAACATCCAGGAATTCTATAGCATTAACGAGAGAGTGGCAGGTCTTGTTGTGAAACTTAATAAGAGGTACAAATTGAAGGCCGTACAGGTCTACGCCCCTACATCCAGTCATGATGACCCGGAAGTCGAAAGCTTCTATGAGGACGTGGAATTGGCGATGGGTAAAGTCAAAACAAAATACACTATACTGATGGGCGATTTCAATGCCAAGGTAGGCAATAAGCAAGCTGGAGACAAGTCAGTGGGGGCATATGGCATAGGCTCTAGGAATAGCAGGGGAGAATGAATAGTAGAGTTTCCTGAACAGAACAATATGCGGATAATGAATACCTTCTTCCGCAAGCGGGATAGCCGAAAGTGGACGTGGAGGAGCCAGAATGGCGAGACTAGAAATGAAATAGATTTCATACTCTGCGCTAACCATGGCATCATACAAGATGTGGACGTGCTCGGCAAGGTGCGCTGCAGTTACGATAGGATTGTAAGAACTCCAATTAGCCTAGGCTTGAGGAGGCAACGGAAGAAACTGGTACATAAAAAGCAAATCAATGAGTTAGCAGTAAGAGGGAAATTAGAGGAATTCCGGATCAAGCTAGAGAACAGGTATTCGGCTTTGACTCAGGCAGAGGACCTTAGTGTTGAAGCAATGAACGACAATCTTATGGGCATCATTAAGGAGTGTGCAATAGAAGTCAGTGGTAACCCCGTTAGACAGGATACCAGCAAGCTATCGCAGGAGACTAAAGATCTGATCAAGAAACGCCAATGTATCAAAGCCTCTAACCCTACAGCTAGAATAAAACTGGCAGAACTTTCTCTAAGTTAATCAACAAGCGTAAGACGGCTGATATAATGAAGTATAATATGGATAGAATTGAACATGCTCTCAGGAACGGAGGAAGCCTAAATGCAGTGAAGAAGCTAGGAATAGGCAAGAATCAGATGTATGTGTTAAGAGACAAAGCCGGCAATATCATTACTAATATGGATGAGATAGTTCAAGTGGCTGAGGAGTTCTATAGAGATATATACAGTACCAGTGGCACCCACAAAGATACTGTGAGAGAGAATAGGGTAGAGGAATTTGAAATCCCACAAATAACGCCGGAAGAAGTAAAGAACGTCTTGGGAGCTATGCAAAGGGGTAAGGCAGCTGGGGAGGATCAGGTAACAGCAGATTTGTTGAAGGATGGTGGGGACATTGTTCTAGAAAAACTGGCCACGCTGTATACACAATGCCTAATGACCTCGAGCATACCGGAATCTTGGAAGAACGCTAACATAATCCGAATCCATAAGAAAGGGGACGCCAAAGACCTGAAAAATTATTGACCGATCAGCTTACTGTCCGTTGCCTACAAAGTAATTACTAAAGTAATCGCAAATAGAATCAGGAACACCTTAGACTTCTGTCAACCAAAGGACCAGGCAGGATTCTGTAAAGGCTACTCAACAATAGACCATATTCACACTATCAATCAGGTGATAGAGAAATGTGCGGAATATAACCAACCCTTATATATAGCTTTCATTGATTACGAAAAAGCATTTGATTCAGTCGAAACCTCAGCAGTCATGGAGGCATTACGGAATCAGGGGGTAGACGAGCCATATTTAAACATACTGAAAGATATCTATAGCGGCTCCCCAGCCACCGTAGTATTCCATAAAGAAAGAAACAAAATCCCAATAAAGAAAGGCGTCAGGCAGGGAGATACGATCTCTCCAATGCTATTCACAGCGTGTTTACAGGAGGTATTCAGAGACCTGGAGTGGGAAGAATTGGGGATGAGAGCAAATGGAGAATACCTTAGTAACTTGCGATTCGCTGGTGATATTGCCTTGCTTAGTAACTCAGGAGACCAATCGCAATGCATGCTCACTGACCTGGAGAGGCAAAGCAGAAGGGTGGGTCTAAAAATTAATCTGCAGAAAACTAAACTAATGTTTAACAGTCTCGGAAGAGAACAGCGGTTTGCGATAGGTAGCGAGGCACTGGAAGTGGTAAGGGAATACATCTACTTAGGGCAAGTAGTGACCGCGGATCCGGATCATGAGACTGAAATAATCAGAAGAATAAGAATGGGCTGGGGTGCGTTTGGCAGGCATTGTCAGATCATGAACAGCAGGTTGCCATTATCCCTCAAGAGAAAAGTGTATAACAGCTGTGTCTTACCAGTACTCACGTACGCGGCAGAAACCTGGAGGCTTACGAAAAGGGTTCTACTTAAATTGAGGACGACGCAACGGGCTATGGAAAGAATGATGGGTGTAACGTTAAGGGATAAGAAAAGAGAATATTGGGTGAGACAACAGACGCGAGTAAATGACATCATTGTGGAAATCAAGAAAAAGAAATGGGCATGGGCAGGACATGTAATGAGGAGGGAAGATAACCGATGGTCATTAAGGGTTACGGACTGGATTCCAAGGGAAGGGAAGCGTAGCAGGGGGCGGCAGAAAGTTAGGTGGGCGGATGAGATTAAGAAGTTTGCAGGGACAACATGGCCACAATTAGTACACGACATGGGTAATTGGAGAAGTATGGGAGAGGCCTTTGCACTGCAGTGGGCGTAACCAGGCTGATGATGATGATGACTAAGGTGTTCATATATGTGAACGATTTTCTGGTTTTAACTAATTCCACTAATCTAACCCGCATTGTTGCAAACATTTTGCCTACTGGCCTACTATAAGTGTGTAGTAGGACAGCTTTGATCGCACAAGCTTTGAGTAGTATGTTTACTCTGTATTTACAAGTGGCATTAATAGGTACCCCATAAATGCGAGCGATAGTTTGTTGCCATGTCAAGGTACAAATGATATTGTAATTGCTCGACACGGCATTGTAGCATTGTTGTTAAAACTGGATACCAAAAAATCTTGTTGGCCCGATGAAATACCCAATGAATTTTTATGGCGTTATTCTGATTGGATATAACATCTTTAGTCTAGAATTTTCGCAATGTCATTACGTATCGGAGCTGTGCCGGAAGATTGGCACCTTGCACACATGTATCTATCTTTAAAGCGGGCAATAAGTTATTGGCGGTAAACTACCCGCCAATTTCCATTACATGCACCGCGTGTAATATGTTAGAACAGATAATATCGAAACATCTGGTTGAATGTATACAAAATAACAACTTATTCTACAGCAAGCAGCATGGCTTTTGCCAACGTTTGTCAACAGTGACGCAGCTCTTTGGAATGTCTCATGCTTTCTGCATCGCAATTAACAATCAGCAAATTGATGTTATAGCAATTGATTTTTCGAAGGCCTTTGATCGGGTGTGTCACACAAAACTTATTGAGAAAGTGTATAAACTTCAAGTTAATAGACAAATTGTGAAATTGATTCATGCGTACCTTACGAATAGAAAGCAATATTTACAAATAGCAGGTGAACGATCATCCTCTTTACCTGTTTTATCTTGTTTACCACAAGGTTCGGTTTTAGTACCAATTTTGTTTCGATTATATGTACATAGCATTGCTCATGACTAGTATTGTTACACTGAACTGCGTCTACTTGCGGTTGATTGCCTTACTTATTGTGGCGTTAAGAATGTCCAGGATCAAATGTTGTTAAACGAATGTCTGCAAAGAATTTATGAGTGGTGTATTACGTGGGACATGAAAATTTATTAAGATAAATCGGCTTACATTACTGTATTTAGCAAGAAAACCCCATTGCTTTTCACTTGCAGAATAAATAATAGCCCACTTCAACATGTTAGTAAGCTTAAGTTTCTCGGGGTCACAATCGCGCACAATTTGAATTGGAACGAACATATTGAAAACATTTTTGGATCTGCTCAACGCAAGCTCGATCTGTTAAGGCCAAAGTTGAAAGATGCTACAGCCGGGGTAAAGCTCAAGGCGTACAAAATAATTGTGTGGCCCACACTGGAATACGCATGTATAGTCTGGGATCCGCACCGAGTCGGCTTGCTCAGTAAACTGGAACGGATTCAAAGACTAGCCGCACGGTTTATCTTTAACGCTTACCAAAGAACGCAGTCTGTAACTGCGTTATTATCTCGTGCCGGTTCGTCCGAACTCGCAACGCGGAGAAAAATAGCCAGGTTGAAATTCTTGTGCCAAATGTATAACAATAAATTCGATTTGGACTCCAGACTATACGAATGTCCCCACGTATAGGTCACCCTCATGCTTTAAGAACCTATGTGCCACGCGTTGATGCCTTCAAATTTTCCTTTCTTGTGAAAACTATAGTCGATTGGAACAGCCTTGATGCAGATGTATTTATTAAAATATACACAACTGAATCCTTTGAGCGTAAGCTGTCGTTATATGTTTGCTTATTGCATTGTTTGTTTATTGCGGAAGTGGCGTTACGTATTCTTTTTCCCCCGCCCCTGTACCAGCCCGCAAGGGCTAACAATATTGGAAATAAAATAAACAAATAAATCTATTTTAAAGGTTTTCAAGGAAAACTACATGGAACTACATTTTTCTTTTCGATTGCCCCAAGATAACCAATTACAGTTGCTTGATATAAGAGTAGTCTTTCAACCGCTTCATGTCTGCTGGTAATACAGACCCAGGTCAAGTAAACCTATCCTTAACTACCGCTCAAACCGCTCAAATATGTAAAAAAGAGGAATAATGAAGACCAGCATCGGTTCTGCATTGAAGAAGATCATGTTTACACGTGATGAAAACAAGCTTCCACAACCAGATCGGGAAGCTGAAACAAGCAGGCTATCCTCAGAATGTCATTAGGTCATTGCGTGCTAACACTTTCAAACAAATAAAAACCAAAGAACCCAGTAAGGGCACCCGGGAAGACCGTCGTAAAAATAATAAGATAGCCGTCGTTCCATACCTGAAGAGAACATCGCACGAATTAAAATATATAGGCATAAAGCATATAGGTTGAGCCTTCTCAGCAAAAAAAAAAAAAAAAAAAAGTAGAGAGAGAACAAACTTCAGACAATTTGTTCGCGTATCGCAGTAAGCCGTCGCAATGCAAGATTAAGCACACCAAAAGAGAGAGAGAGGGGAGGGGGCTATAAGGAAGGCAGGGATGTTAGCCAATCAAGAGTCTGATTGATTACCCTACGATGGGGAAGGGAGAAGGGGAAGAGAGCGAAGAAAGAGAGAGAGGGTGTAAAGATTGTTCGATGGGCATAGCATATATGATCCCGTTTTGATGGCATCAGCGCTGCGCCCGCGTGACACAAAGAGAACACCTGGTAGCATACAAACCATCCGAAGCGACACTTCTAGCCGCCCACTGTAGGGAATGTGGTTTTTACTCTGCATTGAAAGATACTCAGATTATCTTCAAGCGTAACAACCAGCTAAACCGTGAAATGGCAGAGGCCTACCACATAAAAAAAAGAGGGCATAACTGCCTCAGCTATCCCTCGGTCTTGCTACATGATAAATAATTTACCTTTCTTGGTAGTCAGGCTTTCCTTCATATTTAACATTACCTTCGGAGTACTTAATCCGAGATCATTGATACGCATACGCAGAACTCCTACTCCATTTTTGCGCGCACATATTTGTTTTCTTTCAATAAAATTTTGCAGTTATGAGTAAGCGCCTCGTCCGGTATTCTGTCCATTCTCATCTTTGTGCGCTTTTACAGTTTCAAGATACAAGTAAACCAACTTGCACAGTTGTCCATTCTGTTACACTTGTATTAGAGATTACAGCAATCGATACGAGACTTGCTTCTCACATAAGGACGTATTTTCGAAGCGCACTCCCCAATTTTAATGTTCCGTATTAACAATCACAATTATTAGGTCGAACGCCACCGCGGGACAATTATTGCAGGTATCGCTCAATCAAAGCCACTAAAAAGAAAATAAAACTGAATTCTTTTTTTTTTTTTTATTGCGATATAGACTTGCCTTTAAGGCATAATTCTTGATGCGTATATGTGTATTATATGTGTGCTGTGAAGCCTGTGTTGTGTATGAATTGAAGCAGTGTTTTGTGGAATCTATTGTCATGTATCCAGCGGTCATAGCTGGTTGTCACACTGTAGCGGAGGCCGGCTTGCAGTAGGAGACGCGAGCGTTCCGATTTCAAACCAGTACATGTCCATATTAGGTGGTATGCATCTGCTTCCATCACAGGAACGGAGCAGTATGGACACGTAGCACCCAGTGGTGAATGCGACCAGTTCCACCTTGAGATAACAGCCGGTGTAAGGGCCACCCCGGCCCGAAGCCTCCTAAGCACAACTTCCTCCGCCCTAGTAAGGTGAAGGGGGAGGGAGCAGACACACGGTAGGATAAGAGCGCGTGTGTCCTGCCGGAGAACAATTTTACACGCTCGGAGCGAGTTACGGGGTCGGGGTGGGAGGGGAATAGGTGGAGGATCAGGATTAGGAGGGCAGTGTGCCTGCTGGTCAGCAGCAATGTTGTGAGGGTTCGCTGAATGGCCTTGAATCCAGTGTACCTTGACGCAAGTAGCTGTTTTACTATTCATAGTGTGTATTGTCTCGCAGATTTCCATCTCCTTATCAACCTTCTTGAGTTCCTGAATAGCCGCTAAAGAATGAGTGAAGATATCTAGTTGCTTGATGGTAGGCAGCTTAGATGTCGCATCTTGCACAGCGTCGTGGATGGCTTGAAGTTCCATTACTAGAGCGCTGGCTTCCGTAGATGAATAGTACTGGTGGCCGCTGATGAAATTATGCGTAGTACTCAGGAATGATGTCCTTCCGCCGTCTGGGAGAATGTCAGCATCCGTATAGACTTTGCAGGTGTTAACGCATGATGCATCGACGATATTGTGTTCGTCAATAATACCTGTTGTATCGCTGCGTCGTAACTTCGTTGGCTTATTAGTTGTGATGCTGGTGAATTCCCAGGGAGGCATTGGATAGGGCTGATTGTCAATCCGAGAGCCACGGTGAAAATGAGCATGCAACGCAGCGACAGCCGGAATAAGTTGCTTTTTTATTTCACGTGCTTTTTCACGTTGCAAAATTAGCTCTGCAATTGTGTTGAGCTGGGCATGTTCCTGTAAGGTTGGGATCGGAGTGATGCGGGGCAGTGCTGTGATTGTGCGCATAGCATCGCGATTAATCGTCTCCAACTGTGCCAGCTGTGCCAAAGTCAGCCGTTGAAATTGTGCTTGATATGCAATTCGTGGCTGCAAGACTGCACGCACCAACCGTCGAGCTACGTCAGTACGAGCTCCAGCTGCTTTTGCTGCAATGCGACGAATAAGGTGAAGTGTTTTTGTCGAACTCTGTCTGGTTTTACGGAGCCAGTGTGCACCACTGCCGGATTGGTGAATATCGAGACCCAGTATGCAGGCCCCAGAAGCCTCAGGGATTGTCACTGCGCCGAGTCTAAATGTAAAGGGGTGCTGCGTGATTATTGTGCGTCCTTTCTTGTTGGCCACCACAACATAGCTTGATTTTTGGGCGGAAATGTCCAACCCTGCTTTCCGAGCGTAGTTGTTCAGCACATCAAGGGCTTCTTGAAGCTGTTGAGTTTGTCTAGATATATCTTTATGCACGGACCACAAAGTGACGTCATCGGCATAGATTAAGAACCTCACATCTGGAATCCGATGTAGTTGCCAGGCTAGAGGTATTAGAGCAACGTTGAAGAGAAGAGGAGCCAGAACCGAACCTTGTGGGACTCCTCTGTTCGATGTAAAGTATCCTTCTTGCCTTCCATCTACTCTAATCACAAATGTGCGATTCTGAAGGAATGAGTAGATGAATCTTATCACCCGCGGTGGAAGTCCCAGGTCGATGAGGTTGGATATAATGATTTCATGGTCTATATTGTCATAAGCTTTCGTTATGTCTGTTGCTACTACCGTGCGCACAGCGTGACTGAATTCGACGCTCAGAAAATACGATCTCTGGTTAGCTATTTCAGCAGCTTGTGGTCAATTTTGCAGCCACTTTTTCACATTTTCTTTTCTTATTGCTTGTTGAACTTTCTCATCGATATTTGTATATATATATATATATATATATATATATATATATATATATATATATATATATATATATATATATATATATATAGAGAGAGAGAGAGAGAGAAAGAGAAGTGTTCTAAAGGAAAGTCAGGTAGGCAAAGCGCTGTTGGTACCCTGAACTAAGGTAGCAAAAAAAGGTGCTCAAAGATGCAAACAATGAGAAAACCCTCACAGTATTCATATACACGATGCGGAGTGAAGCATTCATCGCTGGTCATAGGTTTCCATGGTGCGTGCAATGCATGCAAGTATTCTGGCCTGATGGTTGTATCGTATCGCGTCTGCCGCGGGTGCTATGCGTGATAAGCTGAGGGGGCGTCGCCCCACTTCTCTGTATATCGCAGCATGATCATCTGAGGGACGCTGCCCCACTTCACTGTATAAAAGAACTGCTCAACAAATGCTGGGCGCTTGTTCCCTGGCCACTGGGAACATGGTGCCACGCTGATACAATGGTTATAACAGCGGAACGATTTGCTGGGGTGCCAAAGTTTTGAGTTTTTGAACCGAGGAATTGAAATTTTTTGTTAGGTATGAGGTATTCGGTAACACAGCAGCACTTCCCAGCAGCCACGGTTACAAAAGGCCGGGAGGGTTCGCAAAAAGAAAAAGAAAAGCTGCCTTTTCATAAATACAATAGGCCATTGAGACGCTGTTTAATATAGGGACTCGGGGAAGAATTGCAAATGCTGTAACATTTGATGTTTTACTGTATTTCAGCATTAAAGTTACTTGTACACGAGCAACAAATAATACAGAACATTCTAATTTGGCGCTAGTTGTCACTTATGGCCACAGAATAAAGAACTTACCACGACCATTAATCGATGTTCATGTCAGTGTTCCAGGCATTTTTTAAGGTTGCCTAATGGTCCTCGCGAAAGGTCGCCATCAGTGTTAAAGAAACGGTACAGAAATACAGGCAGAAATACTCGAAACGATTAGCTCAAATTCTTATGCCTAAATGCGTTAAAAAAATTGCGGCAGAACCCATTTCGCTATGACTGTCGACGGTAATGCGTTAGCATTAAATCAATGTAGCGACACAACATATTGCAACCATCGAACGAGTTATGTACGAAGCGTTCCTGCATCGGGACTCCTCTTTCGCGCTTCCCTAAAGAACCCTCGCCGCCATCTAGCGCCGCCTACGTAAAGCCGGCGGGTGGTCTCAGAAATGCATGGCGCGCTGTTGGATGCGAACGCTGATAAACCGGCAACGCGGCAACCGGCCTCATTTCTCGTGCCTCTTTCTTTACACGTGGCGCCATCTTATGTCGCCGCCGAGAAGTCCGCGCGTGAACTCTTAAATGAGAAATGTGGCGCGCCGGTGCCCGCTAACGCTCAGAATTATTCCCTCGCTTGCCGCGCACTCATTAGCGCATACTCAGGGGCTCAAGCTGGCGAAAAGTTCATCGAAGAGTATCACATATACAGCGCATTCACGGAGCAGCTAGCTAAAGCGCTTGCGACGAAAGGCGTTTTTTTCAGAAGCGGCACTTTCCTCGTGTATTTGTGGCGCAGCAGTACTAAAGCGTAGGGTTGTTGACCTTGAGGAACCCTTGTGACGTGGGCTCGATTCCGCTCGGGATCGGATAAATTAAGGGATCTTTTTCGCAATTGTAGTGCGGCGCATTCTCAGTGGCACACACCTAGTTAACCAAGTTGGCGTCAAAGGCGTTCATTGAAGAGCGCCACACAGCTACTGGCACAAACCCAGTGACCCAAGCTGGCATCAAAGAGGTTCTTTGAAAACCAGCAAAGACCGAGCGGGGCACGCCAAGTGCTCCAAGTCGTCGTCAAAGAGTTTCTTCGAGCAGCGATGCCTGCCCAGTACCGCATCTTAGCGACCCACGTGAGCGTGAAAGATATTCGTTGTACATAGATAGATAGCCCCTGGGAAATGTTTGAAGTACCCTAATAATGCAAACGCTTTAAAAAAAGAAAAACATTCCCGATGTTGCGCGTACTTCTCGGCTTGTATGGCTGTTTCATTAAAAAGGAACTCAAAGGAAATAATAGCGACATTATCTAAGCAGTCTAGGTCTAACGGCGTATCTAGCTCTTCTATTTGAAATACTATTTCCATTCGCCTAGCAGAGTAGACCTTGCACTGCACGGTACGCATCTAATCGGAACCCCTAATTGGTAAGAATGATGGCTGCATTTTTTCAACATTGTCGGGAGAAAAGTTTATGATACGATGCACTAGTCAGGCGCACTTCCACATACTCAACTCCACAGTAATCGATCATGGAATGTTAATTAGCCGTTTCCTTCAAAAGTAGGCTATGCCGGAATGCCAGATGCAAAATGTCTGAAATCGACGTTGCTCCCATGGCTCACGCGAACTGTACTCCCGAGATCAGTTTCCTTTTCTTTGACACCATGCGAGGGGGAAAGAGACCCTGACACGACGCATATTATCTCTCACGCGGGCAACCATCTGTCAATGAGACAATCGGAGAGGCTGGACTTCTCGCGTGCACCTGCCTATAGGAGGAGGGTTATTCCCTCCCCTGCCGCACTTAGGCGTGGCCGCCCCGCGGCTATCAAGTCCCGGAAAGCCTGACCGCGGGCAGTGGCTGGGCCACGGCGTCGGCTGGCCTCGGGTGCGGGCTCTTGCGACGCCTATGCTAAAAGGCGCGGACTGCACAGCGCGCGGCGCGTCCGCTTAGCGCCGATAAGCCGTGACAGCGGCGGCTGGCGTTCGCTCTTCGGTCGGTAGGAGGGCGAGCGAGCGATCGACGGCAGGAAACGTGCATGGCGGGGAAGCCGGCTTTCTTCTCTCCCCTTCCGTCGTCCCGCTCTGAGCCGGCGGCCGCGCGATGCCCGAGTGAGTGCGCCCCGAACATTAACGCTAGGGCGCGTCGTTGGCGTGACTGGATCCCATCGGCCGGCAGTGGGCAACCCAACCTGCGCACCGCCGCACTGATTCTATCACGCACTGCTCCGCTATAGCGAGTGTGCCTTCCGCGTGGCGCCGGCTACACAGTGCGTCCAGTCGTTTTTCTTCTGTTTGGCGTTGCCCTTTACACTGTTTCACGCGCGCCTCGGTTATGCTTCCTAGGTTTTCTTTTTTGTTTTCCTTCTTTTTTTTTTGCATCCTGTCCTCACCAGGATATTACTCTTATTACGTCCATGCACGTAGTGGATCACGCTGAGACAGTGACGCGGCCGCTCACTCATGAGAGTACGGGCGAACGCGCAATTTCCGCTTTGCCGTACCCGCAGATGCGTGCTTGGTGGGCTCCGGAAGCGAGGATATGGGGGGAGGGGGGGGAGTGCCCTGAAAGGCTAGAGAAAAGCGCACGCCATACGTGGTACTGGCACGAGGCGCTAAATACGCGTGGAACGTTGATTCCTTGGTTTGGGCGTGGAAAACCGAGATTTCTCGTACATTGACGGGCGGGGTGCTACGACATATCGGCGTGTTCTGGGAGGGGGGGGGGGGAGCAAGCATTTTATACACATAATTAGCGGAAATGGCCTTGCGCAGCCTGCTTAATGACTGTTTTTCGGCAACTGTAATGGCGGATGTGTTTTCAGCAGGTGACGACAGGAACGCAGGTGGTGTTAATGAGCTCTGAAGCAAGATCAAAAGGCTTGGCTCACTGTTATACTCTTAAACTAACTTCTCTGAAACGAAAAAAAAAAGTCGCAGGGCTGTGCGGCACACACAGCACAGTCATGGCGCAAGCTGGAGGAGCGGCTCCGTCGTTGCCTGGTTACAGCCACGGAGTAGCTCTACGATTCGCTCCTTCAGCAGCGGCACGTACCTTGCGAGAAGGCGCCATAGGATTTGCCGGAGAGTAAAGACAGGTATCGAGACTACGCGGCGCACATGTCACATCGCTTGACACGTGGCACGATACGATGCAGCTGCTACGTGTCGTGACACCTGGTGGAATACAACGCAACTACAATGCAAAGTTGACACGTAACGACGCTATGAGGTGCGCATCTCACTTCGCGTGACAAGTGGCTCGATACGATGCAAGTGCTACATGGCGTGCTATCTGGTGCAATAATATACAACTTTGATGCAAACTGTGCACGTATTGACGCTACATACGTGGCGCGCATATCACGTGACTCCTCGCGTGCAAGGACGCCTGTATACGGCATATTTCCGCAGCAGCTGGCAAGCGCTGACGTGGCGGAGTAGTAGAGTATAGCTGACCCCGCGATGAAGGCCTGGGCTCGATCCCGGCGGGAACTGGATATTTTTCTCATTCTTGGCCATAGTGGCGGCAGACACCGACGGAGGTGGCGGCAGCACACAACATCGCCAACCGAAACGGCTATTGGATTGAGCCCATAACAGCTTACGCTGTAAGAAAAGAAAAAAACAAAAAAAAAAAGCATGCGCACATTAACGAGACTACAAGTAGATGTGCACGCCACTTCCACGATGAATACGTCTCCCGTATTACTAAGCCCTGTTTACGTTTACACCTGAGTCAGTCGTTGTGGGATTGTGCTGATGAGCCCAAGGTCACCGATTTCACTTCCGGCCGCGTTGGACGCATTCCAACCCGAGTGACATTTAAGAACGCTCGTGTAGTTTGCTTTATGCGCACGTAGAGGGAGGTTAAAATTATTAAGGAGCCTTCCCCTACCGCGTCCGTCTTAATGATCAACAGCAAAACTACAAAACATCGCTGTGCGCGCCTTAGTACAACTTTTGAAGGAATAAGAAATGTCACAACAATACTAAGTCATACAACACTTATTGCTTGCATCGTTATATTATTAACAAGCACATTTAATTGCATGTTCATTGTGTCTTTGTGTTTATTTTCCATTTGCATTTGTTGTATTTAGAGTGCGGCACTCAAGAGAGACCTAATTCGCAAGTACCCAGCATGTTCTGTGTGAAAATCTTGGTTTTGTGAACATTTATGCTGTATGAACTCAAGTGTTTCGTGTGAACATTTCGGTTTTTTTTTAGTATTTATGCTATGTGAACTCTACTGTTGCGCGAACATTTGTTTGTATTGCTGGACTGAGATTTAGTATGTGAATGTTCGTTCATCTGTTTATTAGTCGAGTTTTGTGGTTGTTGACAACTTATCGACGATAGCTATCATGTAAGAGGAGTAGCCGGGGCCACAGATAGGCATCAACCTCTCCCTAAATACATTTAATAGAAAAAGCAGTGCAATAGGAGAGGCTTGGCAGTCGGTGGTGCGTGATGCCTAGGTACATTGACATGACCATTTAACAAGCAATTTAAAAATAAGAGCTTAATAAATCTTTTGATAAAATACGTAAAACAATAAATAGTGAGCCTAAGATTGTAAAGTAAAAAAAGAAGCAGTGATCAGTTATGATTTACATTTATTGATGCACTCAGGATAAAAAGAAGTTATTTTCGTTTTAAAGCTATCGGCACTACGTGGGTATTTTGGTACATATCAAGGAATTGTACGGTGTTGATAACTTTGTATGTTTGTTTCATGACATAGAGAGCCCCTAAACTTGCAAACCCAGCAAAAAAAAAAAACGAACAAAAGTTAAGACTTATATAAAAAAAATGCTGGTACAGCAACATCCCGCCCGCCCTGTACATTTAAAATTTCGGGGATCTACAAAATTTTCTTTATCGTCAAAAAAAAGCCCTATTACAGCCCTCATAACTCCCTATCAGCGTAAATCTCCGTCCTTTAAAGAAACCATAGAGCACAAGGAAGATCGTTTATTCTCCTGTGTCTTTGGTTACCACTTTGCGTTCTGGCAATGTTCCGAAGCTTAAAATAATTTCGAAGTGTGCGTCTTATTCAAACTGCTATCGGAAAGTTCATGGAAATTATGAACGACGGATGCAGTCCCAATTCGCTTTACCGTTCTTGCTTCTTCTTTACTCCCCATCGCGCTTTTCTAGCAGGCGTATATGACGTGATACGAGCCGCTTGAATGCGAAACGGGAAAGGTGCTATGAGCACACATACCTTTTAAACGCAGTTCAATGTTCCATGAAAACTTGTCAGGCGAGGGTGGTACTTGGTGAAAATAAAATGAGCACGTGCCTACGGTTCTTCTGATTGTTTCATCATTACTTCTTTTAACTATAGGTATGTGTTCATTCTATTTTTACTAACTTCTAAGACACAACTCCGTTCTTTCTAAGCTCGCGACGTTTTTCTTTAATTCAGTGCACTTGTCACACCGCATACGTACAAGATAAATTAACAATAGGCGTCAAATAAATTCGTGCAGCCATGTTTTGAGGCAGGTATTGCAGCAATGAATTTGCGCACTTATTCATTATTTCAAGGGTAAAGCCACCTGGGACATATTCGGCTTTAGTTCGGCCTCTCTATGCATCGTGTGCCTAATTTCCTTTGTGCCAGAACACAGCCCCAAAATTTGACGGCTGTCTGCGCCCGACATCACAAGCAACGAATGAACATATGTTTTTTCTTTCTCTCTCTTTCACTCTCCATTACCCTCCCCACGTGAGGATAGAAAACTAGGCTCTGTCTGATTAACCTCCCTGCCTGTCCTTCTTCCTCTCTCTCTCTCTCTCTCATGTTGTTTTACGGGAGATTGTGAAGTTTATCTCCGCACAAGGCTTGCGATCCCTGTTAAAATCTTCCACTAATACCTTCCGCTGAAGATGAGCACGATAAGCAGGACCACCAAAAAGCCAAACTTGTAGTCAAAGTGCAATAGAAAGCGGCTCTGCGCACCCTCTTCCCCGAAAACAATGACCCTATGTCACGTGGCTTGGGCGTTTGACAACTACATACTAATAAGAGCGCTCACCGAAACTGCACTGCCGCCCAGACGCTTGGCTTCCTTATCCGCTGGTGCACCCCAGCACGGGCAAGGCAGCACGGGTAATGCGGGCGAGGCAGATGATGATTATTGTTGTGGGACAAGATAAGCCCTAAAGGGTGTAAACTTTTTTAAGAATGCAAATTACCCTTATCCTTAAAAAGAAATCTTTGTCATATTGCCTTCGTCATTCGGTTGATGCCGTTTTTTCGTCGTCATTCCGTCATACTACGTGGCCATCATGCCGTTATGCTCATAGCCTACCTTGGTATGTGAGTGCAATGGCAAAGTGCACCAATACCGGAAACAGGGAGTGTCTCATGTAGCCGAAACAAGTAATCGTCGCAATGACCGCTACAATGTCTAAATAAACATATATTCAGCAACATGGTGTAGTGCAACTAGTTCCACTAGTACCGTGGAAATGGGTGTATCCAACTCATAAGAACACGTTTACTTCTAGATAGAAAGCGCACACTAAGGATATATGAAGAACTGCCGAACTCGACCCGGCATTCACATTTGGGCACTTAGGTCTAGTTCCTGAAACTGCGAACAGGAAGGTACAGGCGCGGTGGTGCTCACGGAATTTGAGTTTCGATTAGTCACCTGCCGAATGCAACCATGTGACTCACTGTTAGTTACTTGGCAGCGGCCCCATGGTGCTTGTGGCGATAAGGATTGATCTACGATGGTCCACTTAATTCGCCAAGGCCTCATGAACATTACTGTATTTTATCGCCCGCGTTTCGCGTTTTTGATGAATGAGCTCATCAAGTGTGTTCACCTGAGCTTCTGCCTCAAGTACCGTGATAGGTACGAGCCTTGGAAGGCCTGTAATCACAAGTATGGCTTCACGGGTAATGTTTTCCAGGCAAGCCCATTCTGATTTGGTAAGGCGCTGAAACTGTGCTTGATAGATCAAGCGAGGCTGGAGTATGGAACAAACCAACTGCAGAACAATACGGGTGCGAGCTCCACCCGATCTCTGGGTGATGCGACGAAAGGGCCGAAGCATGCTAGAAGCGGATCTGCGGGCAGAGCGTAGCCAGGGCGATGCCGATCCGGATGCAGAAAATTCCACTCGAAGCACGCGGACTTTGGTTACCTCTCCCAAGACGCGACCATCGAGCGTAAGTCAGATATATTAAGCTTTGGACTGCCCCGGCTGTTAGCAATGCTCATGTAGGAGGTCCTTTCAGTTGAGAATGTGAGCCCTATTGAGGTGCACCAAGCAAGTGCTGTATCGTGCTGCCTGCAGTGCCCGCTCCTGATGCTTCAAAGAGGGATGGGTGATGAGTGATGGGTTGTTGTGGGCGTTTGCGTTAGCGGGACCTATATTAACATTGCGCAAGCTGTTTGTTCAAAAAATATTCTCATACTAAAGAAAAGGTGTGTCAAAGGAAGGTCGATAATTCACGCCGATTTGCTACCCACTCTGCCACGGATCCCGTTAGTGCCAAGTAGTGTCAAATAAATAAATAAATAAATAAATAAATAAATAAATTACTAGCAACATGTGTTCGTACAAAAAGAACAATAGCAGCTTGACATTCAGCGGCGTTTACAGTTTTGCATCGGCAATGTTGCGAAATATCCAGCATATATACTACGCTCCCCAAAACTAGGGGCTGAAATAACAAAAGCTATAGTTCGTAATAAGATTTTCTGATTGGCCAATGGCCTTTACTAATATAATGTATTCGATGTCGCTATTGGACGATTTTTGTTCTCAGAAGCATGGTACTAGCGTAAGCATACATTTTGTGAATAGGAGCTCAGTTTACTAATCTCTCGCTTAAGCTTAGACTGCTGATTAACTTCTTTTCGCCTGGGTTTAGGGGAAAATAATGAAATTTTTCTCGCAGCTTTGCAAGTACTAGACCGGGAAAAAGCAATCGAACTGCAAAATACGAATCGTCTCGCAAGCTTAATCATGAACGGTTACCGCACTACAAAATCGGGGAAACTCGACGAGGCTGCCGGAGTCCATGAAAAACTCAAATATCGTTGTAACAGAGAAAGCGAAGGAGTTTGAAGCTGCGCCTGATTACGTTGATAATGAATTGAAACGTAATGAAAAAGTGAGATCAACTACAGAAAGCGCAGAGACAAAAGAAATGATAGAGAGCCAACAAATACATAAACATAGTTTACCCTCACGTGCTAATAACTTATAATTCTTCCGTTTTGCCGCCGAGGTACTCAATAACCTGTGCGACAACAAAAAACATGCATCGCTATAGGGTAGCAGACGGTTTTTTGCTTTTGGCTCTTATCCATGCTCGGGGTAAAGGTTCTCAGCAAACAAAGTACTTATTAAACGCGCATGCTTAAGTGCTTTGCAACAAAATGGCACAGCTGCCTTCAGCGTTCTGGTTTCGGAAAGCAATTAGACGCACAAAGCAGTCACCTCTGTTCAGTCAGCACAATCATCTGGCCGCTAATGAAACGGCATCGGCTTGCGTGGTAAAATTATAAAGAAAATTGGCCGCAGTTATACTTTCTGTTCTTGTTTGTCTGTTTGGTTGTTCATCTTGCAAAGGATTACGCCATCCATTTCCCGTAATTCGGCCTTTCAGCATTCGGCCCTTTGGAAAACGAGAACTTATATTAGGACAGAATGCTGTTAGGGCATTGGGCTTCCTGTACGTAAGATTATTTTTATCTAAAATGACCAACAACAATGTAGAAGGGGATGAATACAAAACTTTAAGAACAAGTGGTACAAGAGTCACGTGATTATTCCCCATCTATGTGAAAAATACTTTGAGAGCCTCGTGTTTTTGGTTATATGGTGCAGATGCTCCAGTATAATATTTATTTTTGCCGTGGATAGGATAATGCACGGCGTAGTTTTGCACGTTTGTTGCGTTAAACTAAAAGAAAAAAAAAAAGATGAGATGACAGTTTTTGGTACTGCAACATTTTCGTCAACATTCTAAATTAGTAAATTCATAAAACTCGCCTTTCTGGAATCTCCCATATGCTTTAATGAAAGCAATGGTATTACACCCGCTCCTTGGTTAACCGTTGTGCCGTGAGATTCTCCATAAACAATAGATTAATCCATTGCTCATTGGACAATCAACCACCCTTCGTTTCTTTCTTACCTCCCTCTCTTTCTCCGTATTAGTGATTCTCTTCCCAAATCTTCACTACGGCTCATTGATGACCATAGGCTTTCTCACGATAATAAATGATCGCCTGGTCATGCAGTCCTGGTCACATAGCTTGAGCTTTGAGAATTAGCGCACTGAGCGAATAACGAACATTCCTTTCAGCAAGACACATAAGGGCACAATATTGATGACAAAAAACCATAACATCATGTTTCCTTGGATACCGAAACATCGCATTATCTTCGGCCACTATTGCGACAAGACTGCTCGGACAACACATGAAAGAGCCTAGTTTGTTTCAATTGCATTGTACGACATAGGCAGAGAATGGCACCTCAGCATGCGTTCTCGTGATACGTGTACACCAGTGGCGATCGTTTCATTTCACCCATCATTGCCTATACTCACTGTCTCCTCGAAACAACTGTTCTCTTAGCCTCGTCTTTTCCAGTACGAAGCAACTATATACTCAGTCGATTGGGGTTGGACGTTGTATTCACGAATGCTTACACATCCTTGACTGGAATGATTAACAGCACTAACCACCGGTTGCAATACTTATGGCCGTAAAGAAGACATGCACCTATTCTGTCATTGCCCTTTGAAGTTGAACTATAGTTGCCCTCTGCACAGCCCTTAAACAAACAATACAGTTCGCAAAATGCAAGGCATTGTGAACATGACGCTGCACATTGCAGCAGCAGAAAGCCACAAGAATGATGCTTGAGTTTCTTCACCCAGCCAGACTGAGTGACAGCCTGTGAGGCAGTGACGAACGCTTCAGTCTGTCGGCATTTTAAACACATCAAGATTCTGTCCTCTTTCCTTGTTTTTATCTCCCATTTGGCTATTCTTCACTGCACGATAGCCACCCCGCCTCAGTCATGGACAATCTCCCGGCCATTTTTTTTCTATCTCTTTCTTTTGAAGGAATCCTTGAATGCCAAAATGTGTGACTGCAATGACAACTTTACGCTGTGATCCCATCACTCGCTGCTTAAACATTCATACTGCGTGTTCTCCATTAGTTTTTTTCTGCCCGCATTTGCGGATTTATTCCGCAAGATAGCAACAGCAGCAATGACCAGCTTCCAGAGCGCGGATTAATCCGATCAGTAACCGGGTGCACAGAGCAACAAAGATTCGGCTGATAAGGCGAAACTAAACGTATTACTGCGTTCATGTAGCAGCATGCCTAAGACTGATGAGACGATTTTCATAATTGCTAAGGTCGAAAAACAAAAGCTTTCTATTCCATGGAAGCTGATAAATAGGACTAAGCTGAAGCCTCGGTGAATAGCCATAGGGCCCCCGGCAGTTACGGATTGGCAACCTGAAAGAAGAATTCTTCATGTTGCTGACTGGACTAGCTAATTCGTAAAAGACAAAAAAATGAGCACGAGGTGGCGGGATCGATAACCGGCCACGGCGGCCGCATTTCGATGGGGGAGAAATGCGAAAACACCCGTGTACTTGGATTTGGGTGCATGTTAAAGAACCCCAGGTGGTCCGAATTTCCGCAGTCTTCCACTACGGCGTGCCTCATAATCAGAAAGTGGTTTTGGCACGTAAAACCCTATAATTTAATTTTTTAAAAAGAGCAAATAACGTAGCTTTCATAATAATGACATTTATATATGTTGTCCATTATTGTTATGCAAAAGAAAACAACATAATCTGGCAGATTCTTGCCGAAAGGCAGAAAGAAAAGCGCGGGCGAATTCAAACATGTCGCAGCAAAATCGTACTCTAAGAAAAAGAAATAGCTGAAAAGACGAATGAAAGGACACCCCGGCACACGGCAAGACATGATTTAGCCAAGGCAAATATTAAGGTCAACATGTTAGTTGGTAAGAAACAAGTGGTGACATTTCTTCTAGTGTCACCTGAAAGTACGCAGTGACTTTCAAGCAGTTGTACGCTTTCAAGCCCTTCAAGGCCTGCAAAACATTTCTTTCTCCAATATTGCATAGCAAAGCCCTAGAGGCTACTCTTATGAATATAATTCTGGCCGCATACAAAGTCATTCTCCTTCTAGTATACTAACATATGGCGCAACGTAGTGCACGCTCCAACAGCGTCATTGTTTCCTGCCTCAACAGGCGCTTTCAGAACTCCAGAAGTCAACAAAGGCGTGTCTGACGATGTCAGACCAACATAGAGAGAGAAAAGGATGCATAGAAAGGCAGGGAGGTTAACCAGAGGTAGTTCCGGTTGGCTACCCTGCACGGGGGGAAGGGTTAAGGAGGAGAAAAAGAGAAAGAGAGAGGAAGGGGGAGATAGAGAAAGAGAGAGACGAGCACGAAGGAATCACGTACACTAGAGAGCGGTAAAGGGCGGCCACCTTAAAGTCTATCGGGAAGACCAAGAAGCAATTTGATGTACACGAATTTCTCATCGGCAGCATTTGCTTTTTTTTGCTTCAAACCTTTTTTTAAAGAAGCCAGCAATATGTACTCAAATCATGTCACTGCACATCATTTATGTGCGTAGGCGGACATCATTTGCAAGCAATACGAAATCAATCAATTAAATACTTTAACTAATTACATTAGGTAACTGCTTAGTTACAACCTTAACGGCACATGTTCACATTGAAAACTTGAAGGAAATTATCATAAATGTCGTTTCTTATTTCAACATTTCAAAACGGCCGTGCTAACCAAAATATTTGGCCTAGAAATTATTTGATAAATTTGTCTGATTACGCATACGCAATACCTCGAAGCGCGGCTCGTAATGCAACCCTCCTGTGCGTAACAGGGTGGCTAAAAACAAAACTGGAATGTGCTGCACGATAAAGCACTCCCTCTCGCCTCTGCTGGTGAAGTGACTATGCATCCTATATGCAGTTGTGCAAAGCGCCAACAAGACCGCGGGCAGAGGAAAGTGCGGCGGCAGCTTCATTTCACGCCTCCCTCACACGTCACAGGAGTGTGTAATCTGGTAAATTCAACAAAATAAATAGAGGCCCCTTATTTTGGTTTACATGGCCGTTAAGAAATGTCGAAGTGCGAAAGAAAAGCACAAAAAAACACAAAAAGAAAAAAGTGTGCCGATTGCACTAATGGTGCAAGGCTGGAGTCAACAGCGGAGCTTGGGATCATCTAGCTTTTACGTGGCTTGCCTAAGTTGTCTGTAGGTTTTGCGAGGTTATGCTAGGTTTTGCTAAGTTGTTGGTAGGCTTGGCTAAGTCGTTTCTAGGTTTTGCGAGGTTATGCTAGGTTTCGCTAAGTTGCTGTCTCGCCGGGCTTGACGCTGGAAGTTTTCGTGCAGTCGCAGGCCGGGATCGCTTTTTTGGTGATGTCGAGCGTTCAGGCGCCGACTCTCGCGTTCCCTGGACTGAAATTCGGGATCCTCGACTCGGCGTCGCCTCTTCTCAGCCGCAGCTTCGGCGCGGCGTTCCGGATCAGCTCGGCGGAGACGCATCGCTTCTCGCTTGGCAGCACGGTGCTCTTCCTGGTAAGCCGCTTCTTCTTCGGGCGTCCGTACTTTCTTCGGTCTTCCCATGGCAGCGGCGCGTACGCACGGAGTAGAAGAGGCGAGAGGTGTGTCGCCGCACCGGCTCCTCCGAGCTTTTACTCGCATGTGACGTCACGACGTGACGATCCGCCCTACGCGCGTGGGGTGCGAGGAGGTTACGTGGCTAGATGCTCTCGCAGGTGGTTGCTAGGCAACGGGAAGCGGCTCACACACCTCACAGCTGGGTTGAGTTTTCTGGTAACACTCCACGGCGGAACTAAAGCTTAAACAGCTCCGCTGTTAAAACAAAAAAAGCTATAACGAACCAACTAACTCTGCATAAAATCATCCCAATATATTGACCACACGTCAGTACTAACAACGAAGTGCTCCACTACATGAAAGGTGTTCTTTTAAAACTACTAAGTGGGCCATAAACCCTGTATCGTGCCGAGTGACAACTGATGCTTGCCCAACGCTCTAAGTTCGTAAGATAGTTTTCGCCCTTGCTGGGCATATAGAGGACCATCCAGCATCACGAGGAATATGTCCATGTCCGCCGCTCGATACCCACATGACGCGGAGCTCGCGAAATCATTAAAAAAATTCGCCAACGAATACGATACTCCCTAATGCTAAATTTGAGTGCCGTTCTATATGCGTTGTCATTTCGCGATGTATTGGCTGGCACAGACATACTGTCTCGTGCGGCACGTTGCAAACGAAGCGAAGCGTGGCTCGACAGCCTCGCTAATCTGGAGATCGCCAGAGGCAGCGCATGGGTAATGCGTGGGGAATGCGTGGGCGCGATTCATAGCAGCTGCCGCAGACAGACCTCGCAGACGAAGTGCGCTACTCTGGCGCCATGTCATAGCCGTCGGCCCCGCACTACTCTTTTCTTCTCACGCTTTCGCCATGTCCTCCTCCTCCGTTTTCCACCTCATGGTTTCGTTACATCCTCCATCTCCGCTTTCCTCCTCGCATATTTCATCTCCCGCAGCCAGGGAGTTGGAACGAAATGTTTTTCGTCCTGGTTTTAGTTTCGTTCCCCTGAAAATAGTTCCGTTGTGGTTGTGCTCCGGAACGAAGGAAAATGATCAGTAACGGTTCGCATGCAAAAATTTTTCAAGCAAGGTAAAAATAAACACAGAGCATTTATTTTTCTCATTAAGTGAATGATGAATTCTGAGATCACGCTCAGTGCCTTGTGTGAAGGCACTGAGCATAATCTCAGAAGCAGCACGTCATCGAGTGCACTCTCTGAAATGCGAGACCATGGTTCCGATGAAATGAACTTTAATGAACATAAAGGACCGATAAATTTTTCGTAAAAAAGGATTGTTCCCTTAAACGAAACGATAAGCTCTCCAGGGCGCAAGTCTTAGGCTTTGCCACATTGTCTATCTGCCAGTGCACTGAGCGGCAGGCTTTAGGTTAGTGCAGCGCTCGACCGGCTATCGCTCGCACTATCTCTGCCTGAGATACGCGTTTATGCGGACACCTGAGATAACGCGCTAATTCTGATGATGCCTGACGGCGGTGGCTACGGATTGCCGACTTTCCCTTTCAATCGAAAACCGATCAGAATATTTCGGGTTCACTCTGAAACAAAATAGTAAATCACGTGTTTGTTACGTTTTCACACCGGCCGAAAACATCGTTTTCCTTAGTTTTTCGTTCTTGTTTTCGTTTCGTTCGGACACATGCCCGCAGTGCTCCACGTTCGCTCTTTCATCCTTGGCGTGTTCGTTCGCTTAGTTACGCCGACGCTCGCCGCAGGAACGGGCGTCTAAGAGCTGCGCTCTAAAAATAACACTCGGAACATCCTGTGGGAGTTATCTAAAGAACGCGTAAGCATTTACTACTAATCTCCTGCTGTTTCGGCGTCATGTACTGTCGTGTTTGGGATCATTGCGAGAAACACCGCGAAACAATCGTGAAACGGAGACGCACCGTTGCAACAGCGAACTGTTAACGGAGACAAGCATGAGGCGACGACGAAGGGGCAAGTAGTAGCAATGTTCACTCATGTTAAAGAGAACTCCCAGAGGATGTGGACGTGCCATGAAATGACGAGTGAGATTTTGTAAATGAAGCAAATATATACAATATTTATTATGTACACTGCCTCTTGCATGGTTCTTGTTGCATTTCTTCCTGATCTTCAAATTGCATGATGGTGCGTTGGGATGATGCCGCTGCTTCGTGTTAAAGGAGCGTTGGCCGATGCTACGTGACGCAATTGAGCAGTGTCCCGTTTGGTACACCACGTACGCAGACGGGGTCTATGACGCAGCTTCTTGTCGATGCGCACCATTATCAACCATGACCAAATGTACTCCGGCGGCGGTTGCGCATTACGTGGCTGCACGGGCCATATCTTAAAAGCCATCTGCGATGGGGACAGAGTTCGCCAAGTGCTGATAGCTACGTGTGCGCTGTGTTCTCGCCGCTAAGTTCGCGATGAAGCCAGAAGGGAAATTCACTCGCTGTTGCTAGCCTTATCTTGAAAGAGATCGTCTTACGCCATGGACGGACAGACGGATGGGTTCCTTCGTCGGGTAGGCATAGAAATGCTTGCGCATTTAAAAAATCAAAAGAGAGAGAGAGAGAGAGAGCTTATGGACTGCGTATTTCCTTGCAGGGAGTGAGCTCGGGACGACGCGCTGTTTTTATGATACTGGAACCACTGGCTTGATGTTCCACGCTGCTATGTTAGGATCGTTATACTGTAATAAACTTTGTAGATCTGTGCTGTAACATAGCGCAAATTCACGATTTGTTTACTTTATAAACGGTGTGACAGATTTCATCTAAATTACACTTGTATCCAGTGGCAGTAAGCAACGGAGAGGGATTCAGAGGTGGAGATGAGTACTCCAGAACTCAGAGCATAAGAAATTAATGATACTTCTGTTAAAGCTGCCTTGGCGTGTTGAATATTGCTTAAGCGGTGGAAAATTTATTATTTCTGCTTTGAAGGAGTTTATAACTGCGCAAGTGCGGTTCCGTACAAAGGAAAGAATTTGTTTTCTGAGCATCCGTTAGCTCAGCCGAATCAGCCGATTTATGAGCGAATTTAAGATATTAATTCTTCATTATTTATGGCATTGAAAGCGTTGTTTTTAATTTCCTTCAACGCATGATTCCTTGCTCTATGTATTGGTGCTGTATACAATTCTGCATGGCAAAATGAAAGAGCTTTCAAACAAAACGCTATCAGTCATTCTAAACAATAGTAGCTGCAACATTCCTTTGATTTACCTAAAGCACAGCATACTCCTTCCACTTTACGAAATTTTCTTAAGAGGAACTACTTGTTATGCTATAGAAGTACTGAAACAAGAAAAATAAAAACAGTAGTATGGTGCCCGCAACAATTGTTGCCGACACCGTACGTCGGTTGGAAACGTATTACAGGCCTTGTAACCTCCATAAACCTTTTTCAGCTTTTACGGCAACGGTTACACCTCAGCGCTTTTAAACATATTCAAGAAAACTAGCTGCAAGAAGTTATGTTCCCGCTTACACCCTGGTGCCATAAAAATGGTCAATAAGATTTCCTGTTGTTTCTGACGGTCTTCACTTGCGATGCTAACAAAAGCATTCATTTAATGTTTGTCTCATTTTCCACTTGCAAATATGCGTCCCACCTTCTCTCAAAAGAACAAAAGGGCGAAAACATTCCCGATCGATAAGCTGTCCTGTCAATCTGTTTGAACGACATTATAGTAATGCCACTGCTGTTATCCGCATCCGTGTCTTCCCAGACGCTTACATCGAGCGAATCACTTAGAGCAAGGTTCGCAAAAGAACTGGGTACTCCTAACCCTTCGTATAGCTTGCGTGGAAGGAAAAATAAAGAAGCAACACATGGCGGGAAAAGCTGGGACTTGATCGAGAGCCTTGAAGAAGGCGGCTGCTGAAGCCGATAACGCAATGCCCGTGTGGACTAGAGCACATCACTCAGGGGAGATAGCTCTTCCGCGGAAGAGTTCCTTTGGGTGTTTTCGCGAAGCATTTTGCGCCCATTTTATGGCACTAGCCGCAGGCTCCTGTTTTCACCCACTGCGCCAATACCGCGACAAAATCCTGATCAGCTTGCGAAGAGAAGATTCCCCCCCCCCCCCCCCAGTACATGTTCCAGTACATTGCTGCACTGATAAAGAACTAACTTAATAGCCGTGTCAGCCATGTGGTTTTGAGATATCGCGATAACTGAGTGGAAAATACACATAACAAGACGTCGTACGAGACCGCTGATATCAAACTACAAGTTTTGGACACTTCCGCTGGTCCATTGAATGCTCCGCACGTGCCACTCAGCAAAGTATGGTGTATTGCGCTAGAAATTTTAAATTAATCGAAAATAATAGCCCATTCCGAGATTACGGAGTTCATGTATTCCTACTCAGATTCCGATGTTCCATTTCACATTTCATTTCCCACTGACCATACGTTAACTCATATTTTTCACACAAATTCTTACGTGCTGTGCAGTCTTTAAAACGGGCGTCAACACTCTGTACCAGGTACTCAGTCATTTCTGTAGTCCAGATCGGCGAAGAAAGTTAGTCTTACACCATAGTTACGATTTTCGGAATATTAAAATAAAGTGGCGAGCTCTATGTCCGGAATCCGCAGACTGGGCTATGAGTGACGCCATGCATGGTAGAGGCCTCCACACTAATTATGACTACATGGTCAACTGTAACCTGCACGCAAAGCAAGCTATCTTCTTGATTGATTGATTGATTGATTGATTGATTGATTGATTGATTGATTGATTGATTGATTGATTGATTGTACCCAAGAAACGCTAAGGCTATCTATCTATCTATCTATCTATTTCTATCATACCTGTTTTATATATTTGCGCACTTTAGCGTTCCGAATGACCTTAAAAGCAGAACGGGGAAAGCATGCAGCTGAAGTGAAATGGAAGACTTCACGGAAACTATCGCAGCACATCACTGCTATCTCTGACACATCGAGCCGACTGTGAGCGCTGCTTAAGAAATTGCACTGGTCCATGCGAATGCAGTAACAAGTTGTGATTCTCGGTAACGCGGTTTGCTCAGCAGCTCAATCGGGACCAGGAACAAAATGCAGCACGGAGCCGGTTTTATTTTCTCGTGGACTGTACGACTATAGGTGACGAGAATGACAACTGTACTTCGGTATGCAACGAGGCGGGAGTTTTCTTCAGAAAATAGAGTTTATGATGAATGCCGGTACCGTTTGTCGCAGTATGAAAGCGACAGTTGATGTAAACTTGCTCATACACGCTACCAAACTTCAGCAGGCTGCCATGTTGGTTTGCTCGCAATTCTAGTGACTGGTATGTATATGTCCCATTCTTGCCCACCCTCAGCATGTACGACACGCTCAGCGATTTCCAGTTACTTTCGTATTGTCTGAGTCGGTGATGCCTCATGTCTACAAGTTGCCTGATATCTTCACACCGCTAAATTCTCTGCTGTCCTCCACTGTGCTTGCTTGGCTGCCATTCTGCTAGAGTAAGGGACAACCAGTTATCTTCTTTACGCATTAGCTGCCTAGGTCAACATAGTATCTTCCTTTTACTCTCTACTTCAATATGCAGGTACATTCGTCCGCTTTCTATCCCATACCAATGCTTTCCTTCTGGTTTACGCTTACAATGTTCCCCTGCGCGAGTGTGTTTACCAATCATTAATTCTTTTCTTGCTAAGTTATTCAGCATTGCTATTACAACCTGCACATTGCTGTTCAAACAGATACTCAAAATTTATCCTAAGCGCGTAACCATATTATGCGTCGAGCTCCACATGTGAGACTGTATTTCGTTAGGACACCATGCAGTAGATCTAGCGCACTTGCACAAACGGCTATGAAACAAAGGCTTTGAGATCTGGAGACTGCGGCTTCATTTTCTGCAGCTTCAAAATCACCCTTGGCAGGTAAGTGCGATCGGCGATATCGGTGGACGTCCAACACTTGTAGCCACCGAGCTAACGAGCAGCGAGTCATCGAGCTAAAAAATAAAAACTTATATCCTTGTTTTAGCTTTCTCTGCTATACCTGGCTGACTTTAGGGGGACAATCACGAAATATTTTTTTTTAAATGTATGATAAGTTACTTTAGCTTGTCTTGATTCCTGTTTCAAGTATCAGGCATAAAAAGCATGCCCATTTGACTACTTTCCGGAAAACAACGCTAAAAGCAGCATCGTGCAGCTTCGTAGTTGCAAGAAATATCTGCCATTGGGGGGGGGGGGGGGGGGAGGAAGGTACACTGGAAAACGGTCGTGCGTTCAAGGAAGATTACGATGGCATTGAAATATACAAGTGGTCATACAACTTAGGCAATGCCTTGCTTTCAGAACAAGTACTCGTTTCCGAGAGGCCTAGCAAAAATACCTTAACTTCAATACTGCTTGATCACCGCCACCGATTTTTCTTTTTCGAGGAACTAGGTTAAAAAGTATGAGCCGAACACATCTACAAAGAAATGACCCTTATATGTACCTATATTTTAATTTTTGCAACCACTTTTACACGTGCTTGTATTGCCCTCTTTGTGTAAATCCCTCGAGCCTTCAAGGTGAGGATAGATAAAATTAAATAAAATGTGGCGATAAAATGTTGTGAACGGCTCCACAGCGAATGCCCCTAGAATGAATATTTCTCTACAGCGAGGAAATTTAGGCGGCCTGGATGGCTGATTTGCCAATTAAAAAAAAAAAAAACTCACTGCAGATGTTCCAATCCTGCCGCATAGCTCCAAGATTTGATCACTCAACTCGCCCGCTGCTCGTTGCGACATAGCAGCGGGTCTGATGGCGGACACGTACGTCCTGCTTGACGAAGACATGGCGATTATCCAGGAATTGACAACCGACAACATTGAAGCCATCAAGGACGAGAAGGAGGTTTACAAAAGCACCAGTTGTGAAGAAGCTTCTCGAACCAATATTTCTCACCATCAAGGGAGGCAACAGTGGCATTTGATGCATCGCGGAACATAATGAGGTGTGCAGACACGGACACAAGAGAAGGGAATCGAACAGCACAAACGCCAACTATCAACTGAAGAACGCACATTGGCGGAAAAGAAAGTAGACACAAAACTTACCTGCGCATGCTCACCTATGGTAGCGTCAACTATCAATTAGGCACACGCGCGAACCTGCGCAAAAGATAACTGTCTGGTTTTATTGTGTCCGTGTTTGCACGCCTTACCTTCTTTCACGATGAATCCTTACCAACTAGCGCAACTTTCTGCGGTTATACGAATGTGATGCTCTGCATCTGCGCCTTGCGTCACTCCCGGATTTCGCCATGGCCATGCCACGACCATCACCGGCCCATGAAGTGTGCAGGACAAATTGAGTGACCTCTTTAACTAAGTGTTTCTTCAATTCCTGTTATTTAAATGTTTTCTTTAGCTGAAAGTGCTTAGCCTGCTGTGCTGCGAGGAATTTGGCGCGTGATCGCTACAGCGAAGAGGCATGTGTAGCGAGGATCATTGGAGGTCCCAGGCGCTGCGTGATATGGCGTTAACCTTAATGGCCCTCAAGAACACTTCCGCGTTCTCATCAATCGCATATTAAGGCCAGAAACAGAGTTCATCCTTCTAGACCTGTTTAAAAGCTTGTGTTTAGCATTTCTCGGAGAGAGAAAGAGAGACGGGGAAGGAAGGAAGGAAAAAGTGGAGAAGGAAAGGTGGGGAGGTTAACCAGTTTAGCTTAACCGGTTTGCTACCCTACACATGGGAGAGGGATGGGGGAGATTAAAGATGGGGAAGGGGGAGAGGGAGAGAGAGCACATAGCACAGCACACACACATCGTCCGTTGGAGTCCATCAATCTGGCATGGTACGTGACATCACTTTCACAGCCGCTTGTCCAATCCAGTCTCTTTCAAAAACCGAAGTAGTCCCTTTGTCGCCTTCACCTGCGATGTCTTCTGTCGGCGGCATGTGAAAATCGTGTCGAGGGACAATGGTCTACTGTCAAGGTGCGCTAGAACAGATGCCAGGGACTGTCGCTGAACATTATATTCAGGACAGTCGCACAGAATATGTTCCAGCGTCTCCTCGCAAAGACAGGCATTACAGAGAGCGTTGTCGGCCATTCCAATGCGGAAGGAGTAAGATTTCGTGAAAGCCACCCCTAGCCATAAGCGATAAAGCAGAGTCGCCTCTCTTCGGCGGAGTCCAGTTGGCATATAGAGATGCATCAACGAGGGCAGATGGTATTGACGGTTGCTCTGGTTGGTCTGGCTGTTTGGTGTGCACATTAGAGATAGCGTGATCTCCTGTGCAAGCACTCGAAGTCTGCTAGCTGCGTCGGATCGTGAAAGCGGTATGGCCTCTTCTTGTGCGTCTTCAAGAGCTGCCCGAGCGGCATTATCGGCATCTTCGTTTCCAGTGACGCCGCAGTGACTTGGCAGCCACTGAAACGTCACGTGGTGTCCTTTCTCCTGTGATGTATGGAGTAGGCATCTAATATCGAATACGAGCTGTTCGATTGGCCCGCGACGCAGAGCTGATAGTACAGATTGTAGGGCTGCCCTTGAGTCGCTGAAGATTGACCATTGTCGAGGTGGCTTCCGATTGACGAAACGAAGTGCAGCGCGAAGAGCAGCTAGTTCAGCAGATGTCGATGATGTTGGGTGGTCAGTCCTAAAGCTGATGGTAATAGCTTTTGCTGGGACAACCACAGCACCGGACGAACACTGCATGTTTGTGGAACCATCAGTATAAATGTGTTCACTGTCCGCGTACCTCTCGTGCAGAAGAAGCAGAGACAGTTGTTTCAGCACAGGCGACGACAGTTCAGACTTTTTCCCGATTCCTGGTACACTGAGATGGACTGTGGGGCTGATAAGACACCAACGGGGTATCCATGGTTTAGATGCAGCGGTGAAGCCCGATGGAAGTTTGTCGTTGTATTTGATGATAGTTTTAGAGAATGATGATTGGTGCCTGTCTGAAGGTAGTGCTGCAAGGTGGTGATAGGTGGCACGTGCAAAATGTCTGATGTGCGTTCTCAAGGCTTCCACCGTAATGTGAGTTCGCATTGGGTGGTCCCGAGCAATCGCAAGAGTTGCCTCTGTTGACGTGCATCTGGGCAAACCAAGGCAGACTGTGAGTGCTTGAGCTTGTGCTGCCTGCAGAACACGAATATTTGTCTTGCAGGTGTTGGTCAGTACAGGTAGACTATATCTTAGAAAACCGAGAAAGAGAGCTCTGTAGAGTTTAAGCATTGCGTCTACTGACATCCCCCACGTCTTTCCTGTCAAGTATTTGAACACCTGGGAAGTTGCTGTCAGGCGCCGTTTCATGTAGGCCACGTGCGGGCTCCAACAGAGGTCTGGGTCAATAATTACGCCAAGGAATCTGTGGGATCGGACATAGGAAATGGTCCGCCCATTGATTGAGATGATATAAGGCGTCATCGGTTTGCGAGTAAATGCTACTAGTGCGCATTTTTCTGGTGATATGCTGAGACCCTGTTTACACAAGTAGTTTGTTGTCAAAGTGGCTGCTCTTTGAAGTCGCGCACGTATCTGAGCACGTGTGACTGCCGAAGTCCAGACACAGATGTCGTCAGCGTATATTGAAATTTTGATGGTAGTTGGCAAGTATTCAGCAAGTCCAACAAGAGCGAGGTTGAATAGCGTCGGGCTGAGAGCACCACCTTGAGGAACGCCCCTGCTGGTATAGCGTCGCGTAGTTGGGCCATCGTCAGTTAACGCATAGAATGATCTTGCAGATAGGTAACTTGCAATCCACAAAAAAACTCGACCACCTAGGCCAACCGTCGCAAGGGCGTCGAGAATGGCCTCATGTAATACGTTATCGTATGCCCCTTTCACATCTAAGAATAAAGCTGCAGATATACGCTTACGGGACCTTTCGTGCTGGACATATGAAACGAGATCAACTACATTGTCGATGGAAGAGCGGTCACGTCGGAAACCAGCCATGGAAATCGGATAAATCTTGTAGTATTCAAGGTACCATTCCAGGCGGTCAAGGATCATCCGTTCCATTATCTTTCCTACACAGCTGGCCAGCGCTATTGGGCAGTAAGAGGTGAGTTCTAATGGGGATTTACCATGCTTTAAGAGTGGCACCAGGCGGCTTACTTTCCATTCGTCAGGAACATTTCCCTCCTGCCATGAGGAGTTGTAAAGGCTCAACAACTCTATCCGTGCGGACTCTCCGAGATAGCACAAGGCCCGGTATGATATACCATCCGGACCCGGAGATGATGAGCGCCTGCAGAGAGCTAGAGCCGCTTCGAGCTCCTCCATTGTAAAAGGAAGGTCCATGCGGCAATCACGGGATGGGGGACGTCAGCTCGGGCTGGAGGATCTGGACGAGTCGCTTGGTCTGCGATCCGTGCACAAAAGTCTTCTGCGACATCGATGTCTTGCCGCCCTTGGAAAAGCGCTAGCGCCTTGAATGGGAAACGCCGTTCCGGAAGGCAACGCAGACCTTGCACCGTTTTCCAAATGTGAGACAGTGGCTTGCGGGGGTCGAGTTTCTGGCAAAACGTTGCCCAACGTTCCGAGGCTAATCTATCCATACGACACTGAATCTTCTTTAGCATCCTCCTGGCTGCCCTAAGGTCATGGATCGATTTTGTACGCCGATATCGACGTTCCGCCCGGCGACGAAGCGCTCGAAGTCGCTCAAATTCTATGTCGAAGTCATTTCGCGTGGAAGAGATCGTCATCATGCGAGTGGCGTTTTGCATCGTAATTTTAATCGTTTGCTCTAACCCAGATGGTAGGCCCTCGCGGCAGGCATCTTCCATCTCAGATTTGAAGTTGGCCCATTGAATCGTCCGAATGGTACTCCGTGAGCCTGATCTAGACGACAAGCCTTTGATGTTCAGATAGGTGGGAATGTGGTCACTCCCATGTGTCTTAATGTCTGGAAACCACTTCACACATCTGGCGAGAGAGTTGGAGACGAAAGCAAGATCGAGGCAGCTGCCGTATGTCACGCCTCGAAGAAAGGTGGGGCTACCATCGTTCAGGAGAGTAAGGCCATAGTTGTGGGCGATGCTTGCTAATCTTCGTCCTCTTGCATTTGTCCTTGTACTTCCCCATGCTGGATGGTGTGCATTGAAATCTCCTATGATGACCCATGGGGCGGGACAAACACTCAAGATATCCGCAAATCTTTTGGTATCGAAATTGCTGGAAGGCGATATATACATGCCTATGAGAGTAAACAAGAGTTTGTTCTTTTTAACTGTGATGCATATATATTGATTGTCGTCGTGGGGCGCAATCGGTTGCAAAACATAGGTGAGTTCACGACGAACAAAAATGATGATTTTGCTGCATGCACCATTTGTTGATGACATGATAAATTCGTATCCTGGCAGTCTTATTGATTTCGACAAGTTGGGCTCACAAATGACGATGAGTGGAAACAGATTGGTGTACGAAAACTGACGGGGAAGGGGTAAAGGACAGCCAGGGAGGTGAACCCGGGGAAGCCCGGTTTGCTATCCTGCACTGCGAGATAGGACGGAGAGACAAGAACAGAATGCAATAGAACGCACGCACACAAGCGCAACGAAGCTTTCATCGATCAGTTCGTCGCAAGCGGTCGAGTCCACTGTCGCACGATCTGTTTTTTTTTTTTTCTGTGGAAGGCCTGACATTCAAGTTTTCATAGCGCTGCCCGAAGGGCGCGCGTTTTGGTCTCCGTATGTTTGGATCTCACACAGAAGGCGTATTTTAATTGTTTATTTAAGAAGACATTAAAGAGAAACTCTACATCAGTTTAGATTGATGAATGATTGTTTCAAAGGTCCATATTTCTTAATTTTACTGTAATAGGTCAACTATTATAAAAGAAAAAAAAAGAGATTAAAGTTCTATTTCGCGCATTTTGCGTCGGCGCCTCAGCGCTGTAACGTCACTGTGACCTCTTCTACTTGTGATATATTATACTACGCATGCAGAACGAGATGGACACAGAAAGGCAGATTAGTCAACACACAATGCTGTGTGTTGTTAAGTGTGCCTTTATGTGTTGCTATCATTCTGTCTGCGCTACAACAATGTAGAAGGTGCCATACCAACAATCCCATATGGCTACCCCGATTGACGTCACTGTGAGGTCATACATTTCAAAGAAATTTCATTAGTATTTTTCCTATTCGTGGCGTCGTGGGTTCAGTAAAAGTTCGTATAACTTCGCAAGTTCAGTCTTCGGCTCTTTCAGGATAAAGTGTCGTTAATATGCACCATAAAAAATCCCGAGCATGCGCTATCAAAAACAGTGCCGCCAGGACAAGCTGCTGTTGTAACCTCAAGGCGTTGTCGCCGCCGCCCATCTTTAATTTTTGCGTCTTTTCTGACTTAACATGCCCTTTGTCACGATAAGCTTTTCTTTTTATTTGGCAAAAGGCATTCAATCGTAACACTGGTGAATTTTTTTTAAGCTTTCGTGTCCCTGTAACGTTCCTTATAAGCCGAACAAACGAAAAAAAGGACAGGAAGGTAATCTGAGCTTGCAGAACAGGCGACACAAATTTCCCACTCGGAAGGCAGTCCTCCTCGAACGGCGCAGGGTAGCGACCAGTGGTTCACGGGCAGGATCACACTCGTTCGGCGCAGGGCGAAGGGAGGAGGTCACACAAGAAGGCAATCACGGCCGAGCAGAAGCGGTGAAGTGAAGCGAGAACCAAGGGAGCCGCAAGGGAGGACGGGGTCGCACGGCGATGGGGTCCGGCCGAGTGAAGGGCTGCGGCAGCCGTGGAACGCGCGTTTTCTTCGCGTCTCCAGCGTTGCCCGGGCGCCAATTAAACCACGACAGGGGCGCCGAGGCGTGAGCGAATGGGCCAGAAATTAAGGCGCGTGAGGACCTTAGGGCAAGAGGGAAAAAATAAATACAAAAAAGAAGACAGAAAGTAAGGAAGGGCCACAAGGATGCGACCACCGCCAATATTCCTTTTCTCAGTCCAGCGCACTTTGCCCACCGGAGAAAAATAAACACGACCATCGCCGCCTCCTTCCATTGATAATAAGCGCCTCTTAGCCGTAAGGAATTTTTGGTGCCTGTCTTGAGAAATAAGGGAGGAAGGTTCGCCCAAAGTTTTAGGCGCGAACGCAGCGTGGAAACAGCTCAGCTGAGCCGTGTTATCACCGAGGTACACGGCACGACAAGGCGTCTCGGGGGCCTCTCTTCAAACGAGAAGGATGCCCTGTGGCGAAACACGGCACCGCCTTAAACGGACTTAAGAGGGGTCGTAACGGGGCTGGGCACTAAGGCTAAGAGGATTTTTAAGAGGGTCCCCTTAATACGAGCGCGTGGTCGCTCCGCGCCCGCATTCATTAATCAGCGGCACTCGAGGACACAAAATAAGAAGCTTAAAAAGTATGAAATGTACGAAAGGTCACGCAAGGTGCTTGGACTTGGAGGACGGCTCCTCCGCTTAAGAATTTGGTGAGCCCAAAGTAACTGGCGGTTATTGACTGAAGGCCGACAGGCTTCAAGACAGTGCGGGTCGCTGTCGGGCCCAAGCTCTAACGCGGCTTTGCGTCAGACAAAAGCACTGAAAGCGTGAAAACAGTATATAGCTTCCTGGAAAATGGAATTTGCACTTTTGAAATTGTGACGCAATAAAAAGCAGGGGCAAGTTCTGCCGGATTCAAATAAATGCGACTTACTGAAATCGATGTCTGACGTCATAAGTATTGTCACACACATACGCACACACACGTGCACGCACGCACAGACACGCATACGCACGGGTTTGTAGGTGTAAGAAATATCTTCAGTACGGGGGGGGGGGGGGGGGCGCAAGGTTGTAATTAAGAAGTTGGTGCACCTAAAAACATCGGCCGGTGACCGGCCCTTTTCAAGATATATATACACACAGTTGAGTAAGGCCATGTGTAAAGACGCAAGTAATTCTTTTCGATGTCGACATAAATTTGTTGTTTTTCAACATGGGCTAGTTCAAACCTTTCAATAAATGAAAACATTTCATATATATATATATATATATATATATATATATATATATAAATATATATATATATATATATATATATATATATATATATATATATATATATATATATATATATATATATATATATATATACTTGTGTTAGTACAGCCCTGTCAGTTTGCTAAGCCGTACAACAGCTATTAACTTTCGAAAGCAGCCAGGCGCTGAGTCGTGTGAAAAAGATATAGGGAGCCATAGACGACAGCGCAATCGTGCCATATCGCGTTTCTCTACGTTTGTCCGATGTTTTAGCGTTTGTATGTTGAAATCTCAAAGTAATTCGGTCCGCTTTGCACCCACACGCAGTGAACACGCTACGGATGCTTATCAGGGCAAATATAAGCATTCGATCAAACAAGCGGCCAATAGTTTAGGGCAAAGTAGAAAGCGGCGCTAAGTAGGCCTTTTCACCCGCAATAATGAAGCGAAGGAAGAGAAGAGCTGGCTGACGGCAGAGGTCGTCGACAGACAGCGCCCGAGAGAAAAGCAGCCGGCCGTTCATTGAAGGGCACCGCCGGCCTAATCGCTTCCTCACAATTAGTGGCCCACTGGCTATTCGGCGCCGGAGTTCACCGGGAACTGAGATCGAGCAGAAGAAGGAAGTGGAAGAGGGCGATTTTGGGGATGAGCGCGCTTCCCGCAGGCCGCCACGTCCGACCGCAGCGAGGGACAAAGACACTTTGAGAGTTCGCGAGAGTGGCCACCGCGCGGCTTAATGCGAGACCTCAGAGTAGTTCGCGCAAGGAGATAAGAAGGAGAACAAGGGTTCCGAGATAATACAACAGCCAGCAGCCTCGTCACCGCTGCCCGAAAAGGACGAACGTCCTCTTGGCGCGCTGAAGCGCTCGCGGTGGTATAGCGGGAAAAGCCGCATTGTAAAAAAGCTGGAAGCCACCTCTGCTCGCCGCACGGCGGATCGCGTCCGACGACGCCTCGTTGACGCGCAGTTAAGAACGGCCCTTCGGGTTTTAACAACCCCGAAGCTCCTACGAGCGGCCGGCGAAATTTATTCCCTTAATACCGAGGCGAGCGAGAGCGTCGTCGGATCCGCGGCCGAGCTCACTGCTTCGCGCTCGAAAAGGCTTCCCTTTTTCTTTTTTTTTTTTTCTGCCCAACTCTTACTGAGATTCCGCGCTGTGCTTCGCACGACACGTTCTTACGGGGAAAGTGCGCGCGTGGGAGAAGTTTGGCGCGACTAGCGAGGCTGTTCCAGTGTCCGCCCAGGAGGCGCGAAGTTCATCTCAACGCCTCCATATATAGAGCTCGTGGATACGGCCGCTCTAAAAGGAGGGCACGCCCTCGAACAGCGAGCGGCTTACGCGTCGTGCGCTTTTATTTTTTCTAGATTTTTCTTTAGCCTCCGACACTAGGGATTTGCGGCAAGTTAGGTCGCATTTGGACGTGACTAGGGCGCCTTGCGGGTGCCCCCACTCCCGTTTACGAGCGCCGTAAAAGTGAACACTGCCTGCGGGATTGACGCCTGCCTGAGTGCTCACGTAGGCTCTTCTGAGTGACGTGCGACGGTGGGGAGACTGACGCGTATTCCCAGACTATTGTTTCTCGTTGTATTCTTTTTTTCTTTTTTTGCTTGCTGGCAGCGTACAGGCGTGACACCGCTGATTGTCTCTTTATTTATAAAGACACGTACTCTGTGTATCGCTGTCAAAGCTATTCCGCAAATGAGCTGTCCTGCCCAGCTCCGCAACTCGAGGGCCGCGTTAGTGTAGCGGCAGACGAACGAGCGAGCAAAAATGATTGGCGTGGCGTGATGAATAAAGTTCCCAGCGCTTCTTCACTCAGCTACCCGGCCCGTTAGCGCACTCTTGGCGACTTCTTGTCGCAGTGGTCGTTTGCGTTCACCTTGAAGCCGGCACGTATACAATTGATAAACTGAACTTGGAGAGAGTGAGAAAAGAGACAAACCAGAAAAGTAAAGCAAAGAAAAACATTGCTCTTGCTTAGTCAGAAGTGCCAAATGAGTTCATTATGTTTTATGTGGACACTTTCATACATAAATATTTACTTGACATTATTGTAGCGTATGTCTCGGCGGTAAAAAGTCGGTACAAGAGTACGTATTGAAGTATTGGAAAGATAGAGAGGTATAAAAATAAGAAGTAAGTAGAGAGAGGTATAGAGAGCACAACAACAATCGCAGCCACTCACAACACCACATACTATCATTACCCAGGATCACCGTACGGCGAAATATCTGTTATAACAATAAAGCTTATTATGTTCCTCCCTCTCGAACACATACTGGTGCTTTTTCTGGTAATCAACTAGAAAACAAAGACATAAGCCCTCAGAAACCGTAATCACTTATTCATGTTACAGCAGCCGATGAAGTTTATAATAAATATAAAATATCTCAATTATTTCTAGTGCGAGCTTAGTAGAAATAGGTACATACAAGAAGAAACCAAGGATTAAGAAGAAGCCTAGAAATAAACACAAATGAAAACGTTTCATACGTGTGCGTTGCTTGCGTCTAATACTTTAATCTATCACTTCAGTATTTTAAGCTAGTTAATCAACTGTCCTTAACGTCTTCTGGTTGCTTCTTATAAGGAAAATTAATTTCCGCTTTTTGCTATAGCATACGATGAATACTAAATCTTACTAGCATTGTTTTTGGATTAGCGTAAACAGCAATGAGTATACTTCAGTGTTCTTTGAAGTAACGTCCATATTAAACAAGGCATACGCAGAATTTTCGGGTGAAATGCACTTTCTCCGGCCCTTTTCAAGCAGGACCATTTTTTTTTTTTTGGTACAATGTTGCGGCGTATATTTTGTGGGAAGCTATTAGAGAAGCGCCAACCGCCGTTCGGGTGCGTCCCTTTCATTAGCTTCTCCGCAGCTCTTGGGGCGAAAAGAAAAAAAAAAAAGGCGCGGACTTCCATGACTAACGTAAATGAAGCAAACTAAACACGATGAGCAACAAACAAATATCCTCACGGCTCCAGATCCGAGTGGCGCGGGCCACAATGCGATTTCCGCTGGAACGACACGAAAGCGTGGGGCGAAGAAAGGCGATCGAGGAAAAAAGGGGTGGCACGGGGAGGCGTTCGCCACTACGTCGTCAAAATAGCTTCTATTCCGCTTCGCCGCAGCGGTTCTTTGATCATCAAGGGTGCCCAGGGCGACAAAGAACGCGCCGCAATTTTTTTCTTTTCTTTTCCGGCTGGCCGCGGAGCGTCCTCGTGACATTGCCCATCGTATAATGGCGCCACGGGAGTGAGAACCTGCGAGAGTGGCGCATTGTGGGCACGACGTGACAAAAATGTCTTCAACAGGTCGAGGAGCTGATGACTTTCGGCTAATACCGTCCCGGAGATAGTAAGGAATGAGATTACACGGAGCAGTTTCCAGAGTTCGGGCGCACCCTTAACGGTAACCTCGCGCTCCAAGTCTAGCGCCATTTGAATTTGAGTAGGAAGTCTGAGTAAGTTCTGTGATACCATTCTTAGAAAAAGGAAGAGTAGAGGCGAGATGGTCGTATTTTAATGTTACTTCTTTTTTTGAGCCCATGGATCTGGAGAAATACGATATACGGCAGCTGTACTTAGTTCCGTTAGAAGTAGTTGTTCTTCTAGCTCTCGCCTGGTATGTTTTGCGAGAAAATCGACATTAACTTGCCCAGCTGAAGAAAAACGAAAACAACTTAACTGAAGATATGTGTGACTGACTGCACGATGGGAACCGTTGAGAAAAAATGACATGTAGATGTCAGAATACAGCGCACTTTCAATCGGTATCAACTCTTTACTTAGAGTTCGTTTTTATATAGCGGCCTCTTGGCTAAGTTGAAAGTGTTGAATAACTTGTAGGTGTAAATTTATCTCTTCTGGGTGTCATAGATTTATCCTCTTGTCTTTCTTTTATATATTTTACAACCTCATCTCGTTCATTTGTAAGCACATCTTACATATGTTTCTTGCAGGACGTACTGTAATGAATGCTCTGATTCATTGCAAGTTCGCGATGAATGAACTTTAGTAGTGGATAGGAAAAGTGAAGAGGCGGCCTCTTAGACTTCTCCGCAAAACGTATTTGTAAGAGCAAGATGTCCAATTAAGAAATGTTTGCAAGTGCGAAGCACTTGTCGTAGCCAAGGTCAGAGCAAGGTCATGCTTAAGAATGCGGCGATTTCATCTCCGAAAAATGTGCGCGGATCTCGGAGCGCAGTCTAAAACTGTGGGCCCCCATGCGGTCGCTCGCCGTGCTCCACTCCCCGCTAAACGGGTGCGGGAGCCAGAAATCGGTCTGGCTCGAGGTTCAGAGAGCTCAGACGCGCACTAGGTGGCGAGAGAAGCTGACGTACTCGATAAGTCTCTCTCGTTCTTGGGGCGTTCGGGGTGGCCACGTGCGACGGAATCGCACTCCTCGAGAGAGAGAGAGAGAGAGAGAGAGAGAGGGAGAGAGAGAGAGAGAGAGTTTGCTTCCCATGATCCTCAAGGCGGATTACTACATGGACCTGTCGAACACGGCCAACTAGTAGTTCGCCCATTACAGGGAAGGAGTGTTTGGCGTCACCCTAAATACCACGAACCGAGCCTACTACGCGACGTGATGGTGTTATCGAGCATGTGGTCACCAGAGGGTTTGATTTCACCACTTGCCAGTACATCTCGTACTTTAGTACGCATAGGCCGCTACTATCTAAATGCACCCCTGCGGTTGAAGAAGAATCAAAGAAAATAAAATGGCACTCAAGAGTAGTACTTAAGAAACAAAAATATTCCCCGCATATTTGGCTGCCTATACCTTTCGGATATGTTTCGCATGACATGGATAATCACCGATAATGGTTTCTGCCTTGAATGCCTTTCCTGCCTTCTTTTCAAAAATATATTCATCCTGCCAGAAAAAAATACAAAACTCGTTTACGATGCATCATTAAACAACTTAAAGGACGCTGACAGCAGGTAGTTTCTTTGTTTGGCCAAATGCGCAGATCACCGCTCACGCACATTGCTGCAGAACTAGAATGCAACTCGGCAGGCACATGCACAAAAATATGTCGCCATCAGTAAGATTGCAAGTGCTGCAGGAAAACGGCGCGCCAGAAAAATATCACAAATGTTGTTTATCCGTACCTTTGCAGAATGAAGTTGCTCGAACTTATGATTATTAGCAGTTACTACCACAAAGGCAAGTGCACCCTTTGAAGACACAAATCTTCACTGAATTTCGCACAACTACGATAAAGTAACGCATAAAAGAATCTTTAAAAAACGCTTACTATTGAAACTCATGAGAGTGGACAAAACGAGGGTACCAAATGAGCGTGAAGTAAAAGTTATAAAAAGAAAGGAAGAATATTTGATTTCGTTCGCATCGAACGCAGCTGTCTCGTCTCGTTTCTGCGACACATACAGCGCACACTTTAGCAAATGATCTAACGTATTTGAATTATTATAGGCGTTGCGATGACCCATTAACAATGCTCTCGCTATAACTGCAAAGCGCGAAAAGACAGAAAATAAAACTGACTGTTTTTTTTTCCGTAGTACGCCGTGTAATATATGAGTGTCACTATTCTTGGAGGGACCCGCCATCCTCCGCATCTTCGTATGCTCAATTTATTCACCGAAGCACGTTCAAATGGCACCCTCCTGATATAAATGAAAGCATTAAGGCAAAAAAAAGTAAATGAATGAAAGCACAGCAAAGGGATACCAGGAATCAGGTGGAGCTATTCAAGAAAGCGCTATCGCTTAAGGTTAGCTGCTTCCCTTCCAGCACTTTTCCCACTCTTCCCGTTGTTACCTATTCATCGCATGACCTTTCAGCCTATACTTAACGCGTTGGCGCGTGTGATCGCTTCAAGACTTTCTGTTATCTACAAGGCGTTCACCAGCAAAAAAGACCATTTCTATGCAGTAATTCTCAGAAGCTTGGTTCGCGCACCAACATCGCGTATGTAGAGCTCGCTAAGCCTCGAGATCTACCAACCGCTAAAATGTATTGACCGGTAAGACGCTCGAGAACGCAGAGAAACGGCAAAAGAAAGTTCTCAGTGCGGCCTTTGGGCAATGGCGAGAAGCGAAACGGCGCCACGTGGTTACACCGCATCAAGATCATTAGTCTACGTAGCGCAGGGAGCGGATGTTGAGATGGCAACGCGAAGGTGATCTTTCACTACGTGAGCAGAAAGGCAACTCTAGTCAGGTGGACCACTTGAAAGAATGAAGGACTTTCTCCACTCTTTTGCAAGCACCATGGCGGCTGCAAGGAGGAGGAGGAGACAAAAGAGAGGAAAGACAGGGAGGTTAGCCAGTGTAAGTACCGGCTGGCTACCCTGTGCTGGGGAAAGGGGTAAAGGGAATAAGAGGAGAAAGAAGAAGAGGAAAAAATGGAAAAAAGAAAATTCACACAGTAACGCGAAACTACGCGCTACAACGTTCAAAGGCGGTCGCACAATTCGCATGTCCTTAAAAACTTCAACAAAGCCCTTAAGGCCTTGAGTGCCGAAGCCCGTCCGAACCAATGTCCTAGAGCTTTTTCCTCTGTAAAGGGGCGATTGTACAGTTTTGCGAGAGCGGTCACGAGCAGTTTTCTTCGCACTGCGTAACGGGGGCAGTCACAAAGGTTGCAAAGCTGCTGCAGTGCTTAATGAACGAACACGAAGCTAAACCATAACGTTGAGGAACCTGATAACGCGCACTAATAATGTTGTCAGAAGGCGAACAACAGCATATAACCACGCAGTGCCCCTAGTGATCCACGTGCGTACAGGATTGAATATTTTTTATGGTGCTGCCGGAGCAGAGTTTGGAGGCCGGTTCATCACGCTGAAACCGATTGTTATTTTACGAGCAGGGCACAACGCAAACGATGCGAGCGTGGATGCATTTGACTAACCAAGATATCGACCCTACTGAGTACAACAATATAACGGGCCTTGTTACAGTGCCGCCTCGAACGCTCGTTGTATGTGTTCGTAGCTCGGAGGGAAGCAACAGATCTGAGGGAAGATGAAGCGTAAGCACACCACAAATGCAATTGGAAAACACAACAGGTACGCAGGAAAGTAAGCCTTGAAGTGATCGACTGTAGTCGAACAAGAAATGTCTCAGGGGGCTTGCCTTCGTCAGGGTGGCGACAAATCATCTTACATGGTATAGAAGTCCCTTTGATAAAGTGCTAGCTCCACAGACGTACATCGCTTGTTCGACCACTAATCATCACTGCGAGTAGAGGTGCCGTCTCATCTGAGCGCTCTTTACGTGAGCATACCACCTGGGCATATTGGCGATCAGTGAAAGCAGGAAACAACGAAGGAATAAAAGAAAGAAAGAAAGAAAGAAAGAAAGAAAGAAAGAAAGAAAGAAAGAAATAATTCCCGCAAATATAGCGACAGAGGTGGTGAATTAGCTTCGCCGGAAATAAAGTTATTTTAGTATCTGGCATATATCTGCAATATACACAATGGTCTTTATTTATGTTTCCAGCAAAAGAAAAGGAAAGAATTAATGATGTACAAATAAAGTAAACTATTCCGAATTCGATCATAAGTATTTATGTCCTGTCTCCAGGTCTGCACTCGAGGTGAGGCCAGCAAGCGTCCTGTGCGAACATAATCCCAAAGCCACTGTTTCGTATCATGATATATATATATATATATATATATATATATATATATATATATGTATATATATCTTTGCTTGGAGAAATAAATAAAAGATGTGAAGCTAGCTGTTTGAGTAGCTCCAGGCTTATCTTTCCTGCCGCCGCTGAATTTCAGCCGCTGTTTTCCGAGTGTCAAGATCAAAATTTCAAACGCGGTATGAGCAGAAAGGAGGTTCCTTCAAATTGCTTTAAATGTCTTATTATTACTTGTTTTTAACTTCTCGAAAGGATAGAAATAATGATGAAAGAAGAAATTCTGCTGTGACCTCCCTGTTTCCCAAACGGACTTTCAATATTCAGCTCTCTCGCTTGCTTCGTACAAGCCGAATTATCTTTGTGATGTCGCTACTAAAGCGCGAAGCCACGAGTTGAGGCATAGAAGCGAGTAATAAAAATGCTTAAGATACAAGTCTTCATGTCTCCAGTTATTCTGTGGGGTAGAATGGCGTAGGCGCCTAAAGTTGAGTATTTATAACGGGAACTTCTAAGTGCTTAAGAAAAGGGAAACGTTTCACTTATCTGCTTGGTCTGCGTATGCCGGGTGGCGTAGCGTTTATTTAAGTAACCAGCTTTCTAGAAGTGTGTATTTTCTTGCAGTTCACATTTTTATTTGCTTCAGATTTTCTGAACAAATTCACGTTTTATATGCTGCGTAATTAAAACTAGAAATATGGAAAGGCACACCTTCGGGTAGAAACTGCTGAAAGTTATTTGGGCCGTAGAGGAAGTTCACGATGGCATGTTTTCTCCCGTAATATTCAATCACAAGTGAACTAATGATATTCACAATTCAGGAAATGAGCTGGAAACAGACAACTACACGTGCCGATTCATTCAAGAAATTAAACACGGGGGTGTCAGAGTGTGAAGCAATATGTTTCGTATAATATTGAAGTCGCAAAGCCTTCCGCCTTGGATACTTCTAAGCTGTATGTCTGGGGAGCTACAACAAAACTTCCTTGCTAAACATGAGAATGTAGCTATATTAAGACAGGTGTTCCTAAGTAATTTCTTTACCTTCTTTATGGTTTGTTTGTGAGGAGGGATGCTCATAAGGGTCCTTGAACTACATTCTTAAATTTCGAAAGCAGCGCTCTCTGCGTTTGTCAAAGAAGTAAAAGAAAGAACCATGAATAAAATCAGTTAAAAGCAAATTATATGGACTTTGTAGATTACAACATTTTTTTTTTCTGCTCACAAATGGAACTTGCATTCTTTCGATCCAAATTGCATTTATATTCCCGTCGCTGTCCTCCTATCTGTGAGCACCCGCGCAATGAGCCTCCTTGTTTAATGGTGACGAAGTCGTTAGCCTTCACATTGGCTGTACTTTGGCTATAGGAAATATCGGCTACTTCCGACGTAAATAGCAGCTTAGCGAACAAACGTAGTAGTCAGACTTAATACTCCGATACCATATTCTTCAATAAAAATATTCAGTATATCTTTCAGTTTATAATATCGGTGTATCTATACGCAGATATTCACAATTAAAAAAAAGACACATTTAGCTGACCTTCTTGCATACTCAGTATTTCCTACCTATTTCGTTGTTGTAACTTAACTGCGACAGTATGAGAAGCACGTCCTCCTGTTGCAAGCTTTATGCGATGCACCAAAGAGCTAGTATTACGTCTTTACGGTCATGTGTACGTTGTGCAACGCACAGCAACATCGCGCATCTATTGAACGCAGCACTTACACCTCTTCTTCTCGCATAGGAGCCTACACAGCACGTTCATTATAAATATTATATCTCTCAATCTCCCGCTCTCAAGAGAGATCCAACGTGGTGAATGCCCTATACCTCTTCCAGATCATCGCAAGAGTGCGGTTCGCTTTGTACCCGCCTGAAGCGGACATTTCTCCCAGGAGAGATAACGAGTAATTGCTGAGCCAGCGAACGGTAGCGCGGTAAATCGCAAGCTATAGGCGATTGTAGGAGCGTTTCGAGGCCGCAGATAAGAGGCGGCGGTCCATTCGGAAACCAGGCGCGGGGAACGCTAACAAAGCGTATTTTCGACAAACGACTGCTGAATGGTTTACGCTGCGAACGACACAAAGTGTCCTGCAATTTCCTGACTCTGAGATATCTCGGGATATTGAACACGCACGTTCCACAAATAGCTGAGAAATCACATTTGCGAAAGTGTCTCCTGTAGCTTCAGAGCGCTTCATACGTAGTTGCCACGCGGGTCGCTCGAACAGGAGTGTGCGAGTGATAGCTCAGCCAACATGACGAATCTTGTCGCACACAACACTTGGAAAAGAATAACGCAGGCATTGCAGAAAAAAAAAATGAAAGAACGAAAGCAAGAGAAAAAAGAAAGGGCAGTTTTCTTTCACAGGTTGAAACAGTGACATCGACAGCAATGTTTAGCGTCGAGTATATGAACTCCTCGGATTGTGTTGTGACCACACGCAGGACAGACATGATGTGACGCAGTGCACAACTGTTATTGACGGAAGGGACAGTACAGGACTCTCACAACGCTGGCTTGATAAGGTGCACGCAGTGGAGGTGGAGGCGCCGCACATATATGGTGCGCAAGATGAGACCAACAGGAAATCGCCGGCATACGTCAGCACTCAGTGAAATATTACATAACGTTATCCTGACTTTTGCGGCCGGTTCAGCTCAGACCTGAGCATATACACAGCAGCTCAATGCTAGTGCTAGTGGGCTTAATGGAGCGAAGCTGGTAGCCTCTCGGTCGGCATTATCATGTCCGTCAGTTAGCAGAATTTATCATCATCTGCAATGGCTCATGCCCCCGTAAGCAAGCAAAAGTACAATCGCTCATACCCCGCAAGGCAAAGGCCACAAGTACTCAGCAAAGTGAAGCGGACAGTGCATACATTCTTTGGAATCACGCATGCAACATACAGAGCCGCATACGTTTCAATAAAGAACAAGCTCAAAACAAAAATGTGAATCAGATAATTGATGATAAAGCACTCTTGATTACAATGCGATGCACGTAGCGCTCCCCGCATACGTTTCCAGTTAAATATTACTGTTGCGCAAGCTGCGACGGTGACGGCAGCTTGCGGCAGCTTTTGTGTATAACATAACCAGCCTAGCAACTGATTGTAATGTTGCTGCAGCACCACTTTGGGACGGGGGATGGGGGGGGGGGGGGGGGGGCGTGCTGCGGAAATTGCCATTACTTCCATTACTACCATTGCTCTAAAGCAATACAACATTGCCTACTCCCCTCAGCCGTTGTAGTGGTGGTTTTCAACAGCTTCGCTCGATATCCACTTTTGCATGGCCGGGATGGCGAGTCAGTTTTGTATGCGGCTGCCGAATGATCTGGCAAGCAATGTAAAGAACATGGTCCTGTGTGACGATTTTCGATGCTTTCGATCGAGTCTTTATGCCGCTGTTATCATCCACCGTTCAACCGAGGGTGGCTGATCGTATTGATAACGTGGGCGGAGCGTCGCCCTGACGAGTGATCAAGCACGGAGAGGAATAGCATCGGAAACGGCATCGCTCAAAAATCGCGGCTTTGGCTTCGCCACCAAGCGGATTGAGCGAAGCGCTGGCGGTGCGTCCACTTCGATTTATCATTTTTGCAGCCAAGAGCACTCTCCCTGTCTTAAGGCCCGCTAACCCTGCACGTGCGAGTGGCACATGCGCCGCCAATAGTGGGACAGCACGACGACGCCGACGGTGACGGCGCGAACGCGCCTCGAGCGTCCGTACAGTTGCTATCGCAATAAAACACATTGGTCATGATCTGTCCATGCACGCAAGTGCTGCGCAGAACAAGTTACTGGCCGTGAGCATTTGTTTCGGTGGCGAGCATTCGAGAACATAACGATTGCCCTAAAATTTATAGGCTTAACTATTCGGGGCGCAGGTATTCCGTTCTCACTTACATCATCGAGCACTTCAAGCGGAGAGAAACTTATCGTATGAATAAATATTACGCTATCTTTTAACCAAAACATTTCTTTTCGCGTATGGCTTTCACAGAAGAGCTTACTATACTCGCGGACAGCTTTCCATGGCTATGAACGGAAAGCTACGGAGGCAAAGCGCGCACAAGTGAGAGCGTTTCTGAAAAGATCCCCCGTTTGAATCCAGGTTAGGTTAGGCTGGGGAAGAGAAAGCATAATCACCTTATTATCAACAGTTAAATAAGACATAACACACCACTGAATGTAAATGTTTACTTATTTTGCGGCTTTTCCCTTACACGTCCGGGCAAACGCGAAACCGCCGCACGTGGAAGCTGCGTCGATTCAGTTTCTGTTCCGAGCAACCAAAAGCACTGTCCACGCTACCGGACTACTTCGCGCAGTCACGCACCCCACAACTTTCCCTTCATAGCCACAAAAAGTTGCCCGCAAGTATACTAATGCATACGTAATCATGATAATTGCATCGCGCCTTACCCTATATATACAGCGTGCCCATTCTATCATTCAGCAAGACTTAAAGATATGCAAATACCACGTAGCTGCACAGAACCAAGGTAATGTTGTTTGCCGTCGCTTGGAGAAACTAAGATTATTTTTTGCATTGCGCCTAATTACATAATTAGACTTAATTAATCAACTCCACAAATATGATCATTAGACAAAAAGTGTCAATCAGAAAACTGTATAGCAACATGAAAAACTCGCATTGCAGCTTTCTGTTGCTGAATACGTGCTACATAAAACTGATTTTCTGAGCGTGAAAGAAGATCGCGAGTACACGCGAAATTGCCGCGCGACCGGCCACTTTGCGTGTATTACTATTTGAATTAAATAAATTATAAATTACTGGGCTTCTTCACGCTTCGAAGACGCAGGACATGTGTCGTGTGTGCTCCGGAACAACACTTTGCAATGTGGGGAAAGAGGTGTAAATCATGGATCCGGGATCTCAAAAATGTGCGACGTCATGATAACGCATTTCTGTCGCAATTACGGGTATATAGCCACTGAACTTCTTTTTTTATTGAAACAATGCGATTATTCTCTGGCCTCTATAAAAAAATGTGAAGCTTGAAGACTCATGCAACCAACTTACCCGCTTGGCCGTACTTTTGATGTTTCTATTACCTAACAACTACTCACTAGTTCCGCATAGCAGCTTTTCATTCAATAGTACAATAAAAAACCATATTAAATAATGCGAGGTTTTGTCACGTGAACTACGGCTCGCCCTACTTGTTCGATTGCCTCCTGGGTTATCCAACATAGTGCAAATAATTTAAAAAGTAGAACAGAAAACAAATTACGATACAATAATTAAATAAAACAAGGAACCTAACCAGAACTATAAGTTTATTTTCTAAATGAATGAGAGCCTCCGTGAGGAAACTTTCACGCGCAATTCGAGCCCTCTTTGAAGCCTTTGAGGACGACAAAAGACCCAGGTATTTAAGAACTTGCGGTAATGATTGCATACCGAACCATGTACACGGTATTGTATTCAACAACACGTATCACTGTAAAGCGTTCGAGTCATTCAAGTTATTAAGAAAAATATACTTCCGTGTAATGTTGATGACTTAGTTGTATGACTTGTACAGAATATGAATAATATACGAACGTTAACTAAAAGCATGTTACAGAGGAAAGTGTGTCGAGAGAATAATGCACTTCGAAGTGCAATATCATGGATCGCTACCGACCCTTGACAGTATACTATGGCCACAGTTTAAACTAATTCTAATATTGCTTAGACCCCTATTTAGTTATACTGCTCTTACAAATAATTTTATTTAGTTGAAATACATCTATGCCTTTTCCCCCCCGGGAAGATACTCTATCGGGGCAAAACAGCTTTACATTATCAAAGAATACAGAAAGCGCGTGACATAAACACAACGCTTGACTCAATTGCGGTCGCAACCAGCTCGGAGAGAACTGGTTCTCGCCATTCCGAATTGCTAACGGACCCAGTCAACTGGTCGGCAAAAACAATTCTATTTGAAAGCGCGCAGCTGAAGACAACAACAACAACAAAAAAACTTAAGCATAGGTAGTACACACACAGAAATGTTTCTTCTACACTTGAGAGTAGGCGTTTCTGTCACAGACGCCTACTCATTCCTAATTTGAATGGCGGACAGTTCCAATTGCAGAAGATGTGGTGTCGAGGAAACGACCAAATAAATCCTGTGTGACTGCCCTACATACGAAAACGAGAGGCGTGCCCTTCGGCCAGCTTTGGAGCACTTAGACGAACGACCTCACACAGAGGAGGAGATCTTGGGCCCGTGGCTTCGTTCGTCTGCTATGTGCAAGGGCACAAAGGTGCTGGCGCGTTTCTTGAATTGCACCAGCCTGCATGACCACCTGTAACTGACTCAGTGGTGCACGCCTGTGTGCGTAACAGTGGAGACTGTGACCTTCTTTCTTCTTTCTCCTCTTTCAATGCCCTTTCTCGCTTCCCCTGCGCAGGGCAGCCTATCGGGCTCAGTCTGGTTAACCTCTCGACCTTCCCTCTGATGACTTATCTTTTTCTCTCTTCTACATACATGCAGACCTAAATTGATCTGAATTTTGCTTCATAAACAAGAAGAAAAAAAATCTCAGGCCTGTCGCCACTTGTTTTCGTAGTTTGCGTGCATCGAATCTGTACGTGACACCTTAAAGAACAAGAGAAGTTGGCCACAATAAACAGTAAACATTATACGAAGAAAATTTGAAGCAGCGATGAGACTTCTGTTACCCAACCTAACTGTCGTCCACAGTTCTGTCGAGAACTGCCACTCTCAATAATGTAACTGATTGCAATTTATACCACGCCGCTGCCCCCGCCAAGAAGCGACACCAATCTAGTCATGGCGGTTCAGAAATAGAGGAAAGCAACTAACGAATTTCCAAACCCTGCCGCCAAATGTCGCCGGCCTCTCGCCTAAAGCGTTAACTTCCCGCTACCCCTCTCCACTCAGCCCAATGCAGAGGCAAGACCACGTGATTACGAGAGCCAGCAGGCAAGAGGGAGTGCAATACGCCGTCGACCGGAGGTGGGCGACAACATGTGGGTCACGCCAGCGCCCTTCGCGACCGGGCGTGTGCGAGAACGGGCTTGTGTTTTCGATCGTGTGTACCAGTATTTGAGTGTTTGTGCGTGCTGCGTGTGGCACTTGAGCATCCAGTGCGGGATACGTCTTTCGAACCAGACAGAGACGCTCGGCACGGAGTGGGAAAGTGTGTGGGTAGCGTGGAAAAGCAAAATAAAATGATTACACTTCGGGACAATTGGTCTGAACGAACGCGGCCTCAAGGCATCATCCTCGCTATCAAACGAAAGAGAATTGAAAAAGAAACTAGGGCGAAATATAGGCGGGAAAGGGCGGGGGATTGCTTAGGAGGTGTGTGTGTGTGTGTGTGTGTGTGTGTGTGTGTGTCGTCTCTTCGAGCCGAGCCCAACGTTGGGTGTGTACGTGCGTGAAGTGAAAAAGCTCAGAATCTCCGCCCCCCTCCCCCTACTCACTTGCGGCCCCGGCTAGCCAGCCAGCCGACGAGCGCGCGGCTCGCTATGTAACACCCGGGTCACGCGCGCCGATTGGGGATTCGACGCACGTCAAAAGCCACTCGAAAAGTACATAACGGAGAACCCAAAGACAGCCGCGTATACTACTGCCATTGGCAGAAAAATGGTCCGTCACCCGGCCCCACTGCGCTGCTTGACCAAGAAAAGTACAACTGCCGATGCCCCCCCGTGCGCCTGTGCGCTGACATTAAAAATGAACGTCGACCGAATGAAGGCCCAGCCTCCGTGGTCCCCCCTTTCCTTCCGCTCGCCCTCTCGTCACTTTCAAGCTCCTAGATACCTCCTTTCTTACACAATTCGAACTATACGCGCCCGCACTCGGTGTTCACTTGCGGGAGAAAGTATAGCTACTGAAATGAAACAACTAGGAGGTCTGAGTCGTCTCTTACTTCTTTTTTAATCTCTCGCGCTCTCTTTTTCCTCCTTTTTTGATTTGGACCTGTGAAGTCACAGGGATAAAATTTTGATTTACACAGAGTTAGACGTATCTCTCCTTCGAAATGCGGGGCTGCTGGAGTGTATCTCTTTTCATTCCTTTATTCTTTACTACGTTCGTGGCTGACTTGGTGCGCTGCCTTAATGTCGCCCGAAGCCTAGTTGCACGCACAATTCTATTTGGGCGGCCGCACAGCACGAACAGGCTGGGGGAACGATTAACGAGAAAGGAAAGAAAGAGCAATGAGATGAAAACTGCAGCCGTGTCTCACTGTTCCCCATTTCAAAGGAGCGTGTACCGAAAAGAAGGAAGAGGCTCTGAAGGACGGTATTGGAGAGAGAGAAAGCAAGAAAGACGCAGGGAATGAGAGTCGGGGACCATTAAGCACTTCCTCAAGTGGGAGCGGATCTCGGATTTCAAGCACCGTGACGGTAAAAGAAAGACAGGGTAAGAAAGGCAAAAGAAATAACGACTCGAGCACGATGCGCGTGGAAACAGTGCGCGTGGAAACGAGTTTCGATGGAAGTGCTCCCTGCTTGTTCCGACGCGGCCACTATGAAAGCTTTACTTCGAGTGGTTCGGCAAAGCATGAAGCGTAACGGGAAATGCGAGCGGTTGAAAACAAGTCTTGGCGACGACGTTTACAGAGAGAGTTTAGAAAGAGTGTGGCGTTACCATTGTGCGAGCGTTCCGATCGTTTTTACGAGCATGTTTCATGGGAAGAAGATGGCGGTCATGGCTACTCTGTCGAGGAGAAGGCCTGGAAAACACAGAAGAAGAACTGCTTCTCGCTTTTCCGGGCCTTCCTTGAAACACGCCCTTGTTGGTGTTTCACTGCATGACGTGGTTGACCAATGGCTGAACTGGTTTCATTGCGTTTCTCATAGGATAGTGGGACAAATAGGAGTACCGTTGGTGTTAATTTGAACTTGTACCAGTTTAAAAAGTGTTCGCTTTTCTATAAGATGAGCTTTCTTTGCACGGTGACATGGCTCTCAGCTAGACATTCTTTTTAAAAATGAACCTAACCGACAAGACAGAGGCGGTAAATTCACTACTAGATATTTTTTTTGTCTAGACTAAGAGAAGTGAGAGGAGAGCAAGAAAGATTATCCGCAAGCTTTCCATATACATTAAGCACTTTAGTTTCATCTGCAAAGTGGTAAGCTCTGACTTTGTACAAACACCGCCAAGCAATCGCATTTCGGCGTGTATTCTCCAGTGCGACAGCCGGGTAAATGTAAATCCTAGGTACGCGTCACAATGTCGATGTTCCTTGCGTTACTCGCGCCTACGAGTTTAACGTAACCAGTCGCCGTAAATTTCTATAATTATCAGTGCTATGGCTTCATCACATCACATTCATCACAGCAGCAGCAACAACAACAACAACAAAAGGCGCTTGCATATGCTATATGAAGCAAACGAACAAGAGAAAGTCAGGCGCAAAGCTGAAAATGTAAAATGGCTGAGTATTCTAAATAAATGACAGAATCTGACAAAATGCCATGGTAACAGCGCGCCGTCGCTGAAAACGGGGCCTCATTTGCGAGTGCTGAATAAAACGAAAACGCAACCTCAACAACGAGCGCCGCTCGCGCTCAGTGCGCGATGTTATTGTCCCGATCCGAAGGGGGTCACGTCATCTCGTAAATTTACCTTCCCCGTATACCGCGCTCGGGGCATCGGCGTGGCATCGATAGCCATGCCGGTTAACTATTGGAAGCGGCACAGTTAGGAGGCTTCACTGGGGAATAACGTTCTCGACTAGGCACTCATTCATTTACCAGGGCTGATTTGAAAACCGTTATCTTCGGGGATGAGCAGACGCTTTTCGCACTTTTCGATGCGGGCTCTCGACCAACGCATGATCATTGCCGCGCTTCCGTTATTTGTAGTTGCGATGTAATACAACTTGCAAGCGTGCTCTTGCGTTCCCTTTAGTATGTGGAAGCTGACTAGCGTTTTCAGAAAAGAGGACGGTATACATGGGCTTGCGTCCTTGTTATTATAGGAGTGCGCTACAAAGGTGGTGGTGCATGGCCCGAAGATGCAGTGCTTGCCTCTCAGAAGCAGATTGCACCTTCTTGTCTGCGAAACCGCCTTTATGTCAAACTCTACGACAAAGGACCTTGACACACTAGTATCTTGCAGAAATTATTGCTGATTTGTGATGTAGACAAAGCTTATTCTTCAAATAAGACCATAAACGCGCATGTTCTTTGGCACCCGACATCGTGCATCTCTGCAGAAAGAACGAATGGCTCGGTGCGTTATGGAACGTTAGGGACACTACCTGATGCGGCTGTGATTTTCGAGGCAGGCGTCTTTCCAGGATGTAAAATTTGTTATAAGCAGCATTGCTATCGCCTATTTTCTAAACTTTCTTTTTGACGTAAGCGCACACATAAAACTATGGACACCTTGCAATCGCCGCGCCTCAGTGTTATGGTGCGTTTGCGTTCACATACCTCCATTCCTTACGTACATACGCGAACAGCTACATGCACATGTTAAACATTTTGTTAGCAAAGCTTTCGTTCTTTCTATTTTGGAGAAGGGGGGGGGGGGGGGCTGCAAGTGAACGCGCAAAGGCAACAGTAGCTTAAACTGAGAGAGGACAGTAGCACACATCTTCAGCATCGCACTGGTTTTCGGCTGAGTCTGTCTGCATTGCCTGAAGGAGGGAAGTGCACTAAAAGAAGTTTCCTCCGTGTAAATGTGATCAGGTGTGCATCGAGTTATTTCCTCTCTACACAGAGCCTTGAGCACTTTCCACAGTCTGCTACTCCAACTTGCTCCAACGGAGGTTCTATCGCCGCGTGTCTGCGACATAAATGTGGGACATATCTCCGCGCTCGCTTCGTAACCGCGGTGAACGACCGTCTTTATTGCAGCGTCGAAGGCACCTACTCGCAGTAAATTGAGTGAGCCAATAAGCAAGCTGTACAGAGTCATACGCCCTCAAGTAGAACGTTGTTATTCAGAAAACCCGCCTATAACGAAAGAGAAGGTATAGGTCTTTCAGACTGATATCACTTTTACGTAATGTGAGCACCAGTACAACTAAGAACTTTACTACAGATCTGTCAGTTAAACAAATTTCAGTTCAAATCAGATTCGCTGAACACCGCTTCTACACTACGTATATCTGCGCTTCGTATATTTACAATATGGTGCTGCGACAACTGCGATTATCCTACATACCCCTGATAATCAGTTTTTGGTGAACTCTTTCGGCGACGATGACATCAAAAATGCGCTTTCTTTAAATTTAAATTTTCCTTCATATTCAGAGACAGGTAGAAATTTGGACGTTCTTAAACCATTAGTTGTCAAGTATGTCGGTGCTGAACTTGAGAAATAGGTTTAGAAACGAGAGGAAAGACCCAGGCAGATCAACGAGACGAGAGTCCTGTTTGCTGCCCTATACTGGGAGCGAGGGAAAGGGGGAATATAAAGTGAAAAAGACCGAGAGATAGGGAGCATTGATCACACGCATTTAGTTTGTTGTAAGACTCGTACCAGCGCAACGCAAGACACGGACAAAAAGGAAGGTAAAAACGATGACATGGCGCTGACTCTCAACTCATATTATATTGAACATATGTCTAACATATATATAGGTGCTAGTTCGAAAACCACGACATGCACGAGACACAGAGATACATCAAGGCAATTGCGACCAACTGACGCATAACAAAAAGTGGGAAAGGCTCTTGTCATGTGGAGCGATGGACGGTTCGCTGATACAGGCCTTGTACCTAATCTTTATAACGTAAGCCTGAGCGATTTCTCTTGTCAATTTAACTGTAAGTCCCATTTAGAACTGTAAATCCGGTCATTCCAAGGTAGTGAAGCGGGCTATAGCGAGAACCATCCTGAATGTTGCATTAAAGGGAAGCTGAAGAGTCTGTCGAATTCAATAAGACGCTCATATACGGATGCGGGAACATTAGAAACCATGAAGGTAAAATTTTTTTTTTTTGGGGGGGGGGATTTTTCTCTTAGGAGCGACGCAATCGTCGGTTAAAATTGCGCTGTAGCTCCGCCCCCCGTCGAGCGCCGCGCGCTGCTGCTGACGCTGACGATGCGAGAGGAGACCGGAAACCGCGGCTTAGTGACGTCAACACTGGTGTTCCGCTCCTTCACAGTCTCCGCGACCGTGCCTGACCGGGCTTATTTCTGCGTGCGTGCCGTCCTAATCTGCTTCGTTCGACCCTACATCCCTTAATTTGTGTGTATATAGGAGTGGTAGTTGACGTGCGCAGCATGAATTGAACTTGTAGGCCGATCATGCCGGCGTTCTGTGCAGCCTACGCTTGCACGAACACCAGCGGCCGCGACGATGTTCCGATGTTCCAGTAGTTCCTGCAAGACAAGAAGCTTTCAGCTAAGTGGGAGGCTGCTGTGAAGCGAAACAACTTCAAGCGCTCAAGAACAAGTGTTGTGCTCTAACCACTTCCGTGACGATTACTACCGGAGTTTATCAATAACGCGTGCTTTGGGTTCTCCTAAAAAAAAAATAGTTAGCACACTGAACGGATGGTGCATGTTTATCTCCCACCCTTGACGCAGGTTTCATCGCCAAGCGCCGCGAATTTTCTATTCGCACGTGTCTTGTGAAACAGCCTGCATGCAGCTACCATAACGCAGTGCAAGCGTAAAGTTTGCTGTGTTGGAAAGCCTGCTCACGCCAAGACGCTGCACTCCCCCTTCTCTCGCACACATAAGAAACCGACCATCTCACGTAGCCGACGGAATTCACCGGTTACGAGTAGCGTGCGGATGGTGCGCTGATGAAGGTTCTATACTACACGTGCTACAACAGCCAGTAAACTTTTCTCGCGTTGAAACCATCTGTGTAGATTGCCGACAGCTTTGCGGCAGCGCACAAATCGCATCGCACAATGCGTGAAGATCGCATCACCGCTTACGTTCTACGATGAGGCATGCAGGAACATAACACTACAGTTGTTTGCCCGGAAACGTACTCACTGGAACGCTGAATGCAGCTTAGCAAAAAAACATACTCTCCAAACAACATTTCCAATACAAGGAGATGCTAACACTTCGCCTTCGTTCGCGTGGAAAGCAGTGCTTGTACCAGCATTTTTTGCTTCTTGGAGAGGCCGGCTCTTCGCAATCGGCTCGTACATGTAGTATGTATAAGTATGTACGTACGTGTAGTATGTACAAGTATAAACCCCTTAAAAGTGATCTTGCACGCGACAGCGACAGCGCTACAAGCGAGGCGATGGCTGTCGTGTTCACTCGTCGTCTGCAAGCCGAACTCCACGGGGGCGACGGCTTTGAGCGACGACTTCCCGGTATGAGGGCAGCAATATACGCGCCGAAACTATGCATGCTTTATCAATTTAAGTTGATGTATTTTACTGAAGAAGGAGCATAAAATATTTCTGAAGGTCTTGCACTAGGTTCTTATTCTTGCACGTGTAAAATTCAATAGTTTGCTCGTTCCGTGCGACAAACAGCAGTATTTGAGTTATGTACAGTGCTCACGGAATGAAACGCGTCAATTTAGGGCTAAGTAATGCGCGTACTTTCGTTTCAACCGGCTACAGTTCGTGTCACATCGACGTAATTCCGGCGCGTACACTTACATCAGAGTCCTCGTCACCTTTGGTGACCAAATTCCTAGCGACATGACATGGTGCTCTCGCGTACTTTGCACACATATATGGTTCTACTAAATGTTCCGTGTCCCATTTCATTCCGTGAGCACTGTACATCCAGTTTCGACTTCGCACAAATGGCTAGTCTGTCATAGCATTTCCGGGCGACGAGCGACGAGTTCTCGATTTCTAGAAACGAGCGATCGAGCGACAACACCGAACGATTTGTTCAAGCGACGGCCCGTTTTGTCGCTCGAAACTGTCGCCCGTCACCGTCGCGCGCAAAATCGCTCTCGTAGAGTTTGGACTTAATGCCGAACTCCTCAGAGAAACGCAAGCTCTCGAAAATTTCTATGACCGTCTCAGCAAAACACCACCAAACTACTTTGCACCGTGCTTCGTGTGTAGCGGCAGCAGTAGGTCCGGACGAACACCATTGTTGACGTCACGAGGCGCCCGACCAATCACAGGCGGAAACGAGGCGCGCGAGCTGGGCGTGTCTGCTGCTGAACTTTTCGTCGAAATAAATTATGTTTGCGCTTCCTTTCATTCAATTTCGATGCGATATTCGAATTCAGAGGGTTGAAAACCACAGCGTACTGCTCTTCACTCATTTTTTCTGGAAAACCTTTCAGCTTCCCTTTAAAGAAGTCGTGTTTTCATATCTCCGAGGCTGCTTTTTCTGACCAGGTAAATTGTTTACTGGACGCTGATTACCCCGAGGTGATTATTTCATCTGCTGTGTGAAAGTATGGTTCGGGGCGTCAAGAGTATAAATGATCAAGGTGGTAAAACTAAATTACAGGGGAAAAACGCAGTAGTACCGTATGTACACAAGTTGGCGCATGGGCTTAAGAACGTTGGTTCAAGGTAGATCATTGATGTTCGTTTTTCTGCGAAACATAAGATATGTCGCATATGCCCGTTAGTTGATAGTATTGTCACGTGGCAGTGACGGTAAAGAAAGCAGCCAAACTGGGAAAGACGAAACAAGCTGCGCGAACTTATGCCCTCAAAAACAGGCTACACTCAAAGAACGGCGACAGCGGCTAACACAGTCGGCAATCGTCGAAAATCTGATCAACGGGTCAAGCGCGTCGGCTTTTATACATCAATCGTCGAATGTTCCGGACTAATGGCTGGGACCCACGTGTCTTCCACAAAGTTCTACACTATTCGCGTCGCGCATACATGCAATCAGATTAGACAAGGTTCGGTGACAGACAGCGGATGGAACCATCGATAACATTCTAGAAACTTCTGATACATGCAGCCGCGTCCTACGCTGTGCGATAACATTTGTTAGGCGGTGAAACGTGTCGCCCGATAAAGAGAAACAAGTACATGTGTCAATATGCTGAAAGATGAGCAAGTCAAGGGAAAGTGCACTGTCAACCATGTGAACGGGTACGTCACTTGTGTTAAGCAGGCTGTATATGCCATTCCATTATCTTGTGGTAGAGAGTACGTAGGACCAATGAAGCGCCATGTGAATGTTCGACTTAGGGAGCATGAGCTCCCATCAAGGGGTTCCGTCTCCTATTTCCCGGAGTACTGCAAGTCGTGCGTCTGTCGCTCCTTAAAAAAAACGAATGCCACTTATAAACACGCGAGCCGAGCCAATTGACGAGAGAAATCGCTGAGGCGTACAATATAACGATTAGGGACAATGCATGTATCAGCGAACCGTCTATCGCTCTTCATGACAAGGAACTGCATTACCCTTCTCGCTTTTGATTAAGCGTCAGTTGGTCACAGTTGCCTTAAAGTATCTCTACGTCTCGTGCATGTAATGGTTTTTCAACTGGCACCTATACATATGTAAGACATATCTTCAATAAAATATCAGTTGAGAATCAGCTCCGTTGCGTCGTTTTCACCTTCCTTTTGTCCATGTCTTGCGTTGCGCTGTTACGAACCTTACAATGAGTCCTAACTAACTGGCCCAACTTGCTTTCTTGATGCATGTAGTTTAATGAAGGACGAATGTGACAATGGTTCAAGTATTTTATAGACAGAGCACGTTCGGGAGTCCAGTCAGATAAACGCGGTCTGAAGAGAGAGACAGGGCAGGCAGACAACATATAACATTCGAATACGGTTAGCACCCAGCAAAAGCACCAACTGTTGTTTTCATCAGCAAACTTCGCTGTCTCCTTTGGGCGTGTTGTGGCGTTTATCAGGAACTGCGAGGACGTCATCACGTTCCATTTTCCCGACTCGACTATTAAGAGTGTGTCGACCTCGGAGCTATTCAAAGTACGCGCGCACGCTGTACACTCGCAAAACACATGCGCACGTAATCAGCCGCTATGCAGAGAGAAGCCACTACGCTAGGCAATCGGATTACCTGCCGGCAAGACAAACGTTCGAGAGAATGCTGTAGTATGCTACGAACAGTGGGGGACCCCAAATGGTTGCATGTTCGTCGAGGTCACTCATTTACGGCTGCCCGCGTTCAGGAGAATGAGCAAAAATGCTTACAGCCGCGTTACTCAACGCAAATTCTGCTGAGGGGCTCCCCAGCCAGTTTCAATTAGAGCCAACAAACAGAGTTCCAGGGATAGCTTGCTAACGATCCATTGTCACTGGTAATGAAAGAAAGGAAGAATAATGATCTCCCACAGGGTTCATTTGCATGCGCTGCTCAACGTAAAACACGCAAACTCGAAATTCGCATCGAGATAAAGCAGAAAGAGGGAAAATAAAGGCCTCCCTTGTCATTCCTATTGGGACTAGTATTACCAGTTTGCGTAACGCGTGGTTTTTGCGCTAACTGTTATCGCCGTACGTGCGTATACCCTGCGGGGTTTGCATCCTAGTCGGGCGGTTCGTTTAACGGTGCTTATTGAGATGACGAACATCTAAGGGCATTTTTTATGCCGTTAGTATGATGCCATAATAATATTAATATTACGAGTTGAAACCCGAAAAGTTTAGCACTCCTTTTCATTCAAAGTATTATTGTGATTCTTGATGGTTGGCAACTTTAGAACTAGCGCTGATTCAGTTCACCCCATTGCGCGGAGGGCAATCAGCCTTCCGTTTCTTTTAGACGCAGTCATAATCTATATCAACAGAAGTGTACGTTGTACGTTAGGTTCTTCATAATCTGACGTGTTGTTTTTATGCTCAGAAGGAGGACGTGTTGTTCTCCCCCGCTTCTTTCTTTTTTTATATTGTCATTATCATTGGTTTCATCGCATGCTGCGCCATCTGTTTTGTGGTTTCCTTTACAGACATTGTATAGTGAGTCATACCTCGATCTCTACTTCTGCGATAGCTACAGTTTGAGTAGATTTCATTAAAATATTACCATAAGATGAAGTTACAAAGTTTGGTCCTAAGCTTTGGTTATATCACTGGGTTAGCAGCTACAAGCTTGCTAATGGGTTTGGTGTGTCTAGCCGTCTATTTTTCTTTTCTATCACCTTGACGAGGATTTCCTCAAGCAGTTCATAAAGGCCTGCTTCGCCTGTGTCTTCCTCAAGCCGTCCATCAAGGACAACGCCCCTCCCTTGCCTCTCGGCATTACAGCGTGGGCAGACCCAAAGAAGGTTTGTGAATATCTCGTCACAGTTGCATGTTTCGCATGCAGGACTGTCAGCTAGTTCAACTGGGGAAAAAAAGGAAACAGCACGTAGTGAATGCGACGCCCAGCCACAAACGGCACAACGTGGTCTGTTCGCGCAGTGTAAATCCAGACGGCTGGCGTAGTTGTAGATCGGGGGACGACGAACGCAGGCGAGACGTGGTGTAAACGTTCTCGTCCCACAGGGGCAATGCACATTCACGGGACATCGAGTGTGACCTAGCTGAGACGCCATTACGCCAAATAAAGAGACACAGACCGCTCTAAGGTGCCGTTTGGGCGGCTTTGTAGGCGAGGTCATTCCCGCTGAGAGAGCGATGTCCCGGAAGCCATTGAATAAGTATGTTATGTACCTTGTCATGGCAATGGCGTTAAGCTTTAGGCTGATCATTCGGTACCCGGCGCATTGAGTTTGGTACGCTTTAGAGGGCTGACTTCGAATCCCAGAAAACTGTCCTTGGTTGAGATGGCTATTTGCTAATGAATTCCAGTGCAGCACGCGTAGTGCGGCTGGGCGTATACCTGTCAATGTTGTCAAACAAGATGGCTCCAACTTTATTTCTGCTGATTTTGCCGGACAGATGACTGCAGCCGCAGAGCTGTTAGCCTTCGAAGACTATCTCTAAGCATGCTGTCTTGCTTTGTAAACGTCATAAAAGTACAGGTTGCTTCGGCGGTCCAACATTTTTTTTATATATATGGAATAACCAGCTGTGTTTGAGGCTAGGGCATACACCACAAATATGCTGAAAGTCATGTAGCAGGCGTGAATTCTGTCAGCAATTATGACTGATGCTTTGATGTGTTTTTGTAAACGTTGTATGTGGCCCCATTGCTGGAAGGCAAGTAATATGGTGGGAAGGAGGGCGAGTAAGTGCGTCAGCAGCGATGTAGAATGCGATGAGGGAATCTCGGACGATGGCCAGTGCCGCAATTGACAAGATTCTCCTCGGGAGCAAGACAAGTTCTGAGGGCTGGGGCTTGCACACTCTGAAGTCTACGGATATTTGTCGTGGAATTATTTCCTAGTATGGTTATAAACCGTACAACAGGAGGCCCAAATAGTGCGCCATAATTATGAAATCACCTTCCCGGTTGTGCTGTCCCCACTTCGATAGCGCTAAGAATTGCGGCACTCCTTAGGGACTCGCACCAGTCGGTCTGATGTTGATTATGGCTAGCTTTGTCTATGTAACTGTCTTGTTGAATTATTTGTTCGTTCGATAAAGATAAAAAGACGGCAGAAAAGGAAAAAGGCAGGGAGGATGCTGGAGGTTTCGTTACATCTATACCTTTCGCAATAAACACGGCCCTCTCACACAACTTCAATATATATTCTGAGGTTCCGAATATACAAAGTGTGTCTGAAACAAACTCCAAATTGAGTGAATAAACTTTATTTTTGAAACGATACAAATATTATTAATTAAATAAGCAGTACATATCTAACCGTGCATAGACAACTTGTTTGAGCTTCGAAAATAAATAAAATAATAGCGTTCTTCTCATCCGTCTTTTTCTGTGTCAAATGTGCTTCTTAGCACTCAATCAACTTCACGTTAGTACTTCAAGGGTACTTGTAAAGCCTTTGAAATGCAGCTATAGCTCGTGAGCTGTCCTAATTCCTGGAACACTGTATGTTATACTTGGAGTCTCTCAGTCTTAATACATCGCCTTCCTGTAACCAAGTCTTGTTTTCGAAAATATGATTTCGAAATGTGGTTTAGCACGTGACAAAACCTATAACCTGATCTTATGTGCATTCCTCGCGAACACTGGACGCACTGTGCCGAGTAACGCCGATAAATGCACACTACGCACATGCGACTTTGTTTTCTTGACTAGCGTGTTGAAAGTAATTTGTTGTTGTTTTTTTCACAAGGGACGGCAATGACAAGAACAGTCCGCGTGCGCGAGCTCACTGACCAGTATAAAAACAGCGTTGCCAAAAAGAAAAAAAAAGAATGGCCCCCCTATCAAACGCGAACACACACTCCCTTCCAGAGCAATCTCCGCTAGAGCTTTGCGTGTTTCGAAAGCATGTCAGTGAAACGCGGGGCCGCCATCATGAGGTCACGAACTTGAAATGAAAGAGAGAGAGAGAGAGAAAGGGACACTTGCAAAACGCAGAAACGTACCACTAACAAAAACTGGCGCCGAGCTCGAATCACGCAGCCAGAGGAGACGGCTGGGCAGACAGCGTTTTACGACGCGTCAATACGCGTCCGACGCTCGAGAGCGCGGTTGCTCCAGCGAAGCAGCGTTATATTCCGGTCGCCAGCAGACGGGCAAAGCAAACAAACTCAAACCGAGACTTCTTCATCCGCAAACTGTAGCTTCTGGAAGCGAAATAACTGAAAGGAAATAAGAAATTACGAAGACGCACAAAGAATAAGAGAGGGTATATATAGACTGACGGAGCGTAAAGGTTACAATATGAGAGGCACCCGCTATGGACAGCCTAGGAAACACACTTCACTGCCACGCAGCCAGCCACCAGTCTCCTCCGAAGGCGGGGCCGTGTAAATGACCATTGCTCGCACTGCACACACATACACACGAAGTTCTCAAGAGAGAACGAGAAAGAGAGAGAGAGAGACTCAATGCCGAAGCGAGAGCCGACGCAATATGCCCGGCTAAAATGACGCAGTTTCCTGGGCGACCGCAAAGAACTGGCCGCCTCTGTGTCCGTACGGGGGAGAGACGCGGTTACCAAAAGGAGGAACAAGAAATAGGAGACCGTAGGCCCCGGCCAACGCGTCTGACAGCGCGGCGATATAGGGAAACGAAACGATCGCCACCGCGGCTGCGGCCACCGCGCCGGCCGACTTCGTCCACGGGAGGCGAGGGGGTGGAAAAAATGGGAGGAGCGTGCTAGAGGGGAGAGGGGAAATGGAGAAGCTGGCAATCCAGAAAAAAAAAAATATTAGCGAACGAAAGCGAAGAGGAACCAAGTCGCCGGGGAAGCGAAACAGAGAGTCGTCCCATTTCTCGACGAGCGCGTAGCGCGCAGCGTATATATGGAAGAAGTCAAGAGAAGCACCAACAACAAAAGAAAGCCGTTGGCCGAGCCTTTGGTCAGCGACGGAAGAGGATACAATCCCGCTGAGAACCCATCTCCGTCCGCCGAAACTAAGCCCTAAGAGAGTGTGGCGCAAAGGAAGAAAAAGGAGAGGGAAGACAGAATCGCCATGAGCAAGACGCTCGAAAAACGTGTACATAAGATACGAGCCACGTCGCCACAGCGCGGAGACCCAAACGTGAAGAACGAACGTGACAACGACGTAACAAAAGCACGTGTAAGCCAACGAAAGCAACAACAACAAAAAAACGATTCGGGACTACAAAGCTTGAGGCGCACTCAAATATAGAAATGCGCGCGGGAAAGAGAAAACGGGAGCGCGTGCGCGCAAGAGCCCCCAGGAAGCCACGAAGCCATGTGGAGGGCTCGCTACAGAACGAGCGCCACATTATTCTTGTCTCCGCAGACTACGCTATCCTCGCCAGCCTTCGCGCCCCTCCCCCTTCCCCTCCCACTTTCCCCGTGCTTCCCGCCCTCAATCCATGCCGCTATCCTTTCTTCCCGTCTATTCCACCACCTCTATTTTTCTCATATTCCGCGTTTCCAACGAACGGAAGTACGCGCCCACGGACGCACACGTATACATATCACGCGTTCCCGCACCTCATATCTTATTCCATTTTATTTTTCCTCACCACCGTGAATACTTTATGCGGCCGTCGAGCGTACGGCTAGCCCCGTAGCAGGAACGATTCCCGCTTACTTAGTCAAAAGTATAGCTCCTCCCTCTCCCCCCTATTTCCTTCTCACCTCATGTTTCCAGCACTAGACCCCGAGACAGCCTCCATACATAGCCCACGCCGTATCCCCGACCGCCTACCATGTAGTGACCAGCCGAGAGTTGCCGGCGTTTTTCCCATTTCACATCTCAGTGTGGCCTCTCCCACACCCCCCACCCCTTCACAAATACAAAGACAGAGCCTGTGAGACCCCGCTCCACAGTTTCCCATTAAAGAACACGTAATGGTTTGGACTGCCCACGGATATTCTAGAATTAATCTCGCCCGGTGCATGTGCCGTCTCTCAGAAAATTTTCCGAGAAAAGCGAGACTAAAAAAAAAAGAAGAGAAGAAAAGAAAGGCAAGGTGCTGAAAACTGGTAGACGCGAAGCACTATTCACGTTCCCTGGGGGTCATGACACAGCTGAAGATTTTGGTGAGTTTGCCTCAGACCTCTCTCGAAAGACCTAAACAAAAGCTGTCTTAAGAAAATACGAGACGGATTAAGAAATGAATGTCTGGTATACACTCATGGTAGGACTCCCGTACCCGTAGACTGGGAAAGCTTTAAGACAGAGTAACATGGTGATCGGCTAAACTATCCAGAGCACGCTTTTGAATTGCGACTCGGTGTATTGCGAAAAGATTGGTAATAATTTATAGACAGTCACAAAAGCCAACTCAGAGACGGGATCTCGAACGGTGATTCGAAACTGCATTGCAGAGAGCTTTTCTTGTTTTTTTTACTTTTAAAGCAAAGCCAATAAGCATTTCAAAAATTCTTTGAATAAGGAAACTCCCTTCCTGGGGAGTTTGCTTTCCATTCCTACACTGCACGAAGGTTATAAATAATTTCACTTTAAAAGGGGTTTATGAAGAACGAAGCTTTTTTTCTACATACCGTCCGTCCGTCCGTCCGTCCGTCCGTCCGTCCGTCCGTCCGTCCGTCCGTCCGTCCGTCCGTCCGTCCGTCCGTCCGTCTGTCTGTCTGTCTGTCTGTCTGTCTGTCTGTCTGTCTGTCTGTCTGTCTGTCTGTCTGTCTGTCTGTCTGTCTGTCTGTCTGTCTGTCTGTCTGTCTGTCTGTCTGTCTGTAGACTGGGAAAGCTTTAAGACAGAGTAACATGGTGATCGGCTAAACTATCCAGAGCACGGGTTTGAATTGCGACTCGGTGTATTGCGAAAAGATTGGTAATAATTTATAGACAGGCAAAGCCAATAAGCATTTCAAAAATTCTTTGAATAAGGAAGCTATCTGTCTGTCTGTCTGTCTGTCTGTCTGTGTCTGTCTGTCTGTCTGTCTCTCTCTCTCTCTCTCTAGTAAAAGTACTGCTGAAAAAAATTTTGGGGCCGCAACAACCAAGTGGGGACGGATTACAAGAGAAGGTGTTCAGACTGCATGTGTGGGCTGCACACATTATGAAATCATACGTTTATTTAATACGGCGCCACACTACACCGCCAAAAGCGCCACCACAGCCGCCGCACTTCGTATGCATCTGCTGCAACCGCTGGTGCAGCCACGCCGGCACCTCCGACGCGCGTTACGCTATAACCACAGAAACCCAGGTCACGTGCACTGGCGCCGTCGCCACACTCTTTCCCCCCCTCATTATTCGCTCAACAGGATTTAAAACAAATAAAGCGTATTAAGGCCAACTTGCTACTCTAAGTGCACTTTCTAACACACACACACACACACACACACTTGATATATATATATATATATATATATATATATATATATCAAGAGCGGCGACCGAATTGATACCTCGAATTATCGCCCGATATCACTCACCTGTATTGCCTGCAAACTTCTTGAACACATATTCTATTCTCATGTTGCCTCTCGTCTTGAAGCTAACTGTTTCCTTTTCTGTAACCAGCATGGCTTCCGACCAGGTCACTCATGTGAAACTCAACTCTTTGAATTCACTATTGACCTCCATTTAAACCTTCATTCTCTCTTCCAAACAGACATTATTTACCTGGACTTTTCGAAAGCCTTTGACCGTGTACCTCACGAACGACTTATGATCAAAGTAAACAGCTTATGTCTCCATCTTCTAATCACGTCCTGGGTCCGGTGCTTCCTAATTGGCCGATCACAGTTTACAGTGATTGCACACCACAACTCTGCAGTTTTTAATTTTCATTAATGACCTCCCTTATGGTAATTCGTCATCCATCCGGCTCTTTGTCGATGACTGCGTGCTGTACCACCGTATAAACTCACACAATGATCAGTTGCTTTTACACTGTGACCTCACTACAATTGAAGAACGGTGCACAGAGTGGCTCATGCAGCTAAACGTCAAAAAACGCAAGTTCATGCGCGTATCGTGGAAACATCTCTGATGTCATACTCTTACTCTTTGCATTCCCTTCCTATTGAGCTGGTTCAATCATACAGGTACCTTGGTATCATCTTCCCTAGCAAGTTTACATGGTCAGAACATATCCAAAATCTGGTTACTGCCACCAATCGGTTCCTGGGATTCATAAGACGGTCACTATCATCATCACTCCCTGCGATCCGTCAACTTGCATATAAGACATTTATTCGTACTAAACTGGAATTCGCGTCGGCAATATGGAATCCCCATCAAGCGTATCTTGTTGAGCTACTTAAAGCCGTCCAAAACCGCGCAACCCGGTTTATTACATCCCAGTGCGACTGTCGGCTCAGTGTTAGAAACATCAAATCATCCCTCCACATCTAATGATTAGCACATCGCCAAAAATATCATGCTTATGCCTCTTTCAAATGCTCTATTACAATTTTCCACATTTACGCGACACGTTCCTTTTGCCACCCAACCGTACTTCACGCCGTCTCTCAAACAACCTCAGTGTTCAACGTCTTCACGGCTCTACTAAATCCTTCAGTAACTCTTTCTTGCCGGTAGCTATTGCAGAATAGATTACCTGACCACGTAGTAATCGAACTTAACTACCAAGTTTCGAAACGTACTAACGAACTTTCTTAGTATTGATGCTTAATGTATTTGACTTATTTTAACTGCATCGCACTTTTTTGAGTGCATTGGTTATTACTTTTCGTGTTTGACTGTCATTTCATTACACCTCCTTTACCCTTCTGGATGTTACTGTTATTGTTTTTTTTTCTTCAGTCATGATTGTTTCAAGGTTTTTTTTTTTTTCATATGTATGCTCCCCCCTTATGTAATAGCCCAACAGGGGCCTTTAAGAGTCAATAACTGATTATGATGATGATGATGATGATGATGATGATGATATAGTGTTTCTCATACAACGCCGAGTGTATGTAGCTCTATTTGGACCCAAGATAAGTTATTTTTGAAAGCTGGCAGAGTACTTGAAGCTTGCTTCACCTCTGCCGCGTGTCGGCCCGGTGTCACACTATCTCCGGGATCGGCCCACGCATTCGTGTCCACGCGCCGTGATACGTATGTAAGCCGGCCTGGCTATCCTCCCCCTCCCCCTCCCAGGGAACGCATGCCCGGTATTGCACTATCTCCGGGGTCGGCGCATATATCCCCGTCGCCTATAAGGGTGTAAGCCGGCCAGCCCCCCATCCTCCTGAGAACGTATGCAAGGGATGCAGACAGGTGCTAGAGGTAAACAGCTTCGCTGTAAAGACAAAAGATAAAAGGACGTATGCTTACTTGTGCTGTCCAGTAAATACAATGGCTTCAGTATCACGCAGTGGCAGAAAGCAGCGCTGAACATGATTATTATTAATCATTGATGAAAGTCACTCTGCCTTTCGTTGCTGAAGAACGATGGAACAAGTCTTGTTCGAAAAGGCCAGATTACGATTCATATCTGTATTGGTACCTTTTTTTCCCCTTAATATCACATCTCCAATCTGTCGACTCAGTATGTAATGCTGAGGCTCAAACATCGCATTATCCACGGGTACGGCTGCTCTCCCCTAGATACCAGGGCAATACTGGGGTTGGATTTGACTAAAGCCTTTGACAGCGTGAGGCACGAAGCGGTGCTGGAAAATCTGGGAAATCTAGGCTTGGACCCTCGAACCTACGACTACGTGAAAGCATGTTTGACGAACCGGACGGCCGTCCTAACGATCGGGGGTATTGAGTCAGACGAGTTGGAGTTGGGGAGCAAGGGCACGCCGCACCCTTCCTCTTCAACGTCGCCATGCTCGCTCTCCTGAAATATTAGGAACAATAGAGGGACCGCATCATAGTCTCTATACGGACGACGTTACCCTCTGGGTGGCGGGGGGCAGCGACGGACACATACAAGAAGTCCTGCAGAGAGGCATAGACGCGGTGGAGGCGTACGCCAAGCCCACAGGCTTGGGTTGCTCTCCGCAAAAATCAGAGCTCCTGCTCTATCAACCTGACCGGAGGGGATGCAAGTGAGATACAATAACGCCATCAACCCAACTCTACACCAGCAGGAGGCAGCTCATTCCGACAGTACCCAGCATCAAAGTCATTGGCCTGCGAATCCAGGCTAACGGGTACAGCACCGAAACCATAAGGGCACTCGAAAAGAGCGTATATCATACGACCCGTCTCATCTCGCGGATCGCCAACCAGTACTGCGGGATGAAAGAGGGCCACCTAATTAGACTAGCTCATACATTCGTCCTGAGTCGTGCGGTCTACGTCGCCCCGTTCCTGAATCTCAGGAGGGACGAAAAGAACAAAAGAAACGCCATGATCAGGAAGGCCTTCCAACAGGCACTAGGCATTCCCGTGACAGCCTCGAATGAACGGTTCGAAGCACTTCGGCTACAATATACACTAGACGAGCTGATCGAAGCTCAGAGGACCGCTCAACTGGAAAGGCTATCCAAAAGCCGGACAGGGCGGCACATTTTACAATCCCTGAACATTAATCACGAATTCCGATCCGGAGCCAAATTGGACATCCCAGCGGAGATCAGGAAAAACATCTGCGTTCCGCCACTACCCAAGAACACGCACCCGGTATATAACGCCACGGAGACTGGCAAGAGCACAGACAATGCAGAAAATATTCGAGAGGTCTGAGGACGTGGTCTCCGTGGACGCCGCTGATTATGACGATCGCGACGCCATGGCCATAGCAATAGTAAATCGTCAGGGCGATTCAATCGCGTCCGGCACGATCCTCACGACGTCGCCGGAAGTTGGGGAGGAGGCGGCCATTGCCCTGACCATGACGGTATACTCCAAATACAAATTCTTAGGGAGCGACTCCAAGTCGGCCTTCCTAAATTTCACAACGCGGCGTGTGTCGTCCGAAGCACTCAAAATCCTGCTGACCGGTTTTCGTGGCAACCGAGTCAGGTGGGCCCAAATCGTCTGGGCGCCGGCCCCCTCCGGCCTCCCGGGGAAGGAGAACGCGAACGAAGCGGCTCGAGGTCGACGCCGACCTTTCAACTGTTGTCGCTCACTCGTTTCCCCGGTCGGGGCGGGACAGGCTGGTGTCCTATCAGGACATCCTTGATCATTATAAACATGTGAGGGCCAAGTATCCTGCAGCACACATAATTTTAACTAAGTGGAAATTGGTGGCATGGCGTTTGCTCCAGACCAACACCTTCCCTAACCATGTAGCCTACAGCCGCTGTTACCCAGGACTGTATACAGCCGAATGCAAAATCTGCAAAGGCAGGGCAGACCTTCAGCACATGGTTTGGTCGTGCCCCCTGAAACATATTCACGCCCAATCACTCTTCTTTAGAAATCAGGTCTGTGGAGCACTGGGAGACCGCGCTGCTCAGCTCCGATCCAGAAGTGCAAGTACGACTCATCCGGATGGCTGAAGACGCCGCCGGGGCCCAAGGGTTCCTGGCTGCCGCCTAAATGGTGAAAAAGACAGAAGAGGATCTCCCACCTCTTCCCCTTCTCTTGCCCCATCCTGGAAAAACAATAAAGTTGCTCTCTCTCTCTCTCTCTCTCATATTTATATTCTTGTGCTTCATAAAATTTTACTAGATCACATATATTAACATATCTCTAATGTTGTAGGAGGAAGAGGAGGAAAAGAAGGAAGGAAAAATAGGTGAGGTCAACCAGGCGCACGTCCGGTTTGCTGCCCTACACAGGGGAAGGGGCTTAAGAGGAAAAGAAAGGAGAGGGAGGGAAGAAGGTACTATCAATGCGAATACGTTCGGTTGTTCATAACTTCACGCCTATAAGCTGTCACTGAGGCCAGACAATTTCGTGAAAGGTAGCAGCGTCCGCGTCGCTTTCTAAGTCTGCGACGGGTGGGAGCGCGGTTCAAGAATCTTAGTTCCTGAAAATGGTCTGCTATCTAATCGGTTTAACACAATCCGAAGAATGTCGCTTTCGATCTCTAAGAGATTTCAAAAACACAACACGTGCACAATGGTCTCTTCATATTTGCACGAGTCACAAATCAATGTGTCGGACATTCCAATAAGTAATCAGTAGGCTTTCGAAAAAGCCACCCCCAACCAGAGGCGGCACAGTAAAGTTGCATCACGGTGGGAGAAGTTCGATGAAATCTGCAGGTTCAGTGTAGGATCCTAACTTTGTATAATGTCATTAAGGTCAGGTCCCGCGATCCTCTGTTGCCCAAGTTATCCGAAAAATGCGATTTCTAGACAGATAGGCTGCAAGGTTTATGATATGTAAATACGCGTACGGGGCACGTGCTTATATAATGTATAGGTTCTGGCGGGCTGGAACAAGGTTATGGCTGTGGCACCGCATACAACGTTATGATACAACGTTTTACAACGTTAGGGATACGGTAATATATGTGATCTACTAAAATCTTATAAAACGCAAGAATATGAGTGGTGACATTAAGGGAAAAAAGATACCAATACAAATATGAATCTTAATCTGACCGAACAAGACTTGTTCCATCGCTTTCAGCATGAACGGCAGAGTGACTTTCATTAATGCTAATTAATAATCATGTTCAGCGCTGCTTTCTGCCGCTACGTGATACTGAAGCCACTGCATTTACTGGACAGCTCACGTGAGCATGGGTCCTTTTACCTCTTCTTTTACAGCGAAGCTATTTACCTCTAGCCTCTGTATGCATTCCCCGCACGCGTTTGCAGGGGGTGGGGAGGGGGTCACTCTGGCGGGCGTACGTCCGTATAGGCGACATGAACGTGTGCTGACGTTGATTAGCGAAACTCGCTACAGTAGTGTGAAAACGAGCTGGCCTTTGTCTTTGTTTTCTTCATATTACTATGCATACGAGCACCAAGACAATATACAAGAAAGGGCAGTTCCAGACTCATTCAGTCTGTTAGGCATCTAGCAGCAACAGTCAATGAGTGACAAGCTGACTTGCTAGAGATCTAGAAAAGGCTCAGCAGTGGAAGTAAAGAAGAGCTGATCGTGACTGGTTAACGTGTGTTTCGCCTCCTTATGTGTTTCTGGCTGTACACTGCAGGTGATGGAAAGACAGGAGCACTGTCCTCTGTTACGCAATGAGTTGCGATATCCCATCCAGAGCTGCAGTCTCAGTCGTACAAGCGTGCGTTTGACGGGTTTCCGCCCCGGTCCTTTATGATCAAGTGATATAGGCATTTCTTCAACCATGCGAAAAATATGGTGTCGGGGCGAACCATTCATCGTTGTTTTGTATTGTCTTTACTCCTGTTATTGCTTCTCAAATGAACCAAGCGATGTACTACATCGCCACACGCGTAACGACAGACTTTGCACTCGGTCAAGCTCCCGAGACCACTTTGTACTTTCTTTGCTAAACTTTTTTTTTCGTGTCTAATAATGCACAATATTTTTGCGTACTACGTAGACAACTGTCAACCAACGTCTATACGAGGCTTCCGAAGACCTTGTACTTACAGATTTGGCGCTTATCGTCTGCGATAAGGCATTCAACGTTGTTGCCAATCATTCTAGACAGTGAAACTGTATCAATTACCTCCCAAATCCGTTTCTTTCTGCCCATTGTAGGTGGTCCGATCTACTGTCCGCCTGTACGTTATCCCAAGAATTGGCCAGTCGTGAGAGGTAGATGATAAAAAAAAAAAAGAAGGCATAGAATTGAGCGAAAGGAATTGCTACATTATACCGGTTCTGGACTACGCCATCCGATGTCGATCGGTTTGCGGTGGTAAATTGTAAGCATTGCAACGCCTACTTTGTATCGTATAAAATTTACGGTTTTGCAGTCAGCAACCTAAACGTATGAGGCACTGCTCCGACTTCGCCGTATCGCAGACTTCTTACCCGTAGCGCAAGGCCGGCGACTGCTGACAGTAACCGGAAGCTACGCCCCAGTAACAAACTTAGCTCAGTCTAGATGGCAAACCAACTAACGAAGTAGCAAATAATGCTGAACGTATATATGCGAGGAACTTATCGCATCTGACACAGGAGATGTCGTTAGGCGGAGAGCGAGACAATGAGACTCTGGGTCCTCAGATGAAATCATCACGGCCAGTTGTGACGCGAAGGTGGCCCTTATGAATAATGCATCACTAATTACGGCAGCGGCGCGGCAGCGCCGGCTGCCAAAGAAGCTCGCCCTCGCCCGGGCGCCTCGTCCGCCACTACGACGTCGTCCGCCTCGCCTCCTTCTCGTGTGGCGCTGCAGCGCTGGCGCCAGCATTCCTCGCGCGCCGCCATGGCCATACCATGGTGGGTGTCGCGAGCGGGCCGACACCGAAAGGGCGGATTAATTGCCACCGGACTCCCCTTCGCCTCTCTTCCCGCGGCGGCTCTCTGCTCCGGGGTCCCTCAGGAATTCAAACCTATTCCCTCTCTTCCCCAACTTCCCAACCACCTCCCTTTTTTTTCTCTATCCCAGTGTTCCTTTCTCTCTTCGCAACCCATTTTCATAGCAGCAGCTAAATCCCATCTGCATCGCCACAAGAACCTCATCTCTCCCGACCCTATCCCTGTCCTTTCCCTCCCTTCCGAGGCCCACACTTGTGTGAGGTGCCGCGTGGCCACCGCGTCGGGGCTCAGCTACTGCCGCATTATCGGTTAATGGGACAACGCCTACATAATTAAAACACTCCGAACCCTCCCCCTTCCCCCAATGGCCTTTATTTCCCACCATGCTGGGACTGAGAGTCCTCTGCACCCGTCGCCAGATGAGATGAGACCTCGTTAAACTACGGAGCGTCTCATGTAACTGTCCCTCTCGCGTCCTTCATCGCCGTAGTGCTTCTCTTCCTACTGGCCCAGCTCACGGACTACCGTGATACGGTAACCGATCCCCCTTTCTCGCCTGCCATCGCGCTTGTGGAGCGAAGCTCCGCTACGCGAAAGGCTCTCTCCAACGAAAAGAATAAAAAAAAAACTTTCTCGCTGGTTGAGTAAATAACAACGGTCCAGGTCCAACGCCATGTAAATTCATTACAGCAGCGGTGCACGGCAAGTAAACGCGTCCCCGCTGGCTGAAAAAAAGCGTCACAAACGAGAGCGCACCATCTATTTAAGTGCGGCACCAGGCTCAAGTTTGCTGCCGGGGCGCCCAGCTCGCATCCCACGCAGGCTGTTTCACAGCCCCTGAGAAAGAGCCATGTGTCTGTATAATTTCTCTGAGTTCTTGTGACATGTCTAAGTGAAGGGGAAAAAAAACGCACAATGGCTTCCGGGAACATCAAGAACTTCGCTTAAAATGATGCTAGAAGTGGAACTCCTAGCACTAAGCGTCATTCCTGGCGCTTCTGAGAGTGTCACGGCGCAGAGCGTAATGGCATTCTCTTGAAGGTAGTTATATTGTCGTCGGTTTAGTTAAGTAAGCTTGCTTTACCTAGACATATCACTAAGCAAAATGTCGGTTAACCGTATACTGGCATCCTTTGTTGGCTTATTTACTGAAAGATTACACCGTCGTATTCGCCAAGACTTAATTTTGTGATTCCAAAAATGAGAAATGTGGTCGTTTCTTTTCATTTGGAGTATCCAAATGTCCAGCTCAAAGTATTCGCTTCCATTTCCACCATGTAGATTGTTCTCACAAATTCCCTCGTGTTTCTGATGCCCGCATATTTTTGGCCCTTGCGCTCGACGAAATGTAAGTCGAGTTGACTTGGAATTTATTAAGTCACCATCTATCTGTTAATGAAACAGCTTCTACTGCTATCTTATAACATCTATTAGTACAATAAATGCCTTTCTTCTGTCTTTTGACGAGCGAATATTACACGAGCAACGAGGCCGCTAGAAAATAACACAAAATTATAGGTACGTCGGGCTTTATTCATTCCACGGAAAGCTTCAACTCAATTAAAATCTCAGAAACTTTCATAGATCAGAGAAAAAAATGTCGCTTGCTCATTTTATTTTTGTATTGTGCGCGTTTTGCTTGGCACACATGTTATATACATATAAAAACAAACTCTGATGTAGTAAACTGGGACTCGTTATGAAAAATGGTTACGGGTAGGGAGCGAAGTATGACAGACTCATCTGGAGAAAGTGAACACGCTGTTACGGACTAATTTTTTTATCATAACATTGTCGACAACAGCTATCGATTTCGCGCTCAGCGGAGCCTGCGTGAATTCTCTTGGTCCAGGCTTTAAAGCGAAGTTTTCTTTGCCAACTACTCCGTGATGCGACGTGTCGTCGTTACTGCCTCCGCGAGTAGAAGCTATAGTACCGGAGGAAGCGCATGCGCGCTTTCTTCAACGAGGAAGAGTTCAGTCCCACGACGCAAGTTTCCCTGCCGCACCACCAGATGGTGTTTCCCTTCGCGCATCACTAGACCTTTGTGAGCAACATAACCTCGTTATCGTGAATACAGGGCCTAAGTGTTTAGGGCAGATCACGTGGGAAGTGGGCAACCGGCAATCAACTCTTGATTTCTTCTGTCTGATGACAAAAGGAATTCATGATAAGTTGAAAGGAATGGTCATTGATGAGGAAGGGTATAGCAGCATAGGGAGTGACCATAAACGCATCATTTTGAAAATGGGATATGTAGTTGGGAAAGAGAGCAAGGAATGCAAAATGGCCAGTCCAAATTTGAACGCTGAACAAATGACACATATAGTCGCTAGATTTGAGGAAGAACTTGGCAAATGGTCAAATAAAGAGTGGGAATATAGTGAGCATCTAAGTGTAATAATGACACAAATACGGAAAGAGAAACACCATATTCGTTGGAAAGGAAAAAAGAAACCGAAAAGCTGGTGGAACAGGGAGATAAGAGAAGCGATCACCGAACGACAGAAAGCATTCCGAGAGCACAGGCAGGCAAAGAAGGTGCAGTTGCCGCAGGATAAAGTAGCCAGTAAAGGGGAAATATACCGGGAGAAAAAGTCTATAGTTCAAATACTGGTGCAAACAAAATTAAAAGGTGAAAGTGAACGCCGGTTGTCAGAAATATGTGAGAAAAAGAAGCCCGCACCTAGAATATTTTGGAACCACATAAAATTATGAGGCAGGCAGTGAACAACAATACAACAACATATCCTAGACGAAGATGAAAACAGACTGGAAGGAGAAGCGGCAATAAATTACATCCGAAAAATAACAGCCGAATCTTTGCAAGGCAATGACGAGGTTGTATTTGAAGAAAAAAAGAGCATGGAAGAGACCCAGGTGGGAAAGGAGCTGGTGCTGACAAATTTCAACTGGAAGAAAGCCGAAGAGAAAATTCCTAAGCGCACAGCCACAGGGCTAGACGAGGTTCCCGTTAGGCTGATTAATGAACTAGGAACAAAAAGTTAGGAATCACTGGTGAAAGCAGTGGAAGAAACTTTATAAGATAGACGAATACCAGACAGTTGGCGACAAAGTAGAATGAATTTAATTTATAAAGGTAAGGGGGAGAAAGAGAGAATTCACTCGTATAGACCGTTGACCATTACATCGGTAATATACAGGCTAGCAATGCAGGCAATCAAATTAAAGCTTCAAGCATGGGCAGAGAATAATGGCATTTTGGGAGAACTTCAGAATGGCTTAAGAATAGGTAGGCGTTTAGATGATAACTTATTTGTTCTTAATCAGTGTATTGAAATATCGAAAGTAGAAAGCAGACCGTTATATGGGGCCTTTTTATATATTACAGGAGCCTATGACAACGTAGACCGCAACATCTTGTGCGATATTCTGGAAGGGGTAGGCTTAAGTGATGATTGTCTGCAGCTTTTGAGAGAGATTTACCTAGAAAATAGCGCTTGCGTTGAAAGGGAAGGGATGAGGAGCAAGCAGAAAGCTCACATTAACAGGGGACTGAGGCAGGGGTGCCCTTTATCACCACTTCTGTTTATGATGTACATGGTGAGGAAGGAGAGGGCGCTAGAAGGAAGTAATATCGGCTTTAAACTCTCATACAAAGAGGCGGAAATAGTAGTAGAGCAGCAGCTTCCAGGTTTATTTTATGTGGATGACATTGTGTTGCTAGATTACAAGCTAAGTGACTTGCAACGTCTGGCTAATATCTGTGGACAAAAAGGCAACAATTTAGGTTTGAAATTTAGTGTTAGAAAATCAGGTGTTATGGTATTAAATAAAAACAGTGAACGGACAGTGGCGATACAGGGCCAGGAAATGCCTCGGATAACAGAATATAAGTACCTTGGTATATGGATAAACGAAGGCAATAGATATATGGAAACAAAGGAAAAAACAATAACAGTGAAGGGGAAGAGAAATGCAGCCATAATGAAGCACAGAGCGCTATGGGGATACAATAGGTACGCGGTCCTCCGAGGTATGTGGAAAGGGGTAATGGTTCTAGGACTTACTTTTGGAAATGCGGTTGTTTGCTTTAAATCAGGGGTACAATCAGGACTCGACGGGAACCAAAGGTCAGTGGGTCGCCTCGCATTGGGTGCTCACAGGAAGACTACAAATGAAGCTGTGCAGGGTGATACGGGCTGGACTAGTTTTGAAGTGAGGGAAGCTTGCAGTAAAATTGAGCATGAAGAACGACAGAGGAATATGGAAGAAAGTAAATGGGCTGAGAGAGTGTTGAGGTATCTGTACAGGAAAAACATTGATTCAAAGTGGAGGAAGAGAACTAGGAAGCTTACCAGCAAGTATGCGGCCTGTAGGGTGGGCAACACAGCAACAAAGAACGTCAAGCGGAAAGTCAGAGAGGCTGAAATAACCTCATGGGTGGCGGCAATGGAAAAGAAACCTGCCATGAGTAACTACTTAAGAGGAAAAGACGAAATCAGGAAAAAAAACAATTTATGATAACTCAAAGGGAAGCTCATTACTTTTCCAAGCGAGATCGGGATGCCTCAGAACACGCACCTATAAAGCGAAATATAAAAAGGAAGAAGAAGCACGTGCTTGCTGCGGTAAAGCTAGGGAAACTATGCAGCATGTTTTATTAGAGTGTGAAGACGTCTACCCAGCGGTAGATGTAGGCACCACTGGCCTCCTTGAAGGCCTTGGGTTCAGCGAGAGCAGCCGAAAAGTAAACTTGCCCGCAATAGGGCTTAGTAAGACGCGATTGTAGGATTGGTGAAAAGAAAGTAGGGAAACGACAAATAACGGAGACGTACAAAAATACAGTTTGCAATAGGGGATCAGAAAATTTGGTTGTGGGAGTTCAGCGTTTTACTTTTTTCGTTTTTTATTGTTTAACCTAGGTAGGACATTAAGCAGTATAATAGCAAGAGCTTGGTGGCGCAACTCACTGCCCCGTTCAAAAGGGGACGCTCATAACGTCCGTCCGTCCGTCCGTCCGTCCGTCCGTCCGTCCGTCCATCCGTCCGTCCATCCATCCATCCATCCATCCATCCATCCATCCATCCATCCATCCATCCATCCATCCATCCATCCATCCATCCATCCATCCATCCCTGCCGGCGGTGGCGTAGTTTGTGCATATGGCACGTGCTATGCTTACTTTCCTATGCGACAAAAATGCAAGTGCTGCGTTGTGGTGGAGGTCGCGTGCTGGGCTGTGATAGTGTAAGCGTTACAGTCATCCATAACCTGAAGAGAACGCTTGGAGATGGCGTGTCAACAGCGTGCTGGTCACGTATGCTGAAGGAGCACGTAAACAGGCGCCAGGAAAATTTATCCAAAGGGTCCACTCAGCGTCGAGGACACCCGAGCCCGAAAGAAGCGTCGCGCGGAACAGGAGCATCTTCGCTACGCAGCGAAACGTGGTGCAGACTGCGAATGTATGTGAACAATGTATACGTGCAATTTTATAATAAAGAACTGAATAACCCACAACCCCATAATTCAATTAAAGTTTAATAATTATGCCACGTTGCTATGTGTCATGTGGGGAAATGATATTCCTCAACCCTCCCAAACATTATGAACAATGACGCCTAACAACGGTTCAAGCAAACGTGCCTCCCAGTGTGCTCTATGGCCTACGTAGACAAACAGCTATGGTACGCGTAAGGTAACGTGTAACATCAACCCACCACTCTTGTATTCCACTAAACCCTGAAACAAAATTACAGATTTGCCGCCAATACCACCAATAATTATCGTCAATAAAAGCAAACAGCCTACAACGCTTTCCTTACATCGATTCCCACATTGCTGGAATCCTCCCTTCTTGTTTTTTTCTTTTTTATCCAGCGGCAGTACCTTAACTTTCTGTAATGAGTAGAGGCGAAATCAGCTGGTCTTCGCTGGCACGTTCCTGCAATTGCATCGAAAGCAGCACCTAGGCTTACATGATATGCGTAACAGATATTGTATGTTGTGAAGTTGTCTAGAAAACAATTATTGAAAGTGCAATCGACAGTCCTATATGAATGCGTCAGAGCATATTCTAACTACGATAGGGTTAGATTACATAGTTTATTAAACCGCATATTAATTTCTGGTCGCGGAAAACACATTTTCATTCAGCTTCTGTGGATGAATTTCTTGTGAAATAATTACGGTGGTGGTCAAGGAACCAAGGCAAGGAAATTCGTTTAAAGCGTTTCTTGCAAGTCATTTTGTTGCATCCGCCACGGTGTGCTGTCATATTACCCTACGCGACAACAAAAGAGTAGCACCTCCTTACATACATTTAGTAATAAGCATAACATAATACTACCATCATAATAACATTATACGAATATTAATATAAAGCTTTCATAGCAGCGCAATGTCCAAGCTGGACTAGAAAACTCAACTAACCATTCAGTAAACATCACAATAATCAGCACTGTCTCACTGGTAAAATAGGTGAGGGATGGATCACGCTGCGTCCGGAATGGAAAAATGCTAAGACAATTCTGACTATCGTCAAAGTTCTTAGGCTGCGTATGTTATTCTGCGGAATCCATTAGGTTTCTTACTTTATTTCTTGCCTGTTCACTGCCAATTCTTCTGCGCCAGACAATCCTTAAGCTGACGCAGTGCACGGCGTCAAAAATTACGATCATGATAAATACGCAACATCACATACTAAAGGACAGGTTGAACAGAGCCAGCATTCATTGTCAATGCACCTTTACCGGTTAAGCTACGCAGAATGTATGGGCGTTTTCGTGCCGTAAACTAGAACTTTATTAAACTCCTGCCGAACTTCTCGTCACAGCGAGACAAACATAATTAAAGCGGCTACGTTAAAACGGGAGCATTTGCTACAAGACAGCCAGGGAAGCTCATTAAGACAACTTCACAGAAAGTCCACAAGAGCGTCCAAGCATTAAGCGGAAGTCATTTGCATATACGCGTCCAATATAAATGAAACACCAAAAGAGGCGCATGCCATTCTAGAGGAAAAAATCTCTCCAGTACGTACACATCGTAAAACACCAAAACGTGAGCAAAACCAAAAGAAAAAGGAAGAAAGAAACTACCGCTCCGGTGAAGTCGGCAAACCACCGATTAGCAAGCAAATGCGAGACGCAATCATGAAACGCGTTCGAGCGTATAATGTCCAATCCAACGCATAAGCTAGTTTTTGCGGAAGTTCTTTTCGGCGAGTTGACGAACCATACGAATACGAAAAAGACAGCAACATTTGATGATATTATATATATATATATATATATATATATATATATATATACCGTTTTTTTCATGTCATTCAAAATCCGCAATGCCGAGACTAAATTCAGAACCTAATATTCAACCTTTCGCTATCGGAGGCGTAGGAGTGGGTCTGACACCTCGTTCAAGAGCAGTCAACGATAGTGGCTCGGTCCAGCGCGTTTAAGGAGAATGATACACAAGACATCCGCTGCCGCAACGTCCCAATGAAAAGTCATCTGACGTCGCAATATACTTGTGCGTAGTAAAGGACCACCCTTCTCGATACCATTCATTCGTGTCCTGTCAGTTGTGATGTAAGAATCTGAATGGCCAGGCGCGACATCTGCTAAACGTTAGAGCGTCTTGAACTGCATTTATACACAGCGCTAAGTTTCTAAAGGTGCTTGAGATTCTCTCCGTATAAGGCCTCTCGTGTATTATTAGAAATGAGTTCACCTCACTCTGACAACTCTCTGCCATTTCAAACTTCAAACTGGCTGGGAAAGATATGCGAAAGCTTGCTGACATATTATATATATATATATATATATATATATATATATATATATATATATAGAAGAGATGCATTTTATTACGTCAATGTCGTTGTCTTCCTTGCGTTAGATGCGGCGTGTCATCGCCGAGAAAAGTGCTTTTCCCGCCCACTCCTCCCACTTTCCCTAATCTTCACGCCCATTGCGGGATCTGCCGATGGCTGGAGCGAGCGAACGAAGGCTAGACCCTGAAAACATGTCCCTACCCCGCTGTCCTGCTCGTTAGAGCTGCATAATCTTGTTCCTGCCAATATTCGGTTCATTGTTGGCGCTGTCGCGTTCGTGCACGGCAGTATTGGGTGCGTAGCTTCTACTTCACGCTGCGCTCTGCTCCCCCTTCCCGTCCTAACATCCCCCCGTCAGCCGAGTCTTCAACGCGTAGGCACACGCACGCCGACATCATCGTTCACCCATCGAAAGGAATTTTCTCACCCATTGCGCTGTTCTCCCTCCTTGTTCCTCCAGCTTATATAATACCCGAGGTATGGCGTGCTGGCAGGGAAGAAAATAATTTGAACAGAAAAATCATGACGCTGTAAAATATCCGACAACAGGCGCGACCCAGCGGAGCGGGGATGTGGAAAGACAGAAGAGCATGACTCAGGCGTCGCAGCCCACCGCAGGACACGCCCTGCTGGCACGCTCGGGGGGGGATCCCGCCTGGCCCTTTTTCCCGCCGCCCTTTCCGCCTTCCACCGCTTTTCACCGACCATCATCCCGCACGACTCTTCTCTTCTATCACCTTTGTCAGCGTAGTAGTGCAACTGTCTCCTTTTGCCTTCCTCCCCTATTCCCCAAACAGACCTCTGCTGCCACTTCGACGCTCCCGCATCCCTGAGATTCCCGGCGCAGTGACGTCCGACCGCTCGCCGCGTTTGTCACTTCCGATGCTCGTGGTGCTTGGAGAGAGGCACGCTGGATTCGTTCGCTCCGCGTCCCCTCCTGTCCGAGCTGCTCCGTGCTCCAACGCGCCGACGTCGCTTCACCAGCCGAGCTGGCGCACCACGCGGAGGAGAGAGATGAGCGGAGAATTCACTTAGCTCGTTCCGTCTAGGCAGCGACGCGTGTCCGCTGCAAGCGCGCAGCAGTGTGCCGGCAGGGGAGTATTAAGGATCAAAGGCAGGGATGGAGAGGAGGAAAGGGAGAACAGAGGGGGCAGTCAGCGACGCGTGCACACTGCGGCGGTGGTGGTTCCGATGCGCCCGGAACGAGCTTCCGGAGACGCTGCACTGAGCGCGGGAGTAGCACCAGCGGCAGCAGCAGCGGCAGAAGCCAGCGGCACGAAGGAAGCAGAGGCCAAAGACACTTTCTTCCGGTCGAGATGGAGCGAGCAAAGGACGCGGAAGGAGTCAGTGCAGGGAGGCGCGCGCTGCTTCTACGGGGCAATGGCGGATTTAGGGGGTGGCGGCAGACGGGCACGACGCATTTTCAAACGCATGGCCGCCCGGCCGACGTTGTTCGGGAGAAGACGAGCGTGCTTCCGCCCCGGAGCGAGGAAAGAGACCCGGAGGAGAAGAACTCTCTCTGCAGGCTATCTGTGCGCTAAAGAGCAGCCGCCCAATTTTGATCCGCAATCGAGCCTTTTTCTCGTGTTGGCGGGCGCGACACTGAGAAAAACCGCATCGCGGCGGCGGGTAAAAGGGACAGACAGGAAAGATGCGTGGGGGGACGTCCTGGCGACGATGCATATGGGTCAGCGCTCGCGCGACTTTTCGCGGCTCGCGGCTTCCGCTCAGTTTATGTTTCTTGTTTCTCCTCCTGGCTTATTTCCAAATTCTTCTTTTCCTCCAAATTTTCTATCTCGAGAAGTTCATCCACTTCGCCTACACGAAGCGCATACTGCACGCGTTGTTTCTCTCTCTAGCTTGTCATCTGCCGCCAGCTGCTGGGCTGTTTCTGTTGAGCGCGGGCACTTCTATGTGTGTAAGTGTGGGTGTGTGTGCGCATGTTCGTGTTTCGGGTCGGAAGATAAACAGCGTATGGAAATAGTGTTCCCGTCTGGTCTGAATCGCGCTTGGAACTTGTTCTGCAACAAAGACACGACAGCAGAAAAAGGCTCTTTCCCTCCCCTACTTCCCTCCTCCTCATCCTCCTAGCTATCTGGAACAAAGAACGAACTAGAGCAAGCCAAAAAGTAAGAAAGAACAGCCCAGAAAACTGTGCCCACGAAAACACGGGAATACAAGCAAGGAAAGCCGGTATCATTAAGGGAATGCTACGCCGAACACTGGCGATCCTGTTATTGTATGCGGGTCTCCATTTTTACTCCCCCTCTATCGTGCTTTTTCTGTTCATCTTTTTTGCGTAGTAACCCGCCCTGAAAGAGTTTCTCTGCTGGGTATGGAAAGCGGCAGGGCTGGTTCTTTTGCTTAGCCGTTGCCGCTTTAGTTGTTCCTGACTCACTTCTTGGGAAACGAGATCCTATGGCGCCTGCTTTTCAGGTATTTAGTTACTTTCTGCTCGCGCACGTGGCGTTCTTTCCGTTTCATTCTCGTGTTAACAATGGGTGAGCCCGGCGCTAATCGCCTCGTAGGGCACTGAATGAGACGTTTTAGAGCCTGCCCCTGGCTCTGCGTTTTGCTGTGTTTAAGAAGACCGATATTACAAGCGCTTACCCGAATGAACAAATGGGGGCTTAAGTGAATTTTTGAGTAAATGGTGAAGGAAACGAATTATGCGGAAGCCAGCGATCGAGCTTCTTTAGCCTGAGAGAAAATTAGGCTCGACCTACTGCTACTGCGCCATCCACTCAGTCAACAGTAGGCGCTGTGGGAAAGAATCGCTGCCTACCACAAGCCGTGCTCATATTTCCTCAAGTCTGTATACGTTTTGCGCGTCGACTCCACCGTTCCGGCGACAGAAAAGCCTCGCTTTGCGGTCTGCGACTCCACTTCCGACGAGTGTACGCCCCCCCCCCCCCCCCCCTCTCTCTCTCTCTACGTCCGGCGCTCGAACAAACGTATACTTCTCCGCTGCACCCGAGTCGTCGACGCTCTTGTTTTTCGTCGTAATGGAGTGAGCAATATTTCCTGGAAGCTTCGTGGCTGTGAACCGAGAAGTCACGGCTGTCCACAATCATCCGACACTCCGGAAAGCTATCCACTTGTTGAGCAGCCAAAGACGGCCTATAGGTAGTTGTACGGCTGTACTTGTAAGCATTCTGGCCCCTGACTTGCATTCTGAAAGCGATACTTCAATAAACTTGTCAATGACGAAACGATGAGGTGCATGGGTGCATGGGTGTATGCACTTGGTCTTTTTGCCTGCGTGTTCTGATGTGTATGCCATTGCAATCAATATGAAGGAAAGCAAAGATAAAATAAACGTTTTTCATTTTCGATTCTGCAGTTGGTATTTGTTTTTAGATTCCGATGTTTAGTTTCTGTTTGGCTGAGGTGACGAAATGTTTAAAATCCAAGATGAAGTACGTTCATCTTTCTCATACTTGTATATAACAGCGGCGAATGGTCAATCGTAGAACGCTCATTGACGTCAGCTGATTACATCCCCCGGGCTGATACAAAGCGGAGAAGATAAAACATGGAACAGAATCACACACACAAAGAAAAAATCTTCTTGCACAAGTGCTTGAAGCACGCGCTCTACTAGTGTCACCAGTGCACTGGCCTAAGTGCGCTAATTATCTATGTTGTAAGTTAATTATAGTCAAAGAAGCATTGTATCATACTTATAATACATCCAGGGGTAGGACAGTGCTGCCATCCACGTTTTTATCTTCGTAGTGGAGGCTTCAATATACTTTATTATACTCGCGGATAACTTTTCTTGGTTATGAAGCGAAGGCTATGGAAACTAAGCGCGCCTCTTTCCCCGCTGCTGGAAGTAGTCCCGCAATCTTGGTCACGTTTTCTTATGGGGGAAATAGGAAACAATGCTTTTTGTGCTTCTTACAGCACCCAATTTGAAACAATACGTAACATTCACCAGTAAAATATTGGTATTTTATTGTACTTTTGGTTTGCTCTTTCATGTTTTCGCGCACATGAGACCGTCGCACGTTTTGCACATTCATCAAATGCAAAATTACGCCGTGTCTTCTGGAGGGAGTTCGTCGCTTGCTGTCCCGCCAATCAACTCTCCCCAGAAACTGTTGGCTAACTTTAGCTTTTGTCCCTCGACACGATTTTCACATGCCGCCGACAGAAGACATCGCAGGTGAAGGCGACGAAGAGACTACTTCGGTTTTTGAAAGAGACGGGATTGGACAAGCGGCTGTGACAGTGATATCACGTACCACGCAAGAGTGATGGACTCTAACTGACGACGTGTGTGTGCTGTGCTATGTGCTCTCTCTCTCTCTCCCCCTTCCCCATCTTTCATTGCCCCCATCCCTCTCCCATGTGTACGGTAGCAAACCGGTTAAGCTAAACTGGTTGACCTCCCTGCCTTTATTTCTCCACTTTTTCCTTCCTTCCTTCCTTCTTTAGCAACTAAAGACTGTTGAAGCACATAAAAAAAAAAGTTTTTCCAGCGTCTGCGCGGAAACCAAGCGAGCCCCTCTGGAAATCGCAACCATCGGCACGTACAAACGAGTGAGCGAGGTGACTGCTTCGCCGGCTCTACCAACGGCAGCGTCGGTGGCGCGTCGTCATACGGCTGCTGCGGAGCTCCGACACAGGCTGCGATGCTGGCTGTTAAGAACTTGGTACATATCGTATGTGAGTAAACAGTGATTCACGCCGAGTTATTGTATCTGCCTTGACTAGAGAGGTTGTGCGAGCTTGGCGGAACCGAAACCAGTGCTGAGCGCGCCCGGAGTACATTGCGCACGGATATAGTCATGTGCAAAAGCTCCGCCCCCCGTAGCTTTCGCTTCATAGTAAAAAAAAAAAAAGCTATCCGCGAGTATAGTTTCAATGACTAGCGTGTAGTGATTACAGACGTACGCAAGGTCATTACTTTCTCAAAGAAAGGAAAAACGTATTTAAGGGCTCTCCTGTAATACCAGTTCACTACAGACGGATCTGCAACTGACTTCCTATAAAAAGGTTTCAGAGGTCTTTTTTCGCCAGCGACATCGGGAACATTGCCGAAGGCCGATCTCGGTGAACCATTAAAACTAAAGAGCAAAAACAGGCGTGCATCTGCCACCGATAGAGACACTGTGTAAAAAGAAAAAACAAATCTATCCTTGCAACGGTCTTTCTTACGAGGCGCCACCGGTTCTTCAAGCTTGATAATAAGAAAACAGATGGAAAGTGGTGTGTGCTAGGACGTTACACTGTTTTCTAGTTCAGATTGCGGCAGTTTTCACACTACGGCATAAAAATGAGAGAGCTACACTGACTTCAACACTTTACTTGACGGTTACTTGTTCGGGGGCCATGAACGCTTTGTGCGACTTGTGATCTCACTTCGCTTTATGCTGTCCAAACTGAAGCTTCAGCACATCGGTTAGAGAACTGGTTAAGAGTTTAATTTCCTTCCTGGTTGTGGTTTCAGGTTGACTCGATTCAACGCCGTACAAGAATCTGACGAGGAAATATGTACCACCTTTAATAGCACACGGGACTTAATATCAAGAAGAAAAAAGACACGAGTGAGGGCATCACGTAGCTTCTTCAACGTTTTCGAACAGCAACAACAAAGCGCACGCTAAAGGCCTCAAAATTAAATTTTTGAAAAATTGTGTCTGGCGAGAGCTTCATTTTCTCTTCGAGCGTGTTTTCGACTCTTTGGTTCATTGATCAATAAACGCTCATGAAATGAACGAATTCCAACACCCATCATAACAACAATAAACTGAGTGCCAGCTTAAAAGCTTTGCTTCGACAGCCCAAACACAGCTTGCAGAGTGCATCTCAAACATCTTTAGTATCGTAAATTGCTGGGATAGCTCATGCGTCGCTAGAGTTCCAGCTTTTCAGTAAACGTATCAGTGTTTGTGAAGTAGCGCGGGTTACTGGATAGCTATACGGTAGCAACAACGATGGTAGCGACATCTTGTGACCCAGAGTTTAGTGAAACAGCCCACAAAGCTATAGTACTGCAGTGAGTTACCATGTTATACTTAAATGCTTGTGTAAAGCATCGGTGGCGACATCATTGTCAACGTGAGTGGAGTTATTTGATAGTTTTTCTTCTACGAGAACACTCAAGTGACAGAAAATTTTGAACGGGATTGTAGTTAGATAAAGCGTCACAAGCTGTCGCTGCCAGCTTTGCTACTCCCGTCCATGACTCCGGTAAGCCGGTAATCTGTAAACGGTAAGAAGTTCACGGAAAAGCTAAAAATTCAACAAATAAATAAATAAATAAACAAGCCAGCCAATCAATCAATCAATCGACATTTTGAGCAAGCAGCGCGCTAAAGTGGCACGGAGAAGCAGACAACTTGACGGAGGACCTGACTAGTTCTACGCTGGCTTTCTGCATAATTTCAGCGCTCCCCGTTGCACAAAACCTGTAAGGTTCCGCAAAAAAAAAAAAAAAAAAAAAGTAACGGCTGCCTGATTATATTCTCTATCTCTCTCTCGTTGTGGTGTCAGTCACTTCTTCCTACGTAATACTGCCGTGCTTAATGCTTTGGTGCCTGTCTAGTGATACGAAACAATAATGTGGATAGTATTGTAATGACCAGTGAGAGCTTTACAAGTTCGCTTCAATCTCGACACTGGGAGTTTATAGGCGCAGTGCGAAACAAATAGCCCCTAAATAAGTTACACTCTAACGTACACTAAACGAAACAACAATGGGATGACAAAAGTAAAGGACCATAAGGCGGTAAACGGCGCCGCGAGGCCCAGCAGTTTCACCACCGAAAAAGGGACATAATTAATGTTCATTTGCAACACATTGAGTTATTTTTCTTTTCTCTCTTCCAGGAGGTAGATGGGGGCGACGCAATAACGTACTGTAATATAGTCACCACGTTACTCCGCATGGCTCCCTCATCGATAGTTGCGAGTTTCGACATATCAGCGGCGAAAGAAAGTGTCACTTACCTCATTATGTCGAAACTTGGACACGCAGTACCGCAAGCTGCCAAGTTAGAAGAGCCAGGCCTGCTACGCTGACTTATTCATGGACACAACAATTAGCCTGACCTGAATGCGCGGCCTCGCTTCACAGCGAAGGAGGTTTCGAAATACCATTCTCCTAGCGTGTCTTGGGCGGCGCCAAACCGTGCATTATTCATACCCTCGGAGGACGCACATACGAAAAAGAAAAATAAAAGTAGTAAGGAAGTGAAGGATTTGGTGTGCGAGAAAATGCCATCGACGCCCGCCTGCCCTGATGCTAAAAGGATTCCAGAAAAACGTGCCGCAACTGGTGCCCGCGGAGAAAGGGATCAAAGTAAACAATGAGGAAAAAACTCGGTCACAGAGAAAAACGGTACTTCCAGACTCTTGGAGGGAAAGTCCATCTTAATGACTAGTCTTTAGGCAGCATGCACGTTCTCATCGCAGTGGAAGCAGCAGCAGCAGCACAAGCAGAAACGAGGCCAGGCAGTGTCGTCCGCTCCGAGCCAAGGCCGGAGGGTCGTAGTTTATTGCATTCCGTATCCGGGCGCAAAAGGAAAGCCTTAGATAGTTTTCCCTCATTAGGCGCGGAGACCGCGCGCCGCGCGCAGCCTGCGCAATCAGTCCATACAGAGCCCCAAGCTCCTGCAGCAGTGTGAGCAGGCACACAATGCGGGATTGGGGCGTCCCAAGCGCAATAAAGGAAAGCGCGGCCACGAGTTCCTCACTCCTTACGGACCCGCTGATTCTACAACCCTTTCCTTGCTTTCTCTTTTATGCTTTCTCTCCCTCTCTCTCTTCTAAATCACGCACGCATAAGAAAGCTACGAGTTCTATTGGCGAAGACCTATGTTCCCTAGCCATCGCTGCGCACCGCTTCAGCCCTCGCTCTTCAAGCAGCGAAGACCTGCCCGGGACGGCGTACGACGGAGAGGAGTCCCTTTGGTGGAATTCTAATATCGGTCTTTTAAGAACGGGGCGAGGCACTTCGTACAGTGCTCGAGACAACGAGAGATTGGACTATGCGGGCTCATGCCGCCCCCATTTGGCGTGCCAGCATGAAAGTTCTGTTTTGGACGGTGGTGTATCGCGGTCTTAAATAGGCGGCGACGAGCGAAAACTTCGCTTGCAGATGAGGCGAGCTCTCCACTTTTTTTCTTGCGAGACCCATAGTGGTCTTGAGAGGGAGCAGACTGACCCAGAGCGGCCGGAGCAAGATTCTCGCGGCGTTCTTTACCTCGAACCCACGCGATTCTGCCAGCAGAACGGCGGGAAGCGGGTTTTTGTATGTACCTGCGGTCGCGTAGCCATAGGGGATGTGTGTGCTGTCGGTGAATTGGCGACAAAGTACGAGGAAGGAATAGAAAGTCTTTGCCCGCTGTTTTCAACAGCCAAAAGAAGGTCCACAATTACAAATATACGTACTATTCTACGTAACTTACACTATTTTTTCACATAGACCCCACACCGGTTGAGACATTTTTCCCACCGCAACACTAAATTTGAAATGTTCCTGAGGTAGAATTCGTCCGGCCGACTGTGGAAATACCGTCGGTCTTCACGGCCTTTTGCGAACTCACAGCACCACAACCTCACACTTCTCAAAGTGAGACTCATTTCCCTATATGTGGGCTGCATTTCCCTGTACATATTGATGGGTGTTCCTCCTTTGATCACATTCGGTTGCTCGTACGCCGTGTACGAGTGAAGCATCACCGCCATCGTCAACACTTACAGCAGCGCTGTGCCACGAAGCTACCGACAGATAAGGCCGGGTACAAACAAAACAATTTGAAACATCCACCGTTGGGAATGGACAAAGGGCAAAATATAGGGAAAAATGGGGGCAAATACTTTCTGATTCGCCCTCGTATATTGTGGGCAAAGTATATTGTCCGCCTTGTATTTTCACACGGGTAAGTTGCTGCTTTTCTCTCTCTTCTACAGTTGAGTTGTTAGAACCTCACTGGGTTTCTTTTGCCGTCCTCAGCTTCGCCAAGCTGGGAGAGAGAGAAAGCTGAGAGAGAGTGGAAGCAGAGTATAAATATAGCATCGCGCAGCATAGCGACGCGGCGACGGTGAGTGGAGCCTAGCGGGAAGAAGGAGTAGCGCGGCGAAGAAACAGGTGGTGTGACATCATAGTTGTCCGTTAAAAACCGGTTCGCTCGCTTGTAAAAAGACAGAGACCAGCGCAGCTGGGGGAAGCCCTGCAAAAGTTAGACTAAGTGTACGGTGCTCTTTCTCGCAGTGGAACTGGCCTCTGGTGTTTGTAATAGCAGAGCCACGCATAAATATTTCTATTTGCTTATCTGTTTCGTGGTGCGGCGTTAAAAGAGATTGTATACAGACACAGTCGTAATCCTTGTTGATCTACAACAGACATCCACGTAACTTCTTACTGTTTATATTTCGCTACTGAGCCATATAACAGAATAAAGTGTCTCATATACAGGACCATATCGCGGTCTTAAATAGGCGGCGACGAGCGAAAACTTCGCTTGCAGATGCGGCGAGCTCTCCACCTTTTTGCGTTGTGTGTGCGTGTGCGTGTGCTTGTGTGTGCGTGTGCGTGTGCTTGTGTGTGCGTGTGCGTGTGCATGCTTGTGTGTGCGTGTGCTTGTGTGTGCTTGTGTGTGCTTGTGTGCGCGTGTGCTTGTGCTTGTGTGTGCGTGTGTGTGCTTATGCTTGTGTGTGCGTGTGCGTGTGTGTGCTTGTGTGCGCGTGTGCTTGTGCTAGTGTGCGCGTGTGCTTGTGGGTGTGTGTGCTAGTGTGCGCGTGTGCTTGTGCTTGTGTGTGCGTGTGTGTGCTAGTGTGCGCGTGTGCTTGTGTGTGCGTGTGTGTGCTAGTGTGCGCGTGTGCTTGTGCTTGTGTGTGCGTGTGTGTGCTAGTGTGCGCGTGTGCTTGTGCTTGTGTGTGCGTGTGTGTGCTAGTGTGTGCGTGTGTGTGCTAGTGTGCGCGTGTGCTTGTGCTTGTGTGTGCTTGTGTGTGCGTGTGCGTGTGTGTGCTAGTGTGCGCGTGTGCTTGTGCTTGCTAGTGTGCGCGTGTGCTTGTGCTTGCGTGTGCTAGTGTGCGCGTGTGCTTGTGCTTGCGTGTGCGTGCGTGTGCGTGCGTGTGCGTGCGTGTGCGTGCGTGTGCGTGCGTGTGCGTGTGCTTGCGTGTGCGTGCGTGTGCGTGTGCTTGCGTGTGCGTGCGTGTGCGTGTGCGTGCGTGTGTGTGCGTGTGCGTGTGCGCGTGCTTGCGTGCGCGCGTGCTTGCGTGCTTGTGTGCTTGCGCGTGCTTGCGTGCTTGTGCGCGTGCTTGTGCTTGTGCGCGTGTGCGTGCTTGTGCTTGTGCGCGTGTGCGTGCTTGTGCGTGCGTGCGCGTGTGCTTGCGTGCTTGTGCGCGTGTGCTTGCGTGCTTGTGCGTGCGTGCGTGCGTGTGCGCGCGCGTGCGTGTGCGTGTGTGTGTGTGTGTGTGTGCGTGCGTGTGTGTGTGTGTACGTGCGTGTGTGCGTGCGTGTGCGCGTGCGTGCTTGTGCGCGTGTGCTTGCGTGCTTGTGCGTGCGTGCGTGCGTGCTTGTGCGCGTGCGTGTGCGTGTGTGTGTGTGTGTGTGTGTGTGTGTGTGTGTGTGTGTGTGTGTGTGTGTGTGTGTGTCTGTGTGTAGAATGCTAACATAGGGGTATTAAGGAAGAGAGAAAGGATCAAGAAGAGATAGGATCAAGAGGAGATAGGCAGAATACTAGACAGCTATGCGTCTAGGTAATGTCTGATTACCCCAAGCAGGTTAGGTGACTATTTGTGACCGCCAGTTTCGGCGATAATACGATGCATTGCTACATTTCTTTCTTGCTAATCGCATTAGCACCATACGTCATCCTGAAATGGCTTCAGCGAATTTTTCGTACTTGCTGTTGCGCGATGGCTTCAACCTTAATCCTACACTGTTCATTATGTAAACTTTGGCAAACCAAGGCGACATAAACACGAATTCATTGTGGAAATATTTTTTTTGTACTTGTAGCGTGTTCCCATTTTCCTTGTTCATCACAAGCAGTACGATATGCCCAGCGCCGGCACGTGCTTTGCCTTGTACCTGTGTTTGCTTGTCTACATATTTCTTGAACTGCTTGAACCCGCCGCGGTAGCTTAGCGGCCGTGGTGTTATGCTGTTGACCACGAGGTCGCGGGATCGAATCCCGGTCACGACGGCCACATTTGGAAGGGGGTGATATACAGGAATGTCAGTGTCCCGTGCATTGTGTACACGTTAAAGATTCCCTTGTGGTGCAAATTAATCTGGAGTAACCCGCTACGACGAGCCTCAAAATCATATCGTGGTTTTAGTACGTAAATCCCTGGAATTAAATTTGAATGCATTATTTGCTGCCTGATTTTTCTTTCTATTTATTTTGCGTACATTCTATGACTAGCATCACCTTTTCCGTTTTTTCATGTGCGCATTTACTCCCACCCCTCTAATAATCAAGATGGGTGGTGCACAGTATCTTCATGTAAGTAAAAATCCCTGCTAAGCTTACAGAGCGCGCATAAACTTCGAGTACAAAACATTTTAGTCTTCCATTGATAGCTTCTCATAAGATAAGCTTTTCGTACGTGCAAAATGATGCAAATAGAGTTTTGCATCAGTTGGCCAGTACTTCGAAGCGAGATATTTTTACAGGTACTTGAAATTAATCGCTTTAGAAAAAATATTGCCAAAGAAGGAACTGATCTGGGCAGGCTGAAATTTCGAATCGATTTTAGCTTTCGGCGCAGAATGCAGAATACCGCCATTTCTACGGTTTCATGGTTTTCGGTCCCGTGTCTTGTGCAAATTCTGCGCTACAGGATTACGATTACCTAAATATTTATAGACTTTTTCTGCTGAATGGCGTGCTGACAGGGAGCATTGTAAAGCATATTGTAGCTCCCAGTACTTCTTAATAAGCAAATTACGCTATTGTTGCAGACACGCTGCATGTTGCAGCCGAAGTTGAGTATTGAACTGTCCTTCACGAGGTATTCATGAGTGAACAATGTTTCCAATATCAGCAGTATCTGTAATCGAGCACCAGGATTCACTCACTAAAGAAATATATTGGAAGCAGTAGTGTTGAATTTTAGGCGCTGATGGTGTTTTCTTTTTTTTTTCATTGTTATTGCGAGGAAAATGATATATAGATACTATGCAAAGCTGCGGAAATAAATGGAAAACTGGCTGCGGCCGTTGGTCAAAACAAGCGAGCAAAAAAACTAAGAGACTAGAGTAGTTTTACTGCCTATGAAAAAATCACTTCGTTATTTATTTATTCATTTACACATCGCTAGACTGCTCGGCATTCTCAATATCTTTTAATGCCACCGCTGGAAGAGCGAACCGCGATAAATTTCACAGAAGAAAGATATCTCATTAAATATTCTCCCGCGATATTCAGAACGAGAAGTCAAAGCAACAAAGCTGTGAGAAGTGGAGCGTTTTGTGCTGGAAACTTATAAATGAAAATTCATATTTAACTGACAGGTAAAGCAGAAGTCTTTTCAGGAAGCATAGAATATTTATCGGTGAAATATTTATATGACGCTGCATTTGAGAAGAATGCTTCAATGCACACACAATTTTGGGAATAACCGGAAGCGCGTCATCTTTTACTTTCATTGCTATTGGCCTTTTTGGAGAAAAAGCAAGAACCAAGCGGAGATTCAGTTCTTCAGATACTTCATAGTTTCTCTGAACATTGGCCCAGAACAAGGAAAGAATAAAACCACGATAAAAAGAAGAAACACATCACAAGTTGGAAATCTACGATGGTTCCGTGTCCCAGAGGCGGGAGCAGCATATGAAACGTGCAGATAAGAAGCATCGAAAAAAAATTAAGGCAAGTGAGGAGAAATGCAGAGCGCAGGCAGTCATGAGAATCGAGAATCGAGTGTATGTATATATATATATATATATATATGTGTGTGTGTGTGTGTGTGTGTGTGCGTGTGTGTGTGTGTGTGTGTAAAGCTTTTTATGGTGCTTAACGAAGTCCCACGCCTCGAGGAACATTGCCTTCGATTTATTCATCTTATTCCCGTTTGTTGCGATGTTTAAGTCGAGCCACCCGTTTCAATATCTGAGAGTGCCTACCTGGGTGTGAGCTCGATAACAGTATTCCTCGAATATACCTTATAGTTTGAGCACACACGCGACGCGGGTTTTTTCGCCACTGGGCATTACACTTACATTTGCCGTCCGGCTCCGATACGGCTTCCCGAGGGCAGACATTTAACTCTGTGTGCCAGTGGCGTCATTTTTAACGCTTCACGTCACGCTTAACGAAACCAAAATTTTATCTCGAGAAAGTTTCCGCTTCACCACAATTTCTTTTTTTCATGGCCCAGCGTGCGGCGCGGCGAGAGCCAATGCTGCTGATAACAGTTTAGGCGACAGAATCAATGTCGCTGCCATCATGCAAGCTAGCTCACTTCGCGAGTGAACTTTATGTTACTACGTCGAAGTGCAATTTGTCGTTTCATCTCACTATTATGGCCAGGGAGCAGCACTGACTGCCGGCTTAGCTGTTAGAGTTGCGCAGTACGCAAGCGATGACCCAATAGAAGCCGTCGCTGAATCATGGAGGATGTTATGGGTTAGGATACTGTTTATCAGATCATATCGGCCAAGTTTTCTATAAATTTCACGGTATTATCAACACAGGACATTGGAGACCGTGGCGAAAACAGTCGGGAGATACGATCGATCTGACACCAATTTCTGACGCCGATGTAAAAGTCGTAGACGGCGCCTGGTAACCTAATATTGAGCTGTTTTGCATTGTAAATACGTTTGACTGGGAGAGCAGGTAGACGCGGCAGCGTTAGGCAGGGCAGATGTGCGTCGCGCGAAGCGAGATATATTATTAGATGGAACCTGGCGCGGAAAGACCGTTGGAGGTTTTTCGTACGACAGCGGTGCTCGCGTTACATTGCTAGACTGCCGGTGACTGCCGGGTAGACTTAACCGTTACTCTCGAGATTATCTGAACGACACCGATTTGTTTGAAAGCGTGTTTTGCATTTCCACGGCACCAGTACTAAGTCTCGAACCTAACAGGCCATAGCATGAAGCGTTACATCCGCGCCTTGTAAATAATCAACTTGGGGCCAAACAGCACGGTCTTGAACCGTCGCTTTATTAGCACACACAATGACAATGATCTGTTTTTCGTTAACATGAGTTTAAATGACATCACTGTAATAAGTTTAGACGTGATTTGCGTTTCAATATTTTAACGAGAAAGAGAGAGAGAGAGAGAGAAAAATAATGCATAAAATGGCAGGGAGGTTAACCAAAGGTAGTTCCGGTTGGCTACCTTGCCCGGGGGGAAGAATAAAGAAGGATAAAAAGAAAACGAGAGTGGAAGGGGGATTTAGAGAGAGAGAGAAAGAGAGATGAGCCCAAACAAACCGCGTACATTATGGAGTGGTAGGGAGCGGCGTTATTAAAGTCTATCGCGAAGCCCCGTAGACTGCAGGAACCTTAGCAACGCTAGTAAGGCCTTCAGCGCGGATGTTCTTTCGGAACGCTGACCTAAAGATTGTAGTTATTTTAACAAAATTCTAAAGCTCACTGAGGAAATAATACAACACGGCACACGCGGTTTTAATAATTACATTTCCTTTATGCAGAAATTCCAAACCGGGTAGTCATGGCTGTCTCAGCTATAAGGTACGTGTCTTTGCCGTAATCTTCTATAACGCCCAGTCTAGCACCAAAGGAAATAATAATTTTTGTTTTCCCAGATCACTAACAACTAGTAAAAGCTTTTCAGTCCCCCCGGGAGAGCCTCATATTAGTTGCGGGGACAGTTATTCAGAGCTGCTAAACCTATATTGAGGGCTAAGATTCCAATACCCCCCACCACACAAAGCGTTGACGAAGGAGGAAGCCGCAGGATGGCGTAGACTGCAGACGGGTTCCTTTCCAAATCTTTACATACTAAGCAGGATGTTCCCCACACAATATTGCGCCGTATGCCCGTGGTGCGGGGCAAAGCCAACCTTATATCACATCACATGGGAATGCGAGAGAAACAAGGCATTTCACAAACATACAACACCAAGTGCGGCGCAATGGCAGAGCCGGCTCACCAGCTGCGAGCTAGGGGTCCAAAGGGCCCTCATAGCACACGCAAGTGAGGTGGCCCGACTCAGTGGTGCCCTGGACTAGGGGCCCAGCCAAGGCTGAAGAGGACCCAAAGTTTTCAAGAATGAAGGCTTAGTCCTAAACCCGCTAATATCTTAAAGAACCAATAAAGTTTTCCATTCCATTCCATTCTGCATGGCTCCCTTCTATGGGTGTACTCTGTACAAGAATCATAACTTCTCATACAGAAAGTGCTTAAAACACTGTTACGAGTGAGGCTGCAGGTGTCAGAGTCTTTTAAGTAATCAGATTTCAGAGCCATCGTGGGCATACTAGTAGTTGCAGGCAAAAATCGTGGGTCTCTTCATTTCGTTTGCGCCCTCTTTGTGGCATGGCTACATTGGTTCTCGACGCTGAAATGATCTGCCTTTCTCAATGTGATGTGCCCAATGTACGCGGTGCTCCGAGGTATTATCGTTTATATATTACACGGAAGTATACAATGTCCTGATAGTGCGATCAGGTGAACACCATTCTCACAATTAGAAAAGAATGGTTATTGCTTGGCTACTGCACCGTGGTTTATTGAATTGTTTAGACATAATGCTGGCTGATTGGTCTCTTTAGTTTTCAATAACCTTATCGGATATTTTCCTATCTTTAGGGGAGCTTACAATAGCTCGGGCAACGTTCTTATGTTGCGGAGAAATACGTACTTTGAAACAAATCTTCCGTGAGTGGCGAGCAGGAGCGCTGCAAAAAAATATAATAGTTTTCTTGTCACTGTGACGTGCTGGCTGTAATTAACTGGTGCAGCCTATGCGCACGTATTCGACCAATGCAACGAATTCCAGAAATTCCGCGTTGCGGAGCTGTGCTAGAAGAAATATTAATCTTTTGCTGGTGTCCGTGCTTTTCAAAATATTCAAAATCCAAAAATAATACTCTCAGGGCTGAGAAAATATTCCTGAATAATTATCTGACCAAAATCCAACGACACTTATTTTGGCAGACTTGACAGCTGGCGAAAGAGAAAGGGTACAAATTTGTCTGGACAAAGAACGGCAAGGTGTTGGTCAGGAAGGAAGAAGGTTCGAATGTGATTAGTGTCAATAGCGTGGCTGATCTTGCAAAAATAAATTATTGGGGTCATTTGAATCCTTCAGCGAATGGGATAAGCATATCCTTGAAACATTAAGGGACGAAACACTGCATTAAGAGCTAAAATATCTACACGTGAACATTCGTAGCCTGCAGAACAATTGGGATCACTTGTGTGCGTATTTGCAAACAATGCCTGATGTAGATGTCATTGCGCTGTCTGAAATCAACATTACAGCGGAACGGTTAAGTTTGTATTGCCTCAGAGGCTACTCGCAATATGCCATATGACGGGAATAAAATAGGAAAGGTGGAGGTGTTTTGGTGTTTGTGAAAGATAGCTGGTTGTCATACAGTGTTGAGGTAAAATTTGATAATGCCGAGCTGCTCAACTTGCTGATTAGTAAAGTGGACATTACGTACACTCTGTGTATTATGTATCGGCCGCCAAACTTGAATACACACAAATATATCGAGGAACTGCAGCTTTTACTAAATAAGTATATGAACGAGAAACACCTGATTTTAGTAGGCGACATAAATATAGATATCTTCCAAGAGTCTCAAAGGACTGTAACTGATTACCTTAATTTGCTAGCTGAATATGGGTTATACAACGCAATAAATGAGTACACAAGAGAGGAATACTTGGGCTCAAAAATTTCCAAATCCTTCATTGACCACATCGTCCTTCGATTAACCAACCAGCGGTATACTTCCGGAGTCGTTAAGCACAAACTGGCTGACCATTATTTTTCGTGTTAGCAATTATGTCTGAAAAAGCAATAAAGAAAGGAAAGGCTTTGGTTACAAGAACTATTATCGATAATGCAAAAGTTCACACAAAAATTAAAAATTCAAACTGGAGTGCACTCTTGCCGCTTGATAACTTAACCATGTGCAGTAGTCTTATTGAAACATTCAATAGGATTCACGAAGGTTCCACTAAAATAGTAAAGGTGAAGAAGAGAAAGCCTGACAGTAAATGGATCACGCCAGATATCATAGAATTGTGCTACCTTAAGGACAAATCATGGCAGAAAAGCAAGAAAGAATCGCACGATGTTACGAAAAGAGTAGAACACTGTTCACTAAGAAATCTGGTGACAGCGAAATTGCGACTTGCGAAACGAAGATACCTGTCACGAGAATTCTTGTTAAATAAAAACGATGTAAAGAAAACGTGGGCATTGGTAAACGACCTGATGGGCCGATCGAAACACGTATGCGTTGAAGACGTGATAAAAAAGAACTTCCCCACAGTAGACACGAAAGTAACGTGTGATAAGTTCAATGACACGTTCTTGCATGCGGCGGAAAAAGTAAGAGCAACAAGTCGCGATGGGCACACAGAATACAAACCTAAACGCACATGCGCGAACACAGCTTTTCTGCCAGAAATATCTGAAGTCGAATTATGGAATATCATCAAGGGTTTGAAGGAGTGGAAGCCACCGGGTTTTGATAAGATTCGTAATCGAGACCTCCGTAGTAATTCTAAGGAACTAAAAGACGTATTAATGAAAATACTAAACGAAATATTTCAAACTGGAGATATACCAAAGGAATGAAAATCTCTGTTGTTAGGCCAATATACAAAACGGAAGAAAGAGTGACTGCGGAAATTACAGACCGATTTCTATCCTTTCAGCGCTTGCCCACATAATGGAAAAGCATGTAGCATCCGTGCTGCTGTCATTCTGTGATTGATTTTCACTGAACAATAATGCGCAATTTGGCTTCACACAGAATAAAAATACAACTTCCTTGTTAAATGAGCTTTCCGATTACATCAACAGTTCGATAGAATATAGCCGAGAGGTCCTGGCTTTAATGTTAGATCTAACAAAAGCTTTCGATACCACAGACAATAATATTATGATAATAAAGTTGCAATATCGGGGTTTTCGGGGACACTTCATTAAGTTTTTTTTTTTTTAAGTTATTTTGCTGACAGATTTCAGTGTGTTAGTTTAGGAGAAACATATAGCAGTTTGGAGCCACTAAACTATGGAGTACCTCAGCGTAGTACGTTAGCACCCCTGCTTTTTAACATTTATGTTACAGACCTCAGCCTTCTACCATTACATTCTAAAATTTTCCAGTATGCGGACGACACTGCGATTACTATAGATGTTGCCAACATTGATACAGGGTTCCAACAGCTACTGAGTGATATTGTTAAATTATGTGATTGGTTTCAGAAAAAATTATATTTTCATAAATAAAGGAAAAACAAAGCTAATTTGTTTTAAGAATCCCCACAAAGCTATCACAATTAATAGGAGGAATTTTTTGCATTCATCAGACTGTAATTCATGTCGTTGCCTACCTTTGCCACTCGAATCAACTGTAAAGTATTTAGGTGTACATTTCGATCAGTGTCTTAATTGGAATAGTCACGTTAAACACACATGTAAAAAGCTAAGATCAATTGCTGCCATGATCTATCACCTTCGAGGCAGAGCTCCATTTAAAGTAAAGCTTACTGTATTTAAGGCGCTAGCTGAATCTTTACTTATATATGGCATTACATTATACGGCACTTGCTCTGAAAACAAAAAACAAGAAATTAATCGTGTAATTCGTAAAATAGTCAAGAGCATAACCTACGGTACAGCGTTAGATAGCGCAGGTACAAGGGGAAAATACCAAGCCCTGGGTATACTACCAGTGAAAGAACTATTTAATTATGTAGTTTTGAAGAATCACTACTTCAGCAAAGAATTCAGGGTTGCCGTAAAAAAGAACGTGACATTGCGACAAACTGAGAGGTACGTGCAACCACGTGTCTACACTCACTATGGAAAAAGAACCCGGAACTACTATGTCCCTGCAGTATTTAATCAATTGAGTGATGAATTATGTGCAATAAACACGAAACGAAAAATCAATAAAGCTATCAGAAAATGGTGTGCAAGCTCAATAAACACTTCGTAGGTAAAGCCAGTTGGCTTATATGGAATTGTTTACCGGCTTTGTTTTCAACTTTTGTTTATGTTCTTGCTTCGCGACCTGTGTATAATTTTGAATTCAGCAGTTTGAAGAATTGAGTTGTAGTCTGTAAGGGACTGGTGTATTTATGTATCGCTTTGATGTTTTGACTTTGTTTTGACTTCGATGTTTTTCTTGACAACATTGTGTAATGAAAAAACAGGAACTCAAAATGCTTGTTATTTTTTTTTTGATGCACTGGACGGTGTTCAGTGCATATATGCGAAAGAATGTATTAATTGTGGTAATATGAATTTAATATGTTGTTTCATCAACTGCCTGGTCATTTTACAAGCACTGCGTGCTTAGATTGACCAGCAAATTCACCCTGCACAAAGAACTTTGGATAAATGAATGAATGAATGAATGAAGTAAGAAAATGTAATCATAAAAAAAAACTCGCATGTACACCTGCTACTACATGATAACAAATACAGTGAGTGATTGATCGTGGGAGTTTAACGTCCCAGAGAAGTATGGGATGATTATAGCTTCATCTATCAGAGTGTGGCCGCCGGGAGCAGGGCTCAAATGCACAAACGTATCCTTAAGATCAAAATTGCATGTCCACTGAAAGAAGGAAGAACACTTTAATGCGTGAAGCCTCTAGTCCGAGCTGTCTCCGTTTGAGGAGGTCGCGCTCAACGGTGGCACTTTGGTGAGTCATCGGCCGTTGCGTACATACAGGAGAATGACCAAGTAAGCGATTTCTGAAGTGAAGGCGCTAAAAAGACGGAGGACAAAGAAGAAACACACACACACAGGGCCTCCGTCTCCTTTGTCCTCCGTCTTTTTAGCGCCTTCACTTCAGAAATCATGCTTAACCAACACGCCCAACTATCCATCCTAACAAGTAAGCGAGCTTTGCCCCACAAGGGGTCATATTGCAAAGAAGCCTACATTAAAAACTTAGGGTTGCTGGGTTTGCTTGAACAGTTCCCGAAGCACGCAGCGTGTGCGATTAATGGGCTTTCACTGTAAAGTACAATGTCACACCAAGGCACGATTGCGTTTTATAAAAGACAATAAAGTTTTCTCTTTGAAATAGCTTGGCGCCTGCCGCTCCTCTTGTCCTGCCTTTCGGCTCTACATCGCGGAGCGCCTGTTTTAGCGGCATTTTTACAAGTTTCTGTTACAGGACACCGTGATTTTCGACCAGCCACCGCAAGCTGAACAAGGGGAAGCGGACCAATCGCAGACGCCGGCAGCACTTTCGTCGCCCGGTCATACAATTTCACTGCGCTAGCTCGGCCACACTGATACCCTCTCTATTTCTGCGTGCTCCTCTCTTCTGGTAAGCCAATTAGATAACGAAGCCCTGTTAAGGAATGTAAATGCTACTCGCTTTGAAAGCAATGTTACCTCCTATATGCGAGGAGACGTTTGATTTGACTGCTCAAACAAAGCTGTGGCTCAGCTACCGATGAAACACACTGGCAGTTACGTAAATTTGACGTCAGGAGATAGGAATCAAATCAGAATGGAATAGTTCTACGTCATGCAGCCCGAGGTCACTGACAAAGTCAATAGTTAATTGACGTTTTGGAACTCATACGGGTTCCTTGTTCACAATACAGTGAAACTAAGTTGTCGTCAGTACGCAGCACATGACGTAACCTCCGCAGAACATTATTTAGGGCAAATTTTTGACTCAGTGAAAAAGAAAGGGACTTAGACAAATTAAGACATCGTTTACATGGTGCCACAACTCTTTCTCTTACATTTCTAGGCAGGAATGACGACATCTGCGACCAACGATGTCAAGCTGCACTCAAAGTACAGCAGCTCTCAAATGCAGACTCCTTAGGATCATTTCTTCTGGGGAAAAAAAAGAAGTACACGACGCCTCACGTTCGAGCAAATGCGGAATAAACAAAGAAGTGCCAAGTGACACGGATGTTTTTTTTTGTTTTTTTTAATGGCACAGCAGGCAGGGCCGGAGGTCACGAAAGCGCCTTGCTACTGCCCTGGCAGACCTCATACAAGGCCGTCATTGTGCACGCTACAGACTCGCACATATCCGCTTATGTTATCGGGGGGCATTACGCACAAACGCACCGAGGCCACGCGCCGCGCTTCCATTCGCATCAAGGTAAAACCACGCGCCACCCCCTATACCGGCACGCTAGTCGTTCTGGTAACGCACGTACGTCCCTCCACGGCGCTTAGCCGGTGTCGCTTGGGAACTGGGGAGAGTGCACAAAGCTCGGGAAGGAAGAGTGGAAGAGGCGTCTCGATGGAGGGAGGGCATCCGTAATGGTCCTCCCGTGCCCAGATATTTTCCGGCGGCTCCCTGTCCGGTCGTTCCATTTCCACCAGAACGCCCGTGGCTGGGAAGCGGGCGCATACGGGGCCCGGTGGGGGCGGTCGGCTTCGATGGGCGCTAATTGCGCGGCGGCGCATGCGACTTCCGCTTAACCCCGAACCTCTTCCGCTGTCAGTACGGCTTCCGCGATTGCTCCCGCTTGGTCTCCCTCCGCATTTTGTGGAAATGGAAAAATAAAAAGGAGGATTCATAAACCTTGGCTTGTTTCCTCCGTTGCTAGGACGTAGTTTACAAGCATACATACAGATCAGGCAAGATCCTGTCATACGCGAATATCTTAATTGCCGTTGAGGCTGGTTTCAATTTTGGTTCGTATTTCTTGCGTGATTCTACTGACCCATGATAATTTGGAAAGTTAAAAAAGAAAGAAGCGACTAGAGGAGGAAAAAGTAGAATAGTGAACATATCAATAAGGAATGACTACTGCGTCGAAATAGAACGCAACCTTCGACACTGGCAGTTGGTCTGCGCCTTAGCTTCTTTCTTATTTTTTTTTCATTGAATGCATCTCTGTTCTGTAAAAGGAAGACGGGAAGCGTTTAGGTTAATGCACCATGAAACACTTCTGGTTCATTTCCTGCCAAATCAACCAGCGTTTTTTTGAACATGACGGATGTAGGTGAAAAAATTTCCACATGTCAGTTGAAGTTCAAAACACATGCTCCGCGTCCTTTTCTTTTTTTCTTTTTGTTCCAGAAATGTTCTAACAGCTGGTCGACAACCTATACTTTCTGCCCAGCTGAGCTAGAAATCATAGGTCAACATTCTTTCTCACAGGCACATTGTATACTCCAGTCATTCAATTAGTTTGTATGGCAAGACAATGAAGTAGTGTGGTTGGCAAAATATCAAATTTTTCAAAGATTTCAATACTTGCAGTGCTTTCGGCAGCGTCGAATGCGAGTAAAGTTCCAAAGTCTGAATTTCTTCTTCCGAGCGCAGGGAAATTCAGAAGGGATTATTCAAATATAAAATGGTAGCACAGTTGACATAGTATAGGCGAAAAATAGTTGAAGCTTTGAAGGTTCCACATATAGCGTGAAAAGGAACTGTGAAGTTCATTTTTTTTCTTGGCAAAAGCTTCGTGTTCAAGGCCAAAATGTAGCTGTGGTGGTCGGCTTAAAAATTTTTGTGGTGCATCATTAGATAGTCTACATGTTTGCTATGCATCTGAGAAGTTGCAAAAAGGTGTTTTTTTAAATTCGAGAAAGGTGATGTATATATATGAGAAACATATTTATATGAAAAACGCACGTGGGCATAATCAGCAGTGCGTGCACGTGTACACTTGCAAATAACAGAAAAAGTGCAGCACAATGTATAACTCAAGCACGATAAGTGATATGTATGAAATATCATTATGATATCACGATGATTATACATGGAGTTACAGAATGACATCAAGTGCGACATGGCAAAACTAGCAACAAATTGATTTGGCGTGATTTGTCATTGCTGTACAAGAACAAACACATCAAGATATGGCAGAAAGGCACGACATTTTTCCTACGCTTTCGTTGATACCAGATGAAACAGTGTTAATTACCAGTCCGTCGGAACCTTAGCCCTAAAGAAAGGGATGCAATTGAAACATTGGCTAACCGTGACGACATCATCATTAAACCTGCAGATAAAGGTGGTGCAGTCGTCATTATGGACAAAGCCAGTTATTTAAGTGAGGCTCACAGACAACTTAATGATCAATCATTCTACAGGCACCTGAGTTACGACCCTACGGAACAGTTCAAAAACACGGTAAAGGAAACTTTAGACAATCTCGCGAAAGAAAGAAGATTGAAAAATCTGTGGTTAAGTCATTAGTCCCCCTAAGCCCTGTAGCTGGTAGATTTTATCTCCTTCCTAAAATCCATAAGGAAAACAACCCAGGGCGACCGATTGTTTCAGGAATAGGCACCGTCACAGAAAAATTGTCCCGCTATGTAGATAACCTCATCAGTTCAATTCCTCCTAAATTTCCTTCTTATATCAAAGATACTAACCACTTCCTGTCCGATATCGCTGACTTGCGTGTCCCAAGCAATGCCCTTCTAGTCACACTAGATGTGGCATCGCTGTACACGAACATTCCCCATACAGATGGGATTCAATCTGTACTCCAGGCATATAACCACTCTGTAGATGACAAACCGATCGACGATTCTACCCTTGGCAAAATTCTAACACTAATTCTTGAACATAACAGCTTTGAATTCAACGGCGAACATTATGTTCATACTAGTGGTACCTCCATGGGTACAAAAATAGGTCCCAATTATGCTAATATTTTTATGGGCATGCTAGAAAAGAACTTCCTCGCTACTCGTGACCTCAAACCATTCTATTACAAACGCTTCATCGATGACATTTTCCTAATTTGGCACCATGGTGAAGCTGCATTGCTTTCATTCATTACTGACTTTAACAACGCCGCACCGTCAATTTCCTTTTCCCATTCTTATTCATCACTCAGCATAAACTTCCTTGACGTCTCGGTATCTCTGTGCAATGGTAACTTAACGACAAATCTTTACAGAAAGCCCACTGACCGACAGCGATATCTGCATTTCAAAAGCAGCCATGTCAAACATTGTAAAACGAGCATTCCCTACAGCCAAGCTGTCCGGTTCAAAAGAATTTGTTCGGACGACAGTGAATTCACTCGCAACTGTAACCAGCTTCGTAACGCACTAATCGCACAGAAATACCCTTCCAAAATAATTGACGATGCCCTTAAACGGGCCGACTGTCTCGACCGGAAAGAACTGATCTGCACGGACAAGCGATCGGCGCCTATTTCACGAACTAATCTTATCCTAGCACACTCTGCATATATTCCTAACGTGTCGCACATTCTTAGGAAGCACTATAACTTACTGACACAGAGCGACCGTCTTAAAAATATTTTCACGGAATCGCCAAGAGTGGTCTACCACCGCTCTAGAAACCTGCGTGACCTAGTAACCTCTTCCAAGACTAAAGCGGTTGCTCTTGCTGGTTGTCATCCCTGCAACAAGCCCCGTTGTAAAGTTTGAACACATATGACCACGTCAAAGACTGCTAGAAGCACAGCATCCAATTTTCCTATTAAAATCAACGGCGACTTCACATGCGACAGCACTAACATCATCTACCTTCTTGAATGTTCAGTATGTCAGATGCAGAACATCGGTCAGACCGAAACATCTTTTCGTATCAGATTCAACAACCACAAAGCACACTTTAACAGCTTGCCGCACCTTCCATTATCTAAACATGTTCGACTACCAGGTCATACGTTTGACAACATCAAAGTAACAGTAATACAATCAGGTTTAAAATCACACCATGATCGAGAAGTAAGGGAATCCTTTCTCATTCATAAATTTAACACTGTTTCATCTGGTATCAACGAAAGCGTAGGAAAAATGTCGTGCCTTTCTGCCATATCTTGATGTGTTTGTTCTTGTACAGCAATGACAAATCATGCCAAATCAATTTGTTGCTAGTTTTGCCATGTCGCACTTGATGTCATTCTGTAACTCCATGTATATTCATCGTGATATCATAATGATATTTCATACATATCACTTATCGTGCTTGAGTTATACATTGTGCTGCATTTTTTCTGTTATTTGCAAGTGTGCACGTGCACGCACTGCTGATTATGCCCACGTGCGTATGCCCATAAAAGCGGGTGCGTACTTGTATCTGTGGTTATTCTGACGAAGGCCGTGCCACGGCCGAAACGTTAAACCATTAAAAAATTTCGTAAGTGTGCTCCGTTTCTTCAACTACCTATGCACCGGACCTACAGAACTTTTCCTTGTATTATATATATATATATATATATATATATATATATATATATATATATATATATATATATAGAGAGAGAGAGAGAGAGAGAGACAGACAGACAGACAGACAGACGCTTCTTTTTTGCACGCTCATTTCAACACAGACGTGGTCGAAGACCGGATTACCGAAATCGTTTTACCACACACATTTACGGCGATAGACGTGGACTTATCTCGCAAATAGCAAGTGGGAAGGAAGTGGTTCACGCTCTTCCGTACCATTAAATAAACAAAACTATCATAACGTCATTTATGTCTTAACTGACCGAGCTTGAAACTTTTGAAATAATTGCCTCTTTTTAACCTAATAGTGCTGTTTAGCTTGGCTGACATTGCGAATAATAGGAATAATATGCATTTTCTGCGCCAATAAATCTTTATCTGGTACCATTAACCTGGCTCTTTGCTATTGTTCACCCTTGGGTACTTTGCCTCATTAAACAAATAAAAGGTAATAATAACAATAAACATAGATTATTGCGATAATAGTGTTATTTACGGTCTGCGTTACATTGCACTCCGTAATTACCCACAATAAAGTGAGACCAGTTAATTTACTTCATATATGAGTCGAGTTTCGTTGCACTATTTCGACTCACGAAACAGAGTAGACCGATGCTGTGAGACAGTCTTATGGGCAGTATGGCCAATGCTCTTACTACGAGAGGTTGCAGACACGAGTACTTTTTTTTTATTTTCAACGAGTTCAAGGAGCCACACGCTAACGCACCCGCTCACGTCCAAATGCGCCTTCACTTTTAGTAGATTTCCCGCTTATATAATAATGCGCATTTTTCCGCAGCGTTAGAGAGATTCCCAATAACATGTTGTCGTGGCGGCACTAAAAGGCTTCAATTAAAATCAGCCATAGAGTTGGCGAATCATAGACGACACAAGCTGCCGGTCATCTCGCGGAAGAGCTCAGCGCAAAGGGCCAAAAGCCTTCAATAAGTCCATTAGAGGATAAGCCCTTCACTGGAGGGTAGTTTGTGAGTGGCTTCGGCACCAAAACACGAGTTCTCTCTCTCCTTACCATTTACCTCCTCCTTTGTTTGCCTTCGTCCGCATACACGACGTCAGTGTGCGGGGTCTATTCAGGTGCACTTGTTGTGTGTTTGCAAAGCGCGGCAGTGATTTCCTATGGAAGCGGGGCGCCTCAGAGGAGCGTCTCGGACTCTGACGAGTGACTGCGTTAATGCGTTCACTTTGTGCGCGTGCGACTGTGGTGTCTAGTCGTGCGACGCGTAAACCGATACCATGTCGTCGGCAAGGCGTGCCTATTTATGTTTCCGTTTGATTAGTGGAAACCTTCATTATTCTGAGGAAAAGCGCAGAAGAGCCAGTGTTGGCACGAACAAAGCATTCTCTGACGCGAGTTTAGTGCTTCTTGCCCTGGGAACCGCGCCGTGCTGCCGATGGGGAATCGGTTGGTCTCGTGTATTCTTGCACGATGCGTAACTAGAAGTGCACGGGTTTTCTTTGCAGAGAATGATAATACGCATTGTGTGTCTGCCTTAACCGACCACGCGATGTCTAGTTCGCATTCAATCGATAAACTCTTGGATTTTGTGCATCATTCGCTGATTTGCCGACCATGTGACTTTGATATGTTACGTTGTTTGCTTAAGCGTCCAGCATCCACAGCACGGAGGGCGTTTTTCTCGAATGAGCCAGAATTTTATCTTCATAATTTTCGAGGACACCGAGAAGCTTTTCTTTTCTTAAATGATAATGCAACCCCATTTTTCTTAGCTATCGGAAATCTCACCTAATGCGAGATATCCGTCAAATTTCAATATTAAATCCTGGCACTATCGAAACCGAGCACGCCGGTAGCGCCCACAAGTCAGAGCCGCCGGAAATAACCGCGAGGAAAAGGGCGACGAAATTTTTAGTTCAGTTCAGTCTATTGTCCTTAAAGATAACATAAGGGGCGGATATTACATAGGTTCTACGTTATGTACACATTATTATTTTATCCAAAGTGATCACGCACACGTTCTTTGAACAAAGACGGGCAAGTGATGTCAACAATGTTAGCAGGAAGGCCGTTCCAGTCTTTCGCCGTTCGAGAAATGAACAAAACGGAAAAATGAGCGGTTCGCGCACGCGGGCGTGCGACTTGCTGAGGATGACTGGTGCGGTGAGAGCTACGGGAATAATGTATGGCGCATGATGAAGATGCTGAAACAGAACTTGTGATAGAGCTCACGACCAGCAATGCGTCGGCGATTAGATAGTAGTGTTAATCCGGATGCTGCTTTAGTGCAGAAATACTGACATCATATGAATATTGTGAGCGTCTAAGCGCGGTTCTGAACCGATTCAAGTGAGCTAATAAGACACGCGTGATGTAGGCTCCTGATGGCAGATTCTAGTTTTGCTTGAACAAGAAATTTCTATGCAAGCACTTTTGTGGAGTCTAACGGAGGTTACGCTTTAAAAAAGACCTAGTGTGTTATTAGGGGATGATATTAGGTTAGAAATATGTTTACGCCAAGACGGATCATTGGACACAGTGACACCTAGGTAGTTATATGACTCAACTAGTTCGAGAGTCATGCTTCCGATTTGTTGAAGAAATACCAAGGGATTACTGCTACGACTGAATGACAAATCTTTAATTTTTTTTTTTTTTGCATTAAGTGTCATTAAGCAATCGTCACACCATGTTAGTATGTTGGCGAGGTCTTTCTACAGGGCTGTTTGATTGGAGGTGTTGCGTATTGTGGGATAAATGATACAATTGTTGCGAACATTCGGATGTTAGAGGACACTTGTGAAGGTAAGCCATTATTATGTATTAAAAAAGAATGGAGAGCCGAGAACCGATAATGAGGGACACCTGATGTTACTAACACAAGGCTAGATAAGTGATTATTTATAATGACAGATTGCGAGTGGTTACTAAGAAATTCTATAGTCCAATTAAAAACATTAGGATGTAAATTAAGTCTTGTAAGTTTCGAGATTAGACTCTGATGAGCGACCTTACTGAAGGCATTAGGGAAACTTAGAAAAATTACGTCAACTTGCATGTTAATGTTAATGTTAGTGTGAACATCATGGAGGAAAATGGCCAGCTGTGTCCCACACGAGAAACGTTTACGGAATTTGTGCTGAGCGGGATGAAAAAACAACAGTGATTCGAGTCAAGAAAATTCATGATAAAAGAGTACATGATATTTTCCGTGATTTTGCAAGGGACGCTTGTTGCGGAGATGGGGCGGTTATTCAGCGGTGAGTATCTGCTACCTGATTTATGAACTGGAACGACCTTCACAATTTTCCAGCCACCTGGAGTCAAATCTGCAGAAAGGGACTGGGTGAATATCAAAGACAGATAAGTTGCCGCAATAAGCTTTGTGTTTCTGGGAAATAAATTGAATTAATCTCGTCCGTGCCGGAAGATGATGAACACTTGATTTTGTCGATGTCGAAATGCAAGGTGCATCAGATCCGTTCGTGAACACAGTAGCAAAGACAGAATTAATTAAACACGTCAGCGCAGTCGGAATCACTGATAATTTCGTTCGATTCGTTAGTTATCCTAATAGTGCGCATTTCATTATTGTTTATGACTCTCCAAAATTATGTCGGATCAATAATTAATAAATTGGGTAGATCACTCTGCTAAAAGGAGTGTTTAGCATGACGCAGTGAGTCAACGTAGCTCTGTTCATTCAGCTTTGTGATATTTATGCCAGGTGCATGGGCGTTCTCTTTGCTTGGCAGCGCAATAAATACGTTTTTTTTTTTTAATTTTCTATGCATATTAGGGATCTTGTGAGCCATCGTTGCTTAGAGGAACGATAAGTGACTTTAGGAATGAAGTTTTTTGTAAGTTCCCTTTGTGTTAAAGCGAGTCCAGTTTCTGTTAATGGAATGGTCTTGGAAAGTTGACTCAAATACAGAAAAGAATGTATTCATAGCTTCAGTCATTGCTTCATAATTTTGCTTTGTCGTTTAATCCTACAATTTTCTTAAAGGTATGCCGTGCCAACAAATTGAGCGGAAAAGTGACATGGATTACTTCATGATCAATGATCTTGAGTAAATAACAAATGGATGAAAGGCTGTCAAGGTGGTCAGTTAGTACAAGATCGAGGATGTTTGCTGTTTTCTGCGTAATCCTAGTTGGTTCAGTTACTAGCTCGGAAAGGTTAAAGTTCAGGCAGAAATCGACTAAATTCGTGGTCTCTGTATGTCGGAACACCGATAATAATTCAATGTTACACCAGTCTATTCGGGAAGTTAAAATTGCCGAAGAGCAGGATTTGCGCGTTCCGGTGGGCTGTTACCAGTTCGCTTATGACATTGTTAAGTTTATGACAGAAATCAGAAATTGCACTAGGTGTGTGTGTGTGTGGGGGGGGGGGGGGGGGGGGAGTAGTTGTAACACACATCAAGTATCACTTTTTTTGGACAGCTATGAATTATCACCCATAATAGCTCAAGATCAGACGTAACGTTAATTAGCGAGCATGCCAACTGCTCGATAAATGCGACTAGTAAACCACCAGCACGGTCTTCTGTGCGGTCGTTCCGATAGAGGCTGAAACCGAGCACGTCTGTTAAAACTTCGCTATCAGTAACGTCTCTGCTCAGCCACTTTCAGTGAGTAATGTGTCACTACAGTTTGGGAAGACTACGCTAGACACCAATTCACACTTTGGGAGAAATCTGGGCACGTTCTGTGTTTAAATTATAGAACGCGAAGCACTATTTCTGGAGCAAGTCGGTGTTTTGTTCTTTTTCTATTTGGGGTGACGTAACTGCTATGTAACCTCTTTGACGCTATTTGAGGCGGCATCACAAATGAACTTCTTCGGACCAATGAACGGGGTCCATAAAGAGGAGAGAAAACCTTTACCTTTTGCGAACGCAACGAGGTGTTTTCGGGAATTTCGAGCTGGCCGCGGGAAATCTTCACTAATGCTGTAAATCAGAGCTTTTAGGCTTTCGACCACTCGAAGGGATGTTCACTTTGATTTTATGAAATGTAAATTTTACCATGATAGGGCCAGAGAGACTGGGGGCGGGACGACCGATGCAATGTGCACGTTCTATTTCTTTTTGACCAATGATGATTTGCAACCTATCGGTGCACAGGTTCACAATGAACCTTTCTACGTCGGCAATGGTTTCCGAGCCGGAAGCATAAGGAATGGCGTAAAAAATTAAGTTATCCTGCCGTGGACAATTTTCGGCATCGTCAATACGTGTTTAGAGCTCGGAAATGCAATAAGTAGCCTGCTCAGTCGTGGTGGGCATTGAATCCACTTCGTTTCGAATGGGCAAAAGCGTCTGGTAGTGACCGTCAAGGTCGTTCATTCATTTGCTTAGGTCAGTAATTGCCTTGTCCGCAGAAGTAAGTTGAGACTTAAGACCCTGAGTTTCAGTGAATAGGGAGGTGTGGGTGGCGGTTAGTTCTCGCAATTCGGTTAGTAGGCTTTCAGGAACGTCAGGACCCGGGTTCGTTTCCACATCACCGGCCAAAATCAGCAAGTTGTGGATTACATGAGCACATTCAATAGCAACGGCAACACAGCAGTGCGGCCTCGGCAAATGCACCAAGAAATAATTGCTTGTTTTTCTTAGCGAAGAGAGCGTATGGTTGACTAACCTGTATTGTAAGAGCGAAAGGTTTAGGGATCTGTGGAGATGAACCGAAATGCAGACAAACTGAGCGTGGCAATCAGTGGTAGCAAAAACTGATACGGCATGTTGCGCCTGTCAAGCATATGTCGTGACATGTCGTATCAACACTCGCCGCGACACGCTATCATTGAAACTCCGTTACGCACTTCGTTACAGTGCGCTTACTTCAGACTTAATACCGGAGCTGCATTTTCTGAGATCCCGAAACGCTGAGCTTTGATGTTGTCTAGATTGCGGGCTGAAGTTTGATGATGAAAATCTCCAATTACGTAGGATTTAGAATACCATTTTTTTTATAATGCAGATGTATTAAAATGTGACTGCCTCCAAATTTGCCAACTGTCCCTAAAGTTCAAAGAAAATAGAGATTTTTTTTTTTGTAGTTACTCTTCTGAAACTAACATACACGGCAGTGTATGCATGCCTTCTGTTATAACACCTCTGGAAAAACATTAGGTCCACTAAGCTCAAACCCGCTTGATAAAAAAAAAAAAAAACTGCAAGCCCTTAAAAAAGGAAGAAAATAAGAATAGCACCCATAGAACACCCTGGTGAACACCGTGCAATCACGCATAGGCGCGAGCTGCTCTGAATGTTTTAGTACGGCTCCTAGTAGAATTAATATACGCCAAAGTAATGATTTTGTTTATTTTTCGTCTAGCAATTTTCTTGATTATATTCTACTTCTCCTCAGTTCTACAGGCTACATATGTTTGTTTTCCAGGATTTAAAGCGTGCCTTTGGGTTTGTGTACTTATTTATCTTTGATAATGTCTAATGCTTTCAGTGCGGCCCTACAAGCCTACGCAAAACTTCCACTTCTTTCTCCTTTCTTTGTGAAAGTGAGCGTGTATGAAGGCTAGAATACTGCTTGCTTCGTTTCGCGAAGAGTTTCGTCAAGCGCCCGGCACAGTAGCCTAGTGACACGTCGTTGTGCTGCTGAGCTCGCCGGTGCGGGTTTTGCCGCGACGGCCATACTGCGCGGGTGCACGTAATGCAAAAGTCTATCTTCTACTTAAATCAGGCGCACATCAAAGAAACCCTGGCTGGTCGAAATTAATCCGAAGCCTCACACTATAGCGTGCCTTATAATTAAATCGTGATTTAACGTTATACCTAAGAAATTTTTTAAGCTACACGATGCTAATGCAAACAAAGCACTTACTCTATGGAGGTAACGTAGTTAATTGCCCCTTTTAGATTTCTGGCTGCTTACACACAGAATCGCGAGTTTTCCTTTAGCCGCAAATTTGTATTGTTGTTAATGATGCTTCAGGGTATGTTTTTTACTATCTCTATATTTCACGCTACTTAACAGTGCCAATCGAAAAAAAAAAAAACAATATTTCTTCGACATGATTATTAAGCCTGCATGTTTTGTTGGTAATGCGACACGCTTTATTCAAGTCACCTCAAATAATCACCAGACACGAGAATTTAAAATATTCACAAGTACTTGAATTGAAAGGATGAAAGGAAGAAAGACCAGGTTACAAAAAAAAAAAAAAAAAGATAAACATCTTCTGCACGCACGTCGATTTTCAGGCTGTTGAAACCTTCGATTCTGCAGATATAAAAAAAAGTACGGTTTACTTATACTGTGTCCTCCATCGCATCCCCCCCTCAATCTTGAGAGAGAGAACTTTGCCTCCGATTTTTGTATTTCTTCATACGGGTCACGTTAGTTTTCAGTGTTAATCTAGCTCTCTCACAAAGCCTATGGTTCCGTAATCGAAATGACGGAGGGTGCCAATCATAACGCAAGTGGCATAGTACAAACACTAAAACACCTCATGTTTGACAGGCCTTCATACGAAGATCAAAGGCTTGTCCTACGGACAGCTGTAGAAAAAATTTGCTGAAATGAGAGGAGACCCTGCGACAGTGACCTCGTGCGTCTGTGAGGCGCTAAGGCAAGAAAAGCGCTGCGGCGTTTCTTCAGATATCATGACCGCTTGTGACAACCTGAACGATGAATGCTCCGACATGTGTGCGCACAAGTATTGTGAACACTTCTTCTCTCCTTCCACTCATCTTTTATTCAGCCTTCAGCACTTCCCCAGTGCAGGGTAGCCAACCGGACACAACCTTATTGACCTTCCTGTCTATACCATATCCCCCCTCTCTTGCTATCTAGATCTACTCCTCGAAAGAAAAGCCACTCGCTAGACGACTAGAGCCACATACGCACCGGTAGGGGAGTCCTCGGACGGGTTCGGTAGGGCTATGAAAGATTTGCAATACCAGTAGCGTTTCCACTGCACTAAGCGCGAATCCCTTCCAATGCTCCCTGAATCTTTCCCGGCCAGCTTTCGCTGGCTCTACGGGCCCACTCGACAGGCGCTGGCCATGTGTGCCGGAAAATTAGTGCGAGCGACTAAGCATTGGATGAAGCTAGGACCGGCGTTGCCTTCAGCGCGCACTCTCCGTGGACGCGTATCGATCAGGATAACCGAGCGGGAAAACGTTCGTAATCCAATTGAGCGTTGTCTATATTCGGAGATGTGGAGGCATGAGAGCACTATTTTTGTCTTTACGCTTCGAGAATATGTGTTTGCCGACGGCTCAAAGAACGTGTGCGTTTGCTGATCTTGTGCGTGTACACCTTTCTTGCATTTTTTTTTTCGTTTACGTTTTCTCTCGGTTTAGTCTGGCCGTGCTATGGAGCGAGTAATAGAGATTAATGGGAATTATCCACCGCAATTTCACCTCCTCCCACACACACACACAAAAAAAAAAATATTTCCGCTTGCCTCCTCCCCCCCGTCAGTCTTCGGCTGCCCATCGAACGAATATCTCAACATGTCTGTACTTCCAGCTCTGCTGAAATAAATAAATAAATGAGAACGTATATATATATATATATATATATATATACAAGACAGTCGGATATATTAGACAAGTAAGACAGCTGAGGAGGGTCAAAATTAACTGTGTGATTATTATTATTTTTCGTTACGTTAGCTTATCATACCGTCTAGGAAAGATCGGTGGTGTGGGTTTTAAATGTTCAAATATTAAAGTTTTTCGTCATTAGGATCAAATACGCACTGCAGTGATGACGACGATACGTCACATGAGTATCCAGACACGTCTGAAGTGCCGTAAGATCTATGTTTATAGCTAGAGCAGGGCACACTGGGTGAGCAGTGGGAAGTGGGCAGTGGTCGTGTAACCTTATCTGACGCGATAGCCGGTTTAATTAGCCGCATTCACTGAACTCCATAAGACTAAAATACCTACACTGGATGGTCAAACTTGCCCAGAAGCAGGAAATGGCACCTAGGAATATTTTCTCGTGTGACGTACCGAGGAACAACATTGCCAAAGTCACAGGGTCAATTTCTATAGAAGCTACAGGATGCGAAGGGGAAGGCAAGAATCCTACAAATGACACACAACATCTAATGTGTGATGATGAGGTTCAATGCCATCGTGTTGAATGATCACAGAAAACTTCAGCACAGAGCCGTTCAGCAAATGGCATATAAGAGTTTTTTTTTTTTTTTTTCGTACTGTGGGTCGCTTAGGAGGCATTTGGTCTGCACGTCATACATATCGGCCGCTTCAAAATTCAATAATTTGCAACGCAATGGTTATGTGTTCGGTCTGCTGCTTCGCAATGAAGCTACCTTCTCACAGCCGCATAATTTTATTCCGCTTAATTTTCGTCTAGACAGTTTGACCCATAGTGCCATCAGCGTGGTGAAAAAAAAAAAAAAACGCGCCAGAAAATGGACCACACTTTTCCGAGGTATACAGCAAGGAGGAACTGCACCTGAAGCTCACCTGCCGAGAGGACAGTCGAAGCTGAAGCGAAATATGGAGGTATGGTAAACAGGCGAACAGGGGCAACGAAAGCGCTTGAAACACATAATGCCGGACCGGCATGCTGCCGCAGGATACGCTGCGCGCCGGCGCATCGAAAAGTAGGCTCACGTAAGGGCGCACAGCGTTTTTTGCCTCACCCGGCGTCGCTACGCACCGCGTTGGAGGCGGCTTCCGATGGCCACTATGCAGCAGAGACAAGAGCGGCAACCACAGTATATGTATGTAGCGTCGTGTGCCCGCGTGGTCAGTCAGCCGGTGAGGCTCCGGCAAGGTTACTCCGATTGAGTCTCTCTTTCGCGGATAGAGGGGAGACGGGGGGGGGGGGGGGGTGGAGGCGACCCTGCGCCACCGGCATTGTGCCTTGAAGAGCGCGGTGCTCGTATCAGGTCATCTATCACCGTGGCCGGGCGGCTTTGCTCTCTGGTCAAGTCGAAGCGGGGCAACGGCGCGCATTCACAGCCCGCTGCGGTGTAGGCGCGGTCAAAAACCACTCCGGGTCGTCGAGCCACGGCTGTAGCACGTGACCCGTCGCGAACAGCGTACGCCTCGGTGCCTGCATGCGTGCCACCGGCGAGCCTATTCACGCCCCGACGCTCGGTGGAGAGGCTTGCGCGGAGGGCAAGCTTTCAAGCTTTTGTTGAGGTCCGGCGCGGTTTTAATGCTCTGTCTCGCTTAAATCGTGCAGTGGTGTGGTGGGCCCAGCTCGCGCCAGCGGAAGCGGTGACTGCAAATGGAGCACAGCACGTCACAAATTATATGAATTGCGCTGCTCTACTGCTGTAGACAATCAATGGGGACTTCAATTATGAATTTTGATTAGTTTGCCTATTGTATATACAGGGCTGCTTTAACGTCTGCTTTTTCAGCTTGCACATCGTCTTCTGCACATCTTCAGTAAAATTTAAGGGTCTTCGCTATACCTTGGTTAATTGACCCGACATCAATATTGCTAAGATGCACAGAACGTAAAAAAATATTTAATGCTGAACACTAATATGAAATTCTCACTGCCTTGTTGCGCGGCTTTCCGCAATTCCGAAGCCGCGTTTCGCTTGATCACCAGCGCGCCAACACGACGCGTAGCGAATGATTGCATTGCGCACGCATTCTTAGCCAAGCCGGTCATTATGATGTGTACCGCGTTATTCTTGGCACCACTCGTTAAATCCCTGTAGGAATGCAAACGGCCTGCGACAAAGGTAAGGGGCCCAATCACACTGCACCATTGTTCCGCTTGCGCAAGAACCTTTCGTGTCTCTCTGCAGGGCTGCCGGACTTGTTCTCGTATTAACGAACCTCCTCCCGCGTAGGAAGGTGCTCTCATTGGCCAGCGCACTGGCGCCAGTTAGTAATGATAGGGAACAGCATGACAAAGAGGTGATCGCAACTGCGACGGGCAAGTACGGACGACACTTACACAAAAAAGGTTTCATGAATGCAGGTCCTGGTATCTGTCCTTGACTAGCCGCTCTTAGCTCGAGCTTCCATAATACTGCATGGTATTGTCCACGCTCAAGCGAGTACAATTCAGCAATTCCTAAACCCCGCGGTCTCCCGACTCGCTATGCAACGGCTTTCGGTGTTGTGTGGAGTAGAAGGGGGGTCTTGTTTATTGCCTTTGCGTCACCCGTAAGGCTCCTGAAGTTGCACGGCCAACCGCCCGATATTCTCTGCCGCCGTGAGTCGCGGCTACTTCATCAATCTCAGCGACAAGTGACCGCCACCAAAGGAACTACCGAATCCCCCTCCCAGAGGCCTCTGGCGCAAGCATTCGTCTTCCGTGACGACGTTCTGCCCCCCCCCCCCCCTTTTTTTTTTCTTTGTTTTTAATTATTGCGGCTCCGCCTTCAGGGCAGGCAGCGAAGCACGTGGCACAGAGATTAAAGGCATTGTCGACGGCAGTTTTGGAAACTTCTTTTTTAAAGTTGCAAGCAGTCTGCGCGTGACAGAGTTATTGTTCCACGATAAAGGTGCGCTCGAAGAGTTGTCGGGTACATACACTTGAAGAAGCTCGGCGTTAATAATTTATAACTACTCAATTCGTCTTGTCAGTGGAAAAAAAGTACGTACCTTGGAAATTACGTCAGCACGTTTTCAGGAAGTATATGATAAACAAGGCTCATAGGGAAGCTTTACAATGTATTTGTGTTATTACGGTCATATGCCCAAATTCGCAGAAAGTACGGTTGCTACGATAGAGAACTCCTTATCTCCATAAATAACGGAGCAGTGCATCGCAATGCAGCCACAAAAGTTATCGCACAAGAAGCTTGTTCGTTTGTTTGTTTGCTTGTTTGCTTATTTGGTTGTTTGTTTATTTGTTTGTTCTTCTCTCGAAACAAGCGCAATGGGAACATGTGTTTGCAATAACAGAAAGATGATGGTAACGGTAGGCGCATCGCATATCTATAGACTGAGCTCTACGAGGCAGTTTCTCTGCGCTTGTACTTGAGTTTCCCAGAAATATGGGTGAAAGTTCTCAATCAATGCAGACAGTAACACGCACTGCGACTGCAAATAGTACATCTCCTGACCTACGTTCGTATGCCTTATCACATCATAAATGCAGGTAAACGGCGCGAAACATCTGTCATGCAATCTCTTACACTCTCGCGTGTAGCAAGTGACATCGCGGGCCAGTTGGTAACAAACCATATTGGTAGAAATTTAATCCCGAACTACCTAGTCGAAAGTCTACCCATGAACACCTCTTCGAATCTGGCTAGCTATCTAACCGGCTCAACTAACTGGCAGGCGCTCCGGTGCTGAGTTGCACCGGGGGTGGGTGCGCACCAATGGCATGGCAGCACGCAAGTACTGTCTGTAGATGGGTCAAACACGTCAGCAGCACAGCGTGCGCTGTGCGTGACGTTACTGCTAACACTGGTGGTTGTCACGAGCCGGTGCTCTCGGTATCGAAGTTTATCGACGTGCTATTCAATTGTTGCGAACAGTTTCATTCCCAAGTATCATCACGTGTGAACGGCCTTCAAATCTCGTGTTTAACGGCGTCAATAGGAAGAAGTCTGTCGACTCATGCACGCGTTGTTTTCTCAAATAGCGCGTTAATGAAACGCTTCCCTTGTCAGTGCTTAGCGCATGGAAAGACTAATGGTTTGTGCTCCAAAAACGGGTTTACGAAATAATCGAGACGTTTTGGTATAGCTTCGAACAAATTCACTTTTTTTTTTTTTTTGCTGCTGGTGAACTCCATCCATCGTGAACGGGGCTCGAAAGAAGCAGAACATGATGGCGAAATGAAGCAGGATCAATCCGCCGCAATGTGCGACCACGGACACCGAGCTCTTCGCTACGAGTTTGTTTGCTATAACAAAGTGCGCTCTAGCTCAGATCTCAGCTTCATTAGGCGTCATTTTATTGACCTTGCGCAAAACATCGTGTGAAGAACGAATGGAGCGATCGAGAATAATGCTCGGTAATCACCGTTAAGGAAGGCAATCCCAAATGCACGGAGTGTCGATTCAAGCCATCGTTCAATCGTGTTTTCATTACAGAATATTTCTAGCCCAGACCACGCACATTACTGCTACGGGCATAGGCGCATTTATATCGCTTTAACTATGCGTCAATGTATAAGCTTTTCTTTTTTTTTTTTTTTTGAGACATAAGCAAGAGCAAAAAGACAACGTGGAAGAAAGAATCAACCAAACGGTGAAATGAGGCAACACAAATATAGTGCACAAAACATAGAAAGAAAAATAAATTAACTTCGACCAGTTATTATTGAACCAGCACCCTTATTTTGCAAGTGTAATTCTTCGCTTTTATTGTTTCGCACAAGGGAAGCTCGACAAAGTATATTCTCTAAAAAAATTTACCGGTGTAGGTGACCGCAATATGAAATCTACTGCATTAATTAAGCACACCATTATTGGCACCCCTCTTTCCTCTCATCCTGTAATGAAACAAAAAGGGGGGTGGTGACATATGCAAAAAGAAAGGAAGGAGTGTCATGGATTTTATGTACTTATCTGCAAAATACCCTAAATGGGTCGACGCGACTTTAAAACGTAGTAAATTTTGCTTTAAATGGGGCGGAGCAAGAGGTGCATGTTTGTTATACGCATCGAAAGACTTGAAGACCGCTGAACAGACATTGCCTTTGCGATTTTCCTTAGAAAACGGGTGATTAAGTCGGTCCGATAGCACATTTCTGCCCCCAGTAATTGCTGGCAGACACCCCGAGCTGCAGTTTTGGAAGAAATGTCGTTTCGCTTTGAAAGAGCCTGTCGTCTATGCGATCCTTGCCCGACAGTAAGCGATACAGATCTGAGCCTTTCTGAACGTATAGCTCTATTTAATGTCTCGCCGCGCTATCACTACGTAGTGTTTTCGCTAATTTCTTGAGACTTCCACGGTGACAGCAGAGACCGTTCTCACAAGAATATATCAGCGCCGCTATATAACATACTTTCAACACCTGATAAGAGATTGCGATAAGAGGGTACGAAAATCCACAATATCTATGTGAGTGGGCATACTTGTAGTGACACAAAAGGTGGTTGTTTACGAATTTTCACAGCTGCAGAAATTACAATGAAAATGTGTGTTTCTGACGTACCGCTATAGAAGTTATACGAGATAACTCTGAAAATAAGTTAGGGTAGAAGGGGGGGGGGGGGAATTGGTGCAAAGATAAAAAAGGTGAGACTGAAAACAAATGAAGAAATGGTTTCAATTCAATTAACTTCTCTGTTTCTCTAAGTTATCATAATCAGTGAAAAGAGAAAAACAGGTAACTGCGTTTAGTTTGACTAGATCTCAATGTGTACGCGTGTTCTTGAAAGCAGAATGTGCTCTTCAGAAAAGTGAAGACAACGAGAAAACGCAGCTACAAGAAAATTCATGTAGCTGTATTAGATTACCGACCATTTTGTTCTATTCCTGGCGTTAGTGGTAGTTCCTAGTACGTTACAGAGTGAGTTGCCTGTATATGTTCCAAAAAATGCGAGAGAAAAAATATGTGGCTGAACTTTTTTTTATTGGATGCGTGCCTATTAGAGCACAGCTATAACAAACATGAGCGAACCTACCGTACAACTACAACTGTCTGCTCCTGAACTAAGACAGACCCTGAAGTACTTCACCGTGGATCGGCGCGCAAGATTGGGGTATGGATTCTTGAGGAAACTGCCGCTGCGGCGAGAGCAGGTCCGAAACAGAAGTATCGAGAGCGCCATGTTTTGCGTCAAACTCACTGGTTCGCACAAATGGTGAGAGAACCACCTGGGTTTATTACCTGAGCACGAGTGATGTTGTATGCAAGCGTGCTGAACGATTAGGGTGCCATTGTTGCTAAAGAGAAAAGAAGAAACTGAGTTAAAGGTGGTACCTTGAAATGCACGTGTTTCCGCCAGTTGAACGCTTGACATTACAGTCCTGTGCAATAGTGCTTTATTTGTCAATCGCATGCTAGTGTCTTCTTACTGCAGCGTGCAGTTTACACGGTATGCTTGGGCAAGTGACGCCCGAAAATGCTTTGCGTGATCAGGCGCTTTAAGCTGTGTACGCAGCGTATGAAAATAACAAACTTCGCAGCTTTCATGGTTAGCCACAACGTCAGTGATAAGCGCATAAGGCGCACAAGTATGCCGCTCTGAGTCTAGCAGAATGAGACGGAGTACGTCAGCGAGAAAGCAGCCTCGGATCGGATCGGAAAACATTTATTGGGCTCTAGAAAAGAGATCTTCGCGGCTTCAGACAGCCTCTTCCATCTTCTGATGGATTCTTCTGTCTGCAATCACGGGGTTGGTGCCCTAGTCCAAGGCTCCACTGAGTATGGCCAACCCGCGAGCTCGCTCTACTAGGCGCTTTTGGCCGTTCAAGCTTACGCTGGAAAGCATACTCTCCCACTGTTCCGCACTCGGGTTTTTAATTTTATAGATAGTTGGGGACTCAATATCTTGACAGCAGCCTGGGAGACATTGGGGAAGACGACGAAGTGTCTTCTTGGCAGAACACTTGTTTCTATGCTCTGTGAATTTTTGGTAAAATCTTCGGCTTTCGAGGTGCCTCGCCTCCCCGTCTTGCAGCCATGGACGCGGAGCATGCTAGAGGCCCGCCTGGCCAGACGTCATCACAGCCGTCAACCGCAAGGAAGCGAGTTGGCTCCCCCAGTGACACCGAAGACACCGAGCTGTACTCCATGTCGGACGACTCATCCGACGACGGCTTCATACCCGTCCGGAGTAAGAGGGCGAGAAGAAAAATCGTCAACACAGCGCCGTCAACTCCTGCGAGCACAACGACTATGAAGTCAAGGCCTGCGCGCTGGCCACACGTCATCATCTATATGCCGGAAGAGCCATCAAGCAACCTACGATTGCTGAACAGGCAAGCCCTATCCATTTTTCTGGAACGTGCGGTGCCGGATCAAATTAAAGATATAAGAATAAATCCACGCAAGAATATACTCGCCATAGATGTGTACAACGCGACTGCGCTTGGAAAACTTCAAGCGATCACGGAGCTAGGCGGATTCAAAATGCGCCCCTTTATCCCGATCGACGACACATCCATAGCCGGTGTGATTTACGACATCGACATAGCCATTCCTAATGATGACTTACCTAGCCTCATCAAGCCGGCATACGAAGGCACGATCATTACGCAAGTGCGCCGCCTTGGGAATACGCGCTGCGTAAAAGTAATATTCAAGGGGGATTGTATCCCATCCCACGTTAAAGTCGGACATTTTCGACATCCGGTTCGACCATTCATCCAGAAGCCGCTTCAATGCCATCAGTGTTTCAGGCTAGGACACGTCAAGGGCGTGTGTCCCAACTCGCTACTGTGTCCCCGTTGCGCTGAACCTCATGCAGAACAGACCTGCGGTGCCACGGTCCTGAAGTGTGCCAACTGTAGCGGCCCTCACGCGGCCTCGTCGAAAGACTGTCCCCGCATCAAGAGGGAACGCGCGGTTCTCAAGCAAATGGCCAGAGACAATTCGGCCCACAGGGAGGCAGCCAAAGTAGTCCGGCGTCGGCGTCGACGTCGGCACCATCGTACGTCTTCGAAGAAGACGCATGCGCGAAGTGACAGTACCCACTCCTCTGCGGTGCCAGTTAGCCGCGCCGCGAAAGGGCCCACCACTTCCACGAAGGAAGCAGAAAAGACTCTATCTTTAGAGGAATGGCCTACGCTACCGAGCCGCTCCCTTGCGAAAGAACCTCAGAAGGTCGGGGCCCCACCTGATCCTTCTCCGGCCATGGATGATTCACCCAAAACAGACCGTCAAGTCATCTCGGTGCTACGTTCTCTCATGGAGGCCATTCGAGCGCTTTTAGTGGACATGAGGACACCATCTGCTCGAAGCGCACTTAAAGTGTTGGACGCCTTAAGCCCAGTGCTTGCATCCCTCAACTAGAAAGATGGCTACTCATACCCCATCCTTCCGGAAAGAAGTCAAAGCAGCGTCCGTCATCCAGTGGAACGCCAGAGGGCTAAAATCACGAATTTCAGATTTTCGTCAGTTTGTCTACACCAATGGGTTTCCACTCATCGTCATTTGTGAGCCCAACTTGTCGAAACCAATAAGACTGTCAGGATACGAGTTTATCATGTCATCAACAAACGGTGCATGCAGCAAAATCGTCGTTTTTGTTCGTCGTGAACTCACCTATGTTTTGCAACCAATTGCGCCCCACGACGACAATCAATATATATGCATCACAGTTAAAAAGAACAAACTCTTGTTTACTCTCATAGGCGTGTATATATCGCCTTCCAGCAATTTCGATACCAAAAGATTTGAGGATATCTTGAGTGTTTGTCCCGCCCCATGGGTCATCATAGGAGATTTCAATGCGCACCATCCAGCATGGGGAAGTACAAGGACAAATGCAAGAGGACGAAGATTGGCAAGTATCGCCCACAACTATGGCCTTACTCTCCTGAACGATGGTAGCCCCACCTTTCTTCGAGGCGTGACATACGGCAGCTGCCTCGACCTTGCTTTCGTCTCCAACTCTCTCGCCAGATGTGTGAAGTGGTTTCCAGACATTGAGACACATGGGAGTGACCACATTCCCACCTATCTGAACATCAAAGGCTTGTCGTCTACATCAGGCTCACGGAATACCATTCGGACGATTCAATGGGCCAACTTCAAATCTGAGATGGAAGATGCCTGCCGCGAGGGCCTACCCTCTGGGTTAGAGCAAACGATTAAAATGACGATGCAAAACGCCACTCGCATGATGACGATCTCTTCCACGCGAAATGACTTCGACATAGAATTAGAGCGACTTCGAGCGCTTCGTCGCCGGGCGGAACGTCGATATCGACGTACAAAATCAATCCATGACCTTAGGGCAGCCAGGAGGATGCAAAAGAAGATTCAGCGTCGTATGGATAGATTAGCGTCGGAACGGTGGGCAACGTTTTGCCAGACACTCGACCCTCGCAAGCCACTGTCTCATATTTGGAAAACGGTGCAAGGTCTGCGTTGCCTTCCGGAACGGCGTTTTCCATTCAAGGCGCTAGCGCTTTTCCAAGGGCGGCAAGACATCGATGTCGCAGAAGACTTTTGTGCGCGGATCGCAGACCAAGCGACTCGTCCAGATCCTCCAGCCCGAGCTGACGTCCCCCATTCCCGTGATTGCCGCATGGACCTTCCTTTTACAATGGAGGAGCTCGAAGCGGCACTAGCTCTCTGCAGGCGCTCATCATCTCCGGGTCCAGATGGTATATCATACCGGGCCTTGTGCTATCTCGGAGAGTCCGCACGGATAGAATTGTTGAGCCTTTACAACTCCTCATGGCAGGAGGGAAATGTTCCTGACGAATGGAAAGTAAGCCGCCTGGTGCCACTCTTAAAGCAGGGCAAATCCCCATTAGAACTCACCTCTTACCGCCCAATAGCACTGGGCAGCTGTGTAGGAAAGATAATGGAACGGATGATCCTTGGCCGCCTGGAATGGTACCTTGAATTTTACAAGATTTATCCGCTTTCCATGGCTGGTTTCCGACGTGACCGCTCTTCCATCGACAGTGTAGTTGATCTCGTTTCATATGTCCAGCACGAAAGGTCCCGTAAGCGTTTATCTGCAGCTTTATTCTTAGATGTGAAAGGGGCATATGATAACGTATTACATGAGGCCATTCTCGACGCTCTTGCGACGGTTGGCCTAGGTGGTCGAGTTTTCTTGTGGATTGCGAGTTACCTGTCTGCAAGATCATTCTATGTGTTAACTGACGATGGCCCAACTACGCGACGCTATACCAGCAGGGGCGTTCCTCAAGGCGGTGCTCTCAGCCCGACGCTATTCAACCTCGCTCTTGTTGGACTTGCTGAATGCTTGCCAACTACCATCAAGATTTCAACATACGCTGACGACATCTGTGTCTGGACTTCGGCAGTCACACGTCCTCAGATACGTGCGCGACTTCAAAGAGCGGCCACTTTGACAGCGAACTACTTGTGTAAACAGGGTCTCAGCATTTCACCTGAAAAATGCGCACTAGTCGCATTTACTCGGAAACCGATGACGCCTTATGTCATCTCAATCAATGGGCGGACCATTTCCTATGTCCGAAACCACAGATTCCTTGGCGTCATTATTGACCGAGACCTCTGTTGGAGCCCACACGTGGCCTACATGAAACGGCGCCTGACAGCTACTTCCCAGTTGTTCAAATACTTGACAGGGAAGACGTGGGGGATGTCAGTAGACGCAATGCTTAAACTCAACAGAGCTCTCTTTCTTGGTTTTTTAAGATACAGTCTACCTGTACTGAACAACACCTGCAAGACAAATATTCGTGTTCTGCAGGCAGTACAAGCTCAAGCACTCAGAGTCTGCCTTGGTTTGCCCAGATGTACGTCAACAGAGGCGACTCTTGCGATTGCTCGGGACCATCCAATGCGAACTCACATTACGGTGGAAGCCCTGAGAACGCACATCAGACATTTTGCACGTGCCCCCTATCACCACCTTGCAGCACTACCTTCAGACAGGCACCAATCATCATTCTCTAAAACTATCAACAAGTACAACGACAAACTTCCCTCGGGCTTCACCGCTGCATCTAAACCATCGATACCCCCTTGGTGTCTTATCAGCCCCACAGTACATCTCAGTGTACCAGGAATCGGAAAAAAGTCTGAACTGTCGTCGCCTGTCCTCAAACAACTGTCTCTGCTTCTTCTGCACGAGAGGTACGCGGACAGTGAACACATTTATACTGATGGTTCCACAAACACCCAGTGTTCGTCCGGTGCTGTGGTTGTCCCAGCAAAAGCTATTACCATCAGCTTCAGGACTGACCACCCGACAACGTCGACATCTGCTGAACTAGCTGCTCTTCGCGCTGCACTCCGTTTCGTCAGTCGGGAGCCACCTCGACAATGGTCCATCTTCAGCGACTCAAAGGCAGCCCTACAATCTGTACTATCAGCTCTGCGTCGCGGGCCATTCGAACAGCTCGTATTCGATATTAGATGCCTACTCCATACATCACAGGAGAAAGGACACCACGTGACGTTTCAGTGGCTGCCAAGTCACTGCGGCGTCACTGGAAACGAAGACGCCGATAATGCCGCTCGGGCAGCTCTTGAAGACGCACAAGAAGAGGCCATACCGCTTTCACGATCCGACGCAGCTAGCAGACTTCGAGTGCTTGCACAGGACATGACGCTCTCTTCATGGTGCACACCAAACAGCCAGACCAACCAGAGCAACCGTCAATACCACCTGCCCTCTTTGATGCATCTCTATATGCCAACTGGACTCCGCCGAAGCGAGGCGACTCTGCTTTATCGCTTATGGTTAGGGGTGGCTTTCACGAAATCTTACTCATTCCGCATTGGAATGGCCGACAACGCTCTCTGCAATGCCTGTCTTTGCGAGGAGACGCTGCAACACATTCTGTGCGACTGTCCTGAATATAATGTTCAGCGACAGTCCCTGGCATCCGTTCTCGCGCACCTTGACACTAGACCATTGTCCCTCGACACGATTTTCACATGCCGCCGACAGAAGACATCGCAGGTGAAGGCGACGAAGGGACTACTTCAGTTTTTGAGAGAGACGGGATTGGACAAGCGGCTCTGACAGTGTTATCACGTACAATGCCAGATTGATGGACTCTACCGGACGATGTTTGTGTGCTGTGATATGTGCTCTCTCTCTCTCTCTCTCCCCCTTCCCCATCTTTCATCGCCCCCATCCCTCTCCCATGTGTAGGGTAGCAAGCCGGTTACGCTAAACTGGTTAACCTCCCTGCCTTTCCTTCTCTACTTTTTCCTTCCTTCCTCCTGGGAGACATCAGAAAAGGGAAGCTAGAATAACGCACCCATTGCACGCACGTGGCAGCGTCTACACGTATATCATGGAGCAAAAGAAAGAAGAAAAAAAAACGCCCTTTAGACGATTATCTCCCCTGAAGAAGGAGTGACGTGCCAGGCGCTGCAGTTGCAGCGCTTCGACTCAAAATACGCCACAAAACAATGGCATGCGTACATAAAATGCATTTGTCTGCCATGAAAATTGCGAATGTTTGAATGACTCTATGTATTCTATTAAACCGGTTCAAGCTCCGTGGATGCAGTCGACTTCGATTCTTCGGTGCTTTCTAAATTCGCTGTTCTGCTGCGACCATACCGTGGCCGGCCTTTCTAGAACACACGACTGCTTACTGTCGGAATGCTCAGGTGACACATTACGAATTTTATGGATTCACGTGATTCAACATGAATCCAATGCATATTCGCTCTGCGCAAGTGATCTAAAATTGGTTAATCAATATGGATCACCATGAGCAGAGCATCTACGCGTTCCTTCTTTTGCCGGCCCCACTAGTTGCGCGTTTCGGCTCTTTAGGAACAAGTTGACGCAGATGAGGCCGGTAAACTCGGTGTAGGAACGCTTCAAACACAATACTGACAGCAGAACGGACAAGACGTTGCGCAAGAAATCTGAATAAGCGGCATCCTGTCAGCCACGCAACCTTCGTATGCTTTCCTTCATCGAGACTCTGATCCTCTCCGGTTAACCTGAAAGATGCCGAAGCTGCAGAAGCCGCACGCTCGATGCATTGTTCGCACAATCATTGTTTCACGTCGAGAAGCATTCCCTGGGTGCCCCGTTTGCGTTTGCGCACGCCGTAGCCTATTGTGAAGCGCTTTGGCCCCACTGGTCGCCCACGCCTGGGGAAACCCTAATCTCCGCATTCAGCGCATATATATATACCTGGCGGGCGTACGCTTCGCATCTGTTCCCTTCGATGGAAAATTAAACAGGCGCAATCTCGATAATAGGATACGCACACCGATTGCAGCCACGGCGCCTCGTCACGCCACAGCTGCACGTAGACTATACTACTGGCCCTGGCAGCAGGTCGCCAGGTGCCGGCGCATAATTAATTTGCCATTCTCTTACCCAAAGTGGCGCCTCTCGTTCTTTTTGCAGTTCTTTCTCCTCACTAGTCTGCCTCTCTACGACCATGCGTGCATGTTTGTAAGCATTGGGCACGTCAATGCTAATGAGTTCTTCGTCAGCATTCACGCGTGCATTTGCGGGGGAAAGAGAAGAGAAAGAGGTGATAGCACACGTTACAGCGAGTATGCACGAGCGGTCAATGGATCACGTGGTCTGCGCTATACACTTTCGGGTATTTTTCGAGCGAGCGAGTGGAGGCACCACTTTTCGTGGAGGCGAACAACGCGAGCGTGCTATACGAGACAGGAGCAGGCCTGTGTGTGTCGCCCAGTCTTCTCACCGTGGCTTCTCGCCCGCACTCGATGCACACAGCTCGTTACGCCCACCTCTGTAGAGATGACGCATATTCGTGGCCGTCGCATTTTTTCTTTGTGCCTGTTTCGGTTTCATCGTTTTCGACCTATTGGATTTCTTTCCACGCCTTCTGACTTTGGACTATGGCTTCAGGCGCGAATGTGCTAAATCAGCATGGCGTCACTTGCATAACCATCTCGCACAAGCCATCGTGGTGGCTAGAATGCGCTACGTGACAGATTTTGTGCGCTCCGCGTGGCGTCCTGTCACCGAACTCATGCCGCCTGAAACCTACGGTAACGGAAAAAAAAAGTCGCAGTTTCGCAAGAAAGCTGAAGCATCGATTGCAATAGCACATTATCAGACATCCATACGAAGTAATGATAGTACTTTTATCGGCCGTATCAACTTGTAAACATTCGCGTGGTACCTAAACTAACAAGAATGGTGCCAGCGTGCGCAGTAAGTATAAAAACATTGCACTCGGTGACCGCGGCCACTCGCTGTCGAAACGCTGGTGCGAGCAAGTATGACAGCAACACCGAGGGAAGGACCTTAGTGCTCTGTATAGACCTTTTCATAGGGCGAGGAGGATAGGTCGCTCGAAGAGCCTTTCCTCCTCTCTGGCTTCGGCGATCCGGGGCGGCACTGCTTGAAAGTATTGCTGTCGCGTGCTGCGGAACGGTTTCGGAATGTTTTAGATCTTACTTGGTGAAATTTACGCCATGTACGTTCATATAAGGTCGTCAGGGAAGCCTTTCAGTGCTTCGGTAACTACAGCAGGCAGAAATACGTCTTGGGGGTGCAAAAATGTGACGCGCTTTATCAGCCGCGGTGTCCGCACTTTATCAGTCACAGTGTGTGTATGTGCTGTGAACTATTTTGCTTATATCGGTTTCAATTCAACAAAAAAACCGGTGTCACTGTATTACCAGCATTAAATGGTGAATCAGCTCACTGTCTGGTCGCTTGGCGTAGGAAGTAAAACATAAAACATAAGAGCGCATGCTCGTGCACGGCCAACCTAAGGCAACCACGAAACATCTAAGCGGCAGGTGCTATCAAATACTTGCGATGCACCACCTGACGCATTCTCACGCATTTCAAGTATAGTAGGCTTGAAATTACTATATGTCTACGCTAGCCTTCTTGCATGAGACCGATGGCGCTGCTAAACACAGCGATCACTGCGGTTGGTGAACCAGCACGATAGATATATGAGCTCTGCGCTTCGGCATGGCCTTTTTGGCCTGTATACAGCCGTCATATATGAGAAGGATCGCATAAAAAGAATGCGATGACCATTTTTGATCACAAAATTTCCGTAATACGTGTGAGTGCATCGTAGAGACGGAACGAACACAACAAAAAAGAACGGTTATAGATATATAACCGCTGATGCCGTATGCTTTGACCATGCGGTATATAGAACAAAGATATCTGTAATCCAGCACTTACCACTGCTTAGGACGCTCGCGCAGTTCGTAAACAGTACCTTTGCTGGACAAGCTTAATTCAGATGGTAAGGTATGCTGCTATTACTAGCCAAAACTATTTTATTCCGGGGCGCATACCTCAACCATAGAACAAAGTAGTCACGCAATGTAACCTGCAGCGAACAGTTCGAACGCTTGTCAAGGTATAACATCACAGCTCTTATCGTAGCAGAACGGTACTCACGCTGTTACGATCGTCGCGTGTGTTTCATGGCACCTAAACCGCAGCTAAGAAGTAGAGGATAATACTGCAATAAGATCATATTAGAGAATGGAACGTTCAGAAATACACAACGGATCTCCGAGGCTGATTGTAGGCTCAAATATGCACGCACACATCGCGCTGCATGTTCGGTCCACCTCAACGCCAGCAGAAACTCCGTCCACGACGCCTTAAACCACTTCAGCATTTCTTACAGAACCCTTTACCTTGTAGAAGACGCACGTCATACTAAACAGACCGCGCGACCGTGAAAACAAACGCCAGAACCTACCGTCATGCAAAACTACCGTCAGAACCTACCGTCATGCATACCTGTCATGCAAAACGCCGCTCTCACCCAAGCCATTATGGCGCTGCTCATAGGCGGCGCCACTGCGCTCACAATATGGCGGCGCCCACGAAAAAACGGTGTATAGCTTCAACGCAAACTCAGAGCCGAGAACCAAAGCGCGAGAACACAGCAGGCACAAAGCTAGGAGCCGTCGACGCAGCTAGACTCTACCCCCGACGCAGATCACCCTCGAGGTGCGGCCGCGCGACCCTGCGCAGCCGCCACATATGCACTTGCAGCCGGAGTAGAACGCCACCCGCCCTCCCTCACCACCCCCGGTGCCTCGCAACGTTGGGTGCCTCGCGCGCGACGGAAGACGGGGCACTTCCTCTCCGCTTTGCTCCTTGCGGTGCGACATTGAGCCGCCGATCGTCGGCTCCCCTCGCACGCTTTTATACGCGCATAGAGCGTAGGGCTCGCGGCGAAGGTGTTGTCGCCCTGGGACTCTATGCAGAACATCACGGCGACGGCAACGGCAGAAATGCGCCTGGAGTGTCCGTATAATTGCTATCGCAATAAAAGGGAGTTCATTACCGTAGTTCCGACATTCTGAGCAGTGGCACATTCTATAATTTATTCAAAAAAGAAAAACATTCTTGATGATGCCAGCCAGTTGCTATAGTTCTGACGCAGTGAACTACGACACGGCATTTTATCTTTTAAGAATCGTCTAGGGAAAGTCTTTGTTTGTCTGTCTCTCTTCTTGACGGATTGTTTGTTTCACAGGATTGGCATTTCATAATAAACTGAGAATTTCACTATTACAAAGCAACTTATACAACCTATGACCGTGGAGCAATAGAACCTTCTAACTCGCGGACAACTTTCTGTGGCAATGAAGGGAAAGCTACGGAGGCAAAGCGCGCACAAGTGAGAGCGCTTCTGAAAAAAGTCCCGTGTTTTCCTCCACGTTAGCTTAGGCTGGGGAAGAGAAGACACAAAAACTTTATTAGCAACAGTTAAATAAGATAAGACACACCAATTAACGTAAAAGTTTACTTATCTTGCGGCTTTTCCCTTCCGCGTCTGAGCAAACGCGAAACCGTCGCACGTGAAGCTGCGTCGATTCAGCGTCTGTTCCGAGCAACCAAAACCACTGTCAAACGCTGGCGGACTATACTTGGCGTGGTAAAACATGTGCAGCAGCCACGCGACCGTAGGTTTCTCTATTCTCTTCTCTATTGTCCACAAATATAGTTGGCTAGTTGTTTTCCGGGAGGCGAGGAATAGAAGTCTTTAGACTTGCATTCAAAAGCTTTGTATTGTTTAGTTTTGATAAATGGAGTGTGTGTTACTAGTGGTTATAATATCAGTCCATAGTTGCTGAAAGAACCCTTGGTCTCACAGTCTCTTCGTACATTTTAGGTGGTGCTTTGTCTACATCTAGATTTGGTGCCCAGATGTCAAGGGGGTGCGCATTGCGGGACCCTATATCTAATAACTCGGCTGGAGCGAACGGTGCAACGCACTTTCTACTTTATGACCCACTGCAGTTACAACGTTGCATATTAATCGTAGAATAGGCTGGTTTTGGTGTAATTTCCGCTTGTTTGTGTCGACAAGATGGTGATAGCAGATGCTGCATTACAGTGCCACCATATTGAAAATACGTTTAAGCATGTACAATCGACGGAAGACCAAGTACTCAGTTGGATCGAATGACGTAAATGTGACAAGCACCACAGAATTAAAATTATGTAAAAATATGAAGAAAATGAGCAAGTGGTTATGTGACACGTGCGCCATAAACACATATTCAGAGCAGAAAGAAAGACGCCAATATGTTTAAAAGTGCTTACAAACTCCTATGCAGTCCTGACTTTTGTGGCGTTTGATAAGCACACGCACACTTGAACTAACATTATACTCTGTCGCACACACAAGCCCACACGCAAACACACTAACGCTATGTGTGTTGTACCATATAGGAAGCTATTGTGGTACACACACAAGCCACACACACACACTAACTTTATGTGTGTGCCACACGCGCACGCGCACACATAATTAAACTAACGCGATGTGCGTATGATTGTTCAACGTACATACTAATCATGCCCTGTGAGTTGTGCCGGAATTCGCAGTGGAGAGCTCCTGATTGATTTTTGCCACTACATCCGGTTTCATAACGTGCATCTCTGTCCGTACACATATATTAAAAACAGTAGCAATTACGCATTACGCTTCTATCAGAATGCAGACGCCGTCGCGCGACATCGGAGTTCATTATTAAAGCACAATGTGATCACAAATAGTTGTGAACATATTGTAGTGTTTGCAACTGTTATTACCCTATATAATGGGAGTTTTACGTTACTGGCGTCACACGCCCATTGTTCGCCCGATAAAGCCTGCCGTTTCAATAACACACTCAAAACCACTCTCCTCTTTCCCTCCGGCCCCCACTCTTTTCTCCGCTGCTAACAATAGGAGAAGCCCGGTGTCGGTCTCTCGCGAAATCAACATTCTGTCCAACAGCCAGACAAGAAAGAACACCGGAAGTAGCGCAAGCGAGATCCGTTCAAAGCGAGGAAGCTTACGCTATCTCTAACGTCCCAACGCTTGTGCGACGATTCGCGAGGCGGAAGCAGCGGAAACAAGGGCACCCACTAAAATAATATACTTCACTCCGTTCCAAATGCGCCCCCGATGTCACAGCGGGTCTCTCGTGTTTTCCCGCGCGTTTTCGCCGCATTCACTCCGTCAGGCAGTCCGCACGGGGCCCCTGCCGTTGCATCTCGCTACAACAAACTTCCTGCGTCTGCCCCCCCCCCCCCCCCCCCCCCCTCCCCCGCCTTTTTTCTCGGTCTGGCTCCCCCGCATCATTCTTCCATTGTTACACCGGCGCTCCTGCTAACGACACACGCTTTAGGCGCGCGCGTCCGGGTGTCGGATATGGTGCTATACGATCTCGCACTACCAAACACCAGCGGACGAAGGTGGTGCACAAACTGAACCACTTAGGCCGTGTATTTTCAACAGAAAAAGAAAACAAAAGAAAAGAAATGAAATAGAAACGCACACACACCGTTTTCCTTTCATTTTGTTTCCGTTTGAGGCCTCGTCTATTACCCTTTATTTCACTCGGCCCTTGCAACTACCTCCCCCATTTCTCGCTTTGGAGCCATTCTTTGTGTACCTGAGATGGATGGGACACCTAGGCCGCGGGGCAAGAAAAGACAGACGGAAAAAAAAGAAAGAAAGAGGGGGAAAAAGTGATACTCGCAGCACACAGCAACGGCGACGCAGTTGCGTTCATAATGGCCCTTCTCTTTTCTTGCATTTATCTCACGCCATGCCGCGCGCCTGTCGCCACAGAAAGAAGAGGCGGCAGCAGCAGCGATGACAACAACAACAAACGGCAAGAATACGTCGTCGCGATAAGACTCTAATGACGCGCTGTGATTTCTCTGCGGCCCACATCCGACAGCGTTCGGCCACGTGTTTTGCCACCCTTTTCTCTCCGGGGTGGCCAGATCGCTTCGCCGTACAGTATGTTTATCTGTGTTTATTTTTTTTTCTATGCGGCTCTCTTGCCAGCGCGTTCGCACACGCACGGACGTACAAGCACGCGCAAAAGATGACGCACTTTGCGCCGTAAATAGATGATCTCGAACTGCAGCGCTCGTTTGCGTGCGATGCTCGAAATACGCCGTACAACGCACCGTTTTCCGGCGCTTTTGTTGGGACTAGGGCACGCTACGGCACGATACAGGGCACGCCGGCTAACACTTAGTGGCGCTAACGCGTTGGAAAATCGACACCAGTAATATTGTCGCGTTCTTTTGTGTGTATATATGAACTAATGAGGGTGATCTCAAGGAAGGAATGTCAGGATTATTTTAACGCGACTACATTGAGGGCCCCGTGTCACAGTAAACAGCGGCGGCGTTGGCGTCCGGCGCCGGCGTCCTCGTGAGCGATAATTCTCGTATATTTTTAGGGATATGTATATGCCACCCCATGCTATATCATATGCGCTATATGCGGGTTATAGTGCCCCACCATTCTGTCACCAAAGTGGCTCATACCTTGTCTTACATTCTTGACAAAGTCACTCTTCGGAATTTTCAAAACGACAGCCCACAAACAAATGTTATGAAACAAGATACCGACAGCGTACGCCTTTCATGTTAAATCTTCCGAGGCTGAAACATTGAAGGTGCGAAAAAATAACAAAGACTTGGAAATAATGCAAGTATTTTGGCAGCGGCTGTGCACTACCTCCGGGACGGGTCCACAAAGGAGGCCGCGTTTCTACCAGAATGCTTGCCTTCGAGCATAGCATTTGGCGACAGCGTTTCCCGATACACATTACGCTGACATAAGCTGCAGCAGCCGGGAAGCGTGAGGAGCAGTCAGGGATCTTTGAATGGAACGTCCACTTTCTAACGTCCCATTCTTAAACGCGAAGTTTGTGCGTCCTCCAATAATTACACAGGGAAGTGATTGTTTTCTTGCGACAGTAGCTTTTCTGCATTTATACATAAGACGTTTGCCTGAACGTTTACGCTATGTTGTGCTGTTGTACGGCTTATATATAAGTTCGAGAGGTGAAAAGAAGATATTAAACACATTTAACTTAAACAATATATTAACACGTAAACAGTAGAATGCGTAGGACTCAATACAACATGATAGCGACAGCAATGTCTTAAGACACCATCGTAATGCGGCAATGCTCTCGTCCGTATATGCACCTGTACAACTAAGAAGCACCAGGAGGAGCGACTAACTATACTCCTGTTATTTCACTTTCTTTTAACCTTCAAAACACTCCTCAGCGAGGACAATGTGTGGTGGACTAAAACCACGCTTGTAAACTTCATCTTTTATACGTCCTCTTCAATGCTTTGGCAGGGACTCATCTCATAAACATACTGGTAACATTTTTTTTCCTTCTTTCAGTATCTGTTCACATTGCTTCTCTTGCAAGAATTCGCAGCTTCTTTTTCTCTTCTCAGCTGTTTATGCTTTTGAGCTGTTCATCCTGTACATCAGTGAACCGCAATTCTTTCTCCTTTCTGATGACGGGCCTTATAATAGTTGGACTGTTTTTAACAGGTCTCAAACCTTTTCTTTATCGCCTTAAGATAAAGGTAAGGCTTAATACTAGATGACGTTTGCATTCCGTCTCTATTATTTTGTTTATGCGTGTGTGTCTTCACTGCGCTGAACTATCTCCTACAATTGATCGCTAGCCACGTGTCAGGTCAGCGCACCTATTTTTTTTATTAAAGTCGACATCCATCTCCGGCTTGCAGTCTTGCCGCTGGTTATCATCACTGACTTTTCTCCATCACCCCCCCCCCCCCCTTCCTCTCCCCTTTACTCTCACTACACATTACTGCGTACTCCCAGCTATAGAGTGGCGCTACTTTATTTTTGGTACAGCAGTATGTCATGACGTATCATCAGCTTATAAGTTATATATGGCTGGCCACTTATCTGGCGGCAAGAATTATTGCTGACGTTTACATAAACGCCGACTGACTCGCTTTGCTCGGAACAGTAAAGGAGAAGGCATTACTGAGGAGAGCCTCGCGAAGCTGCCATCTTCGGCTAGAAGTTGCTTTCCTAAGGCGCGCTATCTCCACAACGTCCGCATTATTTATTTACTTTCTTGGTACAACGAAATTCCATCACTGGAAGGTAAATGTCTTGTACAAACATTACATAATCTACGGACAACTACCGCTATCTTGCTAAAGCTTCAGGGGAAAAAGGGGAAGGGAGTAATTGCTGTCTATTTTTAGGTAGTGAAACGTGTGATTGCGTACGACAGGAACTGTGAAAAAGTGGCCTGGACTGTTTGGTTTGTGGGGAAGATGAGACGTAAGCCGGATGTTTATATATATATATATATATATATATATCGATCGAGGCAGTCAATCCGCACTACGACTGTGGACGAGCATTTCTTCGTCATCCTGAATGCGAGCACAAGCCATCTTGTGATGAGCATTGAAATACGTATTTGGCAAAATGAACATAAAGTTGGAACGAAAGGACAATCCTTATAGCTAATGTTCAGGCCTCGCTTCAATGGCACATATGACTTAACGTTTTCTCGTAATGATATATTTGAGGATGCCGATCGCTCCATGCGTTGGCAAACAACTTAGAATAGCGATGCTGCTTTGAGCATTTTGCGTGAACTGCAGCGAGAAAAAACAAGAACTTGAGTACGCAAAGAAATTCTTAAATCAGGGAACGAGAGGGAAGTCGCTGATGCACAACACCAGTGTTTTCTCTATTATTTTACTGTAACATGATAGTTCTGGCTCTTCGAAGGACTCATCGCGCGTTTCCAGTGAGCTGCAATTCATATTTTTTGTTGCGAGCGATATCCCGTGCTTATGCATAGCTCCTCTCGGTGAGAGCTGAACCGTGGTCGCAGGGGCTACTGTCCGTGATCAAATGTTGCCATGGCAACCGACAAACCGTCCGAAATTACGGCCATGAATGGGGTAACGTTGTCACATCATGTGTTGAGAAGGAGATTGAAGCGAAGCACTTGCGGCCTTTACATTACTCAGATACTTACATGTAGACTGCCATTTAAGTAAGTATAGCACTTGTAATGTTTGTAAATACAATAAAGTTCGCTCAAAATACAAACATCATGTCACTTTTGAACTGAAACTAGCGCGTCGCACTTGCTGGAGGCTAGGATAGCCCGCGAGTATATTATTTATATTTTTAAAGAAGCTTTCCACGTGAATACAACAAACTGGGTCCTATAACTGCTGCCCTGCTTGTTTACCTCACCTTCTTCCCTTAGTTAGTTAATGTCCCAACAGCTTGGAGAACGACGAGGAGGTATACATTTCTTTATGCTGGCAGTTACGTTGTAATTATGGCTAATTCTGATGCGTTTTTCGGCTCTGTCATCGAAGAATGTCGGGGCCCACCGAGTACCACGGTAAAGTCGTCGCAATTTGTCCTTCAGGTAGCGGTCACACAAAAGACTTGATGAGCGACGTCCCTGTTGCCAAGCACACAGCGACAGTCACCAGATAGGCTCATTGAAATACATTGGGATTTGTCACTTTAATTGAGCTTGAACACTGTCATACCTTGTCGAGCGTGCCACTTCACGGAAATCAAGATCCCTACACAGTGTGTTAGATCTCGAGTCCCACCGCCATCACTGCTTTTGTCTAGCATGAAGAAACTTTGACGCATGCTAGTTTGTTGCGAGAAGACTGCATGTTGTTCTATGCCCATAGCACGAACTGCCTAAATATCTCAGCTTGTACAACTGGACATATGCTAATGTTTTATACGCAATAGCAAACGTATGTACATCTCGGGGTATGTGTACGAGCTAGACTACGACTATGAGCATGCAAAAATGAAGTTCAACAATTTCATATAATAAATTAAAGATGCAAGAAAATGCACGCAAGCTTATATCCCGCTTTTCTCAAACGAGTCGAGCCACCTGCGGTTCACCTCCCTTTCACAAAGACTGGCGATAACTAATACCTCCTGGAAAGATGTTAAGCGTGCAGACAAGGCCACAAGAAGAGAGAAATGGACGACACAAACGCGCTTCCCTCTTGTTCCTGTACCTGAACCCCTACCAGCTTGATCAACTTTGTGTTGTTCTAACAACTGTTGTTTGACATACCTTGTTCCTATAGGGAGCGCCCAGCACGGGCGGTTGTTACAGGTTGTTCTAAATATGTGCACATTGTTATCGTCCATCTTGTTCGTGCTCTATATTTAGGCTTGCAGAGAAAATGCGAGCCTCTAGAGGAGCGTCGCTGGTCTGTTTTCCAATATATACGCAATACAGCACTTTTATATTAAACAAGTGCACACTGTCCCGTCCTGTGCCTTATAAGATTAGTTTAGATTGTTGCTTTTTAGCCGCTGAAAATACATGCTTCGTACTTGCGACCCCCCCCCCCCCCTCCCGAGCACGAGCATGTGCATGAGTAGTTGTAAGCAAGTACGCGTGCGAAACACTTCATACAAGTTTAGATAATGTTATGCGAGTAAGCACTTCAAGGAGACTATGCACCTAACTTGTATGCAAGGCAAAACGCAGAGCTGACCAAGATGGACGACTTCTGCCACGGTAAACATACATAGTGCATGATTTTGGGTTTGTAGTGCTCCACGCGGCGGCAAATGCTCGCGCAGAACACGTTTCCATGTATAAGCTGTACCATACGCGTGTAGGTTACTTGGTGTGCAATTTTTAGAGTGTATGTTACGTTGTTACGTGAATGCAAACACAAGCCGAAGTCCCCGTACAGCTTCGTCAGAAAAAAGGCCGCGATGTTGACCACAGGAGGAGGTGGCTCGCGCTCTTAAAGTATTTAGTTTATCGGATTGTCCGCTGCACTGACAGGTTTCACAGTCGTCAATCACACGGCGTGTCTTCTAGTAGTACACCATGCATGTACCCTTGCGCACCGAAGGTTTCGGAACTAAAAATCGGCGAACAAGTAAATATTGTTGCAGCCAGCGCATGCATGCTAGAATGAACAAGTTCAGCCTGCACTTTTCTTTTAGAACAACATCCTATCCATGAAATTCAGAGTAAGTGTTTAGCAGCAATGACGTGCAAGTTTTTCGTGAGTTCCATGCTCGAAAAACTTTTGTCGTCATGTGCATTTATTTATTTATTGGTTCATACTACAGCAATTTAGCTGGGCTATCGCAGGAGTCTGTACAAAGCACAAACAAACAGTGTCAAAGCAAGTTAACACTAAAAAATCAATCAATTTATGGTGCACATAGGCAAAGAGACACTGTTATAAGAAGTAAAAATGAACGAAAATGATCTAGTTGAAGGTACAATTTAAGGGCATTCTAAGACATTCAGTTATTACGTACCGGTAACGACCGGATGTAGCCAACTGCTCGATTCCACAGTTCTATAGCACATGGTCGAATTTGTATTTAAGAAAAGTCAGTCCAATAATAAAGGAGGTGATTAGTTCGGGATTGTTCCTGTTAGATGATAATAGCACGTGTTAAGTAGTAGTTCAGCATGACGTATCTGGATTCTACACTCCTTCTAGCTGAATACCAAGTCCAGAAGTCTCAGGGACTTAATACTGCATCGTTAAGAATGAGTGATTCAAAAACATATGCCGGATGAGATGATGTGGAAATGTTCCTATCGCTGTTTTTGTAGATGAGGCCAGTAGATCTTTTTTTTCTTTTTAATTGAGTGTTTTCTATTGATGTTAGTCATTTTGTGTGGTTTCTAAGTAAAGGCTCCATACTAAAGCAATGGTTTTAATAGGCATTTTTTTATTCTTTTCTCTTGTTTCCTTTGAAGCTGCTCACAGTGAGCGAACTAGAAATTCGCGCTTTTTCAGGTCTTTGAAGCAAACAACGTTTATGTGATTAGATCAGGTCAAGTTGGTTGTGTTAAGGAGGCCGAAATACTTATATTAAAATACCAGGCGTGCAGGAAAAGCTATAAAGGGGAAATAAATAGTGAGGGCGATTGGCCGTCTGTAAACATACGTATCAACTGTATATGTTCATTTGCCTGTTGTGACAGAATCATCAGGCAATTTCATTATGTTATCGAGAACATAGCCATCAGTGTAAAAACGAATTTTAGTGGAAACTGTCTGGAAGGCCTATCGTATATAAGACGAAAAACATAGGCCCAAGCACTGAGCGCTAGCTCTTTAAAGCGTTGTGTACACAATTGCGTACGACAAGATCAGTGCATCAACAGCAGAAGTATTGATGGAAGTAATAATACTTGAAAATATGTATATACATCTTAAAGCACAACTCTCATCAGAAGTGTTACAAGTATGAATAAATGTGATAAATGTTTTAGTGAATTGAATGCGGCGGCTGGGTCTTCTTGCTCGGCATGACTATGTCGTTGTGTGCAGCGGGTTCACTTCTTTCATTGTTTTTCACGACGTGTTGCACCAGTCATAATATTCAAGTGGCTAGATAGGAGCGTTTCAAGCCCGCTAGACATCAACTAGTTGAAACTGTCATGCCTCATATTTTTGAAGCGAGTTTTCGCATCGAATACACATTCTGTAAACTTTAAAAAATCACTAAATAATTCAAATTTCTTCAAATTCAATCATTCAAAATTCTAATGCAAATATGAGTTTTTTTATGATTATGAAGATGGGAGAAATGCGGTAGAAGGTTGTTATTCAACATAAATAATCGACACCTGAAAGGGCTATGTAAGGCCAGATGATATACACGTTCTTCAGATTAATTACAAGAGTTAAAAGACTGATATTGGCGACAATTTGAAAAGAAAAGACTGGTCTAGTCATTCGTAAAATTGTATTTATTATAAAGGTCAGTTTATTGAAAAGCTTAGAGCGTGGGTTGCAGTGTCGAAAGCTTCGCAGAGTCTTAAATGTTGCATCAACCTGGAAACCTAAGTCGACAGCTAGAGAGATGTCTTGCGTAAATTCAGTTAAAGGGCCCCTTCATAAAGTCTGGCCATTTTGAGCTGACAAGCACAGATCACATATTGCGCAATAAGGATCGTGTCTGCAAATAATTACATCGCTACGCGCCGCGGAAAGATCTCAAATTTCAAACCGAATGCCGTTTTCGCTTCTCCTGGCGGCCGCCGCGCACCAAGCCGGAGGCTGACGTACACGTGCTAGTGCGCCTACGTACACGAGTTTGCACTGTGACGTCACTCGTGGTGACACGTGACTTCGAGAATTAGTCAAGGCAACATCAGTTATTTGTGTAATGTGTTGCTTGAATAGACGAATTAAAGCTTAGAGAAATAACAAAAGACACAAACCGAGTGTCTGCATGTTTTTGTTTTATTTCGCACCGCAGCAAGGGAGATGTAGATCCGTTTGGTCTGCTTGTTCCCATGTCGTGCAGTCACGCACGCAGACACCGAAACTATGTCATTTTCTACCGTGTTCCAGCCCGGCATCATGCTCTGTGATCCGCTTACGGCTGCCTTAGTATTCGTGTAGCACTGACTGTCAGGTGTGCACGTGCAGAGCGCACAAAATCGTGCGCTGCGCGAAACGAGACAATCGCAACAGCTAGTGCGCGACCCCGTCAACGGAAGTGCGCCACGCCGCAAAAAAAAAAGCGAGAACAAAAAATGAGTGTGGGGCCGGTATGGCAGAACGCAGGGAACGAATTTCGCTTGCGGAGGCTACGGGGCGAGTGGAGAAAGTGTCTCGCTTGGCAGTGGAGCTTGCCTTCTGAAATCAGGTGTTCGCAGCACTGAAATATTTCTATCTCGGCTAATAATGAGCCGATCTCAACATTTTCTGCTACAGAACGCTCCCTAGAGGACACGTAACAACTTCCAGCGTATAACCAAGATTTGTTATTGGGCCTGGTGACGGTCCCTTTAAGTGAGTGGTGCTGCTGAGTCCATGCCGCAAACCATGCTGAGCATTAGAGAAGATATTGTTGGATTCAAGAAAATTTATTATATCGCTTTAGATCATCTGCTCTAGCAGCTTGCATGAGTGAGAGGTTAATTATATGGGTCTCTAATCAAAGAAATATTTGATTTCCAAGAAAACGATTTTTTGCATGTTTCCACGATAAAGGTACCGTGGATGTAGAAAGAGCTTTTTCAAAAATAATCTCACAGTACGGACTTGTACAAACAGAAAACGATGAAAACTTTTATTACGATTGTCTGGTCTAGAAGACTGCTTAGGATCTGCATTTATTATCAAATTTAGCGGAACTTGTTGAGATCTAAAAACATTACTGATAGAGACAAATGAGTCCCGATGTAAAGTGTCATTATCTAAAGTAAGTGTCGACATAAAGTAGCTGAATGTATTAGCAATAGCCGTGGTTGGTTCGTTGGAGTTGTGACTAGGCAAAATTGAGCTTCCAAATCTTTGAAGTTTACCTTTTGAGGGTGATCTGCAAATACAAGTCTTTAGTTGCTGCTGTTTCTTCACTATGTTTCTCCTTGAACATGTTAAATTCCGCTCTCCGCAGCGATTCTTCATTACGACTTGCACTCCGTAATCTGGTAAGATGACGCCGTAACTGAAGTATACTTCCTTCGTAATATATGGATGTGTAACATATTTCTTTTTTTTTTGTCTCAGGCAAACAAATTTCTTTACACATGTTCTAACAATGTTTTCGAAATACGGCGCTAAATTATTCCCATCGCCACAACAATTAATTTGAACAAACGTGTCAAATGCGTTACTTAGGGTGTCAATGATAGACGCATCATCAGGAAGGCTTTAATCTCGAAAACTGCTGTACTCGTCGATACACTGGCTAACCTCCCTCTATTTCATTTCCTGCTTATTTTCTTCACTCGTCTCTTTTCTCAATACAGTAGCATAAAACGAAGACGAGGATGTTCTCTTTCCTTGTCTAAGAAGAGCCTTCCGCGATCCCCTGCATGCGAATGGCGCTTTGGAGAACAAGCTTTGTCAAAGGAACCATTATTTGGTTCCTGTGTCCGCATCGCTCTTCTTTTATTTTTCATCTTTTTTTTATCTTTGCCGTTGGTTCGCCAGAATTCGCGCCTCCGCTATCACGGAGACACCCCTCATAGCGGGCCAGATAATGAGGAATGAATAGAACTGGTATAAAATAATCCTTACTGTGTTTTTTTTTTCTTGTTTTGTGCGCCGTACACAAGAAGAGAAGGTTTTGTTTTAAGTAGCGTTTCCGCGATCCAAGTCAATGCCTGCTTCTCTGCCTCTGTTTACCTGCTTACTCTGGTAATATAGTCCGAACAACCGAAATGAATACTTGTTTCTCTCGTTGTGCCATACGTATTTCCGCGAAGTGCCCCGCGTACGAATAGCGTCTTTCAATTAGTGGCGGCAGCCAGGACCGTCGGGTCCCCTTGCTAATGGTTGACCGAGGCTGAAAGAGCCCGTGGTTTGCCTCCTCCCCAGCCTCTTCCTTTTCAGGATTACCATAAGGCTTCGGAGGCCAGCGTCAGTGCGCGCCTACCGCCTAATTAGTCGGCCTCAGCGCGTTTCAAATCAAGCCCGTGCCTCAGCCGCCGTCGTCCCGTGCTGGTCCAGCGTGCTAAACACTCGAGGCTCGGAAGCCTAACTTAATTATGTTGGATCCACAAAACGCGACACCGCCCGTCCTGGCAGCTTCAGCCTTGCCGCGTTAGCTTTTCGCTGACGTGGCGACCTCTTCCCGAACGATCTTGGCTCGTCGTAAGCGCACATCTTACGGCGGATGGTACTCCGTGGATGGAGTGACGGCCCACACGCACGCGCTTTGAACCGTAAAGTGGTGCGCAGAGATGCCCAACTTCCTTGACGTCACTCTGAAGGCTCAGACAAGACACCAAGTTTGTCTTTGGGCTCCAAGCGGCCACAAACAGCATTACAGTTGTGGAGAGACTACACTCTGTGCGTCGCAGTGCGGTGTATCTTCTGACGCACTCGTATCTGGAAACTATAGCTAACTTTAAATGTCACAAGTGGTTTAGTAACCGGGCACTCTCATCTCTAGTGAGTTAACCGTTATCATCGAGAGTGTTCTCTTAGCGGGATGGATAATGAGAAACGAATAGAGTGGGTAGAATGACGGTGCACTTTAAGTTAGCGCATCGTTTTTTTGGCCGGAGGTGCTTCTCGGAGTAGCTTCCGAACTTAGGTGTTCACAGATTCTACGCAACCTTATAATGTCTTTTCTTTCTTTTTGCGTATAAAGCGTTTCTCTCAAATTCTTTGGTTATTTTCAGAGCGACAGAAAAATATGCTTTATTGGAGCTAGAGATGTTAGTCTGGCTGATCGCCTGGCATTCCACCCTAAATGCTAGGTGATACTTACGGCACACACACCGCGATGACACAGACATGCAAACAGCACATGCACCACCAGACACAAACTTACACAATAACGGTGCTCACAAAGCTTCGTTAAGCCTTGTATACAGACTTTAGAAAAATAAATAAGTAAAAACGACAGTTGCGCTTTCGTAGTGCGCAACGGGCGATTGGTACCTCCACGTGGGCCGAGTATGCCCGGCAGCTCTAAGCTCGAACCGGGTTGCACATGCAGCGCGGCCTTCATAGATTGTCTCTCTGGCAAGTAGCGGCACCAAGCCGCATAGAGCATGTTGTAATTATGCGGGTCTATTGCACAAAGACCACAATGACAAATCTATCGATTGAATTTTGCCTTTATTGTACTTCGTGAAGGCCTTCTTGATCTTGATATAATAAAGGCGTGCTTGTTCTTGCAAGAGAGGTCGCGAAGCGTGTAAGCTTCTGTATTGTCTCTCTTATATGTCTCGTCAACACGGCGATCCTCAAAAATTTGACGAAAAAAGAGTCGCCATCTTCAAACTGTGGCAATTGTCTAGCTGCTGTGCTTTTTTTTCTTGATTTGATAACAAAAAGATGATAAATGCCGTCTTGCAATTTTGCCGTGCTTGAAACAACTCGAAAGGTTGCCCTTGGTGATGGCTGGCGTTAGCAACCAACTGCCCGGCGTCAGAGAAGTCGACGAAAACGTCTGAGCTCGGCTTCGGTACCGGTACCATGTTGAAAAGGAATGAACCTCAACCATGTCGCAATACCACACTGTTCGTGGCCTATCCTCCACAGTGAATTCGCATCATCATCATCATCATCATCATCATCATCATCATGACCACCCCGCCACATCCGGGTTCACAGGACATTCATGGCGAGAAGCCTTCCTTTTAAACGACGCACAAATATATGTGAACATTTCCTTCATCATCACGAGGACTTCCTCCGCAACCTTGCGCATTACACAACTTAAGTCGCTGCTTTTCTGCATCTCTCCTATTGTCATCTCCAGTGTAGGCTTTATCATAAATTAAGGTTGAGACCCTGAGCTGTTATAGCGTGCGTGTGCTTTGTGTGTCTCTCTCCCTAGTTCGTTCCTATTTTTATACGTCCCCTTCGACCGTGGCCCAGTGTAGGGTGATCAACCAGATATATTTTCATAATTTCCTTACATTCTACTTTTTAGACGAATCTCCTTCCCTCTTTGTCTCCTGCTTACATAAGGTAGCAAAGTTTGCTTATTATTTATTGTTAACTCACACTTCAACAGGATGATCAGCAAAGAGAAAGGAAGCTTCAATACTATACTTTTACGTTATATTAAAGTCTGGAGTTACACCGTAGTGGGATTTCACCATGTGCTTCTAAAACAAAGGAGTCGTGTTCTACAACTTTGGTGTCTAGTCCTTGTTCTTTCATCAAACCTGAGAGCTGGGCGAGTTGGTGTGGCTGAATCTTGACGGAAAAGTGCACGAAAAAGACGTAGACGAAAAAGAGAGATAGAAGCGCAAATGTTTGTCGTTTCTCTCTTTCTCGTCTACGTCTTTATCGCGTACTTTTCCGTCAAGATGGAACCTTGTTACTTCTCTTCATTACCTAGTTCTGTAACTTACTCATCTCCTTGCAACTTTGTTATAATAAAAGTGAAAATTTCACTTTGTTCAAGTGCTCCGCAGCCCTCATCGGAAACGGTAATACGACGGCAAGCAAAATATACACAAAAACAGCATTATCCTCCTCCTCCCCCCCCCCCCCCCCCTCCCGGCACCAGCAAGGTTCCTTAGTCCTTCTGTGTGTTCTGTTCGAGTTTCTATTACATTTGAATTCAGCGCTGTTACTTCGCCCTTTAGCCTTAATTCACCAAGAAAATGATTGTTTCTTGGTGTGTATGTGTAGTGCTCGTCCTCTGTTTCGTTTCCAGTCGAAAAGCACTCTACAAACATCTCGCCGATTCTCTGGCCGTTTTTGTTCTGACAGGATAAGAACGCCAAGTTTGAAAGTTTGCGCACGCACTTGTGTTAATTAGAAGAAACATTTAAAAATATATAAAGTTCGGCAGGCATATTTGTTTTTTTGACAACCTTCTCGCTCTTCGTGTCATTTAGCAATACGCGCGTATTCTCAGTGGCAATAATCATTTCTCAATATCAGTGTTCATACGTTGATAAATGCGTTAATAAATATTTGCCTTAAGGTGGCAGCAATACAAAAAGGCACGGCACGGTTTAAACGGTGCATCGCGATTGGATAACGTTTCAGCACAGTAACGATAATGTATGAGCATTATAGATTTTCTGAACGTCTATCCAGAACTTATGGCCATTTTAAGTGCGCTACATTATGGCATGCCCCTTAGACGCTCGTGAGCGTAATTGTCAGGGGCGTTGTGTAGCGTAATCCCTCACGTAATCAGCAAAAAGACGATATCATTTGCCTCACAAAGTGTCTGAACGCGCTAGCGTTTTAGGCTCTATAGTGCTAGCACAAAGTACTTTTTAAATAAACACGAAACACGTGTACAACAATAGGCATTTAACTTCTGAATCGAATTATATATGTAGTGCTGCTACAAGCTTGGCTCCTTTATATGCGATTGCTGGTACAGCTGTTGCTTCGGATAAGTAATTCTAAAGACATAAAGAGCCTGGTAAAGTGCAGACACATGAGAACAATGGCTTGTCTTCAGCTATTCATAATATTCGATAGCGATTATTATGCTTGCGAAGCTCGAAAGAAATGAATGAAAGAATGCTCTCTTGCTGCTCCTGGTCTCTGGCTTTTAAGCCCTTCGGTATCTCGAAGTCACGTCACGTTCGGCCAATCGGCGAGCCCGCTGAGGTGACGCCATTTTCGGCCATTCGGTGAGCCCGCTCAGGTGTCGTCATTTTCGGCCATTCGGCGAGCCCGCTCAGGTGTGGTCATTTTCGGCCAATGGTAGGCACCCGTGCGATTGTGTCACACCCGGCGCCGAGGGTCGCTCCTTGGGCCCAATTTGTCCGAGGGCTTAATTCTCTCTGCGGTATTGCCTTCCCGGCTTGCAAGCGTCGCCACAATAGGCGGAAGGGGGTGAAGTTTCAGTGCTGCAAAGCAACTTCATGGTGCATTACAGCCGTCTTGCCTCGGGACCCACGTTACCTGGAACAGTGTCAGGCGCTCGCTACACTTTCGGGAAGAGTCAAGCAGTGAATAGCTCCACCTGCGGCGCACGAGGTGGGGGACGCCAACTCGTTTGCACGTGCCGTGCCTCGGGAACGGGGTAGATGTGCTTCTGCGTTCCTTACTTAGGTGTGGCGCGATTCGATGTGGTCTGGTGAACTCGAAGGAGGCTCAGGAATAGGTCCTGTATCTAACAACGGCTGTTAGTGATGGAAATTCTGACGGCCAGGCGTGAGCCAGGAATGATAAAGTGCGAGCAGTATAGAAGCTAAAAAATTAGTTTTTGTAGCTAGGGCAAGTCGCTGCGCACGCTATACTGCGAACAGAAGCACACATGAGATGTAAAAAAAAAAGAAAGAAGAATTGTTCTGCCTCTAGTGTATGTAAGCCCCAATGTGTCTAGCATCTGTATGTGAATTTCATTTGCTTTCCTTATCTAACACCGCTTTAGGTTTTGCGAAACCGTGACGTTGCTTAATAACTCACAGTATTTTTATTTTTCCGATTGCTATTATGCTGAAATCTAGTGCGAAAGCCTCACATCTAGTCGATGTAAAATTTAAAAAAAGAGAATGCACCAGGAAATGTCGGAACATTACCTATGCCTCTATTTCACGTCGAAGTATAGGAAGTCTTGTGCCCAAAGAGCTTTTCAAGCGAGAATTTAAAGTACTTACAAGACCCTGAGCGTTAAAAATTTCTACTTCCCTTACTTGGCCATCTGCTTGAAAAAACATTTCCGCTTAGTGGTATCAAAGTTTGCTGATTCACACAACTTGCCTATGCTAAATTAATTAGGATTTCAAAAAATAAGATTCTACCAATTTTCCTCTGCTTGACCAAAAACAGCCAATTAAAAAGGATTTAAAAAACACATCATTCGTCATTAGTGTACTATTCTTAAATTTATCCAAAGCAATCGACCTTACTAAAGGCGATACTTCCAAAAAATTTTACTATTATTGTACACGAACCCAGGCCGCATTAATTTCAAGTTAAACAGAGGCAGCATAAAACAAGTTGACCACACATACATAACGTGTGTTCTGAACCAAAACTGGTTTCCTTTGGTGCTTAACAGAAAAACGTACCCCAATTTTGGATTGCTTACTTTCAACAGGGCCATATAGGGAATGGGAAATCGACGGTGATGTCAAAATGTACGCGCCGAGGCTGCCACCGGCGATGCACGTAGTACGTTTCACTCTCATGGTCCCTATGCCATAGGACAACTTTCTGTGGCAGTGAAGGAAAAGCTACGGCGGCGGAACTTTTAGACTGGTGTTACAGCGTCAAAAATAAGGTACGCAAAGACTTACAGCTCTTTCTTTTTTGTATTTTTGTCTACAGACACTGAGTCATGGCGCCATTCTGTAAGTGTCCACCTAATGGACATGCCCATTTCGTCTGCTGATGGAGTGCTAAGTGGCTGGGAGGCCTGTCTGTGTGCCCCGGCGCACTTTCAGAATACGTCCCCAGCTCTCGCTATGTGAACCATCGCCTTACTCCGAGTCACGTCATCCTTCATCACCTGCTTCCATCTGTGCCGATCGTCAGCACGCATCGGCCGCAGCATTAAACTACTCACTCCGTGAGTCTCGTCCCAACCTTAAAGGCAGCTGCGCCACGACTCTTTCCGCGGAATTCACTGGACCAAACGCAAGCGCTTACGGATATTCTACGGCCCACCGCTCTCCTTCCTTCGACGTTCCCGCAAGCTATCCGCTTTCCGTTCGATGGCACCTCACTTATCACTGATTCAGAGGCTCTTCCACCTGCTCCACTAGGCGCAAATTGCATTCTCGCCGACACGGCCACGCCACAAACACAACCTTGGCGATGCCTTCAGCGGCCACCGCAACCCTGATGCTATCGGCAATTCAAATTTCGCTGCAAGTAGAAACAGGCGAGCCCTCCGACGTTGTGTGTTCGCCCCTTCCGCGGATGCATGGCCTACAGAAGTTTTCCAGGAGCAGCTCTGCCATCTGGTTTCGTGAGCTCGAGGATCACTTTACTTCAACAACGGGAGTGACCAACACTTGCGCTATCTCCACGCAAGTAGCCAACGGCCAGACGGTCTTCTTTCGGAGCTCCGACTTCTACCAGGCTCGGGCAACTACAAGAACCTGTGGCAGATCGTGATTTCGCACTACGGCACCACTGTTGCTGCTCCTGGCTCACAACATACGCTACCGATGGTGCCTGGTATATGTCTCTCGGATTGCGGGAACCCGACACTAACAACGATGGCAGCATCGGCTTTCCGTGCCCCTCTGACGAAAGCCCTGGCAAACGAGCAGCGGGCGGACTTACCACGCCATCTCGAGACCAACGTCTCACTAGTCGTTACAATCCACCGCCCTGCACAACCGTACCTGCCCTAACATGGTGACGTAGCACCAATCAGAAAGCGCAACAAGGCACAGCACCGCTCGCAGTTCTCCGCCACTAGCACCGTTGCATACCGTTCGACGACACCGTTTTCTGCGTTGTTCCCCTGAAAGGCCCGAACTCTCGGCACGCGCCAAGAACCGGCCAATACGCCTCAACTCCCGTTGCCGAGTTGCACCGCACTGAGCTCACAGACGTCGACAACTCAAGACGACGTCCTCAACGCACATGGCAATGTGCCCTGTGTCCAGACACTCTCAGCCACCACCACCAGAGAGCTATTTGTGTACTTCGCCGCAACATGGACATTACCTGGACTTCTTAACGGACGCTACGAATTACCACTCACCAGGCCTGCCCTCTCTCTTCTTGCTATACGCGCGCCTTCTGCACATATTTCAATCGCGTTTCGCACTAGGAGAGACGCCTTGTAGCGGCGTGGTTATCGCCTCGAGAGCCGCCAGAGCCGGCGAAGACGACGACGGCTCACGTGCATCTAGCGCTAGAGTAGAACAGGCTGGCGCGCTCGACCTGTGCAGCCGTGGTATTGGCGGCGAGGAGTTACGGAGTCGCCATCTGTCGGAAGCGCCCCCCTTGCGTAGTATGAGGGATCACGCGGCGCGCTCCCCGTAGGTTTCGCTTACGGCGCTCAATAAAAACACCGCGTGGCAGCCCTCCTGGACATTTATGTAGGTACTCTCCAAACGAGGGAAGTTTTTGACTGTCTATATAATAATCTTGGGCAAACTGAAAGCACAGAATCGTTTACAGACGCTATCTCTTTACCGAATACGTATAGTGAACGCCACTACGCGAGGTCGCCGCGATGGAGTCTCCCGAACCGGCTTCTTGCGTGAAAGGTTGGCAATTGCATAGCGCAAACTATGTGAAATATCTTCTTATAGTATGTGGTCTGTATAACCAAATGGCACATAACAGAACGAAGCCTGAATGCGTACAGCCATCGCATGGGTTCACGGTGACCGACTGCGAATCTGCATGCATGTCCGCGCACAATGTTTTGCTCTCGCTGTGAGCGCATTTTCGCACCGTGCCGTGAGCTTTAGGCCGGAGCATATGAGCATTTCCCAGTACACTAGCAACCATTGTTGTGTGGACGCTATCAGAATTGTTCAAAAATAATTTCGTTATAGAGACTTCAACGCCTACGGCGACTGTGATGTGCCGTCGCGACGATTCAATCTTTTTTTGTCTTCTAAATTCTTGGAAATTTCAATATTATTTCTCAAGTTGCGTCACACTGTATGTTTATCGGTCTTCTCAGCGTGCGATTTCCCTCTGCTTCTTTTTTGTAATCCAGTCCACTAATTAATGACACAAACATCACCATATGTCATGCCTTTCTTTAATATGTCTTACCGCTCCCTTTCCGTTCCAGAGAACTTGCCAGTATCTAGCATCAACAAGTTCATAGACGAAACCGTCCAGACATTAGGCGGGCAGCGGGTGCGGGCGAGCGTCTCAGTGCGCGTTTTCTGCTGCTCACCGAACATCGCGCAGTTCCGGTGCCGTAGCAGAAATGTACCTCGCGCCTGTGCTTGCTGCATACGCGAGCTGTAGCCGATGGCTGTCTGCCGGTTCTAAATTTCGCCAGCCAAGCTTCACGCAGATCCTTGCCCTGCGGCTACGTGTGAATAAGGCTGACACCGGGATCTGTTGCGTACGTCCGGCACTGCGGCACCATGCTGCACGCCTCTAAAGGCAGCCGCTACCTATTATAGTAGTTTCAAATGTTGTCAAGCAGACACCCAAGGCGGTAAAGCCTCACCGCTTAATCAGAACCACGGTGCAGGTGTGACTTTAAACTTTAATTTTCAGCTCGCTTCGGCGCTTCCGAAGCAGCCGACGCGACCGCTGTGTCCACGTGATCCCTCATGCCACGTCGGGCCGACGGTGGCGCCAGCTTTTCCAGTGGGGGAGCTCGAGGCCAATACCCGCCGCTCCCGATATCTTGCGGCACCAACTCTGACCGGCCTAAATAAACCGTGGCCGTGGCGGCTACCTTGTCGCGCCGTCTCCCGCAGATCCTTGCGCCATGCCGTCATGCGTCGCTGGCTCAGACAGAAATGCAGGCATCGCTAGAATTTTTGAAATTGGTTAGTCTCAGTGACCGATTGGATAGGCGCAATGAATAGTTATGTGACTCGTGCAGCCGTGAAGAAACACATCGAACACCTGGTGTGCTTTTGTACTCGACATGACATGGAGCGCGACGATCTTCGCACTCTGTTAAACCCGGCTACATGCTCTAGGTCAGTTTAAAAGAGAAACGATTCTTGGACCACGGTCTCATGCGTATACAGGCGCACAAAGCGACGAGGGCATTGCTTCATTTTCTAGAATCTACTGGGAACGCAAACTGCTAGTCTCTGTCTCCACTGCTCCTTCGTTCTTTCTTCCTTTACCTTTGTTTTTACCTGAATCCTTCTCACCAATGTAGGGTTAGCAAACGGGAAGCGTGCTAACTTCCCCCCCCCCCCTTTTCCGACTTTCCTTCTTCTGTCTTCTCTTACATTACGCACGTAGCTAATCACACGCATAGACGTCATCATTGTTTTCCTCTAGGTAACTTACATTCACGAGCTTATACATTGCGAATAACTGATATTACAGCAACCTCAGCTACAAAGATGGCCTACTCATAATTCTGCGCACGTAAACTAAACGAAACTACACGCAGTCCTTTTCTTTTTTTAAGGTGCAAATCAATGCTTACGCGTGCTAATCATCAACTCGTCTCTCTGCAAATAACCACTATAAATAAACCATGTCAAATTTGGTTTTAGTTTTCTTGAGCTGAACGATCTCCATCCGTGGTCATTAGTACGAAGAATGCACCAAGAGCGCGAACCAAGAATGACGTGCTGGCGATTCCTCCGTAAAGTGTAAGAAAGTAAGTAGAAAAAAAAGAATGTGCAAGGGTGTGCAATGAAGATTCGTGTGGGAAAAAAAATTTGTTCTGTATCTTCCCACTGATGACTAATGGTACCGGCAGCGTGATTCCTTTCCATACAGAGAGGGAAATCAAAAGCAGCATATCTGACCGTATAGTTCCGGGTACGAACGCGCAGAGGAAAAGAGGTCGGCGAGAGGTGCCGTAGAGACGAAAACACAGCGGGACAGTGCTCGCGCGGAGAGCAAAAACGATAACACGGAGGATGTTAAAGCGAGCGAAGCAGTGATTAGTCACCGTTAATGGCACTCAACTTCGACGAAACGGGCCCCAAAAAAAGAAGCGTTCCGACGTCAGGGATCCTCTGCACTCTAGGTATACAAAGTTGATGTTTAGCCACGCTTTCGTTCTTCGATTTTAGCTGCCACCGGTAACCGTTCATCTGTTTGGCTTACTCCCGATCGCATCAGTGCTTTTTCTTTTTTTTTCCCCTCCCAACATTCATTCAGAAAACAAAAGAATAAGAAATGAGCAGAAGCAAATCAAATATAACTGTCGCAAAATATTTTAGGGCCCGTTTACGGAGAACCCTTATCTGCAGCGGCGTCAGGGAACCCCCATCACAACTCTTCTCCCCTCGCTTTTCCCCCTCTCCATTCTGTCGTCGTTCAACTCTCCCTCATAGCTTGCTCCGAGGGCAGAACCTTCGTCTTGAATAATGCATCGACCTTTCTTCATATATTGCTGCGGAGGCTTCAACTTGTGTGGTTCCATAACGAAGACATGTTTCCGCGAGGGTGAGAGTGTCGAAGGGAGAACTGGTGCAGGAGGGAGGGGGAGGAAGTGAAATTGGCACTTCCTGGTTCGACGCTTTAGTCTGTGTTATTTTTTTTTATTCCTTGAACGATTCATAACGGGCACGTAAAATTTTTCCCTCTTCGTACTGGCAAAGAGTAATTAGCGCCAATACGTTATCTCTTCCCGCACGCTTTCCTTCCTTATTGAGTTGTTTCTAGACGATTACCGGGCCATTGGCAGGCACACATTATTGCGTGGTCTCGTCGTTTTTACTTGCTTATCTTTCTGTAGGAAAGCCTAATTTTTACACAGTGTGGTGATAACAGGAATCATTCCATGAAGTTTGGTGATCACTTTGCTACAATATTAGTCAAGCAAGGATTTCTTGTATATAGCCTATGAACTGTTGCGCAGAAAGCGCTAAGCTACGCGGATGATGCGTCATCACCGAAACTAAAGTATAGTCGAAAAACTTGATGTATGAAACGCGAATGCATGTTCTTAAACGCACTTGCCGTGAGATGTTGACATTTTGTCTTTTTCGGGGCCAGCTGATAAGGCGGCGCAGATATTCGAAGCAAATATCGTGTCCCTGCAGGCGAAAGGCAGAGTGGCCAAATTAACACAGATCACCAGTCCTGCCTGTGTCAACAGAAGGAGAGATATCGTTTCTGCTTTGCTACGTTCAGCTGTCGCACAACGTAACGCAGGGTCGATCATGTGTATTATTCACTAGATCATCACAGTATACCTGTATATACTGTGTATGTATAGTATACACAGTACACAGTATACCTGTTACATATATCTAGATTCTTTATCCTTTCAAATGGTAAGTAGGTATATTGAGCGTACTTCAAACGCTATATAACACGGCGACCATCCTAGTTTCTTTGTGCAACGAATAAACATTCAAATTTAGAATTTGTTTACGCACAATTTTCTATACTGCTATCAGGCATGAATGCTGCTCGTAAACTTTGCTTTACTCTGGTACAACGAACAAATAAGTAAAGACATTATTTGGAATTAACTCTCGCTTCCGTTCCATCGACACCTAACTACTACTTAACGTGCCATGTGAATTCCATGGGCATGAAACAGCTTTATTATATCGCATCTTGTTGGGTGTCGCATTTAAAAACACTCATTTATGGTTCATAGGAATGGTAAACCGCACCATGTGCAAGTTTCGCCTGGGGTAAATAACCATATGGCTCCTCATTAGCCGATAACCAGCCTTTAACCGTCAAAAGGATTCTATGCGTCCTAGTTTTTAGCCGGTTAGGCAACTGACCACCAACACAAAAAAAGAAGATGAATAGACCCTTACCGATATATACTCATTTATGCAGGAGGCCTTTAAAGCGCTAGAGTGCAATGCCACCGTTGGATAAGTGAGTGAACGTACCACTTCGGGTGTGTCCGAAGTATTCTTTTTTCTGTTTTTTTTTTTGTGTGCCCTATCTCATTCAACAACAGCGAATTAGCCAACCATGCGCAAGCTTGGTTCACAACTCTGCTTTTCTTTACTCTTATCTCTGTCTCAAATCTTGTGAACACTTTATGGATGAATTATAAAGCTGTTTTCTTCTTTTTGCATCAGTAGGTACAATGTCTGTAGCTGTAATTTTGCTGCCGTCTTCGTACGAAACTCACTTGAATATCTTTTCCACCATCCTGTAGCGACCAGGCAAACAATGGGCTGTCAACAGGGTGGCGTGGCTTCGTTAATGAGATCTTTTTTACGGTGATTACGAAACCATTATGGTGGTCAGCGGCAACATGGTGCTTAAAACGTAAATACGTTAAAGGCGTTTCGTGCCAGCATCCACCGAACCACCATAACACGTTACTCTAGAACGCTTGCACGCTACGCAGGAAAGGAAATTAAACTGCGAGATGTTGACGTTGTTGATGCGTTAATGTTGTCCTTAATACAGGCGTGTTGCATCCCCCCCCCCCCCCCCCCCCTGTGCGCTATCGTCCGGTTGTCCAATTCTCGCGAGCGCTTCACTGTGAACATTTACATTCGATATTCCCAATAGACAGGGATTATGCAAACAACGTAAGCAATTAAATCCGGAGCCGAACACAAGGTGAAACAAGGCAGAGCCATAATTAGATTTCTTCGCCAATAACGTTTTGTTTGGCCTAAAGCGCCAAGGTACCATTGCAAGAAGGGGCTATATTCTTAAGTGCCCAAACCTCAATTAGTGTTTCACTGTAATTAGGGTAGGAGTACCTCTCTTTAGAAATGATCTAATATTCGTACTCGCTTCCCTAAGTGCTTCAATATTATCTACGCCTGTTACATAATCAGTGGACAGAACGTCGCCCTCTGCAGTATTGTTAACCAAAGCACTCCACAGCGTCCGGAGAACAGAAACACGGATGAAATCGTTTTCTTTTGAGCCACGTCGACCAAGAAAAAGAAAATACGTGTTGGTGTGCAGCCGTTCACGAGCTAATTCTATAATCAGGCCTACGGAATTGGCCACGCTCGGAAAGCTAGCCACAATATTTTTGTTTCAGTGGATTAGCGGCTGATCGAGATAAGCACGAAAGCAAGTCGGCCGTAAAGTAAAGCTTGAATGTGAACGAAAACCGCTTGCTTTGCGCCGAAATCGAAAGATTATTCTCTCAGGATTAACCAACCACAGTGACTCTCGAAGCTTCTTTTCTATATTATCTAATGTTCCAATGAAGCAAACGTGTTTACGGGCAACGACATCCCCCGATTTCACGTGTCGATGGCTTCTTTGCCATGGTCGAAAATAGGAGAAAAAAAGAAAAGAAAGAAGCAATGAAACAGCGTTGCAGTTTTCCTGTCGTCCACCTTAAATAATAATCCCCTGGCGGTGACAGACAAAAGAAAGCAGATATGAAATCCTGCTATCCACTCTACTCACTGAGAGCCGCAGTGTCAGGAAGCTTTTAAAGCAATACTCCACAGATCAACCCTATGTAAGAAAAAAAAAAATACCTCAATACTTTTGTTACAGTAAGGCTAGAATATAGTTATAGAGAACTTGATGTAGCAACTTTGCTAAAATAACTTTTATAGCACCAGGTTGGCGACTATATATTTATCTCTGTCGCTATATACGTAGTTTTTTATTGCTTATGCTGCCAAACGCAACCTTCTGTTTCCAAATAGAGCGCCGTCACTACCTCAGGGTTAAAAGAAAAGAGTTCGGATAAATTGTCCACGTTGCTACCAACGGCCTCGGTAATTGATCTTAAAATGGCGATATCATGTTTGTAGTTGTGTTAACAGAATGTGTTCTTGTGGCACAGCACAATTTGCATACTTCGCTGCAGTTTGAAAAATAGTTTTTGCTCGGCCCGTGTTTTTATGCGTCAAACCTAGTGACACCCGTGAAAACAATTCACAACGGTGTCCCCGGTGACCTGGCTGGTAAATACCGGGGCGTAGCTCGAGACTGCTTTAGTGAAGTACAAAAATTCACAAACGTGGAGTGCGTATACAAAGTCGTTCGGCGCAAACCGGCGCTAACTGACGACTTTCGCTACATAGAACATTTCGGCTGCTCCTGCCAGCTTTTAAAGAGGCACGCTGACGCGAGCTTGACGACGGTGCCGTTTTGCTTTAGTTTGCCAGCCAAATGTGATGTTTGTGACGCCTGACTGCATTACTCCTGGGCACGTGTAGCTGCTCAGTGTTACGTGGCTCGCTTTGCCCGCCGCATACGTTCGGCCTCTGTGCCGTTTGAGGAGGAGGAGTAGATTTTAATGGAGAGAAAGGAGGAGAGGTCGGCCTGGAGAGCGTGTCTCTAGCCTGCTACTCCTCACTGGGGAATGGGGAAGTGGGAAATACAGGGAAAGGTAGGTGGCGGATGATTATGATATGGTACAATGATGTGCCTTTTGAGGTTTCAACCCAACTTCTAGGCTGCGTTCACCCTTCACTGGCGGCATTCTGTTTACTGATATTTTGCAGAGCAGTATAACTTTAGCTGAGGGTTTATGGAGCTCTATAGTCTTGTCGGAAAGAAGCACGAGAGAGAAAAAAAAATTACGCCCACCAACGCACATTTTGAAACCTATCCGAGGAGCAGTTTTCTTGATTCGGTTGAACAGATACTACAAAACTCCCGGTCTTCTGCACCGAATTTTGCAGCAACTATAGCGATTACGGGCCTCTTTGGCTTGACAGCTATACGCGGTAATCCCCAACACGTGACGCATGCGACTGCAGGTTACACTGCCTCTGAAATAAACTCAATTCTCATTGCACCGTGTCTAAGTTCGGATAAGTTTACCATTTCGCTGTCTCCAGAATCAGCCTACCCTACTCGGCGAGAAACAGACCGAGCCGACGTGCCAATTCCCCGGAGAAGGCGTATAAAGATTCGTTTTAATAATAGCATTATGCACTTCAACATGGCCGCAGACTCCAGTGGTTTATCCGTCTGTGAGCTCCATTGTGCCAAAAGTAGGCGTCAATGCAAAAATGACAATTTGTCAAGAGCAACTTCTTTGTGGGGTCCACATTGTCGCGTTTTTCTACGACAGTATTGCTTGTCACCACCTACATCAAGCACTCTTGAACACTATTGAATGCGCTGAAAGGTCTCAGTACGACTTCGGTCATGATAGCGAGAAAACGTACTCTTCTTATAGAATACTTCGTAATGAAACGCCAAGACGTGCGATAAAGTTGTCACTAATGGCACTTGATGACAGACCGTCCAGTTTAGAGAAATTATGGAAACCGTGTCCAGCATCTGCGACGCATAAGTGCATTCTAACGCCGTTAAAAATAGTACCGAGGACAGTGACATAGCCCATAGCTTTTAGTGAATCGACATACGCTACACAGTGATTTTCTTTAGAAAAAATATTGGTCATATGAGGATTTCACCTTAGCTGTCATTCGGGTTTTGTAGTCAGTGGTAGCGCTGTGCTTTATTGTTTTTTATTTATTTTTGCATTGTTGTATAGAGAGTTTCTTTGCAATGTCATGTTATTCATGCGGTTAACTGAATGTTGACAAAAGCAGTTTTGTGATTTTACGTGCTAATAGCAAGATCTGATGATAAGGCACGCCGTTGTAGTAGCTTCACGTTGTTTTCTCATCTCAGTTTATTCTTCTTGCTGAGACGGATACTGTCACATTTGTCTCATGGAGCATGCTGACTGAGCTTGCGAAATAGCTGTTCCTTTCTTTGATGTTCGTCGATCGCATGTTGTGTTCATTTTGATTCCCCTTCCTGTTGCAACAGTATATACCACTGAAGCCAAATAGAATTGAAATAGAATAGATTAGGACAGAAGTGCATCTTGCGTGACATTTACACTGCGCTTTCACAAGGCCATGGATAGCATACGTATTCCCAGTAAAGACCAGGAGGAATTATTGAACCGTTCTCGAATACAATGCTGTCGAGGACGCGAGTGAGGCAACTGCGTAAGAAGCTTAGATAGAGGGTGGCATGCTCAATGCATTTGTTGTTCATGCGAGTTCACTGTGCCGTGTTTTAATATAGGCAAGTGATATCAGCAACCTTGAGTAACTTATGCCACTACAAGCCGTCTACACCATTACACTGTATGCAAAATATATATATATATATACGGTAGTTGCTGCAAGAAAACGCGACTGGTTCAGACGATATTATGGTTGAGATCGCTATATTGCGGCTACTGAGCACGTTGGAAGCGTCCCCCCCATCCCGCTCCCATATGTAGGATAGCAAACCGCTTAAGCTAAACTGGTTAACCTCCTTGCCTTTCCTTTTCTCCTTTTTCCTTCCTTGGAAGCGTAAATTTCTAGTTCACATGAGCATGCTCTCTGTATGCTTCCGATCATTTTAGGGATACTGCATTGCTAGCTGTCATTACGCGATGAAGGGTCATATGAACTTCAAGCTCCGTATCGGTGTTGTGATTGAAAAAAAGAGAAAGAAAACTAAAACATATATTAGGATGTGACCAGGTGCTAACACGCATCGACCGCATTATTTTATCGTATCGAATGCAACGACCCGTTGAGAAGAATATATGCGCGTCTAGCATGTACCCACAGGGCGCGTCGTCTCGAATGTGTACACACACTGAGATGAGGTTGTTTTTTGCAACCAATACAAGGAACGAGCCGGCTCTAATGCGCACGACCGGTTTCTCGCTGAACAGCAACGACGCGCCGCGCTTCTGCCGCTGCTTCCGTTGCCGGCGCTGTTTGCACAGACCGTCGATGGCATCGACATGGTGTGGACCCGCGCCGCCTGCCGTGGCGCCAAGCAACACGCCGGAATGGCTCACGCGGTGGCGGTGGCCGGGAAGTTCCGTGTTAAACAGCGAAGAGGGAAGAGGCGGCAGAAGGCTCACGTACAGTGCACCTACCAACGCCATGTGCAGTCACACGCGTCGCGCACGAACGCACACGCGAGCGTCTAGGGCGCAGCGGCGCCAGCGTCGGCGGAGCGAATAAAAAGGACAACACTGCAGGCTAACGCGCACGCATATCGGCAGAGCCTGCGCGCGCGAACTCCATTTGGGAGGCGCGTCTCTGAGCCCGAAAGTCAACAGCCGGCGCACACCGCGCGCGCGGGTGCCCGAAAACTAAAATAGAAGCGATAATGCCGCTTGAAGGATTAAGCGGACTATAGTCGCGCCCCATCGTCCCCGGCCTGTCGCCCCTTATGTGCGTGAGCGAGACAGCGTCGCGTGCTTGTATGTACAGGGGGGGGGGGGGGGGGGGGAGGGGACGAGCCTGGGCCCCAGTGAAGTGTCCTCGCCTTGGTGTGGGGGCGCGCGAATCGAAGAGCACTCAGTCCTCTGCAAGATTGCGCGAGGAGTCGCGCTGACGCGAAGCAGCGTGCACGGAGCTACATGAGGCCCCGTTCCCCACTATTTCCCCTCACATTTCCTCCTCATTCCTCCAACTTACCTATACTCCCGGTAGTTAGAAGGATTTCTTCGCCTGCCTACAACAGATGTTGCTCTTCACTAGGGTATACCGCAGAGACACGTCTATTATTTCGAACATAAAGGGCAAAAAAGATCTATAGGGCATGTGGTCCAACTGGCTGTGGGAGAGAGCGTTGAAAAGTCCGCTACAACGGTGTGACGTCTACAGGGGGACGTAATGAAGCCAGGGATTTAGGTGTTCTTTTTGGCGAAACGATTTTCGTTTTCCTAATATACGTCGTTGCTCGACGCGCAGCCACGGGAATGCGGCCCGTCACGCAGTGCAGACAGGCAATCAGAACACGCACTCCTGCGCGTTATCGCGCTTCTTTTTTTCGCTCTCTCTGTCTTTCTCCAGGCGGGTGACGGCAAGGCCGCCAGCTAATTTATGAGAGCACCGCTGTGCTGTGCTGTCCGTCGGCGTTGCTACACCGGCAGACGGCGAATATGGCGGGCGGGCGGCGGTGGTGGTGGTGGCGGCGGTGGAAGGGGGTGGCAGATGCGACGGCGAATGCAAATTAGTCCCGCGGGAGGAAGGTAGAGGACGAGCGCGGCAAACGTTGGCTGGCGAAGAGTCGCCAACAGGCCAGGCAGTGATAGTGGCTAGCGAGTGCAGGCAGCAGGTGCGTGCAGGAGCCGCTTGAACTTTCGGTATTACACGTACGGTTTAGGGCGCACGTACACGCGTTGTAGTGAGGCTAATATTTTGTGACTGCGCGAAACAATGTTTAGCTGTCCAGGTGTCTCTGCGGCGTCGCAAGCCGCGAAATTGAATATGCACGCTGACGAACGCCTGTGTTGCTCGATGAAATGAATAAGAAAGAAGGATATTTAGTCACCTACCTTGGTGGCGGCAGCTGCTTCTCACCTAGTTTTGAGAGTAATAACAAAACAATATCGTAGCATAAGAACTATCATCCTAGGCCTGGGAAATCTGGAGTGCAGTTCGAGAAGAGAGTAAATGCGTTAGTCATACATAGTTTCGCGATGACGTCATTCGTCATCGTGATTTTGCTTCGTAAGAATAGTTTCTTTTTTAAATAAGAGAGTAAACAAAATCCACATTTAGTACTAGATATAGCGGATCATACGGAGACAAAATTCGAGGAATGGTTGCACCATCACACTATACGCTGTTCCGAACCCATTCCCAAGCCCATTCCCAAATTCGATTCCCAAGACGAAGAGGGATACAATGAAGATTGTACACAGCTCACGCAATACACCCAGTCAAACCACAGCAGTCGAAACCGCGTTTCACCAAACAAAGCGCACTAAGTTGAGCATTTCACCCATATTACAGCGCAAGTGCACATAAATATAAATTAAATGCGTATATATACACATGATGAAAGGGTGTTGTGTTTGCAATACCATACCCAATGCGGTAGCCAGTACGCATTCAATATTCCTATTTCTTGAAAGAAATGTTCAAGTGTGTTCAATTATTTTCGCTGTGGTTTTTCGGATGGCCTAGGACCGAGCAATTTTACAACGCTTGCTTTCATTCGGATGTTTCCAACTGCTCCTAAAAGAGAGCTTTCACTTTCTCATGTTGCACTGCTTCATTCTGAAATGTCCTTCCCTGCGATTTCCTGAAGTTGCTCCAGCATGCGCTGTCGTAGCCCATTGAATTATCAGTGTACCTTCAATTTATTCACTCATGGGCCATTTGCTTTATATTTAGTTTCTAACTGCCACATGTACGCAGTGCATGCACATCTGCGGTGGTTGTGCTATCCGTGCATGACCAACGGCCTTAACAGCCGCAAATTTGAAATCTCTGTTAAATGTACGCTTTTGCAAAGCAGCGAGTTCTCACAGCCCCGGTCTGCAAACCTGAGTTTTTGGCCAGCATACGTGAGTGGTCGTCGTGCGCGAAAGTTCTGTCGGCTTATATGTGGTTCCGGTGCTTGCCTTGTGATCATCCACGGTTATGGCCTTTTAACATGACGCCATTTCCCTCACTAAACGCCAAACCCATTCATAGGTCCCCGACTGCTTGCATAATCCGGCAACTCGGACATGGCATGATGGTTTCGGAAAGACTATGGGAAACATGCAGAAGCACATCGATATATTTCAATGAATTTGGGTCGTTCTGTAAGAAACTTGTGTTACTGGAAGAAAAAGATAACCGCCAGTGGCATGGGCGTGTAGATAAACCAGAGAAAGACCTTTTACGCATTGTGGAGACACTTGCCTCTCCAGATGAATGAAATGATTCCCTCACACATATTACACACGCCCAAAACATGCACCACCTCCTGAAGCAACAAGCACACAAGGTAACAGGAAACTAACAGAGCTCCGGATATGTTTGTAAGAACGATGGCGGGGTTGAAAGCGTAAATAACGTGTGAAAGGAAAGCATTGGAGTTACGTTGGGCATACATACTCCCAAGGTGAATATTGTAAAAGAAAAGAACAGAAAAAAAATATATGGCTCTTCCATTTTAACTTAAGAGGAAGCTTTAGCTCGGGCCCAACTCCAACGCTGCGTATTCAAATGCATGTAAAACGCAGGAACGCTTTTCTGAGATAACCCCGGGACGCATTTTAAGGAACTTTGTTTCATTTGAGAGAGAATGTTAAATTATAGTGACTGTTCAAAGCCGAATTTCGATTTAGGGCCTGAATATTATGAAAGGAATTTTCGAACATGGGAAAGTTTGAAAAAAGATGGACGCACGAAGTTTATAAATTAATAGCCCTGCATCAAAAAGAGATATCGCGGTTCTGTAAACTGCATCCATTAGATCATTCGAATAGGACAAATTCGATATGTCAGTTTGTTTACGTGAATTTGTTAGGTTGTGTACAAAGGTTTTGCAAAATCTGTATTTCAATATTACTCATTTTTTTAGATTCAAATGCGTAACATATCGATTTTGTCTGCTTTAGATGTACTATCAGATGCAGTTCACAGAATTGTGATATCATTTTTCTTTGCTAAGTTAGAGAGTTGTAGACTTGATAGTTTCGTTTTGTGAAAACTGTCCCTTTTTGCCAATTTTTAATAATAATTGACAATATAAATAAAAAAATTGGAAACCAACAGTCACTAGATTTTAAGTTTTCTTTTAAATGCAACAAACCTCGTCAAATTTGGTGCAGTTGTAGCCAAGAAAAACGAATTCTCCTTTTACATGTATTCATATAGGAGCACCCGAGCTAAAGCGTCCTCTTAAGACCACCCCTTTTGCCTTCTCTCTGGCAGGCATTTGTGCAGCGTTTAGGCTCTGTGTTCTGCGTATTTGAGCTTCGCCTGATGTTAGACACGTGCCAATGAGGCAAGCATCGTCTTGAGAATGAATTCCGTAATGATATTTCTCTTGACCAACGCAAGGGCTACGTTAGAGCCACGCAGTTGTCCTTGGCGCTACACAGAACTCTGCGCGACTTCTTTGAAGTTTAGGCTGCAAGGATCCAAATTTGCCTTCCTCTTGCGCCTGGCATTCACTGAGAAAGCGCGTTAGTCGGAAGCCTGTCCTTAGGGCAATCTATCATCGTCGTTTCAGTGGCTTTGTTAGGCAATGTGGGAGCGTGAACCTTGGCGGCCGGCCAGAATCGCTGATTCGCGCATGTTCTGTGTGGCACACGCACGTTTCATGTCTCTGACCTTGTCATTCACAGCTTTGAAAGATGGACTGTTTATCACAGCATGACCAAGTCCCGTATTATTTGGAAGTATTTCCTGTTTACGACGCCTTCCCTGCGCCTCTGACATTGCTCAAGCTGATGACGCTGTATTCCTGTTTGCCCGGGTATAGGTGATTGAAGACTGTAATAAACACAATAAAGTATGTATGTTGTTTGTCACAGATTTACGATAAGACAAGGTTGGTGATCAGCGAAGCTCGCAGAAGATCACAATATCTTTCAGTGGAAGATATTCATCTTGAGCCAACCCCTCTCATTTTAGAGCTTTGCTTTGTTAAACACTTCAACTTGGCCCCGCATTGTTGAAGGCAACGCTGATTTTTTGTTGAAATAGTAACTGCACCGCTCCAAACATTCCACGGTGATTCCTGAAAGTTCGTTTTATAACCAGGCACATTCAATATATAGGCTACTCTAGTGCAGTGGGGTACAGGTGTGTTTCTCGAAAGCTTCTCATCACTGGAATCACCGACGAGCGTTATTGGAACACAGCACGCTCTTCAATCGAGAGGTGGCGCTGTGCTCTGCTCAGTGAAGTCAAGGAAGAGCTTCGACTTTAGCTCAAAATCTTGGAACAGTGGTATAGGCATCGCCAATGGATATGACTTCGCACGCCGTTTCGCTGCGAACCAAAGTTGATAAGGAACCAACACATTGAATTGTCATAAATTAATTATGAAAAAGCTAGGCGAAGCTTGATTTATGCTACTTACTACCGTTATCGGTGAAACCACGAATACCTTAATAAATCAGCTACCAGCTGTAGCTACCTAGACAAATATTGACAAATTCGGCAAGCGTTACTCTTTCAATGCTGGCCGAGTATTACTTTCTTCTCGAGTGTGTGCGGATGCCCCCCCACCCCTCGCTCTACTCCACAAAAGAGATATACACATGCGCCTCTAGTGCCAACGGCAATTGGGGCTTTCTTTCTTTTTTTTTGCAATAAAGACGTTATAAATCAAATCCTTCTCAGCAGTGTAAATGAAGCGCAGCCACTGTTTGACATCAAACAAAGGAATTCCGTTACAGAAACTTACTACCGCCTCAATAAAGAAAGTTTCAAATAGGGATGTATACCCTTGTTGATATCCATCCTAGCCATTAGCATTCAACTGTGTTATCAGATGCCGTGGCATTATTAGATGGAACTTGACTGGCTTCAAAGCTTCAATGATCCAAAAAAGTTATGGCGCACAATTAATACTTCTGCTTGTGACACTTTCAACCTTGTTGATTTTATTGGTAACCACATACCGGACAACGACTGTCATCCTTTCTTAACAACAGATTTTGTAATAATTTGTTTACTACATCTAGTCACCCCTACCCCCCCCTCCCCTCCTATGTCCCCGTCACCTTATAGTACCTTGCTTTGGAGCCAACAATTATTGGATCACTTGGAATTACTAAAGTAATCGACTTTGATAAGTATTCGTCTGCCCCGATGCTAATCTTATTAACCCAAAGTGTTTATAAACTACTGCTGTGTACTCATCTCTGATTCTATCAAAAAATTTTCAGCAGTCACTCGACATTCATTGTGTTCAAAACGCAAGAGCGGGACGGCGATTACACTCCACAAGTCCGGTAACAAGCATTTACCCATTAATTACAGCCCCATTTCGGTAACCAGCATCCCCTATAAAACGTTCGAACATGTAGTGTCGTCCCAGTTAACTAAGTTTCTTCACTCCTCTTCCTTCTTTTCACCGGCACAGCACAGTTTTCGTAAAGCATTTTCTCGCGAAAGTCAACTTCCTTACTTCACTCAAACTTCACATAATTTTAGACTATTCTTCGTTGGCTTACTGCATTTTTCTCGATTACTCGAACACGTTTGATCAAGTATGTTATGAACAACTACTCTTCAAGCTAAAAAAAATTAAATATAGATGCTCATCTCATTACTTGGCTCGAGTACTTATTCACTAACCATACTGAGTTCATTGCACGCAGTAGTATAAAATCTTTCAGCAAGTCTGTTCATTCTGAAGTTGTTCCCCAGGGCTCCGTCATAGGTCCTTTGCTGTTCTTAAGATGTATTAACGACCTCACAAATTGCGTTTTTTCTAATATTCACCTCTCAGATGACGATTGTGTTATATTTCCTCAAATGAAGAGATAGCAAGAATAGACGGAAAGAGAGGGATTTTAGCCAGTTCTCAGACCGGCTGGCTACCCTGTTTCCTCAAATACTTGCCATTAAACTTTGCTAAAATATGCGCCAGCCTCTGTGCTGACCTCAGTAACGCGAAGTTTTTAAAAACTACAGCTCTGTACTCATCCCTAATTCTTTAAAAAATTTCAGCAGTCACACGACAGTCATTGTGTTCCTACAGACAGGAAGAACGGGACGACTGGCCGATTTCCGAGTGGACGATATTGGAGGGCTGGCTGATACAGTAATCACACTGGAAGGCGCCATTGAATTTCCTCCGGTCAAGCAACCTAGTTGAACGACTGTGACGCTCCCGCGTTCTTTTATGTGTGTTCAGTTTTCATTGTAATTCCGCAACTGTAGTTCCCTCGGTCCTTGAGGGTATAAATCATAGAGTTTCATATTAGTATACCTAGAGGGAAATCTGGCGCTGCGATCGTTCAACCATCATGGGAATGATGGGAAGTACAGGCTTCGGATTGGCGTTCTATTGACTGGGGAACTAGTCTACAAGTATTTTTTTTGGCAGTTTTGGTTTAGCTTCAAGCGCACTTGCTGTAACCTGCAGTGAGACAGTGCAACGCAAAGCTCTCTGCCTTTGTTATGTTGCTCGAAGTGGCGAGAGCGCGCTGGGCCAGCGACTGGGACGATGTTTGTGTCGCGGTGTGGCGTCGAAGCCCTGACGACAAAGCGACGGCATCGTAAACGTTGAAAGAACATGTTTTGAGCGTTTGGACCTTGGTTTGTTAAGTGTGTTAGGTTGGCACTGTACCGTTACGTGCTTTATGAAACTTCAGAATACGAAAAAGAAGGCTCTACTGATACAAGACATATACAGTTGTACTTCTAGTGGCTTGACAATCAAATTTTATTGAGGGCTTCATTATGCATTCCTCGTTTATGTGCTCATTGAAATGCGTGTTTTAGGTCTTTGAGAACACAAACTTACTTGTGGTAGGAAATGTTGCTGCTTCCTGGCTGTAGTCTAGTGTCGCAAAATGGGTAAGTGCAAAGCCACGCCATAACGCTTCGGAAGCGGTACGTCAATATACAATATGATGAAGCATATTGGTAGGAGGCCACTAGCGTCCTAGGTAGCACTGCAGCAGATGTGCTTAAAAGTATGTGAAGACGTTCAGCAATCGTGACAGCCGACGCAGCCTTTCGAAAGAGCGAGAGAGAGTTAGCAAGTGCCTGTCGTCTGCGAGAAAAGTCTCGCGTTTGCAGCGAGCAGGCCTCGTAGCAGACGACACTTGTAGCATTCCACTCAAGGGCGCAACACTTTCTCACAATACAACATTTTTATTTCCATAAATACTTGATGAGCATTTTTATATAAGTACATGCACGATTGTTATTGCTGTTGCAAAAATAAATAAATAATTATTCTTTGTGGTTAAATCGGGAACAGAATCCCACAAGTATGCATACCCTGGTGTGTCCTGGTGACAAACCATAGTAAACCATGCTTCCATCTCAAAGTCATACAAAGTTTATGTAGCGTCTTGTACATTATATAACATACTACAGAAATAAAATTAGATTTTACGCGATAATATTTGAGTATAGCTTTGTTTACTGCGCCACAAGCAAACGTCACTAGCCTAAGATCGAAGTCAATCCGAAGCCTGTACTTCCCATCATTCCCATGTAGGTTCAGGCAGCGCTCATGAGAACCCCCGTAGACACTAGCGCCACATTTCCCTCTAGGTATGTATTTAGAAACTCTATGGTATAAATGAAATGAAATGAAACCCTGCCGCACTAGAGAAGTAGCGCTAGGGTGGAGTGATTGCCAGCATCTTTTGCAAGACTACATCCGCCTACAGCGAGCAAAACTCCTCCTCCACTAGACCCATCTCTCCGATACCGCCTTACAGCTGGACTTTCCCGAATGAAGACAACAGTACTCTGCCGACTGGTTGCTTGAAGCATCGAGGGAAAAAACAAAATAGGAGAGGGTTTGACGTCACGTTTTCGAAGCCGGCAATGCAGCCATGTTGGTGGGCCATCTCCCTTTGCGCCTCCAATTAGCTCGACGGAGCAGATAGGCGCGCGCTTTGAACTAAAATTTCTACAAGCTGCCGGAAGTACGTGCTGCCGCCAAGCGTCAGAACAGAGCCTCCGAAACTTCTGTAGCAGTTTTAGTGAAGCAGACACGCTCCTGTGCTTATCCGTGGCACGCCCAAGACGACGACGAAGACTCGCGCCGTAATTGCTTGAGTGTCTCTGTTGCTGGCTGTGACCGGCTGCCACCTCACACTCAGCCACCCTAAACAAAACTTTCATGCTTACACACCACGCTCCAAAGTCAGCTTGTGTCGCAAACAGAATGCGCCATGGTGAAGACACGAGACGAAAGATCTTATCTCACTTCTTAGAGGCAGAGAGCAGCAGTGAGAGCGTCAGAGCAGTTGTTGCTATGGCAACGATGTTTGGGGTATCAGCCCCAGTGTACCTTTGCGAAAAACGACACGTGACTTCCGCCACATTTTATCCAACACGTCCGTGCTGGCCAGGGCTTCCCCTACGCTTTCCTTCCTCCGTGGCTTGAAGCAACCTTTACGAATGCATTTGCTTGCCGCATCGGTATGGCTGACACTGCTGCCTGTGACACTTGCAGCAGCGAGGGAACCATCGAACATGCCCTCCGTTTTTGTCCTTCCTACAGCTCGCAGAGAGGGTCGCTCGTGACGGCGTTTGCATGCCTCGACACAGGCCGCTTTCTGAGTAGACGATCTTGGAGGGCCAGCTAATACAGTCATCACACCGGAAGGTGCCGAAGGCTCTATTGAAGTTCCTCTGGTCAAGCAACCTAGTTAAACGACTGTGACGAGCCCGTATTTTTTTACGTGCGTGCAGTTTTTATGTCTCTCCCTTTCTCTGTTTGTGCTTTTCTTCTTTATCTTTCTGTTTCCCCTCAACTCTTCCCCAGTGCGTAGGAGCAAACGGAATATCTATCTTCCGGTTAACCTCCCTGGCTTTCGCATCTCTCTCTCTCTCTCTCCCTCTCTCTCTCTCTCTCTCTATATATATATATATATATATATATATATATATATATATATATATATATACTCCGCCCCTTTCCTGCATTAAGTGTGGCCCATGATTAGACATTCTTTGAATTTTATGTAATTCTTGATGACTAGTACGCACTCATCCAGTAAGGAGCGGCTTTCTTTTCATATAATTTCTACCACAGATGAAGCACTCGGTATCATCATTCTTCTAAAACGTTTCGCTCCAGCTGAGCCCCACGTAATGCTTGCAAGGCATGCGCGTGAAGCGTCACCAAAGAAAGAGAATCGAAGAAAGAAAAAGTACGACGTCGTGTGCTCGAAACGCACGCATATAGGAAACCAGATTACGAACGCGCCCCGCAACGTTGAAAGAAAGAGAAAAGCAGGCACGCAGAAGGTCTCCGTAAGCATCTATGACTGGCGCCGAGCAGCGCAGCGCTTCGTGCTCCACCGCCGTCTCCGCCTACCGAGACGAGAGTCAGAGAAGCAACAGCGGGCAGACCAGTCCCAGTGCTCCGGGCGCGAGAGAAATATATCGGTGCATGATCGGCGCCTCTTTGTTGAGGAACGCAAGCGATGCGTGGCATCGCGCACGCCTCTCTCGCCCCTCGCCTCGACGCTCTCGCCAATGAGCCAGTTCCGGTAGCCGCGGCCTGCGTCCGCGATACGAGAGCCCAGCGCAGTCCCTCTCCGCGCGCGCCCGCTTCGGTTGGCGAAGCAAGACCCCGCGGACGCGCCGATCCCGCAATTACCACGATCGCGTGAAGCTGTAGGCGAGAAAGCCGCCCTGCTCAGCAGGCGTGCGTGCGTGCGTGCCCACACAGCTTTGCAGCGGGATCAGTTCACGACGATCCAGAAAAAGGATTCCGGGAGGAGACGGGGTAGTGAAGACAGAGAAATCTGGCATCATTAAGGAAGGGCTGCAGGCCTCTCTCTCCAGGAGACCAGACAAAAGATATTCGGCGGTGCAGGCGCCCTTTCAGCCATTACCGAGGCGCGGCTGCGGTAATATCGGCCGAGCTAAGCCCTCGTGCTTTATTTCACTTCTGGCGCCGCCGGCTGCTGCAGTGTCTTAACACCCGCCCCGCTCCTCGGGACCGTCTCGAGCGCGCCGCGTGAAGCAGAAGAGACCGTGCTTTGGGGATGGCAGTGTTTCGACTGTCTTCAAGCGAGAATGAGATGGTAGAGGAGAGTCTATTTACTCAGCGTTTGGGTCGGCGCTGTTACAGCAGCCGTTTGTTTTGACAGAGCGTTCGCGACCCGAAGCCGTGTCGACGTGCCACGCCCCTGTGTCGGCGGCTTCATCGCTCCCCCGAGAAGTCAAAACCGCAAAACCCCGCCGTCGTGGTGGTGGCGGCTCCGTTGACCCGTGTTTGTAAACACCGTTCCGCGGGATCGACTTGACGCAAAGGATATATCGAGGTGTCACGTGGTGGCTGCTCCCATTCAGCGGCGCCGCCGCCACCGCACTTTTATGCCACTCGTAAACGCGGTTCGCTTTCATCCCCGCGGCAGTGTTTTTCTTTGGCTCGCACATCAGAGAAGACGCGATTCGGCTTCCACTCTACATCCGCTGGGCACGTCCTACGTGAGACAGATGTGGAGGGCGCGGTTGAGTGCAGTCAGTGCATGGCGCGCAGTGTATTTCGTATCTTATCTTTTTTTTTCTGCTTTCTGATGCCGGCGTCTGGCACGTGTCAAGGGCGTTTTGGCATGTGCCAGCAAAAACAGTTGTCGCAGTTAAGCGGGTTTTCTCGTCGCTGCCTACGAAAATAAAACAAAAAGAAAGGGGGAGGGGGCGCACAAATTTGTGTTGTCAAAAATTGTGTCGCAGGTTATCTTTAGAGAGAAATGCGTGAAAATATGCACAGCGTAAAAAAATGTTTTGTACGGTTTCTGCCGGAGGAGTTCCCCGCGTGGGATCTTCAACGGCTTGAAACTCCTCAAGACTTCAATAAAGTTCTTTACTGACTGACTGACTGTTCAGGCTTTTAAGGAGATCTATCTATCTATCCATCTATCCATCTATCCATCTATCCATCTATCTATCTATCTATCTATTTAGTAAACCTTGAAACGCAGAAGCGTTGTAGACGGTAGTGAGTTACATATTTTTGAATGACAAGGGTAAGGTATGCGGCAAGTTTAACAATAGGAGAAGAAACGGGAAAGATAAATAGAAGAGAAACGATTATTAAAAGACACAATAGCAAAGTAAATACTGAAACAGTGATTCAGATACTCGGGATTTAAACATTGATTTGGCGTATACGAAAGACAAAGGTTATATAATCTATTCCGCTGTGCGAATCCATAAACGCGCGCCATGACATCAACATGTTACGTCGCCTAAGAGCATTTAACTGATACGCGTACGTCTATGGACTATGATATAAGTTCCCAGTGACAAGTGAAAATCACGACCATTAAATTTTCACTCGTCTTCTTGTACTGGGTAGTTGCAGAATATTTTTAACTTTTACTGCTACAAGTTAAACTGATAACTAGGAAGGTAAACGTCTGTTAAGGTCCGCATACGTAACCCGAAAAAACAGTAGCTTTTGCAAATGGGACGCTCGCACATGCTAAGGCAATTTTTTGTCGAGAATGCTGAAATCAATATATATATATATATATATAAATTATAGTATTTGACGTGCCAGAATAAGAACCATGATCTAATTAATTATGAGGCACGCCGTAGTTGGCGACTCCAGAAATTTGTACCACCTGGGGTTTTTTAACGTGCACCAAAATCTAAGTACGCGGGTGTCTTAGCATTTCGCCCCCATCGATATGCGGCCGCTGTGGCAGCGATTCGACCCACGACCTCCTGCTTAGCAGCCCAACACCATAGCCATTAAGCAACCGCGGCTGGTGGAGGTACTGAAATGGTGGCTGCCGGAAGCCAACACTTTTATCCAGTACCGTTTGTTTTCTCTCTCTTTTTCTTTCTTGTTGTTTGTGCACGCCGGCCTTCGTAGCACTGTTCTTTTCTTCCCCCGATATTAGCGATGTATTGTGATTTTTAAATATGTTCCCCGAGGTTCTCGCCTTCAGAAAATTGTAAAACCACAACGTGCAGTGACTCACTGTCAGCCGGAAGAGCGCCCACGGAGCCGCGCCCAACCAAACGTTGAAGCTTTTCATCTTCTTCTAAGGCACCGAGACGCAGCCCGGGAGGTCAAAAAGCAACAGTCAAACAATGAGACTTGAACTGATTTAACCCACATCCTCCCTTTCCGCTATGGGGGCATTGTTCGGTTTTCAACACCTGCTGCCACGTCTGCCTTGCGCCTTCGACCTGTTTTTGCTCTGACTGCGATGGGTTCAAGAGCCGAAAGGTTGAGTTTAAAAAAAGAAAAGAAAATAGAGCCTACATGCGTGAAAAACCAGGCGGAGCGTCCCATATGGCGTTGCGTCAGGATCATTGTGTGTTTTCTTGACCCGCCGAAGCGGAGATACAAATAGCGCACATTTGGAAAGGAGCGTGGATCATTTCTTCTACAGCTCTCCAGGCACCCGTTTATCTTGTTCCTTCGTACATTTTTTAACTCTTTCTTTTTCCCTTTATTGTTTTTACCGATGCGCGCAACAGAAAAACAGACTGTGTTCACAAAGTGGATCGGCTTCCGCCTGGCTTCTGCAGTTTTTGATACTGTAACATTAGCGTGCCAGTTTTCCAAGTAAGGTATAAAAAATCTTTTTTTACTCACGTTCATTGGCACGGGTCTCTTGCTCAACTCGAACATATGACGCTAGCTCTGGTAATCTCTCAAACAGCTCAAAGTTTTGAGCGCTCAACTACAGTTTGAACAGTGGCCCGTTAGTCTGCAGGCTCGTGCAAGCGCCTCAGTCGCAAGGGTTTGTCAAGCAGGCATTTCAGCGGTTGCAGGTAGACGCGTGTCACATTGTCAACTCGTTTGTTTTACATAGGGGTGAGAATGCAGTAGTCCTGCATGCGTGAACTTTCGTGTATGGTCTATCGTTACAGGAAAGGCGAATCATAAGCTGGGGTTTAACTTGAGTTAAGACGATCAGATTTGTAAGTGCGTCTCGTGGTACCTGTCGTGACAGAAAAGTACAGACAGTAGAATGAAAAAAAGAATAATTGTGTTGGTTAACAGTGTATAATGAGCGCCCGTATTTTTATATATTTATTTATTTATTTATTTATTTATTTATTTATTTATTCATACTGTCGATCCCATCAGGGATCATAACAGGAAGGGCATACATAGTTATCTTGCAGTGTAACAATAATACTAATTAGCGCAATAATAAGATTAGACATATTAGACGTGCAGTTAGCAGAGGCAGACAATATAGTAGGCAGAAAAGTAACGTTATACACTGTAATAATGTTATGAGAAAAAAAAAGCAACAACAGGTAATCAAAGGTAGAAAATTTACAAAGGTGAACAAAATGGTAAGCATAAATAATACAATAAGACATAGCATTAAATTTAAGAGTAACACAGGGTAATGAGGTAGTCTGTCAAATATCAATCGTGGTAAGCATAATTACAACAGGAAAGAAGTAAACAATTTGCATAAATAAACAATAGCACTCAGTAATGGCAAGTAATACAAGTTATAAAAGTGAGGTATACACAAGAGTTAGTAATCCATAAGATACGTTTAAGGTGTCGTTAAAGAAATTGTGATTATGTACACAATCTAATGAAATAAAATGGCACAAAATAGATGGTGACACAGGTACATCATAATTGTGAAGCACGCAATTCATTTTCGGCTAATGTCAAAAAAGTTGTTAACGATGGGCTGTCTGTAATACTAGGGTCCAGCTTATTCCATTCACGTGTCATTAAAGGGAAAAACGAATGCTTATGGCTTTCCGTATGAAATGGGTGTTCGTTTAATGATAGTGAATGTTTATGTCGGGTGAGTCATGTTTGTGCTAAAGATAAGTATTTGGAACTGTCAATTTTCAATTCATTATGAATAAATTGATACATAAGTTTTAATCGTGCAAACTTGGCTCGTTTTTGTAAGGTCAGTATACCGGCCTGTTTTAGCAATTCTGTGGGTAGTCTGTTAACCTATGTTTGTTGTAAATATATCTTAGTGCCTTCCTTTGAATTGCTTCTAGTTTGTTAATGAGTTCTTTGGTGAAAGGAAACCAAACAACGTTAGCATACTCTAATAGAGATCTGACAAATGTGTTATATGCTAGCAGTTTTGTGTTTGGGGGTGCTAGTCTAAGACGTCTGTTCAGGAAAAACAATTTTTTTTGTGCGGTCGAGGTAACGTTGTTAACATGGCGCTCCCATCTGAAATCGTGTGGTAATGTTAAGCCAAGGTACTTGTATTCCTTCACTTTGTTAAGTGTGGCGTTATTTATGGTGTAGTTAAATTCTGATGCGAGCTTTTTTCTAGTAATTGATAAAATAGCTGATTTTTTAATATTTAAAGTCATTTGCCATTCGTTACACCATTTGTACACAAGTGACAAAGCGTCGTTCAAGGCCACATGGTCATTATGAGAATTGATTACCTGATAGAGAACACAATCGTCAGCAAAAAGTCTAACATTGACTGGAATATTAGAAGGCAGATCATTAACGTATAGGAGAAATAAAACTGGAGCCAGAACACTTCCTTGTGGAACTCCGAATCTTACGCTAGATTTCATGGAATATTGCTGGTTAACTTCTATAAATTGAGTGCGGTTAGTAAGGTAGTCTTTGATCCAGTTCAGAATAGGGCCCTTTCCCAAGGTAAGTTCGAGTTTATAAATTAATTTCTTATGTGTTACGCGATCGAAAGCTTTTGAAAAATCTAGAAAGATTAGATCGATTTGTTTCTGTTGGTCAATACTTAACGATACATCGTGGACAAGCTCAATTAGTTGTGTGACTGTGGAAACTCCTTTGCGAAAGCCATGCTGAGAATCCGTTAGTATTCCTGTTCAAGGTGTTTGGTTATGTGCTTTAAGATAATGTGCTCTAGTAGTTTATAAACAGTGCATGTTAGTGAGATTGGTCTGTAGTTAGCGGGTTCTGTTTTACTTCCCGATTTATGAATTGGTTTCACTTTAGCTGTTTTCCAATCCTTAGGGAGGGTACCTGAGGAGATTGATTTGTTAAAAATTATTAATAAGTACTTGGCCATCCACTCAGCGTATCTGCGAAGGAATGCATTTGGAATATTATCAGGTCCTGGTGATTTCTTTGTGTCTAAGTTAAGCAGTAGGTTAAGTATGCCTGTTTCGGTTAGTGTGAGTGGCTCTAGTGGCTTATTTCTAGAGAAGCCTGCTTGTGGTAGTGTGCCGTTGTCCTCAGTGAAAACGGAGCAGAAGTAGTCGTTAAGCAAGTTAGCAGAGTTCCTGTTATCTTCATTTGAGGCGTCGTTGTCGTTACGATTCTTTTGGTTAATGTAGCTCCAGAACTTTGTGGGAGCAGTTTTCAAAAAGTTTGTGAGTGTATTAGTAAAGTAGAACTGTTTGGCTGTCTTAATTTTTGATTTCATAAGTTGGATAGCTGCGCTGAGATTTTCATGCGTAAATTTTAATGGGTTAGTTTTCAGCAATTTTCGCATTCGGTTTACTTTACGTTTCGCATGTATAACGTCACGCGTTATCCATGGATTACGCCTAGTAAGCTTCTTTTTTCTAGTTGGTATGAATTGGTTATACAATGAGATATAATGACGGAAAATGCGAGCCACAATGTATCGATGTCTGTAGTGCTGTTATGGGAAAGTTGCAAAAACGTGTGGTATTCATTAACCAGGTAATCAAGTATACTAGTGTCGTTAGCTTTACTCCGTTTCTCTAGTCTTCTGGGTTCATATTCGCAAGAATCTTCTACGCTAGAATTGTTCGTAGAAGAAAATTTCAGCCAATTCTGACGCCGAACCCGTTATTACCGAAGGTGGCAGCATAATGGCAGAGCCCTTATGAACTAGAAGCTTTGTAAATCAGCTCCTGCTTCGGAGCTACGCCCGAATGCTTGCGTCGCACGAGTTATTACTATCAGGAAATAATACATCAGCAAATGTGCTTCCTAGGAGTCAGCATGAGCTCTAAAACGACTATTCGCCCCCAAAACGGGCAGTTAGTAACACAAATCCGGCACTGTGAATTATCAGGATACGTTACTTCCTGAAAAAAAAAAGAAGAGAAAGAATGAAACTATTCGCAGTTTTTGCATTTAAACCATCTACGCCTTCTAAGAGCCCTCAAAGCATCTGATAAGTGCCTTAAACGGGAGCCCTGATGAGCATCCTTAATGCAGCCTCTTGAATGACGTCAATGCCCTGCTCGTAGGGGTCCCTTAAGCCTTTTCATCAGTCATGAAGCTATGGGACCAAGGAGTCTAATATAAGCCTTCACCATTTTATGTCTCTTACATGAGGAAGCTATAGGTCATCGAATTGCACTTTTATCGTCGCTGTGTAAGGCCTATCAGACACGTGACCAGGCTTCTCTACGGCGCCTTGTCCCCTGGAATAATGTCTTTATCTGGCGCTCTCGAATCATTGTAAAAGTGCAAAATTAATTAGTAACATATAAAATATGAACATCCACACTTCCTAAAAAAGAAACAATTGGACGAACTAAAGCTACAAATCAATCTCATAAGTGTGTCTCAATTGATTTTGTCTGTAAGGGTATTGTGCATGAGCGTTATCATCGTAGAAATCAAGTGAAATTGCAGTGGTTGAGTCGCATGTCTCTGCACGCAACGGCTACGGCCCATTAAACACACCCGCGCTGGGATAAATTCTTAAGTAATCTCTAGGCGTATGCAAACAAATAAACAGTCACAAGAACGGTGACACTATCTGGTATACGGAAAACATACCAATCGAGAAGAAATGATTGCGTCTTCAGTTTGACGTCAAACATAGCGTCAAAATGTTCAACGTAGCTCAATGCAGAGTGAAAAGTTATCGCTCATACTTTATTGTTGAAGTTAAGTGAAAATAAGCTAAGCCCTATTTAAATAGTTAATTAATTAGTCGGTTAGTTCGTTATCTAGCTATTTATATAGTTAGTTATTTAGTTATTCTTCCAGTTAGTTAGTTAGTTAGTTAGTTAGTTAGTTAGTTAGTTAGTTAGTTAGTTAGTTAGTTAGTTAGTTAGTTAGTTAGTTAGTTAGTTAGTTAGTTAGTTAGTTAGTTAGTTAGTTAGTTAGTTACATGTTAGCTACGCAGTTCAAGCAAAGCCGGAAAGATCATTTTTGTACGTCATACACAAGGTGCACTTCTGCGTTCCGCAAATGGGAAGTTCAGAACCACCATTTTATGATGTGGCCGCTGTGTATGCGGCTCGTGTTTAGATTTCTGTGGACCACTACTCGAGCTAAAATCTACTCAAATCAGTCACCCTACTTCCGATTATCTCGTTCTTTATGTCAGAAGCTGTAAATCATCCAAGCTATTGCTGCATCGTGAGTTGTCCTGTAAGCTATACTGTACGCTTTATATGCAAATCAGGTACCATCAGAGATGAAGGCAATAAAAACCCCAGTGGTGCTGCCTTGAGCAACGTATGCAAATTTCTTGAACGACAATACTCAAAAGAAAAGAGGAGCCTTACTCTCTACAGCTCTCAGGTCTGCGGATTCAGCGCGAGGTCGAACAAATATCGCGAAGTCGGCTGCCGTAATAGACTTTGTGATGTCTTTCTTCTGCATTGTATGTTTTTACAGTGGCTGTGCGTAGCTAATAAAAAGAGCGTGCAGCAACTTTTCTTGTATCTCTGGTGCTTTTCCCTTGTTGTATGCCTCCAAAAATAAAGTTGAAATTGATCTAAATCATGCGCATGCTCTCGTATGTTCTTGCAACGAGTTATATAGAGCATGGTCTATGTGTCAATGGAATTTGAATGTGACCGTACCCTGCATAAATTTCTCACGGTTACTGATATTTTCCCGCACATTTAAGCCTAAGCCCAAACGAAGGGAAGTTCCAGATACTATTCACGGGTAAGTGAGGCCATGAGAAATGGATGACCATGGTGTAAGCTGTGTATTAACCACGTTAGAGTCACTTTGTGTGGTATTTGTGTAAATTATAGCATAAAAGGCGCTCCATTTCCTGTGCCTGAAAATTGCTCTCCCGTCTAATTATCCAGCGCGCAATGTCATGTACAATACACACCATCTCCACTATTCGGTCATCCTGATGGACCGTACGTTGACAGTAGATACAGGAAGTAAAATATTATGACACTACAGGCTGTGCGCAACAATCTCGATTTTCAATTCTGTTCTCGAAAACGGGACAAATAACATGCTACGCAGCTACGACCATAGGCAAAGAAAGAAAACAGTGGAAAAGCTTAGGTGATATAAATGATTGATTGGAAGTGTGAACAGAACATTGGAAATTAGAAGACCGCTCACCTGCGGCAGCTTATTATGTCCCCGGAACTTTACAACAAAGCGAATCTGTTACTCATTTATTTCTATCTCTGTCTTTGAGGTCATAATATTAACGTCACACTGTCCCGCGGTAGTTGACTAAGATTATTCTAAGTGTTGCCACGCATCACAGCTATAGATAGCTCACATCGACGTCATTGTGTCCACCATCTTTGGGTACTAGCGCATCGAGGAGCTGTGTAAGCGTGAAACACGACAGTACGTAAGGCGCGTCTTCCCCCATGCGACAAATGGATAACATTGGTAAGCCTGTTGAAAACGGTCGTTGTCAAAATGAAAAATAATGTACGCGTGATAATATGGTGCACTGGCGTCACCCGGGCCGCCATGTCCGGGGACTAGCCTGTCGAGAAGGTGCATCCATGAGGTCACGTGGAAGCTATCCTATAAGAAGAAAATACCAAAATTTCGATCGCTCAGACTGGAGATTGTTCTTCGAAACACGCGTTCAGTTTGCTTTCAGTTTCGCCTCGCGCAATTGGCCTAGGCCACGCCATGCCTGCGACTCGGTGCGGCCTAGGCAAATACGACAATAAAACAAACTCCCGTGTTCGTTGTATCTTTGTTCGTCTACGTCTGTTTGGCGCATGGTTTTTGTTAAGCTGGAATGATTGTCCAGTTGTTTTCTTTGCCAGGCAACCGGGGTAGGGGCAGAAAAGAAGAACAGTTACGAAGAGAAGATTTAAAAACGAAATCAACCTGCAAACAGTGTAGCTTTTAACGAGTAGCTATATGACGTTATTCGCTCTTGACATTCCATGAATTAAATTGTAACATGATTAGAGTGGGAGTTAGAAATTTCCTGCTTCGTAAAAAGGCTGATCTCGCAGCTATTCCTTGTTGGCAACAGAACAGTGTGCATGTGCTTTTATTCGCGTGAAAAAATATGTCCCGAAAACAATAAATTTGGCAGAGCAGAATTTATCTACAAGGGATTAACAATGTATAGTTGACTACTGCTTAAAGGATACTTCCATTTTACACTACGCGAGAAATAAAACCACTCTGGTCTGGTGAAAACACCACCTTGATGCTTGTATCAAATCAGAGACGCCGGATTCTTACACTGTAAGTCAACTATTGCTCATAGCCCCAAGGCCCCTTCATTCGAGCTTGCAAGTGTGAAACACAGAACGTAGCCCACGTGACAGGATGCAAGCACTTATGACGGCTCATTTCCCCCCGAAGTCAGCTTTATCTTCGTTAGCCCGAAACCTGGGTCGCACTTCGTGATACAACAAACGGCGTAATGGCCTCGTCATTTAAACAATGGCCTCGTTTTGCGCATTTAGCACTGCCGCAACAACTTGTTACGGGAGTGAAAAAAGAAGTAAATAAACAAAATAGAAAGAGAGAGCAACACGGGGGAGAAAACGCGGTCCGAGCCCTGATGGGATTGTGGCCGGCCTGATCGGTCCTGAAAAGGAAAGCAACACGAAGCGAGGATAGCTCGATGAACTAGAAAAAGGAAACAGAAAACAAAAAAAAAGCAACACTCCTGCGAAAGCAGCGCTTCCGAAACAGAGAAGGGAGGAGGAAAGCATTGTTGAGGAACTAAAACACAGCGCCGAGAGCCGCGAGCGCGGGTTGATAGAATGACGGAGGCCGTCGTTATGGGGATATCTGGGAACGCCGCGAAAGCTCGTTATTTTCTATTAGCGCCCGGCGTGAAGATGCCGCTTTGGCGCACTCTACGGGACCGGCAGCCTCCACGGAGTCCTTCCCAAATGACCACCAGCCCGAGTCTTCGCGCCTGGAAAAGCTCCAGCAGCCAAGCGGCCGTGCGAGAGCTCACCAAGCCGCCGAAGAGCACCCTGGAGCCAGACAGAAAGGCGTTGAGCGATTAGGCGTCAAACAACTACCTCTTTGCGCAAACGATTGCGCCAGACGAATCCGCGCACGCGTCCAGAAAGGGCACGTACACTTGTCGGCGTTAGGCGTGCTGGGTCGTCTATTATGCAAGGAACTCCTCCAATGGGGGCCAGTTTGAACAGTCGTCGGGCTGTTATTGCTTGCACATGGCGTGGCGGCGCACTGTTCGCGGGAGAAGCACGGAATTGTTCTTGAACACCTTCGCGTAGCGAATGGAGGCTGCGCGAAATTAACCCGTATACTATTATGTCGCGCGATACGAAGCTGTTCTCGTTTTCTTTGTGGTTCACATTAGGAGGCGCGTGCGGCAGAGACAGAGAAAAAATTAAGGAACCGCAGGGAGGTCAAACAAATGCACGTCTCGTTTGCCACTCTACGCAAGAAAAAGGACGTCAAAGGATGAATTTTGTGATAATAAATATGTTATAACAAATGCAAAAAAAAAAAATATTGTGATTAAAGCTTCCCGCAAGCACACGCGAGAAGAGTCTTCCGGAATTAACATTGTACAATATGAAGAAAGGTAAATGCAAAAAAAGAAAACCTCCCAACCAGAAAGTAGTTCAATTGAGTTCAGCTCATTATTAGTGCAATCCACTTCTAAAACTGGTTCTTCATTCAGTGGATCATTGATCAATATACGAACAACTCTGACTCTCATGTAAAAAGTGCAACGTAAACAATCAATATACCAGAAGGAAAGCTAAATTGCTCGATCCTGTTGAGCAATCTAATTAGAGCAATCGCTGACAATATATAATGAGTAGAATTTATTGATAGGAAAGACAGAGAGGTCGACCTGAGCTAGTGCGCTCTAGTCTGCTACTTTGCACTGGGGAAGAGGGAAGGGGAGTGAAAGTATTGGGATGGATGATGATGATAAGAGAAGTGGTGAGTGCTTATCTACATGAGACAGTTGCCTCGCTAGAGCCGCTCGTTGAGCTTGGTGTCCTGCAGGAACTTCAACAATACTTTTGTTGCACGCATTGAAATTGCAGTGTCAGGCCATAGGCCGAGGATAGCTTCCTCCGACAGTAGTTGTCTGCCAACGCTGGCTAGGAAACTGTCTAACGTCCTTCGCTCCAGCATATATGCTGGGCAGTCGCAATCGCTGACAAAAATAACAAGGTAGCATTTACCTGCATCAGAGGGGGAACAAGAGCACACTATATGTAATAAAAGTCGGATGCAAGAGGAAGCAAATTACTTTTGGTAAAGAAAAAGGTTGTTACTCTCTAATTAAAGTAAAGCAATATTTCCCTCTTGAAATACTGAAATCCTGTTACTACGCGCTATGCCATAGCCATATTAGTTATTGTTTAGAATCATGGAGCGTGGCTTACATGACATACTTATAACCTTTCCGAAAACTACAAAAAAGGGGCCTGAAAATAATTAGCACTTCAAGCTACACCAGTTATAAATTTTATTATATTTTCCAAACACAACTAACTTTCCCCTTCCTCGAAACGGCTTTTATTTTCCAACTCGCAGTACTAGACACGTTTTAAAAGGTAACCCCAACCTTCCGAAGTGTTCCAATGTATACGGCGGAAGGGTAATTGAATTCAATAGTGCAAAAATCTGAAATATTTTGCCCCTAGAGGCTAAAACTGCACGAAACTTCAAGCAGTGTAGCACATTCTGTTTTGTTGATAACCAGCATCTCTAACTTACATTCATTTATTAATTAGGAGCATTTCAGAATGTCCGCTGTCCGTTATAATTTATGAAGTGTCCCGCGATGCTATGCTGTTAAAATCTGACCTGTCTGTCATAATTTGACACTGGACCGGAAACTACCCTTCGCTGGCTATCGGTCCAGATATATGCATAATCCTGATTATGTGAAGAGAAGTAAACTCCTTGCACTTGCACTTGCAAAAAAATAAAGAAAAGAGGAAAACTATACCCGTCTTTCTTCTAGGTGGAGCGCAAAGAATAATGATGGTCTCGCGTCGCTAGCAGGACATATACAGGACGCGATGCCCATGCTTGAGTTACATTAACACGTGTATCAGATGTAAAGAACTTCAGGATGCAGTCATTTATACTGAAAGAATAATGGCTTTTGCTCGTGTCAGCTGAAGACACGGTTCTTATTTTATGCAGGTTGAAAGCACAAAACCGCGAAGTAGGAACGAACACATGAGCAACGCTTATGTTTGAATATGCTGTCTGTTCCTACAGTTTAGGGGCTGTAAGCCTACAAAGATGTCAAAAGAAGAGCAAACATTCACCTTGCATTAAGGTACTGGACGACGTGATCCAAAAAGCAAAGCTCACCTAACAGAACATCTAGTCCCGAGCTTACCTCAGAATCAAAACTGAGGAAGAAAAATGAATGAAAGCTCGTATACATACAAACACTTTTCACGTCAGAAAGGCGTACATTGATATGCGTCAATAAAATTTCACTTTATACAGGTTCTTTGTGATCATGTGTTAGTGCACATTTGCACTTGGGAAGGTAAGGCAAATGTTATTGAGATGAAGATAAGTGAACACACGGGCATCCCATTAAAATATAACGTTTAAGCCCACACGTGCAGCCTCAAGGATAGACGTCAAATGTAGCATGTAAGCTAAGAGGGTGGCCAGCTTCACTGTAGTTATACGTTTCGTACTGCTGACGCACCTTAAGTAAGCTTCGTTTCCTTTATTTCATTTTCATTCGTTCGCCTGTCTAAACAGGTGGAAGATGCATTGGAAACAAACACGAAACATGTCTCATACAACAGACATTCTGTATCATCTAAAACACTACAGAACGTTAGAGAAGCAGGAAATCAAAGGTAAAACAACTTAACACACGAGTGTACGTAACCTCGCAGCATTTCCTAAAATGTGATATCTACTGACAAGACAGAGCGGAGTAACACTGCTGCATGCCACGGTCCACATTTCAGTTCGCCGCGTTCGCCACAGTATAAAAAACCAAATGACACATTGAATGACCGCACTCTCGCACGAGAGCATCTGCCAGCACAGAGGTTGTTCAATATTAATGCTTTCCCACACAAAGGGCTAAAACGTGCACAAGTTTCCGCACTTAGTACGGATCTTATTCTTCTACATAGCCACCGCGACACATCACAATGACAGTACACCTAAGGAGACAAAACGAGGCGGAACCGCGCCTGATGCACAAGCCTGTCGTTACGCGGCGAGCAACGTTTGCACAACACCCCCTCCTCGTCCCGGTACAAAGCAAATATGATCGGTCAATGTGACCGGCTTTGCAGGACGCGCGTGGGAACATGTGATTTCGGCGCCAATAGAAGCAATTGTTGCGTCCACACGGGCAGAAAGCTGGAAGCGTACGGACGGCCCCTATTTCTCTCTGCGTCTCTCCAGTGCTATGTGCAAAGCGCTCTTCGATCGAAGGCAGCAAAGAAAAGAAGTGTCGAACCGAGAATGGGGAGAAGGGCTTCTTTTGCCGGAATCGCACAAAAACCACGCGCATGTTCTTTTGACGGAGAAGAAAAAGCTCCCGCAGGTCAGCACATGGATTTGTTTACGATCAATTCCGTTCCTTCGACGTATATCTCATGGCCTTCTCCCTCTACAGAGTTGTCTGTCACCCTCTCCTAACGTACGCGAGATGCTGACTGCAGTATAAGTAAAAGAAAGCAAGAGCGAAAGAAAGGGCTGACTAGAGGCACACTACAGCTCTGGCGGCTCCATCGAACGCTCTAGCGACAGCGAGCTGCCTCTTCGGCAAGCCACTGTACATCGGAAACCTCTGCGTTGTTTATTGGCTTGGCGTATGTATTCCGTGCAAGCGTTTCAGCGTTGCTGCAGCGAGTGCATAGCGTTTTCCCACGATATGCCGACTTCATTCGTTGCTGTATTCTCGTCTTCTGCAAATATATGGGGCAAGCATAGCTAAATGAAATTAGCTGAATAGGGGAGCAGGTGCTACTGAGAAGAGGCAATATTGACACGTAGTCGGCTTGTTATAACTTTGAGACGGCGTTAAAACCGCCTAGTAAGCTGTGCACGTCTTTCGAAGATTCGCAATGGGAACAATATTACAACTTTGACATAATCTTTTGCGCAGCTGTAACATTCGTTGAAATGGAGCGAAGAGGCCAAGAGTTCATATATACATCTTTGGCGATGCCATCGCGGATAGAAGATTGCCATTGTGCACCTCACAAAATCTTTACATCTGCGCAAGCATCACTTTTAAAGAAAATCAGCCGCACTGCTGTCTTCTGGCATTCAATTACGTGGTGGACGTGGCGTGAATGTACAGCTATCGATCGCATGTCTCTTCTCTTCTTGGAAGGTTATATTAATGCATATAGAGACCAGCAAACGAGAAATTTCCGAACGGATAGCATTTATTAGTGTGATATCCGATGTTTTGTATTCTGAAGTACCAGCTGCATCTTGCAACAAAATGCAATGCGCGAAACTCCTTTCTCTTCATACTGCGATATGTTTGTTATGTTGGTTTTATGAATCAAGCGTTTTATTGTTTTGTACGCAAGAAAGAGCGGAAACATACACGTGAGCCGTAATAAAGAACTGCAAGGCGAGATACAAAAAAAAAAAAAAATTGAGAGAGAGAGAGAGAGAGAGAGAGAGAGAGAGAGAGAGAGAGAGAGAGAGAGAGGGAGAGAGAAGCATGTGGGTCTACATTTAAGCTCTGAGCTTCGGAGACAGCCTAAGAAGTCCAACGTCAAAGTGGAAATATATTGCGCGATTATGCACACGTCTTTCTTTTAATATTTATTTTGAAAAAAGTTATAAGCCGCTTCTCGTTCGCGACAGGCCTCGCAGAAAGTGCGCGCCTGCAGTTTGCGGTAATTATGTGCAAAATCAAACGCAAGAACTGTCACTGGCCTGATGTAAATATATATATATATATACTTTCTTACGGTCAATTTGTGTGTGCCAAGTGATCTATACAGTATCTGCGTTTGAATCCGACGAGGCCACCCTGACACCTCAGGGGGTGCAGGCGAGATTTATGACAGATCTCGGAACTTAGCAATTCGCAGGCTCAGCTTTTACAAGATAGAAGCTGGGAATTTAAATACACGTTTAGTTCGTTTGTGTGTTTTTTAAAACATTTATCGTTACCCTTCGTTTGATTCCCACGGCTACGAAAGAGACACTTTAATATTACCTTATATTTTGACATGCACCAATTTGTCGAATGCGAGAGCTATTGCACTCGTATTTCACGCATTTTTTTTGTATCCTTTCTGATATACGCGTATTATACTGTATTCATATCTGTGTCTTCTTTCGAATCTGTCTTTTCATTTAGAGAGACTAAAATTCTGAAATTTGAGACCGTCGCGCTGACGTATTAATATTTTTTTGTGTTTTTTTGCCATGAAGCGATTGTCTCTTACTCAAAAAAGTATTTTACGCATTGTATCTCATCTTGGTTCGTGTGATATATTACTTGTCAAGAGTTTCAGCAAATCTTTTAGACAGAGATAGAAAAAAAGAAGTATCGGAGGTAAACTCTAGGGACTACGTTACTGCGATCCATTGGCGCCAGTCACTTCTTTAATTATACTTGGGAATTGCGCGTTGCCCGCACTGCGAAGGAATGAATGAAGCGCGTTATCTACGATGGGTCTAGCAGTCAGCCTTCGGGACTCGCCGAGCATCCTATCTCGCGGTCTGCAGTTGAGTAAAAGAACTGCGGCCTTTCCACGCCCTATACGTTAATACGCTCGAAGGCGATCGGTAGCAACGACGGCTGTCATCGCCCTGACAAGCCCGATAATTTCCAGCGCGAGGACGTAAAAAAAAAAAAAAAGAGGATTCGATCGTGCCGCATGTCTAGGAATGAAAGCTGCGTCTAATTCTGAAGGCACGCAGTGCTAAACTAGATTATACGTGGTTTCTTTGCGAGTTTTGGGGAGATGTGCAGTCGCTCCACGTTATTAATGGCCGGAGTTTCCGTGCTCAAGACTTCTATTTTCTTTTTTTTTTTTTGCGTTCTTTCGTCTCTAGTACATTTCTGCGGGAGTTCCGGCAGGACTTTCATTACGGAAATAAAACCTGTCTTCCAATTTTTGGTCCACTGCTGCTCAGCGTAGGAAAATATCCGTAGTCCATTATCTACTTCAATTCAGCAACTAAGCTTTTATAAGGGTATATCACTAACTGTTTTTTATTTTTGTATGAGAATTATTATATCGTCCACATGACTTTGCATTCGATATTGCACTGTACAAATCTTTCGCATAATCTGTTTATCGAAAATTCAAGATAAAACAAATAAAGTTGCGGTGACAGCCCTTCCTTGAAAGCAACGTTGCGCATTATGTAGAAAAATGCACGGCTATAGGACTACATTCCCCAATAAAGTTACAGAAGAATGGGTAATGACAGTAAGCATACGCGAAACACACAAAGCAGTTAATTGGGCATATGAGTCAATGAACAGGACGCTGTGTTTCTACACTCGTGAAATCATCACTCGGAAAGGTAACCGAAGAGATACATTGCGAAAGCACGGACAGGTGGGCTAGTTCTCAATGCATTATAATAAAAACTTCGAGCGCTAAAAACACGCAGGACGTGTTTCCTGCGTGTTTTGAACGCTCGAAGTTTTTATTACGATGCGTTGCCAACCAGCTCACTTATCCGTCCTTTCGGAATGTGTTTCTGTTACACAGGGCTCTTTTCCATGTTTCAGTCCCTATTTTCAAGACCCCGCTACGTCCTTTGTGTTTGTAGCACTCGAAGCTTTTATTATAAACGAAGATCCATGCAGCCTAGAGTCCGTTATGCATCGCGGAATACATCGGACAATCATAAGCTGGGTTGTTTTCTTTCAGCATAAAGGGGTCACTAAAATTCTGGAGAATTGTTTTCAAACAGTACTTATTTCCATCTCCAGATTACCATGCCTACCTAAATGCTAGTGCTTCTGTACAGTTTACATTAGCTTATCAAGAAAGCAATCACGCTGTCAACTACTGTCTACTGCTTGTGAAACTAGCTACTTGTAAGCGTGAAAAGAAAAAATCTTAAGACTATCGTTTATTTAATTATCCTAAGTTATAAAAAGAGGCTCAGACGGCTGATGCATTTCTATGTGAAAAAAAAAGAACACCCATACTGAAAGCACTGTGAGCTCCCTTGGAGCCCACGGCTCACTGCATAGTAGTCCACTTCAAGTAAAGGAAGAAAGCATAGAAAAGAAGGGCGTACCACATCTTTGAGAGACTAAGACAAAAGGGAGACACTAAAATAATAATAAATATTAAAGGCAGAGCCCCGTGCGCATACAGTGCACGTCGTCTTCTTCAACGTCTACGGAAATGGCCCTCATAACGCCAATGAGAAGTGTTTATCGCACGGCCATAGTTCTTAGGTAATGGAGCACGGCCCATATGACTCGCTCTTGTGCAGTGAGCGAGGAAGCACGTCAGTTAAATTTTGGCTCAGACACCATTCCCTGCTCAACGTGGGGCAGAGGGGACGGCGGGCTTGCGAGAGAGCAGGAAGAGAGCGGATGAGGAGAGTATGGTGGGAGAGGGAGGGGGAAGTGGTGGTGCGGGTCACTTCTGCGCGAACACTTTACCCGGGTTCAAGTACGCCCTACAGGGCCGGATAACGGGTCGAGTGCGCTTATCGCAAAAAAAATTGCGGCGCCTTCTCATTGTTTCTGAGCACCCGAGGAAGAAAGGTCGGTAGATAGCACATGTGCTCGCATGACCGGGCCAAATTGTTATTAGACAAAAGCAAAGTGGAAGTCAGCGCGTATACCACTGTAGACACGCCCTGATTAGGGCGTGCATAAAGGTAATTATAAGTCCACACATTATAGACACCGTGTTAAGAAACGCAAGTAGAGCACTATACATGTCGGGGATAAAAGACGAATTCATGTCAGTCATGTCCAAGTCGGGATAAAGAAATGCATTTGAAGTGGTCGGGTGATTCTCAGAGCAGATAAGTGTTTCTTTTTAATGTCGCTGTGTTGTTCTCGTATTGTTGCTGCAAGATTTTCTTTTTTAACGTCAGGATGTTGCTTTCACTTATATGCAATAAAGTTGCTGTGTGTGCAATAACTGTCCTTCTGTTCGTTTTCCTAAAGCCTATGCGCAAAGGTGCACGAAACTCCATGTGTTACTTTAACGTGTTCTAGATACAAGGAGTAGCCGGCACCATATTGTGCGTCAACGTTTCCTTGCTTCACATTAATAATAATAATAATAATAATAATAATAATAATAATAATAATAATAATAATAATAATAATAATAATAATAATAATAATAATAATAATAACGAAAGCTCATCGCTCATCAGACAGCGAAAGTAATTCGAGGTCACTGTGCAGTATTCTTAAATATACGTTGGTAATGACGATGGTGATTTACAAATGCTTCCAAGCATAGTATACGACCGACAGACTTGGGAGAAAACTGGGAGAAAACTGACAGAAAACTTGGCAGAAAACTCAGCCCAGTATGCTAGTGCTGTGCAGGGAAATAATATCACGAAAACAAATTGTGCATAAGTATTGTGGGAACGGCGCGGTCCTTCAGTCCACGCCAGCTGGCCCCAGTACCGGTCGGCCGAGCCCAAGAGCGCCCAGCCGAACCCCGAACCACCGCTCGCGCTCACGAGTCACTTTGCCCGCCATTTCTTCGACTGCTCGCTCCAGTGCCGCAGTTCCCATTGTATACAAGCTATGAGTTCACATTTGGCTAATAAGCCTAGGCAGCTTCTAGATTCCGGCACTGAGAAAATGAGTAATAAATAAACACACCGCCTTAAGATATCATGGAAGTTTTTAGGCTAGAAGTGAAATTTTAGCCCTGCTGTCCAGATGAAGACACTTTACTTTTGATGCGAAAGTCTCAAATAGCCCATTGCGCGAAAATGCCGGCGTCTGTAGCAGCGAAACGGCACATAAATTCCCATTCGTTACGACACCACGTCACGTGCGCACCTCGGCGGAGCAGAGTGGGCGAGAGGGTGCACTTGCTGCAGCGTTGGCGAGCCAGGTATAGAGTGAAAGGGGGAGGGCATCGCCGCGACGTCACGTCATCCTCGCTCACGGAAGCCTGTGTTATTTGCACGTTCCCTGTCGGCGTAAGCACCCGCCTGCGTTCTAACTTTGCCTTCGTTATAAAGAAATTAATGTACAAAAACAAAACACCATGCTCAGAAGCAAAGTGTCTTACTCACTGGGCTAAACCAGCGCGTCCTATAGACAGCAGGCATGTGCACTCAACTTTGTGAAATCAGTCTACTTGAACAGAAATTTCGATAGCCAAGCGCGGCGTGACCAAAACGATGACGTCAAAATCACCGCGGTCCCCATTAGGTTACCTGGCAGACGGGCAAAGTAGCATGACGTCACGGATTGAAGTGCACTGGCTTTGTGCTATCTAGAAGGCGTTAGCCAAGAGTCTCAACACGCTCGCTTGTCCGCGAGAAGTTCATAATTCGAAGGACCGTTCAGTGACGTTCAAGCGGAAATTAATGCTTTCGCATTCACAACTTTCGCAGGCACACACAGCATAGTCACAGCGTAAGATAGAGGAGCGGCTCCATAGGAGCTACATTGCTGGCAGCACGCACTGCAGGGTCTTCGCGGCGAAGTCTGCTCGCGTCGTTTTCACGGGAAGGATGTAAACTGTCCGTCAGGCGTCGACGGCGAGGTGCGGCTTGTTCTGCTTTCTGCACAGCGGTGTGTTGAGCCCGACGTTGCTTGGTTGCATCCGCGCCTGCACCTCTACGACTCGCTCCTTCAGCAGCGGTTCGTACCTTGCGAGGGGGAACCATAAGGTGTACCGAAGAGTAAACACTGATATCGAGACTACGTGGCGCACATGTCACATCCTCTGACACGTGGCAAAATGCGATGCTGCTGTTGTTGACGCCGGATGATGACACACCGCGGTGGCTTAGCGGCTGTGGTGTTGCGCTGCTTAGCACGAGGTCGCGGGATCAAATCCCGGCCGCGGAGCCCGCATTACTACTTTGTTTTGTTGTTGTCTTTTAGCATTTCTGGCAATAGCTGCGACGGACACCGGCGGCGGTGGTCAACATCGCCAACTGAACCGGCCACTGGAATGAGCCCATAACAGCTTACGTTGTAAAACGAGAATGTAACAACACTTCACAGAAAAAAAAAATATTATGATGGTGGTATTTGCCGTCATAAATATGTCGGCATGCCTTTCTAAGGCTAGATCCTCTCGTAGCTAGCACCATTGTCCACTTCCCGCTTGTTTGCCGTTGTGCTATAAGTATTTCTTAAGATACTGGATAACCGAGAGCATACGTTACTAAGTATAGTCCTAGGGTACATAGCAGAGGACTTTCATATATATGAGTGGACTTTAACATAGGACTATCCTTCCGACGACAATTTGCGGCTTTATTTCTGGCTACTGCCTCTTTGATTTCTTTCTTTTGTGCCTTCTTTCCTTTTGCTCGAGGCTGGCGCAGGGATTCGATGCGCCAGCGCTTTTGGCTGCTTTCTTCGAGCAGCCATAGCGAGCATAAACATTGATGATCGTTAGTGCACTCGGAAAAGGGCGCGAGTGTGTAGAGGCCACAGGCAGTGCGCAATACGAAGCTTAGGACGCATAAAGCTTTTTCCGGCGAGCACTAAAAGCCGAACTGGCTCTAACCGTCAATAACACAAACGTTTGATGTTTATATCTTGTTTATCCGTGGGATAAGTCTTCTTGCGACTGTTTTCTATATTTTCTTTTTTTTCCACTCAAATTCTCCCACTTACACGCTTGGATTACAATGAAAAAGACGCTCAGGCGAAGCAATTGCCGGCCTCAATTCGACAGAATATTGGCCACAACGTACCATCACCACCGAAACCATCCCCACTACCACAGACGTCCTAAGTCAAGGAGCATTTTGTTTCCCCTCATCTACAAGATGTAAACACTTAAGTATGCAGAACAGAAAGTTTTGAAATGAGCTAAGCAAAGCGACAATAAAATTATTCGTTTCTTAATGCCTATGTGCCACACTGCTTTCACTGACTTCCTCTTTAAATTTTTATTGGCTCTTCTCACATAGTTACAGATATAAATAGGAGTGCATGAGCCAACGAAATAACGCAAAACAAGGGACAATGTTGCGCGGAGATTGTTTAAAAGCGGTGCACCTATACATGAAAGCGAGTGACCTACATGAAGCAAAAGCAAAAAAACATGCCTTGCTTTTTGATAACCTTACTTAATGTCTGTCAATTCCTTCTAATATCCCGAGGAATCTGTTTAGACTGCGGGTATATGGATGTATGGAAATACTAAGCAATATAGAAATATTTCGCAAGCAAGTCGAGTCCACCTGTATACAAAAGCATGTAAACGGGAAATATTCCTGCAGTGATCAATAATTTGACGAATCGAGTTTGCTGAAACTAAACATTTCAGATAAGCAAGATGTTTATTCGGCATTTTAAATAAACTGCTCCCATTTCTTGTTTTTAACTGGAGGATATGGGCCCCTGAAGTCACACATGAGCCGTTCTAAGCCAGGCTAGCCATAGGACTCACTGTATATATCCGACAAGGACAGCAGCATAAAATGTCCGCGCCTTATGAAACCAATAATATATATACACACTGCTCACTTCGTGGGCTGTGACCTTAATGGCCTTGCTGCTTAAATAAAAAAAGTAAACGCATGCTCATATCCGGAACGGCGACGAAACAAGCAGGCTAGTAAATAACTGGGAATAGGATATCACTCCAAACCAAATCTTCCTCCCCCCCCCCCCCCGCCCGACCTCTCCGTCCCTGCTGACATGGTGTCTCAGTGAAGCATAACTAAGAGCAAGTATTATAGTTTGCGCTTCACAAATAAAAAAAAGACAGTTTAAATAGCACGTTTCCCAGCAGTTGGAGGCCCACGAGCTCAACTTTGAAGTCGCGCCGCAGCTTTCACGCTTAAAGCAAGAGTTATGGCGAGTGGAATGGATGCGACGCAACGACGCCTCCGCAGGGCGACGGAGCCGAAGTGCGAGCGAACGCTGCAAAAAAATATGCGCACGCGCTCGAATCTTGCCACACGCTCAAGCCCGAACAACGAGGAAGCCAGTTCGCTACGCGCTCTCGCGCCGGCCGAGCGTCCGCGAAAAATAAAGGTGAAGGGCCAAACGAAAATAAAAAAAAAAGATGCCTGCAGCGTCCTGGTGGCCACGATAAGAAAGAGAAAGAAAGCTCGTTGCTCGTGTCGCCCCTCGTGTAACTGACAATTTACGGCCCTCGGAAAGAAAGCAAAAGAGTCGGCGTGGAGATGGGCGGTTGAGGGGACTGGTGGGTCGGTAGAGGTAGCGGCAACAAGAAAATATCGCAGCCAGGAAGTAGCGAAATGTGGGGATATCTATAACACTATTTTCTCTTCGCTGCGCAGTCCCAGTTTCGCGCTCTAAATGTATATGCACGCGAACTCCTGCTTTCGCCTTGTCTCCTTTCTTTCTTTTTTTCTTTTGACGCTTTTGTTTTCGCCGGGCCTTCCGACCGTGGCTCGGCGGCATTTATAAGGCTACCTGGCCGAGTGGAGCTTCCTTTTTTTTTTTTTCGTCCGTGAACAAGCAAAACAGAGACGTCTGTAACGTGATAAACGCGGTAACGCGATAAAGTGTGGCTTCTGAGACGGCGATATATACGTGCATGGCGAGAAAGGAACAAATAAGGAAGAAGAGATAGAACCACCGTCTGGCTACGGGTTTAGGAAGTGGAGTGTTCTTCGCGCGCTGAATGACATTATACCTGTGGTTTTCATGTATACATATATAAAAGATAAATGTGAAGCGGGCTTTACGCCGATGCAGCGCCCGGAACTGCATAATTAGCACATGTGCCGTTGAAAATTGATCGCAAGTTTTTTTGTTCCATTATAAACACTAGCTTACGTTCTATGCGCAGCGCTATGCATCAGGAAGCTTGACTTGAAAGAGCCGCCTGGCCCTGAATAATCAAGAAAGGCGTCGTAACGAGGCAAACCAAATGCGGGATATTCGATGAAGTGGGGTGAACTAGAGAGGGAACAAAACAGGTGGAAACGCCCTATCATTAACAGAAACGAGCAGGCTCGTGGCTGTATACTATATTTAGAGGGATGTTGAGAGAAAAAGAATGAAGCAAAATAAAAACTGAATGTCTGCCATTTTATTCTCGTGCGTGAGCTACAATGTTGTGGTGTGCTATGAACGATAAATTATAATCCCGTAATATCTTCATCCCGAAGGCATTTAATGTAGTTGGGTTCTTCTAAGTTCGAAGGTTGTTTTCATTATATTGGCTACGCTGGGGCCAAAATAAAAATAGCCTTGAGTGTATTGTTTTCATGGTTGTACTGTGATTCTTATATAGTACGGCCAATTTGCGACTCAGAATCCTTAATTCTAAAGTAAGTCATAGGAAAATAAGCAAGAGAGAACATGGAAAAAATATCTCGCGCGCTTCCTGTGTCGGACCTTGGTTTGAAATGCCAAGCATGTTTGCTGGGAAAGCTGAAGCAAATGTGTCCATAACACGGGCTTCTTTTTCAGGATTTAAACTGCGACGCCTAGGTTGGATGCCTGCAGAGCAATTTGAGACTCAGCTTACGTACATTCTTATATCTTTTTACGCGTTTGTGAGTGAGGGGTGGAGGGGAGGGGGAGGGTGAAAAGGTCAGCAGCCCACTTCTCCTTTCCACATCAAGACAATGAGCCAAGCCAGATTCACAGAATGGAGGAAGACGGGATTCGGCATAACACTCCTCCCCCAACCCCCTACATCCTTCCTATATACACACTTCCTGCTGCTCCTGCACACACGTCGACATCATCTTTTTGATTCTCGTGACCCGACTGCTTCTTTTAACGTCAGCCTGTCGTTTCCTTGCACGAACCTTAGAGTTTCAGCCTTGCCCGTGCTTGATCTCATGGCCTCGAAGCAGCAAAATCGCCTAGCGGCGCTACAAATGCGGCCTCCTAAAGTCCTCTTGCTTGGAGCACCAGAATAAATCGGGCCGTTTGCGCGCACCCACGCCCTCTGCTGCCCATTTCTTGCGCGACACAGTATACGCAGACGGCCAAGAGCCCCGCGCAGCTTGAATAAACAAATCGGCGCCCCAGACCGCAATGGCTCTCTGCTTCATTGGTTCAGGTCACCTCCCAAAGGTCGATTCTCAAATCGATGCTGATTCATGCTGGAAGCCAACAGCGCGGAAAGAGCGGCCTGAGTTTCTTGGCTGGTATAGGCGCGAGCTCAGGCTGAGGCACACGCTGCCGTAAACGTGCACGCACAAGCACCAGAAGGAGAGGAAATAATCTTTCCCCAAAAGCGGTCAGACAAGGATGAAAACTGACTCTCAAGAGAGGATGTGTTCCACAAGATTGAGTATGGAAAACGAGGCCATCGGATTGGGGGGGGGGGAGTGGGGGGGGCGTAGAATAGAGAGAAGCGTCATCGTATATATTCCTCCGCCGAAGGGAAAAGTCACCCTCGCGCAGCGTAGCCTCTGCAGCGTGTACTTTACTCGTACTTCCCCTTCTTCCAATTGCTTCACTTCGGTGTCGCATGCTCACGGGACTCTACGTCGCACTCCTCCCGTCTCTACGCATCTCTGCTAGGGAAGAAAAAGGGGAAAAGGAAAGAAGAGGGTGGCAAAGGGGCGATCGCGAGCTGAGCTTCGCAAAGGGGGATGGGAGGGGGGATAGTGGCCAGTGGGTTTGAAAACCGGAGAGGTTAGGGACCAAGAAGCAGAAAAGGGGGTCAAGCCGACGAATCTCAAACCTACAAGAAAGCCTCCTCCGGGAGAAAAAAAAGGACTCAGGGTGGGCCTCGCTGCCGCCGCCGTCAATAAACCGGTGCGCGCCGTACTTTTCTCGTCGATAGAGCCCATGCACGGGCAAGCGAGTCGGCGCTCCTCTTCCCGAGCTTCTGGCTTCTCACACAGGGACCTGTGCGCGCCGGAGTGGGCTCCCACTCGTGGAGCCAAAAGAGAAGGAAACTCCTTCAAGTCGAACAGTGGGGACGAAGGGGAGGGACCGAAGTGGCACCAAGAAATGGTGCTGGTGCACGGCGAAGAACTCGCACACTTTCCTTTCCTCTGGTGCGAAGGAGAGTGTAAGACGACCTAAGAGAAAAGAAAGTATAAGAACTGAAGCCATACGAACAGTCAGTGCAGAGAGCTAGAGAAGCAGAGCGTTTCCCTCTTAAAGTAATGATAGAAAAAGAATGCAATAGAGAGAGCGAACTCTCTGCGGCGGAGTACAGAAGAAAGGCCTTCGGAGCAGCGAGTTGAAGAGAGAATGGTGTGGCGGGAAGAAGCGAGGCCGAACGGAGGTACGAGGTAAGAAGGCAAAGGCGATGGGGAGCCAGGCTAGAGCGGCGATGAACCTGTGCACAGCGGCGTCGTGCCCCGCACAAATCCGGCGCGGCGCTTTTCCCGATGGCCCTTGAAAATTGTTCCCGGGATTCGGCTCATTTTGTTCGACGACCAATTTGCCGAATTAGAGCCGCAGTTAGGGAGCGCGAGGGTGGAGTGGGAGGAAGGAAATAAAGGAGCCGCCCGCGCGGCTGAACGAAGAAAAGAAACCTTCGACGAGAGCAGAACGGCACGCTCGCGCGGCAACGGTACGGTGTGGAACGCACACCCAGTCTCCCAGGAGCGACTCGACAAGCCCGAAAGAGCGCAATGAGAGGAAGAGGGCGAGAAGGGGGAAACGGGCTGAGTGCTTTGCCATCGCCGATACTGAAAATGTGAACGGCTGAGCCACGGTACTCTGACCTGAGTGCGTAGAAATCGTCAAAAGAAACAAGTAGGGCAGCTCCTCGGTGACGCAAGGAGACACACTCGACACGCAGCCTGTAGGGAGGCGATTGCTCTCCCACGGACTGTGCTACTTTTGCGCCTCCTTATGTCGTCACGATCCGATTGCGACGAAAATTAGACAGAGCGCAGCGATGTGCCTTCTCGAAGCACTCGCTCACATTTTCTTTATTTGAGAGAGCACTCTCCTGTCGGCGGTTCTCTATGTCGTCTCGCAAATTGACGCATCAGCGCAGATCTTGGATACAAGCGTTTGCTATCATACTCGCTCTGCGTACTGGGACCAGAGCTCCGAGGGACCATGACTTATTTACTCTTGCGGCTGTTGCGTTATACACCTGTTGACGCCATTATAACTTCGATTTATTAAATTATTTGCTTGCCCAAATAATCATATTCTCTCATGCGATGTTAGCGAGGGAAAATGCAAGAGTGTCATACGAGAAAACAAAACAAGCACGCCGTACTGAGACCTTCTGCACAACATCGAACCTGTAGCGCCCACTGAAGACGCAACTCGAAGACGCGAAGGTCGGTGCTCTCAGCCGGCGCGTCGGTGCCGGCTGCGAAGGACGCGCAAAATAAAAATGGGCGGCGCGTGCTCGATGCGCAAGCACGGCACGGGCAGATCGGTTATATTAAAAAAAGAAAAAAAATATCGCGGTCAACTTTCTGCTTTTGGTGGCAATGAAGGGAAACCTACACGCACGTGGCTGCCGCACATGTTTTACCGCGCCGGGTAGTCCGGCAGCGTGTGACAGTGCTTTTGGTTGTTCGGAAGAGACGCTGATCGACGCAGCTTCGACGCGCGACAGTATCGCTTTCCGCAGACGTGGAAGAGAAAAACTGCAAAATAAGTAAACCTTCACTCAATGGTGTGTTCTGTCTTGTTTAACTGTTGCTAGTAAGGTGTTGATGTTTTGTCTTTCCTACCCTAAGCTAGCGTGGATTAAAACGCGGGACTATTTTAAAAAGCGGTCTCACTTGTGCGCACTCTGCCTCTGTAGTTTTCTCTTCATAGCCACAGAAAGTTGTCCGCGAGTATAGAATCCTGCCACGCTGGTCCTCTTGTTTTGGCACTCCGCTGCGACCCCTAGGTTCCCGACAAGTGATTTCCCGCAATAAGTCATTTACTTGAAGTTGCTTTAGCTCGTTTCTCTGGTCTCGCTGCATATTAAAGGGCTTTAATTTAGCTATGATATTTGCGAAACACTAAATTAAATTATGGGGTTTTACGTGCCAAAACCACTTTCTGATTATGAGGCACGCCGTAGTGGAGGACTCCGGAAATTTCGACCACCTGGGGTTCTTTAACGTGCACCTAAATCTAAGTACACGGGTGTTTTCGCATTTCGCCCCCATCGAAATGCGGCCGCCGTGGCCGGGATTCGATCCCGCGACCTTGTGCTCAGCAGCCTAACACCAGCGAAACACTCGTGAGTCCCCCTCTTTGGCTCTTATTGCACTGAAAAGCAATATCCTCACGGGTTCATAAATTTGTAATTGTCAATTCTTTCAACCTTCCTCTTTATCGAGCACGACTGCTGGGTCCCAGAAGCTTTGCGTTAGCTCATTACGACTACTCGTGTTTGGAGATATGAGCGTGGTATTAACGCTACGTTGCCTATGTTACAGACCAGCCAGTCTTTTAAGACATTACCGCTCATCGCCAACTCTCTAGTCAAATGCCAACTCAATATTATACAGCACGATTTCTTAGTGATTCTTGCTTGTGTCGCTGCAAGAACAGTGAAGCACTACCTCCTGGCAAACATCGGTTAAGATGCACTTTTTTGTTTAGAGTCACGGAGCAGCCTTGGTCTTTTCGCTGAAGAGTGTGTAGCCTAAGCGCGACTCGCTACGCTTTGACAGTCGAGTAAGTCGGCCAGATGATGTGCGTTTTGTAATGAATTGCCTTCACTAAGTAGAAGTTTGTGTTTACATGATCTTGTAGGTATATCAAAGGATATTTAGGGAACCGCCATCCTTTTGTTGTATGCACCTTTCGCTACACGATGTTCACTAGGACCAATCATATCGAGATTAACACAAAGTCTCACAAGCATGTCCTACACAATCCAAGATACTGAGCATCGCAAGAGTCCACTTCATGAGCTGAGTTTGCAGCAGAAGAAAAAGGTACTTATCAAATATTTGCGCTATTTTTCGTGTCTTTGACGTCTTATCTGGTATAGAAAGCTTTTTATCTGCGGTCATATCTCTACATCTCACCGACAGTCCCCACATACATCACCTGAATATGTGCGTAAACTTTAGACTTGAATAAAAACGCGACGTAGTAGGTGCAAGCGATTGGCGCAATAGCGTCGGAGAAAGAATAATTACGATTAAAGAATGAGCTCATTAAGGAATGCTTTGCGCCAAATTGGTGCAATAGGTATTAGAAAAATGGCGACGACGATGCAATGCAAACAGGCCCTTCCGATGAAACTACCAAAACCAAAAGGTCGCACACAGGAGGTATGGCAGCCCTGAACATTGAAAGGAACAATCAAAAATCTAGCTCTGGCACCATAGCTTTAGCGGTTGTAGGCTTTAAGGCAAACATCGAACGACTGGAAAGAAGACGCACTAAGCCAGCATATTCGGGGCATTTCAATCCCAAGTCTTCAGCATTACCTGTACGAGACAAGAATAGGCGCATAAAGTGTGTTATTTATTTTGAGGGAAGCTGCAGGTCACACCCTATTGAGGAAACAACGGAAATAATGAAATCCCCGAGAATCCGTAGAGAAAGAATGCAAGAACGGCGATAATCAAACTAAATTATAATACAGGGAACACAACATCGGAAATAAAGGGACTGTATTTTAATGAGAGGAAAGCTTTATACAGCCGACACGCCTTCCCATAACGCGAGCCTTCTGGACTTGTTCGCAAATCTCACTGAATTCGCAGTTACATTCCATCCTGAGGCACTCAGTTCCGGAGTTCTGACGGATGTTGAAGCATTCAGTGGCCCGAAGTTTGAAAAGCAAATTATCTCATAAGTGCTCAATGCACTGAGGCAACTGGCATTGTTTCAAGAGAAAGGAAGAGCGAGAACGCTTGCGCAAATTTCTCTTCGTTCATTCAGCAGAAGGAAAACTGAAGACACTAACGAAATTGACGCGAAACTGGTAAACAAAGAAGAACAGAAAGAAAAAAAATGTTTGCCAAAGTTTTGGTGCATTTTAAGAACTAGTTAGATTAGTCAGCGTAAAACCAACTCGTTTCAGTCGCCTCCCTCACTGTTCTTAAACAGCATTGTATGTTTACTTTAGTCGGTATTTGCTCTGACGTTAACGAAAACGACACTTGCCAGTACAATAAAACTTCGCACAACTGTCTGATGGCCTGATTAATCAGACGATTACCTTTAGAAGCTACTACCATATAAGATCAATAACATGGCAGGGCTAAACTCGCGAAGTGGTTCTAATCACTTGTTTTATTCCGTGTCCTCGTTGGCATGGGCATTTTTCTTGCGAATTTCTGAATCCAATGTGTTCTGTTGGTGCAGTTCGGTGAACGGCTGCAAACACAGACAGACAAAATGGTGTTGTCCCGCGAATTATTTATTCCACCGGTGAATCGCGAATACAGTGACTTCTTTTTTCGCTTTTAGATCGATAGCTTTCTTATTCTTTTCTCCCACCATTGATGTTTGTTTGTTTTTGGCCGTTCATGGCCAACCTGGGATACTAAGTGCGACTAGTTGCCACTAGATATAGGCTAAATAAATAAATGAATAAATAAATAAATAAATAAATAAATAAATAAACAAACAAACATATCCGATGCCCGGTTCGAGGCTATAGGAACTGCAGGAGTGCTTCTGACAGCTAAGTAGTGATTTCATTTACGTTCATTCATAAAAGATAAAAAAGAAATAGAATGGTATTAACAGAACGAAAACAGGAGCGCACTACAGAAACCACTGAACATGTCGAGACACAAAGAACACGCATCGATGACCGAGTAGGTAGAGTGAGAAGACACTCAGCCCGCTGGCCTTGAGCGAACTCGAAGGGAGGCACATGCGCGCGGTGCATGTGCATGACTTGCAAAGAGGGTCTATGGCTGGAAGTTTTCAGCAGTAGTTGGGCCCTGCATAGACGCTTTTGCAACAGATTGCAAAGCCGCTCAGAGACTCCTAATGCCGAAATCGATATTCAGCGTCTCTCAAATGTAGAACACCTGTAACCTAGCTAAGCTGTTGTTAGCTCTACATCAAATAAAAAAAATTAAAGAGAAAGAAAGGGGAAGAAATAATCAAATATTTTATTGTTTGTGCCGTAACCCAAGCAACAGTTTGGGCAACGAAAACCAAAGCAGCGATGTCTCTAGAGGCATTTGTGACTTCTTCTCACTAATTAGCTTCCCACAGTAATGCTGTCTATCGCTATCTGCACGATACCACGTAGAATGGAGGCGCTTTTCAATTTCCTTCGTAATGATAGACTTCGAGCAGACCGTCCGACGCATTTTAGTTTGTGTTAGCAAACTCGATATGCCTGCGTGCGTACGTTTTTGCGTGTGCTTCTTACATTTTGGACCCTGCCATCTGAAGCACTGCGTTGAACGGTACAGTTAGGTTAGCTTCCACGGTGCTAAACCTTCTGTCTGCGAATGGACCCATAAAAAAAGAATACATGGTGGGGCAGAACAAGCGCCCGACGAAGCGGAAAGAAAATGTTATTGTAAACACAAGAAAGTGAATTCCACTGGATGTGTTCCCGCCAACTGTTGTGGTTTAAAAAACTGTGCTAAAAATGTACATCGGACAACAGAACATAGGATGGACACACGCGGTGCCGTGTGTGTCCCATCCTCTATTCTGTTGCCCGATGTACATTTTTAGCACTGTTTTTTAAACATTATGGAAAGCTACCAACTCGCCCAATCTGCCATTATTCTTCACCTTTTGTGTGTTGCTGACAGGCATAGTGATAGCGCTAGCACTCCAAACAAAGGGATGGGGGAAAGGTCATAAGTGCAAAGGTAACCGGCTCGGCGTACTAGTCAAGATTCTTAGTCATGGCCGTGTAGCTTGACGTTCAGAATGCTAGAAGAAAATTTGGTGCTAGTGTCTAATTGAGCCGCTAGATTGACCATAGTTAGCATGGCAGTGATAAGCGGCACACAAACTTGTCCAAATTTTGTTCTGGCTTCGAACGTTGTTCCTGAAGCCAATATTCGTTTTCGTGAATGCTATTCACGGCAATGATCAGACTTCACTTAGCCTCCAAATTATATCATTTCACTGTTTCAGAATGTTATAAAGGAACGACACGAAGAACCATCGATACTATCAAAACTGAGAACGTATGAAGAGTGTTGCTAAAATAATGCCCCTTATACTCTGTTTCATAGATCAGGTGTAACGCTGGGGAGGCTAGAGAGACTTTCTGCATTGGCTGCGTTCGCACTTAGAAAACGTTTGACGTTTTCTTGCCGCAATTGTGCGAAATCGTGCTATATACAGGCTCAGGGTAACATAAAAAAAATGTTTAATTCTTGTAAACAAACTGTGATACAGATTATTTTATATCATTTTGCTTTTCGTTGTTTTTCATTCCGGGTTTTTATCTGTCGCCCGTCACGGCAGCCTCACGTGTACGCTCGCGCGAGCACACGCAGTTGGCGCGCTGCGAATCGAGAAAGGAACGCACGGAGTGATAAATTTTTGGGATCGAACTTCTTGCGTAGATTCCACGCCGTTGCATCTGACGTCTGAAACAGAATATAGATTTAGTGACACATGTTCCCTAGGCGACTATATTTACATATATGTTGGACTCGCGCAAGGGTGAAATTCTAGAAGTCATCCATCGTCCCTCATTGAAATATCAAGACTTTCCTTCGTGCGCATCTGCATTTTTTTTTACAGCCAAGCTGCCTATGGTTAGGATCTTGGGATTTCTTCGTGGCATAACGTCGATAGAAACAGTCATCATCGATGGCGTAAACTCCCAAATGCAATGGCTCATAGCCCCGTAAAGCAGAAGCTACAGAGAGAGAGAGACAGGAATGTTTAATGATACGAAATGCAGAGAAGTCAGCCTGACGTACACTCCTCTAGCCAAAGAAAGAGGGAAGAAAAAGGCGCATGATGGGTGACGATGGGATGAATGGGGAAAGATGTAAAGCATGTAGCAAGCAAATTGGACTACTTAAAGCCTACAGTGAAGGCCCCTGCTTTAAAAAAAATCAAGTAAGGCCTGGATGGTCTTAAACTCGATTTAACGTCCGGCCAAGGGCCTAAAGTAAGGTCCTCCGACAGCGGCGGGCTGCCGACGCGCGTAAGGACATTGTTCAACTTTTGACAAGCACTCAGCAAAATGAAGCGAACAGTACATACTTCCTTTGGAATCACGCATACAACCTAGAGAACAGCATATGTTTCAATAAAGAGCAAGCTCAAAACAAGCATCCGAACCACATAATTGATAATAAGGAGCGCCTGCGCCTACATGGAATGCGAAGCACGTAGCGCTTCCCACATACGTCTCTCCGTAAAGATTACTATTGCGCAAGCTGCTGTGACGACGGCAGCTTGACCGTAGCACACGAAGCAGGGAGTGACGTAGCCGCACTTTCGTACGTAAAAGAAGAACCCACCAAGCAACTTATTTGTGTGGTTACAGTGCAGTGCACGCGGTGAATTTTCGTTCTGTCTCGTTCACTCTTCGTAGGAGCATGAAGTTGCGGCGCAAGCCAAGTACCAGGCCGTCGAAACGACTTATGCCATTAATTAAGTGACGTAAATGTGAGTGTCGCCGTGTGAATCATTTCAAGCTGCGTCGCCATGGGCAATCGTTCTAGTTGTCGTTTACAGCTTCGCTGTCCGACCACCTTCACAACGTCGATTGGGGACAACCTTTATTACGACAGGAGTTATATTAAAAGACGAATTTTCACCGTCGGAGTCGGCATTGCCGTGAGGCTCCGCATATAATTAGGTACATGTATGCTTTCTTTTTTATTGCGGTTTACAGAGAAACCAGGCATATGTACGCTATATGCCTATCCATGTCGTAAATTCAGATAATGTTGCTACGTTATTCAATAGCTAAAGTTATACATATCGGGTCTTACGTTCTTGACTACATAATCTCCAAGAATTTTGAGAATGGCCACTCGCAGACAAATTTTACGGAGCACAATATTCACAGTACGTGCCTTTTATCTTACATCGTCTCAGACTTTATTAAAAGTGCAAAACTATATCAGCGCTCAAACCTGAAAGTGGTGTGATTCTACAGGCGTGGCTCTTTACGGGGAGTGTAGTGGGGCCTGTCTAATGTCGTTGCAGGCCATAAAAGTAGTATTAAAGCATTCAAGCGTGACCGAAATTTTTATACGCCCACCTATGTCGCGTCTCCATTAGTCAGGCCCAGGTATAGCTAGAACACTGTGCCAGAAGTTCAAGCGCAAGGCTACTAAACCTTGCTATCGCAGCAAGCGTTTTGCCCTGAGCGGGAAACTTCCTTTTTTACTTGGAGCAAACAGTTGAAGCTTCATTCGGTGCTTATAGTGCTGCATCTGATCCCGTGCTGCGATAGCGTACATTGTCTCGTGACCGGCTGGAATCGTGTTGTTTGTGCCTTTCTGTCAATCTCTCTGCATTCTTATATTCCATTAGATATTATGCAGATAGTCACCTGAAAGTGCCTGAAGATCCCACAGAATGCTAATCTTATTAAAACCCGTTCATGCTTCCCCTGCCTCTCAGCAATGGTTATGCGACTGGAATGCCGGGATTAGTAATTGTTTAGTAATCTTATTGTACGACTCTATGCTGTTTGGCCCGGCATTTGTGCATGAAAGAATTATCAAGCGGTTTCAACGGATACACTTATCCGTTATGAAACCTGCGACGGGTGAATTAGCATTTCTTTTGTCCTCGCCTTCTTAAAACCAACGGGCGCAGCTGTTGCGAGGCGCGTGATCGGGGAAATGCAATCGATATTTGGAGGGCGCCCAGAGAGATTCTTGAAAACGCGTTGCAGGGCGTAGCTATTTTCATTTCTACATAAATAAAAACACTTGGGTTTCTGTCTGTGGCATCCATTCCCTTCGTAATTTTTGTCACCCCTGCGCAGGTACCAGAAGAAGATAATGAGGACGCAACTACAGGCTGCAGATTAATAGAAAAGAAGGGCTAGAGCACGTAGCGTCAGGCGATGGATGGATTTATGAGAATTTGGCATTTGCGGGCGTGATTTAGCGACAGCCTCTTTTTAGTGCGCTGGCATTCTTAAGTACTACATGGGCTTTTCGTTGGCTATCTATCTATAAATCTTTGTTTGTTTGTACGTAACCGTTTTCCCGCCAACCTGGCTGCTGTGTTGACGAAACAGGTGAGGGTAGCTATATGGACTTGTTGGTATGGCAGCTCTTAGGCGCCGGTTCCTGGGTTGAGCATCGCCGTCCTTCGGCGTAACCGCGTGAACGCGCTCGTGCCACTGCTTGCGCCTTCGTCGTTGCTTTTTCCACAAGCTGCTCCGATGCCGTTCATCATGCCAGCGTTCTCATACTGCCCCTCCCTCTGTGAAGGGGCTGACGGCACTAGCCCACTGCCAGTTGATGCGGTGATTTCAGCCTCAAATTCTTTGCTTCGATGTACCGCGAAATGGAAACACGCATACAGCTGCGCTCGAATTTCGCATTAGGGAGTAGTGTAATCGTCGGACGTTTTTTTGTTGTAGCGCGAGCTGAACGACAGGGACAACAGAAAGACACATTTGCAACCACACATCGCTGTTGGTTGTCATATATGATGGTCTGTTCTCCCTGCCGTCCAGCTCACGCTACATCTAAATAGAATTGGGAACAGGGTTCGAAACCACCCGCCGGACCACCTTGAGTCGCTGAGTATGAGGAAATGTGTACATATGTGCCACCCTTCAACGAACCCCTTTCTCCCTGATGACGGGTCACTGTAGACGCGGGACTGGGTATGTACTGCTCTTCAAAGAAACTCCTTGAAATGAAACACACACTTGGAGCACTGGGTATGTGGCAGTCGCTTTGTGCTGGTCTTCAATGAAGGTATTTGATGCCGACTTTGGTCACTCAGTATGTGCCACTAGGTGCCCCCCGTGTCAATCCGCAACGACAAAAAAAAAAAAAAAAAGAATTTAAAAATTTTTCTATGCTGAGTGGAATCGAATCCACGTCACACGGGTTCCTCAAGGACAGCAACCCAACGCACTAGCAGGCTGCGCCGCAAATGCACCGGGTATGCGCCGCCCTTCAATGAGCTTCTCGCCAGCTTGGGTCCAACCGAGTATGCGGCAAGGGAGGGAACGATTCTCCACGTTCGCACGCACCGGCATTCCACACTCCTTGTTTGAGGGGCTACGCGCGTACAAGATGGCCGAGCGTGAAAGAAGCACGATAGAGTAGCCCGGCTGCCGCACGGCACGTTTCTCAGCGTTCGCCATGCACCGGCGTGCCGCGGATTTCCGAGGCCTCGCGTAGGCTTCGTGGCGGCGCCGCAGTATGGCGTCGGGTGTTCTTAAGGAAACGCGAAAGAGAAGTCCCGCTGCAGTAGACGCCTCACACATAATTCGTTTCAACGGTGGCAATAGGTTGGCGCGTAATATTGATTCGAAGCTAAACGCAACACCGTCGAGAGTCATAGTGATATGCATTCCACCCAATTTTTTTATTTGTTCATGGATTTGTCGCAATTAGCTTGTGCCGATGCATCGTTCATTACGGGTCTAAATAACTTAATTGCATTGTTTCAATTATGTGCGCACACTTTTCACCTTCACGCTTTTAAAAGGGAGAGAAGACATTCGCGTCATAATATTGACACAAGATGATTTCGAATTACACGCGCCAGCCGCTTCCTGCGTCCGTCCAGCTGTTTACTGCTACCTGCGAAAGATAGCGGCAGTGAAGCGGGCAACACGGGCTCGCAAGGCACGCGCAATCGGAGCAGCGTGCTATGAGCGCGGGACACGAGGGAAGAAGAAGAAGTGCGGGACTGCGGCGAAAGAGACTGTGGACGTTTAAGCGAGGCTCTCGCTTAGCTGTTTGTCGGGCACAAGTTCGCCCAACGTAATGTTATTAAAGTAGCGTCACTCAACTGTGCGTTACAATATGAATGAATAGCATATAGCATAGCTATTTGAAGTGAAAGTATGTTGGGATTTATGTTTTCAATGAGGAAACATTGCAAGCTGCACCAAAGAACTCTGCGAACCCCTCTTTGTAGCATGTCACGGAATTTTCAAGTTTTTGTGTATTGTACGCTATGAATGTTTGTCGCCGATTCCTAAAGTTACTTCTACGTCATTTTTTTTTCTTAGTCCAAAAATAATGTTTGAATGTGGGGTGTGTTGATAAACGTTGGAAACATTTCCAATGGAAAGAGAAACGCTGGATCGCATCCTTCTATTTTGATTTCAAGTGAAAGAAACAATTCATTGTAAATATTCAAATGACGGAAGAAGGCCCCGATAGGTAGTTGAAAGGTAACGTCAAATACACATATTCGTGTAATTCTATATGCTTTCTTATAGGCGGTGCCGTACACATTCATGTGAGGAGGAGGAAGGATTTGCTTAACGAAGTGCCATTTATACGAACGATGTCAAAAAATGAACAACTATAAAACACCGTCACGTAGTCGCAAAATTTTATTGACATAGAACTCAAACACCATTCTGCACAAGAAAAATTTGAGAAACGTTTGCCTTTATTTCTGGACAAGGAGTGTAAATACTACAAAAATAACAAAACAAAATGTTGCTTGAGAAAAGAAAGTACTATAGGAATTATTGATTAGGAGTTGGTTTACTGAAGTAGTCACAACTTAAAACACGCTCCAGTGTGTCAAAAATGTTATTACGGGCTTTGCGAGAAGTTCACCGCAGTTAAAAATAGAATTTCCAATTATCATACTCATCGTAGCACAAGTAATACAGTGGGCTTTGCGAGATCAGGCACAGATACACACGTTCATAAAAGAACAAGTAACAGACAACTCACTTTTCCGCCAAACCCTAGAAATGGGCAGCTGCAATTATGAGAGAAATCGCGCTAAGTTGAACTCACGCCTGATCCGACGCGTCGGCTGTTCAGCGGCTACACTGGTGAATTCAGTGCGGTTTGGCCGAAGCAATGTTAATTTTACAAATGGCCCTGGAATGAACTAGCGGGGCTATCAGAGCACAGCGCGCCGCGCGCAGCTTACGCTTGACGCGTATCGAGCGAACGCAGTGATTGATTACAAACGCGAGTAATGGCCGACAGCTCCGAAACATGCAGCGAAGCGCGCGCGCGCGCGTAGTCGCAGCTTTGCAGGAGAAATGATGGGCAGGCTGGTTTGCAAGTTTGGTGCTGCGATATGTTAGCATGCCGCGTTATGAAGAGAAGATGGTATCGATAGGAGGTAAGAGAAATATCAGAAAATAAAAAGAAAACCGCGAGGTTACCTAGACTTTTACCCAGTTCACTAGGCTATACAATGGAAGGGGAGAGAGAGAGAGAGAGAGAGAGATAGATAGATAGATAGATAGATAGATAGATAGATAGATAGATAGATAGATAGATAGATAGATAGATAGATAGATAGATAGATAGATAGATAGATAGATAGATAGATAGATAGATAGATAGATAGATAGATAGATAGATAGATAGATAGATAGATAGATAGATAGATAGATAGATAGATAGATAGATAGATAGATAGATAGATAGAGGAGTTCAACTTATGTGCGTGCACTGGACGGTGCCCAGCATTTCTGCAGTTGGGCCCGCAGAACTCGAAAACCGCACCAAGTCTTCTAAACTGGCTCAAGGTGTGATGCAACTTTCAAGAGGCGAGTGAAGTTGTTGGACTCTGCACACTTTGAACCGTTCCATTAAGGTGGCGAGTCGGGATAGTTGGCTTGTGTTTGTCATAGAATGTCCTTGAAACGCGAAAGCTGTCCCACAGAGAAGGATGAGGGTACAAACGCAGTAGAAATGAGAGCTCAACCCAACTGAACTCAAATGAAACTAAACTGAAATCTCAATTGAAACTTGTATTGGGCGCACAAACGGTTTACCTGTGCTCTGCGGCGAATGCGCGAGAAATTTTGTAGCTCCTTTTAACATTTTGTATGCCCTATCAATTACTTTTTTTTTTTCTGAGTGAAGCGCTGGCCGGTCTAGTGATTTACCTAGTCATTTCAACAAGGAAACCATGAACAGTCGTACTTGATTTATTTTTACGCAAGCTTACAAAAATGGACGCTGAAAAATTTGCCGCCCGTCATTTTTAATAGTGTGTCTAGCATCTGGATTGGTTGAAGTTAGTACTTACGAACTATTCTAGTTCAAGAGCCTTCTGTTAATATGGGCACAGGCCAAATTCACAAAGCTTTCCTTTCGCAAGTGATCTCTGGCATTGGGCGGGTACTTTTAATCGCTAATAATATGTTTAGCGTCAGGAATGGTTGAAATTTTATCATACAAGCATTTCTAACGTAAGAAGATTTTGTAACTAAGAGCCCAGTACTGCTCGAGAATGCGAGAACATGGCTTGCTATAAGTAATAAACTCATAGTTAGCAGATAAGACACTGCCGCAAATCTGAGTTATATGCTACTTTCGTTTCAAGTAAACAAAGCTATTAAGAAATCTTTGAAAACTTGGAAATATAAGTAAAAGAAGGAGAAAGCTCGTTTAACAGGGCAACAAAGGCAATTTCGGTTAGTGCAGAGCACTTCCGGCATTGATGCATGGAGTGTGAGAGCACATGCATTATTCTGCCTAAGTGGGTTTGCCTTATGCCGGTAGTGTTTCAGGTTATCCCGCTTGTGCTGAGAAAAGCCGGTTTTGAAACCTATAAATTTGTTTCTGCGTTGGAGCGTTCCGACCCCTATATTTTTTTTGTCGCTTGTTTGGGCCTTTCGTAGCTTCTTCCTTGTTCCCTTTTTAAATTCTTGAAACTTACTTTCACTCACCTGACCGTACAGTTATCTGATTACGGTATATAAATATTGGCCGTCTAAAATGCGCTACAAGGAAGAGATAATTGTGTGAACTGGCAAGCAATGGAAATTGACTTCAGCATCGCTCCATTCGTGTTTTATTGTATGTAGCATAAATCATCTATGTATTGAAACTGAATGAGAAATTGCAGAAAGCTTTGTTTCAAGCATTGTTAAAAACTACCCGTAGGTGCAGAGAGGACGTAATTACCGCCCGATAACTAAGCACTGAGGATGCCAAAGGAGATAAAAAAAACAAGAGTTTTTCCCGCGTACGCGAACGTGATCGCACGCGAAAACCCGCACGTTACCCGCATCGAATGTCTGAGTGCGCAATCTGGGCAAACCAGAAATTTGACAAGAACGGGAGCGAGAGGTGGGACGGGAAAAACGAAATGGAAGTGGCAGCAGAAATGGAACTCGTCGAATTTCTTTAACTAGCTTCGATCGCACTTCTCCGAAACAGGCGAAAACTTGGCGCGAATGGAACGCGCCGCCGCTAAGCTGTGCTCAGTCGTCAAAGAATGGAACCGCACCGCGCAGATTGTGACCGGCAAAGAAAGGGGAAGTAAGGAAGGAAGGAGGAAGGAAACGGGAACTTAGTTCCGGGGCGAGTGGGGCTCTCATTAGTTGCGCCTTTAATTCCTTTCGAAGGAAATTCCGCGCTGCCTCCAAAAGGAAAGGAGCGCGCAGGGACGAAGCCGTGGGTGTGTACGGAAAAAAAGAAAAAAGACCCGGAACTCTCTTTCTCTTACATCTTGCTCCATCGTAGCTATCTATTTCACCCCTGGGAGCCGGCACAATTTAATTTCACTCGAACTACGCCGAAGGACCACACCGAACGACCTGTTCTCGGTCTTCTTCGCGTCTTTCTCACTCTTTCTCTGTTCGTTCTATTGGTGGCGCGGAATAGTTCCGTTTAGAATTTGCGTGGGAGCTCGTCACCATTGGAGCAGTGAGACGTAATTGCTGGAAAATTACTAACCTATATCGACAAGACGCCTTCGTAATTCGTCATAATTCAAACGGGGAGAGTACGTGTTGCCCGTCGCTGTCGGAACAACGAGCTCTCGGTCTTGTCGCTTGTCTTTGTATATGTGCATTCTAAAGAGACGGTGCTTCAGTCGTCGCGCACAAAGCCCAACACTTTTTTGTTCTGTAAAGTGTTTATACAAGGGTAGGAGAGCTCAGAAGCTGTAATCGCCACGCTGTGAAAGCGAAAGATATATTGCAAAAAAGAAAGTATATGCGGATTTGACAATGGGGCGGAGGCATAGGCAAATATAACTGTTCCCCTTCCGCTCTCGGCTGGCGAAAAAAAATCAATCAGGGAGGAGCTCTACGCCGATTGTCAGTCTCTTGCATGCGTAATCATGCGAACGACAACTAAAATTTGGAGTCAGATATCTCGGAGCACAGACATGCTATAAGAATTCTTCCAAGTAAAATTGCGTAGAAACACGACTGCCTCTAACTTTAGAATACAAACATGCACACTCGATATGTCGTTGTTCGTACATGGCCACCCACTCTTCAACGTCGGCGCCATCGGTCCCGCAGAAAGTTCCAGAATCCTTGGGTTGCACAACCACAATCCGTAAAATTGCGTAGAAACACGACTGCCTCTAACTTTAGAATACAAACATAGACACTCGAAATGGAAGTGGCAGCAGAAATGGAACTCGTCGAATTTCTTTAACTAGCTTCGATCGCACTTCTCCAAAACAGGCGAAAACTTGGCGCGAATGGAACGCGCCGCCGCTAAGCTGTGCTCAGTCGTCAAAGAATGGAACCGCACCGCGCAGATTGCGAGCGGCAACGAAAGGGGAAGTAAGGAAGGCAGGAGGAAGGAAACGGGAACATAGTTCCGGGGCGAGTGGGGCTCTCATTAGTTGCGCAGTTGTTGCACGGAGTGCCGTGCAACAACTGCACGGCACACCGTGCTGTCAAATCTTTATTTCGCCAGCCGAGAGCGGGAGGGGAACAGTTATATTTGCCTATGCCTCCGCCCCGTTGTTGCGTGCGGCGCTTAGTCTGACATCCGCGTCACATCAGGGAGGAGCTCTGCGCCGATTGTCAGTCTCTTGCATGCGTAATCATGCGAGCGACAACTAAAATTTGTAGTCGGATATCTCGGAGCACAGACACGCTAGAAGAATTCTTTCAAGTAATATTGCGTAGAAACACGACTGCCTCTAACTTTAGAATACAAACGTACACACTTACTGCAGTCAATAACAAGCTAATTGTTCCATTTTATTTAATTGGGCAGCTGACAGCGAAAATTATAATCTCACTTTATATTATTTTGTATTATATTATATTATTTTATTTTACGTTATATTATTGTATATTATTTTCACTATTTCAAGATACCCTGTGATGTATAGTCTTTTAAATTGTTCTTTTGTAAATGTATCACTTTGCCTGCTGTCTGTATTGGTCCCCAAGTCCCCTCAAGTTGTCTATGACAAGTTTTTTGCCTGGAGGACCCCAAACATAGTGTTGGAAATAAACTGAACTGAGCTTTGCGTCCCCTTAGCCACATAACTTATTTGCACAGGTAGCCCTTCGCGTGCCTTTTTAGAAAACCATAAAACTTAATTTTGAACACCCGGTATATGAAGCAGCAGTGCCATCAGATGGCTGACCATCGGGTCAGCCATCTTATCTACTTTGACTCATCCTGTATATATATTGTAAATACAGCATTTACATACTCCCAACATCCCCGTAACATATTGGTGGGAGGTGCGGGATACCACGGCTGGAAACGGAGCTCCGCAGTGGTCGTCGCATCACCATCCACACCATGAATTAGGGTGAGCACGCGGGATCAACATCGTTGCCGTCTCGAATGTCACCATCGCCATCTACGTCACTGTCGCCTTCGATTCTGGTTGTGCAACCCAAGGATTCTGGAACTTTCTGCGGGACCGGTGGCGCCGACGTTGAAGAGTGGGTGGCTATGTACGAACGCGTGAGAAGAATCAACAGATGGGACCCTACGCTTAAGCTAGCTAACCTGTTGTTCTACCTAAGAGGCACGGCAAAGGTGTGGTACGAAAACCTCGAAGAAGAGCTAACCAGCTGGGACCAATTCAAAGAGAAATTAACAGAGTTGCTTGGCAAACCAGCCGGCCGTAAAATTGCCGCAAAGCAGGAACGGGCCTCCCGTGCCCAATCCCCACGGAGTCTTATGTCTCGTACATCCATGACGCGCTGGCACTTTGTCGTAAAGCCAATCACGATATACCAGAAGCTGAGAAGGTCGGTCACGTGCTTAAGGGCATTGCTGACGATGCGTTTAATCTGCTTATGTGCAAGGGCTACTCTACAGTTGACACAATCATTAAAGAATGCCGACAATTCGAGCAGGCCAAAAGCCGACGCCTCTTGCAACCATTTGCCAGACTTCCCAATACTGCCGCAACGTCGATGTGTGAAGATCAGCCCGCACAGCACTATGCGTCGCCATCAGAGGACATGGTGTGAATCGTTAGACGTGAACTGGATGCGATGGCACCCGCAGCTTTCTGTTCGCGTCCCCCTGATGCTACCATACTTTCAGTTCCCCTGGTACAAGCCATCCTTTGCCAGGAACATGAAAACATTGGTTTAAAGTCTGTGTGTGCTGTCACAAATCCCAGAGCTAACGAAAGCCCTTTTACTATTTTCGCTCCACCCCGACGCTTCTCTCCACGTTATCGCAACCCGACTGAGTGGAGAACTGCGGGCGACCACTCGATATGTTTCACCTGTCGCCGCATTAGTCATCTCGCCAAATGCTGTCACAACTCAAGGCCCTCAACATCTCGCACGCCGGCCAACCTGAGTTTGGGCTGTCGCCAAGTTCCGGCCATATTTGTACAGCCGCACGTTTTCGGTTGTCACAGACCACCACGCACTCTGCTGGCTGTCTTCCCTACGGGACCCGACTGGACGGCTTGGTCGCTCTCTGCGGCTACAGGAATTTTCATTTAGCGTCAATTACAAGACTGGAGTGCCTTTCGCGTCCCCTCGTAGATCCTTCCGATCCTGTTGTGCATGATCCGGGGACCTGCGTGATGACCTTTACTGACATTACCGACATGCGCGCTGAACAACAACGCAAGAAATCCTTACAGTCCGTCATCGCCGAAGTGCAATCTGGCAGCTCTGACGGCACGTGCCGCATGTTCATGCTGCACGACCGCATCCTCTAACGCCGCAATATGAACCCTGACAGCCCTGAGTTGCTGCTTGTCCTTCTTCGTTATCTGCGATCCATCGCTCTCGAACTTCACGATGCTTCAACGGCAGGACACCTTGGAGTTTTGCGTACATACGACCACCTACGACGCCGGTTCTTTTGGCCGGGTCTCTACCGCTCGGTGCATCGTTGCGTTGCAACTTGAGAATTGTGTTAGCGCCGGAAGAAACCTCCCGTGGCACCTGTCGGACGACTTCATCCCATTGAAGTTCCGTCTGAACCGTTCTTTCGCGTAGGCCTTGACCTGCTCGACCCGTTTCCGACAACGACAAGAGGGAACAAGTGGATCGCCGTCGCTACTGATTACGCGACACGCTACGCGATAACAAAAGCGTTGCCGACTAGTTACGCAACTGACGTGGCCGATTTTATCCTCTACGACGTCATTCTCCACCACGGTGCACCTCGTCAGTTACTTACAGACCGCGGCCGCTCGTTCTTATGTCGAGTTGTCGACGACTTCCTCCGCTCTTGTGCCACTGAGCACAAGCGGACCTACCACCTACCACCTACAAACGAACGGTCTTACGGAACGTCTCAACCGAACAATCACAGAGATGCTGTCGGTGTACGTCTGCAATGATCACCGCGACTGGGACGTCACGCTGGCTTACGTGACGTTAGCATACTACTTGTTTCGACACGACACCGCAGGATATTCACCTTTTATCTCTTGTGTGGTCCCGACCGCACACTACCGTTTGACATCATGCTCCCTTCTGTGCCACGTGTTGCAACTGAGTACTCTCGTGAAGTCATCGATCACGCTCACATGGCACGTCAAGTCGCCTGCTCTCGTTTATTAGCCTTGAAGCGTATACAAACAGACCGTTACGACCACTGCCATCGCGATGTTAAGTTTGCACGAGGTGCTTGGCTGCTGCTCTGGTCATGATGTCGTCGGGTTGGCCTCTCCCAGAAGCTTCTCTCTCGCTACACGAGGCCTTATGAAGTCCTCTGCCAACTTAACGACGTAAACTACGAGATGCCGCCGCTACACTTTGATGCACCCTCAAGTCAGACGCCTGTTGACGTCGTACACGTTTCGCGGCTGAAGCCATACTTCGCTCGCTACTATTCGCCTACCATGCGCCGATACGGCGCTTCGCCACCCGGGGGTCCTGTTACGGAAGAATGAAGGAAGAGAGAGGAAGAAGAAGATCGGAGACGCTGGCTGCTGCGTGTTGTTGGTGGTCAGCCATCTTAACTGCTCTGGCTCAACCTGTACATATATTGTAAATACAGTTTTCCTATACTTGCAACATCCCCGTAACGTATTGATCCGTTCTTTGAATTCAAATTTTCATTGTCATTAGACAGAACTATGAAAAACCTTATTCATCGATTAAGGCTAGGCACTGGCTACACAAAGCATTTCTTACCCAGAATTGTCCATGAGAAAACCCCCGAATGTGATTGTGGATTTGTAGACGAAGGTATATGTCACCTAATTCTAAACTGGCCACATCACGACACACCAAGATGCCGACTTATATCAACCATAATTAAATTAGACCGCAGACCTTTCAGTTTAAATAAACTTTTGGGTCATTGGCCAACAACGTCCTTGTAGAAGAGCGCTTTAAAAGCACTGAAGACTTTTCTTGAAGACAGCGGCATTGTTGGACGTTATGAACGCTTTTATTGTTCCTTTCATTTCAGTATCGCTGTATATATGCGTGTGTTTGTGGATTACGTTAGGTTGGCTGTTCTGTTGTGACTATATATTATAATGCATTTACATGATTTATGTACCACCCGCTGACTAGAGACTGTGTTATTAGGCGACAGTATTGTTTGTATTTTTTAGACTGTTTTCTACATAACTGTCGAGACATTTACCTTGTGTATTGTATGTACCATGTGTTTCTTACGTCGTAGACTTCCTGCGAAAACGTTGCGTGACAAGTCCTGTGCTTTTGTGAAAACGTTATTTGATATGGAATCTTTAACCCTGTATGTTGTATGATGGAACCATTGAAGAGATATGGAGTAGATTAAGTTGTGCTTAATTTGCAATTAATTGCTTAAATTGTGCGTTAACATCTTCTTAGGTCTTATCAATAAAAAGAAAGGCAGCACAACTGCCAAGTTTTATTTCGCAGAATCTGCAGCACCGCGTTCTATTTGAATAGATTATACGACACCACAGACACATATCGAACTGTTATTTATCAATGTAGTGCCCAAGTATGTAAGCCCCAATCTGTAATTGGCAAAAGATACTCTCCTCAGGAACTCCCGCGTGTCTCTCTACAGGTTATCAAGTGCCAACGCTGACTCATATCTATTGCCTGGAGTTTTTTAGAAGATCCATGAAATCATATCTCAGGGAAGAATGGGGATGTTCCAGGGGATAATATCACATATTTGTACCTTAGGAAACAAAGAAGCTTTTGCTCTTGGGATTTCAGCACACAGCCCTGAATCCATCGGCGATATCTTATGTAATTTCGATAATTCCCTAATGCTTATACGCCGCCACCTACAATGCTCACACCCGTACTAATGCATCTCCCCCCCCCCCCCCCCCAAGGGGTCACACCTGCACAAATCCGTGGTTGTGATTAAACCTGCCACACCAGGTTTATTTTGTTCAGTGACGCAAGTTACCCGCACTGTATAATTTTTCTTATTTTCTAAAGGCCTAGCTTCGCCTAGATACTAGGATCACAGAGCTGTGATGGAATTCTTGTCTAATACGGTATTCGACTTTGGTCTGTAATGTTCCTACTCTGTGTGTGATGCGACGTGTTGTAGGGAGCCATTGCTTTACTCATTCTCTTTCTTTCGCCTTCTTACTTCCTCTATCTTTTTTCACCCGTTACAAGAGTAAGCACGCAGTGCCTCTTTCTAGACAATTACTAGCCTACATCTCTTGCTGTGTAAGTACGTTTGATGTTTATTTATGTTAACATGATTACGCAGGTTTTGTTTGAGCGGATGGCTCTTTCACAGAACAAGGATCAACGGTTCTGGAGGGAACGTAACATACGCTGAAGCAAACTTGCAAGGCCAATGCATGGATTGACGCTACTTCAATGTAGTGCTGCATCTATTTCTATACTAGGACAATACATTCCTACGTTGAATATCAGAACCATATAAACGCTGCCGGAATGATAATAATGAAGGACAACAATTACTGAAGACTACTGGCCTTGGATAATGCAACATTTCCGTTCTAATTATTGTATATTTTCAACTTCATGAATGATCCGAGTGGTGCTTCGCCTACGTTATCAATAGTATCAGCCGGTCGTGAGCGGTGGATGATAATAAAGCCATGGAATCGGTGAAAGGAATCGCCACACTATACCAGTCCTGCAGTCAAGATACGTTGTGCCGTTTCTCTGTTCTTTACTGCGGTCACTCACAGAATTCAAAACTAATAACGGCGTAATATGAACCGGCAGCGACCCCATGTTTATGCTAGCGCTACACGTGTACGCCGCAATAAATAAAATATGTGCCTTTAAGCCACTTGTAAAAAGTATGAACAAGACGAGGTGTACGCACGCTCAGCCCCTCCCCAACCCGTAACCACGCACACACGCAAACGCAAACACGCGCGCGCACACAGACACACCACGCACGCACGCACATACACACACACGTGCATGCTAAATGCGCATTAGAAATATATATATATATATATATATATATATATATATATATATATATATATATATATATATATATATATTTAAACCGTACTATTTGGCTGTGCGGTGTAGAAAATATACTTCGTGACTCGCTGGTCCAAACTTTGTAGCGACAAAGATATTGGCAAAACTCGGACGAATCCTCGAGCACGACGGTGCTTAGCTATGCGCTCTCAACACACTGTTGCTGGCCTTTGCCGCAAGCTGCAGCAGATTCACCGCATTAAACATGCAGGATGCAATGCGCCTAAGTACGCAACGAACGCATTTGCTGCAATGCGGCACTTAGAGCCGAAATTTCGGCGTCCTCTTCGTCAACGGGCACCCGCTGCACGACAGGAGTGCTGTGGAAGAACCCGAGCATCAGAGTTCAGAAAACGCTCCCAACGGCAGCCACTGTGCTCACATATCGCAACAAACGCTAATACTTCCGAGCGCCATCTATATGTATTGGTCAATAGGACTGACGGCACCGCTTGTCACGGAAGTTGCTACACTAACGACCACTACGTTTGACCCCGCCTGACCAGGGCGAAACGGCAGCCTTCGGTGTACCGATTGCACAGTTTCACTGACGTGCGAAGCAGTGGACACTGGCGGAGGTGCATGACTCATGCCGAGTTCTGACTAACGGCGGGCGCGGTGTAACGTGGCGAGGCCAGCTGCTCGCAACCCCGGGACACCCTGTGACGAGCAGCTCATTACACTGAGTACATCCGAACTAGCCATTGAACTGGGCCCATTTTGTGATCACCTTTCCCGCTTTTACCGAAACGCCTCCTCTTGTAAGCTACGACGAAAAGAAGTGATTCATTATACAGCCTTACTTTATAGCAGTTCGCAGTAAATGGTGCGGGGGAAGAAAGGACGACATTGACGGTACGTCGAAAACTAGAAATGGCAAACTGAAACAACATAAAATTGGCAGTATGATAATGCACGTGCTAAGGCGTTGTATCCTTTTGTCTTTCTCCAAATCCCGGCGTTGTCGATAGCTAACCGTTTATAATACGCAACCAGATGCATTACCATTCGTTATTCATTTTCCAAATGTCCAACGATACGTATATTGTGTTCCCAAATACACAATCGCTTGAATCAACGCGAGCTGATAGCGTTTCTTTTGGTATTACGATTCTATCCGGCTTTAAGGAAAACACAGCTTTTATCTCATTACCTTCGAGTACAGTATGTTAAAATAAACTGTTTCCGATAACGGCCGAATGTTCAATAGGTTATCAGTAACCGACTTAGTCACTGTTAGTTCTCACGAGAGATGACTTACTTTGTTTTTTAACCGCTATCACGAAATTGTTTTGCTACTGAGCAGTACTTGCCGGTTTGAGTTTCAGGGCGCAGAAGCGCGCTTTTATCCGCTGGGATGTGAAAACACCCGTGTACAAAGGTCTCAGAGTGCCTCGTATCGAAAGCTAATTGATGACTTTGCACTGCCGCGCCCCTGAGAGCTTAGGCGCGGGAGTAGAACGAGGGAACACAGCGAAGTTACACTAAGCAGTGCAGTGGGGCATCGCAATTACCTTTTATCCGCCGTTAAAGAAAATTGTTCTCATTACTTTACCAAACCTTGCTTGCACTGAAAGATTTGGATTCAGTCAACGAGCTTTTCTTTTTTTCTTACGCTAACTTGTGGTGGGAGAGCGCTAGCTTGCGTTGTAAAAGGCACCCGTCTACGTACACCTAAGCTTCTGCTGCGAGCGGCTGAAGTATTATTGTGGTTGACTTAATCATAATACTGTCCTGCCTAAAGACAGACAGCTATTCAATAGGAGGTTCGTGCAAGTGGAGTCGCAAAAAGGTAATTTTCATCCATCATTAGAGTAGTTAATTTTCATCCGTCATCATTAGTAGAGGTAGGTAGTAATTTAGTCAGTTATCAGCGTTTTGTTTCTCTTTTTTTTTTGTTTCGAACGATAAGCAAAACATGTGCAAAAGTATCGGCACAAGATTATAGAGACTACAAACATGTGAATCCGCGTTCGTTTAATTCAAAGAGCGTATATAAACGCAACACACCTCACTCCAAGTAGCACAATATTCGGCCAGCGCCAGGCCTACATCAGAGTGCTTTAAATGTACTAAAGAACTGTGCTTATAGATGAAATATACATCTCCTTATGATTCGCTTCAAGTGGATGCTTCAAAGCCCTGGCGTGCTTCTGTGTTTTCTTTTTTATGTAATTCATCGTCAGCACGCATCAGAAAGTGTATATAATACCTTAATATTACTAAACAATTTCTTGCTACTATTAGATAACTTTCTAAGAATATTGATGTTTGCCTTAAGTATTTGGAACGTGTTGAACATCCCATGCGTAAGTAAATAAAAGTGATTTTTGTGATGAGCGCTGTCAAAAAAATTATTTATCGCTGCAGCAGTGGCAGAAGCTTGCACCGCAGTACTTAAGACAAGTTAAAGAGTAATGAAGAGTAGCAAAAAAAAAAAAAAATAAAGAAGCTCCATTGCGTGAGAAAAGGTCAATGAATTCACAGTACATTTGAGAGCGGTAAGCGTGAAAAGTTCACATCCAGTGACTCGGTGAACACCACAGACAAATGTATGTCTCCCACAACGGGCCGTTTCTTTCAGCTATAAACTACCGTGCAGCATTGCGGGAGGAAAACGGCAGCCAGAATAGCTTCCGGAAGATTACGCTTGGTGCGTGCAGCGGTGATAACACTGGCTCATCCTGTCATCCAGCGAGGAGCACATCCCTGCACTTTGCTCCGGGACCTAGCGGTGTTCGTCTTTGCGGCCTAAATGACAGTTTAAATGTTTGGACGTGCAAGGGTACTGCACACAATTTACAGCTTGAGCTCGTTATTTTTCGGCGCTTCGAATGAAATTTCTATTGTTACGGCACATTAGGTGGACGACTACCAACATACAACGTTATGTACGTAGCACACTGACAACGACGTAGCCAAAATTAAATGGCGTTTAGTCAATAATACAAGCACGAAAGACCGCAGTGGTGTGCGGTCACCCATACTGGTAAATAAATAAATTATATATATATATATATATATATATATATATATATATATATATATATATATATATATATATATATATATATATATGCAACTTTTTATATATAGGAGCCTTAGGAACCTCTCCCAACAAAGCCCATGGCCACGCAATAAAATGTACCCTTAGTCAAACATCAGGGCAGCCTCAGCGAACACGACTACATCGTAACAACTGTCCCTATTGCGCGTCAATAAACGCCATGTTGTGCTTGGAGAAATACACGATCGCGACATCAACACGAGAACAAGCATCCAGCTCAGAATTGCGCCACAACTTATTAATGCGTTGTGGCTCGCGCCATTGCGCACGCACTGTGCCGGCGCAATGACTGTGCTGTCCTTGGGAATGATACGCCTGCCGCGAGCAGCAAGCGCGTATATGATATCTGTGCGACCAATAAAGACGAACGAAGCCCTTCGCCGCTTTCATTTTAATGTTCGGCACAAATTCGAACGCTTTCAAGTTATTTTACGCTATGTTCGCCAGTTATCTTCTGAACATAAATAGAGAAGCAAAAGCGAACCTTTGAAATATGCTAGAAGCACTGCGAAATTTATATACAATATAAATTATATTATAGTAATATAATATAATATAATATATTATAATATAATATAATATAATATAATATAATATTATGATATAACTTATGTTATACGATCATAGCGCACCCCATGTTTATTTTCATTATTTTAATACTTCCACATTTTACGAACGTTCCAGCGGCTGCTTTTCAGGTGCTTTCACAGCGATGTTCCAGCGACCTATCACAGTTCATAATCTCACTGGCAAGTCATTGACCGTCCACGGCGCTCTTTGGCCACATCTGGCCTTTGCGCTATTAAATAACCCGCATCGTCGTCATCATCATCATAGATCGGAATGTATTCACCTTACCCTTCAATTTCGGCTAAAAAGAAATTCACTGCAGAAAATGACACAGTAGAACATACCTAGTCTCAATCGACAGCTTCATAGCTTATATTTTTATAATAGAGGTGTCACACGTACACTTCTGATCGCGATCGGGGCTGATCCGGATCGGATTTCTCGATCGCGATCAACAATGGTTGCTACTACACGGTCCAACGAGCCGGATCGAGTGAATATCGTCCGCTTATCGTCAGAAACTCTCAGAACTGCATAACCTATTGGCTACAAATTCAGAATTGCGAAATATTTATTTATTTATTTATTTATTTAAAATACCCTCAGGGCCATGTGGCATTAAAGCGGGGAGTGGTTGCAGAGTAGTAGTGCAAAGCAAGCCAAGTGCAGTCACTTCTGTTAATACAATGATTTTTCTATTTATACAATGTTAGCTGGCTTCACTTCTTGTCTTTAGCGTTTTCAGAATACTGCGCTAGAAGGCGCAGATGCCAGCCTGCGATCGCGTCCAAGGGGCCTGATCGCGATTCTCGGATCGCGATCGCCCAGATCCAGATCCCGCAGGATGGCGATCACAAATGACCGTGTAGCAACACCCGATCCGGATCAAGCTCGATCGGGACCGGCTCCGATCGCGATCAGAAGTGTACGTGTGACACCGGTATAAATAACCTTGCCACAGCATTTGTTCATGTGTGGCTCAAGTATTCACTTTCCTGATTATCAACCCAACCGAGTAACGCAGAGATATGTCTTGCCATATTAGTTATGTTTTGTGTAGTTAATGACGTTATGCGATAATCTGCTTTAGACAAGTTATTCAGTTTCCATAAGATAACATACAGGCTATGTTGTTTTTCCTGCATACAAAAAAAAGGAAAAATAAAGAAGGTCGGCGGTATTCAATCAATTTCAAAGTGTAGAGATAACAGCGCGTAAACGTGAATGCCCGAGTTTAAATGCAAACGTAACAAGTGAAATTGTTTGAGTTGTGATATGTGGCCAGTGACACACATACTGACCGTTATTTTGAGTGTCCGAAGAGCAAAATTTATTTGAGGGGTAATATTTTTGTTTGTCACTGCCGTGATAATTCTTTCCCTTTTTTTAGTTTCTACAGTGTATATTAAGCGGAAACCACAACGTAAATATTGAGCTGAAGTTATCACCGAGGCTTTGTGGTAAAAGATCATTACGGTTTCTTTTTTCACTTGGATTGTATGGAGACATCGCGACGACAAAACAATGAGGCTAAAACGCGGCTCTAGTAAGTATTCATACGGTTCGCATAGTCGCGTCAAAATAGTCATTCATCTGAAACACGCAGCAAAAATGACGCAGTAGTCTTGCGAAGTTCTAGTACTTGAAAAAAAAAGAGAAATAAAACTTTGGAAAGCGAAGCACATTTCAACCATTCCAGTGCAGTCTCAGGACTTGGCATGACCCACTTATCAGCAGTGGGGGGAAATAATTATCCACGTCATCACATTTCTCAGCGTACTGGGAAAGGTCACCCTCCGTGCTGAGAATGAGCTCGTGCAGTGATTACAAAATCGATGGCCCCTTATCAACCGTGACAAGACGCGTGCGTTCTATGCAATGCGCCGAGGACATCGCTTCGACTGTCCTAACTACGTACCTTTGCCATGAGACGGTTCTCCCGTCGTTACGAAGAGTAGCAGGAGTAGCGATGACACGGCGAAAACACCCGTCGGTCTTATTCTTCTTCTCGCGTGGCCCAAAGTCATAGTTGCACCCAGCGTTCACTCAAAATTCAAGAGGGCTTTTCGCAGCAGAGGCAGCTCAGTCGCTGGAAGCTGCAAAACGTAGGCGATATTAGAAAAATTTCCCCGCACACCAGTCACGAACACACGCTTTTCTTCAAGCCGACAACGACACCGTTGAAAGACGTGACGGCAACAATGATTGAAAATCGGTGGTCATACACGAACACACACACACACAAACACCAGCGAGCTATGCAGGAACAGTGGATGTCAGGGATGCGAAGGGAAGTGGGACGTCACGTTTACGTAAACGAGTAGTATATTCCAGAGGCGCTGCGTATGCTTCAAAGACAGCTGTTGTCACTGCAACGCCGATGTACTATCCAGAGAGAGGGAGAGAAAGAGAGTAGATGGGGACGACCGCAGAACAAAACTTTCCTTGACTCACAGCACCATCACTACTCCTTTTACTCCGTATGTGAGCGGGTGCGCACGTGCGCGAGACACCCACAACGCGCACAACACCGGAAACACTTCGTATGCGACGGATAGATCACACGGTAAAATAAAGAAGAGTAGCCTGTCCCGTCTTCCGCGATGTCCGAACGTCGATGTCACTCCTCGTCCGCTGTCAGAAAAAAAGAACGGCTAAAGATAAAGTTGAAGCGCCGACGAGCCGCGTTGCCTCTCGCGTACTCTGACCTTGGTCGTCAATCAGAACGCTTCCTTCTTCGGGCGGATGGTCGGTCGGACAGCGCCGAGCCGTGGCAGCGCTAGGCACGCGACATCCAAAAGCGCGCGCCCCCCGGTAATAAAACTAGAAGCAGAAACAAAACTAAAGTTGTCGTCGATGGTCCCCACGCACACGGCAGTTCGCGAACGAGAGTATCCTAGCGAGAGGCAACCCTCTCCGAGAGGTGTACTCCGTGTCCCAAGTTGAGAGTAGCGCCCGTCCAACGCGGACTTCACGAGTCGAAGCGAAAGCCAATACGCGTGGTCACACCAGCTCTCTATAGGGGGCTGCTGCTGCGTCCCTGTGAGCGCCGGCTGGGCCGCGCAATGCCAGTGCTCTGGCGAGCCGCCTCTCCCAGCGATGCCGGCGCCGCCGAGATGGAGAGAGGGAGAGAGAGACCGCGCGTTTTCGAATCGATGCGCGAACCGTCCGTGCGACTCACGCTCCGGAGTTCGGGCGAAACCGCCAGGGGCGCGAGTTCCGAAGCCGCCGGCATGCGTCGAGAGATCGCGCTAGGAGCACGCGCAGTCTGCGGGAAACAGACGGCTGAGGTACGCGCAACGAGGACAGGACGCGTGCGCGAACAATGTATACGAGGCGCGAAATCTCGCGCACCGAAAGCTGTGGGAGTGTTGCCGAAAAAAAGAAATGTTTCAGAGAAAAAGAGAGCCCAACACAAGAATAGAAGGGCGCGCCTTGGCACAACAACGTTGCGCAGTGGATTAAAGCTGGACAGGCGTTGCGAGTAATCGCCCGCTCTAGCTTTAGTCGCGTATCGGCGACGTGTTTGCCGTTTCTCACCACCGCAGCCTCACAACGCCAGAAGATAAGCGACAAAAAAAAAACACAATGAAAACAAACGGTGCGCTCGCTGCTGCCGGTGTAGTAGTCGGGAACAATCAGGACTATCCGTCACTCCCGAGTGCGCGGACGGGTCTACGCATTTGCGGCACGCATTGTTGTTGCCTGGGCTGCCTGCCGGCCGGCCTGTCTGGTATGGAATGGCGCACAGACACACCAAAGCTCGCTCGCTTCGTTCTCGACGAGAGAAAACAACTCGGTGTGCCAACGTGCTCTGGAATGCACGCACTCCCTGATGAGCACGCGAACCAGAATTGCTCGCGAAACTCATGAGTGGCGCCGACGTCTACGCAACGCCACTGCTTTTCTTATTCCGTCACTGAATCTTTTTATATCATCTCCTCTCGGCGAATGGTACACCGCAAGCATTGCGACGTCCGTGAACAGATCGCCGACGAAAACGGCGCCGCGGAAGAGCGAGGCGTTACGGAATGCCACACATGCCCGTGTACGCCATGCGAACGCATGGCGCGGTAATAAGGTTCTGTCCTCGCTCGTCCCAAGCGGTGAAGACGCACAGAAAAAACATTGTTGAAAGAATCAAAAGCAAGAAGTCAAGTTTTTACTGTGTGTTCTATTCCGAGCAAGTTTGTTGTGGCGTAACGCGAGAGCCTTTGCGTGCGAAGGTATCATTCGTCATCTAAATGGTAAGTAATACCATTTATACCAATACAAATAATACAATACAATACAATACAATACAAATAAATAAAAAAAAAACGGGTAGAACGTTTTCTGGTTGTGCATGCATGCGGTATAAAATGATTACGGGCCTGAAACGTGCGTCCTTTTGCATAAGAAACAGCTCTTTGTCTTATTGAAACTATAAACAGGCAACAGCGGTTAACCAATTGTCTACTCTATATATGCTTCTTTCTTTCGAGCACGAAATCGCTTCTGGTCAAACTTCTACCGACACAATAATGGGACTATGGTGTGACGCGGTAAGAACATCCAACCATCCTCACTTGCATGGAATCCTTCGCAAGCGTATTCTATTCATTTGATATGCGAAGGAGTAGCCAGTACCGCTTATTTCAACATGGTGTTGTGACAGTCTTGTATAAACACACTCGCTGTTACAACTTATGACTCGCAGCACTTGCAGTTAGAGCGTAGCAGGTATTACATAAAGAAATGTCTCCAGTGTAAAGGGGGCTTCGATCGTGTGACACAAACAATTTTGTATAGGCACTTGGCGAATAATTAGCTCGTTTGAAAGACTTCCGCTGACAATATTGCTGCACCCAGTGAAAAACTTTAAAATTTCGAAGAGGTAAAAGTTGTTATCACGAGACTACCTACTAACGCCATGCTTCCAGTACGTTGCCAGGCTTTTATATTATTTTATTCTTTTTGCCGTGCTGTGTTACATTTTCGATAGATAACGGGCGTACACACATGTGAGACGCCAGCAACAAACAAAAAGCTTTTCTATCCTATTCAAATGGAGCTGGCAGCAGAGATACACGTAAAGAGGTCAAAACCAACAGCCTGTTCTTATTAACTTGCCCTCTTGCAGAGACTGTGAGCCAGGACGCCATTTATATAGCTCAGCTGTTATCTCCTGATTTCTGCTTACATCTCTGGAGAGCCGCCACGGTTCGTGGCGTGGATGCAAGTTGACGTCCCCGTGCTTCTGCCGGGAATGGCGACTTCAGCGGCGGCTGCATCTAGGAAGCGGACCGGCCTCCAGAGCGACACCGACGGCGATGACACCAGCGTCTACTCGCTCAGCAGGGAACACTTCTCCGATGACGCCTTCAAGCTTGTGCGGAGCCGCAATTCGAAACGAAGACACAACACCAGGGCATCCATGTCTGTGAGCACGCTAACGGTAGGACCAACTCAAAATACCGCAGTCAGCACCATTCTATTTTTACCAGAGCTCGCTACCGAAGGACTAAGGCGGCTCAAGAGACAGTCTGTATCGGTGCAGCTTGAAGCGGCGGCGCCGAATCAGGTCAGAGACGTTAGAGTCAAACCACGGAAAAGATTTGTTGGTTATTGACGTCACACATGAGACTGCGCTGAGAAATTTGACTAAATTTACAGAACTTGGTGGCATTACGCTTCGCTCGTACACCCCCCTGAACAGTGGTTTCACTACCGGTGTCATTTACGACGTGGACGTCTCCATCTTCAGTGCTGACTTGCCGATTCTAGTGAAGCCTGCCATTGATGGCGTCGCCATAACCCATGTGTATCGCCTCGGCACATCGCGCTGTGTGAAAATAATTTTCAAGGGCGAGACTCTCCCTTCGCACGTCAAGGTGGGTCGCTTTAAACACCCTGTGCGACCATTCATCCCAAGGCAACTGCAATGCCGCAATTGTATGAGGCTGGGACACGTGAGCACCGTGTGCGAGAACACGAGAGCTTTCTCACGCTGCAGCGAGCCCCACGCTGCAGGCTGTTGTGCAGCCCCAAAATAAACAAGAAAAAGGCGATTTTGAAACAGATAGCGAGAGACCGATTTTCTCGTCGGGAAGCTGTTTCGGCCGTCATAAAGCGACGCTCCCGACGCCGTCGGACTTCAAAGAACGCTGATGCCTCTGTGAAGAGTACGCCCCATTCGACGACACCTTATCCTATGCCCCATAGACGTGGTGCAATCCAATCTAAATCTGACAAGGTCATGGCGGAGAACAATACAACTTGGTCCGCACTACTAAAGCAACAGCCAGAGCCAGAAAAACAGCGAAAGTCACAACCGAAGCCGCAACCAATGCCACGGTCGATGCCACAGCCGGAGCCGGAGCCTCGTCAAATGATACAGCTGCGCAAAGCTGTAGAGTGTACAGCGCGGGTTCTTGACAATTTGCCCGAAGAAGACCGGCAAGTGGTCATGATGCTCCGGTCTCTCATGAATACTTTTCGAATGCTCGTAAATAAGCTACCCACTGCGTCAGCGCGAAGTGCAATGCAAGTGCTGGATGCTCTCAATTCCGTAGTTGCAAGTCTTGAGTAAGCATCATGGCCCACACGCAGCATTCTATTCGCACTGAAGTAAAATAGGGTGGGGTTTACCTTATCAATATACTGCCACGTAGTGCAACGTACTGGTGACGACCACAGGCTCCTTGGTCTTCGCATGTGACTTCGACGTGCATCACTAGCTATGGGGAAGCACCAAGATTAGCTTTAGACAGCAGAATGGCGGCAGCCTAACGTATCGACGGAGCACTTGTTTGGACTTGACTGATTTCAAGGCGCTCTGCTGCGTGCACGCACAGTGTTCCCTATATACCGCTTTCCTTTTTCTGTTCCCCCTTTCCCTTACCCCAGTGTAGGGCAGCAAACTGGAGGCTGGTCTGGCTGACCTCCCTGCATTCCTCTCTCTCTCTCTCTCATTTCATTCTGTAACACTCCCAGTAGACCGAGGTTTGCAACAGATGAAATGCAAGAAGCCGGATGACTGTGCAGTTTTTCCCAAACTTTGTTAACAGCGTATACAATTACTATGGAACGCGAGAAAAATCGTGATGCGCCTGCTCTAGAGTTTTACATTGAGAGGTGCTCTGGATACCTTGCCGTAAATAATACACCACCGATACTGCTTTGAAAAGATCTGGAGTGAATTTTTCGCACCAAAAGACTCTTCACGACACAATATCTATTGCCAGCTTGAAATATTGTGTTGGATGTTTATTTGCGGTAGTACTTCTCCATTATTAAGTTCGTGTCCTCTTTTCTCTTTCTTTCTTTCTTTCTTTCTTTAGTTCGTTCTTTACGTTATCACACCATTGTCTGCCGCACGATTTGCTTCGGGAGGTCTGTGGCCGAATTTATTTCAAATGGCAAGCTGACAAGAGGCACCCGATTGGACTGGAAGTGGGTATGGCGAAGTCAGTCTGGGAGCGTGCCAGATATATGCAGAGCGGCCCGTTGCAGGCACTGGTCTCGGTATAGCTTCCGGGCCAATACATAAGCAAGGAGGCGGAAAACGTGACAACAGCACGAAGTTTTACCGAAATCCTCAGGAACTAGGAAGGGGAAACAAATGGAGTGGCCCAGCGAACTCTCCAGCAATTCTGCATGCGCGTTGTTCCTAGAAAGCAGGTCGATTTCCCGTAATGCATGCTTCACGTTAAGCACGAGTGCTTCAGGGCAAGCCATCTATAAAAGGGGCGCAGGCTCAGCTACTGCGCTATCTGTTTCCGCCCGCCTTTTATTTTTGCGTAATATTCAATAGCTTTTATTTGCTTTTCCGTTTCTTTCTCGCGCATATCTCTCTTATCACATGCACCGGCGCCGGTTGATAAGAAAACTTAGAGAAAATAGAGAGAGTCGGCAAAATCAATCCGTACACGTACACTCTATACAAGCAGTGTGCACCTTCCTCACGCTGCTGCTTTCGACAAAGCAAGAGAGAAATGAGCCAAATCATAGTGAGGGTTTCTTCTATTTTGTCTTATTCTGTGCGTAAGTAAATATGCCCAAAAACAATAACAAAACAGCAAGGGTACTGCACAGCAGAAACGTTTAAAATTTCAAAGGAAAATCCCCGATTGGATAGAGAATGGGTGGAGAGAGAAGTGGGTTGTGGGGAAGGGGGGAAGGGGGTGCACAAAGGAAAGCACATAGCACAGTGCAGCTAGGACGTTCGCGTGATCTGCGCTATCGGAAACTCCAGGTGTGCGCGGTGGAACACCCCACGAGCGGGCGTTGAAAATTAGGATGATGACTTTTCTCCGCCAGCATGCGTGGGGTGGAGGTTGTTTTTGATTTTGTTTATTTTTCTTGTGCTCTTCAAAGCGGCCTCAACCGGCGCTTTGTATTTCGTACTGCTACTTTGCTGGCGTTGTTATTAGCGATAAAGTGGCACAGAGGCAAGCTCAGAGCTGTGGAATCATTGATGCCAATTCGCCAGTCGCACATCTCAGTGCGGTAATGGGATGTTAGCATCAAACGTGCAGTTGTGCTTAAGGAGAATCAACCATTTTCTTCGATGCATGCAGAGGTGGCAATAACTGCGGTTTCTCGAAAATTCGTTTTCTTTCAAAAATACTGGTACAGCCACAGTCTTGGCAATGCAATGGCATCTTTGTCAGAGTTTAATGCAGTTTCACCCGTCGCCTGCATTATGTATAAAGCTTTGCTGGCGTCTTCATAAGGATCAGTTCTTGCGGTTTTATTTATGGATGTTTCTTTTCTATCGCAAATATACCGAGCCTGTCTTGTCACAAGGACATTTTCCGTCTAATATAATAATAAAATTCATGAATATTATTGCTAATCTTCGAGGCAATCCGAAGGCCCCTGAGACATATATCAGTCGTATACTGCCGACAAATGACACAATATAGCTAAAGCACACATTAGCTTTTCATTGAAGACATTTCCTGTTCGGACGCAGCATTGTTCTTACGGTATTACTGAGTTCCTTACGACAGTCACTTCTGCCTCGCCTCGTCAATGTTTGTGGAAAATTCAACAGCCACTTCTTTTTCTCGATTACCTGGTTGCATAAACCACATAGAAAGGGCACAAAAGGTGTTAGCAAAAGTACACAGAAGAAGAGGCGCTGCAATACGATTGTGCTATTTCACAGGTGCGGAATATTGCGTAAAAATTAAGAACTACTGTCGGAGCTTGGGTATGCGCAGACAGTAGTACTTACGTTGGGGATAGGAGGCGCGTGTATTAGTTTAACACATGCCTCGGTTTTTCGCGACAGATTTGATCTAATAATTTTGTTCACAACATTACTTAAGAGAACACTTGCGGGCTCGGAGACGGCTGTACTTTTCACAGTAACACTGAAGGACTGTTTCCGTTGTAAGACATTGTATCCTTTTGATTCATAGTAATCCCACTTGTTGCATTTTTTTCTTGTTATGATGTCGTTAAATGTAACCTAACCGCATCGTAAGCCCTCACAAAGCAGTGAGTTGAATTCTGGTGTTTCACGGGCCAGAACTCCGGTTTGATTGAGGCACGCCGTAGCGGGGGACTCCGGATTCATTTCGACCACAAGGGTCCTTTAACGTGCCCCCGATGCACGGGACACGGGCGTTTTTGAATTTAGCCCCCATGAATATGCGCCTGCCGTGGCCGAGATTCCATCCCGCAACCTCGTGCTTAGCAGCGCAACGCCGTAGCCGCTAAGCCACCGCGGCGGGTTTCACAAAGCACACAAGAGGTGATCGAGCTATTCTGGATCATCTACAACGAACAAATCCTAGTCGCAAAAGCTCTCGGAATTTGAATAAGGGTCTAAAACGTGGCATCATATCATCAGCCTTACAATTGAGCATAAGCAACTGAGCATTGTGTGCTTTATGGTTCCTAATGCCTTCATATATTTGCATTGTACACATTTCACTCATGCATGAACTTTTTCGTCCCCCCCTATGTAATGCCCTAACGGGCCCTTAGGGTACTCAAATAAATAAATAAATAAAAAGTCGACGGGCCTCATTAGCGAATGGCTGTGGAACGGACTGGTTAGGAGTGAGTAGCTCTCGCGTTCTCATGGGAAGCCAACGCCAGCCAGGAATCAGACGAAGCCACCGTGGCACATTCAGGCCGCAAAGGTCCCTATGCAGCAATGCAGTACTTTTCGGCGGGTAACGCTCGCGCAGTAGGGTGCCTCAGCCTACCGCTGAAAGGTGCTTCTCATCTTGTCATTTCCCTAATTCGTTTACCGCAGTTTGTGCCCAGCCAGGTAAATGGAAACTAAATACAGAGGTGTTTGTCCATTACGGAATTCGAGAAACATGATCAAACAGCCGCGTCAGGTGTGAATTTTACAAAGGTGAGCTTTCCCACGCACGAAAGTCGCGGCTTCCGCTGAACGACCAGGACTCACTGCCGGGTATTGCTTAACCTGCTGCAGCATCGCCCGCTGGTACAGTTTTTACGCCAGTACACGAAACTATCTGTTTTAACTACAACATACACGTCGATACTTTTTTTTCTTTAGCAGGGCTGCCTTAAGGCATAGTATAGCAGCAAATACTATTTATACGGAAGCAATCTCGCGACATCCGAGGGCTTCAGTAAGGGTCTGCTGTGAGAGCACATTTAAAACAACGTGAATTAAGGGGCACTAAAGAGAAACATTAATTTCATCTGTACCTGTAAATTGGCCTTGTACAATACAAAAAGAAACACTCTTACCATAAGGAGAGGCTGGGAAAGCCAGAAAAGGCGCACAAAGTGAAAGATGGCTGGCGAGGCTGCTTTAAAATTCCTGCACCAGATCGATGTGATGTGATTAAATTTGTGGACGTCTACTCAGGCTTAGTTAAATGTTTACCGGTAAAAAATGGACTATACTGAATTCTTTCGGAGATAAATGAGGAACTTGGCAACTTTCGCGACCGAAAGCAGACGAGGAGCAGACGAGGAGCAAACACGAAAGAAGAACAATTTTGAAATCCACATCACACTGACGTACTTGGGCTGATGTTCCGGCACCAAATTAAGAAAATTGAACGTCGGCCTTCATGATCTTATTTAATAATGAACCTGTAATGGCTAAGTTAAAGAAATTAGACTTGTAATACAGTACTGTGCCAGTATAAGCTTATTTATTGTTTCTTTTTAGTGTCTCCAAGTCAAAAGGGCTCACGCGCCCACGCACACGCACGCACACACACAAACACACACACACACACAAACACACACACACACACGCACACACGCACGTACACGCACATGCACACGCGCGCGCACACACGCACACGCACACACACACGCACACGCACACGCGCACGCACACACACACACACACAGAGACAGACAGACAGAGACAGACAGACAGAGACAGACAGACAGAAGCAAAATGTACAGAACAGATGGAAACCCAAGAGCGACTGGTGACAAAGAAAACGTATCTGTTGTCTTTCTTTTTTTACGAAGGTCTCCACCTCAAAAAGTCCCTTTTTCATAAAAACGGAGTCATGTGTTTGCGACATCATGCGTGCAACGACCTCTGGCCTTGTCAAGGTTTTCTCGAAACCGTGATAAGGCCAGAGGCCAGCCACCTTCCTGTCACTTTGTCTATGTCTGCTCCTCGATTTTTCCCATTTGTCAAGTTCGCTCGCATTGTCCTAGTATAGCCATGTGCCATCTAGTCCAACAAGGCGCTCTTATATTTCTCGAAACACTTCATTTGAATGTAGCTTGGGCTAATATCGCCAAAGCGTTTGGTATACTGAAGTGGTTCTCGAAGACTGACAAGTAGTTCCGCATTACACGAGGAGCGTTGTAAATTTGTTCGCTGGTTAGTGCAGATACCAGAGCATAAAATATTGTTTACTAAACTACGGTTTTCTTCTTTACTTTCAAAGGGCTGTTTTGGTTACATGGCCATGGTTTTAATACAATCGCATTAGCTTTGATGTGTATGTACGCCGCCTGTAATGATTTGTTGAACGTTTTACTATATAAGACACACTCTGTAGGCATTTTCTTGAAGTGCGTATGAAGTTCACAAAAACACTGCCAGAGCTGGCGCCTCGCACAGCCATCCGCATGTCAAAGCTGCGTTTGTAGTTTCGAAAAGGCGCGGTATTCTCAGGCGACGACTTTCTCGAATTCTTGCTCTCGAGACTTCAGAGGCAATGAAAGTATATTAAATATGATAGCAACGGCGGGAAAGCCAATATCCGCCTCCCCAACAGGAGTGGCGTGAGGCAGCAAAGCATTACTTATTAATGATCGAAGAAACGCCCGCGCTGGCAAAGAGAAGGCGCCTGTTGGCTTTGGACGTTGAAGCCTCTATGATGTAGTGCTGAAGAGTTTGAGAAGTGGAATACATAGCGGTGCTCGGTTCCCGCGAAAAACAACCGAGAGGAAAGACTTACAGGGCAGCGTCGTATAATCGGATAGGCTGCATACACATAAGAGCTGCGCGCGCAGCTCCGCGTCTTCTAGTCGAAGTAAGTGCACACCTAAGTTTGTATCTTCTTCAGCGCGACAAGATTGGGGACGTGGAAGCGCGTTATAGTTGACTGCCACTAAGAGGCAGTAGTACGAGAGGCTCAGCAAATATTTGCGTCGCATCTACGTTAGTGATATAGAAGAGAGTCCCTTTGTCGGCAATAGAGTTGAGTGCCTTTTCGTGGTTGTTTATTGGTGAGGCCGGATACAAAGCTTGTACCCTGTCGTGTCACACCATTCTCTTTGATTATCACGGATGGTGATGACACAGGTTACCACGACGAGAACAAGATGAGGCATTTGCCAAGTTTACTTTGCCCCGCGGAGAGGACACTGTGGCACGGAGATGACAGCAATCTAAACTAGTGCCATGTGCCCGTTATAGAAAACGTGTTCGCGGCCCATAGAAAAATCCCTCTTTCTATTAGGTATTCATTATGATATATTAGTTGCAGTATGCACGAGCGAAAAAAAAAAGAAAGGTCAAGCGACTTAGAATAATAAACGACACGAATATACACTATTTTATCCATGTTTACACATCTATGCACGGAAGGATGAGTCTGAAGATTACGAGCAAGAAATGCAGCAGACATTCTTAGTAAGCACTGCCGAAAAGAAATGTCGGTAACGGCCTCATGTGCAGGGAAAAAAATTATGGGGTGTTACGTGCCAAAACCACTTTCTGATTATGAGGCACGCCGTAGTGGGGGAATCCGAAAATTTCGACTTCCTGCGGTTCTTTAACCTGCACCTAAATCTAAGTACACGGGTCTTTTCGCATTTCACCCCCATCGAAATGTAGCCGCCGTGGCCTGGATTCGATCCCGCAACCTCGTGCTTAGCAGCCTAACACCATAGCCAATGAGCAACCACGGTGGGTTCATGTGCAGGGAAGCGCCATGCCTAACCTGAGACTTAAATGAGTTGGCTTGCCAAATTACGTCACGAAGCCAAAACACACAGGATTGCTGGTATACGCCAAATTTTGAACGCTGAAAATAAAAAAAAATTGCTGGGTCTCCCGTCAACGAGAGTAGATGTAAGCGAGAAATGGCAACTGGCAAGCAGATTGGTTGGAGATGATACTAGCCACAACCTCGAAATGGGTGTAGTACATGTTGGCAACGGCACACTACACCCCACTACACCACGCCACGATCATACTGCGCACTGGTCCATGTGGACGTTGCCCAGCTAGAAGAAGAAAAACGGCTAAAGGTCACACGACACGCAACGAAAGACGCCAGGGAGACAGAGCACACTGCCCAGCTAGAAGAAGACTGGATTGAATTCTGGGGTTTTGCGTGCTAAAATCCCGATTTGATTATGAGGCACGCCACATTGGAGGACTCCGGATTAAGTTTGACCACCAGGTGGTCAAACTTAAGGTGCCCTTAATGCATCAGACACGGGCGTTTTTCCATATCACCTCAATCGAAATGCGGCAGCGGCGGCCGGGATTTCATCCTGCGGCCTTGTGCATATAGCAGCGCACCACCATAACCGCTAAGCAAGCGCGGCGGGTATAGGCGCCTGAAGGAGACGCCACGCAGCGTGGCGCCATCTCTCGAGGCGACTCAAAACCCACGCCGCGGAGCTCGCGGGCCGCTGGCGCAAAAAGATGACAATGAATTGTATGGTGCCCTGTATCTGCCTTTTGAACGTCGCTATTGGAAAAGGCAAAAAAAAAAAAGAAGGCTTCAGCGTACTAGAAGTTACAGCTTGAGTGATACTGGGAACAAACATTAGGAAGAATTTGGAAGTAATAATTCTTGTAACTTGTTTGTGCAGTAACTAGCGTATGTAATGCGGTACTGCACAAAAGGTCGGGGGATAGAGACCGCATTTTCTTGTTTTAACTGGTTGCCCGGATGATCTCGTTTTGTTCTAACAACTTTCCCGGATGTTCTCGTTTGAATGCCCGGATTTTGACTCAAGGTCACTTGAAGGTCGCCGACAACGGGAGCTAAAGTAATTTCATACTTACTAACTTTCCGTGATTATCGAATCAACTATGTCCATTGGCAAAGTTCTAGAAGCAGTAATCGAGAATTTTTACAGCATTAGCCGAGCGCACGAAGTGCCCACAAAGTAGACGCACAAAGTGCGCGAGCTTATATGGCATAAAGAAATAAGTAAGGAGCGGCGCGTTGTGCTTGACACTCATTGATTCGAAGCCTTCTCCTTGCGCTCATGAAGGAGGAGCTGTAACATTAGGATATCACTGGGGCGGGAAGTGAAGGATAGATAGATAGATAGATAGATAGATAGATAGATAGATAGATAGATAGATAGATAGATAGATAGATAGATAGATAGATAGATAGATAGATAGATAGATAGATAGATAGATAGATAGATAGATAGATAGATAGATAGATAGATAGATAGATAGATAGATAGATAGATAGATATCCCTCAAGGCAATTATGGCTTTGGCAGGCCCAACACTCTATTCTGCTGAAACACAAGCAATAAAAATGATTAATATTTAGCAGTAGTAGTAGTAGTAGTAGTAGTAGTAGTTAAATTAAATTATGGAGTTTTGGGTGCCGAAGCAACGATCTGATTATGGAGGACTCCGGAAATTCGGGCCACCTGGGGTTCTTTAACGTGCACCTAAATCTAAGTACACATGTGTTTTCGCATTTCGCCCCCATCGAAATGCGGCCGCCACAGCAAGGATTCGATCCCGCGACCTTGTGCTTAGCAGCCCAAAACCATAGCCACTAATCAACTACGGCGGGTAACTACTAATTAATAATAATAATAATAATAATAATAATAATAATAATAATAATAATAATAATAATAATAATAATGTTTATTGCCATCAAAAACGCAAAAGAACATAAACAGGCCTGTCTAAGTCTCAGTTGGCTTGTAGGACCGTGCCCATGAAAATGATACACATGGCGAAAAATAAAAAAGAAAAAAGAAATTGATGAGACATGTAGAAAAATGAAAGAAAAAAATGGAGAAGAACAAGATAACATTTGTTTACGCTACCTAAAACGAAGGAAATTCAGGTAAATATTCTGCTGGCAAAAACGTTCTGGAGGTTGATTTCCCCATCGCGGCTTTAATATTTCTTTCAGCGTACTTTTCGATGTCTCATTAAAAATTTCATCTGGTAATTTGTTAAGCATGTCCGGCACATATGCACAGCGTCTGGCGGCACTATACGTTGTGGCTGAACGAGGAACTACATACCTGACGTATTTTCTAAGTTCTCCTGTGGCGGCACTTCTTTGTTTAAATGAGGAATTCCGAAAATGTTTGACGACGACGGTTTCTATAATCAATGAAGGAAAGTTCGGTAGGCCAAGTTCACGGAACATATTCGGAGCTGTTACTGTTGGGCAATTGTAGGCAATAATAATAATAATAATAATAATAATAATAATAATAATAATAATAATAATAATAATAATAATAATAATGCAAATAAGCAAGAAAAGGCATGCAGCCTAATCAAATAGACTTCAGGTTGGCTACCCTGCACGCGGGAAATGGGGTGAAGGATTGAAAAAAGAAAGGAAACAGAGTTCTCATACACTGCAATGGACACACACATGTGCCTCTTCAGGTCCGTTTATTTTCGAAACAACATTAGAGCACGTGCTGCTTTTTGGGTTGATGGTGGGTGAGGCCAAGAACTTAAATAATTTGCCTCTGTACTGGGCGGACCGTTTATTCGGTGTAAAGTCAACTCCTCAAGAGCACGCTGACTGAAGCAAAAGGAACGAAATTCGGGCAGGCTAGAAAACGGACTTACTTAAACATTGTCCGCTGCAGCATTTGTTAAGTAGCGGTGACTGTCAGTACAATGATTTTCCTAATATTGATCGAAGAATGAGAGAGAGAGAGAATAAACATTTTTATTCGGTGAATGAAGCTTCGGAGAGGCGTCCTCATTCCAGAATGCCTTGAGCTCGGGCCGCGTCCTGGGCCCTCGCAATCAGCCGTTGCTGATCCTCGAGGTCGGAGCTGGCCAAGGCTCTCTCCCAAAGCTCGTTAGTGGGGTAAGGGTTCGGAGGATTTAATGGTGCCGCTCTGCAACCCCCTACTATGTGCCAGAGGGACCCGGGCTCTGCGCAGAAGCGGCATTGCGGAGAGAATTTTGTAGGGTCTATGAGGTGATTTCTGGTTGGGTGGGGGAATGTATTAACCTGTAGAGCTCGGAGGAATCGCTCCTGCTCTCTAGGTAGTGACTTGTGTGGGGGTGCATATGTTCTGCGGGTTAGCTTGTAGTGTTGTGTGATGTCTTGGTAAGAGACTAGAGGGTGCATGCGCTCGGGTTCAGATTCCTCGGCGTCGGCTCGGTGGGTCAGATCTCGAGCCACGTGGTTGGCGACCTCGTTGCCAGGAATGCCTTGATGAGCTGGCGCCCAGATGATCATGACTGATTTCGTTGGCGGCTTTTGATTGATGATCCGGAGCGTAGTGGTATGAATTCTGCCACTAGCAAAGTTGCGGCACGCCTGTTGGGAGTCGGTCACTATGACTTCAACCTCTGTTTGGGAGAGCGCGAGGGCTATGGCCGCTTCCTCGGCTTGGAGGGGATTGTTTCGTGTCAGCGGAATGCTGCTCCGATGTTCTGTGTTGACGACTACGGTGGCTGTTGTGGCTGCGCGTCTGGAGTAAGAAGCCGCGTCCGTGTAGGCTGTAGAGGGTAAAGTCCCGTATCGCTTGTGTATGGCCAGGGCGCGGGCCTCCCTTCGCTCTGCGTGGTGCACTGGGTGCATATTGCGAGGTAGAGGACGTACGCTGATGTTTCTCCGGATGGCATGGGGTAAGCTCACAGTCTGAGGCGGCGGATGGCTCAGAGGGGCAGAGAGCCCCAGGCGTAAGAGAATGGACCTCCCTGCTTCCGTAACCGCCAACCTTGTTCGCTGACTGGATAAATGTGCCTCGATCAGCTCCTCGGCCGTGTTGTGCACACCTAGTCGTAGTAGGCGTTCTGTGGACGTACTGGTTGGCAGGCCCATCACCTGCTTATATGCCTTTCTGATCATTGTGTTGATTTTCTTCAGTTCCGTCTCGTTGAGTAGGGCGTATGGAATAGCGTAAGTTATTCGAGACACGACGAAGGCTTGGACAAGCCGAAGCGTGTCCGCCTCCCCCATGCCTCTTGTCTTGGTTGTTATTCGCCGGATCATGTGCGTAACTTGGGCTGTTGTATTTTTAAGCTTTTGAATTAATATTGTATTGGTGCGATCCGACTGGAAAACCATTCCCAATATCTTTACGCTCTGAGACGGAACGATGGTGTGTCCCTCCAGTTGTATGGTGATAGTGGGCCAGTCGGATTTGTGCTTCTTTCGCGGTGAGACCAGGAGTAGCTCCGACTTTTGGGGGGCGCAGCTGAGCCCGCATGACGTCTGCAGCTTCCTGCAAGCGGTTCTCAATTTCCCCGATGGACCCTGTGGACGACCAGATGGTAATGTCATCGGCATATAGGCCATGCCGGATCCCTGGGATGTTATCGAGGAGCGGCGGTAGGCCTATTAGGGCGATATTGAAAAGGAGAGGGGATAACACTGCGCCCTGTGGTGTGCCGCGCCCGCCCAGTAGGAAGGGGTTTGTGGCTTTGTCCCCGACCTTTAGGATGGCTTTTCTATCTGAGAGGAAATCTCCGATATAGGAGTACGTCCTGGCGCCACAGCCCAGCGCGTTTAGCCTCTGTAAGATTGCTGTGTGCTTGACGTTATCGAACGCCCCTTTAAGATCTAAGGCGAGAATAGCCGTGGGGGAGTTGCGTGTCGCTGGTACAATCACCTCCTCTTTCAGCTGAAGTAGGATGTCTTGAGTTGAGAGGTGTGGACGGAATCCTATCATCGTTGTTGGAAGTTTCCCCGAATCCTCCAGGAATGGTTGTAGCCGGTTGAGAACGATGTGCTCTAGGAGCTTTCCTACACACGAAGTGAGGGAGATCGGTCGTAGGTTCTCAATGGCTGGTGGCTTGCCTGGCTTCGGTATCAGACGAACCTCGGCTATTTTCCAGTCCTCGGGAAGGTTTCCTCCATACTTCGTTAAGATGAGCGGTAAGCTCTACTAGCGAGGGGCTGTCTAGATTTATAAGTGCCTTATTGGTAATTTGGTCCATTCCCGGGGCTGTGTGGCGTCTCAAGCCCATTATCGCCGCTGTTACCTCATGTAGATGAATGTCCTCATCTAGGAGCTCGTTAGGGGTGCCGGTGTAGGGTGGCAGAGGCTCCGATATCTGTGTGGGGAAGTACTGGGCTTTGAGAGCCAGAAGGAGGTCCGCCTCGTTTCCAGGAAATTGGTGAATTACTCGGGCCATATTGTGGTGGGATTCCGTTTTGCTGCTGGCCGGGTGGATTAAATACCTCAATAACTTCCACGTCTTGGAAGTACTCAGTCTTCCTCTCAAGCTGTCGCAGAGGGATAGCCAATTCTCTCGGCATAGCGTGGTAGCGTATTCCGCAGCCTCTTGTGTGAGTAGTGCTATTCGCCTCTTGAGCTTGCGATTTAATCTTTGCCTTTTCCAACGCTTCAGCAGGCTACGCCGGGCTTCCCACATGTGGAGCAAGCGATCGTCAATGCTTGGAGTGGTGGTGGATGTTTCAAGCATTTTGGTGTGTGCCTTCACATCCTGGTGAAGCTGAGTGATCCAGTCCTTAATTGACTGAAGCTGTTGGCTCTGTTCGTTCGCAGCTCTTCTCTTATCTCCCGTAGCTTGGTCCAATCCGTGAGGCGAGCCGTGCCTATCCTGGCTTTGTATTCGAGCTCATGGAGAGGGGTGGCTAGCAGCGCGTGGTCGCTGCCTAGGTACTCCTCCAGATTGGTCCAGCAAGCTTGGGGGATATTTCTGGTGAGGGTTAAGTCGGGGTTCGTGTCTCTTTGAACACTTGTGCCGAGCGTCGTGCTATTCCTTGGATCGTTGACGAGCGTGAGATCCATGTCCTCAATTATTTTGTGAAGCATGTTTCCCCTGGGGTTGGCGTACGTATAACCCCAGAGGGGGTGGGCTGCATTAAAGTCGCCCACAATTAGAAGCGGATGGTTGCCTGCTGCGTGCGTGGCTTGCTCCAAAACCAGTTTGAGGACCGATGGCGCGCTTTTCAGCCGACAGTAGACGTTTAGAACAAACATGGGACCCTTTTTCTTTGTTGCCTGTGGGATAATTTCGAGCAGAATGAGAGAAAGCTGGCGGCGATGTAGAGCGATGGTGGAACGGGTTTACGGAGCAAATGGTATGTGGAAATTGTCCACTCACCACCCAGAAGGTCCTCTAGCGCTAGGAAATTGCCACATAAATCATTACACAGCAAAATTAATCTCGAAATAAACTAACGCTAGCAAACCTGCAGAAACAGCTTCTCGTACTTCGGGGTTTGGTGCATAATTGCATCAAAATATAAGCAAGCTAGACGAATCAGTATTTTTCCACTTTTTTTTTCGACCATGTGGTGCGGTATCTGTTGTTGATTTATTAAAGCACTTTCTGGGGCCAGTTGGCTCATATAAAAAAGAAAACCTAAAAGTAAAACACCACAAGAATACCTGTATATGTTTTGTGGTTATATATTCCCTCGAGATTTTGGTTACCGGCGCACTGTTTGCTTTTCAAGTTTTTTTTCCAGGTTTGTATTAGTTGGTGGATAAGCAAACGTCTTTCTTCAACATGCCTTCACGTATAGTTTATAGAGGCAAGTGTCGTGCTGCGCTATCTCGATAGCCTGTTATCACCGCTGGTATAATGGGCCGCGCGGATCTATCATGGTGCATGGCTATGATGTAGTTTCCTTGCGGGAGCCCTGGTGAATCTTTAATATTTGATTGCTCTACCATGAATGTGATATCTCACGCTGGCCTCATGCTACACTAATAATTACCGCGTTTCTTCAATGAGCCTCAGCCGGTAGTAAGCGCCAGTCTTGTGTACTCGTCTCTTCCTTTTTTTTCCGAGGCACTGTTTTCACTTCTCGTTTAATTCATGTTTAGCTCGTAGTATTCTGCGCTTTCCAGGATACTTCCTGTGAGCACTTCATAATATTGAGCCCGTTATGTGTCACTGTCGCCATTATACCACTGCGCGATTAGTAGCAAGGAGTTTACTTAGCATACGCGGCCAAATATGGGCTAATGATCTTCCAGGGCCCTTGACCGAACTAAAAACGCAATTTCAGCCATGAAGGCCCGGCTGTTTTACTTACACCTCCCGTCTTACAGGCTTCCTTTGGCCTCCTATCAGTCATCTGGGTTTGATTTGTGTATTTATTCCTAGATTTTCTATTTTATGTCTTTTTTTTGGTCTCATCCCCTTCCGCTATTCTCCTCTTCATGCCCTCTCAAACAGCCCATCTGAAGTACCAAGCCCTCCATGTAGCAGGGCTGATCACTTGAGCTTCCTTTGAACCCTCTCTCTTTTTCTTAAAGCTTCAACTTCGGCTCAGATTGAGTCGTGCTTCCTGCCGCCGTGAGAAATGTTGCTGTGATATGAATGCATGAAACTGCGTCCTGGTTCTACTTTTGTCCTCATCTTTTCAATCGTCGTCGGGAATTCGCGAACGCGCAGGCATGAACGCTTTAACGCTTCTCCAGCCTAAATAATCATTGCGATTATGGCGGCGCCAGAGGAGAAAGGATGGGCGGTTCTGCGGAGTCGATTCGTTGGGTGTCACAAATTCCGGAGATCATACTGAATTATTAACAAGTACTCCGGCTCAAAGAGTCCCGACGACACGCCCTCAATATTGTTGACTCAGAGAAAATGAAGGTGAAGACAGAGAGGAAAGACGGAAATGCTGGAGTTGTTTCTATGCCGGTGAAACGTTAAAAAAACTTTTTAAATGAGATTATGCGGCTTTACGTGCCATAACTACGATCTAATAATGAGGAACGCTGCAGTGGGGGACTCCGGATTCATTTCGATGACCTGGGGTTGTCTAACGTGCACACAGTGCACGGTACAGGGGTGTTTTTTTCTCGTTGCATCTATTTCTATTTCTATCTATTTCTGGTTAAAGTGAAGACAAAAATAGTCTTCTTGGATGTCTCCGTGACACTGCAGGGCCGGCTTAGTTGCTTCTATTTCAGCGGTTGAAGTTATGGACAGTTTCTTTTCCTCAAGTTATGTGCCAGGCATTGGTTGGGGATAATGTACCTAAGAGTTATCAACGATCAAAAATCCCGCAGGTGATAATGATAGCCGGGTACATTTTATGTGGTCGCAGCATGGTGGCCTATGCATCAGCCTCGTTGCTTTCGTATTAGAACGTGAAAATGGAAATGCGAAAAAAACAAATACCTGGAGGGCATACGTTTCTTGAGAAACGTGATTTATAGTACGAACACATAATATATAATCGGAATGAACGAATAAATTATTGATGTTTAATGGCGTAAGGGCCAGATGTGGCCAAAGAGCGCCATCCTAGTGTTAATGTTCTCGCAGTGGACTGATGGGTTCCGTGAAGTTGCTGATGATTGAAGTTTAATGGCGCAAGGGCATCTAAGGCCAAAGTTTTGTAAAGTCGTTTAGTAAAATTGTGGGTTTAGTGCTAAGGGATCCGTGAAGTTAATATGTCGTGGCTGTAAAGGGGCCTAAAAGTGTTGGTGTCGATTCCATAAAATCTACGCGTTATAACAATATGGTAATGACTAATGATGTTTACTACGAACACTAAAATGCATTGCAAAAGAGTGATACAATATACAAAATATGCGATATGCTAAAATTGCCTGGAGCACTACTGCCTCGCCTGAGCCCTTGAAACAGAAGGGCGTAGAGGCATGTTCTGTACGAAACAACTATCGCATCGGCATCCTCTGAAGAGATGGGGCGCTACGAATGTATGGGGCTAATAACATGTAACAACATCTTTCAGGAAACCTAGGACTGCGTTAGTGTCAAAGAGCGGTTCTGGGCCGAGTAGCATTACAGGAGGAAGGGAATTGTGCTGCCGGTATGCTAGGGGAAAATGTTTCTTTCTCTCAGATTCGGCTTCCGGACACTCCAGGAGGACGTGGAGGACGGTCGGCTTCTACCCGCATCTACCACAGATTGGAGGATCATTTCCAGTGAATAAAAAGTTATGGATGCCAAATGTGTGTCCTATTCTGAGACGACAGAATAGGACATCTGTTTGGTGACATTTTGTTCCAGAAGGCCCGAAACCTAATTGTGGGTTTATTATGTTCAACTTATTATTTGTTTCGACGTCCCACAAGCGTTGTCAGTAGTTTGGCAGTTACCTTCAAAAGAAGGGCTTTAGATCTTTTGCAGGGACTGAAACGGTAGGAATAACAGCATGCGATGCAATCGATGTGGCCATCTGGTCCGCAGGAACGTTACCCTCAACCAGGCACCCATCATATAATCACATGCTGGTTAGATATATACGTTTTACACGGGACGGAATAGAGTTAATTAATTAGTTGATTTTTGTGCTTACAGAATGACATCAAGGCCTTCACCTCACTTAGGGAGTCTATATATATAGCTACTTTTTCGATTGTTGATTTCCTGATATGCTTCACAGCTGACAATAGTGCATAGGCCTCGGCCGTAAAGATACTTGTTCCCGGATGCAATACATCGGATTCAGAGAAGGATGGCCCGAGGCTGCATAGGACACCCCTGCATTTGACTTCGAAGCGTCTGTGTAGAACTCTGCACGAGTGCTTATACTGGAGTTCTAGGAAATGCATTCGTATTTCGACCTCTGGTGCTTGCTTTGTAACTTCTAGAAAGCACGTGTTACATTCTACCACCTGCCACTCCCAAGAAGGTAACAGCTTCGTTGGATGCATTAAGCAATGCTCGAGGAGTGGGACATGCACTTCTTCACTAAGTTCCCTCACACGAAGCGAGAAAGGCTGCCTTACAGAGGGGCGATTACGGAAAATTGTAGCACACGTCAAATCGTGAAGGGTGTTACAACACGGATGTTGATGATCGGAGTGTATTTTCAGAAAATATATGAGACTGATGTAAGTTCTCTGCAGATGCAGTCTCCATTCATTTGATTTTGCGTATGAGCTTTCAATAGGACTTGTCCTAAAAGCGCCGGTGGCTGCGCGGATACCTAGATGGTGGACAGGGTCGAGCATCTCTAGCGCGCTCGCAGCGGCTGAGTTATATACGACAGCACCATAGTCCAATCATGATCGAATTGGGCTCTTATAAAGATTCATCAAACACTTTCTGTCGCTGCCCCATGTTTTTTGGGATAGAATTTTCAGCAAGTTCATTGTGTTTAGACATTTTCCTTTAAGATATTTAATGTGTGGGATGAAAGTAAGCCTGGAGTCAAGTATAATACCGAGAAATTTATGCTCTTTTTTGACAGGTATTTGTTGTCCACACAATTCTACACGCGGATCTTGCACCAGACCTCTCTTTCTTGTAAAAAGAACAGGAGAACTGTTGTGGGGGTTGATTTTAAATCAATTTATATCTGTCCACTTCGACACCTTGTTCAAGCCCTGCTTTACCTGTCTCTCGCACATTACAGGATCTGCAGGATCACGCTACAGGATCTGAAGCCTATTTGAATGTCGTCCACGTAGTCGGAGTAAGAAATGGCCGATGGTAGTGAAGCACAAAGTGCGTTCATCTTAACGATAAAGAGTGTGCAACTGAGTACGCCTTCTTCAGGTACACCAGTTTCTTGCATAAAAGGCCGCGATAATACGTTACCGACTTTCACGCGGAAGATAGGATTCGACAAATAGCTTGCAATTACGTTCAGCACATTTTTACAGATGCCCATTCCCGGCAAGTCTCGCAAGATCCCGTAACGCCATGTTGTGTCATACGCCTTCTCGATATCGAGGAATATCGATAGAAAAAACTGTTTATGTACAAATGAATCGCGGATATTTCCTTCACTGCGCACAAGATGATCGCTTGTCGACCGCCCTTCTCTGAAGCCATACTGATAGGGATCGAGCATATTGTTGAGTTCAAGGAAATGTATGAGTCTGCGATTAATCATTCTTTCAAAAAGCTTACTCAGACAACTTGTAAGAGCTATCGGACGATAACTTGCCGCCAAGGAAGGGTCTTTACCCTGCTTCAGAACAGGAACCACAATCGCTTCTTTCCGTGTGGATGGAAGGTATCCCACAGCCCAAATAGTATTGAAAAGTGCGAGTAGTGTAACTTGTGTGCCAGTATGTAAGTTTCTGATCATGTCATACATGACTCTGTCAGGTCCCATTGCAGAGCTCTTACATGCGTTCAAGGCAGCTCTCAACTCGGCAATATTGAAAGGCTGGTTATGCGGTTCATTCTGTCTGCATTTACGTATCATTGGCTTACGTTCTTTAATTTCTTTATGTTTAAGGAAGGATTGAGAAGAGCGGATTGAGCTCGACACACGCTCAAAGATCTCCCCAAGAAAGTCTGACTGCTTTTCTAAGGTATTCCCTTGATCGTTCACCAGAGGCAACGGATTTATTTGCTGCCTTTTTAGCCTCCTCACGCCATTCCAAACTTTCGCCTGTTGTGTGTACAAATTTATACCTGAAAGGAACCTCTCCCAGCTTATTCTCTTCGCTTGACGTCATATCTGCCTTCCCTTCGATTTTATGTGTTTAAAATCAATGAGATTTTCTATATTCGGCGATCCGCGCTATGTGCTCCATGCCTTATTCGGCCTCTTTCGCGCACCTCGACAGTCTTCATTCCACCAGGGAACACGTCTTTTAAGTGAACCACCATTCGTTTGCGGGATAAACTTTTCAGCAGCATCACGAATAAAAACCGTAAAATATGCGACAGCATCATCTATACTAAAATTGCTTATAATATCGGGTGTTAAATGAGTTGATTTTTTAAAATGCTCCCAGTCAGCCGATGCTAATTTCCAAATGGGAGCACGGGGATGGTTGTCATGCTGCGTTATTAAGTTTAAAGTTATAGGGAAGTGGTCACTTCCAAAAGGATCATTGATCCCGTTCCATTCCAGATGAGGCAGATGGAAAGCAGAGCCTATTGCTAGATCCATCGATGAATATGAGTTGTGTTGTATGCTATAATAGATCGGCTCCTTCTTATTAAACAGGCAGGCACTAAAGGTTAGAAGGAAATTTTCAATCAATCGACCTCTCGCGTCGATCGCGAATCTCCCCACATCGTGTTGTGGGCACTAAAATCGCCTACGAGTATGTAGGCGTCAGGAAGCTGATTAATTAGGTTATAGAAATCGGTTTTTCTCAGATGATAGTTAAGAGGTATCTATATAGAGCACACAGTCACTAGTTTGTTAAAAAGGATTGCCCGAACTGACACTGCCTCAAGGGGCGTCTGAAGGGCGACCTGTTGACAAGCTACAAACTTGTCCGCAACTATTGCAACACCACCGGAGGCATTAGCCTCGTTGCGGTCTTTACAATAGATTGTGTATTGACGAAGAAAGTTTGTGTGTATGGGCTTCAGATGTGTCTCTTGAACACAAAGCCAATTTCGATGACGCTTGTGTAGAAGTTCTGTAATGTCGTCTAGGTCGTGAATGAGTCCTCTAACATTCCATTGTAGTATTTAAGTCTCCATTATTAAAAATGTGTATTGTGCTGTGTGTTTAAGAGACGAAGACTAGCTCACGGGTCCTGTGGAGGCGCCGTCACGCGATGTTTGTTTTGGAACGGTCGAGAGGCTCACCGCTCCTTAGGCGCCGGGGGCGCCATCTGGCTGGTTGTTGTGTGCATCGCCTCGCAACACCGGCTTACCGCCGGCTCACTGTGTGTGGGCCAGACAGCCGCCGGAGGCCGTTGTGGCGCTGCCACCTGGAGCGCCACATCGGCAGAGCTGGTCTTAGGCAAGTATGACACCCGCCTACGTGCCTCCTTGAAAGATATATTTTCTTTAACTTTGATTGTGACAATTCATTTTTTTTTTCCAGGATGGGCACGACCGTGAGTACGCGGCGTGCTCCCCATGACAGTTTACACAGTGGCGAGTGTGCTCGCAATATTCAGAGGTATGTTCATGGGCACTGAATTTCGCACAGGTTTGGCGGCCACGGCAGCTCTAAACTGTGGCCGAAGCGTTGGCATTTGAAACATCTGAGGGGATTTGGCACATATGGCCTAACACGGAGCTTGATGTACCTGGCCTTTATAGACTCGGGCAGAACACTTGAGCCGAATGTGAGTATCAGGGGCTTGGTTTTGATTTCTTTCCTGTCACGCCTCATCTTAATTATTTTGACATTGATAACATTCTGTTCACTGAAGCCCTCCAAGAGTTCAGCCTCAGGGAGCTCCAGCAAGTCGCGGGTTGTGTTCATCGTAAGGTGCGGGGTTACAATTACTTGGGTTTCCCCAAATGACAATAGTTTTGGCAATTTCTCATACTGCTTCTGATCGCGGAGCTCCAAGAGGAGATCGCCGCTTGCCATCCTCGGCGCGTTATAACCTGGACCAAACACTTCAATCAATGACTTGGAATCACGGAAGGTGAAATTCTTCGAACTGGCTTATCTCGTTTTTCAGAATGAATGACACAGAAACGGGGGAAATATTCTTTTTGCCGACCAAAAAACTGGTATACTGCATCGGTGCGCCCTCTTTTCTGAGGGTGATCAGGGAGTGGGGGGAAGGAACTATTCATAGAGAAATGTGTAGGTTTCAGCAATAACACCTGCCACCCACCATGGAGCCCTACAAGGGGACGCTACAGGAACTGTAAAAACAGGTCCTGCAAACGCCAGCTGTACGTTATCACTATAACCAAATATGAAATAACCTAGGTTCGCTATTCCCACAAGTTTAACCCTTGCTGCCTGGAAAAATCGGAAGTAAAGGGAAGCCAGGAGAAGACAGGAAAGGTGGAAAGTGAGAGAAAGACGAAGGTTGGAGAGAGAAAGAGACAGGAAAAGGCAACTACCGATTTCCCCTGGTTGGGTCAGTCCGGGGGTGCCGTCTATGAAGCAGAGGCCGAAGAGGTGTGCTGCCTGCGCCGAGGGGCTTAAAAGGTCCGAACACCCGGCATCGGCTCAACCCCCAGAATTCCCCTTTCCCCAGACACGTCTAAGCCACGCAGGCTACAAGCGGGAAAGTCCAACCCTAGTGTGGTCGGGTACGTGGTGTCGCAACACACCAAACACCTGCTGACGCAGACACCCCCGCGGGGCAATATATAATCGGAATCAACTAAGACGGTGTCTTGTGAAAGTGCGAAAGCCGTGACCGGTTAATGCTTCTGTTCGAAAACAAACAGCAACTTTTGCTTTCGAATTCGCTGACATACATATCGAACATGCTCAGCACGCTATACATGCTCACATTTTTCTAGAAGCTTTCATTTTATGCCCAGTTGCCACGTATACGACGAAAATGGATACGACGAAATAGATGTCCTTTTTTTTTCACTGCACCTGAAAACTTATCTCAGGCTTTGTCTTTACATAAAGTGAATTGGCACTGGACAGAAGCTTCAGAGATCAAATAGATTTTCTGTCCTGTATTCTTACATTTACGACTGAGTATACGTGTAGCGGAATGTTTTCAAAAAAGTGAGTATTTTTCACAGTTTTCTTTTGTTTTATTCCCTGCGTCAGAAGCTTTTAACCTCCGCGAAGAATTTCATCTTCTCATGTTGCTCAAACGGGGCATTTTTGATAGAGGCACGTGGCCAAATGCAACACGAGCCAGCCACAAACCTCTTTAGTGAAGTCGCGGTGAAACCCAACTCACATGCTGAGTGGATATGACGCAATACCATGGTGGTGGTAACAGAATCTGAGCAAGCCGTCAACGTTCACATATAACGTGCCTTCGTTGAACAAGTTCGAGTAACGCCATGTGGAGGCGCCACTCGAGCGCCTATTGTGGTACTGCGAGCTGTCGTTCCCCCTTTTTTTTCTTTTTCTTGAGTCCAGTAGATTTAAAAGCGAACGTGAACAAAATGTTTACACCAAGCCTGTCGCCAGGCGCTTGACCACACGATAGGAATAAGTTAGTCCTTGAGTTCTATTACTGAAAAAAAAACTACAAAGTATTACATAACGATCGGCGTGACTAAGGACCGGTGGAGGCGAGCTTGCACCTGCATCATTCCGAAAGCCGGGTGTATGGTGACATACGTAACTCTGTCACTCCTACCCTCCCCCTCCGCCCCCCCCCCTTTGCGTGAAGTGAATTTAAAAGGCACCGAATTGCGCAACTTCGCCCTGTGCACAAATATAAGTACTCTCCGTTGGGGTAACCTTTTACAATTCACACACACACACACACACACACACACACACGCACACGCGCACGCGCACGCGCACGCGCACGCACACGCACACGCACACACGCACGCACGCACGCACACACACACGCACACACGCACGCACACACGCACGCACACACACACACACACACACACACACACACACACACACACACACACACACACACACACACACACACACACATAGGTTGCTCCCATGCCTGATGATATTATGCATTCCTGCTCTTAATAAATATATTCACAGCTGGTCCTGTTCCTCAACATTGTCAGCTAGGCGGCACTGATTAGATTGATACAGGAAGCAGAGCGTAAAATAATACCGGTTATACAACTGCTGCAGTTTGCTTTGTATGCCGTTTGTACCTACGAAATTGCGGAGTGAATCCACAGGAGAGATAAGAAGCACGAGCTCTTTTTTTACTTCCCGATTGGGGATAAACTTGCCGTACAACGTCAATGAGCTTGAAGGGCACCATGAATATTCTCTTTTTGTTGTTTTTCCGATATACGCGCATTGCTTTTCTTTACGTAATAACGTTAGAAAGAGCCTTGACCAACATTGATAACACAGGCCTGAACAAGTGTGAAGACTGTCGAACACTAGATTGATCACAACTGGCAATACAACAATTAGTAAAAATAAACGAATAAACAGCATAATTTTTACAAACACCATTCCGGCACATTATCGGACCGAACAACACCTTTTGATAGCTTGAACTAAAGTATAATGAAAGATTCGCAGCAAGTACTACATACCGGATCAGTTTATCGCTTGCGTAAAAATGCCGGAACAAATGCAAAATAACAAGAAGTACAAAACAATAGCAAAAGAAAAAATAGGAGATGAACGAACATTACGTTTCTTTCTACGAGCTGGTCATAAGTGGGTGCAGAAAGATTAATAAGAATGCAAAAAGAAAGAAGTAGTACAGTCGCTGCCTCGTAATTAAAGCTTATTGGAGAAACGCTGCCAAATGATCCTACGAAAACTAAATAAAAGACAACAACGAGCACGAACATTCGCGAAACCAACAAACACGAATTAAATGGCAGGCTTAGGCTAGCGAAATTATGTGCACAACAGAAAAACGTCCGTAAAAGGGATTAAAATTGCATATTTAAAGCGAAGTTTGGTTTGCGTGGCAGCCGCTGTTCTCTGTGGTGCCATTATGTGCTACCATGTTCTGCGCAAAAAGAAATATACACGCAAAATGTTTCTATAAAATGTTGACTCATAGCTCTAAAGCACACTTACTTCTATTTAAAATAGCGGATTGTATGCGACACATTCTTTGATTTACTTGATTTTCTTTGACCTGACGATTTGCGACATGTGATTGTGCTTGTGCCAATTCCTGGCGGAATCTTCAACATGGACATATGCCACTTTGGCGCAAGAAATACAGAATCATATGTATAGCTATAGATATGTGTGGCACTTTTCTGTGCATAAACCTGTCATAATTTTTCCTTTGGCAAGTAAAATAAATCACCTCCATCCTGGTGACACTACTGCGTATTATATATACCTCACACCGTATAGACATCTAACACCGAATTGGGTGCTTAGATTTCGGTATAGCTTGCAAGCGGTGTAGTGCATAAATAAAAAAAAATGGCAAGAATAAAATTGGGATCTTTGTGGTGGATGAACATTGCATGAGGCAGCATGTTGCATAGATAGAAATAAACACAATTATACATATTGTCCTTAGTTGTAAATGATGTAATCACCACCGCTTGAATAACGCTTCGCTTCACATAGATTCCAACATGTGCACTAGATCCGCATATTTTTTTTTCTTACAGAGCCAAATACATCTGCCTTAGGTCCATGTCACCATGTTTATCGATACAACGTTCGTCGACCGTATATTTAGTTATAGGCTGCGCATAGTAAACCAAACGTTTAGTGTCAGTAAACAGTTGTCTACAACTGCACCTGCCTTAGTGCGTGGCCAACTGCGAAGCACGCTCCAGTGATCACAACATACGCATGCAGTGATGAGTGCGTAATAAATAAATCATATTTGCATTTTGTTCCAGCAATATATTTACCGTGACTTCATTTTATGCTTTAGTAGACTGCGAGTAGATTGTGAACTCGCGTGAAATGTTTGTTGCATCTTTTTATGAAATTGCAATTCGTACCTAAAGAATGATAGGGCAGAATAAGAGATATTAGTCGGTTCACAGGAATAATAAAAGGGGCCTCAAGCCAAACTTTGTTCCTCTGGTGTGTTTCTGCCAAAAGTGCACGTATGTCCGGTGTGCCGTGATAAAGTGTGGACAACTTCGATACCGGTAAACGATGTCTTCTAATAACGTCTTATTTATTTATTTGTTTATTTATTTATTTGTTTATTTGAACGCCCTAAAGACCCGGTAAGGCATTACAAGGAGTGGGGGGGAGAGGGTTGAATACGGACTCAGAAGCCACTTTATTTCCAACACACTAGTTAGGGGCCCCAGGCAAAAAGCTGTCGCAGACAGCTACAGAGAGCAACAGGTATAGTGTATTTCACAAATTCGAGCAATTGTAAATACATACAGTCATTATGAAGAAGAAATGAACTTGCTTGGTACAGATACAGCATATATGGTGGACACTATCACAGAATGCATAAACACTGCAGGAAATGCATCAGCCAGGAGAAAAAAGAAAAAGTTCATTGCTTCATCAGGTAATCACGCACCTCCGATTTAAGCGTGCCGAGTGAGGCACTGAAATTAATGTGAGCTTTTAAGAGGTTGTATAGTGTTCGCATGCAGTAATACAGCCTAGATCTACCGTAATGTGTACGTGTACATGGCACTGGTATTAGCCTGTTACGTATGCGGTAGTTATACGGGGAATGTTCTGTACCATTTGGGAGCTTATTTTTATACATATAAAGAGATAGTTTATAGTCGTATAACTTAGACGCTTTAAACATATTAAGTTTAATGAATAGGGGGCCAGTGGGTAATATGCTCGGGTGCCAATTAAAGTACTCAAAGATTCTTAATACCTTCTTTTGAAGCGGCTCCAGTTCGTTATAGTTGGTGGCCGTTGTAGTACCCCAAACTAAAGCGCAATATAAAAGATGTGAGTAAAAGTTAGCAGAATATATTGCATTCTTTAGTGTAATTGGAATTAATTCCCTCAGTCTGTAGAGGCAACCAACTGCTTTGCCTAATGCCATCGTGAGCTTATTAACGTGCATGTTCCAAGACACTGTTTCTTCGAACCAAACATATTTCAGATAAAACGCGCTGTAGGGCCATTCCTTGAAAGTTTAGGGCGAGTTTGAAGTCACTTTGTTTGTCGAGAGGTTTAAAAATATATATTTAGTCTTTTAAATGTTTAAGGCTAATCTGTTTGCGTTCAACCACTGTTCAAGGTTAATTAGGTAATTGCTTATCGTTATGTTTAGGTAGGCTAAAGTTGGTGCGGAAAAGAAAATATTAGTATCGTTGGCATACATGACCAGTTTGGGAGAATTAGGCACATCGCATAAGTCATTGATGTAAAGTATAAGCAATAAGGGCCCTAGAATCGACCCCTGAGGTACTCCGTGTTTTACTACAGTAGTCGGAGATGACAAGCCATCGACTTTCACACACTGTTTTCTATTGTAAAGGTAGTTCTTTATGAGATCATGGGCGGTGCTACGCATACCGTAGTCATGCAGTTTTGAAAGTAGAGTATTGTAATTTACACAATCAAATGCTTTCCTTAAATCAATGAACGATCCCGCAGTAAAAAGTCTGTTTTCAATGTCGCTAAGAATTTCATTCTTGATTAGTAACAACGCCATTTCAGTAGATTTTCCTTTCTGGAAGCCATATTGTGAATCATTCGCAGCGCGGTATTTAGTGAGAAATCTTTTGAGCCGTGTATGAATGACATTCTCAAGAACTTTGGACAAGATGGGCAGAACAGATATCGGTCGGTAGTTTGCTATATCACTGACGGCTCCGCGTTTGTGAACAGCGGTTATACGTGCCAGTTTAAGGTCAGAGGGAAATATACCAGTCTCTAACATTTGTATAATTATCAACGTGAGCGGTAAGGCTATAATAGACGCCACATGCTTAATAGGGACAGCGCTCAGGCCATCCAACCCGGCGGCGACCGTTCTTTCTAATTCTGGAAGTGAAATTTGTGACTTCTTATGCAGCAACCGGAGAAAGAATAATAGAATTAACCAGTTTTGTATGTGCAAACAGTGGCGTTTTAGTACAATCACTACGGATATTCGGAGACACGTAGTCACCAACATTGGAAAAAAGATTCGTTCATTTCTGTTAGGGCGTCTTCCTCCGCCTTGCTCCGAGAAAAAGCTGCAATATTAACTGCGCACTGAACCTTAGAGTTATCAGACAAATTATTGATTTCCTGCCATAATTTTCTTGGATTCTTGTATATTTTAGCAAACAGGGAGTGATAGAAGGAGATCTTTGCCTTTTTTTAAATCAGCGTTTAATTTATTACGCTATGATTTGAATTCTGTGAGCAAGGCAGCATCACGTCATTGAACGAATCTGTGGTACAAAAAAAAATAGTCCCAATGTAGGCAAAGACGGTAATTAAAATAACACGAGGATGCAACTCCAAGTATAGCATGGCGAACAAAAGTAAATATAACAAGTGCAGTACTAACACGGATAGCTTAATGCAAATGTTTCTTCGGAGTACAACCTAGGCAACATTTCACGAGTGGTGAATTCCAGTATTTTTCAGTATGAGCGAAAATTGCTTTGACTTAGCACGCGTGATCTAACCTAGTCGAGATGGGATGCGTTGGAGGAATGTGCGAGCGGGAAAATCACGTGTTGGTATGGTGCAGGCTGTGAAAAAAAGATAATCGGGCAGATGTTTCGCGCATGGCGACTGATGGCATCCTGAGGGTGTCTTTCAGTTTGGTGATGGTTTGAAATCGCGAATAAGATTTCAGACAGAAAAGCTATTATGCTCGCAGAACAGCCTTCCAAAATAAAGCCAACGAGAATGTTCTGTCATACTCCGTTCTCGAAGTAGTTAAATGACAAAATCACAATTGTAATATGAAAAATACAGCTATTCAAGTAGACGTGAGGAAACAGTAACAAATATGCAATGCTGGTTTCGATTTTTTTTTTACCCACGTTCCTCTAGTTACAGAAATAAAGCAACTAAAATATATATCAAGGCTATATAATCTACGAAGAGCTGAATATGTTTTCTATATCTTGTTCAGAATATAGAAAAGAAAGCTTTATGGTTGTGCGAGCTGCTTAACGCCATACATAAATCATACTATAGAAAGCATAGTCAGTTGAAGTTCTTCTTCCTTTTTTTTTTCGCCAAATAATAACGGCTGGCGCGGGTATATACCGGACTTGACGTAAACACTGAGGTAAGCAAAGCAGTAATTTCTTTCTGAATACCTTCAAAACCGAATAATTCACTTAATTTTACTCTGCCTAATATATGATTAGTACGGTATTTTGCAGAGATCAAGTAATTCTTGAATCCTAGACCTCCCAGACCTAAAAAAATCTCCCTGGGGCAGTTTCCTTCATACGTACTAGAACCAGATGCTCAAGGGCAAGATAAGGCTGCACGTGTAATATCTGTAATGACTCGGTGTATAATGTACCGAGTTTTCTGAGTATAAACAAATCACACACTACAAAGGCCCATGAGAGAGCTCACTGTCAGGCCTGTCGAGCGAATATTGCGCCCAAGCTCATACAAGTGTGTAAAATAGTAACATGCACTGAGCTTCACAGTAACTCGGGAGAACCTCAGCAAGGACACACACAATCAACCCTTTCAAACGTCAGCGCTAAATATAAAAAAACACGCTCCACACAGAACAGCAACTTTACACAAAAAGAAACCCTGCACCTGAATTCTGCAGCTGTATTAACTGACACGATGAGTCAGCGTGTAGTACTGCTGCGTGACGGCCATCCAAGTGCTAAAGGTGCCTGGTATCGGACACGAAAAGAAAAGCGTTTTCCCCCTCGTCATCTCTGCGCGCTCACTCAATCAAGCAGCCTGTTCCGGCTAATCTGACCGCGTATACTCGAAGACGAGGAATTGATCCCGACTTGGGCCCTCTCTGTATACTAATTCAATACGCGCCGGTCAGCGTCGGTTGGTAAGATTCCGGCTTTGTTCTTCGTCTAATTCCCTCTACTTTCTATTTTTACGCGCTGTCGGTGAGCCATCCAGAAGTTCCCATTAGGCCATTTTTCTTTACTCTCTTTTTTGCAGTATAGCTGGAGACATGCGTGTGTTGCCTGTCCCTCCCAGCTGCGGCTCTTGCGTCGGGTACCAGAGGTGCTGCCGACTCCATTTACCACCCCACGCGTGCGCCGGGACACTAATGGCAGGGTAAACCGCGCGCTTTTTCGGCGCCATGGCGATTTGTGGATATCGTGGCGTGGCGATCAACAAGCTTCACCGCTGTCTGCCCTTTCGCTTTTTCTTCCCTTCCCAACTTGAGTCGACGGCGCTCAAACCGTGGTTCTTTAAGGCGCGCCGAGGCTTATAGATGCGAGCGACTGGGCAGCGTAATGGTCTTGCTGTTAAAGTCGTGGTCGGAGAATAACGACTTTCTTTTTTTTTTTTCAGTGAGCACACCAAGCGCACTCACGACATAACACTGAGGGAGCTTAACTTCTGCGGTAGAATATTATCACTCGAGAAACGCTAATCTTGTCCCCGACAACGACTTACGGGAGAAGTTCGTATACAGATTTGCACAATGTTATGCATCTTTCTTGTGCATGCGTAAGAGTGTGCCATAATATCTTAGCAAGATATCAAGTGGTAAATAAGTTGAAAGCACCTATCCCTGAGTTTTCAACGTCATTCCTTTAAAGTGGATTACTCAACTATGAAAATAATTATGACATAATGACTATTATGGCATACTTAGCGAACAGAGCCGGTGTGCTATAGAAATTCACGATAGAAGCAAAAATCATACGGCAATAAGGCGAGGACGAACACACAGTGAAAAAGACAGGCGCGATTAGAAGCTGTCCTGTGCACTGCCTTTGTCGCCATCTTTTTTACCTCATTGGCATTTGCTTTCTTTTCTCTTCCTTCTCCCCCTCTTCCTCCTAGTTTTTGTGCAATAATTTTGGCTTCTTCGCTAGGAACCAACTCACCCCAAGAAATTATTTTACTCACAATAGGCGCTGACCGCGCATAAGTCTCAAACCGTTACTGTGTGCGGTAGGGCTCTGTGATATCGGTCCCGGAAGTGACATCATGTTCAGTTTGCTCAGCGGGATACAACTTTAATGAGACAGGGTGTAGTATTATACAACGAAGATGTATGAATGGCAGAACGTAAAAGTTTGAGAGTTTTTTTTTTTAATGGTAGAAGCACCACTTTTATGCCTTTAGAAAATATTGAATGAAAGCATAGAGTGATCCATTTTCCGTCATTGGACGCTGTACTGCATTCTTTTTAATTTTTTTTCTTAAAGTCGTCTATGCATAAGGCTTACCCTTACGTACTCAATAACGTGATCATATAGTGCTTAAACCCAGAATTTAGTTGTCATCGGTAATTTGTCTGCTGTGAATACACTACCTCCTCCCTTCACGCAATTCCCCTTCCGTGCATGGGCCCCCCTATTCCTCCTTCGGGCTCCTAGGCATTCTGTTACATAATAATTTAACTTTGGTTAAAAGTCGTAAAACAATTTATTGATTGTTCTCTAACCCAAACAGCCCCAAAACATTTCCAGGCTTTCTTTTAGTATGTATACGAAGAGTCGCTTTCTTACTGTTCTTGCGGAGTCAGAGTTGTCTCCGGCGCGTCTCTCAGTATATTTGTTGTTTTCGTAACTTTTACAAAGACCAAAGATTACTTATGTCTATTTTCGATTTACAAAAGGGAACGTAAATTTTTAAAGAATAATAGGATATTTGCGAGTATGCGTTAATGGTAAATGGCCTTGTATAAGCTATTGTAAAGCAAAACGAACAACGTTTACTGCGAAGCTAAGAACACTGTATCTTCATTAACGGGTAAGTAAAGAGCCGGAACTATTCCCAGCCGATAAGGTGAGTGCATAATGATGTCAGCCGTTAAACTGTTGCGCTGTGGGAAACATTCGACTGTGTAGTTTTCCTGCCTCAGTAAATATACTTAAACATGTGTTCAGCCCGGCAGTTAGTATCTTCGATCTTTTCGTTAGCTTCTTTATTCAGCCTAATGTGAGTGAATGGAACATTTCTAGTGATTTCATCCTTCACGTAGGGCTCACGTAAGCGCTGGGGTTTCTGGCGTGTTCAGGCAACTGCTAATAAAACAGCACGCCTTCGCAACAATAGACTAAACATACATTAATAAAAAATAAAATAAACAAAAAGAAAGCAATGATAAATAAATTGGCGAGAGCCATTTATTCTGCGAAATAATGTGTAGCGAATACTTTTATTTCCGTAGCGAGTCAGTCGATGGAGAGGGTCCAAAATGTTTGCATGAACTTTACTCACATAGTTTTTTTTTTTTGTTAAGATTCTAACGTCATTGTACTAGACGCGATGAAAAGACGGCGACGCGAAAAATCACTTCATTTCCGGCAAAAGCATCGTAAGCAGAAATGTGAAAGTAGCAGCTGCTTATGCACGGCTCTATCGATTTTCCAACTTCTTCATAGGTATGCGACTACCCTTGTTCCCATAGTCCAACAGCGCAAGAAGAGAGGTTATTGCATTGAGGAAGTAGCATGTAGGAGGCTTGTGTCTTAACTCTCTTGTGTTGATAAAGCACAGGCCCCATGAAGTACGCTATCCAAACTGGTTCTGACGATCTAGCTCTTGTTGGAAAGGATCTTGGAGGAGTCATGGGCTTTGAAGATTGGTCTGGGAATTAAACGTATACTGAATCACACAGCCGGAACCCATTGAGGCCTTAATAGTATTCTAGTACAAAAACAAACAAACAGTTTTTCCTTCTGCTCTTTAGGCTTAATAATTGAACCCTAATGCTTTCGTACCATCCTCTCGTGTGCCTTTGGTGATGAGGAAGGGCAAAAGCACCAATGCGCTTTCAGTGAAAGTGCGGGCAAAGTATACGCCAACGGTCTTCACCACATGGAAAGTGTGCACACAAAGTGTATACGTGGCTGAAACTTCGTGGTGCCTGTAATTTTTCTATAAAAGTTGTGTAGAAGGTGTTGTCGATACAAGGCTTCAGTGAAGATACTCCTGCGTGCTCACGAGCAATAACTCGACTAGGTGAGCTAGTTGGCTCATCTTGTGGAAGAAAACAGCGCTAACAACTGGAAAAGAAAAGACAGCGTACTGTTTTGTGTCTTTATTTTTGTTCAGCCTTTAACTTTGTTTCCTTCTTCACAGGCAAGCTTTGTAGAAGGAGGCCCACTTGTTTGGGTGTTAAGCCCCAATCTGATTCAGGCACGCCGTAGTGGAACTTAGAATAAGCTTTGACCACCGGTGGTTATCAACGCATCAGAGCCACAGAGTGCCACGCTATGGTTTAGAAATACATAAAAGCTTCACGCATCTAACGTTGTGCTTTGTTTGGTGGAACTATGCTTCTCAAGTGGTGAGAAAGGAGTTCCAATTTTCGGTTTGGTTACCAGTTTCCCGTGTAGAGAGTTCGGTGCTTCGATGAAGCAATATGCGAGAACTTCCTTACACAAAGCATTAAATCTGTCCTCCGCGCACAGAGGAAGCAAAGCACCTCCTCCTATGCAAAGTGACATCAGTAAAAGTTCCGTGACACATCATACCATGTTGGTGAAGCAGCGCACTGACTAGGACAAGGGGAAGGAACACAAGAATACACGACACTGTGTCTTCGCCTTATCCTTTCAGTGCGCTGCTTCACCAACACAGTATGATGACAAATCACCAGCTTGCCCAACTTTCCACATTACTGTTCCATGACACATATTTTAAAACGGCTCTACCCTTCACCGTATATCGAAGCGAGTTGCCGCCACTTCGTGAAAAACGGCTTCTATACGTCACATTCGTCTGACGATGCGCTCCTTTATCTCGATGAGTGACTGAGCAAATCGCCCACTCACAGCACAACCTCTGGGACTGTTGCGTCCTTACCGGCACGTCATTCTAAGCCGCCCTTATTAAAGTGCCTACCAATTAATTATACACAAGCGTCCAGACGACTCTGGATGAACTATAGAGAACTGACAGGTAAAGTGGGGTAGCTGCGGGACTAAGCACTAGCAGCTGCCATCTTGCACTTATCCTGTTAATGCCCTAAGGCCCTTGTCAGCGTTGCTTCCTTTGGTTCTGGAGGAGCGTATAGACTTCTATATGCTTGAATCATCACCTCATTCTATCCTCGCAGAAAAGATCCAAGAGGTGGTGGGCCCTCCAGTTTCCCGTAATACCGTTCGCGCTCTTTGCCGTCTGCCACGTACACGCGACGCTACTCTGCCACGGAATGCACTTGCCGTTAATCCACAGGACGGGACCGCGACGCGAGGGATTATGGAAGATTAGAAAAGGTGGGGGAGTTCATTTAGTTCATTGCCCTCTGCGGCAATGTTGTAGGAGGCTGTGCCCTTCGTTTGGCTGCTTGTCTGTGTGTATCACGCCGGAAAGCAACATTAACTCTTCGTCGGCGCCCAAAGCTGGGGCATTCTACCATGAACAAAAAGAAACTCACGTGCGCGTTAAGCCTTTGCAAGGCGAGAGATTATGTTCTTCCACTCGGCTTCGTGATTTAAAACCCAAGAGAAGTCAGCATCTTTCCTTCCTTCCGCGTTCGTATTCGTCACCACAGATGTAACTATAGACATTGAGCCCTCTAACATAAACAAACTGCTGCTCTGTGTTAGTATAAATGGTGACAATCCGAATATTTGAATCAGATATATGTTTCCGATAAATACGACAAAGAATTGCTTGTTAGGGTAGAATTGATTACCGAGACGTGCCGGTGTACCTTAGATGTTTAGGACTAAACGACCCTTCGCTTAGTTTCACGAACGAACGAATTTCTTTCTCTCTTTAAAGATGTAAATCACGCCGCTACATTTTAATGCAAACTGAACTTATTGGTGATTCGTGTTATTCACCTTTTCTCACATAACACCGGTAATCTCGCAGACATTTATAAATTTTCTTACGAATTTTTCGCCGATGCAGTCATAACGTTAAGCACCCCGTGTCGCGGAAAATCCGGCGTTGGGTCGGCGGCGTTGTCCGTGAGAGAATAATCATCCCGAGCCACGCAGGCCCTCCACACCATAAAATTCGTAAAGTAAGACTACCATCCTATAGGCACGATAGAGTCGTATTATAGTTTGAATACACGAGAAAACAAGATTCTGCTACGCGGAACTGAAACACGAACCCCTTTTCCAGCGGCGTGTTAAAGTCTGGCGTAGCTGCGCACTACCTCTGATGTTGACCCACTCAAGAGGCCGCGTTTCTACGACAAAGTTTGCTTTAGTGCATACCGTTTGCCGCCAGCAGTTGTCAGGAAGCCTGAGAAGCAGTCATTGATCTTTGGATACTATTGCGTTCCACTCTTTAAGGTGATGCTTAAGGGTCTTCTAATTTGTTTTTGTTTTCTTGTCATGTCCATGAGAAAATCATCTATAGCACAAAGATGGTGTACGTGACCATAGTAATGATGATAATTGAAAATGCGACGTGCCCGGAATGGGGATGTACCAGTAAACACTTGGTTGGCGGACACCAGCGCCGAACGCATCGATGCCGTCAATGTGAATAACAACGTCGCAGTGACAGCACCACAACTTTTTTATTTTTTGCACTGTAGCTCACTCGAGTGAAAGTGACCAAGTGCACTCCATATCAGCACTGGAATATTGAGAAAAAGCTTCATTCAATTGCACAAATGATGAGCAGCGATATCATTTCGCTTTGGGCATATTTTGTAGCAGAAGTTATGGAGTCTGAAATAGATAACCTCCAGCTGTGGTCTTCAAAACAACTTTCAAGAAGACACCCGCCGTGGTTGCTCAGTGGCTATGGTGTTGGTCTGTTGAGCACGAGGTCGAGGGATCGAAACCCGGCCACGGCGGCCACATTTAGATGGGGGCGAAAACACCCGTATACTTAAATTTAGGTGCACGTTAACGAACCTCAGGTGGTCGAAATTTCCGGAATTCTCCACTACGGCGTGCCTCATAATCAGAAAGTGGATTTGGCACGTAAAACACCATAATTAAAAATGTTTTTTTCAAGAAGCTTTCAACCCTGAAAGTTCAAAAGTTATGTGGGCTTACCAGCCACGCCAATCATACTCACTTTAAACTGCTGCATTATTCTTCAACCATCTCCTTTTCAATCCATTATTTCTCCTAAATTCTTCACTTACTTAGTGCTCTCATAAAGCACGCACAGCACGAAAGAACAGCGATGAACAAGGTACAAGCACTGCTCTCAACTGCTTATTCCAGAACGCCGTCATGAAATATATTCGCACCTGGAGCCAATTTTATACGTCAAATATACACCAACTAGGCGTTCCGCAAGTCATTTTAAGAGGAAACTTTAGCTCAGGTGCTCTTATCTAAATACATGTAAAAGGAGAATTCGTTTTTCTCGGCTACCACAGCACCAAATTTGACGCGGCTGTTGTATGCGGCGTTTAGTCTGTCAGCAGGGCAGAGGCATAGGCAAAGATAATTACCGTTCCCCTTCCCTTCTCGGCTGGCTAAATCAAGATATGAGAGCACGGAGTGCCGTGTAGTTGTTGCTCTTGATTTCAATGAAAATGCAGTACTTGGAAATCAGCAATCACTATATTTGCGTAGCTCAGGCAAGGACCATGCCCGCTCGTCTATAGTCGCCATTAGGCGCACGCACTGCCCTCCGGCTTCTCCGCTCGCGCCATTACCTCGGCATGGCAGCTGCCACCATCGTTACAGGGTGCGTGGTCGCGTGTTACGACATCGGTTTCGGGTTCTTTAATATTTTATTTCGCCAGCCGAGAGGGGAAGGGGAACAGTTGTCACCTTTGCCGATGCCTCCACTCCGTTGTCAGACTAAACGTCGCACGCAACAGCCGTATCACATCAGGGAGGAGCTTTGTTCCGATCCTAACTCTCTCGCAGGCGTAATTATGCGAGCGACAATTCAAATTTGAAGTCGGATATCTCGGAGTACAGACACACTAGAAGAAATCTTCCAACGGATACTGCGTAGAAACCCGATTGCCTCTAACTTTTCAATACGAACATGCCCACTTAGTGCAGTCTACAAAAAGTTAATTATTCAATGTAGGTAATTGGGCTGCTGACACTGATAATTATCATCGCACTTTGTGTCCCCTGGCCACATGACTTATTTGCATAGGTGGTATTCGCGTGGATCCCAGTGCCTAACTTTAAGAAAACCATAAAGCTTAATTTTGAACACCCAGTATAACATCCCTTTCAAAAGCCGCACGGCCAAAAACGTAGTGTGTACTTTATGCCCCACACCTGTGGGACCATCTGTAGAATCATTGCGCAGTAAGTTATAACGTACTTGTTCTCGGAGTTTCGTTTAAAATGAAGATGCATGTAAAATCATCACGTCGCTCACGTAGCTTAACAGATCAATAATAAGAAGAAAGATAATGACTATTACATTTGCAATTGCTGAAGGCTTTATCCATTGGATGTTTGCATCGTTGGACAACTTATTATTGAGTTTAGTGTCGCTCGCACCCTGAAGCTTGCGGTGTCGTGATTTGTCTTAAATGATCGGCCCGACGAAAAGTCACGCAGAAACTCTTCTGGCAGTAATATGACTATGCATAAGCGATGTGCCACTTGCTCACTTCCTTGCAGCGCGGTCTCGTTATCAATGCTATAAAACTTCAACCAGCCAGTATAAACTCCTATACACCCTTATCGGTAGTTATCAACCTTATCGGACCCAATGCGATCCTTATCAGCGGTTATCAACCTTATCAGACTTGACCCGAGCCTTATCGGTCAGTATCAACCTTATCGCAATCGATCCGATTTTTATCAACATTTATCTGCTCTTATAAACTATTATCGGTCCTTATCAACCTTATTAGAATTGCTCCGACAATAATAAACCTTTATCACTCTTTAGTGCCTTATCCATCCGCGTCGAACTATTATCAACCGTGATGAGACTCACACAAGCCTCTTTTTATTTATATGATATAGGGAGATCTTGACGCACAATTTAATTTGCCGGCTACTCCTTAGGACTTGAATGGGTCTAGACTACAATATACAGGGTTCAAGATTACATATGAAATAAGCTTTTCATAAAGCACCAGAACTTGTTACGCAACGCTTTCACAGTAACGCTTTGACGTAAGAAACACGTGGTACAGTTGGAATCAGACTTATCTGGAGCAGTCGAGCAGGCGGCTGACGGCTGCACGAGCACCGCCTCTCAGTAGCTGCTGGGCTCGAAATATGTTGGATTCGAGCGCAAGAAGCTTGCGTGCGTCATGTATACTCGCGTCCAAACTGCAATATCAGCCGGTAAATTTTGTCGTAAGAGGTAGGCAAAGTTATCTTAGTCTATAGTTTTTTTTTGCTTGCTGTCGCTTGCGCAATAGTCGCCGTTCGTGATACACGCGCATTTGCGCCGGAATGCGTGCGCTAGCTCTGACCACCGCACGTGATTCAACATAAAGAATGACAATAATTCATGTGCACTGCGGTAAATTGTCACGTCAACGCCAATTGGCGCATGAAGTGATAGACGCAAACGACGACTGACGCGAACTATAACACTCTTTCCACTGTGGCTCCACGGCTGACCAAGGAAGGGCGGTGAGCTATCGCTATCATGGGACGCACAATGTCCCATAGAGCTATTTGTTATGTGACCGATCACCCAATGGGAGCTGTGAGCCGAGTCTTAAAGGCGTACCATGAAGAAAGTCGCATCGAAGGCGCTCCATGTGGCTGCCCTCAAAGGGTCACGTGACATGAGGAAGACCTGCTGATTGTGAACGCATCAGTAGCAGATCCCTTTCTAACTGATAAGGCGATCAGGGCTGAGCTGGTTTGACAAGTGTTACCCTGCCAACAATAAGACGGAGGCTCCACGAAGCTGGCATTCACAGCAGGGTTGGGTCTCAAAAGACGTTGCTGGAAAAATTGAACGGAAGGGATCGCCTTGAGTTTGGCTCGGCATTCGAGTCGTGGAGTTCCAACAATTGGTGCGCGGTTGTCTTCACCGATGAAGCGTCATTTTGCACCCGGTGGAGCGTTCAGCGAAGAGTCTGGCAGCCGGAAAGGTGTCGATCAGTTGGGAAAAATTTAATTAGGAGCTGCTATCTCAATGAAGTCAGTTTTCTCGCATTATGTCTACATGGTCCAAATATCAAATTTCGGCTTTCTATTTACCAGTACGATATAAATTTAAGCTGTAATATTTTCATTATGCTCCTTGTTCAAACAACTGTGGTGCGTTGCCATTTGCTTTGTCCCGTGAACTCCCTATTATTTTGACTGCGTCTATAGCGGGATATTTGTTTACCCCTGACCAGCCTGTGAACGTAACGCTCTCGTAATTTGTTTGCAAAATTACGTCCGGCTTATTAACGTGGCGTAAGCCGCAATTTGTATAAGAAATGGTGTGACTTGATTACTTAGAATATAGCAAGGTAATCACCTCCCGTTACACTGTAAAATCTTTAAAGACGTTTACCTCGCACTACAAGCAGCACCCAAGCTACATGGAAAGCCCGTCAAGTGCAGCCAATAGTGCCACATTGAGTTCGCTTCATTACTGTGAGCATAACAACCTCATTTACTCCGCTCGCTGCCGACAGCGTTCAATTATTTTGCGCGCTCGCCTTTACGTTTTGTTCTACAGGATTTTAACATTCGTGGTGCAGGTTCGACGAAAGGTACATGTGGAATATTCATTCCAGTGGCTGCACGTCTGTCTGAGGTGTGGGGTGCCATCAGCTATGCTGGCCTCGGGCTAATTCACCGGGTAACAGGCCGAATGACGTCCGATGACTACGTGGACATATTGCAATATACCCTGCGGCCTTGCGTGCTGGAAGGACCACTTCCCGATGGCCTTTTTTTTTTGGCTTCAGCAGGATAGGGTGTCGGTGCACTCAGCCAGTCGCGTCAAAGAGTTGCTAGACAACTTAGGCATCTCAAAGTTTAAATGGTCGGCATGAAGCCAAGGCCAGTCGAGGACACTCAAGCCCGAAAGTAACGTCGCGTGGAACAGGAGCGTCTTCACTAAGCAGCGAAACGTGGTGCCGAGAGCGAATGTATCTATACATACCATTATAATAATCGATTAAATTATGTGCAGCCCCATCATTCTATCATAGTTTAACACTGCTGCCATGATGCGATGTGCCATGTGAGCCAGTAAAAGTGCTCGACCCTCTGAGAGATTATGAGCAATGACGCACAACGCCTCAAGCAAACACGTCTTCCTGTGTGCTCCGTGGACGACGCGAACAAACATTGGTTCACGCAAGGTCATGAGCAACATCGACCCAGCACTCTCATGTTGAACTAAACGCTGAAGAAATTACACGTTCACCACAAACATTACCGCTAATTATCGTCAATCAAAGCAAACAGCATACAAAGCTTCGCTTAAAGCGATTACCACAGTTCGTGGGATCCGCATATTATCTTTATCGCGATTCGTCTTTCGTGGTAGACGGGCGAGTTTCCTTGTTAGATCGGCATAGAAATGCTGACGCATTTAATACGAAATTTGCGATCTTGCCCATGCCAAGACTTTACAATTTCTTCTTGTTGCCTGGCGGAATAAACCTGCCCAAAGAAACTTTGTATCCCTCTGCTTTCACCCGCTGACAGCAGAGTAATGGTGGGTACAAAAGGCTTTCACCCTGGACGTATAAGCGCGCCGCACGCCCTGAATTGACGTCACTTCGAATGGACAGAAAAGGGTCAACATGGCGGAAGAAATCATTTCCCTCCAACAATATGGAAATTCTTTACGCGCAAGAAAGTACCTACCGAGATATAGATTTGAAGAAACTATACGAAGCAACTTTCGAAGGACTGGCGGCAAAGTGGGATAGCTATGAAAAGAAGGGAAGCGAAGTAAAAGCGGCGCGTTTGTATGCGAAGATTGTGGCCGCAGCTTGGCAGGCCCAAAGCGGCGTATGGATTCCTTCCACAAGGCAGTAAAATGCATTCCACGAGTGGCGGCCCTTGTCGCTGTCGTCCTATATCGGCGAATCTCGAGGGCCCGTTGCCCAACAATTGCCGGGACATGCATTGCGTCAGACACACGCACACACACATGCACATACGAAGCTCATCTTTACTTTTTCATCGTTTCTGTTTTTTTTTTACTTTCTCTACCTTGGGAGACCACGGCAGCAACTCGTTGGAGCACAACATTGTGCGGTGGGCTCGCGGGTGACAAAGCGCGCTGCTGCCTATTGTGCGTGCGGAAATATCGGTGTTCAATGTAGGAATGATAGGTAGGCGCACGCACGTAATGTAAAGAGCAAAAAAAATATCGCGGTGAGAACGGCCATTGAAGATCGACAGGAGCATAAAAGAGATGACATAATTCCGAGCAGGTGAAGGACCGCGTCACTAACGGATTACCTGTTTTACTCAACCACGTTTTTCTTTCTTTCTTTTTGGTGAGCCTTGCTAAACTGACAAACCGGAATCGACGTCACAACAAATGTTACCTACTGCCACTTCTATATTTTAGAGCGTTACTCAATCTAGCGTTTTTTTTCTATTTATTAATACAGGTCATGGTTTATGTGCTGCTGCCACGATATTGCTATATAGGCTTGTTAATGGGGAAGTACCTAACTATAGAAGGGCAATTTAATGAGCAAATGAATCCAGCAAGTGTAGCTGGATCCTGCACTAAAGCACAAGGAGTGACAACCGGATATAGAAACCGGAAACATAAGGAACACCCATGGCTAATTTAGTTAGCTAGGAACTCGGCGACTCCGCTATGTTATCCCACGGTAGTTTCTCATTTCGATGTTTTATGGTTTGGTTGTTTTATGGTCAGCGAAAGTATGACATAGAGGGAATCAAAGGCAGTCATATTAGACCCTGTTGTCTACTCTACACACGTGTAATTGCAGAGGGGTACGAATGATACAAAACAAAAAGTTTCATGTATACGGGAATACCCGCACACTGACCCCTCGAGGCAATTGGCATGAATGTGTTTGTAACGCTCGCCTGCCCTTCACTACCAATCAAATGAGAAGCCGTGCTACCACGGAGAGTCTCACCTAGACAGCGCGGCGCACACCGGAAGAATTGACGTTGGACATCTAGGCTGGCAGAATGAAAAACAGGTACTCCATAGTATCCTTGCAATCGTAAGTGTGCAGCTTATTTTACTAAAAAAATGTGACGGTTTATGCTGTCTTCGTCATACAGAAAAACGAAGATAAAATAAATAAAGAAAGAAAGAAAGAAAGAAAGAAGAAAACGTAAAGTCGGAATGAGTGAGATCGTAACGAGTGATAGTACTGCTGATTTCGCCGGCGCTCATACCTAAAATGTTGGAGAAATCAAGACGCAAGATAGGCAGGGAGAAAGAACGGTTGATGAAAAGCGATAAGGGAAGGGGGAGATGTCCAAAGGAGCCGAATATATACACATTTTTACGGCGCACAGAACTCGAAAGGAGAGGACACAACATAGGCACAAGAAGGAAAGCTCAAGTAAACAGACCTCATTCCATCTTCAGATCTATCGTTGCATAAACCACTCAATTCAATTTCTCTTATCTTTCACTCTTTTACAGGAGAGAGCCGGTGCCGGGATTTAAATTTTTTATCCTGGGGCACGCGCCCGCAGCAATACGAACGGCACGCGTCTCCTGGAAAGTGCAGATGGTGTCAGCAGCGTCAGTAAAAGACCGTTAGGCCGTCACTCTGAGGCTCGTTCCATGCCGACTGGGGGAGGGCACTGTCCAGTCTCCTCTCCTCCCCCGAAAGCTTTCGCATTCGAAATCCAGCTTTCCCGGAAGCCGGAAGGCGCTGTGACCCCAGCGGCTGTAAACAGTGTGGCCGGGGACGGGGTCGATTTTTAGGGTTGCCGCTTGCCAACGTAGGGAGCAACCGCCTGCCGTGATCCTCTGGTGGCCTCGAAAACATGACTGAGAGTCTCCGTTGGCAGTATGCCACGTGGACGTGACCGGGGAAGGGGGTGTTGGTTGGGAAGGGGGGTAGTAAGGATGAGGATGCGGCGAGGGAGGGTAGAGCAATGCTCGCTGCGCTGCCCTTTGGGACACAACGTCGCCTGGCCTTTCGGAAGCCCCATTGGCACAATGCGCCGACTACAAAAGGAACGTGCTCGCAGGGTCTCGCTTTGTTTACCATCGCACGACTGCTATCCAGCTAGTGCACTTACGCTGGCCCTGTCCTATTCCCCTGCTTGTCATTTTCGTTTTTTTCTCCTTGCACTCGCGGTACTGTTACCCCGTTGAAACTCGAGAATCGTCGCTTAGCTTAGTTATGTTGGCATTTCCGAAGAGCTCGTATTTGTGCACTCGTTCCCGAGACTGACGCCACCCGTCTAGTTTTGCCATTGTGACACTGTTCCTGTTTATCATCATGTTAGTGCGTAATGTCTATCATGTTAACCCCCCGTGGAAGAGTTTCCTCTGACTGCAAGAATAATCGCTAAAGAAAACAAGAACTGGTAGGCATAGAGCTTGATGTTTGGCGTTTCTGGGTGCCAGTTCTCTGCACTGCTCGTGACTTTTGTCCGTCGTTTCGATGTTATTTTTCTTGTTAGTGCATTGTGCGGTGGTCCAGTTACTAGGGGCAGATAGCATAGCCGGCACATGAACTTTTCTTTCTCTCCAGAATTAAAGAATCCAGGTTAACCTCCAACACAGGTGACAATCTTGTCTTTTTTCGAATAAACTACGCACACTAATGAAAGAGAACATTCTCTGTTCCCCCCCTAGTAACTTTTACCTAGCAAACTTAAAGTTTTAGATATTTTGTGAAAATTGGAAAGTTGGTGGTGATGGTAGAAAAATACGTAGAATTCATGGCATAACAGTTTAGGTGTTGTGTTTTCTTTGGGGCCCATAAAAGACACATTTCAAAAATCAAACTTTGATAAGCGTTTTGGCCCGAATGCTATGCTCGGCAGAACATCACAGATGTGCAGTACTTGACCTATGTCCCCGGTTATGAATTGGCAGTAATATAATAAAAATAAATAAATAAAAATAAATATTGAGAAAATGACATGACTTATTGCATGAGAATGCACACTGGTATTTTATATTCATTTTCATTTTGCTTTGATCCCTTCTTTTTATACCTTTTGTTGCTACACAGTTAATATTTTGCTCTTCTCTTTCTCATCTCCCATATTTTTTCCACGCATGCGGCAGGTTCTTGCTTCCTCTATCAGACTCAGATTAATTCGTGAATAAACAAAATGTGTTTTCGCTTTCTCAAGATATGCTTTTCTGTGGCAAGAAATTTCGCACAGTATCTCACACCACTTCGTTTGTGCAGAGGCAAAATACGCTGGAGAAGAAACATGCATATTCCTACAAGCAGTCCTTGCCGGTAGATCCTTCATCCCAGCGAAACCTTACGGCACGCGCTAAGTGATATTTGATACTCCATCAGCTTGTCATTAACTTCTAACGCTCAGTGAAGCGCATGTCCTTATTCACCGTCCAAACTACAAGCAATTAATGAAGCACAAGAGAAATCAGTAAAGAAATATAATGGCAACAGCAACTAATGGCCATTGAACGAGCGTCCTTTGCATTCTTGCAAATTTCTATACAGCAGCTCTCCTAACGTGCAATTCTTCGTTGTCATAGTTGGGAAAACAGCTTCAGTGACACAAAAGAGGCGTACACTGCAATGATTAGGATCAGTCTTAAACGTGGCCCACACCTACAATACAGTATGCACCGAGAAATAGGCGGTTGAAGGAAAACTACGAATAATGCCTCGATGGCGTCAGTGACAACAACAATGTTGCAGTGATAACGCCACGTAGTCTATACAGTATATATATCTCATAGGATTCTTAGCCAAGTTCTCAGCGTGGCAATGCACAGGAAAAAAAGAGAACTATCTAAAATCTTGTTGGTGGCACTGCGTCGCTTCACTAGCGACATCAGCTGTGGTAGAAATGTGGACGCCAGCTTGAAAACGAGACATGGAGCCCCAAAAATGAGAATCCTTTAACACAGCATCTTCTCATCTTCGTGCCTTTAAATATTGATTAAGTCAAACGAGTAAGGAAACTTAATAATTAAAGGTCATCTCAAACGCCACGCTGCCGAAACGTCGGCCAGGTAAATGCTTTGACGTCGTCCTACTAATTAATGGCACCACGAAGCATAATTGTTCTACAGAACTTCTCGAAACATCCTGCACTAACCATAACCCAGCCTACCCTCATAATGAGACGCCCAAAAAAGATGAAAATAAACATGATGCAGCAAGATTACCTGAATCAACTATACTAAATGGTAAAATGTTGAACCGCCTTAAAAACACCACAAGCTTATGGCGAAACAGCTGCTAACAAAGGTTTACATAAAGCTATGGACCCCTATTAAATTAATCTAGCCTGTGTAGACGTAAGCTGTCTGAAATTGTTTAGATCTGTCCATGTACGTACGTATTTCGAAGTCCACCACATAGAGGGGAAGTTGCGTACACCGTAAAGAAAATAAAGACACTTTTTCAAGCGAAGCAGTTCGTGGCTAGCCCACTCGTCCGTTCATTCCTCGGTCTGTAGCCTGTATGCCGAAAGCTCCTCCGGCAGAACCCCGTGCGCATGCGCGATAAAAGAAGTAGTGATGATGTTGCTCTCCGTCGCAGACGACCGCGCGCGCTGCATTTTCTCTCCGGCTCCGAAATGAGTAGGCCACGCGTCATACATACTCCTGAGGAGCAGGCAGCTTTCAATGATATTAATTACGTAACGATGGCTTGCTCTTTTTGCGCGCTTAAACTTTGTAACAGTCTTCCATATTCCGTTAAGCTGTCATCTACCATGTACTCTTTCAAATATGAACTGAAGAATCGTTTGCTGTCCAATTAATTTCCTATAATGTTATTTTACTAATTATAAGCTGTGTAATTACCATTGATTGTGCATATTTCCTTTTTATTTTGTCTTTTATTTGTGTCATCACTCAGTTTCTTGGCCATATTTTGCTTATTTCATATATTTTTTTTTCTCTGCTCTGTATTACGCTTAATTTTTTCTATGTAACTTCTAATCCAAGGGTCCCGGTACAGTATCTGACTTTGGGACCCTTGTCTGTACACCATTTCTTGTAACAAATTGTTATGAACGAATAATAATCTGAAAGTGAAACTCAACTGAACGCCAGGAGCAGTACCAGGAACGAGCTCGTCTATGCCATGCTGATGCTGCAGCCCGGGCACAAGAACAGGCTCGTGCAGCCGAGCGCACGCAGCAACTGCGCGCCGAGGATCTGGCGCCCTACCAAGCCGCCATTTCATGAACCGTCGGGTTTAATCTAATGATAAAAATCGGGGCCACACGTTTCAGCTTCGTTGGTTAACCATCTGTACGGAGTGCTTGAGCGGTGATTGTTTTTATCTTATCCATAAATTTTCTGTAAATCACAAAATTTATGACTATCGTTTTAACAATTAATGCCGTTAACATTTCTTAATAGTCTCACTCTATGTTATAACATTACGACTGCAGCCATCCCCACAAACAAGCGCCCTATAATCACTGGCTTATAATTCATTTCCCCGTAGCGGGTGAGCTACGAAGTTATTTCCCGCAGCTGAATTACTTGAGAGAAAAGTAGGCAAACATAACTATGAGGGTTTTTGCAGTGGCTTACTGCTGCTGTCGCAGTAAAAAAGTTCCGAGCCGAAAGAATCGCTCGAGTCTGCAGCCATTTTATTTAACGTTTAACATCATTTCATCAACCCAGCAGATCATTTCAACGCTCCAGCTTCAGGTGAACCACTTTGGTTCCAGCTTTGGTTTGCATTTTCATGCGACAGAGTTATCTTAAGTCAGCATTGCCGCGTCTTTAGTGCGGTAAGAAAAATGACCACAAGGAGATATAAGGGCATTTAAAGAAAACATAGTAAAAACGACCAAGGAACTACTGCGGGGTATTGAAGATACCATTGTTGTGACTATTCCGGCTAACTAGTGGTTTATCTCTCGAATTTCTGACGTCACATCACTGGTGGAAAAGTGCTGGGGCCTGCGACCTGATGCTCAGGACTCCTACTTGGATCCGTTATCGCTGTCCAGAGACTCCACCTCTCGTCACTACTCCGATGCACCGATTTAGTTGCGCCTGCTAGGCCTGAGCCCAGAATTTACCACCGTTCGAACACCAGCGAGCATAGAAATTCCTACATCTGCGAGTCTCCTTTCTTCAAAGATGACGACAAGCATTTCCCTGATTACTTATCAACATGCACACGTTCCGGACATCTTTTGCGGCGACCCTATTGAAGACGCTGAGGACTGGCTTGATCGGTATGAGCGGATTGCTATGGTCAACGATTGGAGCACATAAAAAAAAAAATTGGCCGACGATTATGCTTTTTGGTAATACGATCTTTGAGCGCAGCTGCTGCATTATTTCAACCACAGGCAACCGCATATAGAACACGCAGTGCTGAACGGAGGCGGTTCTGAATTTCGGATTGGGCAGCCCACACCGCGATCCACCGCTGTCGAGCCGGTGCTCCAGTGAAGCGCCATCTTGCCATATTATAGTGGGTCACCACCGCGAAGAGGGGGGGTGGAGATTAGCAATTAATATTTAATATTTCTTCTGAGGTCAGATGAGAAAACGGGATGAGACCAGGGGTATTGAGTAGAGGTCACACACTCGTTCACTCACAGACAGGCCTCAATGTGGCCGCACAAGGTTGGGGTGGGAAGTAGAAGTAAGGGAACGAAACGATATAACTGTGTTTCGAGTCACCGCAACTGCACTGCGCCAGGTAAGGGGAGGTATAGGGCATGAGTGGTGGCGGTAGAAGGACAGCCAGGCGCAAGCACTGCAAGAGGAGGCAAATGCCACTGAGGAACGCGCCCCATAAACAGGGAAGTGAGAGACATGGCTGAGAGCAGTACAGCCGCGCGAGGCGGAGACGGGGAAGTGGAGAGCCATGGATCACGCGCGAGGCGGCAAGGAGCACCCGCCGCCGGCACTGCGGCAGTGACGCGACAGCGGGAGAAGGGACGGCGAGGGCGGAGGGGACGGTAACGGCCAGAGCCACCGTAACGGCGCTGCGCGGAGGAAGGGGGCAGAGGATAGGCGAGAACACGAAATCTAGCTTTGGAGGGCAAGGGGAGAGCAAGACTTGCGTCGCGCGAGAGAGATGGCAGCATGAGCGCGTGCACCTAGAGCAACGCGCGTATGATGACCTTCGTTACGGCGAGGTCGACGGCGAGGCACGACGGCGACGCGAAACGGAGGAACGGGTGCCAAAGAGCTGCGCTCTAAAATTTGTACACGCATATTTCGCGCTAGAAGACAGCGCTCGCCCATGGTGTCAGAACACGCAAGTGAGCTTCCAAACGTGAAATGACTTGCGGCACCAGCTTCTGGATACATTCTCCAGTTCCAACTAGCGGCTTTACACGCAACAGCTTGTCGGAGCGCGCGGTCAGAAGCCCAACGACAGCGCAGTCATGTTTGCTGAGGAAATGGCCTGTTTATTTCGTCAACCTGACCCCGATATACTCAAGACTAAGAAAGTGCGCCATACCATTCGAGGACTTAAATAACAGTTGATTACAGGCCTGGTACGAGATTCGCCAACCACGGTAGACAAATTCATAAAGGAGGCTACCGTAATTGAGCGGGTACTTCAGCAAAGGTGCTGGCACTTTGACCATTGGCCCCATAACACACCGATGAGCGCCGCCGCTCAGTATGCCTTCACTAGCGAGAGCTCTCGGCGAGAACTGCCTCAGAAAACTGCGTGAGGAGTTACAAAGCCTTGTTTCTCCTTTTACCGAGCCAGCAATCACTTATGTTGCCGAAGTCAGGCGTCAGGAGCGGCGGCAAGCCTTTTCATTACCCGCACCGTGCCCCGAAACACACCCGTTGAGCTGTGCTGACATGGTTCGCCCTCATACACCACCCCCACTAGCAACGGTGTTCCATCCGTGAGCTGTTACCACTCCCTCGTGGCAGCGGGAGCTGTGGAGACGACCAGCAGCTCACCGAACTGACTTGTGGCACACTGCCGACCATTGGCCACTCTGTTTCTTCTGACAGGGATCTGGCCATTTAGCCCCGTTATTACCCTCATTGAGAAGTTTCGTCCACTTCCCTTTCTCTCTCCTCGCGCTTTGTAGACTGTCGTGCACTGGACAAGGATGACTTGTCGACCAACCAAGCCGCTTCGCCTCATCGTCGCTGGCAGTCTCCGTCGCATGTATTGTTAAGAATGGCCGTACGGGGTGGCAACGTGCCAGCTTTCAGCCCGCTGCACGTGTTCCAAGCCCACCAGACGGGGCGCCCTTCGGAGAACTGCGAAGGGCCGGCAGCCACGTGGCACGCGATCAACTCAGGAAATTGGTACTTGGCCGAGCCACCCGGGACAAAGCAGTTCTACGAAGCCCTCTGACGTAGGCACTGAAAGCTGGGCGGTACCGAGAACTGTCCGGCCTTTTCACCTGTGTGTATGTGCGGCACGTGTATGTGAGCCCTCATCCTCCAAGTCGGCACACCTCATCCTCCAAAAAGGCGGGTCATCTTGAATGACGTCGAACTATGACGTCGAGCAAGGGCTTATAAGCAGCGTTTGCCGGCTGCTAGTGGGTGCTCGTGTCGTGCTCGTTGTCGGGAGCTGAGTGCGCTGTCATACTAGAAATGTACTAGTGAGCTGTGTGCTCGTAAACTGTTTGCTGTATGTTAGTTTTGCGGGCTCCATATGGGAGTCGCGCTAGTCTGCCAATGTATGTCCTGTTCAAAATGTAAATACTGCCAGTAAATCCTAGTTCCTCCCAAGCTCCATCCCTACGACTACGACCGCTCCAAATCTAACAGTATGCATTATTCTCGCCCCAACCGTCAAAGTTTCGCTGACGTCCTCAAGAGTCGTTAGCGGAGTTCTCTCCGGTGACACTAACGGCCACGACCTCTGGAGGGAAGGTTGCCAAATGTCTAGATGCCGAAAAGGTCCCCTAACCACAGTAGAAAGACGATACGACAAATTGTAAAGCCGACGAAGTTGTTCGCGCCTACCTAAACTTTTCTTTAGACATACGTCCCGTGATTGCCCTTGTGGACACCGGCGCAGATTTCTCGATTATGTGTCAAGAGCTGGTTCACCGTCTTAGAAAAGTGATAACATCATGGACAGGGCCCAACATAAGAACCTCCGGGTGTCAGCTAATGAAGCTAACGGGTAAATGTACTGCCAGACTCGGTGTGGGTGATTCCAGCTTCGTTGCCACGTTCGTTATCTTTCTCGAGTGCTGCTAGGAACTCATCTTAGACGTGGATTCTATGCAGGATTATGACGCAGTTATAAACATCCCGGAGCATTTGGTCACATTTTCCATGAGTCCAAATGCATACGGCAACGATGAAGGACAGCGCAAACATTTACGACTAGCCGACGAGTTCACGGTACCGTCACGATCCTGCTACCTTGTATCTGTTTTTACCGAGAGGACTTAGTACGGTGATGCGATAGCGGAACAGATCAGCGTATCATTGCTCCCACAAGGCGTTTCAATTGCTAGACCATCCTGACATTAAATTTTGGGCATGCAGAAATGCTCCTTACGAACGTTAGCAACCAACGTCGCCACATCCCGAAGCGCACTACAAATACGTCTGTGATGATATAACACAAGCAAATGACGGCCTCACCGTGAGGCATAATACAGTGAATGAAATGACCGTTCGGGCTCCGAACCGTCGCCACGCTCTTCACCTCTCAGAGGTCAACAGGCTCTCTGAGAGGGAGTGTCTACTGGAGCTGATATTACATATTGAGGATTGTATTTTGTCCACGTCTAAGGTTAAGGAAGCACGACTGTACAAGCACCGGATAAAAACGGGAGATAACACGAGTCCAATTCGACAGAACCTGTACCACGTGGCCCCGGAGGAACGTGAAGAAATACTAAAGCAGGTGACGAAAATGCTCGAGCATGGTTTGATACAGCCTTTTAAGAATGCTTGGGCGTCCCCCGTGGTTTTGCTCAAGAAAAAAGACGGCAGCTTGCACTTCTGTGTTGAATACCGCAAGTTAAATCAGGTAACAAAGAAAGACGTATACTCGTTATCACACAGTGACAATTTACTAGGCAAGTTACTCCACGCAAGTTATTTTTTCTCCATCGACCTACGCAGCGCGTATTGACAAATATAAGTAAACGAGAGAGATGTTGAGAAAACCACTTTCGTGACGCCCGATGGTCTTTACGAATTTAAGGGGCTCCCTTTCACTTTTTGTTCAGTGCCAGCCACTTTTCAGCGTTTAATGAACACCCTACTTTCGGGTCTGAAGTGGCCAACGTACTTGGTGTACTTACACGGCACGATCGTGCTTTCAGCAGCAAATTAAGAGCGCCTAAACGGGCTTCTGGTTGTCCTTCACACCATACGCTCGGCTGCCCTCACGTTAAAGCGTCATCGTGGCTTTAACGAACTCTAATTTCTAGACTGAGCCCCCAGTCACGAAGATATGCGACCTGACCCCGACAAAATAGACGCTGTCGCAAAGTTACCAACACCATCCGATAAGAAGACGGTGAGACGGTTCTGCGGTATGTGCGCATATAAGCGACGGTCTATTGCGGACTTTCCATGCATTTCTTCACCGCTGACGCGACTAACACTAGAGGATGTTCTCCTTGTGTAAGGTGAAAGAAAGCAAATGGTATTTAGAGAGTTACGTCGTCTTCAAACGCCCCAAGTTCTTGCATACTATGACCAAGACACCCCGACTAGCACTTCATATCGACGCGAGCAATGTAGGTCTAGGTGCTGTGCTGGTGCAGTGGCAAGACGGCTTGAAAAAGTGATAGCCTACGCAAACAGAACTTTCTCGCACACTGAGGAAAACTATACACTTCTAAGGAGAAGGAATACCTCGGCGTACATTGGGCTGTTATCGAATTTTACCCTTAGTTGTATGGCGCTCATTGACCGTCGTCAACGGCCATCATTGTATTTGTTGCCTGATTACCTTAAATATTCATCTGATCGATTGGCGCACTGTAGCCTCAGGCTTCAGGAGTTCGACATGACCGTCGTACACAAGTCAGAGAAAATGCACACTGACGCCGACTGCCTTTCTCAGTCACCGATCGAGCCCTCTGTCACCGAGGATAAGGACACGAATGCTGCGTTCTTGGCAGTTGTCGATATACTCACCCTTTGACGGCATCAGCACGACGACCGAGAACTGCTTCCACACGTTGATTTCTTGGGAAACCGTAAAGACGTGCCGCAACTGTTTATGAGAAAACTGACGGTCTTTTTTGTTTGATGATCATTCTTCTCTATAAGAACTTTTATCCGACGGCCAGCGCCTACTTACTGGTCGTACCTACTTCGCTTCGCAACGAAATTCAAACAGCGTGCCATGACGAGGCCACGTTAGGTCATCTAGGCAATACACGAACGTTGTCCCGACGGCAACGCAAGTATTATTGGCCGAAGCTCTCATCCGCTGTTAAACATCACGCACGCTCTTGTCCTGACTTCCAAAGACGCAAATCGCCACCCGACAAGCCAGATGGTCTCCTACATTCTGTTGAGATGCCGGGAACTCCATTCGCCCAAATTGACATCGATATTTTTGGACTATTTCCAACTTCCCCTACAAGGAACAGGTGGATTATTGGTACCACCGATTACCCCACCGGGAATGCGAAGACTAAAGCTACTGATCGAGGCACTGCAGCTGAAGCAGCTTGATATTTTGTTGAAAACGTCTTTAGGTGCGGTCCTCCAGCGGTGATAAATACGGACAGGAGAACAGCATTAAAGACTGAACATGTAGACGCAGTTCTCCAAGTCAGCGGCACAGGCTACAGGAAAAAAAAGAACAGCCTATGAACTTTAGACAAATGGACTAACAGAGCGTTTGAACTATTCTATCGCAGACATGCTGTGCCTGTATGTCGACGTGGAACATAAGAACCGGTCTAAGAATTTGCCTGATGTAACCTTCACGTATGACACCGCTCGACAGGAAACAACTCAGGTGACACCATGGAGCTTCATACACGGTCGCGAAGCCACAGAAACGTTGAACGTTGAGCACCACTGTAACGACATCCATGCAGATGCTGAATCATTCACTCAATGTGACGAAGAAGTCAAACAACTCGCACGTGTACGCATCGGCCACCAGCAATACCAGCATGCAACGCGATATAATCGTCAGCCCAGATTCATAGCCTATACACACCCGACGAAAGAGTTGGTTTGGATACCATTATTGCATCGGGGGAGTTTCTGAAAAACTGCTAAGGCCATATTTTGGGCCATACAGAGCGATCCGAAGCCTAAACAGCGTGAAGAGGTCGTGCCAGACGGTGAAACTTGCTCTTGGAGCAGGAAGCACCTGCAGGAAGTGGGGTGTATGTGGTGCGCATGAAGCCTTACTTTTGAAAGGGAATTACGTTTTTTTTATTGCGAAAGCAATACCGCTCGCACTTTCGGCCCATCGGTGGTCGTGGCGCCTCCTTATACAGCTGCGCGTCACGTGACCGTGTGACGTCACGCCAGACCGAGAGACGGGGCCCCAGCTCGCGGCATCGATGGTGGAGGCGAAGCCTTGCGCGCCGCTGCTGCGGCGCTACCGAGAGAGGGCGCTCGCTGGTGTGACGTCACGCTAGGAGGATAAATGGGGCTACAGCTCGGCTCCTCGCAGTGGTCGGCGCGCTGCCTTGCGCTATGTCGGATGATGTATAGCCATAAGTTTAACAAAGGGCAACCATGTCCACACCATCAGCCGAACCAAAGCGCAGCCAAGGGTATTGCTTTCGCAATCTTCCAGGCTTAACCAAGCAAAGCCTTCAGCCAATTTTTTTCAAGTACCCACTTAAGTTGCACGTCGTGATGTTGCTTCCTTTGGAAGGGAAGTAAATTCCGCGTATATAGTGCGGTAAGTACGATAAGAAGATCTATCGGAATTTAAAGGATTACATAGTGAAGGAGAAGTGACTAGCACATGGTATTAAAAACACCGTTCTTGTAACTGTCCCTGCTGTCTAGTACTATTGCCCCTCGAGTTTTGGACGCTGCGACAATATTATTAATGCAGTCTTGAAGTGCTATTCGATTGCTGGCAGCTCTTAACTAAATTGATTTGTCAGCGAGGCGTGACTCACCGACAACACAGCTTTTTCCGTTACAATGCTTATACGAATAGGAAAGGTATGTTCCAAATTTCGCTATTGTCCATGTTTTCTAAAGAACAAAGTACAGCAGAGGAGTGCGCCAAGTTGAAGGTCCAAATTATTTTGTGCGTAAGAAATCTTGCAAAAGCCACTGCTTATCGTCTTTCCTTGTTATGAACAGGCCACATTACAGACAGTTTCAGATAATATTCATGTGCAGGTCGCCATGCTTTTTACTGACTCTATAGTTCCCCCGTTCGGCCTACCGATCGACCACGTCTTCACACGTGTCTAACGTATGATTATGCAACTACTTCTCTTTCGGTTCTTCACCGAAATAGCAAACCATTCAAATGGGGTAGTGGAGCGGGGGGTTTAATAAGAGCAGGTCACCACGGTAACGCTGAGTGGACGAACTTCTAATAAAAGAGATTTCTATGGCCAACCCAGCGAATGACCTGGCACAAACACATACGTGAAGCGGCGCGCACGCGTCGTTAGCTTACAGATAATTTTTTTTATTGTTCGAACCTGTATGACTATTCGCCGTGCTAGACGGTTCACTTGTACTAATGAGTCTAGAAATAACTACCGGACTACGGTATACGAGCACGTCTGGCGTTGAGCACCAGAAAAGCCACTGGAAATGGTTTATGGATAAGTGCTTTTGGGCTCTTTATGGAAAGCTTATCCAGGAGTCCATGAAGAGTCGTGGTTCTTGTTCGCTTGTTAAACATCAGCAGCCTCCATCCAAAAATATAACTTGAGTGAATTTTGTACGTTCACATGTGATTTGTTCGTTACACTTACAAGTAATTCAAGTACGGGAAGCTAAACCAAGATAGCCAATAAATTCTGGCGTAATCCTGTTCGCTTTAGTTACCTCGATTCGGGAAGATCACGAATGCTAGTAAGGAAAAGAAATTATATAGAGACGGTGAAAAAGTTTTGGTGGCGTAAGCTCCGTCGATACGGCGAAGCGTCCGCCGAGGTCATTACTCAACGGGGCGCCTGCGCCAAAGCCCCTTTCGCAAGACAGGCCCGCCTTTCCGCAGCCCAAATGTTCGTGTAAGTAACTTCACGTTTGCGCCCTTTAATGCTGCGGGGGCACGAATATTTGAGATCCTTTCAAGTGGGGGAAACGCAAGATGTTCGTTCTCGTGCCTCTCCACTTCTTTTCCAGCTCTCTCTCGCGTTCAAACTGCTGTTGCTACCTCGTCATCTGCTTTTCTTTTTTTGTTCCTGTCTAGCAAGCTTCTCGGTTTAACCCAATCAAATGACATCACCGAAAACACAATATAACGTATTCACATTGCGTTTCTCGGGTCCCCTATCGTCCTAGCGCGACAAAAAAACTTGCAGAACGGCAAGTTATGCTTCTTTTTCTTCGACCAGCCTTGGTAGTCTCGTTCTGCCTCCCCCCTCCCGTACCATACCTCTCCGTGCCCACTCCTCTTCCCTCTTTCTTCTTCTTCTTCCACCACTACTTCTTCCTCCTCTTTGTCAAGCTTTTTCCTTCGTTCTTCCACATCTAAGAAATTATGCACTGTTCCTTTACTCGCTCTTTCTCTGTTCTTCCTATTGCCTTAATTTTTTTCTAGAACTCTCAGGGTCAAAGCATAAGCTTATTTCAGCTTCTTTGCCTTACTTTTCTCTCTTTCGGCCCCTCGCTCGCTGCCTCTTGACGCTTATCTTATTTGCCTTAACTTCTCAATCCATTGCTTTATAACTTTGGCCTTTGATTTCAACTAAGCACAGCGCTTTCGTACACCCGACGCGGCCGAACTTCGGTGGGTGTGACCGGTATAAAGCGAGTTACGCAGCCTGAGGCTCGATTCTCTCAACTCACGCCCTCCTCATCGCTTCGTCTTGTGCTCTTGACTCGCCATCCTTTGATCAATTAGAGGCGCCGCCAAGTGGTGAAGGTTCCAGATGGGATTAAGAAGCCGACTTCCTCCCCACGAGGATCTGCGAAGGAAGCTGGTAAGGGTCCGGGTGGCTCTTGCTTTTTGCCCTGATAGGAATGTTCCATCCGAAGCGCGCGACAAAGATCGAGGGCAAAGAGTTAAAGCGAGAAATTGATTTTTCCGCCTGCTTCCGATTAAGGCCGTAGTAAAGATAGAGTGCTATTGATCACTTCGGATATTAACTGCGCTCGGCTTCGTAAAGAAACTAATGATAGAGAACCACGGATAATAACTCTTGACCTCAGGGATTATTCCCGCTCTTGTTGTTTATTATTTATGGGGGTTCGCTGTTATCCACGCGGAGGAGAAGCAGAGCTATCGCGGAGGCATGAGCGCGACCTCTTCAGCCGTCTCTAAAGTCTAAGCAGGCGGTGCGGGTATGTGACAAGCGAGCGTGTGGGGGGGTGACAAGTGATGTTAAATTGTCGAGGGCCACTCAGAGAAGAGCGATAAGTGCGATGGAAAACAATGGCAGCTGACCCTACGACGACGATGACGACAGTCACAATGACATCAAGAAGGCGAAGAAGCGCCCAACAACCGCACGGTGACTACGATGACAGCACAATTGACGAAAGCGCAAAAGTCGCGTTGGTCACCTACATCGAAGCTAGCGTTACATTATAACACTTACTGCAGTGCTGCTTTGATCTACGGCTTCCTTTTCCATGACCAAGTGAGTATGATACGCGACTGCATCTTGAGTTGATACAAATAGTACATTTTTTTATTGACACGATAAAAAGAAAATGATGGTGGGTGAATACGGTACCGCCTACTCCTTGCTTCATGTGTACAACAGTGTACAACAAAAAGCGTTGTGCACATATTCTGCTGTATACGTGTATGCACATAGATCGTATAGAAAACAGGTTCGTTGCAATAGATACAGAGAAAACTGCATTGAATATCAGTAAAAGAACACAGCAGCTACGTAAGACGACTCACAAAGCAATGTTGCGAAGTAATAGAATCCACAACAGCAGCAACACATAATATACAATAGGACAATAGTAATAACAAGAGACAAATTTGAGTACTAAGTTTTTTTTTACCTAGACTTCCGGAGAACAGGACTGTATGGGTTTAAGAGTTTCCACTAACAACGCCCCATGAAGTCGCTTTCACCTGGAAATTTCAGAAAGCTGTTAGATCACACTTTCTGGCGGAGTATTTTGTGTACGAGAAAGAAACGAGGGGGGGGGGGGGGGGCATTTGTGTGGCAGCGCAGATGGGAGTGGCTAAATATATGAGGCCATATCTGGCTGCTTAAGGACAAAAGCATACCGGAGAAACGCTGCGTTACGGGAGGATGCATGTGTGAGCCGCAGAAGAACCCGTTAACAACTCGGCATATCGCAATGGAATGCCGAGATATTCAGACAGCGAGACCTGCTCGGAATGGTCGACTTCCAGGAGGGTTGCGATGCAAGGAAGATGCAACGATTAACTGGTCAGCAGTCGAGATATTTAAGATATGTCTCGAGTACCGATGGAGAAAAGATCGAGGAAGATATTGATAGAGCCGAAGTTGTTGCAAGTGTAGGTAGCGGTGCAATATAGTGAAGGGGTTTTAAAAACCAAAGTTAAGATCAAGATCAGATAGTTAGAACGCTAGAATGCGGTAGATGTTGCTAAACCTAAATAAATCAAGCACGCAAGGTCACTATTTGTCATCGCCCAGTTTTAAATAGAATGTCAATAAACATCAACTTCATCATGATCTTCATAATGAAGTTGCTGAAGCAAGGGTGTCTTCTGTTTTTATTGTTATCCAGGGGTTACGCTAAGGGCATAGAAAGACGACTGGAAAGCAGTGAATTAGGTTTTGATCTATCTTACATCCGCAATGCGCGAAAGGTGCAGCAGAAGGTCCGAAGTGTAAAAGGTGAATAGAAAGAAGAGAGAGAGAGACGAAGAAGGTGAATGTTCGCACTTGGCGGCACCACGCTGACAAAGGCGCCCGCACAAGCCAGTCGATTCCAAAGCTCACAAAAGTGCGTTCACTGCCTTCCGGGCCGGTAATCGGTGGAGCCGGTGTACCAAGAACGTCTGTATGGGCAGTGGACGATCATCTAGTCGCCGTAATGCATTGGACATTTATCGTGTTTATATGTAAAATCGATGGCAATGGTACTATAGTTGGTATAGGTTCTGTTCACAGCCGCACACACGCCACGCAGCACTGTCAGCCCTTCCAATTACCCCTGAATAAGCTCTCGTGACGGCAACTCCCCATCGCAACCGACGCAGAGGAGATGCCTCTCGTCTGTGCAGTCTGCGTGGAGGTCCGGCTAATGAGACTGAGCGTCTCTAGCACAAAATATACCTACGATGGTTCTGAAATCTCTGTATATACTATAAGAAGAGTGAAGAAGAACAGGGCCCATATTCACAAAAAGCTATTACGTAAGGATTGTTCGCAAGAGAACATTCCAGCTAATCCGGACGCTTGATATCTTATTAGAGAAGACGGTCAGCCAATGCCAAAGAGCACTTACCAAAGAAAATGTTTCCGAATTCGGACCTAGTAGACTAAACAAAGCTACGCGGTCATGTGCTGCGTGCTGTCCTGGATAGAAAATTTTATCTTCCACACATGTCACTGGCTACTAGTGAAAAGTCATAAAGAGTAACCTTAGCCTGTGTACATAAGTCGGCGTTAGGGGTCAGAAACAAGTTACTAACACGGCCCGTAATAAAAAATCAAAACCCCTTTCTTAAAGAAAGATGGTTGAACGCGAAGCATTCACCCAATGCAAACTGAATCAAAGTCAATGTCCAAAGCCAACGTCCAAGCAACGAATCCTAGAAATGCTGAGCGACCCGACGCTATGCATACGTGATTTGATTGCTTGTTTAGGATTGTATTTTTGAACGTTGAAGTTGAATGAAGACATTTCGTTAAGTTGCATAGCCTTTCTTTTACATCATGTAGCCGTTGATTGCACTCACACACTCACACTTTCACGGACGACTCTACAATTGCACAGTATTGCCTTGTGATCGCTGTGGTAACGGTCAGAGGCTCTGCCATCATATACCGTGACACAGCCTGCTTGCAAGCGTGAGATCAATGTAGGAACGGTGTTGCGTCGTGGGTCTTTGTAGCGTCTTCAGTTTCAATGAGTAGCGATCTAGCATGAAACTACTCTCGAACCATTTGCCGTGCTCTTTCGCCACATAAATGTTAAAGTCACCGCACACGAGGATTGGTGTACAATGTGGCTTTTAGGCTTTCATCGTTTTTGCCAGGAACCTTTCCGCTTCACAACGAGACGTCTTCGGTCTGATGTACACGCTGACGATCACAAGACCAGTAGGCATCTCGACTGCACAAGCGTCTCCCCCATGGCTTCTGCATGCCGTTGCCGACACACACGATCGGCCTTACGAGCGCGATTGCGCTCGCACTTACGTTCGCGTACGGCAGCCTCTTCTTGTGCCGTGTGCTGCACACACGGCTTGCCCATGGTGACAGCCGAGAATGCATTGCGGGACGCGCGTAATGCAGTGCAGATATATAGAGGCCATCTGGGTAGCGTGGCATTCAACCATCTTGAATTAAAAAAGGGGCTTTTGATTTTTTTTCCCAGATTCGTTCACGCGCACTTGCTGTCTCCGATAAGCAGGGAAGTTCAGTTAATCGAGACAGGGGTTTAGCAGTGCAGCGCTAAGCATAGCTCCTTAGCCATCACGGCGGGTGGGCGCCAACTTACAATAAAGTTCTATGGCTGGAACTGCTCATAAGAGGAGACACCAGCCAAGCGTGAAGTTGGACATATCACGTGAAGACGGCATGACAACATCAAATAGCAGTCACGAACCAAACGCTATATAAATTATGTCCCTGGCTCCGTGACGCATACTTCTTTCTCATTTCCTAATATCTCGAGCGCACAGTCCATGAGCGATATTTTTTGGTGATGCGAATAAACACTGCGGTATTACGAAATAAGGTGACATGTCCTCGTCAATATGCAAAACCAGTTAGTACGCTGTTGTAGAAGAAGAAGAACAACAACAACCACAACTTTATTGAAGAACAAAACGCTCAATGGGTGTAGCCCCTAGACAAGGGCCCCACTGGCTTCCGCGCGCCGTCTTGCTTGTCGGATGATGGCCCTTTGGGCCTCTTCCTGTGATCTGCACAGCGCCGCCTCCCCTTGTGTATGCTCAATAATTTCTGTGTTTGTATTTTGTGTATATGCCGTGCATGTCCATGAGATGTGGCCTGAGGTAGGCGTGGCCTTGCACCATGGGTATGTATCCGTATATCTTCCGGGATGAATTTTATGGAGAATGTGCAGGTTGTTATATGTATAGGTTTGCAGCTTTCGCCATATAAGCTGTTCGACCTTACTGAGATTCTTATCTGGGGGTGGTAGTTTAGTTTAAAATTGCAGAGTAGTTCTTGTCAGTCGGTATCAGGTCGTCAGAGGCGTCCTGTGAGCACCCGTGGTGTGTAGCATGCGCACTAGCTACTCTGTCAACCTCTTCGTTTCGCCTGATTCCCTCATGAATGGGTACCCATAAAAGGTGAAATTTGGCTCGGGGTTTTCTTTCTCGTATAATCCTATGGGCTGCGGGGCATATTCGTGCCCTGAGGTCGCGTCTGCATGCCGCTTGAGAGTCTGATAGGATGGTTATTTGTTGTTGGTTTGGTTCCCTCGCTTTGATAGCAAGGGCTATTGCGATTTCTTCTGCTTCCACGGTAGTGGTGTTGTGAGTGGAGGCGCTAGTGATTTCTCTGCCCAAGTAGTCAGTGACAACAGCTACCGTTCTTTTCTGCCTGCCTGGGTATCTTACTGCGTCCACGAAGCGGGAGTTTGGCTTGTCTCCGTGCGTTTTCTCAATGTATGCAGCTCTGTCTTCTCTTCTGCCTGCATGTAGTGTTGGGTCCATATTTCTGTGTAAGGGCGCCACCTTGATGCTGTTTCTGATTTTTGTGGGGATGGGTTTGGCATGGTTGTGTTTTTCTAGAAGCTCGTGATACACGAGTCTGCCAAGGAGTTTCCTACCCGTGCTCGTTTGTGCAAGTCTGTTTCTTTGAGTTATCAGTTGAGCTTCTGCCAGTTCCTCGAATGTAATATGAATCCTGAGAGACATGAGTTTTTAGGTTGAGGCGCATTGCGGAATTTGTAGGGCGATCTTGTATGATTTCCTTAAGCACGAATTGATCGCATTCCTCTCTGTTTTCGTTAGCTGGTAATACGACAAGCTGTAAATGAAGCGGCTAACCACCAGGCTTCTGATTAGGCGAAGGGTGTCTGATTCCTTCATCCCCGTCCTTTTTGTGGCTACCCGCTTTATCATTCTTGCGACGTGTTGTGTTGCCATCTTGATGAGGTTAAGTGGTTAAGTCCGTGTTGGCAGTGTTGATTTGATTGTAGCCACATGCCTAGTACCCGGATTGTGGTCTTCTCAGGTATTGCATCATTTACAAGTCTGATTTCCAGTTTAACGGCAGGGTCCGTCGGGACGTTACGATTCCCTTTGCCTTTCCAGGCTCGTATAATTTCCGCTGTCTCGGACGCGCGTTGCAGCCCGCTGGCTCGCACGCAACTCGATTTCACAGGCAGCTGCTTGTAATCGTTCTTCTTTTTCATGTAGCGACCCGGTGACACACCAGACTGTTGTGTAATCCGCGTAAAAGGCATGCTGGATACCCGGGTTGGCTTGTAGTTTCCTTGCAAGGCCTATCATCGGCCTTGGCCTTGGCCAGATCACTGCGCCCTGGGGAGTGCCCTTGCTGGGTGCCTTGAATGTCTTGATTTCTACTGCGCCAAATTTAATCTCAGTGGTTCGTTGGTTTAAAAAGCTGCAAACATAGTTGTATATCCGCACTTCTCAGTTTGTTTCAGCCAGGCCATCGAGTATTCCTTGGTGGCTTACGTTATCAAAAGCTCCCTTTATGTCGATGGCCATGGCAACGTGTTCGCTTGATCTTGGTATATTTGTCAGGACTTCTTCCTTCAACTGCAGGAGGATGTCTTGAGGTGAGAGCTTGGGCCTGAATCCAAACATAGTGTCTGGAATGAGTTCATTGTCCCCGAATTAGTTTTGTAATCTAGAGTTGACTGTTCTTTCAAATAGTTTCCCCAGACAGGAAGTTAGGGATATTGGTCTAAGGTTATTAATTGCTAATTTCTTGCCAGGCTTGGGAATTAAAACTATTTTAGCATGCTTCCACTGCCCTGCAATAGTACTCTGTTGCCAATGTTCATTTATAAATGTATTATGTGCCTGTAAAGCATCATCGCTTAGGTTTATAATAATGGGGTTAGTTATCCGGTCCTTGCCTGCCGCTGTGTTTTGGGTCATTTTCGCTATGGCAGCTCTAACTTCTTTGATGGAGATGGGTTCATTGAGTTCATGGTGAGCCCCCCCCCCTCCCCCGTGTTTGGTCTCGCAGGGTGGGGGAGATGGGTCGGTTCCGAAGCACTTGTCATATAATTCTTCTTAAGGTTCTTGTTCCGTCCTTGGGTACGTATGGATTAGCCGTTCCACCGCTTTACAGCCCTCGTTCTTGGCTTTGGTTGGTTCCATAATTGCTCTTAGTATGCGCCAAGTTCTTGCGGTACTCAATGTGTCATTAAGGGAGTACAGAAGCGTTCCCATTTGGACGCAACTAGTTGTGGTGCGTACTCTTCCGCTTTGCGGGTGATTTCTGCAATGCATACTTTTAGCTTCCGGTTCTGTTTTTGTCGCTTCAAGACTTTTGTTAGTCCTCTGCGTGCCTCCGAGAGATGCAGTACGTGAGGGTCTATCTCAAGTATCTCAAATGTGCGGGCTAGTTCTTTTGTGACTTTATGCTTTTGTATTGTTAAACGTTCACACCATTTCTTTAAATCACCGATTGTGGTGCTTTGTTGGTTTTGCATCCGGCGGTATTTCACCCAATCAGTAATTTTGGCTATTTCTATGTGTCGTTTGATTTTCCCAGTCCGAATTGTGGTGCTGATGATGTAATGGCCGCTACGTAAATCATTTAGGGTGTTTATCTATTGCGCATCTTCATAATTCTGCGCTATCGTGAGGTCAGGGCTGGTGTCCATGCTCACACTGTTGCCCTGTCTAGTGGGCACTGCAGGGTCCGTTATAATTGTCATGTCGAGTGGTTCCGTTTGTTCCAGAATGTTTCTGCCCTTAGCGTCCTGTTTCGGTTATCCCAACTAGGATCTTTGGCGTTGAAGTCACCTACTATGACCAGTTGTCTTCCCTTAACCAGGCGGGCAGTTTCCTCCAGGAGGCTGTCAAACTTTGTCTTTCTCTGGCTTGGTGGACTGTAAATGTTTAGTATAAAGGCACTATCTTTGTTCAGGCCTTTATATATGATTTCTATTAGTAAATGCTTAATATCCGTGTCGGTAGAAGATCGTGTTTGATTGCGTCAATCGATTTCGCTACCAAAGTCACTATTGCTTTCTCCGAATCCAGGTGTGTGTACACCTCGTGTCCCTGAAGGTTTGGAGGGGATCCGACTTCCTGAAGGGCTATCACAGCTGGTAGCTGACTGTGAGCTCACCAGCTGTATTAAAAGTCTCCTTTTTCGTCGGTATCCACGCAAATTCCACTGCCAGGTTTCGCAATTTTCTGTTATAGTTGGTTTATGTTTAGGCATGCTTGCTTTCTTGTGCAATGGCTGCTAGCCCTGGTCTGGCGTATGGCTTCTCGGCTCTCATTCTAATGCTAGCCCCGGTAATTTGCTTACGGACCGTTTTCAAGATTTCAATTTGCAGAGCCTGGAGTTTTTTGTCAGACTTCACTTCATACTCAGTAATTTGTTGCGTTAGTTGTGTTATTTGGGCTGGCACCTATTGGGTGATCTGTTCTGCTATGGGGGGGAATAGTTGTTGGAAAGTCTCTTGGATTTGTGTCTTGAGTGTTTCGACCGTTAGCCTTTCTCCCTGTAATTTAGGGCGGTTTTCGGGTGCTGGTACAGCTTGCCCCGAAGCTTGCTCTGACTGTGCCGGTTTAGCCTGTGTGTTCTGTTGCTGCGATTGCATTTGCTTTAGTATAGCATTTTCACACTCTAAGTCCCCTAAGCGAACTCTCACGAGTTATAGCTCTCGTTCTTGGCGCGTTGTCTGTGCAGTTGTTTGAGGTATGGGTTGGGAGGCTATTGTTGACCAGCTCACCTTGTTTTTGTCACCTTCTTTTTTTGGAGATTGTTTCTTGTTCTTCTGTTGGTTGGCGCTTTGCTTCTCCTCTTGTTTTCTACCCCGGGAGTTGGATCGGCCTCGGGAGGTCGACCTGGATGGCGAGCGGGTCCTCTCCCGCGAGTCAGAGTTCTCTCGGTCCGAACTGAGCCACCTTTTCTTGGGGGTTCCTGTGAGGTGGTTGGGTTGTCTCATACGTGGTCTTCCCGTTAGCGGGACGCGCTTCAGTTTTTTGGTGCACTCTGGTGCCGCTGTAGGAGAGCTCCGCTGCACAGGGCATACTTGGGCTCACGCTCATGGTCCGCTGGTGGGTAGCGAAGGCCACATTTCGCACAAGCCTTGATAGTTGGTGTTGGACAGACATCCTTCCTATGTCCTTGATTTTGGCATATCTTGCAGTATTGTGGAGGGGGTTGGTAGAGTATACATAGCGTCTCGCCACCGTAGTAATGTACGTAGCGTGGCACGATAGTGCCATCGAACGTCAGCACTGCTGTCCTCGATTTGCCAACCATACGTGCGTATAGTATACGTAACCCTTGCGTCCGCACTCTTAGGTTGTTGATGAGTTCGTCTTCTGTAGTTCCAGGCTCCAGTCCGTGTATGACTCCCTTAAAGAGGTTGTCGGGCGTGGAGATGTATGTGTTTACAGAATGTATGTTGCCTCACAACTACAGCTCGTTGATCCTCAGGATTCGTTGCGTTGTTCGTTCTTCGGGTGTTCTTGCTATGACGATGTTAGAGCCCGGCCGTATCCGCAGCAAGACATCGTCTCCTGTGATGTTTGCAGGTCCGCTACACGCCTGGACAATGGCTCTGGATGCCTTATGCGTCCGCAATTCCTGAACCCGCAGTCCTGGTTTCGGTCTAATAATGATTTTCATGTCATTCTTGGGTAGAGGGGGTGCTTTTTGGCGTGGGTGGCCCCTTTCCACCGTGCGTCGCCTCATAACTCGCTCTCCTGTAGGTGGTATTGCGTCACGGGCCCCGTAGCTTCCTCCTCTGGAGCTAGGGCGTCCCCGTTGTCATTGTGCAAGCGCGACGCGCCGAGCGTGCCCGGCGCGTTGCTCCACCCCTGCCTCGTGGCTGGGGTTGTTGACCCCGCCATTCGACTCGGCGGTCCGCGCTTCTTTTCTGATTTTCTTGCGCGTTCGTAGTGATAATGCAATTAGCCACTGACCTTGCTTTCTGATGTCCTCGGCGTTCTCAGCGTCGATGGCGGACTCCTCGTAATTCACCTCGTCAGGCGAGAGAAAGTCGTCAACAACACTCGTGACTGCCACCATTGGACTTTCGGAGTCCTGGTCCATGTGCATTGTTGTCTTTGGTTGGTCCGGGTCCACATGGGGTGGTGCGCTGCTCGCCAGGTAGCGGTTAGACCACGTACGGGCTTCTTGAGCCACGTGGTACCAGTTGTCAGTGTTAGCGTGGCGAGTCAGCGTGCAGGCGATGATCTTCGATTTCGGAAGAACCGGGGTTCGCATCACCAAAAACTTGGTATCGGCGACATTCTTATGCCTTCCGGTTTATCTGGTCCGATTTCGGGGATTGTCCGTTGATTGTCAGTTGAACGGAGCCGTTGAGAGCGCGTCTGCACTGCTCGACGCCACCTGGCGTCCTACGCTGTTGTAAATATGTTTTTTCCGTACGTGCTACAGTGTGGATTCAATTGAGAACATAATATAACGGTGCGCCAACGATGCTATAAAGTATGCTTGTGTGTATCTTTTTTGGAAGTTTATTTACTCTTCCTCTGGCAATGTGCTGTTTTGCAATATGTTTTGTATCTTCCAGAAAGTCCAACAGATAGAACGAATTGCTGCGTTATACTAGCCAAAATAACCCAAATTTCAGCATCGGAAGGTTATTATTATTAACTTTCTTCGCAGCAAGTTATAGTCTAAATAACGTTTAACCACTGCAAAGCATGGCCAAATTCGGTTCGATACTGCTCTATACTAACCGCTGGGGAGTGAACTTTCGAGATTTGTCGTTGCAACTCGTATCCGTAGCATGATCTTGACTAGTAGCGCGAAGTGAACACGTATCCGTAGCTTTATTTATGCAGCACAACTTGAGTAAAATTAGGAGCTCAATATACACATTGCGTTTACCTTCACTACCGGTCTTGGTCAACCTATTGCATTATAATTGAGCCGCAGGATCGTGCTTTGTTTCGAAAGCTGCGGAGACTGGCTTAAAATTTATGACGTGATGTTTTGCGATTGTCAAAAGTTCGAGGTTGGGAGTCTTGTCCATGACAGCTATAGCGTTATCAAAAAAGAAAAAAAAGAACTATGTGTCCTTGTAATACGAAGTATTGCAAAACTAACATTTAAAACTAAGCTCAGACTGTAATTTATGAATCCAACGCTATAATGCTAAGCGATTCAAACGCGATGTACTGGGAGCGCATGGCGGCCGGTGTTGTTGAGCCACCGGTGAGGGCTGGATCATCGCTGGGGCGAGGGGGGGGGGGGGGCGAACTACAGCCAGCATGCGTCACCAAGACCATCGCTTTCATAATATACCATAATGTATCAGCTATTTGTCATCAGTGTCCACCAATTGCTCAAAAAGCACCGGCAGCCATGCGCTTTGGGTATCGGCTTTCATTCACTGAGCACTGTTCTGCATGTCTGCGCAATGGAGCCCCAATAGCAGCTCTGTCATTAGAAACGTAGGATACCTATATCTACTTCAAACTAAAAGCTTCGCTTTATTTCATCCCTATTTTCTGGTAACTTCCGCTGCAAAGAGAATGAAATGTGGTTCTGCGGAATGTGACATGCAACACACGTGGCAGTACACATGACAACTATTGGAGCAAAAAAATTCTGCGCGGGAAGAACATGTGCAAAAGATTCAGGCCCAAGTTCTGTTTGCTCACTGTTTTCCTTGAAAACTATATAGGCAACCAGCTCTGAAACATCACGCACCGACATCAAGCAACCTTTGTGAAGCAGCCTGTCGAAGGGTGGAAACAGTTTTCAGTAGCACAAGCCGCAATGTTCACCGCTAAGCTAGAAAACATGTGTCCACCTTGTGACCCGACTCGTCACCGGGATGCTACAACACAAGAATGCATGCGCTCCTCGCAACGTGCCTGGTTGATAAGAGAGTTTGACCGCACGTCTGAAAACATCTTGTTTACGCAGACATTCATACAGGCGCTCGTCTGTTATCGTTTCAAATGTCGTGTCATCTTCGTGGCCTTCCTTCCCCACGGTGTCGGCATATTCCGGTCGTACACTCAAACTTCCGTAGCTCCTCCTGGCCGGCGCTGGCCAGGAGGACCAGCGACACCACAAGCCACGATTTCTGTTTTCTATGTGCCTCTTGCATCTTACGTCTCTGTTGAAAAACACAAATGCGGAAGCAAGAGACTGCTTCCTCATATTTCCTGTTGAGGCGTTGAGCTAACATTTGCCTGGAATCGCTTGTGGTTGAGAGGTCAGCAACTGTGAAGGTGTGCTGCGCTGGGGTTTCCTTATGAGACAGTGAAAGAATAAGCTCTCGTTTGTTTATCGGTGTGCCTTACTCTGTGTCTGTTTTAAAAGCGCACCCCGCGCCACAGGATACAATGCCAACTCGCCCAACAAGCAGTACATAAAAAGGTGCTTGCATAATGTATTAAATTTAATGCGTTGCGAAGGCACCTTTGGTTAAGTATCGCGAAACGTTGAGGAAAACCTTAACTGTCTTTCAGCTACTGCCGCAAGTCTTGCAGAAAGCGAGAGATTGAATACGCGGTCATTTCTTTCTTTATTTTTTTAATGCGGCGGTGAAATTACAGACACTGCGGTGGGAATACTCTGCAGCCATTAGAATTAAGCACCGCCGATAGCACCGCGTAGAAGCGTAAATCCTCACCGTCGCCTCGGAACAATGCGCTAACGAGGCGTACTGAACGGGGTCAAACAACGAGGCAATCCCGACCCTGCTATACCCGATGCAAACGCCGAAAGATTTCCCCGCAGACACTTCGCGCTCCCGTGTGACAAAACAACGCCACCGTTTTCTATAATCGCCAACCTCCTACGAGATAAGGAAGTAAGCGATAAAGAATGAAACAGCTCACAGGAACACAATGAACGGCTGATATGCGCTTCCGAAGGTGGTGATAGGGTATGTACGCCCGGCGGAAAACGTTTACGAACCACGGGATCTCCGAAAACGTACCCGAGCAGCCTGTAGCAGAAGCTAGTAAAACTGCATACTACAATGTTGTTAGCATATTCTAGTCGAGGCCCGAAGTGCAAATACCAGGCTGCGTTGTGAGGTTGCGGAGATATTCAGCTTTTTCTCAGACCTCGTGCCCTGCAATATTTTCTCACCGGGTGTGCTTTACGAGGCCGATCGGGCACGTTTGCTCTGTTGATTCCCTTCGCCTCATTTAGCATTCCTGGTTTTACGTGCGCTTAAACGGTTAGAGAGCAATTCCTGTAGTTTCTTTTTTTTTTTTGCACATCAGATTCGAGAATAATGTGACAAATCGCCATTCACCGCAGATCCCATAAAACGACATATTTCTGTGTTAGCAACGCCACGCAAATTTAAGAAAGCATGCGTAAAGGTCAACGAGCCGAAGTACTTTCCTAATTAAAGGTACATACAGGCTGATCATCTTTAAGTGTTATGGAATTCTCAAATATCGCCTGTGGCAGATAGCATAATTCTTGTCCTTGAGCTGGATTATTCGAAAAGGTGGACATTACTAGCATGAGAAATCGAAACACATTAAAGTAATAACAAATTCACTAATTGACTTAATTATTTACTTTAGGGCACAAATTACAATTAACTGATTGTAGCCAATGAGCTAGCAAGACGTATCCATTTGAAATAAAATTCCAGGATGACACCAGCCTCGATATATTATTTTCCAAAGTGTGGAACGAAATACATGGGCGTTCCAGTTACTTTTGTGTTTCAATGGATAAAAAAGACATTTTGTTGAAAAAGTAAATGGAACAACAGTGCATTTTTATGGCAAGTTGGATGGTGCATATCTCCAAACTGGCGTCATTTATGAGATTCATTCTAAGTGGATATGCCTTGCAAGCTCAGTGGCTACAATTGGTAAATCTGAATATGTGCTGTTTAGTAGTTCTTTCAAAAATAAATAGTGGATATTATGAATCAGTTGAATATGCGTTTCGATTTCTCCTGCAAGTAATGTCCGCCTCTCTGAATAATCTAGCTCAAGCACAAGAATTACGCGATCTGTGACAGCTGATATTGAAAAATTCCATAGAACTTAAAAGTGATCATCCTGAATAGGACATTTTAAGTTATTAACGAGTGTTCCCTGCTTGCTGTTTTATTTCACGGTGAAACAATACAAAACATAGGAATAATCTTTTGCAGGTCGGACACGTGTTGCTTGTGACGGTAGCCTTCATTGTACTTGCCTAGAGGTCGGATGACGCCGACGAACCTTTAATTGGTGAAGCTCAGTTTTGAAATTCGATAGCCTTTAGGCTTGAGGTCGGTTTTTATCGACGTAAGAAATATCAGGAGAGAAAAGAGGATGGAGGGAACTTGAAGCTCTAGCTTACACTTTTTTTAAACAAATTAGGAGAGCGTGGTTTATACAATCTGAATATTTTAACGCATAGTAAGCGTGAAACGCGCTCCTTGGCGTCGTAAACAACATTGTTTGGAGCACCACGTGACTCAACATACGCGTTGTTTTCTCCACCCAAGCGTGACGCGGGTTGTGAAAGCCGACATTTGCTTTTTCTTTTTTTTTTTTTACGCGTGACGCAATATTCCTTGCGTGAGAACCGGAAAACTCAGGCTAAGAAAATGCTCACGCCGCCTGTCGCGCTTCTCCTCATCACGCATATATAAATCCTGATACACATCCCTAAGGGAGCCGCGAGACGTGGCCGTTACTCGCTTGTGATTTGCTGATGTGATTAGTGCTTTCTTTCTTTGTTCATTTCTTTTTTCATGCAAAGGCACTGAAAGGTGGCGCTCGCATCGGTAACTTTGGCAGGAAAACGATATCGGAGCCGTTGGAGCTATTGGCTGTGTAGCATGCACTTTTGCTTCGTGTCTGCCTGCCTTTCAAGTGTGTACTTTGCAGAGTGCTCGCTCTGTGATGGCAAAAGTGGCGAAGAAGGAACAGCGTTATGAGCAAATTGACATCGGTTGACCTGCGTGGTGTGCCGCGCGGTAGGTGCAAGAACACCGAGTATGACTGCCCAGAGTTGTCGCGTTACACGACGCCGCTCACTACGAACTACAACACAGCGGCCGGATGGTGCTCTTACTGCAGGCACTCACCTGCTTGGAATAGCGGGGTAAGCAAATTATTTTCTAACGTCTTTGCTCATTACATGTTTCAGAACTATTTTTCGAACAGCGACGTTTTTAGTGTATTGCGCAGATATTCCTATTGAGCTCTGAACTTCGCATTAGTGTCCGGTCAAGTTCTCTATGTAGCTTCTGTTTGACTCGGGTTGTGTGGTCGACCGAGAAAGTTGGCCATAGAGAAGGGAGGAGTGTTGCTCTTGCTGCCATGGCTGTGAATTGCTCCTCTCGTTCGCCGTTCGGTTTACGCCGGTATAGACGTCTTGCGCTCGTCAGCTTTCGCTCGTTGGCGCCGAATTTCGCGGTTCGCGTCGGTGGCCATTTTCGAGCGAGGAGGCGCAACACTGGCGGTGAAGGAACCGCCCTGCTCCTCGCGCGTGGGGGTAAAATGCGCCTGCTCCCTCCATTCTTCGCAGTGCACCTTGAAAATGAGGAAAAATACTGTATACCGCCAATTCCCACAGTCGACGCGCACGTTATATAAAACTCGTTTGTACTTTTCTTGCTGGCCCACAATACCACTGTAATTAAAAAAACAAAAGCCACGAAGTTTTTCTGATTAGGCACTATAATAGGTGTTCGTGAAGTTCAATTCTAACTTTTCTCTTTCAGCTCGCCTTCGAAAGTGAGTTGAGATTTTCAAACACTGCCGAAGATAATGTAATACGCCCCAGGAAAATCCTACCAACAGTGGCGACGCTGCCATCTCTAGCGGAGCCACCATACACAGGCGTCTACACGTTCCTGCGGCCAATGCTAGTAAAAAGCGCCCTAATTTTAGCGGTGAGTAAAATGTTTTGTCACAACCAATGTTTCAGAGGCAATCCAAAACACCTTCATTCTACTAACACTACTCAGTTTTGAGCCGTGTATAATGAAGATTTAACGCCGCACTCGCAATGCGAGGCTTGTCGATAAAATATTTTTATGAATTTGTAGTTCTCCAGCAAGTGAAATTTATCAGCGCTTCATTTCATCAAGTTCCACTTTATTTTGTTAATTTTATCTTTGCCAGGTTCCACGCACGGACATCTTTGGCCTGTGCATTGTATGGGGCGACGTGAAGCAGCTGGTATGCGGCAAAGAGCCTGAGAAATCGTGAAGCTGCAACCGGACAGATCACTGGAAAAAAGCCTTGGTGCTTTCTTTGTGTGCGTAATAGGCAAAGGACGTTATGTATCCGGCTGCTTTCGGGCAGTTGCTAGGCTTCGTTCAAGCAGTTTTGAGATGTGCCGGCATCGACGAAATTCCATGGGCGCAAAAGAAGGCTACGCGATTTGTTGAAGCTACACTTCGTTTGAGTGAAGTACATAGCAAAGTTCACTCGCCGCTTCAAAGCGACATCAAGAGTTCCTCTGGAGGCTAATTTATAGTGTCTTTTCTGCTCAGGTTCTTATATACTATAAGGAAGCATTCTTGTAAGTTATAGTGAATAAAATGTATCACACAAATTTGAAATTCGTTTAAATTTCTTGTTCTATTTTGCTCATCAGCTTTGATTCAAAACGTAAAGCCTCACAGCAATGCTCAAAGAATTCCTCACTTAATTTTTTTGACAAACGTGTAGGTGATGGTGCCGAAAGAATGCATATCAGAGGCTTAACTGTAGGGTTCGTTGGGTGCAGTTGTGCAAGATCCTTTATGAAAGTTTGTCTTGCAATACCTTAAACAGCGCTTGTGTTTGTCACAACCGAAGTTTCAGAGGCAATTTAAAACGCCTCCATTCCACTAACACTACTCAGTTTTGAGCCCTGTATAAACAAGCGTTAACGCCATAATCGCAATGTGAGGCTTGTCGATCCGTGACTGCAACCTTTCAAACGCTTACTGAAGGGGAAAGAGAGGATTTTCACTTATTTGATGCGGCATTCTCCTCCTCTGTAAGGTACCTTTCTGACCACCAGAAATTATTTATAAAGAAAGCTGAAAGAAGATATTTGCTGCACCGCATTTATGGGCGTGGCGGCTGCTTGGAGAACATACTGATGCCCGCCATTAAATAGCTAATTACAAAATCAACTATCAATTTTCACTCTGCACATGTGCAAACTAAAACACTGCAATGCGAAAGTATAACATGCGCTTGCTAGCTGTACTATAAATGCGGAATGCGGTTTATAGTACATAGTAAGCATAATATAGGAGACGAGCTCGCATATTGCACCGGCTACTCTCCCCGTCGTACCTAACGGCACATATTGCGTGCTTACGCACAGCTCAAGGTCGGCAATGAGTCATTGTACCTATCGACGTAACGGAATCAGTGGTCTTTCATGAAGCAGGTCCTAAACGATGTTGAAATGAGTTTATAACCACTGCCACTGTTTTCGTTAGCTAGGCTCTCCATATATGACGTTAATACGAAATTACAACGTTTTAACGAGAGCAAATGAATAACTATTTATTACAACGTTCAGGCCCATGCTAAGGTTGTAAAGGCGAAAACAATCACTAAGCATAGAAAGGCTACTTTCTTAGTGTTTAGAAACCTACTTGTTCTTCAACATATTCGTGAGAAATCGTATTGTTGTGAAAGGATGATCGCTCCTGGCAAGATACCGTACAATTACGCATTGCTGGTCTTTATCTGTGCGTAAGCACGCAATATGTGCTGTTAGGTACAACATGCAGACAGTAGCCAGTGAAGTAATGAAAGCTTGTCTCTTATTTTATACTTACTACCTGTACTATAAACCGCATTCCGCATTTATACTACAGCTAGCAAGCTCATGTTGCGCTGTCGCATTGCAGTGTTCTAGTTTGCACATGTGCAAAGTTAAAATTGAAAGCTGATTTTGTAATTAGCTATTTAATGGCGGGCATCAGTACACTCTCCAAGCAGCCGCCACGCCCATAAATGCGGCGCAGCTAATATTATCTTCTTTCATCTTTCTTTTTAAATAATTTTGGACGGTAAGAACGGTACCTTAAGGAGGAGAATGCCGCATCAAGTAAGTAAACATTTTATCTTTCACCTTCACTAAGCGCTTGGAAGGTCGCAGTCACGGATCGACAAGCCCCACATTGCGATTATGGCGTTGAAGCTTCGTTATACAGGGCTGAAAACTGAGTAGTGTGAGCGCAATTGCATCGTCGAGAAAAAATTGTGGCCGATGAGATTTCCAACAGTGAAGTAGCAAACAGGCAAAATCACTTCTATTTCACGATCTTACATGCACAGTAGCTCCTAATTAAGTCTACGCGTAAATATACAGTATGAATCACACTTGTACAGAGTGGTCGAGTGGCCGGCTGTGGACGGCGCGAGCATATGCAGCTGCTACCTCGCGATTGCTTGCTCGGTTCCACTTATGTTTGTCCTATAGCGCATGGAACTAGCATGTGGCCGGACCATGTGGGACGCCATTGCGGCGTTGGCGTGTGCTTTTTGTTACGCTAAAGACGATGGCCTTATCCTCCAATTCACCACTCAAGAGAAGTGTGACGGAGACCCTACGCACATGTATTCGTTGTAGAGGGCACGACGTAAGTGGTTTACATGATTGCGGCGTCTTGTGGGAAATGCAACAACGGCCAAATTACCCGCATCCTTAGTGATCGCCTAACAAAACACGGGACAGCGGCTAAGGCATTGGGGGCACATGACCATTCGAATAATCTTTGCTGTAGGTGCGCATTCACTTCAGTGTTGTAGCGCATGGGTGTTTTAAGAACACTGTTCAGGCAGTCACGGAAATATTCGAAGTGTTTGGTATCTAAAAAGCGGAGAACGAATGCGTAACCGCTCCTTCGGTGGCTCTCTGCCCCAAATTGATTAGTAATCTCGAGAAAGGTTTCAGAGTGATCATGAGTAATTTGATCGACAGCATGTATGTTTAAAGAATGTGTCTCTGCTCTACGATGATTGCTCACTGCGTAAAGTATTCGGTGACAAAGATTGCAATGTGATGTGAGCAAATGCACGTGGAAGTCTTACATGTTTGCGCTCGTCCGTTGCATATCGTTGTGATAAAGGATTGGGAACGTTGCTGGGTACTACTAAGTTTTGTTAACGCGTATATTGAAAGCACAGTAAAACGAAATGATTTTAAATTAAAGAAAGACGATTCGAGGGAGCGTTCTCGTGGGGAAATACGTTACAGCATTTAGTCCAATAGCAATAATATCCTCGTTTCTTAAAGAACATCAAACCAATTGTAGAAGATCGTTTGCTGGGACCAGTTGAGGTGATGGTCCATAACACAACGTACTATAAAGTAATGAAGAACTTCACAGCAGATATCCCCTATTAGATAAATTAGTTCCTAATGCTCTTTGATACTTTCTCATGAGTAGTGACCTTCCAATTTATTTCGGAACATTAATGTAAGCGCTTTGTTTTCTTATAGGGGATTGCTGCGTACCTGTGTTCTTTTTGTGGTCGCTTCACCATTCAGCGGAATATCTATATTGTTCGAATATTGACCACGGATTACGGGCTACCACTAAGTTTTCTGTAAATACTCTACTCTATTGTTTCTTTATTTCTGCTTTCCTTCAATATACACGGCCTTGCCTTGAAACGTTCTTGTTGTTTTGTTATTTTTAATGTTTTTCGTCACCAAGATTTTGTAAGGGCCCTCCCTTCAGGAGGTCGAACTTCCAGTTTTTCGTAGTTAATAAACAGACAACACGGCCAATGTACAGGCGCTTTCCTTCAATATAACTAGCGCCTTCCTAAGGTGTTAAGGCGACCGCGAAACGCTTCTCGTTGCTTGTAAAAAACAAGACTTCTTGGTGTGAATGAGAAAGCCTGAGCTCACGTTGTCCTCGGCAAGCGTCTCTTAAAAGCATTTTCAAACTAAGAGCACGAAAACAACAAAGGCACAAGGATAGGCATGAGAATTTCACCTCTTTCACCTTTGAGACTTTGTGGTTTTCACGCACTTGGTTTTAACAATGCAATAACAACGAGCCGAAACTCCAACTCTTGCGAGCTCCTAAAAGCGGTCCTCACATCAAGCACCAGGAGCTCAACGTGAAATATACATTACGTGACAACGCCCTCTTTGTGGAGACTTGCGCAAGCAGAAATAGGAAAACAATGGCTTAGGAGAAAGGTGTATTTCCAGGCTTCTTTATTTGAAATATTGTTTGACGTGAAACGTCTTTCGTTTCGTTCAGCATAGGGGTTCTCTTGCTGTTACCGCATGCAACGAAATATAAGGAAAACATGCAATGTTAATATCGCTTATATCTTTGCAACCGTACTACCCATGCGTCTTTCTTCGGCATCGTCGTGTAGACGAAAGTTGCCATTAGTCGATCATGCATAGGTCGCGTGCATCGATAGTGCTGTTGTCTCGCCACGGTTGACGCAATCGGAACAAAATTATGCCTCTCGCTCGGCGTTTTGAGAGGCGCAGCGTGGCCAGCCGCGATTTTCTACCAGCCACCGCAGGCTAAGTAAGGGAAAGCGGACAAATCGCAGATTCCGGCACCACCCTCTTCATCCGGTTATCGATATTCTGTGCACTGACTGTTTCGGCCCCATCGAATCCCTCTCCACTTGAGCGTGCTCCTCGCCTCTTGCCAGTCAATTAGATAAGACAAGCCGCTTAGTGTAGGCAATCTTATTCGTTTTTAAAGCAAACAAAAGTGACCTCCTATAAACGAGGACAGCGTTTCATTGGTCTGTTCAGACAACCTTGTGGGTCACCGCCCGATGCTTGCGTCGGCGGTTACGCAAATTTGACGTCTGTACATTGGAATAAAAACATATTGGAATAGTCTTACGTTATAGGGCCCTAGACCGTAGGATCGCAGCTAGCTCCTATACATCCTCTGTAACACGCAAAGTAAGTTTCATGTGTCCCACTGCTGCTTCATTGCCGATACAGCCCACCCGACATCTTTTTTTTTTTGTTACGCAGTGTTTGGTAAAGTATTCTGTGGACGGGCGCCCAGTGCCGGAGGTTGAAGCCCTCCGCATACTGGTACTCCATATCCAGAGTGATGGTAAAAACACCACCACCCTGAAGAAACTCGAGCAGATTGCAGGTGCGATTTCATACCTCATTCGCCGGGTTTCAGCCCACCACAGAGGCATGAAGGAGTACGGCCTATGTCGCCTCATCCATGCCTTCGTCCTCAGCTGTGTGCTTTACACAACCCCATATTTACACTTATCCCTACGCGACACTGATGCCCTAGATGCCTTAATACGCAAGGCGTACAAAGTAGCAATAAAACTACCCATTAACAAACCCACAGACCGACTACTCGGCCTGGGCCTCCACAGAACTATCGGGGACCTTGTAGAAGCCCACCGACAGGCGCAATGCATTCGCCTGACACAGACATCCACTGGGCGGCACATCTTGGACTCCCTCGGGATCCGGATACCGGCCAACGACCCTACACTACTCGCCAGCATACAAAACGTCTATCGGGAGCTGCTTATTAAGCCGCTCCCGAGGAACATGCACCCACAACACCACGAGGAGCGCCGCCGAGCTCGAGCTAAGGCGCTCCATCGCTATTACGGCCCCAAACCGGACGCCGTATTGGTGGACGCCGCATGCATGGGAGAGCAAGCGGTTGCCGCCGTGGACCCCTCCCTCTCCCCACTCATCACACTACCACTCCTCCCACACACTTCCCCAGAAGCTACAGAGGAAGCTGCGATTGCCATTGCCATCACCCATACGGAAGTGAAGCCCGGTACGTAATAACAGATTCAAAAACAGCTACCTAAATTTTGCACGCGGCCGAGGCCATGTTCCTGCTTTTCGCTTACTGGACTCGCCCGTTGCACTTCCACCCCGCCATGTGTAGCTGATATGGGTGCCTGCGCACTCCGGGAATCCCGGAAACGAGGCGCCAACCTTGTAGCCCGAGGTTCTATTAACCGGGCTCAGGTGGCCTCCGATCAGGGATTCACGAAGGAGTGCATGCACTCTTTCAGTGATCTGAAGCAGGCTTATAGAGCCGCACGTCAGATCTACCCCCCACCTCACCCATCCCAGACAACAGACATGCGACACTTTGGAGGCGACTCCAGACACACACACTCCTCTCCCCTGTCACCCTATCCCATTACCATCCCTCTTTCCCCACCCCCGCCTGCGCCCTCTGTCCCGAACCGTTCGCATCCGCCATCCTCTCGCTTTGCCCGGCGGACCCTCCCTCGCGCGGCCTGGAGCACCTGACATCGTGGGAGGACTGGGAGACCATGCTCCGCTCTGAGGACCCGGCAACACAGACCATCGCGACCAGCCGGGCTGCCAGTGTTATGGACCTACGGAACATAAACTCTTGAGTGGAGTACGGTCGTGCGGGGGCCCAGGGGCCTGCGTGCCCCGAACACCTTTGTTTGCATAAAGTTTTTAACAACAACAACAACAACATAATGGTTTCTGGATTATTTGTGTTAATATTGTCCACGACGCTGAAAGAAAGCAAGTCCTCAGCAGATGTCAGTTATTTGTTTGGCGTTGTTCCAATACTGGTGGTCTCAAGCAGAGGTCCAATTCGAGGTTCATTGTTGTGCGTACAGAACAAAATTCGTTGAAAAGCTTCCGTAGGGAAGTCGCAAGACAAGTTGAGGAATAATTAAAAGACGTGGTCGTGGCAGGACTGTAACTGGACAAATGAAAAGATCGGAAGCCCCAGAGCTAGCTGGTCTATTTGCCACTTCTGCGTGTTTCAAACGTCATACTCGCCATGAGATGTTTGCTAGACGGTAATATTGGCGGTCGCAAGTGAACGTATTTTGAGGAAGGTTGACAGCTGACGCAAAAGACGCTGCGGTTCCATTCGTCGCAACCACACGCTTGTTATAACCATATTCTCACCTCTTGAAGCTACCCGACAACGCGGCACGGGAAGACAAAGATGACTGCAGACGCACTTGTGCCCTCGTGATAAAGAAAAGATAAAAAAAATTATGGAGATACCACGCACTGCGGCAGTCGATGTAAGCGAAGCTTTCCGTGCTGGATGCTTTGGTTGACGATAATTAGCGGTGATGTTGACGGCTAAAGCTTAATTTCTTCAACGTTTAGGCTAAGACGAGAGTGGCGAGTTGATGTTAAACGCTACCTTGCGTGCACCACCACACCCAGGGAGAGGTTTTTACTTGAGGCGTTATTGTGCGCCGTATTTCATAACCTCTGAGAGGGTTGAGCATAGTCATCGCCTCACATGATATATCGCGTTGATATGGATTATGGGGTTGTACGTGTCAAACCACACTAGGATTATGAGGCAAGTCGTATTAGTGGACTCCGGATTAATTTTCACACCGTGGTGTTCTTTAAGGTGTCCCAAAATCTAAGCGCACGTGCGTTTCCCATTTCGCCCCCGTCGAAATGCGGCTGCCGTGATTGAGATCAAATCCACTACCTCTAGCAATGCCATAGCCGCAAAGCTAACGCGGCGGGCACAGAAGTGTTGATTTGACGGTCGACCGCTTACACAGTGTCTCCTGGACACTGCGGTGCGCTTTCATTATTGCGGCTCTGCTTCTGCACCCCCTGCGTAAGTTGCCCGCTTGACCTATTTGCAGGGCGTTTATTTTTCAGAAATAGCAGCAATGTACAGTACCGTACGTTGTACTTGAGCTTATCCTGTTTCTCCACAAGCGCTGTCGTATAGTAGTGGGGTTTCCTTGCCTTGAATGAATGTGTAGTTTTTATTGGCGCCAGGGCCAGGTATGGCAACGAGTGCCATGCCAGTTTTAGTGACTTCGCAGCGTAGTGATGGATTCTATGACGTTGAAGTGACGTGGCTGTAAAGGGATTATGGATAAAGGGATGGCTGTAATAGGATTATGGCGATGACTAATGACGTGTACGATGGGACTTAAAGTACGTTGCGAAAAATGATACTATATACAAAACATGTCAGATGCAAAGATTGGCCTAAGCACTATGGCCTCACCAGAGCCCTTGAGACACATGGGCCTGGAGGCATGTGCTACACAATACTGCTATCGCAGCCGCATCCTCTGAAGAGAGGAAGCGCTACGAATGTATGGGACTAATAACATGTAGGACAACTTCATTGATGAAACGGAGGACTGCTATGGCGTTAAAAATTGGTTCTTTGCCAAGAAATATAGCCAGGTGAAGTGAAGTACAATAGCGGTATGCCAGAGGAAAATGTTTCATTCTATCAGTTTCGGCTTCCTGACACTCTAGTAGGACGTGGAGCCCGGTCAGCCTCTCCCCGCATCTACCCCATGTTGGAGGTTCATTTTCAGAAAGTAGGAAGTTATGGGTCCCAAACGTGTGTGCTATTCTGAGTCGACAGAGTAGGACATCTGTTCACTGTGATTTTGTTACGGAGGGCCAAGAACCTAACTGTGGCTTTATCACGTGCAGCTTATTATTTGTTTCCACGTCCCACAAGCGTTGCCAGTGGTTTCGCAAACCTTGCTTCAGCGTTTTTTGAATTTTGGTTTCATTATATGCTTCACTGTCAACAATAGTGCATGGGCTTCTGCCGTAAATGTACTAGTTAACGGGTGCAGTGCGCCGGATTCTGAAAAATATAGGCGGATGGCTGCGTAAGAAACCCCTGCATCCGACTTGGAATCGTCCGTGTAAAACTCAGTGCAAGAGTACTTATACTGGAGTTCTAAAAGATATGTGCCTCTGGCGCATGTTTCGTGACATCTACAAACGACACATCACAGTCTATGAGCTGCCACTGCCATGGCGGTAACAGTTTCGCTTGAGTCATAGGAAAATGTTCAAGAAGGGGAACACCCATTTCCTCAATGAGGTTCCTCACACGCAAAGCAAACGGCTTCCTCACTGCAGGTTGGTTTTGGAAGAGCTTAGCAGCGGCGATATCGTTTATGGTTGAATAACAAGGATGTTCAATGTTCACTTGTACTCCCAGAAAATATGTAGAACTGCTATATGAGCACTGCAGATGAAATAACCACTAATTTCACTCTACGTAGAGGCTCTGGATTAGCTAAAACACGTTGGCGGGCTAGTTGGTTAGAATCCGTGGTAGAGTGTATAAGTGCGACTGAACGAGGACGTAGGAAGAAACAGATACAGACACAGTGCTTCACTTTCAACTATAGATTTTTATTTTCGCACGCACCGATAAATATATACCATGCGAGCGGAAACAAACGTAACAGCAAAAAAGAACATTCAGTGGTGCATTTCGATGAACCGTACACGTTTGCAAGGCGTGGGGAAAACATGTACTGCAATGGTCACAAAGATAAACCGAGGAATCGTATCTCCTTTTCAAATAGCGACACCGAAGGCTTGCTTAAGCACATTTGCTCTAATTTTGCAATCTCGTAGGCCTCCACAACCTCCCTCGTCATCCTGCTATGAGCCTTATACAGAATGGAAGTGCTTGGAACCAGTATACAGTTGGAAGTGCTTGAAGAAGTGCAGAATGGAACCACCCACCATGGAGCCCAACATGGGGACGAGACATAAGCTCCTTCAAGAGAAGCTCTGCGTACACCAGCCATACATCGCTGCTATAACCAAATACAGCATAACCAAGAATGGCTAGCCACACAAGGTTAACCCTTGCCGCCGGGAAACTTGGAAGTGATAAGAACTGAGGAGAGGACAGGAAAGATTAAAAGTGAGAGCGAAAGACGAACATCGGAGAGGAGGACAGGAAAAGGCGACTGCCGATTTCCCCCAGCTGGGTCAGCCTGAAAGGTGGGTCAGCCAGGTGGATCAGCCTTTCCCCGAGGTGGGTCAGCCCAGGTGGTCAGCCTTCGTGAAGCAGAGGCCAAAGAGGCGTGTTGCCTCCGCCGGGTGGGCCTTAACGGTCCGAGCACCAGGCATCGGCTCAACCCCCAGGAACCCCCTTCCCCCGGACATGGCTAAGCCGCGCACGGCTACATGCGTGAGGGTCCAACCCTCGTGTGCTCGGGTACGTGGTGTCGCAAGACACCAAACGCCTCCTGACGCACACGCCCCTGCGGGGTTTTCTTGCCTTCTCAAGTCACCTCTCCACCCTCTAGTATATGGGAACTGCCTCTTCTCCTCGCTCTCCTTCTACTCTTCTCTCTGCAGTTCTATATGAGTCCCCTCTGGCCTCGCACGTTAGTAGAAAGGGAAGCGCTTCAGTTTCTGCAATCCTCCTGAGGGGAGTCAGGGATAATTACAGCTCTCAGCGGCTAATGTGGCGACGGCCAGGGAGCTCCAGAGGTCATTGCGCACATTCGACTTGGTGGGGTGAAAACTAATTTCTTCCGTCGCCTTTCCTCTCTTAATCGCGCTTGCGCTCTGTACCACCGCCCGACGAGGTGTGCGCGACAGCAGCAGCCCACAGCAGCAGCCCACAGCAATGGGAAAGTCGAAGGAAGAGGCAAAGAAAGCTTCGCTTAAAAAAAATGAATAAAAGACGATCTATTTCTTGGCCGATCCCCCGAGGTATGTTTGAGTGAGTGACTTATTTGCTGGGCAACAACAGAAACGACTTCACTTTCATGCCTTAGTGAAACGAAATCATTTCTTGATAGGACATGGTCCCGCGGATGTAAACCTCAATTTTCTTTGTGCAAGTTCAGCTAGAGCCACTAAACGTTAATGTACGCGAGGTCATTCCCCTAGACGAACCCTAATCTAATACAAAGATTGAATTTGGTTATACATTTCCTTTGAAAGATGAACGTCTGCCAACTAGATATTTTAGTGGCCTTTGCAAGATCATTAAACGCAGTTCGGAATCGGTAATCGGATCGAGGCTAATGCCCCAATTTAGAAAGACATAACAGGTATGGATATTTGCTGAGACTGATTATCCTAGCCATACAAATTTCGCCTTCCGAAGTTTTCAACCACGTTTCAGGCTGAACTATTTGTGAATATTTTAGGACTTCGCAAACTTCCAATGGGTTCTTGGGCAGCTGCTATAGCAAACCGATTCTCTTTGAGTGCCCACATTGCTTGGTTCATCTTCAGAAACCACAGTATTGAATATATTTGAATCATAATTCCCAGAAAACTTACGATTAGGGAATTAGCTATGGGTATCAGGTCATCGTGGCTTCTTTGCAAATAAAATGGACCTTCGCGGTCTTTTTACAGACCACGTTATGTCAGTCTGCCATTTCGGCCTTTGCCACTGCGGCTGCTTTTCGAAAACGTTTTTGTTTTTCATTATTGTACAACCCTGAAAATTTGAACGTCTTAGTTTAACGGCTCAATTTTCTTGACGGCATTCAATGCTGCCAGGCACGTTAATTGGAAATGTCACTTACAAAAGTGTACTGCCGTATCCTACCATAAGCCTTTTCTCTATACAGGTCTGGTCTGGAACTGTCTTCTCTATGTCACCTTTCTGTAACGAACCTGAAACTATTGACCATTACTTCTTAACCTGCGATCACTTTGCAAACGATAGCAAAAAATAATTTGTACTTTCGTTCCGACAATTAGCCATTCCTGTACATTTTCGAAATATTCATTCCTTCATGGCTGCCGGATTGGGCGTCTGCCGCAGAAACATTCGCATAGCCATTTGCGAATAACTCTGGGATGCGAAACAATATTATGTAAATTTTTTGAATACGTAATTAGATGCTTTATGAAATTGCGGATCATCGTATTCCCAATTGTTCTATTGTTGCTATATTTGCTATCTCTCTGTAAATAATAGTTTTTCTTTACAAATGTTCAAGCTCTCTATTTGAGTCTGCTTCACAATTATTTGGAGAATTTTCCCCTTAGTCGGCCTTACATTGCCTTTTAAATTTTCCCTATCCTCTCTCTTTAACCAATGGCTTCTTGACCAATCCCCCGTAGTAGATAAGCGCCATGTAATGACGAGCAAGCAAGCAAGCAAGGCAAGGCAAGACAGCATAGCACAGCACATCACGGCACGGCAATCCAAGAAAAGAGAAAGCAAGGCATAATACAGTAGGGCAAGGCACATCAAGACACAGTAATGAAAGGCATAGTAAAACTACGCGCAGCGCAGCTGATGACAGCTCTGTTTCGTTTCTAAAATAGTGCTGGATTGATATTGATATTTGTAGGCTGCAGTCGCGTGCTTTGTTTGACAGGAATAAATCTAGGGCGCACTTACTTGAAAGTGTATTCTGAAGTTTTTGCTGTTTATACGACCTGCGCCTTTCTTACGCATAGGTTGCTAAGCTTTTATTTTTAGGAAGACACAAACATACCTGTATAAACAGTATTGTTAAGCTTGACTAGCCCTACAAGAATAGCTGAGCTGTATTAGGGCGCTATTTAGACGCTTTCTGCCAAGAGAAATGAACAAAGTAAGCTTTACTCGCACAAGAAAACGTTCATTGAAGTCTTCCTACATCTGTTTGAATTACCCTATGGGTCATTCAAGTGAGAAAAGGAAGTCCAATCTTAAGTGACCCGTGTCTCCATGGGTTGCTTTATGTGATGAGCTAGGCTACGTTACACTCTGTTTATAGCCCACTACTTCAACAAGGATGTTATTAGACAGCCTGCATAAAAGTGACATTCCCAATTCAGTCTTGTACCATTTAGTGCTAGGACATGAACGTAGTCTGAAAAGTGAAAGCGAAACATTTTAATGAACACAAATGTAACAATAGCGGTCTTTTTAGACATTAATCGAGCCTTCAACACAGTCAGCCATGCTCATATACTGCGTGGCCTGCTAGAACTGGGAGTCTCTGGAAGGGTGCTATGGTGGATATCCAACTTCTTGAATTGCACATAAATATTTATTCAAACAAGCGAATAAAAGTTCCTCTTATAATATTGTTCAAGGAGTACCACAAGGCAGAGTCTTAAGTCCGTTTACCTTTAATTGTGTGATGCGGATTTACCGCGGAGAATTCCACCTGCACTACACTACTCTATATATGTGGATGATGTTTGTATTTGGGCCTCTGGTTCAAGTACCAGCCTTGTTCCATTAACTTTGCAGGAAGGCCTAAACACAGTGCACATATTCTTGAAGGAAAGAGCAATGGAACTGTCTTACAGTAGAACGGCTGTGCTGTGTGTCCCCAAATGATATCGAAAGGATTTTCAGCTGCGCCTTGAGGGACAATCTTTAGACATACTGAAACAACACAAATTTTGGGGGGGGTTATACTAGACAGGCAACTTTCTTGGAATTCGCAAATTAACGCTTTCGAAGAACAAATAAACTCAATAATAAATGTTCTTCGCCGCTTAGCAGGCACGAAATGCGGAGTGTAGGTTTATTCCACACTAAAAGTACATAATGCACTTGTAAAGCAAAAGATGGCATATTATCCACCTGTTCTGCATGGAATCTCCGGTTCATCTTGAGAGATTCCAACGATTAATAGCCAGGAGTCTTAGAGTATGCTTAGGTGTTCCTCGAGCAAACTCAAGTTCCTTATTAATTGCAGAGGCACGTCATCCTCCATTTCCTATTATGAGGATGGTTGAAACCTGCCGACACTACTTTCCCGTTTCACTGCAGAATAAAATGCGTCCACTAGTAAGCGCACTAATTGAGAGAGACAGGGTGAATATCAATTCAGTTATTCAAGTGCACAAAGATCTACTACCACATCATGAATTTTCGTCACGTACCGCACAAGAGTGACAGACTGTAACCAACGATGTGTGTGCCGTGTTATGTGCCCTCTATCTCTTCTCACCATCTTTCATCCCCCCCATCCCGCTCCCATGTGTAGGGTAGCAAACCGGTTAGGCTAAACTGGTTAACCTCCCTGCCTTCCTTCCTTCCTTCCTTCGTTCTCAAAAATCGCCTACCCTCCATGGCGACTCTTCACTCCCAAAAATGAATTTTCGGTTAAAGGAATTATTCGCAAACCAGATATGTTTATGCTAGCAGCACAACAACTGGCGTTATACCAAATATGCTTTCGACACCCTGGCTATATTCAAGCGCATAGAGGTGGTTTTGTCAAACAAATAATTTCACAGCTGCCTTTGTCATTCCAGAATGGAACCAAATACAAACTTTTAAGCTATGTCACACGGCGTCATCAACGACAGCATAGCTTTTCCCAATATTGCATTTGTTACGACACATAAATTCAATGCACGAAGGGAAAGAATAGGTCATCCTGTGTGACACGCAGGCAGCTTTGTCTTCAGCAAGTCGCAAAACATGGCGTTACTTTACGAGACACTAAAAAAACTCAAAATAGCAAGTGAGAAAAATCGCACAGGAATGTTCCAATGGATACCTGGCCACTGAAATATTCCTGGAAATGTTGCTGCAGACAAGGCCACCGGAAAAGCGCATGCGAACAACGGCACATATGATCTAACTCTACCGCAAGACAAATTGCGGCACATAATAAGACTAATCTAGGCCTGTGGTTTCAAAGTGACATAATTGGATCAGAACTCAAAATCTTCAGATTTATTAAACATTGACGAATACATTCAATTTAAGATCCTGTCCACATTAAATATAGCCAGAGTGTTTGAAACGTTCATTCACCGTATGCGGCTTGGTGCCACGTACACAAAGCACTTTCTACATAAAATTTCAAGAGCTAATAGTCCGAAATGCACTTGTGGCCATGCGAATGGTGATACACCACATCTTCTGGTAGAATTTCCACGACACGACACACACAGGTAACGCTTAGCACGTGATTTAGTGGCATTAGATCACAGACGCCTCAGCCTCACGAAGATATTAGGTCCTTGGCCAACATACTCATTGCAAACACGAGCGTTACTGTCCCTTCAAAGATTTTAGAAGCAAGGAATATTCTCGGAAGGTATTGAGTGGAGTATTTAAATGTGATAAGCGCATTATATGTTTGTTTGTTTTACTCGACTTTGGTCAATCCAATGCCTGGTTTTCTGTAGCTTCACATGAATTTATTCCGTGATTTCTTATGTGCCCTGATTTTAGTCTAGCTATGTGACCGGCCTTTGTACTTATTTTAGTGCACATATGTGATTGGATTGTGTTGCTGTGAACATTAGTTGACTTTTAGTTTTAGTTGTGACATTAGTGTACTTATGTATCTGGAATTTGTGTTATTATAATCGCATCATTATTTTATTGTTATGACTTGTTCTCTTCTTAAATCCTCATGTGAAAAGGAGTTGCCGGCGCCAATTAAAGGCTATAACCTCTCCTAAATACCATATAATAAAAAAACGCAGTTTAAAGAAAGCATTGCTATTTTCACCAGAAGTTGCTGCTCGCGCATCTGCGAGAACGGGTATGCGAAGAACGTCGTTGGTAGCTTTTCTTCATTTCTTTCTGAAGTCAACAAACAAGAGCGATAACTGCCGTTCTTGTTTGCACGTGTCATTTTAACGCAGACATGGCAGGAAAAGAGTCTGCAGCTTAAGGTCGAAGTTTGCGTAGAAGCTCATTAGTGGAACGAATCCTTCTTATTAGTGCGATCGTACCGGCACGACAAGGCACGTGCGCTTTACTTCGTGTGCTTTTCGCCACAGGGAATGAAGGAAAAATATACAACTCACACCATCTCGGGGTAAAAAAACAGAAATTAAATAGCGCAGCACGACTAAGGTGAGAAGGAGCACTTGCCCCAGCAGTGCCTGTCAACTTTAATGTGGAATGGGACAGTCGCAAATTAAGAATTGCCTAGCATGTACAGTGTTGCAATGTGGCTGCTGGAGTTTTTATTTCCCAATGCTCCCACAACTGCCTCCTCTGCCGGCAAATTCACGACTTACACTTAGACTGCATAGTTTTGTGCCAGTACTGCGATTTCCTTTTTCAACACTTTTGCGGCGCTCAGAATGCGATCCGACGTCGATGCCCACGCCCCTGGCGGCCTTGCGCAAACTAGCAGTGTCAGTCGCGAGGCGGCGGTTCCCCCTCATCGATTCCAAAATGCGCTCTCTCATTCTCCGCAACAGCCCGGCATCGTGAGGGAGACGGCTCGCCAGAACCACCGGCACAACGCCCCCCGCCGCTCACTGGCACAGAGCATCCCCGCCAGATATCTGGCGACTACGCGTTCCGGGTCTCGGCCTCTCGCGCGCGGCGTTGTCCGAAGCACTGGAATGGGTCGTTCTGCTTGCGATTCTTTGGGCGCTAGACATCCACGGTTCTTCGCTGGATGCGTGTGTTACATTTGTTTCGGAAGTTCTACGCCTGCCGCGCATTCTCTGGCCACGCCCGAGGAGAAAGCGACTGACTGGTCACCAATGTCAGGGTAGGCGACCTCCTGACACGTCTACCTCATCCGTCAATGTTTATTTTCTGGGTACAAGAAGATAGCTTTGTCTTTCACGTGAACTAAATTTCACGTGCCAATAAAAATTAGTGTGTGTTTCGAAAAGTAAACTTTGTTTCCCTTTCAGTTGCAGATTGATTTCAGCTTGCGCCCGGACCCTGCTTCTCCAGTTTAGCTGATTTGTTGGGGCGTTTAGCCTTGCGCTGACTCCCGAATTCGATAGTCATTAAAATTAAGTTTATTTCCTTTCTCGCAAATTATAACATACAACGGAGCAAAACGTTTGCGTTCCGATGCTGCTTTTTTCTTGTGAACCTTCACAATAGAGATTTGGTTCATCATTCTTATTCATTTATTTTTACTACGCTGAATCACACCGATGTTCGGATTACTAGATAAGGGGAGAATCAACTATTTAGACAACACAATCCTGTCATGACAGCAGGGTAGGTTGGTTCTTGTGCTTCTTTGTTGGTGCCTGCGCATGGATAGGGCTGATGTGGCTTGTCGACAGGGTTGGAACTGTGTCTTATTTTTGGCTTGTATCTAGGGGTGATGTCTTCGTTTACGGAAGAAAGCACCTGACAGCGACGCACGTAACGCCGGTAGGCAAGTCTACTTCCGGACATAGGTATCTCACCACGGGCTCCTAAGTTCACTAATCCAGTGCTGTGGCCTCGCCTTGTGTCGAAGATTCTCCGTATTCAAGAGGCCCAGCCATGCAGCTCACCACCGGCTTCTTCCCGACTTCCTGGTACTGTATGTTAACACGCGTACATAGTTTATGCGCGTATCAATATATCAATAAGTTATGCGGACTACAAATAAATGTTTTCTTCTGAGATTGTTCATGTGCCTCATTTCTGTAACCACTATTACGACCTAATTGATGCACTCGTTCCTTCGCATTCAAGGAACCCACCCCCTATGAAGAACTGAGCAGCAAAGCTTCGCATACTAGCGCGCGATGCCACACGATCCATGTGGAACACGCCAGCTTTCCGACATACTCGACTGCACTGCCTGCACTGCGCATTCCATCTGGAATATCCCGAATCGAGACAACTGTTCTCTGCCGACTATGGCTAGGAGTGTCTGTCACGAATGAATTTGCTTGCCGCATCGGAATGACAGACAGTGCTAGCTACCTGTGACAGTTGCGGCAGCGAGAAAACAGCCGAACATATCTTCTGTCATTGTCCTCGCTATAGTCCCCGAGACAGTTGCTCGTGACGGCATTGGCACGCCTCAATGACGGGCCGTTTTCTTTGCAGACACTATTGGAGTGCCGGCTGATGTGACCTATACACCAGAAGGCGGTCAAGGAGCTACTGAGGTTTCTCCAGCCAAGCGACCTCCTTGAACCATGTGACACTCCAGCGTTCCTTTGTGTGTTTGTGTGATTCAAATTTTTTTTCTTTACCCTCTGCCACTATTTTCATGTGTGGGCATCCTTTTAAATATCTTTCTGTCTCCCCTTACCTCTTCCTAAGTGCAGGGTAGCAAACTGGATATCTATCTTCCTGTTAACCTCCCTTCCTTTCTCATCTCATCTCATTTCATATATATATATATATATATATATATATATATATATATATATATATATATATATATATATATATATATATATATATATATCCTGTCCATTCTTTCAGCGCTCTGCAAGCACACTTTCAATAAACCGACCAATACCCGAGCTTCTATTATGTCTAAAGATACCTGATATTTTATACTACTGCAGAAGCCGTTAAGTGCTTGAAACTGAACTTGTTTTGTCCGTCCATCTTGTTACGCAGACGACAACTGTTGTTCCCAGCGGCGCTACTCTTTCATTCTCAGGTCGTCTCCACATCCTCAACTTCCCTATCGAATGAAGGCGAAGAAAAGAAAACTTTGTCCACCACGGCCAGCGAATTGCTCAGGCTGCAAACAACCGAAGCCGCAGTGACTCACATGTATACGTAAAACGGCGTGGTTAGCCACATTGTAGGGCCTGTTAGCACGTCTGTTCTGCGTGGTCAAATAATAAAACATGACATCGTTGTACAGCAGACTCAAGAGCACCTTTAGACCCCACATATATGCTAATATGATAGCGCATAATTTATTAACGGCTTCCTAATAAAGATGGAAACAACAAAACAATAAGTGCTACATACAGATATGCGCGAAACGTGCAAGTAATAAAATAAGCTCTTAACAGAAATAACGCCTACCATTGACCCTGGGACTCTTGCCACTGCAGCAATGCGTGCTTGGGAGCTGAAAGCGCTAACCGCTGCACTATCGCGCTTAGTAATAATCACATAATAATAGCATCCCCAAGAGTGTTTGCTTACTCAAAAACCGAACATCTTTTCAACGCTGTCTTTCCGCTATTTGGAAAAGCTGGCTGATAGCGTCCCCTAACCTTGGTCCTCTATTTCTAACACTTGCTTGAAACTGAACTTTATATATGCAGACTCTGGAAGGGCTCTAAGTGTTCATAAGCGCTCATGCGTAGTGTGCAATTCTTTGTTGCTAGTGGGAATGCTCTAGATTTTGTACCAACCTCGTGAGATAAAGTTTGTCGATTGTTAACGTTGAGGGCCATTGTGGTTTACGAAAGAAAGGAACCACTGCATGCGCAATGAAGCAGGAAAAGAACGCGACTGACAATGAAATCTATCCATGCGTCCCGCAGCGCTGCGCATTTTAGGCGGGTCATGCAGCTCGAGGAATGTTGAAAAGGCAGGTGAAGCCCGACAAAGTTATGCGGACGGTGAGACTGCGGCTAAGTTCTTTTCCGGCAGTAGAGCAGGGAGAATTCGACTACTAAAACTGTACATTTTACTGAAGAATAAATAAGCTTAATCCTAGTCAGTATGAACCAGTCTGATCCATTTATATTCTTTACATCGCTGACACTAAGACGCACTGAAATGTTCGCAATGCAGCATTGCAACACACAACGCCCAGCACATCTCTCCCGTTTCGGACAAATGTTGCGTGCCTGAAACTTTGGCAATGCAGGAACTTGGAAAACAGAAACAACATACAGAAGAGTGACCTTTGCCTCGCTTCAAGCTACTCGATAAGGCGCAATCTGAAAACGAAATGCTGTTCTTGCTTCTTGCAAGACATATCAGGACAATACAGGGAAACACTGCTGAACCAACAGAAGAGGCGGTTTTACATTGACAGGAACTTTCTTTTTTCTTGCTGGAATTTTCCTGTGTTAAAAGGAATAATGGCGATCGCATCTAAGAAATATTCCCATAATGATCATTGTGTGCCCCGATCTGTATTTTGCACTGATATGCACCACAATGAATATTTAGAAAGTTGCGTCCTCTGGAGAACATATTTTGACATTAATAGGAGCAGTTAGAACAGACTAAGCTCCTGCTACATATCAAAACTGCTCAACGTTACGTAAGCTAAAGAAGAGAGATTTAATTACTGACATGGGCAAGAATCTGTGGCAGAAGAATATGAAAACTACGATGCTTCAGTGAACTGCTACTTTTCTCCAAATTATGCGATCCTGTAAGCAGGAAATTATATCTCAGGCTGCTGTGACTCCGCAGCACCTGCGTACTACTTGTCAGCGGACATGTCCGGTAGTGCCGAGACTGAACTGAGGCGCTTGGCTAATATTCGCTAAACTAGGTTGGACGCATCATGTATAAAAGTAGAGTGGGTCAGGGCATTGACAAACTTATGTTTTTATTACTCGTGTTTGCGTCATCCTTTGTGTTGCCACGCACCGTTGCGAGCGCTTTTATTGGCGGGCTAACAAAATGAGGCTAATGTGCGGAATCGTCCTAAATGTTTCGGAATTGCCAGTAGTACAAAGCGCCATTGCTGCAGCGCTGCACGCCTGCTGGTACTGAGCCTGGTGGGTAACAACGTCTTGCGCACTACCCGCAGGCACCGGGAAGGGTATTCTGTGAGTGACCACCCATTGGACATGTCCATTTCGTCCGCTGCTCAACTTCTGATCGGCTGGGGGGGGGGGGGGGGGGGGGGCTTGTCTTTTTCTGACGCGTACTCTAGCCAAGCTAATCAGAACTTCAGTATCAGGCAAAATGGACATCTCCACTGGGTGGCCACTCGAAAAATATCCCCCTGTCCCGACGCCATTCCAAAGAAGGCCAACATTCTTGCGCTTAGTATGACTGTTTTCTCCGCCGGAGGGAACAACCGCATGGCGGCGCCGGCACACAAAACGGGTAGAAGGAAATATGAGCTATAGTGTCGGGCATGCGTCATGGCTGGTGTCGATGAAGCGTTACAGGGGAAAAAAACCCATTACTAAACGAAGTAACTCTTTTTATCTTGGTAGGAGTTCGAAACAAACCGTACCATTGAGTAGCGCAATTTCTACAAACTGAAAAAAAAAAAAAACTATAGGTGGCTCATTTTACACGGAAGTACTCAATTGTTTTAGAAAGACGGTTCTTCGCGTTCGCAGTGAGATCGTGACTACCTAAATCCTCAATGACGAGAATGTGCTAAGTAGCACATCATTGAAAAGGGGAGTGTTGTTGGCCAAGAACAACGTAGCAACGCTGATGCAGCCCTCCTACAGTCAAAGCCTATCTGCGGCCGACTTCTCTTTGTTACCCCGGATCACACGTGGCTTGAAAGGACGCCATTTTCAAAGGATAAACAAAGTCGATGCAGCCGCGACGCCGGCTCTACAGGATGTTCAGATTACCGCCTAACAGAAGGCCTAACAATGTTGGCAGGAACGCTGGCAACACTGTGTCGACGCCCAAGGGGCATATTTTGAAATTTTTAAAGTGTTTGTATTGGTATCTTCAAAGAAATTTGTATCCTGGTAATAGTCTTACTACTTTTCGTTGTCAGGGCCTAATTTAGAGCGGTAACTTCGCCCATTTACTCTGTGCTGATTTACATATCGCGCAACAGTAAATTGCAGTCTAATTCGCAGCACCAAAACTACTTGCGCATTCGACAGTCGCATACCCTTAAATTCGTTATTACTTGAACTTAGTTTGTCGCTGGCGTTCACAAGCGCCTATTCATTTTCTATCGGCCCGACTTAGAGTGCCTCAGGCAATGTTTATGGTTGCGACAAGAGATCTTTTGCTATTGCCCTTTTAGTGATGAGAAACGACAACCTCAGCGTTCTACGTTATGCGGACTCATATACAGATCACTCGCAAAAGCTAACCTATTGTGGCCCCGAACTCGACCTTCAGTAGCATACAAAAACATCATACGCATGCTTTTTTAAAGACACCACCGTGAGAGCTGGTGTCTGTGTGCGTAGATCGATCACCTCTATTTTCTTCCCTTTCCTTCACCACTTTTCTTTGCCTTCCTTTGTGCGAGGTAGCCAACCAGGGGCAACCTGGCAAATCTCCCGGACTTTGCTGTTTTTTTCAATCTCTGTTTAACTTGTTTTTTCACACTTGGCAATATGCAACAAGGTGAAAGACTGTACATTTCCCTGTTGACTACTAGCAATGCCCAGCGGATGCCTACGCCATCGGATGCCATCCTTGTCAAAAACCGCGATGTAAAGTAGGCCCCTACATGGTCACATCGCAACAGGTTACTAGTACGTCTTCAAACTTCTGTTTAAAAATCAAAGGAGATTTTGACTGTGACACAAAATACATAATATATATGCGTGAATCTACGCTGTGCAAAAAACGGTACATCGGACGATCAGAAGGGCCTTTCAGATTCCGCTTTAACGATCATAAATACCATGCAAACACGTTGCCCAACCTGCCCATCTCAAGACACGTGCATCTCCCTGACCACTCATTTGATAAACTGAAAGTCACGTTGCTTGAATCTGGATTTCGTTCAAATTATGATAGAGAAGCCCGGGAATCCTTCCTTATATATAAGTTTGATACCGTCGCATGTGGTTTGAATGAATGTGTAGGGTAACTGAGTTGCCTGTCTTTGTAGCCCGTCACTTGTCCCTTCTACTAGTACGTCACTATTCTCCTTTTTCTGCGTCTGTGTTTGCTTGGTAACCTAGCACATATTCGGTGACGTTTTGTTGTCACGTGGCAATTGGTTTTTGCAATTCATTTCGGGGCGTTTTTATGCTTTGTATTTTAGATGATATGTTTGCAATCGTCATCGGTTTATACACGTATCAGCTGTCCTTTGAACGATTCAGATGCATATTGTTCGCCCATTTTATTCGTTTTTCATGTAAACATATCTTCTTTTGGTTGATACGCACATGTTTATTAACTGTACTGACACCATGCAATGTATTCTGATGAAGGCCGGACCCCGGCCGAAACGTCAATAAACCGCTTCATACGCGTGTGTACTTCACTGTGAATATTCACCCGGACCCAGAATAGCTTTCTCCTGGTATATATATATATATATATATATATATATATATATATGCGGCGGTGACGCCGTTGCCGGTATTGATATCGTCGATGCTTTCATCGCAGCTTTCTACAAAGCACCCTATTCTCGGCGGATTCTGGGCTGTAGCTACATGCTTTGGCTGAGGAGTACCATCATATTTGTCCCGTGCGCTGCTTTTGGGCCCCTAACGCTGTTTTCACGCGGAGGACAACAAAGAGTTGCGTCCCAACACACCCCTAGCATGTTAACAAGAATGTCATGTCATTTCTCAGTTGTTAGCACGCCCGACTTGCTGCAGTGACATGGTTTCGAAAGCCAATGGTGATGGCTGTGAACAAATTTCCTTTTTCACCGCTCTACGACGGTAGTGAAGCTGGGAATGGCGATGGGGCCTGACAACAGCAATGGTCGTCGTCAGCGTAACGGAATGGGTGGACGACCGAAATGGCAAACCGAGTTTCGTGCAATCAACTGCTCTAGCATTAAGAACCCATGAGGCAGGCTGTTCGCAGGCCTCGCAAGTCAAAAAAAAAAAAAAAGGCAATGCATGTCGAACATAACACAAGAAGATTCTCTGCCAGGAAGGTGTACTGAAGAGGGTGGAAAAACAGAGCAACGGCATTAATACGCACACGAGCCCAACAATAAAGCCATGTTTACTGTACGCCACATACTTGGTGATCCGCATAGCAACCGACTACGGGCAAATGTGGGCCAGGTTTGATGTGCCCTATTGAGGCCTGTGAATCTCTAAGACGTATCTTTGGGGAGCCGTTTCAATGACGTGAAAACGGTATATGCAAAACAAGGTGGATAAAGAAATAAGCTGATAATTCGTAATGAGCCACGTGTATTCGTAGTGCTTGAATGTGGCGTAGATCACTGAATTTTATGCTTTCCAAAAGGCAGAGGTGCAGGTGTCCGTGACACATGAAGGAGAAAACACACCACACTGCCTAACTTACCCCTCATCATCACTGCCAGCCAGATTCAAGAGCTAGCAGTACTGGTCAAGCGAAAACGCTGACGCTTGACGACCAACTGGAACAAAATTTCGGAACGCGTAAGAAACCTAGTTTAATATTGTGAATATATAAAGAGCCTGCATGCTACATTCGACATTTGAAGTACGACCGGAAGGGTCACTGAAATTTCACAATAATAGCCGTTTTTGATGCCGAAGCTGAAAGAAAAAAAGAAGCTGCTTTTAGCGCTCGCCGGAAGTGACGCATTATCTAGCGCGCACGGTTCCTCGGCATGACCTCTGAGACGAGGGGGCGCTCACGGCTGCTTGCAACGTACCGAAAAATTTCGGAGAACTCACGTCACAGCGACAACCAACATGCGCAAGGGTCGTCTGCAATAGTGCTGTTTAAAAGCTGCTAATAAAAAGAATATTCAGTTATCTGCTCTGTTGGGTTGCTAACATTGCTTTAGTGGTACATACTACTAATTTATAACAAACATTTGCCGAAGTGAGCTTTCGTTGCAGTCAGTCTATAAAGTTTATCGCTACATGCCCTCACAAACTTTCTTCGTATGCATGTAAATCGAATGAAATTGAATATAAATGCCCATAAGGCGTACACGAAAAAGGCGTATCCACAAAGCGGCTTGTCGCGCGAGTCTGCCGCTCCTGAAGCGGAAATGTTGTGGCGACGTGATCCGAATATCTCACTCACAAAAGTGTGCCGTCGAAGGGAACGGAGAACGGGTGAGCCATCTTTTTGTTCCTTCTCATTCTTGTTTTGCTCCCTGCTTGGTGTTGGTGTCATTTTCACGGATCGGTGTGGTCACACAAGAAGCTCGCACATTTGCTCGCCCCAGCTACTCTGTCCAGCCCCCCAGCTATCCTGTAGTGGGCTCACTAATGAAGCATCTTCCACGCGGCTTGCTGTGACGGCATCCGTCGGGCGTCGAGCACCGCTGCAGCAAATAAGCCTATACCAACGGACACGGTCGTCGTCGCTGTCGGGCTAACGGTCGAGCCAATCGAACCAAGCGACTGGAGGGACGCGGCTGCGCGAGCGACGAGCGATGCGTGACTGCGGCGCGACGGCCTCATCACGCATTGATGCACACGGGTGCGCTTTGTCACGTACAGCGAAGAACGGAGGAGGGTGCTTTAGCGAGAGCTCTGGGCTGGCCTTTTCGAAGCCGCTGCGCTTTGGCTGGCGATGGAATACAAACGGTTCACGTGACGGCCTTCCCCAGGCCATACACAGATGCTGAAAGCAACGAACAAGACCGCAAGCTCATGTCGCCAAGATGTGGCGGTGTGTGTGCGTGTGTGCGCGTGTGTGTGCGCGCGTGCGTGCGTGCGTGTGTGCGTGCGTGCGTGCGTGCGTGCGCGCGTGTGTGTGTGCGCGCGTGCGTGCGTGCGTGTGTGCGTGCGTGCGTGCGTGCGTGCGCGCGTGTGTGCGTGCGTGTGTGTGTGCGTGCGTGTGTGCGTGTGCGTGTGTGCGTGTGCGCGTGTGCGCGTGTGCGTGTGCGCGTGTGCGCGTGTGCGTGTGCGTGTGTGCGCGTGTGCGCGTGTGCGTGTGCGCGTGTGCGTGTGTGCGTGTGCGTGTGCGTGTGCGTGTGCGCGTGCGCGTGTGCGCGTGTGCGCGTGTGCGTGTGCGTGTGTGCGTGTGCGTGTGCGTGTGCGCGTGTGCGTGTGCGCGTGTGTGTGTGCGTGTGCGCGTGTGTGTGTGCGTGTGCGTGTGCGTGTGCGTGTGCGTGTGCGTGTGCGTGTGCGTGTGCGTGTGCGTGTGCGTGTGCGTGTGCGTGCGTGCGTGCGAGCGCGCGCGTGTGTGCGAGCGCGCGCGTGTGTGCGTGTGCGTGCGCGCACTACAAAATAACCGCCATTCGCATCTTGAATGCTTTAATTGACACGGCAAGAAGACGAACAACGTTGCGTTTAAAGCGTTACAGCTTGTTCTTTATCTAGTACTGAAACCAAAAGAAAAGCAAATCTTAAAACTGAGACACGTATTTAAAGAAAAACGAAAGAGGCACTCACGTGTCCCATTCCCCACCAAGGCAATTATTCTAAAGCGCGAAAAACGGGTCCGTGCTCTCCATTTCTATCCGCTCACAAGTACCTGTAAGATGATTAGTCGCAACGTGGGTACAGTAGTAGTACACGGAGCATGTGGATACGTTGTGCGTCTTAGAATCAACTATTAAAGCACCTTTTTAAAAGCATCATATTTGATTGCTTCAGAGCATTGAAAATATCCTCGAAGAACGCATGCTGATGTGCGGCTCTTGAAATCCTTATCCTTTGTCTGTGAGCTGTCTGGTGTGTCGTGAATTTAATCAATAAACTTTTAATGGTAAGTATTGAGAAAGGGTAACTGCGATGCTCAACGTTGCTAAAACTAAGAAAAGCACTGGACTGGCACAAAATGTGTCTTCGATTGTTTTCGTTTCACTGAAGAGCACATTGACCTTTTTTTTTTGTAAAAGGGTTAAAAAAATAACAAGGCTCAGCAGCCACGACGAGTGAAGCAGACCGATGAACATAGAGAATCTTTGGCCAGAAAAGATACAGCAAGCGACCGTCCACAGCGTGGGAAACGCACGTTTAGAGAGGAATTATCTAGCAGTTTGCGTACACGTATGATGCTGTGAAATGAAGTTACACTCACAGAAATTTTCTTAAGCAATGCAAAGTTATGGTGATATAACAGCAAGCCGCATGAATACTGGGTGAAATGGCGTCAGAATATACTCAGAAGCCACACTCACACTCAGGCTGCATACTGCGCAATAAAATCGAAATTCGTGACAAGGATTCATAAACTTCTCCGTGGTAGCCGGGTTTTTTTTTTCTTTCAGTGTTTGCTGAAGCAATTTTGGTTACATATTAAGCGTACTGGTCATAGTGTAAAGTTTGGGGATAGTTTTTAGGAGAAGGAGCAACAGAGAAAAGAAAGGCGCCAATGGCAACCACATGTACGTCGGTTTTGCTACCCTGCGCAGGGGGAACGCGGTTAACGGAAGAAGAGAAAGAAAAGACAGTGAGTGAGGCCCTAACAGCACGCAGACGGGTAAAAATAGCGCGAGCAAAGAGAACACAACTCCCACGGGAGGAAAGGACAAGGACAAGCGCTACTTTGTCAGAGTAGCGCTTGTCTTTGTCTTTCCTTCCCATGTCTTCTTGTTTGCGCTAATATTCCTCGTCAGCAATACAAGACCAACTAGCCCAACAATCAATTATACTAAAGGCACGAACACGTGAGGCTGCCGACCAAGTCTACAATCTGTCACTGAAGCCAGCCGACTTCATACACTCTAATGTCCACGTTGTTTTGTAAACTGGTGACGCACGCGGCCATGGTTCAAAAATTTTTGTCTTGGAAGATAGTCTATGATCCAGCCTGCGACCTTTCCGAGGCGTGGAAAACGCACGTTTAGAGAGGAATTTTCTAGCGATTTGCATACACGTGTGATGCTGTGAAAGAAAGTTACACTCACAGATTTTTTTTAAGCAATGCAATGTTATGGCCATGTAACAGCAAGCCGCGTTAATACTGGGTGAAATCGCGTCGGAATATACTGAGAAACCACAGTTTGAAGAATCTTGCGGTCTACGTGATAACGTAAAAAAAAAAAAAAAACAACACAACACTTCTTCTCTTGCCTCTTCACAGTTGCACAAGTCACAGATGGTTGCGTCTGCCATTTTAATGAGCAATGAGCGTGCTTCCATAAAGAAAGAAAGGAGAGGATTGACAGGGAGGTTAACCATACAAGCGTACGGTTTGCTACCCTACACTTGGAGAAGGTAAAATGGGTAATAAAAAGAGGAAAGCGGGGGAGAATGCACACGCAGCAAAGCACCTTGAAATCAGTCAAGCCGAAGCAAGTGCCCCACCGATACACAGGGCTGCCGTCATTCTGCTATCTGAAGCTAATCTTGGTGCTTCCCTATAGCTTTGCCATTTGTTGGGCGTGTTGGTAAACTGAAAGCATATTTAGCGCCAGCAAACAAGGACGGAAGGGAGACGACACCACAGTTAGCGCATTGTGGTGTCGTCTCCCTTCCGTCCTTGTTTGCTGGTGCTAAATATGCTTTCCCTATAGCTGGTGACGCACATTGAAGTCACCAGGGAAAAGCAAGGGGTCAGTAGTTGATAGCAGTGCGTAGCCGTACTGCTTCCGTAGAGCCACCTCCAGCCAAATGCAGCGAAGTGAACTTGTATCACAGTGGGAAATGTGTGACGGCATTTACAGCCTCAGCGAACGTTAAGACTGTGGAGACGCAGTTCAAGACAATGAGGGTGTTCGAAGAAATGTTTGTTTTGGTGTGGAGGTGTGAGCGAGTCAAGCAACGTTTGTTCTTGACAGGGGTTTAAGAAATGTCTGGGCTGAAATGTGGCTGTTTGAAATTGTCGGTCTGAAATGTGACTGGAAGTCTTTGTGAAAGCAATGCAGCAATTTGCTGATAGCGTAACTCGGGAGAAATGACGAATGTGTGCTTTCATGCTATCGACTGTGACAACTTCACTTGACCATGATGGCGTTTAAAGTATCAAGGGGTCTCATGGGCCACCAAGGACAACATGAAATGACGGTTCATAGATAATTTTAACCCCTGCACTTCTTTACCGTGCATCCAAGGCGTGACACCAAACAGTGTCAATAACAAATACCGCGTACAATTTGCACACCAAGTGCCGTTTACACACATACAGCACACATGGTTTGAAACGTTAGGCAATGAAAAGACGCGCACAAAAGTGTTCGAGTGTTTTCTACGTTTAATTTTTCAAACCTTACGTCTTAATAACTCGCTCAACTTTTCCTAGATTTAAGTATACACTTTAGTATCGGCGACAACGACGGTCCATGAACTTAGCCCCGCGATGCACATGAGCTGGAAGATGAAGGCGACGGCGGTTACTGTTCCTTTACAGTTTATACAAAAGATTGGTAAATATCGCGCAAACGGATGCGGCATGTCTAATTGATGGTACTTTGTTGTACCAATATTTCTGATGTCGTTCGCAATACATATTATTCGTAGGTTGACGGGTATGAAAGCAATTAGGGGCTTTAACGATCCAAGACGCTTCAAGGCAAGTGTGGTGGAAGTCACGTGTCATATTATGCCTTACTTACATAGAGGTAAATGTCAACAGCGAAATCTTAGATAAAGGCAGCCATTTGTTATCTGCGGCTTAGGGCAACGTTGCCCGGCGGATTGCAAGGAAGCTGTAGTGACATTTTCTCGTCGCTACCTGGCTGATGGAAATTTCCCCGCGTATAGAGCTCGACGAAGATTCAGTTTGATGCAGTGCACTCGCCGGCATAAGCGAAATTCCCGAGACAGCAAGCTGTTCTCTCTCTTGCCGTACTCACCGCCTTTGTTTGCTTCTGCGTGAAAGCGGAGCCAGAGAAGAGTAGGAGGAGCTGGCCCTATGTACAGAGGCTTTCCTGTGCCGCATTGCGGAGATTGATATGAGGGCCTAATTTCCCTGACTCATGTCATATTTTGGTGCTTTTGTATAGATGAATAAAGATGTTGAAAAACATGTTCTTATTAGAGAAGCCAAAATACACAATAAATGAGTACTGCTTGTCATTCAGTCAGAAAATGTAAACTACGTAAAAATCTGCTCTATCTACTTCTCTCGAAACATATTAGGCAGTATATAGATATATATATATATATATATATATATATATATATATATATATATAATACAAACGTATATGTATTTTAACACAAACGTACACAAGAACTAAACAAGATGCTGTTGTCTGCTATCGGAACAATTGTTTTCATTCGAAGCAACAAACCTATATACCACACGACGCTAAGAGAATGAAGTTCCTTGCAGTACACCAACTGTTCGTTCGGAAAATTAAACCTTGCTCTTGAGAGAAACGTGCACTGCCCTTACACTGATATCATTCGGTGGGAACACCTGCGTCTGTCATTGTTGGAAGAGTTTGGAAAAGTTTATCTCAGATAATACCTCCGAGGAAAGAACAAGAAATTGATTTAGGACGTTTGTGTTTGTCCTCTACATTTCCCATCACGAGTATGAAACGATATGAGGGCTCTTGGGCAAACCTTGATCGATCGACTAGCGGCGCCTTCTAAGGGTGCTCTGGTTGTTCCTGAAAGAACGAGATTTTTTCATTGACGCTATATTTATATAGTATAGGTGGGAGGGGTTGTTAGTTGTGAGCAACTGGCTAATTTTAAAATAAAAAGGGTAATTAGTTGCTATATGAATATTATCAAACGCTCGTTTTCTGTCTGTTTAGAAGAGTTCTGTGAAATGTCTATAAAGTATTCCTGCTGCCATGGAAGATTAAACAACGACACCAAATGGATACTACCAGATACGGGAGACAATGTTATTGGCGACATGCACGAAATGCTCTAAGAACGCTGGTTAATTATCTGCTTCCTAAACAATTACTAAATACCTGTGCTCGTTCTCTTTCCAATCCCCATGCGTTACGCGAAGGGCATAGTTGGCTTTTCCTGATTGCTTGGTCAACTACACGAGAAACTTTGTTTAAATCTCCTTGAAATAGGAAACATGTTGTGGCTGATGTACGATAAAACAATGTAGGGTAATTACAGTCTACGGAAAAAATTACTTGCACAAGCGTTTGTTGCAGTAGCACATTCTAAGACCCGAGTAGGTACTTGGCTAGATGTCCTGAAACAAAGTAATGTATCATTAAGTTGACATTTCATGAAAAAAAAGCGCATCATATGAGTCCTGTTCGCGTAGATTCATGAGCGTCAGTTAATTACGGTCTTTGCTAAAAAATGTTTTCACGAAGTCTTCGAAAGCGCTATATGGCTCTTATTCGCACTATTTCAGCTTATTCGCAATCTTTCCTAGAGTTCTATAAGAACACTACGTGGCACCGAGTTCACATTCAGTGGGAATTAGGACCGTATTACAGGTGGTTTGTGCAGACATTTCAACGTTCTTTAGTCAAATTATGATTGTTGCGAAAACTTACTCTATGCCCTCAGTAAACTAAACAAGGCGCCTGTTTTAAATTTCGTAACAATAATGGAAGGATAACAGGGGATGTGTTGAAAGAGTCCGATGTTAAGTTTATTCAACACTATTTCTCGTGAAATCCGTGCGCTAGCACTGTGAAGATATTTAAATGTGTTACACAATTGCGATTTGTGTCTTTCCCTGAAGTGATGCCAAGGCGAGCTAAGGCGCCTTTCTGCCAAATATTTCCCTCGGCTGGAAACTTGACGTGTTTGAAACGAAATTTTCTTGAAGTTATAGATCCCGTGCGATGTATTGCATTCTTATTACAAGTAGAAATAAAGATGCCCCGTATTGTGGTGACCGAAGAAAGAATAACTTGACGTATAGTAGCTAGGTCACTTATGGATGGAAAGCATGAGTGTGGCGACCGCTACTTTATATTGAAGATGATATTAGCATGCTGCTACGACGAATACAGATCATCATCATCATCAGCCTGGTTACGCCCACTGCAGGGCAAAGGCCTCTCCCATACTTCTCCAACAACCCCGGTCTACAGATAATACAGATAGGGTTGCTTTATTCTAGGGCCGGGGTGCATGGAAGCTTTATTCAAGTACGACGCATCCTTCCCGAAGGTCGCGTGGCGCTTTCCTTTGAGGTAATCATAAGCAATGTGGCTTTCTTTTTCATGAGTGCATGATAGCGTATCGCTTTCCCACAAAAAAAAAACAAAAAAACAAAAAAAAAAACGATAATACATTGGGTCACACATCGCAAAATCATTCTGACAGATAGGCGACAAATATAAGAAAGGACAGCATTCTAACTCTACAAACCACAGCCTGAAGTAACCAGAAACTTATATGTAGGAAGGGGTTCTTGTTTTTCACGTTCGCAGACCCCAGTAAAAGAGCATGAGATTTACATTTCGCAAGAGAGCATCTAATAAGAACGCATACTATTTGCGGTTAGCTAGTCCTGTTTTACTTCCGTGTTCCTCGCGGAGTGTGCTGATGCGAATGCGGGCCTCGACGGTGTTCCCATTGGCTGCGTCGGTACATCACGAGTGGCGCCTCGACGGAAAAGAGTGGGCGAAAGCAAACACCTGCTGACGCTATAGCGCGTCAGGTGTTGCGTGAGTAGAGAGGGCATCGTGGCGATGCGTCGCCCGATGGGCATCACCACGTGCGCCGGTTGCATGCAGTATTGGCACCACAGGTTCCTACTGCTTGCTGGCTCTAGTAGCACGTACCGCTATGGCAAATTACTCGCAGTGCAAAACTCGAAGGAGCGCTAAGCGCCGTTCAATTGGACTAATGATTTCGCATTCACACCTCATGAGAGGTGCTTCGGTATCCTCGGATTTTCGCCGCGCTAGTGTATCGGAATGCTGGCGCTAGCAGAAGAAAGGAGGAGTGCGCGATGCAAATTGACAGGCACCTCAGTAAAAAAAAAAAAAAAAAAAGCAAACAGGCAGAACTGCACTAAAAGAATATTTCCGAGCCTTGTAAACAAGTGCATCCTGCTACTCAAGGTCACACTCGGTGACCGGAATACATCAGTACTAGCAAGTCGCCAAAGTAAGCTAGATGTTATGCATGAAAACAAGGGGCTTCTAAACACGGCACCGGTGCGCACTTTTATCACCTTGAAAAATGAAATTCTCTGGCTGAATAATTACATGAAGATTTAATGATTTCATTTTCCCTATATAGTGGAATTTGGTCGCTTCATATAGTTTCGTGATTGTTTTTTGACGAACACACACACGCGCGCGCATGCGCACGCACGTACGCGCATGCACACGCACGAACCCACCTAATCATTTTGACGCGGTTTCATACTGCACCGAGGTACTCATGACTCATGACTGCGATCCTTGCAGTAGCAAGACAATCTTGTTAGCTGGAAACGCGAGAGTTCCGTGCTCTACGGCAGTGTATGACAGCTGTGCTTGCTGGTAGCACGGCTTCATTCACAATAATAGCCCTGACTGTGCTTCGTAAATCACTAGTTGGTAAATGATTTCTATTTGTAAGCGTTACATGAGAGACCAACCTATGCATGCTTGAGCACGAACTGTGCTACTCGTTTATGTTAATAAAGTCGCCGCCGAGTCAATATTGACTGACACTATCATATCGATGAAATGAACTAAAGCGCTTTCTGAAATGAAGTTGTGATGCTACGAAGCACACAGACTGTTTATATTGCGCTCCAACGTAACCCGAATTTCTTCTGTCGAGTGGGATATCCAAAGCCATACACTGAGGGTGACCTTGACGTCAGAAGGGAGCAATGATGCTTCTTTCGTTGAGAGCCTAGGTTTTCACAATGTTACTAGACTAGGTTCAGTCGTTGGACTCTCCGCATCTGCGCAGACGCCGTATATCGCGGGCACCCTCGTGCCTTGGTTTGCCGCCAGAGGGCGGGAGCGCAGCAAGTAGCTCTACGTCGGTGCAGTTCCGCGTTGGCGAAGGTGCTCGGGCCTTCCGACTTGGAAAATTACGAACGCCACAATTGTTTTCACTGACCCGTTTTTTAATGTTTTTATAGTCTCATGTTTCGCAGATTGATCGAAAAACTTTACTGAGCTGTGAAAATGCTGCTGTATTCCCTCGAAGTGCGCTGTTGGGAGTCCTTAGTCCAGGGCCCCGGTAGGCCTGGCAGTCCGCTGCGCTCTAATAACCACCTGTTGCTGATGAGTAGGTGTAAGTAGCTGATTAGTAGTTGTAATCAGGTGTTGCTGATGAGTACTATTTAATTATTAATGCAAACGCATTATATGGCTCATGAGGCGGAAAATACGGCGTATGCGGCGTTGGCGTGACCACGCGATGGCCCAAAAAGTCAATGGATGAAATCCATAGTTTGATGGCCGCCGTTTTGGTTGGGTAAATACATATTGAAGATGCGCGAAAAGATATACCGACCAAGATAACTGAAAATTTAATGAAGTTTCGGCTCCCCATACAGGACCATCGTTCACAATAAAACCCATAACAGAGACACGGCGTATTTATATACGCTTCAGTACGTGACGCAAGCAATGAGTATTCACCGATGGGAAATTTCTGACAATGTGCACTCGCTGCTTGCATCAGGCCCTGAAGCATAGTTAATTAGACTGTCTCCCTGTTAGGGGTTTTATTGTGAACTGCTAGAATTGGAAAACTGCTAGAATTAAGCCTTTGCATAAAAGTGGAGAGAAGACGTGTATTGAAAATTATCGCCCTATTTCATTAACTTCGACAACGTGCAAATTATTGGAACACATCATTCATAAGCATCTAACTAATTTCCTCGACGAGCATAATGTACTGGCAGCTGTTCAACACGGGTTCAGGCGAGGGTATTCCACATGCACTCAACTGGTCGAAACAATCCATGATTTTGCGACAGCAATCAACGAAGGAAAACAAACTGATGTTATCTTTATGGACTTTCGAAAAGCTTTCGATAAGGTTTCGCACAAGAAACTACTTCACAAACTCAGTTTTATTATAAATAATAAACAGATATTAACATGGATACAATCGTACCTATCTGATCGCCGTCAGTTTATCGAACTGCATAGAACTTGCTCCAATTACGTTCCTGTCGATTCTGGTGTTCCCCAGGGATCCGTCCTCGGCCCCCTACTGTTTTTAATGTTTATTAATGATATTGTTAAAAACCTGTCAGTACGTGTTAAGTTATATGCGGACGACTGCGTGCTGTATGAGAAAATAAGTTCGACTGATGATCAAATTAGGCTGAATAATGATTTTGCAAAAATAGTTTCTTGGTGTGAGAAGTGGCAAATGTCAATTAACTTTGAAAAAACCGTATTTATGAGGATAACACTTAAAAATATCCCTCTTCTATATTACTACACTGCTAATAATAATTTTCTTCATGAAGTCACAGAATATAAGTATCTAGGTCTATGGATCTCTGATAACCTTTCTTGGACCAGGCATGTCGACTATGTTTCAGCAACCGCTCTCCGAAAGCTTTTTTTCTTACGACGCTCGCTTAAGCTAGCGACCCCTGCTACACGCCTCCTTGCCTACAACACTATTATTAGACCAATCTTAGAATATGCAGTAATTATCTGGGACCCTTTTACAAAGGTAAACATAAATAAACTTGAAAGAATCCAAAAGAAAGGAGTAAGGTTTATATATAACACTTACGGGCGAGCATCAGTCAGTGACCTCAAAAAAAGCGGTTTGCCCTCTATTCCTAACAGAAATCGCATATGTCGCTTAAAGTTTTTCTATCAATTAATTAATAATAATCTCAAATTTGACACCTCCAATATCCTTACCTATTCCTCGGGGTACCAAACTAGAAATCGCCATTCTCTTTCTATAACACCATTAAATCCGCGAGTTAATTGTTTTAAATATTCCTTTTTTCCAAGGACCATCAGTGATTGGAATAACCTCACGGATGATGTTGTCAGACAGACATCATTACATTCATTTCAAGAGCATCTGAATTGATTGTTGTTAATTGACCTTGTCGCTGTATTCTCTTGTTGAAATTCTATGTGCAATTTTGTTTTCTTTGTGTCTGTAATTCTGTATCTTAACACAATGTTTCCCACCTGCTATGATCTTGTGTACAAGATCGCAGTATTCATAAATAAAAAAAAAAAAAAAACAAGGGTCCCGTATGGGGAACCGAAACGTCATTAATTTATCAGTTATCTTGGTCGGTGTATCTTTTCGCGCTTCTTGAAAAGACAAGGTAGCCCAAGTGAGCCAATCGAGCCAGTTTGCGACGTCAATTAAGGCAAAGTTAATTAAGACAGTGAATTAGGCGAAGTAAACTAAGGCACAGTTAATTAAGATACAGTTAAGACAGTCGAACCCACGACCTTCGGAGGGAGTCGAACACACGGCCTTTGGTGTTAATTCAAGCGAAGTTAATTAAGGCGCATGTTTAATTAAGATGGAGTTCATTACGGCAATCCAACCCACGACTATTGGTAGGAGTCGAGCTGACTACATTTGGTGTTAATTAAGGCGAAGTTAATTAATGTAGAGTTATCAATACACTCGAACCCACAATCATTGGTGGGAGTCGAAACCTGAACCTTTAGTTGTGGCAATGCTCTTGCATTCATCCAGGTAGGGATAACCAAGTCTCCTCAAATATTATTTACTTAGTCACGTAGTTAAACAATTATTTTATTTCTACTAATAGTTGCTATAATCAGCGGCTGTAGCTGTCAGCAGGTCAATCGGTTAATTAATTACTTAGTTTATACTAACAGGTGCTATTGATCAGCAGTTGTGCAGGTTAGCAATCTTGTCGGTGCCCTTTTAATATAGTAAGCATAAATCCAATACACCTTCTTTCGATATATGCACACTCAGCCCGTCATTCCGGAGTAAAAGAAAAAGAAGGTTGAACTATTTCTTTCATCAGAACACCACATCCACAAGTGCAATGTTAAAACATGCATGAGCTTTGCTCGCTTGCGAGCACACTTCCACATACAAGGCAGGCTCTCGCTGCAGGAACCCAGCTTAAATATGTATTAAGGTCACCAAAAAAAATTGTATGATACGCGCCGTAAGCTCCTCAAAATGCACACGGCATTCAACATGCGGAAGTGCGTCGCAAAAAGCACCGAGACTGCAGCAAAGCACGCATGTATACACACCGCCAAAACAAATGAACAGGCGCGGACCGACATGTCCCCGGCGTGCAGACTGAGCAAAGTGCGACACCACCGCCACGATATGCGAGGATAGGTGGTGGGTCCACGCAGTCACAGAAGTTTGAAAACTGAACCTAGTCTAGTTACGTGGGGTTTCCTGGTGAATCAAAAACACGTCATGCAGAACATGTCACTCCAGAGCGCGCCTATGCAGTGTTACGTTTCGCCTACGACGCGCGGTATAGCCGGCGCGGATGCAACGGACGCCGGGGCTTCGTTCAAAGCGGCGGACATTTTGGCCCGTTCAGCGCCGCCGATACGCCTCCCCGCCAAGCGCGTCCAGGCGTGTTTCAGTGCCACGTGTCTTCGTGTGTGCGTGTGTGTGTGTGTGCCCACGCTTGTCAAAGCGCGGCAGCCGGGGAGAGGAGCTCCCCAAGTGTGAAGCGAGGAGGTCTGTCCGGCGCCCGGCCGGCGGTTGAGTCACTACACTCGTCTCAACATGTATCTCAGCTCGTCCGTACCCGACGTCACGTGGTCTCGTCACGAGGTCTTCCTTCTTGCCCTCAACTGCGAAAGTATAAGAGCAGCTGCCCCCGGACGCCGAGAGAGAGGCTCCGATTTCTTCTGTCGAGTTACGTGCTCTCCCGTCTCTCACTTCGGTCGACCTGACCGCCCGCTCTTTTGCGATGTTAGAATAAACCAGTTGTTCTGTTACCAGTCGACTCATGCTTTGCCGAGACCTTCGGATGCTTCCAGTGCCCCAGGCCGCCAGGCCAACGCTACCCTTGGGGCTTGCGACCCGATTGCAACAACGGGTGTCAGCGCTGAGTTTGCAACAACTCGTGCCAGCGGTGCGATTCCAACAACTGGCTGGTAGCGGTGAGATCGCGACAACGGAGGCCAGCAGCGAAGATATGCGGTTGACTGTATGCTGAGCAGCACAACGACCATCCGGGAGCAGTGCAACGAGCCCTGTGTGATGACTGGTTGCCTGCAGCGGAACGACTGCGCTGAGGTCTTGGCTGCGAGGTTTGGTGAGTGCGGGACTTTCTTCTTCTGAGTTTTGCCAGGCTTTTGTTAGTGTCAGAAACAGAGCTGGTAATTGTGGTTGTCGTTGCTGCCGGGTTAGTTTGCGGCAAGACAATAGAAGGCAGTAGAGAAAGCAGCATTCATAGCAGCCATGGATTTGAAGTCGTTGCGCAAACCGAAATTGCTGGAGCTTGCAAGAGAGTTGGGTCTCGAAGTCTCAGACAAACTCAGAAAACCGGAACTGCTAAGGGCTATTCTTGAGTTAGAAGCTGAGGATGACGAGCTGTCGGAATGCCTTGAGACCATTGAGGAGAGGGAGACGGCAAAAAGACAGGAGCGCGAACGTACAGAACAGAAAGAGAAAGATGAGCGCGAACGAAAAGAACAAAAAGAGAGACAGGAGCGCGAACTTAAAGAACAGAAAGAAAAAGATGAGCGCGAACGAAAAGAACAAAAAGAGAAAGAAAAAGAAGAGCGCGACCGTCAACACGCTTTGGAAATGAAGCGTCTCGAGGTAGAGATGGAACGCGCTCGTAATGGAAGTCAGGCACACGGTGCAGGAGAACGAGTATTGTTCAAAATGACTGACCTGATGCGGCCGTTTAAGCTTGGAGAGGACATTGGTTTGTTCCTGGTTAACTTTGAGCGAACGTGTGAGAAGCAGGGGTTCTCTCGGGAAACGTGGCCACAGCGCTTGCTCACTTTGTTACCCGGCGAGGCGGCCGACGTAGTCGCTCGCTTGAAGAGAGAGGAGGCAGAGGATTTCGACAAAGTGAAATCGAGTCTGCTAAAAAAGTACAGGCTGTCAGCGGAGGCTTTCCGTCGGAAGTTTCGGGAAAACGAGAAAGGCAGAAGTGAGTCATATACAGAGTTTGCGTACAGGCTTATGTCAAACATGGAGGAGTGGCTCAAAGAAGAGAAAGCGTTTGGTGACCACGAGAAAGTTCTGCAGTGTTTCGGGCTGGAACAGTTTTATAGTCGGTTACCTGAGAACGTGCGGTACTGGGTCTTGGATAGGCCAGACGTTAGTACGGTGGCTCGAGCCGCTGAGCTAGCCGAGGAGTTTGTGACGCGTCGGGCTCGCGGAGCTAAGGACGGTCAAAAGGGTGAATTTGGCTCCAAGTTTGAGAGGCCGAAGTTCACACCCATGAGAGCAAAGGGGGACACACGTAGTGCGGATGCGAGTGAAAGCAGTCCGACCGAACGTAAGGAGACGGCGGCAACCGAAGGCGAACGCAGAAAGCGGTTCGAGACGAGGCAAGCACGCGTTTGTTATACGTGCCAGAAGCCGGGTCACTTTTCGGCGCAGTGTCCAGAAACAAAAACAAAAGTCGTGTTTTTGTCCTTATGCAGCACTGACGAGAACATGAAGCTTCTCGAGCCTTACATGCGAGACCTCCTCGTGAACGGGAAAGAGTGCCGAGTGCTTCGCGATTCCGCAGCTACAATGGATGTAGTTCACCCCTCTTACGTAGAACCCGATATGTTCACGGGCGAGTGCGCATGGATCAAGCAAGCCGCTGAAGCTCATAGCGTGTGTCTGCCCGTAGCAAAAGTGCTTATTGAAGGACCTTTCGGAGCGCTTGAGACGGAGGCCGCAGTGTCATCTATGCTGCCCCCCCAGTACCCGTACCTATTTTCGAACAGGTCCGATCACCTCCTGCGCGAGAAGGGGCTTTTGTTTGGTGAGGCTAGTGTTCAGGCCTTAACCAGATCGAAGGTTCGGGAGCTCGCTGCAAAGGCGGTAGTTGCGGGACCGACGTTGTCAAACAATGAGAAAGGGTCAGAGGCGCAGCAAGCTGATATTCAGAGCACGCCCGAACTGAATAAGATTGAGCCTGTAGCGTTAAAGGCACCAGATACTGGAGAGGAAATTCCCGACACGGGAAAGTTAGAAGAGCTATCTGCAGATTTGCTCATCGCGCCTACGTCAGATGGACTTAATAGGTTGCTAAAAGTCAGCCGGTCGGCTTTGATAGCCGAGCAAAAAAAGGATGGCAGCCTAGAAAACATACGCTGCAATGTCAAGGAAGGTATCGCCAAGAAAAATGCTCGCTTTGTGGAAAGAGGTGGGGTCCTGTACCGGAAGTATCTAGACCGCAGAGGAGTGGAGTTCGATCAGCTGATCGTGCCTCAATGCTATCGTCAGGATCTGTTGCGCTTGTCGCATGGGGGTTCGTGGTCCGGACACCTAGGAGTTAAGAAAACTAAGGACCGTCTCTTGCAAGAGTACTATTGGCCAGGGTGTTTTCGGGACGCAGACCACTTTGTGAAGACATGCGACACCTGTCAGCGGGTGGGCAAACCAGGGGACAAATCGAGGGCGCCGTTGAAGTTGGTACCTATCATTACGGAGCCTTTTAGACGGCTCGTTATTGATACAGTGGGACCTCTGCCGGTAACAACCACGGGGTACAGACACATTTTGACTGTGATCTGCCCAGCGACAAAGTTCCCTGAAGCAGTACCGCTTAAGGAACTCAGCTCAGTTGAGATAGTCAATGCACTACTGTCCATATTTGCGCGAGTTGGTTTTCCTGCGGAAATCCAATCAGATCAGGGCACAGTGTTTACTAGCGCTTTGACGACAGCCTTTCTCGAAAGGTGCGGGGTAAAGCTGTTACACAGCTCAGTGCACCACCCCCAGTCCAATTCCGTTGAGAAGCTCCACTCCGTCATGAAGCGCGTGTTGAGAGCATTGTGTTTTGAACATCAAACTGACTGGGAGCTGTGTCTGCCTGGGGTGAAGTTTGCATTAAGGACCGCGCCGCATGCGGCTACGGGGTTTTCGCCAGCTGAGCTAGTGTACGGTCGCTCGCTGCGATCTCCAATTCGCATGCTTCGAGACGGATCACTGCCCTCTCCAATGGCTGCAGACTATCTCTTCCACAAATGGCCGCCTCCTGCGCTGGAGCCTCGCATTGCAACAACATTCCTTTGAGGTGCGTTACAAAAAGGGGAGTCTCAACGGTAACGCCGATGGCTTAAGTCGAAGCCCCTAACGTGGGAATCAGCCTCAAAATTGTTTGTTACTGATGTTTTTCTTCCTGAGGCAGGATTTTTAACATATTGCTTTTGTGTAGTGTTTCAAAGTGATGATGTGCTTTCTAGTGCAATTTTCCGATTTGTGGACGCGTTCTGAGTGCTGCTAAACTACTGTAAGGAACTAGGCAGTAGTATAAAAGGGGAAAGAGCCTGGCAGGGCTTAGTGAGGGTTGTGCCGTGCTTGCTGACTGAGCGGTTGACTTTCGGCGTAGTTCTAACGCTTGCCGGGAACGAGAACAAAAATGTCAACTCTCCCGAAGTCACATTGCAGTGTCCTGTGTGAACCTGAACGAGAGAACGAGGCCTTCTCCGTGCGCTGCGCTCAAGAAACGCCGACGGACGCCCGACTTCGGTTATGTGCATCATCGAGCGACATCCCTCCGGACAGCGGATGCAGTCCCCTGACCATCGGGATCTCCTTCCCCCGGCGGGGCGGTCTGTTACGTTTCGCCTACGACGCGCGGTATAGCCGGCGCGGATGCAACGGACGCCGGGGCTTCGTTCAAAGCGGCGGACATTTTGGCCCGTTCAGCGCCGCCGATACGCCTCCCCGCCAAGCGCGTCCAGGCGTGTTTCAGTGCCACGTGTCTTCGTGTGTGCGTGTGTGTGTGTGTGCCCACGCTTGTCAAAGCGCGGCAGCCGGGGAGAGGAGCTCCCCAAGTGTGAAGCGAGGAGGTCTGTCCGGCGCCCGGCCGGCGGTTGAGTCACTACACTCGTCTCAACATGTATCTCAGCTCGTCCGTACCCGACGTCACGTGGTCTCGTCACGAGGTCTTCCTTCTTGCCCTCAACTGCGAAAGTATAAGAGCAGCTGCCCCCGGACGCCGAGAGAGAGGCTCCGATTTCTTCTGTCGAGTTACGTGCTCTCCCGTCTCTCACTTCGGTCGACCTGACCGCCCGCTCTTTTGCGATGTTAGAATAAACCAGTTGTTCTGTTACCAGTCGACTCATGCTTTGCCGAGACCTTCGGATGCTTCCAGTGCCCCAGGCCGCCAGGCCAACGCTACCCTTGGGGCTTGCGACCCGATTGCAACAACGGGTGTCAGCGCTGAGTTTGCAACAACTCGTGCCAGCGGTGCGATTCTAACAGCAGACGGACTCCGGATATTGGGTGTAATATGAGGCGCTTCATGACGGGGGGGCTAAATAAAGCGCTGGCACTTACTGGTGTTTGCATGTACAGTAGCTGCATTAGTACACTCCTAAAGAGACAGACATGTAAAACAAGAGTAGGCGAGCTGGTCTGTAAGAAGTGAAGGGAATGCATTGCAGCGGTGTTGCTTGTACGTAGCATGGCTGTACGCATATACTTCTTCATTCTGTTATTCTTTCCGCACTTCGTATCCCGTTACTACAAACAACCGGAGCGCAGTGCAACTTGCGGCGCCGTTGACAAGGGAAGCTGCCAAGGGGATTCCAGGCAAAGATCGCGTTACAATTTACAGAAGGGGCCGTAGCAGCGGAGCTCTGAGTCGTTCTTGCTTTTTCGCCGCTTTAATTTCCTCTGAGCAGAACAAAAACTATCCGAGAACTTAGGACTCTGGCTAGTTGTCCTGACGTTACCAATTACGTTTTCGCTTGTCATTTCTGGCTAACGCAGTAACCATCGCTGACTATGTGTCTGGTTCTTCCTGTGCTCAGCCCGGAAAGTCCTGAGCCAGTGCTTGAGTAACTGTATGCCTATTACTTGGAAAAGAAAAAGCAACGTACACGCACTGCCCGTGGTTTACGTTATACCTTGTCTTTGGTTACCGGCCCTTCTAGGACATTTTTTTCAGGGCGTCAGCGTCACGATGAAGTCCTAACAAATCAATGCAGCGACAAGAAAGTACCCCTGCAACAACTGTGGTGCTTCACAGAAGAAAGTTGGTAGTTATGGCACTGTTTCGTGGCTTATAATGTTATGCCATTCTTTTGTAGTTATAACATGAAGAGGCTACTGAAGTGGAGACAAGTTAGGGCACAACAGTATCACAAAACTTTACGAACCCCAGCTGTAGCGAATGTGGTTACCTTGAGAAAAAAGCATGCGTTGAGGAAATGGCACCATTGGTGCGTTCTACGCTGTGAGGGGGGCTAGATAATTGCAATGGGGACCTCTTTGTCGTTTGTGTGTTTCCTACTTTTTTTCTGGTCCAGTTACTTTCGAAGAGCTAGAGTCGCTTATGGGATTTAGTTTTCTCGGGTGGCTGTAGCGATTTTTTAATCTTTACTAGCAAGCTTGCATTCTGTATTTGCTATATCAGAACAACACAGTTTCTGCTTATCGGCGGCGACCGTAGCCCGAAAGCTTAACGTTTGCTTTCTGCCTACGTGATGCCGTTGGCGAAAGCGTTTACCTAACGAGGCTGATTAAAAATTCTAGCTCTGGGCTTTGTATAAATTCTAGCAGTCTGCTCTGGGATCTCTAAACATAAGAAGGGTGAGGGCAATAAACCGTATATCTCCCTCTTGATGCCATCGGATAATTGGAAGTGCAATCAGGAGCTCACTACATAGTCCTGAAAGTTTTGGCGTGGTGTCTACGTTTGGTTTCGTGTTGTAAGCGCAGAAAAGCCCACTGATGGAACGTTTCGCTGGCCTAGCCCAGCACTCTGCGCTATGATTTTACGCCCTTTGCGCTGAGTACTACATTTCAATTTCACCATTCGAAACAGACGCGGAAACGCACGTGTAATCAATTGCCTGACCGTCGAGCACGCGCGCGCACTCGTCATTGCTCAGGGAGCGTCGTTAATATTCTCGTCCACCCCATCGACCCACTTCCGCAGACACGTCCGCGGCCTTGGGAATGCGCGAATCGAGCCGCTGCTCCCGGGGGACCTCGCCTGCGCCCGAGGCACGAGGCGGCGCGCTTATGTTTCTTTTCACGTAACAGTCTCACCCCCATACTCCTCGCCACAACCCCCTCGCACCGATGTGCGCTGTTTTTATTCGCTCTAATTCATCCACCAGTCGCTGCCTGGTATTAATCATCGCTTTGATACAACATGTTTGTCTGCCGAATAATAGCACGGTCGGGTCCTTTTGATACGAGACGCGGAATCTCGCGCAGCGCGTTCGGTGCACCGGTGGTGAGCGCAGCTCATTAGATGGCTAACGACTTGCGAGACAAAAAGAAGGGCGGCTGAGGTGCCCGGACGAACAAATTGACGGCAAGGAAATTAGCAGCGTTATCAGTCTCTTGACAGAGGTACACCGTTCTATAAACGTATGGCAGTGGGCTTATCGCACGATCTTGTGAGCCGTCTGTTCATTTAATTTTTTTGCTTTATGCCGTTTCTTCTTGCTCGAGTAATTTCAGAAGAATTTCTTCACAATGCTTGCTTTTGCAGGAAAAAGTAAAATCTAACTTAATATTTGTAATTTACGGCCTTCTGTGTACTATATAGGAGAAAAATAACAAATATGTAAGGGCAACTTAATGGAATTCCGACAGGACCTTCCTTTGTTTATTAAAAAAAATTTCGACAGAGACACCTAAGACTGCTTACGTGTAGGATTGCGAAAGCATTGTAGTCACTTTGGGGAAATGTTCTCGCTTGGGTATTCATAAAAAAAAATTATGAGGTTTAACCTGCCAAAACCACTTTCTGATTATGAGGCACGCCGTAGTGGAGGACTCCGGAAATTTCGACCACCTGGGGTTCTTCAACGTGCACCTAAATCTAAGTGCACGAGTGTTTTCGCATTTCGCCCCCACCGAAATGCGGCCGCCGCGGCCGGGATTCGATCCCGCGACCTCGTGCTCAGCAGCCCAACACCATAGACACTGAGCAACCACGGCGGGTGCTTGGGTATTCATACGTATGACGTCGCGCACGTTGTAAACTTGCATGGCATTCCTTTTTGTGCTCCCTCGCTGCATCTTCTGTGGCGTACTTCCGTGGGCAACCATGTTTCACAATGCCACTGAGATAGACGCTTCGGAATGTATCCCGGTAGGCACAGCACCGATAAAATCCGAAGACAAAGTAACGCACTGGAGGCAGCGACGTGAAGTGTGTCATCACGCACGCACTAAGCACACGATTTTATGCACTCATAAGTTGGCGTCGAGAGTGAATCGCAGTAGACACAGCACCGATGAAATCCGAAGAGCAAGTGGCACGTGGGAGGCAGTGATGGAGGTATATAGTGACGTGACGTGTGCAATGAAGCGCGCGCTAGGCAGGACTTCAGGCAACCACAACCGTGCAGTTAGTCTCGTGGTTTCTCTTTCTTTTGGGATAGCCCTCGTCCGGTATTAAGAGCCTTCTTGCAGGTTAACTTGGTTCATGCCAGAAATGGTAGTCTTCAAATTTTCTTTCTAGACCTTGTTTATGGGCCTTCCTACGCGAGATTTATTTTTCTATTGATTTTCTTACTGTTCGCTTCTCTAAAGATTATTTATTCACTGTGTCACGAAAAAGTATTTACACAGGTGTAATATCCATGTTGCTGCCGCCACCTTTTTATCGATCAGTACACATCAGATTACCAGGACGTGATCTACTTTCGAGAGGGCGCAATGTGCCAGTTACACCTTCTACAACAACTTTTTTTTTTACATATTATGCATTGAAACCTTGTAAATTAGAATATGGCTTCGGAAAAAGAACCATTTTCGTTTCATCAAATAACTGTCGCCTTTGTGACACTATTGAACAATGCTTTATTTGTTGTACAGATGCCATTTTATTCTGGGATGTCCTCCACAGAAATATGAAAAAAATATTTTGATCTAGATCCTCACAGTATCTAATATCTGTTTGTTCCTTGCGATGACGTACCATACGATATGTTTTTACTGATAGGCTTGCATAGCCTATGGAAAAGTCGTATGCAAGACCGAAAGACAGAAAGAACACTTTCCTCAAGATCGCATTTCGCTCAAAAGACTAGGCACTTAAAGGACATTTACGATCAAGAGGAATGTCAGCCGAATTGGTATAAACATTTGGTTAGGTGCTTAACTCCCCCTTTCAAGTTTTTCTCTTTTTTCGGGAAATATGTTGTTTTGTGTGACGTTGTATGTACTGCTCGTATACCTGTGATTGCTTATGACCACGTGGTGCTTATAATATCGTAAATAGTTCCTGTACATACGTAATTACATTCATTCTAATAAATACCGCATTAAAAAGATCCACCATGGCGTCGGGGAAGCGTGCTCGTGTTGCACTCTGGAGGCCCGGGCTCGATTTCCAGCCAGATCGAAATGTACCAAATTTTCTTTTCGATACCATTAAGTGAGTTTGTTTACGGAAACCTGCCTGACAAATCTGATGCCAATCCGAGCATTTCGACGTGTTCTTACTCCTAGCGCCGTCGGCCATGTTTCGTATCAGGCCACCGATGACAACACCACATTTTCGCGTAATGGAGCCGATAAGGGGGGTACCAGCGAAACACACAAAAGTCGCGCACACAAAAAAAAGGCGTTAGACCCGGCGGAGGCTGGTGACAGGAACCGCGCTTTGCATGTTGTGAAGGCGATGGCACATATACAGGCGTCGGCTCGGTCTTGTGAGGGCAGAAAACACATAAAAGAGCCCAATGGAGAAGAAATGAGGTGCATTAGCGCAAGTTCTTGGGCCATTTGGCGTATGGTGAACTTCAAGTTCGTCGGTCTGTGTCTGACGCCTTTTCCTTGTGTGCACGTCCTTTTTGTTTCGCTGGTACTCCCTTCTTCAAGTTCATCATGCACCAACTTGCTCAAGAGCTTGTGCTAATGTACATAATGCTTTCGCATTAATCAAAAAAATGTTTCGCCCTCTTCACTTCTTCGCCTTCTACGACTGAAACACAAATATTGATGCTGCAAATATATGGCTGATTTTTCTAAACTTAAGTTTGACGGCGTTAGAAAATGTGTGTTAAACATAGTTTGAAATAGCACTAACGATTTTTCAAAAAAAAAGAAAAACGCACTCACCGAGTTAAAACGCTTCGCTTCTGAATATTGAGGACTAGGTCCCTTGCTCCGCATTCGTCGTGTTCACTATGTAACTGTGACAAGATGAGAAATTGAGCTACTCCATTTATTCCCATTATCGTTCATAACGCTGATGATTTGAAAGAGTTTAAGCTACAGAAGTAAGGGAATACTGGAGACCCTTTCCACTTAGCCAATGCTGCATTCACAATGCTTATGATTTCTAATTATACTCAGGCCTCTGATTATTCGGCGCTATGTGTTTCTTGCGATGGCTATTAAGCTGATTGGAGCGCCAAAGTGTCGGTAGTGCCGGAAAACAATGTTACCTACACAGATTTTAAGGCACGAATCCCTCAGAAATCTCCAAAACGGTCGTCTACGTTGCTTCTGGTGATCATGCGTGCATTGTTACCTGAAGATTTGTGTTCGGCGTGTACCACTGGCGGCTGCATCACATTAGCAACTATTTCTTCATTTGCTGCCTTTCACAACTCATGGAGCCGTTGTGAACTCCGACGTGCGAAGAGGTCAGTTTTCTACACTTCACTTCATATTTCATAAAATTTCTAGCAGCAGGGAAAAAAATCGACATCATCGTCCAAACCATATGTCCGTTTCCAGGGTATCTAATGGCATTGTCGCTGACAGTGTGACGCCCAAAAATTGCGCGTATGTTGCGTATACGCGGAAGTTGCTTCATTCTTTGTCTTCTTTTAGTGCAGTAATACAAAGGCTGTGCAAGTGCCTTCCACGAAGTGTCAGGAACCACACGCGGGCGTGGTTCCACCTGTTACGGCGCCGACCACCAGGGAGCGCGGGAGGTGACATACTCTGTCGCACAGTTGGCGCGACTGGGCGGAGGCACGTGCTACAGCGTGGTTGCGGGCTTTGTCAGGTTTTTAACACACCGCGTTAGTGAGGGCCGATCCACCTACAAGGGAGAGGCAGATAGAAGTCCCAAGGGGGATCTGTGTCCAGTTTTTCGTTGCGTGCCGTCCCTCCCAGTTATGCATAGACTTCCCATGGGTTCATCTATTTTTCACACCTCTGTCATGTCCCCCTGTTCGCCCGCTCCCCTATCGTGTGCCTTTGTCGGCAAAGCACAACCCTCGTGAAGTAATTGCTTTTGCAGTACGGAATGATTTATCATCTGATGAGGTGAACTAGGCACCACAGGGTCGTCTACGTACTTCAAAGAGCAATTTACGGTTTAATTTGTAGTTACTAGCAGTGAGACGCCCGCACTAAATTGCTACGAGCGCAGTCTTTTTTTGCAGGTGACCATCTTTCACTGTATTGTGAATGTTATCCAGTTATCACTCGGCGTAAAACGCGTCTACAGTGGTTGAGATGTATAGAACATTGTCGCCCATTCTAATATTGCGAAAGAGGCACGTTTAAATAGACGGCGTGCTGGGCGATCAGCGCTGTATAGCGCTTCAGCTGCTGATCAGCGCTGCAGCGTGTGAGGTAATCAGTATGCGGCGACTTTGTTGAGAGTAGCACTGATCGATTTGGGTTACCGGCTTTTTCTCCGGCCATAGGAATAAATGGGGCCTAGAAGTTTTCGATTTCATTTCTCTCAGGTAGCTCAGTTATGAAGTTTCTATTTGAGATAATAGTTCTTCTGACGCCATCTATCAGTAGGCAATTCAAGCAAGATATATTGTTAAAACGCAGGTAAAGCTACACTACCAATAACTGCAATGCCAGCCCCATTGAAAAGCAAGTTGGTGACACTTCAAAGGAGCTTCGTTTATAACAACAATGACCGATAATGCAAGCATTTTCTCAACAGCTGCCAAGGGACTGTCGCAGCACCTTTTGAAAAACTTCAGCCTTAACACAGCTGTTCTTGTCGAAAAAGATCAGCGGGCAGCAGCACAAAATGGGCATTACGCGCTGGGAGTATGTAGTGTCGCATGCAACATTGTAGGACCAGAAATTTAGGCAAAGCAGAAACAATCTTTTTGTAATTTGCAGTATTTTCTTATTGGCCGAGCGCGCACTACATAGATGCACAGCGTGTCGTTAAACGAAGTTATTCAACATTGTGTGCCAAATGTGCATGTCATTTAAACAGGCGTTGAGCCTGGACTTTGCCGATACATACAGATTTTTGTTGAGCATGAACACAACTCAAATCCGCGGGAAGGCATTCACAGAGTAAATTAACACTAACGCACAACTGACGTCGATCGTGCAGTACTCACCGATGATTAAACTGAACATCTAAAAAAAAGGAAACTACACTTAGTGCACAGAGTCAAGAACATGTATCATTCTTGTACCGCCTATACTTTATCAAAACTGCGCACGTATTCCGGTGAGAAAGAAAACCGAACGCTGACACACAAACACGGCGATCAATGGATCTCGCGGTACAATTCGACTGAAGCTCGGTGGATTTTCGGGTCATTGACTATCTTGGGGCACGTCCTTATCAGGTTTGCGGGCACCACAGCACAAAGGAAAGCTGCTCGCAAGAGGTAACCGTGGGTCTTGTTTGTTACCCTCGTGTCGCTGTAGCTTCGTAGTATTCGCACACTCAACCGTTGCCATCTTCGATAGAAAAACCCTTCCCTCAACGCGGCCTCCTATGGGAGTTCCTTTATTCAATTTCTTGAAACCACTGTAAGCATTTCAAACTATTTAACGGCTGCGCCGTGTCTCATCATTGCAAGTTTTCTATCACGAGCCGTTGAGAGAATGAATTGTTGAAACTTTCACTCTCGCGTGGTTAGCAGAGTTAGTAGGTATGCAGGTCAGGTGCCTCTTTCTTTTCAAGAGAAAAGGAAAGCCGGAAAAGCATGAGAGAGCAAAGTTTATTTTGCACCCATCGTCTTTTTGTTTGCTAGGCGCCGCAAGCGGAGAGGCGTATCTGAGTAGAGCCGATGCTCTGGTGCTGCCCCTGCCTGTTTCGATGAGTGCTGCCCAACAACAGACGAAATAAACTTTTCTAGGAGTGTTGTATGTGTTTATGATGGTAATAAAGAATGTTAGCAAATTTTCTTATTTCCGGAAGGTGGCCTTAATGGTTTATTTTCTCATTTTAGCTGACGCACTTAATGTAGCTTCTCGTTCGTTGCTGGCATTTTCTTTCTTCTTCACCAATATCACTGCTGTAAGAAAGCGTGCAGGTAGTGAAAATTACGCGTATTTTTAAGTCACTATGTTTGATTTTCTAACCTGCTGTGCATTCTAGGTCGCAGGTAAAAGTAAATGGCCGAACAAGATGCGATCGCTGCGCTAAACTCTAGCAGACGAAAACGGCGCTAACACCCTAGCTATATTTCCAGAGTCGCCAGCGTCCTATTTGTTGCTAAATTTTCAGTGAGTCAATATTCAAGAGTGTATAGAGAAATTTATAAATAACGCTGGGAGCTGGCCCGTTTTATAGACTTTATGACTAATGATTATGCTTGTCGCTATAGTTGTGATTTGAGTGTTGCCTGTCTTTCTGGTCACAAGTTCTCCCAGTAGTTTCATTCGTTGCTCGCACAATTGGCAGTGTTTCGCTCTTTACCACCACAATGGCGTGACAATATCTGAGCAATTCTTATGCGGTAGTTTTGAAGTGTTCATGCCCTAAAGTTTGGCTTTTGCTTTGGTCATTGCTTGTAGTTAGACGCGAGACCTTAAAAAGGCTGAATAAATATTTTGCGGTAGCATAATTTAGGCTTCAAGGCTAGTTTATGCTTTAGGGGTCCCTGCTAAACTTTAAAAAAGAGGGGAGGGGTGTTTAGTGGTTTTAACATACAGAAGCGACAAGCTTCCGCTGAAGAAAGTGTGGTGAGTGCACGTAACGGTGTGCCTACCTTGCCGCTGCTTGTTTTGAATCAAAGTTAACAAATGTACTTTTGTATAAGAAAGATTCTCTGATCATAACAATTCGTGAGTGATTTGACTTAGTGTTTTGGTAGATTCTGTGCCGTTGCACACAAAATGGAGATGAAGAAAAATATTTAAGTTGTCAAAGTAGACTACAGAAAACAAGGTGGGTGGTGGTGGTGGTGGTGATGATGTTGAAGCAGGCGGGGTTAGCCTGGCATACACAGCCGGCAATTGTTCCGCCTGATCCGCTGAACGCCGGCCATACCATGCTGAATACGCCGGTTCTCGTCCGATCCCCGAAGCTAAGCTACAGAAAACAAGGTTACATGGTAATAAAAGAAAGATTTACTCCGTACTGGTTGTTTAGTGAAAAATAAGCAGGGGTTATTTAAGAATAGATAATTAGATAAGGAAATAAGCAATACTTATTGTATGCTCAATATGGCCCTATTTACCACCTCTGAACACTGGATATCCCACTTCTGAACACTGGAAGTCAGACAGATGTTTAGGGCAAGGTCCGAAGCATTAAAAACCTTCAAAAGAATTAAGAACCCATATGGCGTCAGCCAGCTTAATGCTTATGTCATGTATTTCCTGTTTTTACCCCCAAAGGTATGCGTGGTCACAACAGCTTACACAGTTAACGAAGGCACGCACCCAGGTTAACTGGTAACATGACACTTGGTAAGGGCCGCAAGACGGCCGTGCAAACTTAAGTACATACTAAGTACGGTTCCCTTCCGAGCACAAACTGCTCTTAACGGGGTTAGTAGAAACCGAGAAATAAATATAATTTTACATGCAAGTACCATTGCTGCGAATGTGGTATGAACGTCTTATTACGAAGTTTCTCGCATATAATGAATTTCACCTCAATATTACCTCGCAAAATAATCAAGTTAGAGAAAATAATAAAACTTATCTTCCATTCAGAAATGTTCCTTGCATAAACAGGTAAAAAGAACAAACAAAGGCCAATGTCCTGAGACGACCAAGTTACCGCTGACTACCAAAAACGCTGTGCCGTTTCAAGTTCCGCATTGCTTTAACTCGCAATTAGCGACAATTGCATATATGCGACAGCTACATGCCACGGCGAATGCGTGCAGTTATTATAAACCTTTAAATATGAAATCTTTAAAACCTGAAACTTTCTGCAGTTAGCAAGCACCTTTTTCATTGCTAAGCGTCGCGACCGCGCTGCTTCTCGTGCATTTTACAACAGTTTCATCGAAAACCGCAGGGCTAGGTACTTTCCAAGAAAATGAAATAGGCCGGCAATAAAGAGACGAATGGTTTACGTAGCTGAACATGTTAAAATATGCAAAGGCAAGAACAGAAGCCATTGCGGATAAGTAGGTATGCATTCGCGTGGTCGTGATTAAATTAGCTTTCCTTCGCAACTTGGACGCGTGCGTTTTTGTCGCTTCCACAGCTTATTAGACTAAAGACACGGCGTTCGTATTGGAGTTAGTTTGCACCGCCGCAACTATGCTCGTCAACCACATGTAGGTGTCGCTCATCTCTTCACCTGTACATTATATCAGACTGCTGGAGGATGTCGCGTCAAAGAGGATAATACTGCCTCGCAAGCAAGCATGCTAAACACAAAACGTACCTCCACGCAAGTCTCGAAATAGCTTCTCGTACCCGGCCTCTATTTATAAAGACGGAAAAAGAAAATGCCCGGTACTGAACGAATTAAGGCCTCGCGCTGTCATGAGCAGGCGCACGTTCTTAATTAGCATCTGTATTAATTTTGATACTTAGGTAACTAGTAAACTACGCCAGTCCAAGGCGTAACTAAGCAATTAGGACCACGAGTGGGTCTACTGGTGTTGAAATGATCCCGCACTAATAGCGGCTCCAAAATTATCTTAAGAGGAATCTTTAGCTCGGATCCAACTGCAATGCCGCTTATTCAAGCACATGTAAAAAGCAAAAACGCTTTTCTGAAATAAGCACTTAAGCTAATTTCTTGAAATTTCTTGCATTTGAGAGAGAAATTTAAATTCTAATGATTGTTCCAAGCAGAATTTTGATTTAAGGCCAGAATTTCCTTCACTGGAGTTTTCAACAATTAGCAAGCTTAAAAATATACAAGCATGACATTCATAGCTCTGCACCTGGAACAGATATCGCAGTCCTGTAAACTCCATCCACCAGAGAATCCAAATTGGACGAATTTCAGATGTGAATTTACAAGTTACGTTAGTTTGTTACATTGTTCACATGGGTTCCGCAACACTTCTACTCACAAATGAGTGCTCTATTTAAAAGCCATCTACAATAAATCATATTTGTCCTCTTTAGGTGCATTATTGAGCGCAATTTATACAATTACGATATCATTTTTTGTTGCTGAGTTGCAGGGGTGCAAACTTCAGTTTCATCTTCTCAAAATTTGCGATTTTAGTCACTGGTTATTGAAAAATTGACGACCTAAATAAAAAATTCGCAAACAGACACTAGAGTTTAGCTTTTTCGTTTAAGTGTAACAAACCTCATCAAATTTGGCACACTGGTTGCCGAGAAAAACCATTTCATTTTTCCCATGAATTTGGATACGGGATAACGAGCTAAGGCGTCCTCTTAAGAGGAAGCTTTTGCTCGGGTGCGCCTATCTAAATACACGTAAAAGGAGAATTCGTTTTTCTCGGCAACCACTGCACCAAATTTGACGATGTTTGTTGCGTTTAAAAGAAAAACTTAAAATCTAGTGACTGCTGGTTTCGAATGTTTGATATAACTTCTCAATGTTTTATTAACAACTGGAAAAAATCGAAAATATTCAGAAAAGGAGACTATCAAGTTTACAACTCTGTATATCAGAAACAAAAAAACAATAATACGATTCTGTGAATTGCATCTAATAGTGCATCTAAAGCGGAAAAAATTGATATGCTACACATGAATCTAAAAACATTTAGTATTATGGAAATACAGCTTTTGCAGAACCTTTATAAACATAACAAATTCATGTAAGATATAAAATCACATATCGGATTTGTCCGCTTTCAATGGTCTAATGGATGCCGTTTACAGAACTGCGATATCTGTTTTTGATGCAGAGTTATGAATTTGTAAACTTCGTTCTATTTTTTCTTGAACTTTCAAATTTTTGAAAATTCTTTTAAGAAACTTCAGGACCTAAATCGAAATTCCGCTTCCAACAGTCACTAGAATGTAGCTTTCTCTCTCAAATGCAACACATTTATTAAAATCGGTGCAGGGCTTATCTAAGAAAAATGTTTTTGCGTTTTACGTGTATCTGAATAGGCCGCGTCGGAGTTGGGCCCCTGCCCAACTCCGACGCTACAGATAAGCAAATGCGCAAGTGCTCTGAGGCAGTGTAAAAGATTTACCCCCGTATTCAGAAATGCATCTTAACTTGAAGCCCATGCTTGACTTGATATAAATGACGCCTCGCGTGAACTTGCCCAAGACGCTCATAGCGTTTCCCTTGGCGCGTTCACGACAGGCGTCCTTTAAATCAAGTCAAGCGTGGGCTTCAAGTTAAGATACATTTCTGAATACAGAGGTTAAAAGCATTCACACAAGCGTCGGGAAGAGTGTAACAGTGGTTCTGCAGTGAGCATGGCACAATACAACAAGGCGTATATGCAGATTGTTCCAGCTAACTTTAGCCAGATATTAAGATTGTGCAAATGCCACGTAGCTCGGCAGAACAAAGGTAATGTTGTTTACCGACGCTTATATGTACTCAAACTATTATTTTTATTCCGCGTAATTAGATAATTAGTCCTACTTAAAAATGATCAACTTCTCAAAAAATTTAATTAGATGAAAAGCGCCAACGACAAGATCGTAGAGCTACATGAAAACCTCCCGATGCAGCTTTCTGTTGCTCAATACGCGCTACATAAAAGTGTTTTTCCCTGCGCTAACGAAGCCCGAGATATACACGCAAAGTGCATCGAGCGGCCAATCGCGCGGCAATTTTTCTTGCATATGCGTGCTTCTTTCACGCTCGGAAAAACACTTTTATGTAGCACGTATTGACGAACAGATATCAGCATCTTGAGTTTTTCATGTCGCTCAACAATTTTCTCGTTCGCACTTTTCATGTAATTATAATATGTCGGTAGCTTATTAAGCAATTAATTAAGACTAGTTATCTAATTAGGCGCGATGAAAGAAATTCAGTGCCCTTCCACTCTGGACGAAGGATGACCAACGATGCTGCGAATGTGTGCCCCTTACTTTCGTGTTCAGGGAAAATCAGGAAAAGAATAAACAAAAGGATTGCTACGAACTGGAACAGAAATAGACACGAGAAGGGCCTTGTGGTTTGAAATATCATCTGTAACTTCATATTCGGAACCATTATATAAATGGCGGGAACTAACAAAACAGTCTAAAACTGAAGCGCCTCTTGGGTTCGATTCAACAACTTGCTTTTAAACAATATATAATAAAAATCTAACTGCGCTTTGCTTACTTCCACATTATAGCCGGTGAGCGATAAAGATGGCCACAAAATACCGGAGGCGTTAAAATCACCAAGACAGATGAACCTTGAAGAGAAGATACGCTCGTGCATGAATGTCGTTAAAACGAGCTGCTGAGCTATGTTCGACGACGGTGAGCGGCAGATAATGCCAAATAGAAATGCTCCCTGAAAAGCCCTTGCACCGAACTGATTCGGTATCAGGTGGACTGGGGACTATCGAAAATTTAAGGTCAGGCCGCAAAAATAATGCAATGCAAAGAATGAAATAATGCAATTATTTCTCATGCAACATTGTAGGCCGTCTTTAAGACCTATTGTTAGAAGAACAAGATTTTTTTGCAAACCATGCATTCACCATCTACTTTTTATCATGTGCGCCAAATACTTCTGTATATATTACCGAAATTGCAACCCCTAAATCATACGCTTATCGGGTATATCTTGTGCAGCCTTTCGAGCTATTTTCTATGCGTATCGACGTCAGGCATGGCAAATTCTGTATCCATATAATGTTTGGATCACTGTATTCCTGAAACTTAGTAAGAATGACATCTGTTTTATTGTATTCTATTGTTTTCATTATTTTTCTTAGGATCATTAGGCGACCTTTTATATGTTAGAGATATTATCAGCTGTTTGTCGCTCCTTGCAGAATGAAGCCGTGGAACTCGTGAAGTCTCATTGGATTTTTGTTCACGGCCCTGGACAGCATCAGTCGTGTTGAAATCAAATAGAGATGAATTGAAGTGATATTGAGAATAACGCGGACCATTGAATGGAGTAGCGTCGACGGGGTAAGCTTGAGCCCGACACCAGCGCAGGGGTGTTGTTCGCACTTTATAAGGTAACTTCCATCACTGATGGCACGTAAGCCCACGTAGAAGTGTACTGGAGTAGCACGGATTATCTAATCTCATAGAGTACAGGGATATTCTGCATAAGTGATCTGCGAAAACGGGCATCAGTAACGCCAGTGCATTAAACAATAAACAAAACCAGTCACAACGAACACTGCGACCAGCGGCGAGGTAGCCCCCGTGTCCGACCTGAAATTCCATTACGCCCTAAGCACAGCGCTCGAAGCCGTATACACCATCCGGAAACTGAATACACAAATCCAGCACGCTAGTGCTTAACATACATCTTTCGTGATTTTTCCAGACTCATCCACCAAGAAGGCCCGCTAGTCGGAACACCATTTGCGTAGCTACTTCGGGGCGCGGCCAGAATCACTCCGGGAGTTTTGCTTTGTTACCGCCTGTTGCACTGGTCATCTGCCAGTTGCATTCCGGAAAGCGTACCTTCCATCCTCCCCCGACAACCGAAAGGGCCGCTCTCACTCCCAGACGACCGCTGAAACCGTGGGTTTGCCTTCCTTTACTCTTCATCAGTGTCGCTTTCCCAGTCCGACTGGACACGAGAAGCTACAACCAAGGATATCCTGTCCGTGGCGCGCAGGTACACTATAGTAGCAGTATACGTGTAACTGACCGAAACGGCTAAGAAGGAACAGCGAAAAAGTGCTGATTGTGGTATGTCGGGAAGGAATAGCTGAAGCCAACCTCCGGTGATGTCTCATATTTCCCTGTGCACTCACCGCGTAGCTATCCCTTCTCCTGTCCTCATTTCTTTTTCTTTTTTTTTGTGGAGGCTTCCCTTCGCCGAATCCGCATTATTACAGCTTTTGCTTCCTTAACCTCTGCTTTTACTTTACTGTTTTTTTTATGGACTCACTTCCTTCCGATACAATATTATGGCAAGTACATTTGCTGCTACGTAAACTTTACTTTCTCCCTTTTTACATTTTCTACTTACTCAACCTTTTCTTTCCGGCCACGGCTGCCGCATTTCGATGGGGGCGTAATGCGAAAACACCCGTGTACTTATATTTAGGTGCACGTTAAAGGGCCCAAGGTGGTCGAAATTTCCGGAGTCCTCCACTACGGCGTGCCTCATAATCAGAAAGTGGTTTTGGCACGTAAAACACCATAATTAAATTTTTAACCTTTTCTTTTCTCTCCTATATCTCGAAAGCGTGTTACGTTCGCTGCCTTTAAGAACCACCGGAATAGATCTACAAGATGCAGCCCTGGAACCCTAGCAAAGGTCACACCCTACATCCGGTGTGCAGCTGCATATTACGTCGCGCCCACCCTGTTTACCCTTAATGGCAAACCGTGCTCCCGTGAGAGAGCCTACCGTAATCTCAAATTCTTAAATTTTTTTTCCACTTTGGTTGGCACCAGTTTTCTTTTCTTCGTGCACTTGAATAGAATAAACACATTATGCGGGTTTGGTGATCCAGGCGGAATTGATGCCTTCTGCTTGAACGTGGCGGCTCCGAACACGTTTGAGGTCGTTGCACAAAAGGGCGCCGTTTGATGCAGGAGACTTTCTCAAGCAGATCCTTGTTAGCACTAGCTTTGAACCACGAGGCGAAGCCATATCTCGTGTGGGGCACCGGGAAGCCTTTGTGGAAATCTAAATTGGCCCCGAGGCCAACCTGGAATCGTCAGAGGCGGAGTGAGTCGAATCCTATTATACGGAAGAAACCGGGAAGCAGGAAAAGAAAGGGTCCGCTTTAAAAATAACTGCAACTAAAATGCTAATTTTCTCATCAGAAAGCTCAGCGGGCCCGTATAAAGTTTTATTTCACCATTGCGTGCAAGTTTCTTGCTTTCAAAATCACCAAAACTATAGCATACCTTTAAGGACCGGATTGAGTTTGGCTCACAGAAAGGTGTCGAACGTACGTTTTAAAATAAATTACTGTAGCGTTTGAAATGATGAGGAGCATCTCATCATTTCACAACTAGTTTCACTTTCATTTTCACAACTAGTTTACCGTGTGAAAAGGCCATTTTGCGCCAAACATCAGTAAAATCTGGCTGGTACATTTTCTTAGGCGAAGATAAGCAAAGGAGAACATTTTTCGCGGAATTTAGACCTGGTTGTAAAATATCAGTGAGTACACTTTCTTTTCGCATGTTCTGCATAAGAGTCACCAGGAATGAGCCAGCACGCTCGGTTTCCTTTTCTAAAGAAGCTGTTAGCCTTTAGTTCGTCGGTATTTTTCGTGTCCGCGTCCGTCAGCAAAAATCTGGGCCAACCCCGGTGGCTGTGCCGGGCCAGGAGCATTGGCTCGTATTCTCGTAAGGCAGAGACTCATATATATATATATATATATATATATATATATATATATATATATATATATATATATATATATATATATATATATGTATATATATATATATATATATACATACATATGGTATTTGGTGGAAGTGCGGGGTTTTTTGACATCCTGGAACTCCGCCCTGGGACGCCACCCAGCTATTGAAATGGTTGATGATCCGGGACCATACCAGGCTGCTGCTCCTGTGCCCCATGGCCATCGTCTGCTCTGGCGTCATCCGGCAGCGTGATACTTCTATATTTAGCGGCCCAGGCGACCACGACGTGGAAGACGGGCTCGCCGAATATGACCGTGTAAGCGCGTATAATAAGTGGGATGACCTCGCCAAGCTGACTAAGAGAGAGAGAGAGACAAAAGGGAAGGAAAGACAGGGAGGTTAGCCAGTGTAAATACCGGCTGGCTACCCTGTGCTGGGGAAAGGGGTAAAGGGAATAAAAGGAGAAGGAAGAGAGAAGAAAAAAAAAACAAGAAAAATGCACACAGTAACGCGATGTTACGCGCAACAATAGTCAAAGTCGTTCGCACAATTCACATGTCCTTAAGAACTTGAGCAAGGCCCTTAAGGCCTTGAGTGCCGAAACCCGTCTGGACCAGTGTCCTAGAACTTTCTCTTCTGTGAAGGGGCATTTGTCCAGTTTTTCGAGCACGGTCACGAGCACTTTTCTTTGCACATTGTAACGTGGACAGTCACAGAGGAGGTGCGCGATCGTCTCTAATGTAATCTTTTACTTGACTGACATGGCCAACCTATGGTTCCGCAATCATGAATGTGATCTTACCACCTAGTCGGCTTTCACGACAACTTTGGCAGAAGTATTCAGCCGTCCCGCCGTTCGCCGGCTTCGTGCTGAGCAGCGCTTGCGTGGTCGAACTCAACGCCAGGACGATAACTTCACCAGTTACATTGAAGACGTGCTCCCACTCTGCAAGTGCATCAACTTATCTGTGCACGAAGCTGACAAGATCAAGCGGGTCATGAAAGGCATCAATGATCATGCCTTCCAAATGCGCATCGCGAAGAGTCCCCGGATGATTGCCGAGGTCATACAGCTCTGTCAGCAGTACGACGAGCACAAGCAGCGTGCCTCGACACGCGCTGCTCAGCAGGACACCGCGGATCTATCTCCTTTCGATTTCGGCCGCGACGCTGCCGACCTCTCTGCTTTAATGCCGGAGATAAAGCTGTTCATCCGCCAGGAAGTCGCACGCGAACTCTGTCTCGCGACTAGCACACCCGAACCATCGATAACATTGGCTCCTTCGCTTCATCACGTTATTCAGACGCAAGTTGCAGCGTCTCTGCCACCTGCCCCTTCTCCGCAGCCTGTTGTTGGACTGCTAACTTACGCTAACGCTGTCGCCCGGCCTTACCCTCCTCCGGCTCCTGAGGTCTACCGGGCCACCGGCACCTTCCATGTGCCGTCGCCGCCACCTTTATGTCCAATTCTCGTCCCTTACTCAGCCGCTGGAGCTCCTGTCCTCAACTCGTGGCGAACACCTGATAACCGGCCAATATGCTATTCCTGTCATTTTCCGGGCCACGTAGCCCGATTCTGCCGCTGTCGCAGCCTCAGTTTACCTCACAGTGGGGGCGCCTCAAGCTACAGGCCTGCTCGACTTCCGCGTCAGGACCCATCTAACCTTCCTCCGGACTCGTCTTACAGTCGCCACCCCTTCGATTCATGCCAGTCGCCTTCCCCACGTCACCGATCCATTTCCCCAATGGTTCGCCGATCCAGCCCTGCAGCCTGAGTGGAAAACTAACAGTCGCGATTCCAGAAGCAAGAACTGCGTTTACGCCGAACATTTCAAGGCCTCATTCTTCCCCGGCGAACGAAATTGAACTGTCCATAGATGGCGTCACCATAGCCTGCACCTACTCCAAATACAATGGGGGTGTTCGCCTAGCAGCACTAGTTCTTGGTTTGCAGTGGTAGACTAAAACAAGTCGGTGCTAGCGAAATGGGCAAACAAGCGCTTCTCATTGTAGTTTTCTTTTTCACCAGCACCATGCCCACTGCCCAATGCCTTCAGTAAAATATATATAGGAATCACTACTGAAAAATGTCGCAGTTTCGCCAGAGAGGAGAAGCATCGATTGCGATAGCAAATTACAAATTAGTACACAGCCATATTAAGGACTGTAGCTTTACTGGCCGTATAAACTTTTAAACACTCGCTTACTAAGTAAATTAACAAGCATGGTGCCAGCGCACACAGGCAAACATGCACATATCACACTCGATGACCGAGGACGCTCGCTGTGAGAACGCTGACTTAAGGAAGCGCGACGGCAGCAGCAGCGAGCGAAGTGACCTTCGTGTTGTCTATCGCTTCAACGCAAACTGATCGGCGAGAACACAGTACATTCAAAGCTACGACCCGTCGACCCACTTAGACTGTGCGCCCAAAGCAAATCGCTTTCAAGACAAAGCCCGCGCGAACGCCTGGGCTTTGTCTTGCTGCAGTTGCTGCAGCAGTTGCCGCCGAAGCAGTTCCTGCTGAAGTACAACGTTCCCCGCCTGCCTCGCCCCCCCCTCACCCCGGTTTATTGCGGACGACGGAAGATGGCGTCCTTCCTCCCCGCTTTCCGCCCCTGCGCATGCGAGATTGAGCCACGATCATCGGCTCAGCCTCGCACACTTTCGCTAGCACATACAGCATACGGCGCGCCACGACGCTGTTATTGCCTTTTCACTTGATGCGGAACACCACAGCGACAATGACGGCGACAGCAAAAGTGCTCCTGGAGTGGCCATATAACTGCTATCTGAATAATACGTGAAAAAGCCAGAAAACGCTTCTCGCAGTTGTATTTATGTTTAATAGACATCTACCTATCTATCAATCACAAGTGGGCGCCCGAAAGATGATTTGAATTTGCATATATTTCTTGCAAGTATATAATAAATCAAGAATATGGAGCAACAAAAGCGAATGAGTGCCTCACAGAGGTCCCGGATCCCGTCCAGTAGCAGCAGTACAGCACAGATAAAAAATGCACATTTGCGAAAAGGAAATTTAATAATTAAATAAAGAATTGTACTTGGTGTCGAAGTCTATAGCCTAAATGCATCACTAGTTTAGGTAATAGTATTGTCGAGGTTATATGCAACGAAGTACTATCAACATAAATTACTTGCGATATTCACAACAAAAAAAGACAGATGTGGGCGACCTTGGAGAATTACAAACCCATTTACAGCGAACTTGCAATTATATCGCATACCTTAAAAAACTGCATATATATATATATATATATATATATATATATATATATATATATATATATATATATATATATATATATATATATATATATATATATATATATATATATATATATATGTGTGTGTGTGTGTGTGACAGTGCCGTTTTAAAACTTGTCCACATTTAACGCTTTGGAACACTTCTTGTTGGGAATTTTTAGAGAGCCAGTAACTCATCAACACATATGTTACCTCGCCATGGCATTTCCCATGGTTAAGAAACTTAGGCTAGTTCGTTGCTGGCTTGATAATTTATTATAGTGTCCTCTTCCTCCCTGTCTCGACCCCACTCCGTCCCCTCTAGATCTGATATCGGTTGAGTTTAGAGTTCCTCAAGGCAATGGTATAATTCTTCGTTCGCAAAACACATTCATAAAGTTCCAGATCGCTTGCATGCGTAATTCACTGAAAATTTCATAATTAGACCCCTGCATTTGAAGTTTATCCATATATTCCCCTTGAAACACGCTTTATCTTTGCCTAATATAAACGAAACGGCTTTTTTAGTTCATCCAGGAACCCGCCGTGGTTGCTCAGTGGCTATGGTGTTAGGCTGCTGAGAACGAGGTCGTGGGATGGAATCCCGGCCACGTCGGCCGCATTTCGATGGGGGCAAAATGCGAAAACCCCCGTTTACTTAGATTTAGGTGCACGTTAAAGAACTCCAGGTGGTCGAAATTTCCGGAGTCCTCCACTACGGCATGCCTCATAATCAGAAAGTGGTTTTGGCACGTAAAACCCCATAATTTAGTTCATCCAGGACATCGCTGAAACCAAGTTGGAATGTGTTATGACGGCTGAAAAATAGGGAAATAAAAACAGCAAGCTGATTAGAATACGGATATAACGGTCGAAAAAAACTGGACGTGATGCAAGTTGCGCAAGCTTACATTTGTTATGGCGACCACTTCCCAGCTCTAGACGTTCTCCGCACTGCAAGCGTGAATGTTGAATATCGCGCGTCGTCCACTACAGGGCGTCCCGAGAAGGCACAAAAGACAATCCTCACTGTCCAAGCAGAGCATGCGTAGTAAAGAAATGCATTACTTATGTGGTATCTCTGCCTTCTCATTACGACTCCTATATGTCTGTCTCTTTCTCTATTAAGAAAGCAAATTTAGCTTCAGCTGCAATTTCGTTGGACTTTCTAGCATGCAGCCGAAAGTGGCCGCTTTCAAAAGGGAGGGGGCGAATGACATACTTCGCCCCCCCCCCCCTTTTGACAGCGGCGGTGCAAGTGCCCCACTTTTTGTCTGTAAATGTAGTGTGGTCTTTTCCAGGGCTTTGTTGACTGTTTTGTGCATGGTGCCGCAAAAGGAAAAAAATTGTTAGGAGATCCTAATCTTTGACTTAGGTGTCTCACGGTGGCACTCGCACCTCGGCGTTGGTGTTCTTCAGGTTAAGCGAGCGAACGCCTTTCCTCTGACCCGAGATGTGGGCCAGGAGCGAAGAAGGGCGAAGAGGAATTGCAGCGCTCGCCACCTGACGGAGCGTGGCCCCCTAGTGAGCGGCGGCAGAAACGCACCTTACACACCTTCTCCGGTGTTAATGTCAAAACATGCAACGAAAGCGCACGCGCAGGTGTTGCGAGCAAGCGAGCGAGCGAGCAGGTGCGCAGCGGGGGAGAAGCGAGAGAGGAGGGAGTGGCGTCATATTCGCTCTGCTAGGCAGATGTTCATTCTATGCCAGGCAACTGTTTTAGATCAATTAACCGGTTAAATAACGTCCCACATTCTGGTGTGTGATCTCATTAGTGACGTCATTATTTCCGCGTTCTACATCGGTGTTTCCAGGAATTTCAGGCCGAAGTCCTACTCATCTGGCGGGTCTCTAAAGTGTACGATAGTGTCATTCGGTGAGGGGTAATCAGTAATTTCTAATTAATACTAAACATTTCAGACATTTCAGTAGCTCAACTTGTAACTAAACGTATGCTCTTACGTCTATAATGAAAGCCATGGATTGTGTACTGCGTTATATTTTTCTGATTTATTTTAAATTTCCTCCCAGGTCGTCTCAAGAGGTGAACGGGAAGTGCTGCGCAAGAGACAAGAGCATAACTCGACGCTCGTGCCACTAAAAAGAAAAAGAAGCTAATTGCCAGAATAATATTGCTTTTTCAGTGATCACCGGCAGCCATGGTGCAAAGAATGAACGAGCACGTCTTCCCAACAAGTTGCGTTCGAAATCTGAACAGAGCAAAAGGCAGAACAAGTAAGAAGAGAAACGACGAAGCGCTAACAGTCAGTTAACGTCTGTTCCCCTTTCTTCAGCACGCCAACACGCCTCGATGTAGAAGCTTGCCCCCTCCCCCCCCCCCCCCCTTTCTCCGTCCAATATAACTGTGAGACCGAATTCACAAACCTTTCCTTTCTGTTTAAGTTCTCTTTACGGCTGAAGGATTGCCCTCGGTAATGATAAGTTCAGCCTAATTATTGGCTGAAATTTGTACTTACGAACGTTTGTAGTCCGAGAGCTCTTTGAGGAACGGGCCCTGGTTCATATGGCATATTTGGAGGTTTCAAGTTTTACTCGCACCTACTCGTCGGATATTTACTTTTTTTTTATTCCGTATGCCTTCATAGTGAAAATGTCATGCGAGCTGTCGCACGCATGAGAAGAAGCGAGGATTGCAACGAGTCTAAGTTTAGGAACGAGTCTAAGTTTAGGCACCAAACTTTATGCACTCTAAGACCGACTCGCTCATTCCGGGCTTTTGTCACGCTTCGACGCAAAGATCGGCGTAACTTTGGCAAAGCAACAAAACAGAAGCCAGCGGCAATAGCTCGCATAGCTGCTGGCTTTGTCACTACAGCGAAGGGGACTAGATTAAAGCGTGACCAATCTCTCTGGCGGGTCGGGGACTCCGTGCTCTGCGCTCTGACCCGAGAGCCTTCTGGCTAGCCTGCAGCGCTAGCAGCGCAACGGTTGACCTCCCAAGCGTTTGCGATGCGTGGGAAGACAAGCGTATCGAACGAACGAACACACTGAGCTCTCGGTTTATCCAGTACAAGGCGCTCGTGCGCAAATTGCCGGGTGTACACCCCTCTCGCAAACCCTTTCCTCCTGCGTGCGTCGGCATAGTGCCGGCGGGGTACGCCACCGAAACAAGCGGTGCGACAGCTCGACGAACGGCTTGTCCATGTCCGTCTAAACAATGCTCGTTGCTCAAGTTTCCGATTCTTCTCCCTTCGCTGCCTGTCTGGGCTGCTGTGCCTTGTTCCACCACCAGTGTCGCTTTACCTTCCCGTCGGCCGCTCTTCTTCCCATTGTTTTCCGGCGCCAGATGAACAAGGAAAAGGGGCAAACCTTTAGTAAGAGTCGGTTCTGCTGCACTGCTAGCAAGCAGTGTGTGCTGATCCTTACCCGCTTTTTTTTTTCTGTCTGGAAGCTTTGTGGGTGCGCTAACGGATTTTGAGTGGACATGAAAGAGGACTTGCTACAAAAAGGAGGAATGGGACTGGACTAGACCGGAACTTGAAAGCAAAAAGAGGTTGCCCATATTGTGAAAAATGAGCGTTAAGAACAAATGTGTTTCTTTTTCTTTTCTTTCTCTTACACGTAGCCTATTGCAGAATGTCGAGCAACTTAAGACATTTGAAAACGCTTCACATAGTGGAGTGAGATGATACTGCGATAGGATCTAGGGTGCATTCCGCGCACAATCAGGAGTGTACTGAGCGAAAAACTGTGGAAAGCACTTCAGGTGCTTAATAAGCAGTGCATTGAACCAAACCAGAATGGAAACGAGAACCGGGAGCAAACCGGTATCTTTAGCCGAAGCTGAACGGAATCCATAAAATATGTTGTTAGCCATTTTGGAACCGAACCTGAACCGGAACTTTTTGACGGGACGGTTCCGAACCGTTTCGATCACAGGTTCATTCACCCAGCGACCACCCAGCGTAATTCTGCGACCGCGCAGGCCCACTGTGCTGACCACAATGAATGACACATCTTGTGTCAGTTCGTTGCACAGCGCACAGTGTTGCCTCTATAACAGTCACGTGGCTCGACGCAGCGATACACAGTGGTCTCATTAGCTGGCTCACCTGTACACACTGCCAGCGCATAGTGCGTACACCTATTCGCTCCCGTTATTGGGCACGACATATCTATATTGCACAGCTCAGAAGTGGTAGCTGCAGCGAAATGCGTGACACTCGGCTTTGCATTTCACTTTTGTGGCTTTTCTAACCCTAAACATCTGCATTTTTCAGTTCGCCGCGTTGAGCTAAAGGAATTTGATTTGACCACCGAAGTTTATATACCACCTCATGCTCCACTCAAACCATGGCCTGATCTAATGCAAATTTGCATCACTCACATCACGCACTCGTTCGTAATCATTGCTGACGACATTATTGCGAAGCGCTGACTTTGGTTCCCGTTTGACGACAACAGCGTTGTACACATTAATCACAATTCGCGTCAACCAATGATACTATAGAACTCAATAACCCCGATCGCAACCTCCATTTCAACCGCAAGTTGCTCACAGCTGGATCAATGGCACGTTAGCATCTCTTGCTCTCACCTCGTACGGCTACGACAGGTTCATTAGTGATTCTGAAACTCTGACAATCAAAACACCAAAATTTATATTTTCTGCCAAAAGAAGCCTCAATTAAATTACTTTACAAAAGCTGCAGCACACACGCACACACAAAACGTTCGGCAGCCATTACACTATACATAAAGAGATACATAAATATTTTGGTGTTCATTATTTCACGCAATTTACTATTGCATTGTGATTGCAATGTAAGACGGCCAAGGGTTTGGTGAGGACGGTGGACAGATTCTTGGGGAAGGTTAAGTCGAAACACAAGCGCCTCGTGGTCGTTGGCACCTTCTGATCGGTGTAGCACTGTAGCCCAAACCGTTCGAGCATGAACGAGGGCAGCCAATTGCCATCTGGCCGCGTCATGTCCACGTTGAAGTCGCCAACAACGAGGACTGGAGTTTTATCGTCATCGACTGGATCGAGCAGCCATCAAAAGTGGTCGTTCACAAAGTCCTCTACGTCGCGCTTAGAAGAGGCGGGTCGAACCTACACAATGGCAATGACCATCTAGTCGGCGGTCTTCGCGGCACACACGTAACGGCACAAAAACCCGCGCTTTCTAGTTCTTGGGTGGTGTACGAAACGTCGTACCGCCCGATGGTGGCGGCTACGTCGTTCCTCATCTATATGGCAACTCCGCCAAATCACGAGTCGACTCGACGGGCGCAAACGACGCCGGCATAGCCATCGACTTGAACGAAGAAATGGGACCACGACTCGGAGAGACACAAGAGGGATACCTGTCGGAGTAGGGCGTCGCGGACCACGCCCACCACGTGCAGACGCTGCGACCCGACGTTGAGAGCCACCAGCGAGAACGTATGTTGCGGGTCGGCAAAACTAGGCGCACACGCTTTGGTGACGGTGGGAAGGTGGCCGTTATCTAGTCGCCGAATTCGTCCAGCAAGTCGCGGTCTAGGTTCTCTCGGGCATTGTGTAAGCTGTGATCTCCCTTGACGTTGGTGAGGGATAGCCGGTTGATGTCCGTGCACCTACAGAGGACAGCGTGGACCAGTTTCTGCGGGCGCCTACGGCCGTACTCGTGCACCACGTCCGAGTACACCAACCTGCGACTTGTGAACGGTAACAGCACTGGCTTGAACCATGGGAAACTGCTTGCGCAGAAAGGCAAGCCCTGCCTTTCTGTACAGAGTGACAGTGACGGTGCGGAACTCTACGGGCACCCAATCGGTCTTGATCTTTATGCCGCACCTGCAAGCCGACTGCGTGAGCGGTTTTACCTTGACACGCGCCATGCGACCGGAGTTAGGGACGTCAAACTGAATCCATACGCGAACAGCATTCACGCGTCGCCCTCCCGGTACTCGATATCCTGCAACGCGCCGACTGCACCGCTGACGATTACGTCTTTGACGTCTATGTTTAACGCGAGCTTGCCACGGGCGAGCCCTAGCCATATGCAGCTTCACTGTAAAAATTTTAACGCAGCCTCCCCATTACGACGACAGAAAAGAAACGAACTTACAAGCTGCAATGGAGCAAGCTGTGGAGGAAGACGACGACGCTCAAGCCATTGATGGTGATGATGACAGTTGTTGTTGATGACAATTATGATTACGAGAGTTTCCTCTTGCAAATGAATGGCTCATTACCCTTTAAGCAATGAGCGGCAACGGAGCCATTATGGAAGGAGACGAAGACGACGAACGTGCGAGCAGTGGCACAATCGGGCTCGCGCGGTTGCACTGTGGGGCGCGAACAAGCTAGTTCGCGGATTGTTCACGGACGACTGAAATGCCTACTGATAGAGAGAGAGAGAGAGAGAGCGAAAACTTTATTTGGTCCATTACGGGTTTAGCGTTCGGTCTTCGTCTTCATCGCTGCAGAAGCTTGACCTTCTTAGCAGGGTTGGGCCCCTAGTCCAGGGCTCCACTGAGCCGCGCTGCTTCGCTTGCGTGCTGCACCATTGCCCTGAAAAGATTTTGGGCCAGAAAACAACACACACAAGAAATACGACGACACCATGGGCGCTACTTCAACTGTGCTGTCGTCGTCTTTCTTGTGTGTGTTGTTTTTTGGCGCAAAATCTTTTCACTATGCCAGATCACCAACTAGCCCAGCAGTTAACTCTTCTAAAGACTGAAATGCCCTAGCCATGTATAGCCTCGCCGCAAAAAATTTCTGAAATAGCTCTCTAATTCTAATTACCAATAATTGGTTCAACAAACTCACGTTCATTAAAACGAATCTCTCGAATTTGTCCATATTTAATATCTTCAAATGCTCGCATAAAACTTATTTGCGATCAGTTTTTCCACGGCTAGGTGGGAGCGATTCCTGGCGGACTGTAGATTTGACGATTTCAACATAAATGCACCAGGCCAATGTGTAGGCGTTTTTCGAAATGCAACAGAACTCGAACTCGAGGACATCCACATCCAAGCGTCTTCACACAGGTTAAGAAAGTGAAATATATTTTATTGCTGCATCTAGCCCGCAACACAAGATAAGGACAGAGGGAAAACCTACAATGACAGGCGCTGTCTGTGTTCATCGGTTTTTCACTCTGTCCTTGTCTTGTGTTGTGCGCTAGATGCAGTAATGGAATACCAACATGCTCAAACTTACGTTATTTCAGGAAATATATTTGGCATCTCATTCCAAGTCCCATTTGGAAAACAGAACGCCACGCAAGAAACTCGACTGCTTCTGATGTCCAGACATTGGTTGCACAACTCCACAAAGTTGTTAACCACATAATTTTTTGTAGATCCACTTACAATTAATATTGCACTTCATTTCAGCAATTAATGGCTATAGTTTACCACAATCTGACTAACGACACGCCTTTCCTTATTGGAGAAATTGAACACGCAATATGCTTCATTTCTGCTAAGCGGTGGGACGACCGGACTCGCTTTTCCGACGTGAAAAAAAGTTTTTTTACATAAAGGAACTGCGTTTTTTTTCATATTTAATTCTTGCATAAAATCTTCCTTACTTTTCGTTGACGATAAGGTCGCGTTATTTTTGCAACCTAAACCAACTGACCACCCTCTTACAACACTAGAGTAATTTAATTCCACTTTTGTAAATGTTTTCGAACTATACCTTCAAACTTTCGTCAATATTTTTTCTTCTACTCTAATAACTTGCTCCACTATCAGTTTCGTTTCAGTCATACGAGAGCGGGCCCCTCGACTTCTATAAACTCCGCAAGACACTCGGGGAAATTACATACAAAAACCTACATACCTTTCTCAGCTTGATTTATGCTTTGATATTAAAGGTTCTTTCGAGAACGCTTGACATCCCATAATATTAAAGTTTCTCACATCTCCGAACTGTTTTAAAAACCTTTGCACTTTATTACACGCTGACCTTCAATATCAAGCTGTCATCTAGCGCTCTAGTGCCAGCAGGACGTAAGCTGCTGCTTAAATTAGAAGTCCTAAGGGCTCGCTAATAAGTTTTTTAGTATGAATTATTATTATTGACCTACTTTTAAACATCCGGAAACCGCCAAGTGTGTCAACACAGGCATGCACTGAAGAAAGGTGGTTCTTATTTCCCCGACCAACCACTAGGCACAAGAAGTAAGGGTACGTACGCGATGTAGTCGTGTTATCTCGCGCTTGGCGCGCCGTGCAAGTCACTATCAACACAGAAAAATTATGCTTCCACTAATTCCCCAACATCCATGCAAGCACTTCTACCCGAGTTCGAAACCCCCCCCTATTCCTTTAAAGAGCATCACCGTCGAATGGCAACAAAAAAATAAAACATCTTGGTGGCATTTCTTATTAGGACTTCACCTTTACTAAAGGAATAAACTACCTGCGGGCAAAATTAGAAATTATTTCCTGCCGTTTATGACACTTCTCAAAGAGCATCCCTCTGTATCTCCAGTCCGCTTTTATGCCGTACGCATCCCACGTTTGGTGGTCCTGACCTCTCCGATTACTTCGAAACTCACCTCCATACGGCGCACATCCATCACAGGTGCACAACTCATGCGGAATGCGCCTAGCTGTGCCTAACTCGTCCTGTCTAGTTCTCGTGCTCGGATTTTGCCTATGTAACAACTAGCTGGGCAGGCGATTTCACTGTGATATTACATGTTCTCTTATAAGTAGGTGCGTGTTTCCTTTAAAATAATATGAACACCTAATACAGCCAAAATCGTGGCAGTTTGGGCGAGTTGGTATGTCATGACTTTTTTAGACTTGCAGCGCAACTCAGAAAGAGAAAAAAAGGGAGGAGGTAGGGATAATGAAAGGGAACGGAAAACAGAGTGAGCGCTATTATTAGCGCTCACTCTGGCTCACTAGCGCTCACTCTGTTTTCCGTTCCCTTTCATTACCCCTACCTCCTCCCTTTTTTGCTCTTTCTGAGCTGCGCTTCAAGCCTAAAAAAAGTCAGACCTAATACATCGGTAGTTGAAGCAAGATTATGTATTCCTTTTGTATAGTATGGGCGACGAGCTGCGGCAACTTCAAGAACAAGGAGAAAATTTGGGGGAACGCTATCGCGCTAAAATGCTGCGCACGCGCACTGGGCGCCTCGAAGCTCACTGAATGTGCAAGTTCCGACCACACGATGCAGCGGTGCATGGCGCATGATTTTCGCGACAACTTTTTCAAGGTAATGCCCTTGCGAAAGCAGATGACCTTATACAGGTAGCAGCTAAGAAACTACGTTTCTTCGAAAAGTATCATGCGTTTTTCGACCGGTGGCAAGGTAATGTTCCGTCTTTTGTTTATTCGAGGCTGCTTTAACACGAATGAACCAGTTGAGTGGGCTGCGAACCAGTTTGAACATTTATTATTTTTGCTCCAGAACTGAACTAGAATCGGACCGAAAAACGTGAACCCGAACTGAACTCATTAGCATGTATACATAGAAGTCATCAAATTTTTAAAGATATGGTATGAAACAAAAATCCCAAAACAATTTTTGGAAATTAGAGCACCACATTTCTTCAATGCCGCATAGACGGCACGCTCATTGCAGAAAAACAATTCGCTGTGAGCTGTTGGTGTGAACCAATAAACATAAAGTATAGCGCAAGGAATTAAACACCATTGCAAGCACTTCAGAACAATCTTTAAGAAAGAACGGCTTACATTGAGTCGCATGACATGAAGATTATTTTCATGAAACAGTGTCACAACAGGGTACGTTAATGCGCACAGAAAAGTTCAAGTCGCCCTTTTTGTTTTGTATCATGCAGTGAGTCAGGAAGATCGTTCCTGGATACTCTGCCACAGGTTTCACCGACAAAAGTGAGTAAATAGTCAAAGCTGCCATATCAAGCCTCCAAATGTGCGTGGAAAAAAACTTGGCTTTGTTATTTGTGTTTCACATCGAGTGTCGCTGTGCAAATACCATCGCCATCCCCCCCCATTGAGCGACACTCTAGAAAGAAATTTTCCCTGTAGTAAAAAGCACCCATTCAGATAATCTTCCTTTGTCATGAGCTTGACAGGGTGCTAATGACTCTGGCGTACTCGGAAGATATTTTAATATCCCCACTACCTGTGGAGATTTAGAAATGATCACGAGTAATGAAAATGATCTGTTCACGCGTACAAGGTTAGAAAAAGTAGTCAAACCGTCGTGGTGGCGTAGTGGCTTTGGCATTGCGCTGCTAAGCCTGAGGGCGCGGGATCAAATCTCGGCTGTGGCAACCGCATTTACGTAGGGGCGAAATGCAAAAACGCCCGTGTACCGTGCAATAGGTGTACATTACAGAACCTCGGGTGGTCACAATTAATCAGCACCCCCTCCCCCCCATCTTCAGCGTGCGTCATAATCATAAGGGGAGTTTGGCAGGTAAAACCCTACATTTTAAAGAACAGTGGAACAAAGGCTACGGACTGGAGTCCCTACGTAGTTTGTGTAAAGTATGGGAAGAACGAATAGTCCCCTTTTAGTTCCTAATTAAACTCCTCCCGCTAACACGGGTTGGATGCCTGTAAAGAATTAAAGCTTTTGTAGATTTGTGTAAAAACGAAAGGAGCCACTAAGGAAACCCAAGACTGTCACCTGATACTACATCTTAGTTCTTCTGCTTTTCCATCAACTTCATAAACACTTCAAGACAGAATTACAAGCCCTGTTTTGAAACCCTGCGCAGCCGTCAAGGAGCTATGACACTAGATGGAAGGAGGGGAGGGGGCGTCTTTGAAGCGCCATACGCGCACTCCCTGTTACCCGTTTTCCTGCTGTCGTTGGAAGGCCGCAGTAATTCATTTTTATGTTCACTGCAAGACCTGGAAAAGGGAGAAACAAGGCAGGAAAAACACGCAGAAAGCTTAGAGCCCCCCGTCCCCGCCCCTGCTTCGCCCCTCCCTTCACCCTAATCTTTTTTGAAGTGTCAGTACTCGTGGTCCTCTCCAAGAAGAGCGGAGTTGTTTTCGCGGGTAGTGGTGCTCTTGTTTTCACGTTGCCGGTGGCGTGCTTTCAAAGGCACGCGATGTCTCGCCAGGAGTACCCGCTAGCTCATGTGGCATGTAACGAATATTTTGCACAAACTATTACTTCTTGGCTATAGTAGAGAAGGTAATCACATGCCATTGTTTTTTGAAAAGAAAGCCATTATGACCATTATAACCATTTTTGAGGGCAAGCTAAAAACGCGCTGAGAGATCTTAAAAAGTAATATTTTTCTTCGAAGACATCTTTTGTTATATGTAAGCCAGCTATTGCTTAAGAAATTTAGGATACATTAGTGAAAGCATATTCTTTTATCAGTATCATATTCTTCCGAAGTGACATGAGAAGTGGTTTGGCAAGAAAAAAGGCCGGTAATATTTTGGTACGTTTTCAACAGTGAAGATTCGCTTGTTAACGAACGGAAAACGATTTGGCGTCAGAAGGCACAAAGGTTACTGCATTGTTTTTATATCGCGGGTCTAGAAAAAAAAAATTACCGCTTTCTTATACGAACATGAAATTACTGGCAAATATTATTTGAGCTACAAGTCGAATTACAAGTAGCCCATCGTATAGTTGGGTGAACTTCGGTCGCGAAATGCGATTCTTTTCAAGTTTGTGTAATGGCATCTAAAGGCTGTCGGAGAACGGAACGTAATGAGGCGCTGTACGGTTACAGATCATGCTACAGAAACAACAAAGAAGGCATGGCATCAAGAGTATTATTGGCGGTATGAAACTGAACATTTGCTGAACAGGAAAAAAAAAAGTTACATTTAAATGCTCACGGTACAGAGGTAGACAACCTTCTAACCAATTTATTTAGCACGGTTAATTGAAAAGAAGAGTGATATACAGCCCTGAGTAGCACTTACCTTCAAAGGCAACGGATATAGGTTGTTCACAAATAACGCCTTAAAGTATAAAAAAAAAATTGTCCGCCTCCGATAATCAAGCCCCAGGCCAACGCCTTTCAGGGGCGGTCGTTCTACCATCTGAGCTTACCTGGGCCTGTATTCACAAAACGCTATTACGCTGCAATTGTTCATAAGAACAAATTGCAGCTAATCCTTATGCTGGACATATCACTAGCGTTTTCTTTGTAACTTCTAGCTACAATCGCGGGGACGACAATTGAAGCTTTCCTTATCGGCGGAGGTAGTCGACCCGTGTCAGAAAGCACTTACGAATGAAAACCTTTGCGAATTGGGTCCCTGTAGACTATAAGAAATGGCAGCGCAAGAACGAATAAATTGAGAAGTCGATATGTAGGGGTATGAGTATAGTACATCAGTATTGCGGAAATCCTACAAACGGAGGAAATTACACTCGGCTCGTTTATTTGCAGTTGTATTCCAGCTATATAGAAAACGTCAGCTGGAAACGAAACGAATGAAAGACGCATTTGGAAAGAGTGCCAGTGGGAGAAAAGCAATTCTGTAATCAAAGGAAAAGCTCAATAAGGAACGAAAGTCTAAGTGGTTCCACGGCAGCTTGTCTCTGGTCGTTGTGTTTTGGAGGTGCGGGCGCTTTTATTTTTGCACGAATGAAATAAGGCGCTCTACGTAGTGGTTACTGCCTATGGATGCCGGGTACTCAGCAGTTATGGCGTTACCAAACTACTCAGCTTCTTAACTGTGAACTTATATTCGCGGGGATGGAGCCGCTGTTGTGAGAGCGCGGATGTCTAGCAGCACTCTCTTCCCTGCTGCTACTGCAGGTGGAGAGTTTTATTATTAGACTAATGATCCAGAAGTTCGGCAGAGCCGAAATTTAAGTTCAAGTAACTCCAATGTCTAGCATCCTCTTGCCTCTTTCCGCTCTTTCTTTGTTTTTCTATACCATTCTCAGTCGTATCATCTGCCCGCTGTCACTATATTGTTACCAATTGTAAATGGCTGCGGCAGTGGATTGGTTGGCATTGCATCATGTAGTCGAAACATCATCATCATCATCATCAGCCTATTTATGTCCACTGCAGGACGAAGGCCTCTCCCTGCGATCTCCAATTACCCCTGTCCTGCGCCAACCATATCGAACTAGCACCCCCAAATTTCCAAATTTCGTCGCACCACCTAGTCTTCTGCCGTCCTCTACAGCGCTTCCCTTCTCTTGGTACCCATTCTGTCACCTTCATCGTCTAACGGTTACCTAATCTGCGCATTATATGACCTGCCCAGCGCCATTTTTTTCTCTTAATGTCTATTAGAATATCGTCTATACCCGTTTGCTCCCTGACCCAGACCGCTCTCTTTCTGTCTCTTAAAGTTTTCCCTAGCATTCTTCGTTCCATCGCTATTTGAGCGGTCTTTAGCTTGTTCTCGAGCTTCTTTGTCAGTCTCCAAGTCTCTGCGCCATATGTCAGCACCGATAAAATGCACTGATTGTATAATTTCCTTTTCAACGATAACCGTAAAATCCCAGTCAGGAGCTCACAATGTGCGCCGTATGCGATCCAACCCATTTTTATTCTTCTGTGAATTTCCTTCTCTTGGTCAGGGTTCCCTGTGATTAGTTCACCTAGGTAAACGTACTCCTTCACAGACTCTAGAGGCTGACTTGCGATCTTGAACTCTTGTTCTTTTGCGCGGTTATTTATCATATTTGTCTTCTGCATAATAATCTTCAGCCCACTCTTACACTCTCCCTCTTAAGGTCTTCAATCATTTGTTGTAACTCGTCCGCAGTGTTGCTGAATAGAACAATGACATCGGCAAACCGAAGGTTGCTGAGGTATTCGCCGTCGATCCTTACTCCTAAACCTTTCCAGTTTAATAGCTTGAATACTTCTTTTAAGCACGCAGTGAATAGCCTTGGTGAGATTGTGTCTCCTTGTGTGCCCCCATTCTTTATAGGTATCTTCCTACTTCTTTAGAATTAAGGTGGCTGTGGAATCTCTGCAGATATTTTCCACTGTATTTACGTAAGCGGTCTGTACTCCTTGATTACGCAAAGCCTCTATGACTGCTGATATCTCTACTGAATCAAATGCTTTTTCGTAATCTATGAAAGCCATATAGAGATGCTTTCTGTACTCTGCGGATTTCTCGATAACCTGATTAACGACATGGATGTGATCCATTGTAGAGTATTCTTTCCTGAAGCCAGCCTGTTCCCTTGGTTGACTAAAGTCCAATGATTCCCTTATTCTATTGGAAATTATTTTGCTAAATATTGCGTGTAATACTGGGAGTAAGCTAATGGGCCTATAATTTTTCACTTCTTTAACTTCGCCCTTTTTGCGGATTAGTATGTTTGAATTCTTCCAGTTTTCTGGGACCCTTGCAGTCCAGAGACACTTCGTATAGAGAGCCGCCAGTTTTCTTAGCATTATGTCTCCTCCATCTTTAATTAAATCAACTGTTATTCCATCCTCTCCTGTCACTTTTCCACGTCTCATGCCTTGCAAGGCCCTTCTGACCTCATCTCTAGCTATAGGAGGAGTTTCTGTATAGTGTTCCTTATTGTTTAGAATGGAGTACTGCTGAGTCCTCTGGATACTTTCGCTGGTTTTTTATACTTTCAAGATTGCTGATGATATTACCCTGCTTATCGTTCAGGGCATACATCTCGGTTTTTCATATGCCAAGTTTCCTTTTCACTGATTTCAGGCTGCGTCCATTTTTTATAGGTTCTACAGTTCTGCTCACGTTATAATATCTAATATCACTTATTTTCGCTTTGTTGATCAGTTTTGACACTTACGCAAAATCAGTCTTATCTATTGAGTTGGAAACTTTCATTCTTTGTCGTTTTTTTATTAGGTCCTTTGTTACTTGGGAGAGCTTGCCTACTGGTTGCCTTGGTGCCTTGCCTCCCACTTCGATTGCTGCCTCTGAAGCCAGCCTCGTTACCGTTTCATTCATTATCTCTATGTCATCATCATCATCTCTCTGTTCTAAGGCTGCATATTTGTGTGACAAACAATGTGTGATAAACGAGGGCCCGTGTGGCGTGTGTCTCCGTACTCATTTATCGCATTGTTTCCATTACAAGTTTGCAAGCGTGAAAGAAACATGTGTTTGATTAGAATAGTATTGATAAGTGTACATATTCTCCAATGCTATTCACTACGAGCTAGGAAGAAGTATTCGAGCTATTAAACTGGGAAGGCTCAGAAGTAAGGATCTGCGGCGAATATCTCAGCAACCTTCGGTTTGCCGATGGCATTGTTCTATTCAGAAATACTGCAGAGGAGTTCCAACAAATGATTGAGGACCTTAACAGAGAGAGTGCGAGAGTGGGATTGAAGATTAATATGCAGAAGACAAAGATAATCATAAATAGCCGGGCAAGGGAACAAGAGTTCAGGATGTGAAGGAGTGCGTGTACCTAGGTCAAATAATCACAGGGAACCCTGATCATGAGAAGCAAATCTACAGAAGAATAAAAATTGGCTGGAGCTGCATTCGGCAGACATTGTCAGATCCTGACTGGAAGCTTACTATTATAATTAAAAAGAAAGGTGCACAGTCAGTGCATTTTACCGGTGCTGATATATGGGGCAGAGACTTGGAGACTGACAAAGAAGCTTGAAAACAAGTTAAGGAAGAAGAATGGAACGAAGAATGCTAGGTATAACTTTACAAGACAGAAACAGAGGGGTTTGGATCAGAGAGCAAACGGGTATTGCCAATATTCTGGTTGACATTAAGAGAAAAAACTGGAGCTGGGCAGGCCATGCAATGCACTGTTTAGATCACTGTTGTACCATTAGGGTTACAGAAGGGGTATTGAGAAAAGGAAAGCGCAGTCGAGAATGGCAGAAGAGTAGGTGGGTCGATGAAATTAGGAAATTCGCGGGGGCTAGTTGGAATTGGTTGGCGCAGGACAGGGGGTAAGTGGAGATTGCAGGGAGATGCCTTCATCCTGCAGTGGGCATAACATGGGCTGATGATGATGATGAGGATGGTGATGATGATCCTTCTCTCGGGGACCAGATTTCATCTGGTCACCTGGACAGTATTTCACCCAAGACGACCCTGCATGATTTGGAACTTACTCGAAGGTTATCGTTGATTCTGCCTCCTGTGCCTGTTGTCAACGAACCTCGTGTAATCTGACTACATGCGTGACGCTAATGGTGCTATGTTAAATTATGGGGTCTTACGTGCCAAAACCACTTTCTGATTATGAGGCACGCCGTAGTGGAGGACTTCGGAAATTTTGACCACCTGGGGTTCTTTAACGTGCACCTAAATCTAAGTACACGGGTGTTTTCGCATTTCGCCCCATCGAAATGCGGCCGCCGTGGCCGGGATTCGATCCCGCGACCTCGTGCTGAGCAGCCCAACACCATAGCCATTGAGCAACCACGGCGGGTATTGTGCTATGTTCTGGAAGGCAAGGGAGCACCAGCGATTACGCTGGAACCTTCTACGAGTCATGTATAATATTTGGCACGCTTGACCCGCATATCAAATTTTCAACGATCATTGGCTTTGCTCGCCGCTTTCATTGTGCCTCAGTGTTGCTTAATAATGCTGGGCACTAGTTCCACCAATAAAGAGTTCAAATTTTAAGTTACAGTTTTGACACTGCGTCGCTCGTCTCTGTCATTACAACATGACAATATTGCACTGCGTGTCTTTCTAAAATTGAAGTTGAGCGTTTATGTACACCTCGTATTGTGCTTGTTCCAGACTCCCATCCAGCATTCCTAGCCACCAGGAAGCTCTACATCATCGCCTTCGCCTGAACACCGCCTACGGAAACGGCTTAATGTAACGCTTCGGTCAAGTGACAAGTCCACGCAGCAACAACTGTGGCTCGTTTAAAATCGTGGAGTATATTCTGTTGGAGTGTCGAGCGTAAGCTGACGATCGTGCGTTCTATGAACGTTGCATGCATTCGCTTACACAGAAACCTTTATCATTCGACTGTGTCTTACGCCCTTTAGCCTGCCCCACGCAACACAGGCGTGTGATGAACTTTTTATTTACATACTTAGAAAACATTGGTCAGCTCGAGAATGTACTTTTCACGCGGCTAATTCTGTCACCGCATTGTAAGACGGTGCATACACTGAAGGAATCTATCATTGTACGCCGTTGCCCACGAGTCAGAAAACTCAGTGCCCAATCTTTTTTAACTTATTCCTTTTTGTTGTGCCTCTATCTTTCCGTCTTTCTCTCCCCAATTCCCTTTTCCACGCAGAGTAGCATGTCAACGACGTCTATACACCGGCTAAAATCTCTTTCATTAAAGGGCTCTCTCTCTCTGGCTCTCCGATGCTTGTAACTATTTGCTTAGTGCATTACCTCTCGCTCATTATTTGTAAGTGCCTGTGATGCGCTTTCACTTTTTTCCCATATGGCAGGAAGTAGCTGGCACAGTTTTATGCTTTCACAATGACACTTCTTGCCTTATAATATTGTTACGGAACGATGAAACAGGACAGAGGAGGAAGAAGATCGCGAGACGCTGACTGCTGCGTGTTGTTGGTGGTCAGCCATCTTATCTACTCTGACTCATCCGGTGTATATATTGTAAACACAGTCTTTACATACTCCCAACATCCCTGTAACATATTGGTGGGAGGTGCGGGGTACCACGGCTGGAAACGGAGCTCCGCAGCGGACGTTGCATCCCCGTCCGCACCATAAATGACGGTGAGCACGTGGGATCAACGTCATTGCCGTCTCCAACGTCACCGTTGCCACCTACGTCGCTGTCGCCTTCGGTTGTGGTTGTGCAACCCAAGAATCCTGGAACTTCCGGCGAGACCGATAGTGCCGACATTGAAGAGTGGGTGGCTATGTGCGAACGCGTGAGTAGAACCAACAGATGGCACCCCACGCTTATGCTAGCTAACCTGTTGTTCTACCTACGAGGCACGGCAAAGGTGTAGTACGAAAACCACGAAGAGGAGCTAACCAGCTGGGACCAATGCCAATAGAAGTTGACAGAGTTGTTTGGCAAACCAGCGGGCCGTAAAATTTCCGCAAAGCTGGAACTGGCTTCCCGTGGCCAATCCCCCACGGAGTCCTATGTGTCGTACATCCAGGACGTGCTGGCACTTTTTCGTAAAGCCGATCGCGACATGACAGAAGCGGAAAAGGTCGAACATGTGCTTAAGGGCATTGCTGACGCCGCCTTTATTCTGCTCATGTGCGAAAGCTGTTCTACAGTTGATGCCATCATTAAAGAGTGCCGACAATTCAAGCAGGCAAGAAGCCGACGTATCTTGCAACAGTTCTTCAGACTTCCCAATAGTGCCACAACGTCGGTGTGTGAAGATCAACCTGCACAGCAGCATGTGTGGCCATCAGAGGCCGTGATGCGAATCGTTCGACGTGAACTGGATACGATGGCGCCCGCAGCTTTCTGTTCGCGTAGTGCTGATGCTACCTCTTTTTTAGTTCCCCTCGTGCAAGCCATCGTTCGACAGGAACTTGAAAACTTTGGCCTACATTCTGTTTGTGCTGTCGCCAATACCAGAGCTAATGAACGCCCTTCTACTATTTTCGCTCCACCCTGACGCTTCTCTCCGCGTTATCGCAACCGGATTGAGTGGAGAACTGCGGAGGACCAGCCAATATGTTTCACCTTTCGCCGCATTGGTCATGTCGCCCGATACTTTCGCAACTCGTTGCCCTCAACACCTCGCACGCCGACCAAATTGAGCCGTTTTAATGGAAATACCCGCAATGTTTCGCCCACCGCCGAGTCTAACAGTGGCGACAACTCTGCTAGAAACACGTGGTACAGTCAATCACTATCGCCGTGCGGACACCAGTCTCGCTCACCGCAAACACGTCGCCCATCTTCCCGTTCACTGCAACCATGTCGTCTTCCATCCCCTGCGGCTTTTGGCCGCACCATTTCGGAAAACTAAGAAATGCAGCCCTCGGAGGTGGTGCTGAATTGCCTACTACTGCAGCAAATTCACTGTCTGTGCCCTCAAGGAGAAGCGCAATTGACGTTAAGATAGAAGGCGTACCTGTCCAAGCACTCGTCGACACTGAAAGCCCACTTTCTGTGATGAGTGCTAGCGTACGTAAATGTTTAAAGAAGGTCCTCACCCCAGCAGCTGCCCGAGTGCTTCGTGGGGGCGACGGCGGCGTACTGGTTGTTCTTGGAATGTGTACGGCGCGTTTAAGTTTAGCCGGCCGCCCTACTTCTGTTCTTTTTGCTGTGATCGACAACTGCGCTCACGACGTTATCCTTGGATTGGACTTTTTATCCACTCATTTTGCTCTGATCGACTGCGCGACCAGCGTTCTTCAGTTAGAACTGCCCCAACTCGCCGATGCTCCGAGCACCGCCCCACCGCACTTGTGCTCGCTTCACGATTTGCGTCTGTCACCCGAGGCAGTTACTTACGTCACTTTAGGTGCCTGACGGTGAATATGGGCTTCGCCCCATCATCTACGTGCTTTTGAACCGGAACGTTGCTGTTCCGCATACGCAGGTCACAGTTACTAATATCGACGTAGTTCTACTGCTTCCGAATTTCAGCCTGTGCCCTCAAGTGATTCCGATCGGCATGTTCTTGGCCAGCGTTTCTGGTGGTTCCGAATTTGACATTGAGAGTCTGAATGCCGTGAGTGGTTTATTAGAGCCAATTACAGCTCACAGCTCTGGTTCATTAACGGATGACCTTGCGAAAATTATTGCACCTGACCTCACCTCGGCACAGGCCATGGACATACGTCTCTTACTTAAATCGTTGATTGACATCTTTGATGTCGGTGACATGCGTTTGGGCCACCAAACATCTGTTGCTCACCATCGTATAAACACTGGCCACACGAATCCGATTCGTCGGCGTCTCTATCATGTATCGCTTGCTAAACGTCGAGTCATCCAAGCAGAAGTGGACAAAATACTCCGCGAAATACTCCGCCATCAGCGAGCCCGTGGGCTTCGCCTGGCGTACTTGTGAAAAAAAAAAAAGAGAAAAAGACGGTACCTGACGTTCTTGCGTCGATTACCGCCATTTAAACAAGATTACTTGAAATGACATCTACACACTGCCACGCATCGATGACGCCTTACACTGCTTGCACGGAGCTAAATACTTCTCGTCCATTGATCTTCGATCCGGCTACTGGCAGATATTAGTTGATGAAATGGACCACGAGAATACGGCCTTCATCACGCCGGATGGCTTATATCAGTTCAAAGTCATGCCCTTTGGTCTATGCGATACTCCTGCGAAATTTAAACGTATGGTGGACTCTCTTCTGCGAGGCTACAAATGGACCATCTGTCTTTGTTACCTTGACGACATTATTGGCCTCCTACGTTCGGCAGCCACATTACCCGACTCGCTGCAATTCTTGCGGTCTTCCGAAAACCCGGCCTCCAACTGAACTCCACGAAGTGTCAATTCGGGCGCCGTCAGATTAACGTGCTGGGACACCTTGTTGACGCATCCAGTGTTCAACCAGACCCGGAAAAAGTTCGCGCCGTACGCAGTTTCCCTGTGCCACGTTCTGCTTCTGACGTGCGCTGCTCCGTCGGCCTGTGCTCTTACTTTCGCCGTTTCGTCAAAAACTTCGCCGACGTTGCTCGGCCTTTGACAGACCTTTAAAAAAGAACACGCCGTTCTCATGGGGCCCGGAGCGGGCTCACGCGTTCGCCGCTCTCATCGGGTTTCTGACCACCCCTCCCATACTTGCCCACTTTGATTCATCTGCACCGACTGAAGTCCACACTGACGCAAGCGGCCATGGCATCGGCGCTGTTCTCGTGCAACAACAGAATGGTACCGACTGCATGATAGCTTACGCTAGCCGCTTGCTGCCCCTGATGAGATATATTACTCCATCACCGAGCGGGAGTGCTTGGCTTCAGCTTGGGCTGTCGCCAAGTTCCTTCCATATTTGTACGGCCGCACGTTTTCGGTCGTTACAGACCACCACGCACTCAGCTGGCTGTCTTCTCTCCGAGACCCGACAGGACGGCTTGGTCGCGGGGCTTTACGGCTCCAGGAATTTTCATTTATTGTCAGTTACAAGACTGGACGCCTCCACAAGGACGCTGACTGCCTCTCTCCCATGCCCGTTGACCCCCTGATCCTGCTACGCATGATCCGGTGACCTGCCTGATGGCTTTTACTGACATTACCGACATGCGCGCTGTACGACGCAACAAATCCTTACAGTCCATCATCGCCGAAGTGCAATCTGGCAGCTCTGACGGCACGTGCCGCATGTTCGTGCTGCATGACTGCATCCTCTACTACCGCAATATGAACCCTGACGGCCCTGAGGTGCTCCTTGTCCTTCTTCGTTATCTGCGATACATCGCTCTCGAACTTCACGATGCTTCGACGGCAGGACACCTTGGAGTTTTGCGTACATACGACCGCGTACGACACTGGATCTTCTGGCCTGGTCTCTACCGCTCCGTGCGTCACTTTGTCGCAACTTGCGAATTGCTTCCGCGCTAGAAGAAACCTCCCCTGCCACCTGTCGGACGACTCCATCCAATTGAAGTTCCCTCTGAATGGTTCTTTCGGGTAGGCCTTGACCTGCTTGGCCCTTTTCCGACTGCGACTAGACGGAATAAGTGGATCGCCCTCGCTAGTAATTACGCGACACGATACACGATAAGAAAGGCGTTGCCGAGTAGTTGCGCAATCGACGTCGCCGACTTTCTCCTCCATGACGTTATTCTCCACCATGGTGCGCCTCGACAGTTACTCACAGACCGCGGCCGTTCGTTCTTGTCTCGAGTTGTCGAGGACCTCCTCCGTTCTTGTGCCGCTGAGCACCAAGTTGTCCACCGCCTACCACCCACAAATGAACGGTCTTACGGAACGTCTCAACCGAACAATCACAGAGATGCTGTCGATGTACGTCTCCAACGATCACAGCGACTGGGACGCCACGCTGGCCTACGTGACGTTCGCGTATAACTCGTCCTGACATGACACCGCAGGACATTCACCCTTTTATCTTTTGTATAGTCGCGACCCTACATTGCCGTTTGACACAATCCTCCCTTCCGTGCCACATGTTGCAACTGAGTACGCTCGTGAAGTCATTGATCGCGCTCACATGGCACGTCAAGACGCCCGATCTCGTTTATTAGCCTCGCAGAACATACAAAAACAGCGTTATGACCGGTGCCATGGCGATGTTAAGTTCGTGCCAGGTGCTTGGGTGCTCCTTTGGTCTCTCTCTCGCTACGCAGCACCTTATGAAGTCCTACGTCGTTAACGAAGTAAATAACGAGATTTATGCTCACACTTGCACGCTTACACTCGCACCCAAAGCATAGGGCCAGCGGTCGCAATGTTATTGCCCTTGGAACATCACGATGACGGCAACGACGGGAATTCACCTGGAGTCAATATAATTATTATAGCTATAAAATCTTCTCCAAGGTAAAGCACAAGCCTCATGACCCACTACAAACGGGCCCAACTGGGCTAGTGCAGAGTAGGGTATAACCCCGGGTCGACACTTGGCTAGCGTCACGACTCGTTAAATTGTCGTTTGCCGGCACTTTATTAAAGTTATTCCTATCCTATCCTATCCTATCCTATCACCGTGATTGGTTTGGAACTACTCAACATGGCTGCTCGTCATTGGGATTTCTCATTTTGGATGCTGCATATGTGTTGCTACCATGTTAGTCGCCTACGAATATGCGGCTTTGCATAAACCCTCGAAGAATCTCGCTGCCAGGAGTTGCGGTGCCCTTTCTCTTCTGCCCGGCAGAGGTGACACTCGGCTGTGCGTTTTGCAATTACCTTGTTCGTTTTCTAGCTTCCTGGAGCTTTTTGACTTCTTTCTGTAGGGGTTTCTTCTTATTGCAACCGCCTGTGTACTTTACTTAAGACGGATGTTAGGCCGGCTAATGCTATTGGAAGCTGGCGTTGTTCCAGTTTTGTTTAGTCCAGCCGTTGTCGCCGTCATTAGCATACTTTCGCTCACCTAGGTTATAGATACTCGTGTTATTAGAGTTTTTCCGTTTTCGGGAGCCGTTGTTTGATAGCACCGACTCTGAGTGCGTGTTAAGAAATTCAACAACTTGTCCCACCTGCTATGTATAAGTTGCCTCCATTGTGTTGAGACAAAAGCATTGCCCTATTTTGTGCAAGCTGGTATACCCCCTGGACCGGAAGCAAAATTTTGCTGCCTTATGTAATAGTTATCTCTAATCTGATATTTAAAGGCTTTTAAGGGCACCGAAGTGAACTTGTGCCTATATATAGGAGAACGACACTTGTACTTTGAGAAACTAAAATAAGAAGACCAGTAGCGTAATGCCTTTCCAAAGGAAAGTACATCCCGTCTGCAACAGACTAATCTCCAAGCCCGTCATGGCAGAGGTACAAGCAGAGCGAGTCCTGATTTGAAGAGAATTGGTGAAAGTATCTTATTTTGAAAAAAAGAAGAGGGGAGGGAGGCACACAAAGCATATTCGCGCGGTACAGTGCATTATGCAAGCGGCAATATCAATATTTGTTTATTTAATGCATGCTGCAGACACGAAGTCCATGCAGGGCAGATAAAATACAATAGATCACAAGATACAGTATTAATACTGATACTAAATAAACAATGCTGATACAACTTTCACAACGGCAGGTCATTCCAATTATTATTGGTGCGGGGAAAGAAAGTACTGAAATAGGTTGGTTCATGCAAAATAGGGGGTTACTTCATTTTGGTGATGTTGGAAAGTAGGTCTCGTTATTAGTGGTCTTAAATACATTGCCTGGTCGAGTGCAGTTTTTTAATAAGTGAGAAAGAAAGTCGAGCCGTAATTTCTTTCGAAGCGATTCAAGTGTAGAAATACTGTTAGACCTCATTTGTTCAGTTGGAGAGTCGAATGTTGAAAATTTGTTGAAAACAAACCGGACAGCCTCTCTTTTGGATTCGTTCAAGTTTCCTTGCGTTACATTGAGTGTAGGGATCCCAGATAATACAGGCGTACTTGAGCTTCGGTCGAATTTAGTAATAAGCGAGTAGTTTAACCGACGATGGAGCGTGTTCAAGCTTGTATTTAAGAAAGCACAATTTACAGAAAGCAGAGAAAGATATGCCTTGCACATGAAGGTTGCAGGACAGGTTGGTGCAAAGGGTGACACCTAAATATGTATAGTTTGAAGCTTGTTTAAGCGCAGAGGAGCCTAGGATATAACTAAAAGAGAGGTGCTTTCTTTCGGGAAATGGGAAGAAAAACACTTTTCAACATTCAAGGTCATCCCCAATGAGTGCACCAATAAAAACTTTTACTGAGGCTTTTATTCAGATCACCTTGGTCACTAGTGTGGGTAATTTAAACTAGACACAGTCATCAGCAAATAGTCTTATTTGAACATTCGGCTTCACATCAACAATGTCATTCACGTACAGGAGGAACAACAAAGGCCCCAATACACTTCCATGTGGAACCCCAGATGAGAGTAGAAGACAGGCCGAGTGATGCCCACCTACATCCACGAACTGTTCGTGATTGTTTAAGTATTCAACGATCGAAGAAACAAGTAGTTCTCCTATGTCATAGTTCTCTAGCTTAAATAATAGTTTGGAACGATGTAATAAATCGAAAGCTTTAGTAGAATCCAGAAAAATTTAATTAGTTTGGTTGTTGCCGATAGAAGAAGCAAAAGTGTGAGTGACCGTGACTATTGGTGTTACTGTAGAATATCCCTTTCTGAAACCATGTTGACAGTTGGATGGTAATAAATTTATTGAAGTATCCGGCAGGTTTTCGATGACCCGGGCTCAGGCCTTCCTCGACGGGACGTCGAGATCTTGTCTCAGTGCCGCTTCGCGGGCGTGCTGTACGGCCCAAAGTTGGTCACCGAGATAGGAGCGGCACATAGCAGCGGCCCACCTCAGCGATAGGGTATCGAAGTTTAACTTTGTTTTGCGTTGGGCGTTACATTGGTTAGGATATTATTCTCTTCAAAAAACTCATTGACGGCTTTGGCAATTATATGCTCTATTAGCTTACATCAAGTTGACCTTAGTGAGATGGGGTGGTAGTTTTCTAAATTAGTCGGTCGGCTTTCTTAAATATGGACACTGCACGGGCTGCCCTCCAATTCTTCGGCAAACTCTAACACGACAAGGAAGCATGAAATATGATGCCAAGGGACTTTGCGGGAGGTTCGGTATTCCGGCAAAGAAAATAATTTGGTATGTTATCGGGTCCAGAAGAAGTTTCAATTTTCAAGTTAAGTAGCACTGAGAGCACTCCAGGGTAACTGAAGATACTTGAAATATTTGTAACTAAAGTGTCTGTGGTGGCGAAAAAGCCACCAGTTACAGCAGGAAATACGCTGTTGATGCATATGTTGGCTTGTTCGGCAATGCCACTTTGTTCATTAATAATAACGCCGTTAGCATAAATCTGTGAAACGGTTTCTTTTTCTCACTAAAGCAGTTCCAAAAGTGAGTCGGGTCAGTTTTAATTAAGCTTGGTAGCGCTATACTGAAATGTTCTTTTGAATGATGCGATGCACTTGCAAGGCGTCCGTTGGTTTGCGCTATGACGTTAAGTGGTTTTGCGATTTAAACGGATGATGTGTCGCTTCAGCCACGGCTTTTCCTTCTGTACTTTTTTTCGTTCGTTCGGGACAAACATATCAAAGAAATACCGGCACATGTTCTTAAAGCTTTGCCAGAAAGCGCCAACATCACGGCATCAAAATCAATAAGGTATGCCTCGAAATTATCCATAGTTGACGCATCATGCGCACGTGAGTACTCTGTAGTAATCTACAGCAGTTTATTTTTGCACTTCATGGCAAAAAAATCCTCGTAGAAACATTGACTAGTTTGATCAGATAGCCCGTGTTCAACATACAGTATAATCAACAATACAGTGGGAGGGAACACTAAATCTGAAATAGAATTACAAGAGCCATGCATCCGAGTCGGCTGGTTTAAGACTTGGACAATGTCGTGTTCTAACACTATGTCTAAGATAACATTCACGTCATTTCCGGCATCAAGCCGATACCAATTAATAACAGGGAGGTTAAGATCACCAGCCAAAATGATTTTCTTGCGTGTATGACGTTGCATGTGTACCTGTTTGGCCAGGAATTCCGGAACCGCGTCAGGAGGCTTGTATAAAGCATAGAGAATAAACGCTTGCCTACAAAAAGAGAGCTTCATGCACAAGCATTCGAGTCCGGCCATTCAGCAAAATAGCATCTATTTGATTTCCAATGTGTGCCGCTACTCTGCCGCCTCTAGTTAAGCGATCCCTGCGGAAAACAGTATTAAAACGAGGAAACATGTCATCAGACATTTAAATATGAAGCCGCGTTACTCTTATAATAGTAATGTGCGGAAAGCGCCCCATTAGGAGTAATTCTAAGAACTCAGTTTTATTTTTAACGTTGCGCGCATTCATATTTAACAGGTACAGTATTTTCTATGCAAAGGCACTATCTCGTCATGCTTCTGCCTGATAATTTCAGTGATCTGTCATTTTTCCTCTTATATTTCGTTTCTCATCCCAGATGTACAAGTCTCTGTCAAGTTTAATTTTATCGTGAATCAAGCTTATTTTTCTTCCTTGTTGCTTGCCTTGCTTTGCGCTGTTCCGAAGTAGTTTGCATTTCTTTGATGTTGACTGCGAATAATCATTATGAATGAGAATACCGGACCCCTTAAGCTTTTTCGAATTTTCTACTATTATCTTCTTTTCGTTATAGTGTTGTAAATATATGATGGGCCCTTATTCCCTTTTGTTTATCAAGCCGGTGTATACGACCTATCGAATCGCATTTCAGCTCCATTTTATCGCGGAACACATCCTTAACTACTGTTTACTTGAGTAATGCTTCAGTTTCATTGGGGCCGTCCGGAATGCCATGAATAACAATGTTAGACCGCCTGCTTCGATTCTCAATATGCTGCTTTGTGCGCGTGTGCTCATAGAATAAGTAAAAATGATCAAGAAATAAATACGGTTCCTAAGTGAACTTGCTCACCGTCGGTATGCTTCTACATCAATACAGACGTGAGTAAAACTATCGCTAAGGTGTTGTTCACACAAGCTATCAAAAACCCGCGCATCTTTGAACACTATTTCCTTAAAAAGTTTGCATTTATTAGAACAAATATATAATAAACACACAACACTTTTTGTATTGAACACCCGCCGTGGCCTAGTATCTATGGTGTTGCGCTGCTAAGCAGGAGGTCGCGGGATCAAATACCGGCTGCGGCGGCCGCAGTCCGATGGTGGAAAATTGCGAAAACTCCTGTGTACCGTGCATAGGTTGCACGTTAAAAAGCGCCAGGTCGTCAAAATTAAGCCGGAGTCCCCCATTACGGCATGCCTCGTAATCAGATCGTGATTTCGGCACGTAAAGCCCTAGAACTTAACTTGTAATATTTCGTCATGGCAGATACCAAATACACTAAAATTTCGCGATAACAAATGGGACCAAAATGCGCGCTTATCTCATTTTCTTTGAATGAACAAACGAATTAACGTGAGACACTTCCAAAGTGTTGAGAACAGCCGAGAGTGTTGATTTCTGCAAAACGTCATCGCAGTCAAGCTTGCGCCCTTGGGACGCAGGAAAATCAAGAGCCCTCGCAGCCCTCGTATGTCGTTCGGTCTTACGGGTGCTGTACAGCCCTATAGTAGCACCACTGCCTAGTCTATTGTGAACGTCGTGGCATTTACCTTCTTCTAATTATGAATAAAAACCGTTAAGACAAATGCCACACGCGTCCTCACAATTCAGAATGAGAGGCAATGTGCTTAAGGAAAGCGTCTGTCAGCGGCCAATCAGCTAATTAGTTGACTGAACAACCAGTTGTCTCTCTTTCTACACCGAACATCCGCTGCACATGTCGTGCCTGGTGAGATTACGCATCCTCGGTTTGGCTCTACGAGGGGTCATTGGTGAAGACTGGTTGCAGTGGATAGAGTTGACTCTGTACCTTGGGCCCCTCGTCGAGCTTCACGAGTCCACAAGTTCGTCAAACATTCCACAGAATGGTAAATTTCTATTTCTGCACAAAACATTCTCATTAAAACTGTAGAGGTATTCAAAATAAGTGTACGCCAGGAAATCTAAAAGCCCTAGATGTACGCATGGAAACAGAGTTTATTGCACCACTCACTCCCCAGACGTTGATTTCAGCTAGCAGCGTTTGGTGTTTTAACGCACACTTGAAGAGGCAGAGGTGGCATTGGCTTCAAGGATGAGACCATGTTGGGAAGCCTTTATAGTGAAAGGTTATAAGTGAACGATGTAGTTTGCGATTACTCTGATACGGTCACTAAAAGAACGTGAACTTTACTGCTCCCTGCAATGGTGGAGAGAGAAAAGAAAGAATGAAGTCGTTGCGGGAGAGGGCCATTGTAAAAAATAAAAAAAAAAGCTTTCCACGTAACCGAAGAAAAAACTTCGGAAGCATGCTACACACCTGCAGCACGTGAAGGCGAAAGACTGCTGCACACGTGGTAGTGCTTTAAGTTATGCGATCGAGGGAGTCAGACTTTTTACGAGGCATAACGAGCCGCAGTGTGAAGTAAACGTATGGAGCTGTAGGTCGACCTCCTCAACTATACACATGCGAGCCTACCGACCATCTCAACTACACATGCACTACCGAACGGTTCTTTCTTTTTTTCTTTCTTTCTTTCTTTTTTTCTTTCTTATTAAGCCACTGCTACGAGCCACTTAAGGCTTTCGCGGTAAAGATAGTCTACCAAATGAGTTTTCTATACACTGGATAGAGCGGTACATCAATGGAGACAAGAAATCATGCTGGTAAAAATCTTTTGTGTTACAGGTCTTGCTCCAAGGGAGGATCTCATCAATCTATTTCGCAAAAAAGTTACTAAAGATAAGCTAAGGGCGTTGGCCCCAACGTCACCTGGTGCATTAAATTCCATATTTTTTTGGAAAGCACATGCCCTTCTTCAAGAGCCTTCTTTAATGTGTGTGAGATCGTTATATAGCGAATTTAAAAATCCTTAAGCTGCCACTGCGTGGTTTGTGTACCTGATATGCAGTCATAGGAAAATATATGCATTTTAGTATTAGTCATTAGCAATCTTATTACGTTTACCTTCCTTATTTGGTAACAAGATATCTGCAACTTGTCTTCCTTATTTATTTTTTCGCACTCATTCGGCCTCAATCATTTTCTTATTATGAATTAACCTGAAAATATTTAGGTTTTTGCACATGTGGCGTTAATTGAGAACGGGACGAAATATGAATCAGGTGCAGGCTAAGGCGGGAGAAGCGTGGTTGAAGGCTATGCCTACAACCTACACTACAAGGGGAACGTGTAGAACGATACAGTAAAACGATGTGCTTTCCAACAATTAGGAAACAATTTGGAGCATTGCATGAATGGAAAATCAGCTGATTCAATTATAACGAAATAATTCGAAACCTTGGGAAGTACAGAGTAACAACTGCGTCGACGAGAGTTTCGCCAGGAATCGCTAAAAGCTTCGGGCTTTCAACGTGGCATCGGTACATGGATATGCCTATACAAGGTGTTCTAGATAACTTCAGCCAGAGTTGAAAAATTATGCAAATACCACGTGGCTGGACAGAACAAAAATAATGTTCTTCGTCATCGCTTGGAGGTACTCTTTCTTCATTCCACCTAATTAGATTACTCTTGATTAACTAATTAACTGCTCAAACATTATAATTATACGAGAAGTGTCAATGAGAAAATTATAGAGCGACATTTAGAACTCCGGATACAGCTTTCTGTGGCTCAGTACGTGCTACATAAAAGTGTTTTACCAAGCGTGAAATAAGCCCGCGAATACACGCAAAGTGCCTAGAGCGGCCAGTCGCGCGGTAATTTTGAGTCCACTTGCGGTCTTCTTTCACGCTCGGTAAAACACTTTTATGTAGCACCTATTGGGCAACAGAAAGCTGTAACGAGAGTTTCTCATGTTGCTCTACAATTTTCTCCTTGACGCTCTTCGTCTAATTATAATATTTCAGAGGTTGAATAATTAATTAAGGGTTCTTATCTAATTAGACCGAATGAAAAGATAGCTTGAATAACTCCAAGCGACGGCAAAGAGCATTAGCTTTCTTCTGTCCAGCTACGTGGCATTTGCATATTTTTAAACTCTGGCCAAATTTAGCTTGTACACCCTGTATATAAAGTGTGGCGAATACATAGTGTGGGTACTTAAAAAATTGCAGGATAGGGCATACCGCCACACGTATAGCTGATAAATGTAGGTAGATGTTAATATATATTGTCTGTAACGACATCGTATACTGTAACCGTATAGTAAAGCATTCAGATATTCTCGTGGCAAGTAGTCTAAGGAATGAGATTGATTTGGGACTTTATGGTATTTCACTGCAACTTATGCAATATGTACTTCATTGCAGGCATGAAAACGTGAAAGGTTTTCTATCTGTATGTGCTGCACTGTTTATCTTTCCAAACGACAAGAAAAAAAAACGTCAAATAGCTAAACGAGCCAAGATGCGCTCAATATACCAAATTATTCTGCGTTTTCATTTGAATCTATCCGTGACCGTTATACGCGCTCCATCAAATGCCTCAATTGTTTACGTTATTGCGTATCTTACGTTTATAAACTCCCTGCCAAAGTAACAAGTAATGAATGCTTTTTTGTCGTTGTTGCGGGCTGTACATTAAAAAAGGAAAAAGAATGACAAAGTGAGCAGGATTTCACCTAATAAATGCATGAACCATTTCACAAATCCCCAGCAGTGCTCCCGAAATGACCATCGTGGGGGCTCCTTTATGGTATTCTGTGGTTAATATGCGCGCGCATTTGCATGATTCAGCGGAGAGTGCGAGCGGTGCATTTACCGCATGCGTACTTTGCGTGCGGCCTTGGACATTCGACATTCCCAACAGCGATGATTTACCGCCTCAATGCGCAGATCACATGCAAATTGCTCTTGGGAAAGGCGAGCAATGAGGGGCCGGTGTTGTCTCACCGTCTGCGTCAGTGGCGGAACATAGAACTGCTGCTCCCTCGGGTGCTTCATATTCATGTTGAATCAATAAAACAGCCACACGACTTGTCGAGGCCAAAAACTATCAGCCTCGGCGCAAAGTACGGCGCACCGGAGCGTGATGAGAAGCGTAATAATTCACAAGGCTTTGCATGGTGAAACTTAACAATGAAACATTCTTTCAAGCGCACGCAAATCGAATAAATCAGTGATTTTGCATACCACTTCCACGGTAAGGCAGCAACCTAGAAAAGTTTGGCTGCATGTTACGCTCCTGTAGCAGGCACACTTGGTAATGCATTAATACATATGATCAGAGGGGTCATATTTCTTGCAAGACATAACGAGCCGCACTGGGAACTACACGTGTGGCTCTTTAGGTCGACTTCCTCAACGACGCAAGTGAACACTTAATACACTACCTAAAGGTGTAACATGCTTGTCGCCAGTAAGTGTTACAAATTTGTAACACAAAGTGAACCCAAATACGTTGCACCCTTTCAGCTGAGAAAAGCAGCACTCGCGGTCGAACGCCTTGCCCCCGCCGTTTCGCACGTCGCACCTCGTTTCTCGCTTGGTTTCTCACCGTAGCTTACATCCTAGGCGAGCCGCGCAATATGCAAGGCTCCTGGCGAGCTTCCCCCATCGCCCTCTCTCTCCCCTCGCAGTCGACTGTCGCCCCGCCACCGCCGCGTGACGTCACTGACGCAACAAACATTTTTCTGTCTGCGCGCGCCGCTCGTTGCCCTTCCACCCACCGCTCTATCACAGGTCACGTGCATTTTTTTTTTTTTTGTTCAACTCGACCAGACGCCGCGTTTTATTGCGATAGCAACTATAGGGACACTCCAGGCGCATTTCTGCCGTCGCTGTGAGGTTCCGTATGAGTAAAACCGTATGAGGGTGAGCCGGCGAACGCGGTTCAATCTCGCCTGCGTGCGCGAGGAACGCCATCCAGGTGCGTGCCCTCTTCTGTGGCGCGAGGCAGGGGGCTGAGGTAAGGGAGGAGGGACGTTCTCCGGTGGCTGCTACGGTTCCTCAATGTCCTTCTCACCCGCCACTCCATACAAAGGGGAGACAACCGTGCGCGAATCGCGGGCGCCGTAGTCGACGCCTTTGGCGGACGCCGTAGGGACATGTTGCCGGCGGTCGTGTGTCTTGAAAGCGATTTGCGACGAGGCCAAAGTGTGCGCCCGTGCGGGCCTCATCTTTATAGTGATTTCGCTGGGGAGGGAACTATATTCGCTGGGGAGGGTACTATGTACGAGTAGCTAAACAGACGACGGCAGCCAGGACAGTTACTTCCGGTCACGGTGCTTTAAAGCACAGCCACCTGACACACCTATCGAGGACTGCCCAAAGTTTCGTTCGAATTCGAACGAAACTTTGGTCAGATCGGAAGCCGCAGATGGTTTCCGGACAGTCCGGGACTGCATCATCGAAGAGGCCCATTGTGTTCACAGCAAAGACTTAGCTGATCGTCATCCACAACACGCTGTTCATAGGCCTGAGCCAATCCAGGTTCATCAAAAATTTACTCGGCCCTAGTGATGCAAGCACTTCCTCGGTTGGAGCAAAGCATAGATATTGCTTCGAACGGCCTTCTTCACCATGCTGCGATAATCCCCGCACAAGCGTATGGAACCATTTTGCTTCCTCACAACTACGATGGGCGTTGCCCAAGTAGAGGACTGTACTGGTTTCCACAACACCTTGTTTGACTAGTCCCTCTATTTCTGCTGCCACGCCATCTCGCAGTGCGAACGGCACTGCTCTGCTATTCAAAAATAACGGATGTGCTTCGTCTTTTAGATCTATGTGCACTGGATCTTGCGTGCAGCCTGGTAGATCGCTTGCGAACAACTCTAGAAAGCGCTGAACAATTTCTGAACCTTCAGATACCTTTTTATTCCTCGAACTTGAATTCTTAGGGCCTTAAGCTGACTTCTTTGCTCCCTACTATAGCATATTGCCTTTCCCAACATCTCAAGTGGCTCTTTCGTCCAAGTCGCGAGCTGAGTTCCAGTATTCTGAAGTGCACTCTTGCCTGCCCGCCTTAGGTCACTCTAAGCGTTTCTTGACTGACCAGCGAGTGTGACACCCGTGAGTCTACTTCCATCTGGGGTGCCATCGTAGATCGTTGTTCGGAGCGCGCGTACGGCGCGGAGTAGGCCAATCGCGCGCGGCGCTACTGAACATGCGCTCCGAACAATGATCCCCAATCGTGCCCCTGCACTTCCTTTCCTTGAGTCAGTACAGTGGCAATAAACGTTTCGTGCTCATGAACTTCGTTCACCGAGTAAAGCTCTTCTACTTCGTGAAACTCTATACTTGTCAGACTTTGCTGCTTGTTTTTCTTTTCCTGGCGTCTGTGCAAGATTTTGCTTTTGATTTGAGGGCGATTCTTTCCTAAAGGGACAAGCTCTAGCGATATGGCCCCGGTCTTTGCTGTAGTGACATGTCGCATAACGAAACTTGCAAGTTTCACAACTGTGCTTACCATTGCAGTGGTAGCAGGCGACTTTTCTAGAAGAAGCCGATTTCCTTGAGTGCGATTCGTGGGTGGTCGCGTCGCCTGTGCAGCTCGCGTCACTCGGGCTCTGTGTCGTGATTTCTCGTTGTTGTCGTTGGGTTGCTTCTGCTCTTACAGCCAACTGGTACGCCACAGCGAATGACAGGTTCCTTTCTGCCGGTAGGCGTTGTCGCACCGCCTCGATGCTGATGCCGAAGATAAAACGGTCTCTTGTCCAGTGGGAGCGTCTTGTCTCTAAAACCGTAGTTTTCAGCCAGTTTTATCAGCGCCGTCAACTAGTCTGTAACGCTGTCACCTTGAACTTGGTTAGGCTTGTAAAAAATCACCGCCCCTTCCAGCCCGTGAAGATGGTCGAACAGCCAACCTGCATTAGTTACACCGAGTGTTACACCATGCGAGTCAAACTTCGCAAGCAGTCTATATTGTAAATCTTCTGCTTCACCAGTCTTTCATCTCATTTTCGTTGTTGCGTGCTTCGCGTGGTGAGCATGCTTTAGCAGCGCTGCCGTGTAAACTCGGCATCTCTGGCGCGCAGCTCAGAGTCGGCCTTATGTTGACGAGCATGCCCGATGCCGATCTGGCTCAATCGCGAACAATACACCGTGTGACAACCGTATAAGATCCGCGTGTGAGATAGCATTCTCAAAGTGGCGAAGGGGTGACTCAAACCTCTTTCCCCCTTTTGAACTCTTCGTTTCCTGTCCCGCTAGGTCGCGTGGCCCCTCTTCAGCCAAGTCCGAGAATGACTGCGCAGGGTCCGCACTAACAGCTTCACTGTAATAAAAATCTTCCGTACAGTAGCGACAATTTCGGATGCATCTGTTCGTGGACCGTTTTCTTGATGCTATCGCAGGTTGCAGCTCTCGGCCTTTCGGGTTTCACCAGCGCTGAGACTGTTCGTTTATTTTTTGCAGGAGCTGAGCAAAACCAGCCGCTTTTGTTCGTCGTTTGAATGCTTGTTGACTTCGCAGTATATTCAAGACGCTCTACGTACTTGTCCCATGGCGCGCTTGTACCCATGCGGTACCCGTAAGGTAAATAGGCTTGGTAGCGAAGCTTCCACAGGAGCCCATGCGTTCAAAACATGGCAGTTCATCGGCGATTCATGGTTTCTAGCGCCATTATTGTGAGGAGGGAGCACTTCCGGTGGAAGAAAGAATAATGTGACGTCATATCCGTTAAAAACAGAAGTGATGGCATTTTGTTCTCAAAGGCGCGAAATTTGTTTTGATGGCCTGCCATTAGAGCTGTATTTTTAAATGCCCCACTATTCGACATGATGGGCGTCAAGCTTTCAGCGTGGAAAGCGATGCAGGAAAAGGCCAGCCGTACGGCTGTCAAAATTGCACACCTGCAGAGAACATACTTTCTTTGAAGGCCGACGAAAACTTTAGGTGTAAAGTGCTGGTCCTGTCGTCGGACGCCAAGCCCGTCGGCCTGCGCAGTCGAACGAAAACAACTAAAGTAAACAATTATCTGGCGATCGTGACTCATTACTTTTGAATGAACAAGTTAAGAAACGATGAAGCTACCCGCGTCACCAAATTCAGAGAAACGTCGACAAGCAAAACAGCACAACGTATGAGGGAGGCGTATTGTAACAATAGAACTTTCCGAGCGCGCCTTTCTTCACACTTGAAGAGCTGCATTGCATTGCAAGTAATATAGCGATGTCAACGCCACCTCTTACGATGGGCGCTGAAAAAGATGTATTTATTGATAATGATAAAATAAAATTGAGTTGTATTTTGTTTACTCGTCACACATATATAAAATTGATTAGGAATTTCGTTTTCGTTGAAGGACTGTTTGTCTCGCTTTAATCAAAAAACCCTTTTTTTTCGAATGATCGCTCCAAACAGAGTCGCCCTTTAATCGCTGCTCCCATAACGACCCTTGCTGGCATTGAGCCGCGCGCATTCGTCGAGCCTACGCCGGTCCACTGCTTGCCTCATCGCCAACGACACTCGGGTCCAGACGATCAGCAACTGATTGAAAGCATAGACAAGAAAATTCAACGAGAGCGGACACTCCCATAGAGCACAGCGGCCGAATTGACTGTGGCGCTCCAAGCGGATGGATTTAACTCTTTCCGGTTTCAGTTTTCGGCGCGCGCGTTTTGAACGCTGCTGGCACGGGCTACGCCGGCTGCGCTATTCGACGCCTTTTTTTTTCTTTCTTTACTTCTGCTGCTCAATTGCGCGCGGTATTACTGCGGAATCATTTATTTATTTAAAATGGTTGCGAACGATCTTCACAAGCCTCCATCGAATCTGTGCCACGTGCGTTTGATAAATAAGACACAAAACGCCTTGTAATTGAGGAAATGTTTTTTTCGCTTTATATAAATGATCGTTCCGGGCTTTTTGTGCGTTCAAGCAACGTTGTGGCACCAGGTAAGCAGCAGTAGTTCCCGTACGAAGCTCCACGGGACGGCATCAGCTGAAAAATGCAAATTACAATCATGCATCATTTAGGCATTGACATAGAAATACTGCGCGTAGAGGAGAAACGTGCGAAAGTGGTGAATGCGTGACATTACAAACAAAAGCAATTCGCTGTTCCATATATGGCGTTGATAATACCCGACTCATTCCAAGCCGTACTATAAATTATGAAAAAAATATCTAATTTCCAAGTATTCCTCCATTCCCGGGCATTATTTCTTGCATTTTAAGAGCTTAAATGCACGACTGACTGCGCGTATTACACAAAAACGAAAGAAAAAAAAAACTTCGCAACAGCTAGTACGCGTGGTCACAACACAAGCTCTCAGCCAGACCATGCTAGACGCTCGCAGAATGCTCTCTGCTCTCACTCAAGAGAAATGCGTGGGTGAAAAGCCTGTTCTCAGTCCCTCAGAAGGCAGAACTTTCGAGTTCTTGGTTTTGAAGCTCCTCGTCGTCATCTTTTGCACGTTCTGCCGGCGAAAGCAACACTCCAATGTTATCACTCTTGACAATCGCTCGTCCCGTCTTCAACAAGAGTGAGTACCGAATGAAGGTATATGTTGGGCGGGGCCATAGAAAGCGTCACAAACTTGTCTCACTAAGATTCACTACATGCCAAACTAACTGTCACCACGGCCGGCTTGATTTTTTTTGCTGTGTCACAATCACAGGCGCGGCGAGCGTGCCATAAAAGTATTCTCAGAAGTAACGAAATTAATTACAATAATTTGGGGGGTCAGAGAGTGCGTCACGAACTTGTCACAGTAAGATTCAGTACACGTGATACTAATTGCGGCACATGGTCGAGCTACTTTTCGCAAACTGCTTCACAAACCCAGGTGCGGCAAGCGGGCCGCAAGACTACCGAAATAAGTTATAATAATGTTGGGACTCATACAAAACGTCGAAAATATCTGCCAGTACGATCCATTAACTCAAATTAACTACGCCAGGACGGCCGAGCTGTTTCTCGCTAACTGCGCCACAAGTCCCGGTTCCGTACGGCAAAAGCCCAAATTGCTTGAAATGCGTCGCAGACTGTCAATCAAAATTTCTCACCTTACCATAGTCAAACCGTGCCGAAGTGCAGAAGGAACGCAAAAATACTCCGGGAGCCCAACAAATACGCTACATACAAGATGACGGGTCGCCGAACAGGCGAACTTCACATGGCCAACCAGCCTCGCTGGCTTTGGAGGCCTGTCTGGTGCATGACACATGCATCTGTCACGTCTGGCGTGCCATTAGCTTGTTGCAAGGTAACGCAAGAAAATTAAATCGCGAAGTATAAGCTCATGTATACGAAAAAATATTTAGTTTTAGCGGAAAGAACAAAAAGAAATAATACCTTCTCTGTAAGTTGGTTTCACATTCTTTTTTTGCGATGCTTGGGTTAAATAACGGATGGGACTAACACTAGGCGTGACGTGTTTCTTGTTGCCAGTTTTCGCTGAGAGTCCGCTATTGCTGAATTTTTTTCTCTATGTTTAAAGCCTTTATTCCGCGTGCGATTATACATATCGAACGCATGACGTAGTCGTCACGTGGCTTACGTGTGTATCAAAAAGAAAGTGGCGTTTGATGCCGCTCACATCAATATTGATAGAGACCTGCGAAATATACAGTAAACCCGGTTTTAGGCTAGTAAAGTAGGTCTAATGTTCGACCATTGAAGAGCAATACCGTGTATCTTAAGGCTGCAATGCTTTTAGCTCCCTTTGCCGGCGACCTTCAAGGGACCTTGAGCCAAAAGCCACAGCCGTTATCCTGGCACTCAAATGAGGACATCCAGGCTAGTTCCGAGAACAAAACGAGATCATCCGGGCAACTAGTCAAAACTGTATTACATACGCTATTTACTTCCCAAACATGTTACCAAAATATAGCCTCCAAATTCTTCCTAATGTTCTTTCGCAATATCAGTCAAGCTGTAACTTCTAGTACGCTGAAGTTTTATCTGTTATTTCGAATAGCGACGTCCAAAAGTCAGATACAGGGCACTATTTTTTTTACTGTCATCTTCTGGCGCTGAGTGCTCTTTTCAACGCCAGCGGTCCTAGAGTTCCGCAGCGCGTCCGGCGCACCGCGAATGTTCGACCGGGACGATACTTGAAATTAGGTTCTGTCTGTGACAGGAAACTATTGCTTACATATGGACCAGTGCACAGTATGGAGGGACATGGTGTGATGTGGCGGGATGTGTCGTTACGAAAATGCACTACACCCGTTTTAAGATTCTGGCTGGCACCATCTTCAGCCTATCTGCTTTGCTGTTAGCCATGGCATGCTTACATCTACTGTCGATTACTAGAAAGCCACAATTCTTTGATTAGTAGATGAGAGTGAATGGTGTTGTAAGAACATGTGAAAGCCCGCATTATAGGGGAACCTTTCTTTTCATTTTCGTTCGCTCACTCTGTTTCTTACACTTTTTTTAATGTATGCTTCACCGCGAAATGTTCACACATGTTGCCTTTTTGCTGTACCTGCGAAAAATGTAGTCATTTTTAGCATTGAGGTTGAACGTCTACATTTGGAGAAAGTTTTTGACGCTACCCTCGGGCTTCAGTGAACCTTGTTAAACCCTTAAGCATGAAGCCACAGCCTGCACTTCAATGTTTCTACGGATGCACTGCGACTGATGAATATCTGGTGCAGTGATACAAATTTCGGGAAACACCCATCTTACGATGACTGTCGACCTTAATGCGATTAGCATCGAAGCAATGTAGCGACGCAACGTATCGCTGCCGCCGCCGAAACGCGTCATGTTTGAGCCGTTTACGGCAGTTTGGTTTGTGCATGCGCGCGCGAAGTGCGTGCGATGTTCCGCTCTCTTCTGCGTCGCATTCGAAATTGTAACGGTGGTGCGCCGGTCGGTATGAACCACGTATCATCGTCAGCCCATTTTTTGTCCACTGCAGAACGAAGGCCTCTCCCAGCGATCTCCAATTACCCCTGTCCTGCGCCAACCGATTCCAGCTAGCACCTGCTAATTTCTTAATTTCGTCAACCCACCTAGTCATCTGCCACCCTCGACTGCGCTTCCCTTCTCTTCGCACCCATTCCGTAACCCTAATGGTCCACCGGTTATCTAACACACGCATTACATGACCTGCCCAGCTCCAGTTCTTTCTCTTAATGTCAATTAGAATGTCGGTTAAGCCTGTTTGCTTTGTGATCCACACCGCTCTCTTCCTGTCCATTAACGTTACACCTAACATTCTTCGTTCCATCGCTCTTTTTGCGCTCCTTAACTTGTTTAAAAAAAAATTAAATTATGGGGCTTTACGTGCCAAAACCACTTTCTGATTATGAGGCACGCCGTAGTGGAGGACTCCGGAAATTTCGACCACCTGGGGTTCTTTAACGTGCACCTGAATCTGACCACACGGGTGTTTTCGTATTTCGCCCCCATCGAAATGCGGCCGCCGTGGCCGGGATTCGATCCCGCGACCTCGTGCTCAGCAGCCTAACACCATAGCCACTGAGCAACCACCGCGGGTTTAACTTGTTTTCAAGCTTCTTTGTCAGTCTCCAAGTTTCTGCCCCATACTGTGTATATATGAACCATGTGCCAAGAAAGTTTTTGTTCTTTTTGTCCGATGTTTTGCGCAGTGCGCGTGGACCGCCATTATGGCATGCACTTGCGGCGGAACTCCCGTCTCGTCCTTCCCTCTGGTCACGCCGCGCCATCTAGCAGCAAGTCCGCGACGTCCACGCGACGTCCCCCATTCTTCTGCATGGTATCCACGATGCACGGCGGACCGGTGCGTGGTGATGCTGAGAATTCATTTGTCGCAGCCTGTACGCATTCGTGGTGCATGGCTAAAACGACGGGCTGCGGTGCTTGAGAAATCCGCGTGACGCGAGTTTCCTTAATTTAGGGAAGTTTAGCAGCGTAAAGCGACTATATTGATAAACCGAAAGTTGCTCACATAGGCTAAGAGTGGCTATTCACATTAAGATGTAAACCATGCAGACTTCGGTTAAACACTGGTTACCGACTTATCCGGTGAGGTGGAGATTTCGTGGCACAGCACGACCAACAAGTAAAGCTAATGCCCACATATATTCGGACTTAATTTCGAAAATATCTGGTATTCGTGGGAAAATAAATTTATTAAGATATTAAGGGAATTATTGTAATAAGCATCTTCTTCATTGCACCTCACCTTATGTTGGTCATTAGATGAATTACACCATGCAGTCAATGCTTATGCCTTTGTTATACCAACAGCGTCGATTTAAGCAACGACGCACCATTGAAAGAAATGTAAATCAGAAGACAAGTTCTGTATCCAGAACCTCCATAAAGGAAGCAACAAAACACGAGAAAAAGAAATCACAGACCTGTTTGCGTCTACGCTGGCATGTAGGTCCAACACAAAAGGCATCGAACGCCACCTCACCCTCCACGCTACAGTCGAAGCCAAGTGAGCGCGTGACATGATGCCTCGCCAACTTAGGCTGTCACTCGCTTATCGCTCGCGCTGAAGGACACAGATGCTTCAGACTGGCACCGGGGTGACATTATTTGAAGGCCCGACGTGGCGGTCGACGACCGCGAAATTTAGGCGTCCGTTCTTAGTCCAGTATTGTTTCGAAACATGCAGGAGTGGAAGCCGTAATGTTCACGCGCGTATGCGCCCGTGTACTCTCACGCAAAGCAGAACAAAACTAAAGGAATGTCACGCCTTTCGAGGGAGCGCGGTGGCGAAAGAGTTCACTGGAATGCATCCGCCGACGCAAAGAATGCAGTGGCGCTCGAATCCGTTGAGGCCGAAAAACCTCTAGACGGCGAGCATTCGCTTGGGTGACGCGCGCCTCCATGGCATCGCCTGAGGGCTGCTAGCTGTGCTGCTTCGTCGTTGCACATATTTTTGACGCGTTGGCAGCGCGAACGCCTGGAGCTCATGCCTATCAATTTCTGTATTTGTCTGCGTACTCCGTTTCTTGTATTTTCTTTACTGATTGTATTCTTTTTTTCGACAGCCTCTCGGGTTACGCAATTTGTACGGTAGGAAGGTGCCTATTTATATGTGATTAATAATTTCTGGTAGAACCCGTCTCACTATGAATGTCCACGTTAATGCGATTAGCACTGAAGCAATATAGCAGTGCAACCTACTGCCACCGCCGAAACGCGTCATGTATGAGGCGTCGACTGCAGGCGGGCTCCTCTCTCGCACTTTACTTTTACTTTACTCTGGACGCACTGCGCCAGCTGGAGGCGCTGACGAGAAGTCCGTGCGTGGCGCGTCTGCGAGCATATATTCACAAAAGTGTGTACGCACATACATGACGCGGGTTCGATCCCACCCAGCAACCGGAGAACTATTATGTTTTTTTGTTTTTGTCATTGAAGAGAGGCACATACCCAGTGGCCCATGAACGTTGACCCGAGTTGGCGTGAAAGGAATACACCGGTACACACACAGATAGACACCGCAACGTGAGTGAACTATCCTGAAAATACTAATGCCAGTTATAATTAAAAGGTCAGAAAAGACAGCTTGCCGGCAGTTGGATGCCCAACCCACTACCTTCCTTTTGCGCGTGCGATGATCTATTTTTGATGTGTGGTGGCTGCTGACCACCAACGCACCTTTAAAGGGGTTATTGGGAACTTCCTTCAGGTTAACTCGGGTCACAGGGTATGCACCACTCTATAATAGTACACATGCATCATCTGGTGCGCGTCTGGGCAGCCATTGCGTGAGGTACTTTTAATTGCAAATGTAGGCCATCTCGCGGGTGCGGCAATTTAAGGCACTCTGTGTATAAAAATCTCGAGCTGTGCTTTTCGCGTGAATTTAATTTACGCAAGTCAGCGCTCAGGGAGATGGCATCGTATAAGAAATGTTGTTCCTTCTGTAATCCGAAGCAGTCAGGAGCCATATTATAGGGAGCAAGCCTTGGGCTATTTCGTCTTGTATCTGTTCGAGTAAACATTTAGAGACGTCAACAAGAAATTTGTTTCGAAAAGAGAACAAATTTCGTCAATGTCGATTACACTCCATGTCGTCTTCCTTTGGGAAGGGTGGCGTCGACTGCTGGTAAACAAGTGGAGAGGCACGGCTTCTTCTTTCGTGTCTTACCATTGCCTTGTTTTAAGTTCTTTCAGATCGGTTCTGGCTTAGAGTCCAGCTGAAGAATGTGGAATCAGCTAATTATTGCTATGCAGGGGCATAATTACGCTTCTTTCTTTTTTTGTAGCATCGGCAAAAGTAAAAAAATTGAGGACCCTTAAACTTCGCCTTTAAGAGTAGAACGCGACAGCATTCAAAGAGGCCTGACTGCTTTTCACGCTTCCCAGTGACTGCAGCTTATGCAACGGTAATGTTCCTCGTGAAACGCTGGCGGCGAACGTTATGCACGAAGACGAACTTTCTGGTAGAAAAGTAGCCTCTTGCGTGGGCCGATCCGGGAATTTGTGCACAGCCACGCTAAAAGATTATATTTTCATGTCTCTGTTATTGTGTTGCACTTTCAATATTTCAGTCTGAGAAGACCTAACGTATAAGGCGTGCGCTGCCGGTGTTTTATGGTTTTATTCCATGACATCTGTTTGTGGGCTGTCATTCTCAACATTCTGTGGAATAACATTGTCAAAAATGTAAGAAAAGCTATGGGAAGCTTTAGGGATAGAATGATGGGGCAATATAGCGTGCGTATACCGCATGTCATATAGCAAGTCGTTGAATATACGTATACGTAAATATATGCGAGAATTTTCTTTGACGGGGACGCCATTGCTGGACGCCAACACCGTATTTTCGGCGACACGGTGCCCTTAATGCTGTCGCGTGAATATAGGTAACAGTAAGCAGTGCACAGTTTTGCGCGGTATCGCCTGAAATAAACACTCCCAGATGCGCGCAGAGAAATCTCTTTTCCATGGCGGTGAAGTGGAGGGCACGGCTATTTCGTCTTTCCCTTCCCGAGCCACTTTCTCACATTTTATCGCTGACAACAGATCCTGGTCCTCGCATCGCGCCTCCGACATCCAACGCACTTTGTCCCCTTTCACATTTTTCGTATTAGGCCAAAATGACCTCCTATCAAATAAACCGTTTGCTCAGTCAGTCTATGAATCAAACAATCGCTGGCGTGAATTAAGTTATTTCGGTCGATACAGGCTTATAGAAAGCCTGTGAAAAGCGGTGCCAGCCCATCATAGCAGCTACCGGAAAGATTGAGCTCTCGAGGCACAATTTTTTTTTTACTAAAGCATTGACGGAGTGGCTGAGAAGTAAAATCCCCGATAGCTACTCTTTTGGGGCTGTGTTTGAATGCATTCGAAAAAATGCGTACTTTTTTTCTTCGTTTCTTTATAAACTTGTAAAGCGCCTTGGGATTCCTGCGACAGACGCCGGTGCCTGTGGCGGACATGAAAACGACTATAGGGGACTGAGCCCGTAAAAGTCATTACTGCAAAATTGTGGCTGCTGTAGAGATGTAGGTTCACTGAAAAATGCACCGGATACATCATGATGTAATATGTCGTTAGTGAAGTGAACGCTGTAGATGCAATGAACAGATGATGAGCTGTAGGACGCCAAGAGCTGCATTATGTACGTAGTAGGAGTTGTTGCTGTTGCAAGACTTCAACCGCATGCAAGGAGCCGGCGAGTATGACCTGCGCCTAGAGCAAATTGTCATGTTTTGTGCTAGTTAATTTCTGGTAGCAGAGTACAACCAGCATATATGAGAAATTCACCAATTAGGAATACTTACATATTCGAGGTATGCAAGCATAAGGTTCAAAGGAGTCCGTTTTGAGCCTTTAGAGTGTTTCAAGCTAGAGGTGCTTGGGTGAACAACTACATTAAGTTCGCACCTGAATCTCATGTTGAGCAAATATTACAATGCAAGGAGGCACTTGTGAAGTAAAACGATATCGTCTGACGCCAGCTCCGATACCCTCCGGTACCCTACGGGATGCATACAGCAAATACTCATGTTTATAGCTTGAGTAAATGCTGAGACCAAGGCATGGAGATAGACATCCTCGCGTTTCAGGTTTTGGCATTTAAGATATTCGCACACTTCACATTTACACGGTGGCGCAAATATGTGTGGACCTATAGTTAGTGACGATACGAAATTTTGGCCTTTAGTAAAACTGCGTCTTTAGTAAAACTGCGTGGTTATTTTTACCGTCCTGTCTGTTTTACTAGGTGTATTTAAGGAGATGCTGCCTGTAGTGTGTTCACAACAATAAATACGATACACGCAAGGTTTACTTTTTACAGAGAAAAAAAGCAGAGTGCTTAAATTGAAATTATCAAGCAAGCTGTCTTTCTTTGTTAGACACTGCAGTTTTCGCCCTTCGTTACCATAGGCTGAAGCTACGTAGTTTTCACAGGGGCCCTATAAATCACGTTTTATAAACCGTAGGCGCATCCAGATTGCTGTGAAATCTAGTTCTTTTCTCCAAACTAAACCGATAGGAAACAATGAAAACTCCGAAGCATTTTATATACTACCAATGCACTGCCCCCCTCCCCCTCTCTCCCTGAAAAAGTAAGAACTATAAAAATAAGTAAGAAACCCAAAGTTATTATTTTTCTTCCTCCGTTTGATCATTTTCTTTTTGTAGCTCTCACTGAGGATGCTTGTTGTTTGGCGAGCACGATAGGAGGCTTCTCTGCATGGTCGCGCTCATGAAGGCGCAATCGCTCATGGCGTGCTCGAAGTGGATTCGAGCTGGGAAGGAGCGCTCGTCTTCCTAAAGTCAGCTGCTCATGATCGATCGGATAATGCGAGCGCTGGAGACATGCTTGAGCGCAAGTCTTGCTCCCACCATCCCTTAGTGGAGTTACTTGTAGAAAAGGGAGAGATGACTTGAGAAGAGGGGAAGGATAGCGCTGGAGTTTACGAAGAGCGTTATTGCACGAACAACCTTTGAACCGCTGCTCGCTTGCATGGCGTCCGACTGAATCTCTGCGGCACTTCATGTCTGTAAAAGCCCCAACGCTGTTCTACATCAAAGTAAATTTCATCAATTTTTTCGCCGCTATTCCCAGCTATGGATGGTATAAAACAATCAAAGAGATGAAATGTTACTTCATTTCCAACCTACCTAGTATAGTAATTGAATAATTAGGCTGGTAACCAGTTTGTTGAACTATCCACAGCTGAAAGTTCTTTGCAGCTGAACAAAAACGCGACTCCGTGCTTTGCGTTAAGCTTTCCGCATTGAAATTACCATTTTGAGGCATCACACACAAAGCGTAGCATATCTGACACGTTGGAAATTGCAGAATAAAGACTCTGACGAAAAAAAAATGTGCTGACGGTTGCGTGTAATCGTCTGATGGTCTGTCCTGGTCGGCTTACCGACTTTTATTCCCAATAGGCTCACGTTATTAGAATGAGACACCTAACGTGCATATCGTGCGTTCCGAGAACCTCTAGTGATTCTATCATTGTTTATTTGTTCATGTTGTCCTCCAATGCAACCGCACTTGGCTTCATCTACTGTTAGGGTAATACCTTCAAATAAACCAATGCCAATGAGCTCATAATTGTGAGGAACGTGTTGCTGGCCAGCTTCGCACAAATAACAAAAATTCGTAGCAATAAAACATTAATAGATAGACGTCATATATCCTCGCCCCTGCTGACTTATTACACAAAATGAAGAGAAACAAAACGCCACAACAACATCACATACGCTTAAAAAGTGGTATGTCAGTTGTGACCAATTTGGCTAAGTGAATTACGGTAATGGAATGGTTAGGTAGTGTCATCGTCAGATTTTGTGTAAAAGTGTTTTGCTGACATCTTTTCTTCCCTTAAGTATTACACGGTAAGGGGTACTAAAAGGTTAATAATGTAGATATTTGACAATCCTAACACGATATAGGCATCCCCGATTTTACCATGTCGCTCAAGTAGCCAGCCAGCAGAAATGAGAGCGTAACGACATCATGAGCCATGTTGGGCGATGCAGGCACCCCCGTTCAGCTGCTTCAGCAAACACAGCGACGGCGGCACACAGCATCGGTTGCTATCGCTTTGCTCCGTACATTCAGAAAGGCCATGGCCGACAGCTGATTGGAAGGAAGTGCAAATGAGCATGGAGTTAAAAATTTGGTTTGAGGAAGCCTCGTAATCTGATTTAATTCTTACAAGGGTCAAGCGGAGTTGAATAGTTAGCTGACAAGTCGGTTTCAAAAATATTGACACTTAAAAGGCTGGGGTTCAGCCTATCATTTAACGCACCATTCCAAGGATTTCAATGTCATTCATTAGCGGTGGTAATAGTGGTCAATAGTCATTAGTGGTGGTAATATTATTATTAGCTAAATTGTTATTTTTTATCCTGCATCTCTGTCACACGGACTTACGTTCATGTCGCTCTTACAGGGAGAACCTTAGAACAATATACACGGGCGCCTAATAGGCCTCTGTTCTTCCTTTTAACATGTTCTTTGTCTGGACTTCGTACATGCTATTCTTGAAAATAAAATACAATTGACATACAAATTACCCCACCTGCCTATAAAGGGCGTTAGGTTGCCATGCATAACTTGACTGCTAACACATCTAAGAATAATATGCATTGTTTGTAAATTAGAGTAAACATAGGCTCAAAATTAACTCCTATCAAAAGAATCCAACAACTAAAGCCACACAACTCATTGCTGCTGCAGCCACGAATTGCTGTAGTTGCACTAATACGGCACAACGGAATCGGCCCACAATAAAGGCTAGAAAGACACATAGTCGCTAGGGGAAAGTGCAGGTAACAAGCTAAGAAAAACATTGGCTTTAAGACATGCATCCTAGCGCATTCCACTGCAAGCGTCAACCCAGATGACGCTAATTTGTTTGCCTTGCGCAATAAAGCAACCTTCGTTGTTTTACACTGCGCACTTGGGAAATGTTTTTCTTGGACGCGGAGTTGCCACTACAATGTTATGAAATATTCCAGACAACGACTGGAGAGCCAAGTGGCACTACTATGCCGGAAGCTGGGAGAGCCTTGCCGGCATTACATATTTATGTTTTACGAAGGACTGGAACTATTGCGAAGACCACCGCATGTGGCTTAGCGGCTAGTTGTGTTGCGCTGCTAAGCACAAGGTCGCGGGATCAAATCTCGATGGCGGTGGAAGCATTCGATGGGGGTGAAATGCAAAAACGACCGCGTCCCTTTCATTAGGGGCACGTTAAAGAACGCAAGGCGTTGCAAATTAATCAGGAGTTCCCCACTATGGCGTGCCTCATAATCAGATCGTGGTTTTGGCAAGTAAAACCCTATGGCATGGCATGGCAAGAACTTTATTTTGGTCCAGAGAAACTAGGGCCCGAGGGCAAAAGCCCCAGGCTAAGTCGGTGGCTCCGTCCACGCAGGCACCGGTAGGCCAAAGGCTTTCCCGAGGTCGTGAGCTCTCCGAACGGCCAGGAGTTGATCTTGGAGGACTTCGGTGGATATGCGCCGACTCCAGTCCTCCTCACTGTGGAGATCCGAAGCCGTTTGGTTGGGGCACAGTCAGAACATATGATCAAATGGACACGGAGTGTGTCCACAAATTTTACATTCCGCGGGAAAATCGCGGTAAATTTTGTCAAGCACAAAAGGTGTGGGATAAGATTTAGTTTGAATCATTCCTTATGTGATTGCCTGAGCTCGGTTGAGCTTCTGATGGGGAGGGGGGGCGGAGGAAAAAACCTCGTGCCGTCCCTATAGTGTGAAGTGATCTCGTGAAAAGCACTAAGTGGGTCTTTGTAGGAGCCGCAGTCATCCTGGAGGAGTTCTTGATTGTTGAGTTGAGTTGAGTGATTGTAGGCTACTTGTGGGATTAGCCTTGCAGTTGCTGCCGGCAATTGCTCCACCATAGCGATACTTAAAATAAATCACATAAATCATACACAGACCTCAAAATTACAAATAGTCGCTCCTAAGGTCACCATGTGGAGGCCAAATCTGTGTCGTGCAGGTAAATTAAAAGACGGCGAGAAACCGCCTTCCTACACAACTGGTTCCCGCGCGAGAAAACAGTGTCCTGAACAGAACTGTGAGGAACTCCTGTCTTCTTGAGGGACCCGAATAACACACTCCTTTCCGCGTTATACAGAGTACAGCTCATTAGGTAATGTTCTATGTCACCGCACACACCAAACGTTGAACATAATGGAGACAACGCCAGGCCAGTCTTATACATCCACGCAGGGGTACGAGCAGAGCCCGTGCGAATGCGGAACAGTAAAGTGGCTTGCTTTCTTTTGAGACCCTTGATCACACATGGCTTTTGAGGTGAGCTCCGCAAAGAACTGAAGTGGCACAACACCGCTTCTCTGAAGAGTCTCTTGTAATCTTGAGGCACTTTTCTCAATGGATTCCCAGACAGCGCTCTATGGGCGAGGCTGTCTGCCATCTCGTTGCCTATGATACCTAAAGGCGAGGGCACCTATTGGACATGTATCGAGAAGCCTTTGATAAGGAGATTGTTCACTGAGCGTAGGGAGCTAAGACGTAAAGCATCAGTAGGGAACCGGTGCTCTAACCTCTGAAGGGCAGATTTTGAATCTGTAAGAATGACAACAGGTTGAGGCGTACAAAACCGTAGCTTCTTTAGAGCTGTCTCAATGGCAACGCTTTCGGCCGTTGTGGAGGTCACGACTGCAGTGAAGCGAACAGACCAATCGTACTTCAAAGAGGGAATGTGAAAAGCAGCTGCACTAGATCCTCTAATTTGGTTCACAGAGCCATTAGTAAAAATTTGAGGATGACGTGCATATTCAGTCTCAGGATGTTTGAGTACCAGCGAACGTGTTTCTGCTAATGGAGAACTCCGTTTAGCGCGAACGTGAGGAGTTGTTAACGAACAATCTAGGCTCGCGAATGACCAAGGTGGTTTCAGCCTCTTAGTTCGACCTCTAGCGTCAAGACCCAGGTAACCAAGAGCATTTAGTGTCAAGTACGCTCGGAACTCAGATCTCTTTCGGAGGCGCTGTAGAAGGGCTCGGCCGGCTACCGTCTGTTTGAGGTGGCCAATTTGCATCAATAACCTTTGCGAAGCGACTAGGCTAAGAGGTCTCAGACTCATAAAGTACTGCCTTGTTGAGAGCAGTCTGCGGAACGCCAAGAGCCCTCCTTAGGCCCTTTCTGTGCAAAACCTCAAGTCATTCCAGCTGTGATAGCGAGGAGGAAATTAAAGGAAGCTTGTACATTATTCGACTCGTCACCAGTGCATCGTGCAGCCTGATCATTGAACAAAGGTGATTTCCACATTGATCACTAGCAACCCTACGGATCACACTGAGACGCGAAGATAGCGATGTCACAAGCGAGTCCACAGCTCGTCGCCACCGTAGGCGGTAGTAAATAATGACGTCCAAAAAGCGCTTGTGCGTCAGTCGACGAAGGCAAGATTGATCAAGGTCTATCTTCAGCCGCGCATACCGTCTTCCTCTAACTGGAAACATGATTAAGCCATATGTTTCCACCAAGAGAGTCAACCCAACACCTTGAAGGTAATATTGTACTGAAACTAATGCCTGTTGAGCTATGAGAGCTAAACGCTTGTGTTGATATCCGATTAGCCAAAGACAAATGTCTTCCGCATATATTGACATATGCACATGCCTGCAATGTTTTTACACTTCAGCGGGAAGACCAACCGTTACAACATGAAAGAGCGTTGGGGAAAGAACACTTCCATGAGGTACACCTCGCGATACTGCCCTTTCGGAGCGTATGGTAATTCCTAACCGCACTTGAATTTTGCGATCACTGATAAATGACTCAATGAATCGCAGAAGATAGCCCTGTACGCCCATGGCCTGCAAGCTATTGAATATTGAGCTCTGAAGGACGCTATCATAAGCCTTTGATACGTCTAAAAATAGCTAGTGTTGAAAGGTCGAAAGCTCTATGATGTTCAATATGACTTATCAAGTCGAAGACGCTATCTTGCGCGCTTAAGCCTGTTTGGAATCCAGTGATGCATGTTGGCAGAGCACGTCTATCTTCGAGCCACCAAGATAGACGCTTACTTGCCAGCTTCTCCATGAGCTTAGCCACACACGACGTCAGTGATACAGGACGATACGAGGCCAAGTCTGTCATTTCTTTGCCGGGCTTCAGCACTGCGACATCACAAGCCACCTTCCATGAAGGAGGAACGTGGCCAGTCTCCCACATTCGATTGAGATAACTTAGGAGTATCTTCCTCTCTTCCAGAGGTAGGTTCTGCATCATCTGGTTGGTAATGCCGTCAGGACCTGGTGCACATCGACGCCGCAGGCTGCTGAGTGCTATCTGTAGCTCTCGAAGTGTGAACGGGGCGTCCACCACAGACGTAGACGTTGCAGGTATAAGAGCGCAGGGATGAATTCCAGAACTTGCACTTACAAAACTTACAAATGCATCTGCAAATTCCTCCGCCAAGCACACGAGAGGTTTCTGCTTGCGCAGTACAAGCGCTTCGAAAGGTTTACTAGGACGAGAATCACCAGCAAGACTGCCAATAGCTCGCCAAATTCTCGTCGTCGGTGAGAAAATAGTCAAGCTAGCGCAGAAGGACGCCCACTGCGACCTACAGAGCTTGTTCGTATGGCGTCGAATGGCAGAGTTAAGCCTATTGAAGGTCGTCTTCAAGGATCTGTCGTTTTTCTTCCGCATCAGTTGTCGCTCCGCCCTTCTACGCGCTGCACAAAGGTTCTTGAGTTTTAAATCCAGAGTCGGAAAATCATTAGGCAACTTGACCGCTGTGGTAGCAGCCATCTTACCAGAAATAATTTTGTCTATCACATCGCCAGAAACACATGCAAGTTCATCCCTGTATTTGTCCCAATTAACAACACGGTAATTTTAGAGCCGCGCATATGGAAGTCGGTAGTGAACACTAAAACTGGATAGTGATCACTTCCCATGCGGTCAGGTGCAGTTGACCAATTCACGCGGAAGTCAGGTGAATGCAAGGTTAGGTCTATAGATGTGGCTGAGGCTGGAGGCCGGAAGAAAGTGGGACTTCCATCACTGGCCACGCACAGGTCCAAACTGTCGATAACTTCCACATGTTTGCATCCTCGGAAATCTGTGTTCCTGTCACCTCAGACAGAGTGATTGGCGTTGAAATCACCGCAGATAATTCGGGGGACTGGGCAACAGTCACAGAGCTGCTGCAGAAACAAATCCATTGCTACCTGCTTCCGCGGAGACACGTATACGGATGCAACCGAAAGAGTTCGGAAGCCAAGCCGTATCCTCACAGCCGCTACCTCAATACTATCGGTGCAAAAATCGGTGACGTTCAAAGCCACATGAGGAATCTCTCTTGGTATGTAAAGGGTGGCACTTCCTGCGAGAAATGACTTTATGCTGCAATTCGGGTGGGCGACATATCCAGTCAAATATCTCCCGCTTGAAAGGCCAGCCTCCGAGAGGGCCAATACTGGAACACACGTATCTTTCAATAATAATTTCAGTTCTCCTAATCAACTTATAATCCCAGCGCAGTTCCATTGCATAATAAACGGCCCTATTCGGTGATTTTTAGTTGCACGAGGTTGAAGAAGACTAGCCATATTATAAGGTAAAGTTCGCTGCGAAGGCGGTAATCATGGAGTCAAACGAAAGAACGAGCTGTAGAAAGCTCTTCAGGGTGCCAGTCTGCATCACTTGAACATATGAACGCAGGACTACAAATAAAACTCTGAGAAGGTTGGACAGATCCTGATTTTTGAGCTCCTTATTTTGCTGCACGCACTGCCTCACAACTTCAACAAAAGATGTGGACTGGGACCCACTGCAGCTGGTTTCATTCTCTCTTTTGACGCAAGGGAATGCCCTCCATGTCGTCGAGTATGGCTGTGATCTGGTCGCTGAAGAACTTGGACACTTTGTGCTGCAGCAGATCGAGCAACCGACACACCCATAGAGAACTTTTCCGTCTTGCTAGGGTCAGGTCGCTCACTGACGTTGCTTGTTACCACGCTACGAACTTCCGACTCTAACGCAGGGAACTCAACTTCCGAATCTAACGCCCGGAACTCGTCACTTTCAGGTATCCGCTTCTCAGTAGGTTGTGGTCTGGGACCACTAATGAAGGAGAGTCGACGGTGTAAGACGCTTACAGGGAAGGGGCAGCCACCGAAACTCGCTGGATGGTCCCCACCACAATTAGCGCAAGCAAAATTTGCCTTGCAGGTTTTGTAATCGTGGGTGCCACCGCATCGTTTGCAACGTTGATCTTTGACGTAAACTTTGGCTACATGCCCAAAGCGTTGGCACCTAAAGCATCGGGGAGGAGTTTCAACGAACTCTTTGACTGCATGCTTGGTAGAACCGAGGTAAATTTTTGGGGGCGTTCGGTGTTGGGAGCAAAGGTTATCACAACAGAGTTAGTAGGTTTCGTTGCCCATTCCTTTTCTTGAGTCTCCACCCGGCGCATCAGACGTTTCACATACAGAACACCTTGCGGTTTCAAATAGTCAAGAAGTTCGCTTTCCGAATACCACACTGGTACTCCCCTAATAACACATGTGTTAGTCATGTAGGACTGGGGCAACCGGGCTTTAACTCTTATGTCACCAATCTGAGAGCACCGGAGAAGAATATCAACTTGCTCTTCTGTTGCGATATCTAGACAGAGAGCACCTTGCTTTGTGAAGCAACTCCGAATCGGAGCAGATCCCAGCAGTACTTTAATGGCTTCAAAGAGCCTGATAGGGTTCCGCTATCTAAAATCAACACCTGTCTCTGTTAGCAAAATTACCACTAGGATTCCGACCGTTCTTTGCTTCCGATGACTCACCACCTTGAAAACGTCCCTGTCCACTTCCGCCATATCAGCCACTTCCTCGTCAGGGTCGACGATACTTGAGTCGTCCCCACTGAGCGATGATGACGCACTGGACCGCTTATCGTCCCCGATGTCTGGCAGCTCCACGCCTTGCGAGGCCATGGCCGCCGCCACAACGCTGGTTTCCTTCGGATGGCGCTGTCCCTTTAAAGATGCCGGCGCAGGAGCAGCCGTACCCTTCCCATAGGCACAGTACCGCCTTAAAGATGCGTCCGTCTTCCAAGGATATAAATAAGTCACTTAATGAATAGCAAAACCTATGCAAAAATTACATAGCTGAGGTGACAACAGAACGAACAGCGTCGTCTTCCTCTTCTTGATATGATGCGCGGCATGTGCGATCTCCCAAAGCAGAGTGAGCTTGCTCGTTAGGATTGCAGCCATTGGGGCTGACCGAGTGGCCCTGATGAGACGGAAACCAGACTAGGTGGGAGCGATCCAGTTGCTCGTAATTATTAGTATCAAGACTGTGTATCAGTAACTTGCGTGCTTCCATTGAGACGAAGCCGCCTGAGTAGTTTCTAATAGCTCTACGGGAATCGGAGAAAATCGTGGAGCTTCTCCTCATTTTAATTGAAAGTGTATGCTAGAGAGTTTCTTCGGCAGTATGAATTGAGCTCGTTCTTAGTGACGCCGGGCTTATTAATTTACTGTTCTCATCGACCACGGCAATAGTGTAGCGGTTGCCGGATCCATAACCAGTTGCATCGACAAAAAGAGCGGAGCTTTGTTGTCGGTGCAGTTTACCCCGAATGCATATGGCCCTGGCGTCCCTTCTGCCCTTGTTGTGGACAGGATGAATATTTTTAGGTATGTGGTCCACAAGTAATTGTGTGTTCACCTCCTTGGGTATCTTGAACTTAGAGACGTCTGCTCCTCGAGACAGTATTCCGACTTCACCTAAAATTTTGCACTCTGGCTCAGTGTTGGAGGGTCTTGCAATTTGTGACATCAAATGCGCCTCAATGAGCGCGTCTATAGTGTTATTAAGTCCTAACTTGTTGAGGAGTTCGTTACTCGTTCCGTGCGGGAGTCCCAGAGCCCTTTTGAGTCCGGAGCGTATAAGCGTGTTTAGCTTAGCCTTCTCTCCTTTCCCCCAGTTCAGGTATGATGCAGTGCACATAACATGACTGACGAATAATGCCTGATATGCTCTGATGAGATTGTCCTCCTTGAGGCCTGCATTTCGATTTGAGACCCTGCCCAGGAACCTTAAAGTACTGTTGGCCTGCCCTGTGAGACGGTTTAGGGCCGTAGCATTACAGCTTCTTGGGTCAATGAGAAGACCCAGAACTTTAATTGTGTCTGCTCTGGGTATGACTCGCCCTGTGTTGTCTGTGATTTTAACTGGCAGAGTTTCTAAAGGTGCAAGGTTCCTAACATCATGTCTCCCCTCTCTAACAAGCAGCAACTCAGATTTACTAGGTGGTAGTTTGAGTCCGGTGCCCTTAAGGATGAATTCTGCGGTGTCAACGGCTGCCAGTAGTGTCTGCTCTATTGCTGCGAGTGACCCCCTGGGGACCCACACTGTGACATCGCCAGCGTATATGACGTGCCCCAAGCTCGGCATTTCGGACGATTCCTCCAAGAGCCTGTGCATGGCAATGTTAAAGAGGAGTGGGGTAATACCGAACCTTGTGGTGTGCCGCTGTCGCCTAAATTGTATGGACCACCTGTGACTATACCGAGTTCCACCCGAGCTGTCCATTTAGCTAGAAAGGAGGTCACATATTTGTAAAAATTGCTTCCCAGGTTCAAGGTTGAGATTTCATGCAGGGTATGTTTATGTGCCACCGTATCAAATGCTTTCATAAGACCCAGACACAGGAGGCCCTTTACGTCCCTGCTAGGGTCGTCAATAATAGCACGTTTGATAATGAGCACGGCGTCCTGTGTGGATAATGCCTTCCGAAAACCTAAGAGATTGCGCCTGAAAAGCTCCTGGGTTTCTATTTGTCCTACTATCCTGTTATGAATAGCATGTTCGGCTGCCTTGCCAATACGAGATGTAAGTGATATGGGCCTGAGCTTCTCCTTTGTTAGTGGTTTGCCATGTTTCGGTATAAACGACACCTTGGCCTCCCTCCATTCTGGTGGGAGCGTGCCAGATCTCCAGTGACTGTTAATTTTGACCGTGATTATGTCTATGGCATCATCGTCCAGGTTTCGCAAAAGCTTATTTGTGATGCCATTCGGACCTGGGGCAGATCTACCATTTAAATTAAAGAGTACGTGCCTTATCTCAGCTGTAGTGAAGTCACGGTCGAAGTCCGGTTGCTATATTCCCGAGTAAGGTTCCCTTATTTTTTCTTCGTTCTCATATTCATTTTTAAGTGGCAGGTACATGTGTGCGAGGTAGTTTGCGACCTCGTTTGCTGTCCGTCCTATAGTTACCTGCTTACTGACGAGTCTGTTTATGGCGAGGTTTGTAGCACCTCTGGAGAACTTCAATAAGGAGGCTCTTCAATAGATTCCATTTGCCTTCTCTGCGCAGTCTGCCGTCTGTTTCTCAGCAAGCTTCGTCCCATTGTTGACGTGAGAGTTAGGCCGCGTAGGTTTCAATATCACGATTAACTTAGGCGATCTTGGCTCTAAGTCTTCTATTAAGTCTGTGATTCTTCCATCTGGTTAGAAGGGAATTCTTCGCCTGCAGCATGTGAGCGAGCTTAGAGTCCATTTTCGGGACTTCAATTTCAGTTGAGGTTTCTTTAGTTGCTTTCTTAATCGTTGCCTTTAGTTGATCTAAAAGCGCCTCATAAGACCCGTCATATATGCTGGTTTCCTTACGCAACTTACGAAAGAGATCACAGTCCACGTACTGATCTTTCCTCGGTGGTGGTGGCTGCGTCTGTAAGATGACCTCAATTATGTAACGATCACTTCCCAAATTCTACTGAAGATTATGGCACAAGCCTTCAATTCCCCGAAAGAATGCTAGATCCCGGGTTGTATCTCTGGTAGTGGAGGTACCAGTTCTCGTGGGGAAGTTAGCATCTGTAATAAGAGCAAATTTTAACTCAGTGGCCGAAGTTGCTAAATTAGTACCCTTGACGCTCTGATGACCATAGCCCCATGTGGGGAGCGTTGAAGTCCCCAGCCGCTACGAGCCACAACGAGCCCCTACACTTCATAACACTTGCCGGACTGGGTCACACGTCGGATCTATGTCCGATTTCACCACAGCCGCAGCACACATCCATCTGTCGTCGGTAGAGATTACACGGCATGAGTACGTTACCACAAATAACGTGGTTTTGCACATTTTATCCCTCAAAAAGTACCACCACCGTTGTAGTTTGGTTGATCCGATGTAGCTCGACGAGGCCCGGACTTCAATGATTGACGAAAAGAGTTTTCAGTTCCGCGTCGCTAATGTCCAGGTCGATACCGTGAACAACACCATTGCATGTATCTTCTCATGCTGCGGTGTAGGCCACCACTGCGAAGGGTTCGTCGTTCGTATGGATCTTGCGTACCTTCGCGTAAGCTCTCGCGCTTTATTGCCGCGGAGTCGACACCACCAAAATGTTTTGACAACCGTTTGGACAGTACGTGTCCTCCGTCGTGTCCTTCGGCGCTAAGGCTGCCGCCATGGCCAGCGCTCTAGAGAGATGTACCAGGCTGAACTTTTTAACGTCGAGGTCGCCGCATGGGCGGACAATTATCTTGGTGTGATCCCTTGGGAGCATCGGGACCCTAGAGGCGGTAGCGAAGCACTTAAGCACGTTCTGCAAGGTGGCCGTGCGGGGACTACCTTTCCCGCCATGGTTGGTATCCTTTATAGCCACGGATTTTCCGCCAGCGGCTAATGCACGTCTCCTTCGGCGAGCGATGGCTGTCATCCATCCGATATCTTCCTCCGAGGTGATCTCCATGCCTTCAACAGCTAAGCCGGAGGCCATGCCAACACTCCGTCGTGCGCGTAAGGCTTAGCTCTACAGCGCGAGTTAGGGGCTAGCACCTTTTCTACGTGGCACCCAGAAAACAGTTTGCAAAGAGCCGAAAAATAGACCCACCGGCAAAAAATGGGCATCCACGTAATTCTTGGTTCTCAGGGGCGGCACAAAAATTTTGGCACAAAAACATTGATCGAAGCGGGAGCCGATGTTTGCACGACTGCACTAGTCGGCTACTTCTTCTTTTCCACGAAAAACCCTAGAAATATAATTTTTAACTATAGTGAATGCAAGGAGCTTGCTTGTCACTTGTGCTTGAACGAAGTACAAAGACGTCTAGCAATGTTGTGGGACTATAATCTTCGCCAAGGCCTCCCAAACGCGACATAATACTCTTAGTGGCTGTATTTTTTGCCCACTATGCCAGTAAAGATTTAATCTGACACACGGACCCTACGTTTCTGAACGCGAGAAGGTGAGTCCGGGCAGTCAGGTAGGCACGTGCGTGGGAGGCAGAAAGCCAGGCGACGAGAAAATTGCCAACCGTATACCAGTCGCGCGACTAAAGGGCTTGAACGGTGTGGGACACTCGCGTTCGTAGGGCTCTTAACTGGTAGCTTAGCGTGTAACTATCAGGCATGGCTTCACGTTGGCCTCTGTTGTCGTTCGCATGTAGTAACTTCTTTTCTAGTCTACTGCGCGGGTACATTCAAGTACGCGATCGCATTATCAGCATGCGAATTACGAGGAGACGTGATTACGTGGTGAATATCTACGAGCCAATGAACATCACGCTTATCTGAAGCCAACAGGCCGCGCACCTCTGCGTTCTTGTACTGACTGGAATGTAGCTGCGCATAGTACTTTCAAAGTTTCGTTGCTTTAGGCCATGCCAATGGTGCATGCACAAAGAAGACACTGGAAGCCGATTTCCTAAACTAAATTTCCAGTGTATAAACAGTCACCGCGTTCTTGATTTCACCTATGCGTTGACCAGCAGGACCACGTATATTAGAGGAGTTTTGGGGAACCTAACGTAACATGTTTCTTTGTTTTAAGATAGTCTGAGATTTTACATGTTAAAACAACGCTCTAATAATGATACACGCCGTAGCGTAGCGCTTTGGGTTATGCTTCACAATCTGGATTTTTTAACGTGAGCCCCACGCGCGGTGCACGGATGTTTTATGCATTTTGCCCTCATCGAAATGCGACAGCCGCAGCAGGGATGTGATCCCATGCAACCGGGCTCAGCAGCGCAATGCCAAATCAACTACACCACGGAGGGCGTAAAGTAAAAGCTAAGTGGACGATTCTCTTGTAGGCAAATAATTGCACGGTGCGAAGAAACGAAGAAAGAGAGGTTTCAACTATATACTGAAGTTTTAAAGCATAGATTGAAATTTATGCTCATGACAATGCGGTTTATGAAATTCTTATTCCCGATTCTTTTATCCTGATAAGTCAGAGTACTCGTGAGAAAAAGTTAACATTTAGACGAACCAAAAGCGAGGTGCCAGCAGTATTAATCTTCAAAATCACATTTGGGCATTCACATTCTTCTCTATAGAAAAAAAATGCAAATAACACAGAAATGTCAACTGGCGCCTTTAAACAAACATATGAGTGGCCGAGCGGTTCACGTAGCAGCATAAAGACGTACAGCGGGGTGAGAGACTCGCCCCTGCATAGGCATTGCTATAGTAGACACACAGTAGAAAAGAAAAAAATGCACTCCATTCATAAACCGAAAAAATGTTTTGTATCACTAATGGCCACTATTCATCTCATCTTTGCTGAACTTGAAAACCCAAGCCTCAATAAATGTTGAGAAATTCTGAGTCCTAAAGTAAGCAAAAAGAACTATACACTTTTATTTGTCAGCCTCTCGCCCGTGGTTGATCGCGTGCGCAACAAGATGTACGAGTGTACATCTTGTTGCTAGAAGCATCGTGAGTGTCGGAGCGTGTCGACGTTTTGTGTGAAAAAAGGACATCTCAGCCATCAAAGCAGGAACGGAGGACTTCGGCTGACTCATAAGAGCACATAAAAACGAGAACCGTAATGAACAGTCAAAGTAGGAAGCCAAAAGCTTACAGGAGCGACAGTTTGGGACAATGACCAAAGGCCCTAGTAACATCTAATAGTCGCCCTTCAAAAGGGAATATTTCGGGCTCTCTGTCCATTCTTTCACACTCCCTTGCTGAACTAAATACATTTCGTCTCTGCTCCACAAGTAAACAAGGGAAGCTCATGTGCCACGTGTATTTTGTCATGTCGCATCTTTTTCTGCTATCGCGGATTATGCCCCTGGACACTCCAGAAGACGCCAGTAGTAACGTATCTCGATTACGTGTCAGTTCCATGGCTTGTGACCATTTCGTGATAGGACATTTCGTTTCACAATCAACTCAGCTGTACGCAGTATATCTTCTTGACAACAATTCGAGTGTATCCACTGAAAACATTTTAAAAGAGCTGTGCCAGGAAGCAACGAAGATGATAGTCAATGTCATTGAAAGGTTTCTTGTTTAGCCTGCTGCATATTTCTATAACATTCGTTTATCACAAAACCTTATGGGCATAGCAGCATATACTCAAAGTGACCGTCAACGTCGATGTCAAACGATATCTTGTTAAAACACAGCACGCACCTTCCAGCTTCGCAGCAAAAAGTTGGTATAGTTGAATTTGCCTTTCAACTCACCACTGCGCATAGTGGATATTTATACTTATCTTTATTGCCTGCTACCATATACAGACAGTTGAATACGGACTGTGCACTGTTCTCTCGCGCAGAAGCGTCTTCGTCGTGCGGCATCAGCGGCTTCTCGCGTGAGATATTAAGATCAGCTCCCGGCTGGCAAGAGAAACATGTTGCTTTGCTTTTGAAAGCTTGCATGTATTCGAGCGCTTTTCTACACAGAATAAAGGCGCTGAATTTTTTGCCCGTGCAAAGAGCTGACAGTGATCGGGGTAATATTTAGCTCACCGCTACACACAAGCCAAAGGGACTGCCGGGATCCACTGGTCGCCGCCGCATCGTGCTTTCAAGTTGCTGCTGGCACAGTACCACATTGATGTGACGTGACAGAAGTATGGCGGGAGGTGGAAGGGGTGGGACTCCAACGCCGGTTCCGTTCCTCGCGGGGTACACGATAAGTGTGATCCTTTCGGGAAGCTCCATTGGGACAAGGTGCCGACGGCAACAAAGAGACGTGCTCTCTTAGTTCTGCCTCTACACGGTCGTTCGACTGCTGCTATGCTTGCTTGCTTATTTGCGCTTACCCTCTTTGTCTCGCCGCCTCCCCCACTCCCCTTTTATCTTACTACTTATTTTTGCTTCTAGGCGGTGCTATTTTGTTAGGAGGAACACGAAGTCTCCCGTGACAATTTATTTCGTTATGCGGTCGTTTGCGAACGTCTCGCCCACTCGTGTCCTAGTTTCTCCCGTTCACGGTACACGCCTTTCCTCTTGCCATTACACGGCCACTCCCAATTATTCGCATTTGGCAGAGTTTCAACGCAAAATAGATCGTCAGGGGGAGAAGTGCTTTCTTGTTTATAGAACTAATGATTGCACTGAGGTTAATAAGAGGCGAATGCTCTTATGTGAATTAACAGTGGACTCCGCATTCTGCTTCCTGAGTTGTTCTGCGACAGAATAGTGTTCAACTGAGCCAGTTTTCCTGTGGCCAAGGCTAGTCTCAACAGTTTAAGCAAGAGCGGTTTGTGGCGCTGTCAACAAGCCGACTTTTCATGACACGAATCATGGTGTTGTATACTGCGGTACGAACAGCTCGACATTGTTCCTGAGGCACAACATAATCTCACGTTTCGTCGAGCTTAGTAAATGGCTACATTTACAAATTACCATTCTAGAATGACCACTATGCCTTAAAACGGCCTCGCATCATCAGTTTTTTAAGCGCGTCCTTTCTCATCTTTTGATCGCCACCAGCCGGCGTGATGTAAAGACACACCAATGAAAAGAATTGATCTCTGCTGTGTTTTTAAATTACGCCTCCGTGACACTTGTGGTGACGGCGCTTTGAATTGCACACGGTGACGTCGTGGATTTTGACGCCGTCTCCTCGGGCCTGGTAAACTTATTTTTGTTGTAAAAAAAAGGAATTGCAGTGTATGCTAGAAAAGCCAGATATTAAACTTAGCAAGTTTTAAGAACTTTAGAAGCGCCAAAATACAAAAAATATACTTTGTCGTCCATGGCGTCCCACTGAGGTACCTAGGTTTCAGCGCAAAGTTAAAAAAATGAAATGCTGACCGGCAGTTCTTTTTTTTCTTGTAATTATCAACGTATTACCACGAAATCAACCAAACTAGCGTTCTTCAAGAATACCTTATCAATTGAACCTGGTTTTAAAGACTTCAAGGGTTTTTGTGAAATGGCGTCGCATAAATAGAAAAAACTAAACAAAATAAAGGCATATTAGTTACGACGCTACACTACTAAAGAAAGAAAAATGTAAATGAAAGGGGCTCTGATATATTATTGCTTTACTACAGCAAAGTCCCTCAAGTATATAATTACAAGTATAAGCAATGAAAAGTGTTTTGCGAAGTCTTGCACAAGAACCACACTTTATATACTTTTCGAAGATGTGTTGGAAGGCTTGCACATTGATTCGTATTTATTTTAACTGCTAGAAATTTAGGGGACCCTGCTAGGGCACACTACTAGGGCACACGTGGCAAACATGAAAGAATATATACTCTGCGCAATCGGTCCCTACACAACAGTTAATTTATTTATTCCACCGTTCTGTACAAATAATCGATTCTCCGCGTTATGTGAACGCCTACTACAGTGGAGTCTGCAAAATTTTTTTTTCGTTTTTGCTCTAGCCTGGCCGTGCGTGGGTGGCCCCATGGTTCTTGTCTGCACTAAGTAGGGCGCTTAAAGCATCGCACAAACACTCGCGCTTGCGCAGGGCTTCAGTTGCATGCTATTATAAACAATATTGATGAATGCTGATCACGAACCTGATGTAACAGGTACGAAAAGCAAAAAAAAAATTACGACAGAAATCGCCTCTCGTTCATGCTTCGAGGGGATGGCAGCGTCGTTACTCAACTAGGCACCGTCATCGAAGCACTCTTACTAGGAACACGTGCAGGACCCGGAATCGTATTCTTATTTTTTTTCTTTTAAAGCGCGTCGCATATATAATATTTATAAACTGGGATTGTATGTAAATTGCTAATTACGCCAGCTCGAAGGCGGCTTTATCGCAATGCGTGTGCGTGCGTGTGTCTGCATATGTGTGTGTGCTTGCTCCCTCATCTTATTCGTCTCGCCTGATCTCATACACTCGCTGCTTTTGTTTCGTTTCGTTTTCTTTTACTGATGGCTGCTTTTTCAAGGTCGCTTCAGCGTTTTCACTGTCTTTAACAGCTGTAAAATTTCCGCCACATGTTATAGGGGGAGCGTCAAAGCGAACGAAGAGGATTGGTTGGTTAGTTTGGGTTTAATTGCACAAAGGCAACTAAGGCCATGCTGCGCCAGACACAAGACAAAATGAAACGCAACGTTAGAGCAGGTAAACCTGCATTACATTATAGCTGGTGTAAATAACCAGTTTTTTCGAAAAAGTCGAACAGGTTAGCAAATGGCAGTAGGGGGTCATCTTCTACTAATAGGGTAGGGTGTAATGGAGTGTGCAAATTATACAGGCTGTGTAGGAACATCAGTCTCAGTGTGTCGATGTGTCGACATGTTATTAGGATGTGTATGACTGTGAGAGGTTCATGGCATTTTTCGCAGGTTGGCGGGTTTTCTTTTCGGAGGAGGAAATTGTGCATCAAATGTGTGTGTCCAATTCGAAGTCGACACAAGATCATCTCGTAGAAAGAACCGTTGCTGGTGACTGCATGATTTCCACTCGCCAATTACGTGTTTAATAAGATGTCGCTTGTTGTTTAAACATTTGTCCCAATCGTACTGCCCTTTTGACGTCAAGGCCTTTCGAATCACATTGATACTGTCTTCATATGGAATTGTCGCATTTCTAATGTTTTTGTACGCTGGGGGAGGGGGGGCATTGATGCGCATCTATCCGGGGCTTCGTTACCCGGTATACCAACATGGCTTGGTACCCAGCAAAACCTAATTGACCTGCCGTATTTGTTGATTGTTATCATGTTTAAGATACCCTATCAGGGGTTCACATTCGGCTTTCATGTGAAGAGCCTTCAGCGTGCTAAATGAATCAGTGTATATGATTGTGTTTTCGTGTTTCTCAGCGATGATCTTTTTAACCACAGTCCATATTGCATAGACTTCAGCTGTGTAGACAGAGGCGTGCTGTGGCAAACGAATACTTCTTTTCCAAAGTGTTGTTACGGCCACCCCACCCACGTGTTCTTCTGTTCTAGATCCATCAGTGTCAAATTCCGTGTAATATTGATATTTGTCCTGTAGAAAGCGAAATTCTTGTATAATGTGTTCGTGTGGGCTTTCTTCTTTAAATGTGTCAATGTCCAATCACATAGCGGTGCGAAATCGTGCCACGGGGGCAAGCGCTGTGGCTTTCTCGCAACCTGAAGGACTTCGCGAGGAATGTCATAATCCCGAATATATTCCTTATATCGTAGGACAAGCGGCTTAATCATCTTTGGTTTGTTTGTTTAGTGTAAGCGTGAGTTACACTGTGCGACAATGTTGAATCATATGTGTTGTGGTGAGGACTGAATTCTGAGTACGTAAGTAAAAGTCAGTAGCATCTGCTGTAAAGGAGGTTCATTACAGTCAACATACAAACTCTCGCCAGGCGATGTTCTGTAAGCACCACTTGCAGCCAGTCGTAGTCCAAGGTTATGAACTGGATCAAGTCATCGGACCTAAGACTGTCTGGCTGAACCGTATATGATGCTACCATTATCTAATATGCTGCGCACCAAAGTACGGTAGATGTGTAGTAGGCATTCACGGTCAGAGCCCCAGCGCTTCCTGGACAGGACTTTGAAAACGCTAAGTGCATTGTTCGCTTTTATTTTAAGGCTCTTTATGTGAGCGAGAAAGTTCAACTTTTTATCAAACAGAACACCCAGAAACTTGTGTTCTTGTTTTACTGGTAGTGTGGCTTTTTGTACCTTAAGGGTGGGATCTGGTTGTAGGCCTCTTTTTGTGCAAAGACAACACTAATAGTTTTTTTCACTTGAGAAATGAAAACCGTTTTCAGACGCCCACTGCGTTAGTTTGTTTAATGTAATTTGAATTCGCCGTTCGCAGGATGTCAGGTTCGATGTACGACACACAATTTGTAGATCATCCACGCATAATGAATGCATTACAGAGCATGGAATTACCTTATTGACCGAGTTCAGTTTCACCACAAACAATGTTGTGCTTAATACGCATCCTTGTGGCACACCCTTTTCCTGAATGAACACACGCGACAGCGCCGTTCCTAAACGCACTTGGAATGTTCGGTCTGAAATGAAATCGGCTTGACATTTGAGCATTCTACCTTGGATTCCTAAATCTGCTAAGTCCCTTAAAATACCAAAACCTCCATGTTGTGTCGTACGCCTTTTCTAGATCAAAGAAAACAGCGAGACAATATTGCTTGTGTAGAAAGACCGCACGTATCTCGTGTTCTAGCCGGACTAGGTGGTCCGTTGTCGAGCAACCTTTCTTCTACCCACACTGATGGTTATCTCACAGGTTCTCCCCTTGAAGGACGTATGTCAATATGATGTTTATAATGGCTTCATAAGACTTTGCAAGACAACTTGTGAGCGCTATAGGCCTGTAGCTGGTTGCTGTTGTGGGAGGTTTTCCAGCTTTCAAGAAAGGGATAATGATGGCGTTCTTCCCTCTTTCGGCATTGTTCCCGTTTCCCAGATTATATTAAAACCGAAGCAACGTTTCAACTGCATTAGGAGATAGATGAGCGAGTATTGCGTAATGTACTCTGTCCGGACCAGGTGCTGTGTTTTTGTCAGTGGTAAGTACTCTATTGATTTCCGGTAGTGTTAAGGGGGCATTATACGATCTCTCTGAACTTCCAGTGCTCGGAAGTTTGAGTTTTTCCGCTGATTGCTTATATTTTAGAAATGCAGCAGAATAGTTTACTGAGCTTGTTATATCATGAAAATTCTGCCCTAATGTGTCTGCTTGTTCTACTAAATTTGTTTGTGTACCTGGGGGTGAAAGTATGGGTATTGTGTAAGGAGCGTAGTCGCCTCTAAACTTACGAACCTGATCCCACATTCTTTTGGAAGTTATCAAGATGTCTTCCAGGACTGTCTTTCGGCTTGTCTGCGTGTGCACCTGGCTTTCGCCTTTGCTTTTTTGAAAGAGAGTAGATTATATTGTGTTGGGTATCACCGAAACATACCCCACGCTTTGTTTTGTCGTTTTTTTTTGTTCGCGTACATTCCTTCGTCGACCAGGGCTTTAGGTTTTTTCTTAGGAAGCCAGACGATTGTGGAATTGTTTCTTCTGCTGCAGCAAATATACAGGCGGTGATCTTGTCATTCATTTCGTCTGTGGTTAACTCATTTGATATGTTATCCAGAGTGGACCTTTCAGTAAAGGGAGGCCAGTCTGCTAGATGGAGTTTCCAACGGGGTGGCCTCAGTGGAATGGAAGGAAAAGGTGATGTTCTTTTAATGATAGCAGGCATATGGTCACTATCATAGGGGTTCTCAATAACATTCCACTGAAAATCGCCAAAAAGAGATGGAGAGCACAGTGCCAGATCTAAGCAACTCATAGCTCCTGTGCTTGGGGAGTAGTAAGTTGCCGCACCGGTGTTTAAAAGGCATATGTCATTTGTTAGGATAAAATCTTCAAGCGTTTGACCCCTGTTGTCAGTAATTTTACTACCCCATAACGTGTTATGTGAATTAAAACCACCGCCTATTAAAAATGGTTCAGGTAGCTGGTTTACAATTAACTCTTGATCTCTTACGGTAAGATGTGTATGCGGCGGAATGTATACTGAACAAATGGTGATGGTTTTGTGAGCTAAAACGGTGACAGCAACGGCTTCTATGTGAGTGTTAATGGGAACTTCTCTGGGTGCTACACCACCTGACAGCCGGTTCGCCTGAGTACGGTCGTGCCGTACAACAGTGAAACCTTTTAAAATGTTTTTGTGTTTTTCGCCTAGGTTTGTTTTCTGTAAGCACAGGGCAACAGGAGAGAAGTTTATTAACAGGTGTTTAATGTCACCCAAGTTGTGTAAAAGCCCTCTACAATTCCAATGGATAATAAAAGCCATCTTAAAATGGAAAGATAAGAAATGGCACTACGGAAAAATTCAGAGGTGAGGTATAGGTGACATGGATTTAGAAAGAGGGTGGAGCAGTACTGCCTGCTTCCACCACGGGGGCGGGAGGGGTCACTGCGGCACCACTACACCCTTAGCTGGGTAACCCTTAGTATAGGTGCACAAATTCGCATTTATAAGGTACATTGTAACTAATGTATTATAAGTTACATTGTAACTAATACAAAATATAAGGTACATTGTAACCAATATAAAATAAAAGGTACATTGTTACCCTTGAAAAATATGCAGCTTTAGAGGTTACGCTGTACACCCTTAGCTGGGTAACCCTTAGTATAGGTGCACGAATTCGCATTTATAAGGTACATTGTAACTAATATATTATAAGTTACATTGTAACTAATACAAAATATAAGGTACGTTGTAACCATTATATTACAAGGTACATTGTTACCCTTGAAAAATATGCAGCTTTAGAGGTTACGCAGTAGTCCTTTATTTTCTAAAAGCAAATGTAACCTCTAAAGGATGTGTTAAATTTAGGGGTTACTTCAGTAACTTATACGGATATTTTCTTCTTGATTGCATTCTATTTTTATAGCCAAATTAGAAAATTTGCACTCTTCCACTACAAGATATTGCCATCTCGAATTGGGGCGATATTGTCATGCCTGCCAGCTGGCTATGTTCTCACCTCAGATTATGGTTATGCTGGTGTTTAAATTGTGGGACTATAAAAGAAGAGACTTTCACTGTCAATGCATTTCATTAAAGCTTTAAAGAGAGCATGTAATTTGCTCGTGTTGGTATCGACCCAAACATTTTTCTTTCAGTCCCATAATTCAAACTTCTACATGACAATCTGTGGCGAGAAGAAATCAGAGGCAACTGACAGGCATCACAATGTTGGCCCCATTCGAAATGCAGAACATTTTCAATCATGACGCCATGATAGATTTAATAGGTTAGCTATAACAATACAGCGCAATCACAATAAAGACATCTGAATAAATAGCCGAAGTAACCCCTAAATTTAACATAGCCTTTGGGGGACAGTTCCTGCTTGACTGCCAATATAACTCAGCTGTAAGTTTCTAACATATACTGCCTCTGAGTTAATGTCCCTCTAAAATATGTGGAAGCCAAAAATACCTTCAGTTCCTAGAGTATTACATACTTGTGCAGAAAAGCCACTATTTTTTAAAAATGCATCTTCCAAAGGCACAAAATTACTTGAAGTACAGTCAATGAAGAAAAACACTTGGGGAAGCAACATATGCATGAGTATTGTAGATTGGCCATAATAATTTAGTTCAGGTGTGCAAAAGCATACTGCAAAGCGCTGCTGGCAATAATATTGTGACAATGAGTTGGTTTAATGTAGTTGAAGGCAATGTCATTATTTCACTTCCTAACTATGCACCTAGCCTTTGTAATAAGCTGTTCCGTTTAATATTCTGTGAATGTTCTCGAAAAATAAGTTGGAGTACTCTCAGGTACGAAATTCTTTATTACAAGTTTTTTGTTCAACAAGGTCTGATACAAAAATACCATCCATGAGACCTGCCATATACAGTCATTGAAGCCCAACTGTGTGAAATGACAAACATCAGAATTGATGCTATTTAATAACTGCAATACTGGATTTCTGCACAGGCACAGATATATATACCGATCTGCTCACTGAGCAAAGGGCAAATAGAGTGCATTACATTTTGCAAAACAACCATCTGCGTGGGTGAGTTAAATGCTTAAGCTATGTTTATAAGAAATTCTGAGGCCTATGAATACACAAATGAAATAAAATTAACCAGCCTTCACCACAAGGGAGAGGAACAAATGACTAGAGCAAGTAAATGCACTGCTTGTGACTAGAAGTAAACAATGTATGACGTGAAAAAAACAGCTGTTTATGGTGTAAGCCCCTCCCACCTTTGGAGCTAACCAACCGCATTGAAGTAAATCACACACTATGTTGTTTTTTTCTTTCACTTCAGAGTTGGTGAAAAACATGGAAAGCAGCGCGAACAGCACTACTCCCTAGATTACATTTTTACTGCTTAGGAGCGCAAAGAGACGTTTCAGACGGGTAGAAAGCAGTCCTTTCACTAGCTTGTCTCCTGGCAGCACAACTTTTTGCACGAGAGCAAGCATTTGGTAAAATGCAAATGGATATTCTAGGTTCTTAACATAATATGCCAAAAGGCAAAAAATAAGTGCCCGTTGTATTTCAGACTTGGAGACAGTGATGACTTCGGCTTGGCTGCCAGCAAAAATACATATCTTGTGAGGAGCGCAGTGAATGTGAGGTGCTGTTACTTGGAGCTCATCAGCTGGCAATGCCATCTATGAAAAGAAATTAAAGATGACATAAACCACTGCCCGAAATTTATTTATGTAGTTTAGAACACGGCATGCATGTCGCATTTTCCCACATAATAAAACAAAGAGGTGTACTAACAAGGGCAAAAGGAGAGAAGTCAGCTAGGAAAGCTGGCACTAGTAAACCGGGCAGGTGTGTTACTCACAGTCAACATGCATTGACTGTGCCTTAGTTTGGATTTCCTAACTCACTGAAAACAACTAACGCTCAAAACTCGCATCTGTAGCCTAGTGTAGGTTGAGCCACTTCCCATGCGTTGTTTTCTTAATTGTTCGCATCTCTTACCAAAGTTTTCGTGGAAGAAATATCTCCACAAAAATAATGAATAAATTGCCTTCCTATCTGTTTAAAAAATTTTATTCAGCCCAGGATATAAGCAGAACTTATTCATCTTCTGACATCTGTAGCCCATTATTTAAATGCTCGTAAATGAAAGGCAAGAAGAGGTCACACAACAAGCAACACAATGCACAAGATCTTCTCCCACGGCATAGATGTAAACCACATATCGGCACCATAAATGGCATATTAACCAATATATATACATATATATATATGTCGGGCTGGTACTGGTAGTATAATAAAGAAAAAAGATGGTACGCCACACTGTTATTGCACAGTACATCTTCCGAACGTTTCGCTTTGTCAAAGGCTGGTCCACCAGTCAAAATGTACGTCGCACTTTTTTTTTATACGCACTCATGTTCACTATACTGACGTCACTACATATAAACGATCTGTCCAGACCAACAGTACTTGCAAGAAAACCTAAGCAACAACTATTACTATTAGAGCAAATTAAATCAATTTCATTTGATGCACATTAGGACACATGATTGTATCTGAGAGCTGATGAGAATCGTCGTAAAAAAGCAGGGCTGTTCAAGCAGCAGTACTTTCATATCGAATTCAAGTATAATAGAAAGATGAGCCCTGAATATAGAATCAAATCCATTATATATGCATGAACTAAAGTAAAGTGCGTAAATTGAGATTTTCTGTCATTTGGTTTCAAAGTTGTTGCAGTTGTCAGGATGACAAGCAACTTCAAAGAGAGGCACTAACTCAAATTCCTTTCATTTCTCAGGACACCTGCACTGTACCAGCATACCTCAGCTTATTCTGGAATATTGTGGTCACTTTGGTCTACGTCTGCATTCTTTTCAGCAAAGATGCATCCCAACGACACCACACGAGCGGTAAATATCTCTGAACGGCAAACCGGCCTCCAGTGACGAAGAACGTCTGCCGCGCGAGAGGTGTCTAATGTAGACGGAAATTCGGCCGGCGCACCGTCCGCCGCCACAGCCACCTTGCCGCCTCACGACCGACGGGACAATCGACGACCGCGAAGCTGCGCGCCTCCGCCACCGGCAACGCAAACGTCGGCTACAGCTTCTGTTCCACGCAAATCCCCGCAAAATAATTTCCACTACATAAAGTGATGCGTACATTGTACATGTTACGCAAAACAATATCCACTGCCAAACGTTAAACACGAACGAGAGCACGGATACCTGTACAGCTCATCTGCACTGCACGGCTCCCGACGGCAGACGACGGGCGCGGCTGTACTCGCATCACTGCCAACGTCGCCGCTAATATTAGCGTATTTTGTGCATTGCGTATAATTATTGCGAAGAGCGACAGCAACGGTATGAAATATAGCGGCTTGTGAGCGTCGGTGATTCATTCCGAAGCGCCATAAGCCTTCGCTTCGACGTGAACTGGAAAAGGCCTAGCGACGATATCGGCGCCGCCGAGCGATGAGCGGCGGTAAGGCTGCCGACGTTGCCATAACGACCACTCCTCGGTCGCTACTTCGCTGTACGGATGCGACACAAATGGGTCCCGGTAACATCATATGATCACATCCTATCTACGGCAAGTAAATCTCGCCGTTCGCGAGGAAAGCCGCCGTCGAACGGCGGCCCGCGAACGGCGCGCGGCGGCCTGCCGTGCCGGTAACGTGGACGAGCCTTAAAGTGTCGTTTTTGAGCGTGGAAGAAACACGGATGCATTTCCGCGCAAATTGCTGCTTACCCCTCTGCTTTCTCTCTCTTTTTTTTTTTTGCACTTCCCTGACATATAATGAAAGAAAAGCTGCAGCCTAGCTATATGCTGAATACAGAGAAACCAGTACAATGCAAGAACACTTACCAAGTTCGTCTATTTTCCCATGCGATCCGGGGCTGTGGTCGCAGTAGTCACAGCGAATGTTCGCCGACATGAGGACACTGAAGCGCTCACAGTCACAAAATGGCTCTTTGCAGCGGCCGCGCATTATCCCAAACAAGTCTCTGTTGGTCACTGCCATTGCCACTGACAAAATTGGCGCCGAAACTAGCAACAAAACGCACATACAGAACTCACAACGCCATGTTTGCAACTACTTCCCGTCATGCAATGCTAAAACTATATACGGAAACGCGGAGAGATGACATAAAAACATGGCCGCTACTTCTGTACTGAAGTACAGTAACTGAAGCACGATTCGGACATTCTGATCCGGCTGCACATATTCAAACGAAAACAGGTTTGTTGAGGGTAAAACAAAAACACAAACTTATGGACATAGTGCGCTCTTAGAAACAATGCTGCTGCATTGAACAGAATTATTCTTTATAGCTATCATGGTGGTAGAACTTCAGCCAACTGTACTTTTCATCTGTCTACACGGCTCCGTGGTAATGGAGCGGCTGTATGCGGCTTTTCCGTGATGGGTTTGCTGCGTTGACATGCATTGGCGCGTTGCGTCAACCGTGTTGCTGCTGTACAATATAGGGAAATGTGGCGTGTTGCAGACGTTGACTCGTACCGTTGCTGAGTGCACAAAAAATAATGGGAGAAACGTGCCAAGCGTTTTAATGATTGCGTTTTGTTTGCTCCGAATTCGCACCTCGGCTGCAGAGATTGTTTGCTAAAATGCTCAGTTAATATATCTTCCGTTGGGGCAACACTCATTAATTTCTTTGGACGCTTTCTAGGCAACGACGCATTGCGCTGGATGGCTCTAATATGAGGAAAATGTTCGTACATCAGTCTGCGATTGAGCTTGCTGCACCCATGCACCCAACCAAATTCGCACTGAGTAAACACGGCAAAAGGCCCTTCCAGGTTCCTACCATATAATAATTACAACCATGCTTCTTTTTTCTCGCCTCATGAAAAAGGCAGAAGTGCCAAAGGAGCATTATTTTATCATGTTATAAGCTAAATGTATGTCAAAAGGGCTCCCCAATCCGTGAATGTGAGACCCATAAGAAACAACAAAAACACTTGCGGCGGCATGTGTCGGCAGCGGCATGCGACGCCAACGAGATAGATTTCTGCAGGACACATGTAGGGTCTGTGAAAAGCGCTAATTGTATATAATACTTGCTCAGTCGATGGTTGTACTTCCGGAATCGTCATTATTCTTGCAGAGCGTTTTCCCGCGGCCTACTTCCGATATGCGGCTCTGCCGGCTCAATGAGTAATTTGTTCTCAGTCAAAATTTGCGACTGAACACCCGTACAAGTGCTTATCAAGTGGATCAACCATGTGTGCACGCAGGTAACTTATCCTGCGCTTTGTTAATGTGTAAATTGCGAACTTCCCCTCCCTATATAATGTCTCCGTGGGGTCTCGGTTAAGGGTTACAAAAATTCTATAGGTTACAATATAGAGGTTACATGCTGGCAGCAGATCAATGTAACTAATAAGCAGCACCCGTCTCACTCAGTTTCGTCATTGTAACCCTTAGCATGAGCAATATAATGAAAACATCAAAAGGACGGGCGAAGTAACCGTCATTTTATTCGTTACTCATGTTTATAGGTATACTTATAGGTTACCGAGATTAGAGTGTACGCGTGGGCTCGGAGGACTCCGGAGGCCTTTGTGACGCTGCCCCCGCCTGCGTCACATCGGCATAGCTTCTTCGCGGAAGGTACGATAGCCGCTTTCTGGCTTCAAAGAACGAATTTTTTTCTTTCACAGTTAGTGCAATTACTTCCTTTTCCTTTTTACAGCATGAGCAAGACCGCGAGCAGGCTGGATGGTCTCCTTTGCAGTTAATACAATATGGGGAAGAAGTGCAGTTTTTAAATTGATGATAATTGGAGCTGCATTTAGCACAGGTTGTTTGGCCTCGGCATGCATGTGAAGCTTGTCGGAACCTTTGGCACTTGAAACACCGTCTTGGGTTCGGGATATATGGTCTGACGCTTACTTTTACGTACCCTGCATCCAGAGAGATAGGCATTACGCTTGTTCCAAATGTAAGTATGACATGTTTTGTTGGGATTTCTTGGTCATTTCTGCGGGTGACAATTCTTTGTACTTTTGTCACGTTTTGCTCCTGGAAACCTTCAAGGAGTTCCTCATTGCTTAGGCCAATAAAGTCTTCCTCTGATATCACACCCCGGCTTGTATTCAGTGTTCTCTGTGGTCAAATTGTCACTGTCACGTCAACAATACTGGTAAGTTGTGAGAGCTGTTCCGCTTCATCTTTGTCATTTAGTTCTAGGGGGAGGGCCCCTCTAGATATTTTTTAGGCTTTGTATTTAGCTCCGATTTTGTATTTTAGACACCTGGCCACTAGGAATGGGGAGAGCCTTCTTACAGGGATGTTGTTTTCACTGTGCAGATCATATTACTTGGGAAATGATGGAGCGCTGCTCCGAAAAGAGGACTCGAATGGTGCTTCGGTGCGGCATCTTTTCAGACGCTGATCATAGAAAACAGAAGCTTGCGCTACCATGAGAAAAAAATTGGAGGACGCTTAAGCTTCGCCTTCAAGAGTGGAACGCGACAGCGTTCCCGTCGACCCGCCAAGGGGTGTAAGACAATGGGCTACGGTACAGCGACTACGTGCCCCGCATCGGACGCGGTGAGCGTCGAGCAACACAGCGTTCGGCGCGACAACGAAATGTGCGCCTGAGCAAGCGACGCACGCCTGAGCCTTAGAAACAGCTCGTTTCTAAGGCAACACCGCGTTCACTAGAGGCGCTTTTGTAGCGCTTTGAAGCATCGAACTCGTGGCTCAGTAGGGTGCGTCCGTGGGAGTCAGTAGGTGACGGACGTGTTAATCATGAGCTCCGTAGGAGCGGCTTCAGCGGCCCAGACGGGCCGCGGTAACAGGTTTTCTGCCTCGGACGACGAGTATCAAGTTGTTTTGCCTAGTCTGCCAACAGGGCGTTTTGTTTTGAATACCGTTTTTCTACACTGTGATATCAGGGCCCGCCCATACCGGGTGGAAGATTTTCGCGATGCGCTCGCTCAGTTATCGCTCCTGCCGGAAGTGGCTGCTCTCGGGGCCTACCGTATGAGCCATGTATGGGCCGTGACCTTCAAGGACAGCGACGCAGTGAAAAAGATTGTCAGCGTTGGAGATCTACAGGTCAAAAAGGGCCGGTGTCTCGTCATCGACCCCACCAACCAGGACGTACGCCTGAAAGTGCATTGGCTGCTGCCCAGCGTTCCTGACGAGGACGTACGTCTTGCCTTCGCGCCGTATGGAAAGGTCACCGACGTCGTTCGCGAGCGCTGGCGGGTTCACGGCGTGGCTGATAAGAACTCAACAACAAGACTGGTTACGCTGAAGTTGAAGCCGGGCGTAAAGCTCGACGATCTTCCGCATCAGGTGAGCGTCGCCGGGGAACTGGCTCTCGTGGTTGTGCCGGGCAGGGCTCCTCTATGCCTACGCTGCCACGGCACGGGCCACATTCGTCGCGAGTGCCGTATTCCACGGTGTGGTGCCTGCCGTCGTTTCGGTCATGAAGACAGTCAGTGCGAGCGCACGTACGCTAGCGTGACCGGACCTGTGGGCAACGAGGACAGCTCTGCCCTACTCATGGACGAGGCGGACATGGAAGACACGTCGTCCGCGCCGGGTGAAGCAGCTCATGTCGTGGCAAAGCCGGCGGTACGTCTTGAACAGGAGGAGAAACAAGTCGCTCAGGCTATGGCCACAGGACACCAACAAGCGACTGCAGAGGGCACCGTGGCCATGCCGAATGCTGAAGAGGAGATCCCACCGGAGACGGAGGTGACCTCCTGGCTCGTCGAACCTGAAGGCATGGACACCCTCACCGGCCCAACTAGCCAAACGACCGGGAAACGGCCCCACAACCAGACCGTTAGCCGGACGGCGAAACAGGATGACAGCGGCGGAGACGAGCCACCGCCCAAAGCGCCAGGTATAAGGAGGTCGACCTTGAAACTGCGGTCGAACATTACGGTCGATCCACGGCAGGCGGGTAAACCGCCTCCGTAATTTCGTGCTGTCAAGTTCCAGTGGGGTAGGGGGGGTTGGTGAGTGCAATGGCCGTCATCCTGAGCGCTAGTTTTTTAGAACCTTGCCAGGAAGGGGGGCCCAAGTTACACTTGAGTGCCCGTTCCGGAAGGTCGAGTTGCGTCTCCTTCAGAGGCATTAGACGTGATTACCGGCGCATCTTTATGACCACTCATCCTTGTGTAACTGTGATGGGCACCATCATACCGTGTAGCCATGGCGGTTAATATTCAAGGAACGCTACGTGTGGCCACGTTAAACGTAAGAGGGCTCAGTGCAAGAAGGCGGCAATGTCAGCTAAGTCGTCTCCTCTTGGATAATGACTTACATATAGTGGGAATCCAAGAAACAAAAATTGAGAGCCAAGAGGTAACAGACATAATGGTGTCCAATTTTCGTGCTCACTTTGATGTATGCGTTTGTCACGCTGTTGGTGGATCAGGCGGCTGCGCTATATTCTTACGAAATAATTTTGGCATTTCTGTGCAATCAGTTTTTTCGTGTGAAACTGGGCGTCTCTTAGTGGCTGATTTTTGTTTTCGTGATGTGGATTATCGTGCTATTTGTATCTATGCGCCGAATGTTGAAACGGATCGTCGATCTTTCTTTGAGCGTCTTGAAGCGTTCGTTAACTGTTCCAAGGTCGTAATATTGCTGGGAGATTTTAACTGTGTTTGCTATTCTGAAGACCGAGCAAAATGTTCACGCGTTCGTGATAAGAGTGCCGAATTTCTAAACGCAGTGGTGCATGATTGTGACCTGGAAGATGTGGGTAGTGTTTTTGCTAGCGGTACTCGCCCGCGATTTACCCACTTCCAGCGTGATAGCCACGCTCGATTAGATAGATTATACGTGTCAGCCGAATTAGTGCCCTTATGTTGTGAATATGATGTGCAAGCTGTAGCATACAGCGATCACTGTTTGGTAACTGCCACGTTCGGGAAAAGACAAAGCAAACACACCTTTAACTGGGATCTTTGGAAAATGAATGCGCAGTTGTTACATGACGATGTTTTTGTCGATGCTGTAGTGAAGGAACTAGAAAACCTGACTTCAGCCAAGCCAGTAAGCTTTGCCATTCAATGGGAAGAATTGAAACAGAGAGTCAAAATGTTAGCCATTCAAAGAAGCAGCGTCATTAGACACAAGCAGAAACAAGTAGAAACAAATCTTCGCCAGCAACTGCAATTTTTTATCAGCATGGAAAGTCTCGAGCCTGGTGTGTATGTTGACGAATTAAGGAAAGTGAAAACTGAACTAGAAAGGATAGATACAGAAAAATATAAAGCAGCACTTGTGAGATCAAGGTCTGAGAAGCTGTGGGCGGGAGAAATTCCAACGAAACGAGCCTTATCAGAGGAGAAAAGGTACGCATGTCGGAAGGAAATCCGCCAGCTAGCTAAAGGCAATCACGTTACGCGCGACAAAAATGACATCAAACAAGGGATCGCCGATCACTTTAAAGCAATATTAGGTCACCCGCGGGACCTTAAAGATAGCTACGAAAAAGAATTTCTCTCATTGATACCAAAGCTCGATGAAGAAGTTAGGACACGTCTGGAACTACCAATAAGCCTGAGTGAGATAGAGTGCGCAATAGATGAGTTGTCCATCGGTAAAGCGCCTGGGCCCGATGGCTTGGGAGCCACTTTCTATAAAACCTTCAAGTCTGCATTGGCCCGCGTTCTTCACGAAGTTATAAGTGAAGCGTTTGAGCGAAAAAGATTGCCCTTGTCTTTCACAACCTCATATATCGTGCTAATTCCGAAGAGTGATGATGAGGAAAAACTTTTGTTGCCAGGGTCATATCGCCCGATAAATCTAGCCAACGTCGACTATAAAATATTCACGAAGGCTTTGGCCAAACGATTGCAAAGTGTAATTAAAACATTGGTAGGGCCGCACCAGACTTGTGGCATTAAAGGCCGCAGTATCACAACAAATGTACACGTGGCTCGAAGTGTGCTTGAGTGTTGCGACGCGATTGGCGACCATGTCGCGATGATGCAGATCGATTTGGCAAAGGCTTTCGACCTTGTCTCGCACAAGGCTTTGGTCTGCATACTGGAACAAGCGAATGTTGGCAACGTCATAACGGAAGGCGTCATGATGGCGTACAGAGAATGCTCAACGCGCATTATTGTTAATGGGGAGCTCACCGATAGCTTTCGCGTGCGCTCGTCTGTGCGGCAAGGATGCCCGCTGTCGCCCCTTCTATTTGCTGCTTATCTCGAACCACTCTGTTTGGCGATCAGAAATAACGAGCGCATAGCAGGCTATCGGCTGCAGGCAGCACACGTAAAAATCTTGGCATATGCCGACGATATCGCGATTTTCTGCACAAACAAAGCGAGCATTAAGGAGGCCACGACTGTCGTTGAAAAGTTCTGCGATTCAACTGGAGCCCAGATAAACTGGGATAAGAGTTACGGCTTCTGGCATGGTAGTTGGAAAGACATGCCGGAGGCCCTTTATCGATTGAAGTGGTCGTCGTTACCAACGCAGTATTTGGGTGTGCCTCTCGGAAGTTACCGTGAACCTGAATCGTACTGGCTCGACCAAGCTTCGAAAGCAAAGGAAAAGGCTGACGGGTGGAGAGGAAAGCAATTGTCAATGTTTTCTAGAGCCACTGTCTGCAACCTCTTTTTAGTATCTAAGATATGGTACGTTATGAATGTGTTGTGTGCTGCGAGGGTAAGCGTACAAAAAATTCACCGAGTTTTCGCTACATTTATTTGGGCGTCTACCTGGGAGAGGATGAGTCGAACGAACTTCTTCCTCCCTGTCAAGAAAGGTGGGCTTGGTCTAACTCATTTGTTTCTGCGACAAGTCGTGTCACGTTTTGTGTTTTTACGGGATCAAAACGATCCGTTTCTCCGAACGGTGATACAGGTACGGCTGTGTAGACAAATTCCAGGATTCATTGTTTCGACCGCTCACAACATGCCAGGAGCTGTGACTGGTTACCTGCGTGAAGTGGTATGGTCATATAGGATGTTGAATGTACGTTTTTCACAGCAATACTTGTCAACCGTTACAAAGAAAAAACTATACAGAGATCTCGTGGACACGATGTTCCCTGCACCTTTGTACCGTCTTCCACACCGTGGAGGCCCAGGACAAGATGTCCTAAAGAGAGTGAAAAAAATGCCAATACGGCCGTCAGCTAAAACTTTCTTCTTCAACTTACACACAAACACACTTCCCGTTAAGACCTGGCTTCATGAAAAGGGTATATTCATCCCCTGGACAACTGACTGCTTATTATGCAAAAAACTGGAAACAATAGAACATGCATTCCTAGACTGCTGGGACGCCATCTTTCACTGGGATGTTCTGCAGAGAACATTGAAAAAACACTTACCCCTAGACCCATATGGAATACGCTTCTTACCGTTTGATAACACCGAGGATGTCCCTTATGACCTTATTATGGTCCTGAGCCTCCACGCAATGTGGAAAACTAGACTGCAATTCCAAAACGGAGACATTGCTGTTCGACCGACTCGGGAAAATTTCATTGAGAGTGTCGTGTGTGTGAGAGATGGTTTCAAAACGCAGCCTGATCCACCGCAATGGATCTCTGTATTTGATGAATTAGCGAAGTTGAAAAGATTTTAGTACCATGTTGACCAAAGTGTGGCTCACACGTTTTATTCTTTGTAAACCATGATTTAGAACGTCGAAGTCGGCAATAAAGAAAAAAAAAAAAAAAAAAAAAACTCGTGGCTCAGTGGTAACGTCTCCGTCTCACACTCCGGAGACCCTGGTTCGATTCCCACCCAGCCCATCTTGCAAGTTGTTTTTTATTCATGAAGTGCCTGCTGGGATTTATCGCTCACGGCCAACGCCACCGACACCGACGCCAACGCCGACGACACCGGCTTTTCTGCGACACGAGCTCCTTAACGCTGTCGCGTTAGAAGGTGTATGTTCGGCAACAGCGCCGACCGCCCACCACGGAGCCCATCGCGGGGACGCGCCAGAGCTTGTGTAAGAGTCTGCACGACGCCAGTCGTACGCCGTCACTATAACCAAATATGGTGTACCCCAAGGTAGGATAGCCACACATGGCTAACACTTGCCGCCAAGGAGAAAGGAAGTAAATAGACGAGAGAAGAAGACAGGAAAGGTCAAAAGTGAGAGAGAAAGACGAAAATTCGAGGGGAGAGAGACAGGAAAAGGCGACTGCCGATTTCCCCCGGATGGGTCAGTCCGGAGGTATCGTCTACGTGAAGCAGAGGCCAAAGAGGTGTGTTGCCTCCGCCGGGGGGCCTCAAAGGTCCGAACACCCGGCATCGGCTCAACCCCAGGATTCTACCTTTCCCCGGACACGACTAAGCCGCGCACGGCTACATGCGGGAGGGTCCAACCCTCCTGTGCTCGGGTACGTGGTGACGCTACACACCAAACGCCTGCTGACGCCTATGCCCCTGCGGGGGAACGAAGAGGAAACCAAGTTTGGTGCTTTGCTACAAGTACTGTTATTCTTCACTGGTAGTAAAAATTCTTAACTTTGCGCACTCTTCTTCACCTGCTGTACACCCGATATGTTGTTGACTTCGTATTTAACAAATACTTCGCGGCATTTAAATCTCGCTGTCTGTATTGCTGCTTTGGGAACCATTAAGAAGGGAAAAGAGGCGAACTTCCGTTATTTGCTTCGGCCTATGATCCTTATCGTTAGCTCTCCATCCCTCCACCCTCAATTTCCTAAACCTGCAGCCTACTGAAATCTACTGTAATTTCCTACGTGGCTCCTTGGGGGAAATAATTTCCGTGAATTCCGGATGCCGATATTTGGTTATCTGCTTCACAATAGTTCCAGTGGCGCATTGACCAGGACAGTCACAGTGTATTCAGCACCGTGCGCCTTTTGCCTCTCTCCCTCTAATCAGCAGCGAGTTTTTTCCGCATCCTTAACCTTGTGCTTGGCAAATATGTTTGTTAATAGTATACTTAATCTTAAGGCTGTGTTTGTATATTTAGGTGTCTGAAATTCATTGGTCGCGCCGTTGATTGTCAATCCATGACAAGAAACGCACTAGTATCTTAAAAACAATGAACGAAATGCATTAGCATGTCCAGATGGCATTCTCCCCCCCCCCCCAAAAAAAAATAGCAATAATAAAATTCCAACGGGACAAACCTTAGGCTGATATCTTTGTAAGCTATAGCTTTGGTCATTACAAGAGACACGTTGCACAATACCGTGACGAACGCATTCCCGCGTAACCACGCACTGTGCAACCTTGCAGAGCAAGCGATATCCTTATTCAACATTACAACGTGTTGAACCACAAGACAAGATGTGCTTGACGTTTAGAAGCGCGCCGTAGTGCCATAGCACGATGAGAAGAGCACTGCAAATATTTGGCGAAGAAAGCGTCCCGTGTCTTCCTTCTTAATCCTCAGCAAGAACACACACACATACACACACACACACACACACAAACACACACACACACACACACACACACACACACACACATATATATATATATATATATATAATATATATATTCAGCCAAGTTTCAGCCGAGACACGATATATATATATATATATATATATATATATATATCAGGCACATACCGTAGCACCTAGTGATATCTAGTGTCCTAAGTTCGCCGTGAAGGGCCGGAAACATACACACAAACATCAAAGTAAGGGGAAGAGAGGAAGAAAGCTAGCGCTTTAAAATTGGTGTCATTAAGTACGCCATCGCAACAAGCAGTACGTTTTCAGAGCAAGGTTTAATATAATATGCCACCAACTGTTCAGCTGAGCAAGAAGCTCAACATTACTTCCTTCCTGTACAAGACGGCTTCTGCATAAGTGGCTTTGTTTCGCGCTTGCACCACTTCAGGAAGCTTCGTGCTCGGGCGGGGCTTTCAGAGTACTGTCGTTTTAACATATGATTACACTACACACACGCATTCAGAAATAGAAGGCGGCGGGAGCCATTGCGACAGCGAAACACACGCGTGCTTCTAATCGGCAGTGCTTCTGTGTATGCGAGCAGTTAGGCACTCGTAAAAGACCTCTGCTAACCGTGCAACTTCCTACGTCAGTCGAGCGTGTTTCCATAATCACCGAACTCGCAGATATGTACAAACATATCTAAATTACGTTTCTGGAGAAAGAAGTTAAGCAAAGCTTTCGCACGGACGATTGCGACGCCTAATGCGCGATCCTTAATTGTCGGAATGGATAGCGTTGCTGCATAATGGCTGCATATGCAGGGTGCGTAACGCAGCTTCGTACTGATGCTTTGAGTGTATATAGAAGCGAGACACTCTACTGCTAATGGGGCCCCAGACTTCACCTCCGTTTGCAGATCTGATACCTCGTGGCGTTAGATTTTGAATGTATTTTTGGCATGCCAATTTGCGAATGCGATTTTTTTTAGCCCGAGTACGCGGTGAAACACTTCACTTGCTTTAAAAAAATGGATCGATAGGATGTAGGTAGTTTCAGCCAACTCGTGTCAATACTTCCACGTGTTTGTTTCGAAAATAAAACAAACTTAGTATTCTTCGCTGTCCTCTGGAGCAACTCCGGGTATTTTTACCATATGCATAGCTAATGATCTCAAAAAATAAATGACAAACTTTTATAATATTGCTCTACACAAAGCTTTCAATACAAAAATTGTAGAGCCTATTAAAAAAATATTCATATTATTTGGATATCTGTGCGCAATATTTTAAAAAAAGTACCACGAGACTCGGCACTTGCGCGGGGCGACATTGATGCTTAGAAACATGCTAACAACGAATGATCGATGGTAGCAGATCGATGACGCTGACCAAACACATGAATAGTCCGCAAGCAAAAATCATACTCCATGGTTACACCTGTCGTCTCCGATACATTGCCATGTGCTCTAGAAACCTCCTTGCCTTTTAAGCTGCAACGAAAAACCTGACTAAGCTTCAAAAATTGCGATACTTTATTCGGTCCTTTGGTGGCTACATTAGATTCAGTGCTTCAGAAGAAAAACTATCTCGGTAAATGCGCATGTCAGAACCACTGTACTCGGTCCATCTTCGTTGCTAAAGGACTGTTCTTGCCTTGGGTCCGGATTCAGCACCGATCACGCGTTAATAGTGCGCATGGGGACAATAATGCCGCGACGATAAGTACCTAATCATGTGGTACTTTCTCAAATCTCGCTGATATTTTTTTCAGCCCCGAAAAATTAAAACCACGCTAGCTGCCGTTACAACAACAAAAAAAAAAAGGTTACCTTGACATTTCTCCATGGGCTCTACACCTTCTTCATTCTAGATTTTGCGTTCGAATCTAAACATTGAACGTTGGTTAAGTACTTATTGTAAATAAAACCTAGGCTTACAGCAAATGCTATTCTCAGTCGTTCAAAAGGACACTGAATATCTTAAGTTGGCTGCTTTCTCGTGACACCCATGTGCAATATTTAAAGCTTGGCGCAAGCTAGCTGAAACACCCACTAAAAGTAGCAAAACCAAGAATATCTCAAACAAAGCAGAGCGCGATATGTGATAAATAGTTTTCCACGATTTGTCAATCCTCGGTCCATGGCCACGCGCGTCGATAGCATAGGAAGTAACGAGAGCATTATTCGGGTACCCCTAGCCGACAAGTCTCTGCCACCGAATATAGGCTTGCCGCTCAATGAAGCATAATGATGATAAATATAACAAGAAAGTAACTCCAACATTTTTTAGATTCATTGCACCTACTAATCCACTCGTAAACAAATGTGTCCGAAGAAAGTATTTTATTTCCGAAATAAACTAGAAATTGGTATGTGTCCGTTTGGTGACATCGTGCAATAATGTATTCCGGACCTCCGCTCGTTACTGTCGCTAGGTGTCCAGCGAACGCGTACCGATGGCTGTTTGCAACAACACCCGGCACCCTTCTATAAAAAAAGTTGAACTCCATTGATTCGGAGAAGATCGAGTCAAATTTCAGCATTTTAGGAAAACATCCCAATGCTGCTAACGCGCCATGTAAGCAGGAGGTCACGAACACAACTATGCCTGCTTAATTTTCGCGTGAGAAGCAAGATTTTGTGAAATTTCGCCCTTCTCTTTTGGAGAGCTATCATCGCATATACCATCAAAAATAACTAAGAGAAAGTCAGGAAGGCAAAAAAGTAGGAAACTTCCAACTTTTGACAAAAGAAGGTCGAATGTTATGCACTTTCACGTCATGTGACAACAAGGCCACGAGCGCGAATTCGAGTGCGTGCATAAGCAATGTGAAGATCTTCAAATGATCCTCATTGCTGCTTTTGCTGCTTTTGTACATAATTTTGTTCACGAGCACTGAGGACGTCCTTTTGCAGTCCCGCTGTTAATTTTACTCAGTGACGGTGGTACATACATTCTGTAATCTCAGGAGCGAATATATCTTGCAGTAGTATAATGACACATAGAAAACATATGTGCATTGCGATAGGTATAACAGTGTACCAAGAGTCTGTCGTAATAATGGCGGTGCGTGAGGTATATTGCTGCTTTTCAAAACCAAATTGCAGCGGTTAATCTCGACTCCAAGACGGCTATTAGGAATTTCACAAAGGGCTGGGTCTCCACCGAGGCGGCCAAAATCCTGAACCACAGAGCGGAAGACTTTAAGAACGGCACAATTACACCCAAATACCTCAAATGAATCCCGGCACATATGGGAGAAGTTACCATGAATGCCCCTTTCAACCTCAACGAGAAGGCCCACCGAGTCGCGCGAAAACTAAACCACCGCGGCACGGACAGTGACGGCCCAACACCCCGCAACCCTCGGGGAAGGGGGAAGGACTGCGGCGGAGGCGATGGAGAAGACGGAGGAGGCGACGACGACGAAGAAGCGATAAAAGACGACAGGGACAGACTGGTCACGTACCACGACATACTGACACACTACACGAAACAAAGAGAAGCATACCCACAACCCCACAAACAACTCGACAGGTCTCAAGAAACAGATTGGAGAAGATTGCAAACCAGAACGTTCCGAAACCCAGTACACTTAAACAGAATAAATTCAACACAATATCCAGACGCAAGCTGCAAGCTCTGCAAACACGAACACGCAGACATGGCACACATCTTGTGGAAGTGCACACAGATCAGTCCAGTATACGTAGAGGACAAGATAGAACCGGACCTTCTCGAGGAGCGATGGCTAAGCGCTCTGACTAGCTCAGAACTACACGACCAATTATGGGCTATCCAGCGGGCCCGGGCAGCGGTGAAAAGGCTATGCCTCACCGCACACAATGCCCGGGTTGCCTGAGCCCAGGCTGGCAACCTCGCAGGTCCTTTTTCCATTAAAGTTTTTTTCGTCCATCCGTCTCGCATCCGAAAGAAGTTGCAAGAATAAATTTCAGGAGTTTTGCATCATGTTCTCATTGACCATTATAGGCACGTTTCTGGCGGCAACAAAATATTTTTACCGTTCCAATTGCCAAAAATACCGCGTTATGCTGGACCACTTCGTGATTTTTTGAAAACGATCATTCGCTGCTTTTTTGAGTATCTCACAAACACATGTCATCCTATGAATGCGCATGCCCCGTAATGTTGTGAGCTGAACGAGTTTTTCATTTCACGGGTACAGCTGCATGGATGAACTAGCGCAGTAATCGACCGCAGAAGCAGACGGCTTGCCTTTAGGTCTGGGTGCCTACCACCCCGAACTCTCACGAAATAGGTAAAATTACTAAGGATCCCTGCATTAGCTTCAATGAATCAGTCACCCTGCGTGTCTTTCCGTTTAAGGTGATATCAAGAGCACGTATTCTTTGCCTACGGTGAATATTGAAAGTTGACATGTCGCTCAACTAGATAAATGTTGTCAAATGGCTCTTCTAGCGAAGCTGGGTCTTCCATGGCTACAAGGTTATTAAAGAGCCTAATACCACACACATCACGTCTCTTGGGCCGGCAGTGGCAGGAAGCTTATAGAGAGAGTCTTGAACAGGCAGGGGTCGCGCACAAGGTGTCATATACCTTCCTTGAAATTACAAATGAAGAAGACATTACCATTGAGCAAGAAAACAACAGCACTAAATACTGGTCCTCGTAAAGTTTCTAGGGGTTGACAAAATATCTCCCTACACAAGCAAACAAAACATTAGTAGGTCGCGCAGTTAAGCGCGAAATGACAGTCTTTTCTGGAAGACTCGTACGCAAATTTTACTGTAGGTTCTACACAGACGCATCAATTCACAAAGGTCGTCCATTCACAGCATTTCTGTTTACGCAGAGCCTGAAGCACCGCGATTTTCTTGAACAGTATAATACTGCATGCTTAACATCTGCAGCAGTGTTCAGCAACAATATTGCGCCGAAGTATGTAGTACAAAATCAAACACAGCCATCGGCTTTTCTCCTGAGCGAATTCCGGGGACTCGAAGCCGGTTGTCAGCGCCTACGCTGACCAACAACTATTTTGTTAAATGTTTTTAGCCCATGAAGTCACACATACGAAAAGGACAATGATGTTTTGGTAAATTCCATCACACATTTCACACATTCGTGTCTCAGGAAACAAGGCCGATGACGCTCTTGCCACAACACACACACTTGCTTTCAGTGACCATACCATATGCTAATTCGACGACGCCCGACTGTCATTGTACGCCGGCACCTACAACTTTCAAACTCGAATAAAATCAAATTATCAAATCAAATTAAATCACTTTATTTCAGGGCATTTCCTGCGAAAACAGAGACTAAAGGCTGAAACAGCCTGACTGGGCCCCTGGCCCCGTTCAGTTCACACAGCATTTACGCGTACAATAACGTACAGTATACAATAAGGTGGACATTATATGAAAATTGCAGTTGAACCCAATCTACAGCCGAAAAAGGGAAAAAAAGTGGCTTCTAATACATCAGATAACAAGTATGAGAAGCATACATGTGCACACGGATCACGCAGATAGATATACATATACAAAAAGTTCCCACATGATTCATGTGTTATATAGCTAGTAGGCCTTTTTATTATGTTACAGATATGTAGAGAACAATTATGTACCAGTACATTGTGCGTACTAAACGAAAAGAAGAATAATTTAGAAATGCTAGGTATAAAGTGGAAACTAATGTAAAACAGTCTACTATACACATGATGTTGTGACAAGAAACATTTTGTACATTATTTTAAGTTTACCACGGCTATCTGTCCAATTAATTATGTCTTTCTGTTTATTTAGAATCTGTATAGCTTGATATGTTACCGATTGTCTCCCGCAATTTGTCCTAATCTTCGGAAGCCTCCTCCTACGCTGCCTAAACCGATACTGATGTTCAACTACCATATCAATGTCCTTGTATATGTTTGTGGCGTGTATATGTTGCACTAATTTATGAAGATAAACTCGATTGTTCATAAGCATGTTGTGTTTCACAAATAACGTAAGTCACTGATATCTCCTACATAACTTTCAGGAATACGTAGCACGTGCTTTTGTAATACCGTTAACTTATTATAGTTGCGCTGAGTGGTGGACCCCCGTACTAGCGAACAGTAGGTAATCTTAGAATATACTAGAGTGTAATAAAGAGTTTTTTTCGCTGAAGAGGTATTAATGTAGAAAACTTTCTAATGCATCCTATTTATCGAGCTATATCGACTACCAAATGGTCCACATGACATGACCATGCCAAAGACTCTTGAAACCAAACGCCTAGGAATTCTTGCTGAGGTGTTTGGTGAATACTCTCGGTTCCATACGTAATATGCATGAGATGTTGGTCGCGTTTATTTGGAGGAGAAAAGAATGATGTTTTTGGTTTTAGAGGCATTTAATAGTAGACGATTATCATTTAGCCATTCGGATAGGTTTTGTATTTAATGATTAGTCTTTTCTTGGAGTTCACGTTTCGTCTGCGAAGTAAAAAATATGTTAGTATTGTCCGCAAACATGACTATATCAAGGGTGTTGTCAATCTCAGTTATGTCATTAATGTATAACAAAAACAGGGTAGGGCCTAATATTGATCCTTGTGTAAGGAAGAAGAAGTGCGCCGTGCCGAGCTCCGCAGCCGGATCGCCAGCGCTACTGAAGTGGGGCTCGGGCTAGACGCTGTTCCTGGTGTGTGACTGGCTAAGCCTACGCTGCTGCGTCTTCTTGTCCGCGTCTTTCGTGTCGTCCACGGCCGTGTCGGACTTCTTTGCCATAATTGGTGGAGGTTTGCTGGGTCTCCTGCAATCCTGGAATTGCGCAGCCGGACTCTCCCTGCCATCATGACCACCGAAAGCGCCACGAGCTTACCACCACCTGCTCCCCAGTATACCGTATGCCCCGGCACGTTCCGCCAGCGGGACCCTCCTATCTTCAGCGGCACTGACGACCATGACGTTGATGACTGGCTCTCATCATACGAACGCGTCAGTCGGAACAACAAATGGGATGACATTACTAAATTGACCACCGTCCCTTTCTACCTCACCGGAATAGCCCACTTGTGGTTTCGGAACCACGAAAGTGAAGTCCCAAGCTGGGCGATGTTTAAGACAAAGTTCAGCGAGGTCTTCGGCCGCCCTGCTGTTCAAAAGCTTCGTGCCGAACAGCGTCTGCAGTCGCGCTCTCAGCAGCCTGGTGAGAACTTTACCAGCTACATCGAAGATGTCATCGATCTCTGTAAACGCGTCGATGCATCCATGACTGAGTGCAATAAAATCAAGCATATTATGAAGGGTATCGACGAGGACGCGTTTCAGATGCTCATCTCAAAGAGCCCCTCTACTGTTGCCCAAGTTATTGAACTGTGCCAAAGCTATGACGAGCTCCGCCGTCAACGCCTCCTCACCCGCCGTCCTGTTCCCCATCAGGAATCGTTGTCCGGCTTGACCTCTCCTTTTCCTGATGCCACCCTCCTCTCGCAAATCAAGGCTTTCGTCCGGGAAGAAGTTGCTCGCCAGCTCTCCCTCATCTCCAATCCACCGGAGTCAAGTTCGTCCCTTAGTCCGACCCTACGACACGTTATAGAAGAACAAGTGTCCGAGGCCCTTCCTCAGGAACGGGCGCCTCAACTCACCGCCCCATTGACTTACGCCGACGCCGTCGCACGACCACGACCACCGACCTTCCGGGCTCCGCCTCCAATGCCTAGCCCTGTTTTTACCCCCACGCCGCCACGACCTCCAGTCCATCGAGTAATGAATCCCTGGCGTACAGCGGACAATCGGCCCATCTGCTATTCGTGCGGTATTCCCGGTCACGTTGCACGCCTGTGCCGCCGCCGTCCACTTCATCCACGTGACGACCCACGCACAGCCGCGTACGACCATCCGTTGCCTTACGCTCCTGACCGCGATTTACCCCTTCCCCGCCAAAGCCTTCGTCAAGTTTCTGACCGCCGTTCTCCTTCTCCTCGTCGTCGCTCGCCCTCCCCGATGCGTCGACGTCCCTCTCCTGCTGACACGGAAAACTAAGTGGCGCAGTTCCTGAGGCAAGAACTGCGTCATCGCCGCAACGCTTAAGCCCTCTTCTTTCGCCGCCTAACGTTATTGATGTCGCTGTTGAAGGTGTCTCTGTGCTTGCCCTCATTGACACAGGTGCCGCCATATCTGTAATTGCCGAAAAACTTTGCCGCTCAATACGAAAAGTCACGACGCCTTTCTTCGGTCCTTTACTCCGCACGGCCACAGCACAGCACGTCCAGCCGGTGGCTGCGTGTACCGCCAGACTTGAAATTCAAGGTGTGCTCTACACAGTCGAGTTCGTCGTTCTTCCCCACTGTTCCCACGATATTATTTTAGGTTGGGACTTTCTCTCCCGTCACCAAGCTGTTATTGATTGCTCCCGTGCAGAAGTCGCCTTCTCTTCGCTTGGCAATGCCATATTTGATGACGTTTCGCTTTCCTGCACCAAGTTGTCCCTCACTGACGACATCCTAATACCTCCACACGCATCCGTTCTGGCATCTGTATCCTGTTCCGTTGCCTCCGACGCCACCGTACTCTTTATACCTTCAACTGCTTTCGTTCATCGCCACCTCTCACCACTCCCAACTGCGCTGCTTGGCCTTCAAGCTGGCGCGACTCACCTTCCTGTATACAATTACTTCCCGTTCCCGATTACGTTGCTTCGCGGTGAATCTCTCGGCACTGTGGAGCCTTACGACACGATTACCACGTTGCAACTTCCTATTGGATCGTCAGAAGTCAGCACCCTCTACTGTAGTCCCGTGACTGCCACGTCGCCTGAGGACGTTTTCAACCATGTCATCGACAATGCCTTAAACCCCAAGCAACGCCATGACCTTCTTCGTCTCCTCGAGAAATTTCGTCCTGCTTTTGACAGCCATACCACTTCTCTGGGCCGAACGACGACTGTATGTCACCGGATTGACACCGGTTCTCACTCACCGCTACGGCAGCGACCATACCGCGTATCGTCGACCGAACGGCGCGTCATTGACGAGCAAGTAGGTGACATGCTAAAGCGTGGCGTCATTGAACCATCCGACAGCCCATGGGCATCGCCAGTAGTCTTAGTTAAAAAGAAAGATGGCTCGATCCGCTTTTGTGTAGATTACCGTCGCCTAAACAAAATAACCCGAAAGGATGTTTATCCATTGCCGCGGATCGACGACGCCCTAGACTGCTTACAAGGCGCAGAGTTCTTTTCCTCCCTCGATCTGCGCTCTGGTTATTGGCAGGTGCCTATGGCTGCAGACGATAAGCCTAAAACTGCTTTCATCACACCAGATGGCCTATACGAATTTCGTGTGATGCCATTCGGACTTTGCAACGCGCCCGCGACTTTTGAGCGGATGATGGACACTATTCTCCGAGGCCTCAAATGGAACACGTGCCTGTGTTATTTGGATGATGTAGTAGTGTTTGCACCCGATTTTCCTACTCACCTTCATCGCTTGGAGCAGGTTTTACGCTGTCTCAGTGACGCTGGCCTCCAACTAAACCTGAGGAAATGCCACTTTGGCGCACGCAAGCTGACAATTCTCGGACATGTCGTGTCGAAGGACGGCGTTCTCCCTGATGCCGCTAAGCTCCGTGCTGTTACAGAATTCCCGAGGCCAACGTCACTAAAAGACTTGCGCAGTTTCATTGGCCTCTGCTCGTATTTCCGCCGCTTTATTCGAAATTTCGCTTCGATTATGGCACCACTGACAGAGCTTCTTCGAGGAGACCCCAATCTTTCCTCATGGTCCCCGGCTTGCGATCATGCCTTTGCGACGCTACGTCGCCTCCTCACAACACCACCGATACTACGCCATTTCGACCCAACTGCTCCCACAGAACTCCATACGGATGCTAGCGGTGTTGGTCTTGGCGCTGTGCTCGCCCAGCGAAAGCCCGGCTGCCAAGAATATGTTGTTGCTTACGCGAGCCGCACTCTGACGAAAGCTGAAGCCAACTATTCCGTCACGGAAAAAGAATGTCTCGCGATCATCTGGGCCATCACAAAATTTCGCCCATACCTGTACGGCCGGCCCTTCGATGTCGTTACCGATCACCACGCACTTTGCTGGTTGTCGTCTCTCAAGGATCCCTGCGGCCGCCTAGCCCGGTGGGCACTGAGGCTCCAAGAGTACGATATCCGGGTTGTCTACCGCTCAGGCAAGAAGCACGCCGATGCCGATGCTCTTTCGCGCTCGCCTGTCCACGCCGACATTGTCAGTGTGTCCGTCCTAGACGACCCACTTCTCCCATTCGCTTCTGTCGACATGGCTTTGGAGCAGCGCAAGGACTCCTGGATTTCATCTTTGATTGATTACATCTCTAATTCACCTACACGCCCACCATCCCGAGCGTTACGCCGACAAGCTTCGCACTTCGCCATCCGCGACGGAATTGTCTATCGCCGTAACTACAGTTCCGACGGCCGCAAATGGCTGCTTGTAATACCTCGGCAGCTCCGCACTGATGTATGCGCCGCTTTCCACGCCGACCCTCAGTGCGCGCACGCTGGTCTCTTCAAGACCTACACCAGACTACGTCATAGGTTTTATTGGCGTGGTATGTACACATTTGTGCAAAAGTACATTCGCTCTTGCACAGAATGTCAACGGCGGAAGCCTGATCCTTGCCGCCCTTCTGGACCAATGCAACCTTTGCCGTGCCCTTCGCGACCCTTTGACCGGGTTGGGATAGACCTCTACGGGCCTCTGCCATACACAGCTGCTGGCAATCGTTGGGTCATTGTAGCTGTAGACCATCTCACGAGGTATGCAGAAACGGCCGCTCTGCCAGCCGCGACGGCTCGTGACGTTGCCTCCTTTCTCCTTCAACGCTTCGTTCTACGTCACGGCGCTCCCCGCGAACTCCTGAGCGACCGTGGCCGCGTCTTTCTCGCCGATGTCATTCAAGAACTTCTCGCTGAATGCCGCATTATTCATCGCTGTACCACCGCATATCACCCGCAAACAAACGGATTGACAGAGCGCTTTAACCGAACTCTTGGCGACATGCTTTCGATGTATGTCGCCTCCAACCACACCAACTGGGACCTCATCCTTCCCTATGTCACGTACGCCTACAACACGGCACCCCAGTCAACGACGGGCTTTTCTCCCTTCTTTCTTCTATATGGCCGCGAACCATCATTTCCCATTGACACTATTCTCCCTTACCGTCCCGACTTATCAGAAGGTACACCGGTTTCCGAAGCCGCCCGGTATGCAGAAGAATGTCGGCAACTAGCTCGCTCCCTTACAACACAAGAACAAGCGCTACAGAAATTTCGTCATGACGACGGGCGCCCCCACCACCAGTTTTCGCCTGACGCTCTTGTTTGGTTGTGGGTGCCTCCTACTTCGACACAAGGTGTCTCTTCCAAGTTTGTATCCCGTTACCATGGACCTTACCGGGTTCTACGCCAAACTTCTCCGGTGAACTACGTTATCGAACCTCTGACGCCCCCTACGGACCTGCGTCGCCGAGGCCGTGAAATTGTGCACGCAGATCGGCTCAAGCCGTATCACGAGCCCTTCGTCCTCACGACGCCTTAGGCCTCCTGTGCAGCTCCGTCTTCAGCGAGGGGGGAAGTTGTAAGGAAGAAGAAGTGCGCCGTGCCGAGCTCCGCAGCCGGATCGCCAGCGCTACTGAAGTGGGGCTCGGGCTAGACGCTGTTCCTGGTGTGTGACTGGCTAAGCCTACGCTGCTGCGTCTTCTTGTCCGCGTCTTTCGTGTCGTCCACGGCCGTGTCGGACTTCTTTGCCATACTTGGAGTACTCCATTTGTTACATTTAACGATATCGAGAAATAATTATTAACATCGGTATATTAGAAGCGTTTCTCAAGATAGCTGTTTAGTAATTTTAATGACATTGCACGTATTCCATAACATTGCAGTTTTAGAAGTAGAATACCATGATTCACCGAATCAAACGCTTTTCGCTAATCTATACAGAGCCCTAATGTACAATCCTTATTTTCTATACCTTGAATGATTTTCTCCTTTGCACGAAGTAGCGCTTGTTCAGCTGACTTGTGTTTTTGAAATCCAAATTGCGAACTAGATATAATATTATATTTCTCTAACAACTTTGTTATGCGATCATTATTTGCCCTCTCAAAGACTTTTGATAAAACACGTAATAACGACATTGGCCGATAATTTGTAAGGACGTTTTCGTCTGCGGATTTGTGTATCGGAACAACCCTTGCTATTTTCAGTTGGTGAGGGAAGATACCAGTATCGAACATTAAGTTAATAATATGGGTGAGAACGTTTTCTTTAGTAACTTGGAAACATACTTTATTGGTTCAGCCCTAAATTCGTCATAACCAGCGGCGACATTTTTTATTCTATTAAGTAACTCTTCAGTCTCCTGCGTGGAGACGTGATACATAACAAACGAGAGAGAGAGAGAAAGAGAATGAAGAGGAAAGGCAGTGAGGTTAGCCAGATATGAGTCTCCGGTTTGCTACCCTACACTGGGGATGGGGGATAGGGGTTAGAAAGATGACAGAGAGGAAAACGCTAAAGAAAGGGGAAAAAAGAAACACGCACACATGGAGACACACACACAAAAGGCGTTCCAGTTAAAGTCGTTCACACAGGCCGGCAGATCGCAAAAAGTGCAATAGCGCTTGCACGGCCTTCTTCTCTGACGGTAGGTCCTTTCGATGTTGTAGAATTCTTGTTTGGGATAGCGGTTGGTCGTCCAGTTGGTCAAGTTCATGGCGAAGACATGCCCTCTGTGGACTGCACTGTGGGCAGGCGCACAAAATATGACCAATTGATTCTTCATGGCCGCAGTGGTCACAGGTTTGGCTGTCGGTCATCCCTATGCGGAATGCATAAGCTTTGGTAAAGGCCACGCCCAACCAAAGTCGATATAAAAGCATGGCGTCTCTATGGTGAAGCTGTGATGGCGCTCGAAGACTTAGTGTGGGATCAAGTGAGTACATTCGCGTATTTCCTAAATGTGGCTCATTCCATTGCGACGTGGTGCACTGCCGAGCAAGGAGGCGAAGCTTCCGTGCTGCTCAGTATGGGCTGAGCGGGCAGCTTGATCCGCCCGTTCATTGCCGATAATCCCGCAGTGACTTGGAAGCCACTGGAAGGTTATTTCATGGCCTGCATCACTTATATGGTGTAACGTCTCTGTAATATGGAATATTAGTTGTTTGTGCGGTCCGCGTCGTAAAGGTGACAGTAGAGACTGCAGTGCCGCCTTCGAATCGCAGAATATCGTCCACTTGTGTGGCAGTTCATCACCAATGTGATGAAAGGCAGTAAAGAGCACTGCGAGCTCTGCTGCCGTCTGTGTTGTCGCGTGGGTCGTCTTAAATTTGATTGTTGGAGGTTTCGCTGGTATGACGATTGCCGCTGCGGAGCTGCTTGGAAGGACAGATCCATCAGTGTAAATATGCGTAGAGTCACGGTAGTTCTCGTACAAATATAGTAGCGTGAGCTGTCTAAGGGCTGGTGATGATAGATCAGCTTTTTTCAAGATAACAGGTATTGTGAGGTTGATTTTTGGCTGAGCGAGGCACCATGGAGGGATCGAAGGTCTGGCAGCCGGAGTGAAACAAGCTGGCAGTGATTCATCATATGCGGTTATCGTTTGGCTGAAAGATGTGTGAGGTCTGTCCGCTGGTAGAGAGGCTAAGTGGTGACGAGGGAGTCCTGGCTAGATACCTTATATGGGTCCTGAGTACTTCAATTTCAATGTGGGTCTTGACAAGGTGGTCTCTAGCGATTGCTATCGTAGCCACTGCTGAAGCACTCTGAGGCAGGCCTAGACAGATCCGGAGCACTTGACCCTGAAGAATTTGTATTGTGCGTAGATTTGTTTTACATGTGTTGTTTATTGCTGGCAAACTGTGTCGCAGAAATCCTAGAAAAAGCACCCTGTACAGTTGTAACATGGCACTTGTCGACATTTCGCAGGTCTTGCCAGAGAAAAACTTGAAGAGGTGGCAGATGCCTGTCAACCGTTTTTTCACGTATGATACGTGAGGGCTCCATGACAAGTCTCTGTCGTTTATGACACCTAGAAACTTGTACGATCGGACCCGTCGTATTATTTGGCCATTTATGATTACACTGTAGTTTGCCATGGGTTTGCGCGTAAACGGCACTAGTGCGCATTGCTCGGAGGAAATTTCCAGGCCTCGATTACGGAGGTAGATAACAGTTTGTGTGGCGGCTCTCTGAATTCTCGCTCGCAACTGTAGGCGTGTTACTGCAGACGTCCATATGCACATGTCATCCGCGTACATTGATAACCTGACTGTGGTTGGCACGTGCTCAAGGGGAGCAATTAGTGCTAGATTATATAACACAGGGCTAAGTACACCACACTGGGGGACGCCGCGGTAGCTATAATGTAGACAAGTATGGCCTTCCTCGGTGCTTACAAAAAAGGATCGCATGGATAGGTAGCTGCGTATCCATTCAAACATCTGACCACCAGCTCCTACCCCTGCGAGTGCAGAGACGATGGCTTCATGCGTAACGTTGTCATTCGCCCTTTAACGTCGAGGAATAAAGAAGCGCAGAGACGCTTACGGCATTTCTGATGTTGAATGTAGGGGAGCAAGTCGACGACGTTATCTATCGATGATCGACCACGCCGGAAGCCCGCCATGGCGTCTGGGTAGGTGTTGTGGTACCACTCCAGGCGTCCTAGGACCATCCACTCCATTACTTTGCCCACGCAGCTAGACAAAGCGAAAGGGCGATATGATGAGGGTTCCAACGACGACTTGTCAGGCTTTAGCAGTGGAACAAGGCGACTTGTCTTCCAGATTGTTGGTAGCGTGCCATCTCTCCAAGATTCATTCTACAACTCAAGGAGAACTCCTCTAGCTCGCTCCCCCAGGTGACACTGAGCTCGGTAGGAAATTCCGTCAGGTCCTGGCGCTGATGTGCGGCTACACAAAGCTAATGCTGCCTTAAGTTCGTGGATTGAGAATGGTAGATCCATCCAGTGATCACGTGGTGGCGGACAGCTACTCGAAGGCGATGGAATGTTGGTAGCTGTGAGTTGGCCGGATAATCTAGCGCAGAAATCCTCTGCCACAGCAATCTGCGATCTCTTTTGAGAGAGGGCAAGCGCCTTGAATGGGAATCGCTGTACGAAGAGTGTCGGGAGACCACACACCGTTCTCCATAGTTGCGATAAAGGTTTGCGTGGATCTAGCGACTCACAGAAGGCAGTCCAACGTTGCGATTCGAGCTTGTCTAACCGGTGCCGTATCTTCTTTTGTGTGCGCCTGGCGGTCCGTAAATCGTCCATTGTCTTCGTACGTCGGTATCTTCGTTCAGAATGTTGTCGAATAGCTCGAAGTCGTCCTAGTTCCACATCAAATTCATTCAGTTTCGAAGAGCATGTGAGAGTACGCATAGTGTCTTGCACCGCGCTCTTAATTGCCTCTTCCAAGTCGAAAGATGGATTGGCGTCGCAGTGTTCTTCCATAATAGACTGAAATTTAGGCCAGTGCACTCTTTGGATCGTATCCCGTATTTTGGAAGGGGACAATCCTCTGATCTTGATGTACGTGGGGATATGGTCGCTTCGTGCGTCTCTATGTCCGCAAACCACCCTTCACGTCTGACATGGCCTCGTGAGACGAAAGCCAAGTCAAGACAGCTGCTGTACGTGGAGCCACGTAAAAAGGTAGGACTTCCATCATTCAGCAGCTAAAGTTCATTACTGGAGGCGAAAGCTACACGAGCTCTACCTCTTGCGTTGATCATCGGACTTCCCAAGAGTGTATCATGGGCGTTCAAATCTCCAATGATGACCCAGAGATTGGGAGTTGAGGAAAGGATGTCTCGTAGTCTTTCGTAATCAAATCGACTTGACGGAGATAGGTGGGCGCCCACAAAATAAAGGCCAAATTCTCTTTCCTTACGTTTAGGCATATATATTGATTATTGTCGTTAGGTGGTACAGGCTGATGAATGTAGGTGAGGTCATGTGGAATAAACACCAAAACCTTACTGGTTTCATAAACAGTTGACGACATGAATGATTCTTATCCCGAAAGCCTGATCGTGTTCGATAAGTTCGGCTCGCAAATGCCGATAATGGGAAACATATTGGCGTACACGAAGCGACGGAAATGTGAAAGGCGCGCTTTGAGTCCGCGGGCATCCCACTGAAAAATAGCTGCTTGTCGGACCTCTTCCCTAAAATACCGTGGATGCGGAGCCATGATCTACTTAAGGGTTGCCAGCACCAAACTCAGAGCGTCCAGTACTTGAAGCGCACTTCTGTCAGACGGTGTCTGCATGTTGCTTAGGAGCACGCGAATGGCATTCATTAAAGGCCTAAAAAGTGCTATCACTTGCTCATCTGTTTTCCGCGACTCCTCGGATACAGAACCTTGCTGTACCTGGGGCGGTTTCTTCTGCGGCTCTTCTGGTAGCCGTGTACGCGGAAGCGGCGGCCATTGCTTTGTGGAGAGAGATCTGGCAGTTTTCTCCCTTCCAACGTCGTTGTTCGGAGTGCTGGAAACGTCTGCTGATGATGCTGCTTGACGAGTTGACTTTTCCTGAAAGCTTGATGTTTTCCGTCATGACGACCTTCGACGATGACGTCGTCTTCGCCGTACTTTCCCAGCGGCCTGTTTGTGGGTAGAGTTGTCTCTCACCATTTGTTTAAGATTGGTGGTCTCGTTCTTGATCTGGGGACAGTCTTTGGAAGAGGCGCAGTGATCACCCTGACAGTCAGGACACTTCAACGTGGTTGCGATCCAGTTGTCTTCTGAGTGGGGTTTGGCACATCGAGGGCACACGTCCGAATTTCTGCAAACACCCTTCACATTACCAATCTTCTGACAATTGAAGCATTGCATTGATCTTGGAATAAATGGTCGAACCTGGTGGCGAAAGTGGCCGACCTTCACGTAGGGTGGAATGCAGTCGCTTTTGAACGTCATCCTCACACAACGTGTGTTTCCGAGGCGACCAACATGCACAATGACGTTGTGTCCACTTGTTGGTTTTATGAGAACTGGGAGGTCTGCATTAGGTATTTCATTGTCAGTGTCATAGATGACTCCTGTTATTGTGTCACTATTCGAGGGCACGATGGTTTGCACCTTGATGTTTCCCAGCTGCGTTACATGTTATAGTATGGTCAGCGCGCTGGGTTTCATCACATCGATTGCCAGGATATTTCGCCTAGTGTTTATCCTGATATACTTGATCTCGTATGGCACGGTGTTTTCTATATACACGGAGAGTGCTTGCCTGTTGAGGACGCGCAGGTTATCGGTAGCGTTCTGTGGCACAAACAGGATGGAGTGATGCCACCGTTGTGGCGCTGTTTTCACAGTGTTCGAGCTGGACGCCGAAGATGAGTTGATAATTCTTCGTTTGGCCTTGCGGTCCTCGAAAGCGGCCTTCCGAGGACTCTTCAGCTGATGCGGAGTACAGCTCTGTGTCCTCGCTATCACTCGACGTATTTCCTCGCTTCCTCGAACCGATGTCCGCGGGTGAGCGGGAACCGGGAGGATCCTCGGGGTGTTGTACATCCATCACCGCGATGGAGGGGGCGGTAGACCCCACAAGTGCAGTCAGAAGTCCAGAAAAGCGCAGAGACGGGCGAGATGTGTTCCGCAAGAGAAGCACTTCGTCTTCTTCCCCCCAGGACAAACGACTTTGGTAAAGAACTGATGTATCTTGCGTGTTGTCGACTGCCTGTAATTGCTCTATCTGCCGTCCCTGATTGTATAAAATACTCCCTGCAGATGTTAGCCAAACACTGTCCTGCTATCGCGTTTCTATTTATCTCAATCTGTTGTACGCTGGTTATTGGACTGTTTCTGCTTGTCGATCTGTTTACTGTTTCCCGTATCTATTTTACATTAGTTTGATGGCGAAGAAACAAACTTTCATAATGATTTTCTTTTGCTTTCTTTAGATCTGAAGTTAGTTTATTTCGAAGCTTCTTGAGCTCCTTAAATTGGTTTACATGGGCGTACTAATAAAAGTATGATACATCTTGTTTTTGTCTTTTATTCTTCTGTACAGTTCAGGGTTAATCTAAGGATTTCTTACTGCTTTCTTATTCTTGCGGCCACATTGTAAAGGAAACGCATCATCATAACTTAGTTTTAACTCGTAGAATTTCTCGTAAGCATCATTAGGATCACTGCAGCCATACATGCTGGTCAAATTTATTGCTTCCACCAACGAAAAAAAAATTTCAAGTGATTTATCAATAATCATTCGATACTTGCTTACTTCAAGATGTCTGCGTGTGCAGTGATCAGTAACACAAAACACGGGTATATGATCACTTATGTCGCTATCACTCCACGCATTAGTTCTGATAAACTGATATTCGTAACATAGATGTCTATCGTTGTACCTGTTTTAGGACCAATATGTGTGGCAACCGAAACCAAAACTTCACATCCGTATGACATAATCAGACTCTTATAATTCATCGCGTACTGGTGATTACTAACCGTATTTATATTTATATCACCACCAACAAAAAAGTTAACTTGCTTGTCTGAAAAACCTGCAGCAATTGCTCAAGAAAGTCTAGGAAGTCACGTTTAGAACCACCTGGTTGCCTCTGTATGGTAGCAAGCTGAAATTAGATTGTTTTTATAACTAGGCATTCAACATTTACATTTTTAATTATGTACTCCTCAGTGATGCTGTAAGCATAGCGGTGATTGATATATTCCGCCACACCCCCTCCTCTTTTCCTTAGGCGGTCCAAGCGTACACACGTGTAATTGTTAATGACAGCTGTATCATCGGTAACAGTCAGACAAGTCTCCGTAAAAACAATGACTTCAAATCTCAGCACAAGAGACTCCAACAAAATTTGTAGGCTGTCAAGCTTCTTTTTTATACTTCTAATGCTGAAATGAATCAAAGAGAAGTTAGATTTCTTGGTACTAAATGTGGTGTTAAATACTTGTGATGTGTATACATCCCACATGCTCATCTATGGTAAAGAAAAAGCAAGCTTATAATTAGCTGATGCAATCTTTAGTTCATTTTTGCAAGGTCATCGGAATAAGAAATTCGCAGGACACGGCTACCTTCATCTTTCCTTGCTAGGACCTTGCCCCCTGCTGTCCACGCAAACTTCCATTTGAGCTGTTTCTTCATTGCCACTGCTGCTCCAAGCAACTGCTTGTTGTGGCGTGTCAAATTTTCATTGACGAAAATTGCACCGTCATCACCAACCAGGCAAACGTCTTTTATGCCAATTATCATTTTCTTATCCTTGGCTAATATCGAGTCTCTCTTAGCATGTCTCACAAAACGAACAACAATGTTCTCGGTTGTTGAGTTCGCAGTTGGGACTCTGTGGCATATATCAATGTCCCTCTCGTCAACTGCCTCTCTGACTAGTTCACAGATTTTTCGAACGGCTACTAAAGAGTCACACTCGTCCGGAACACCTTTTATCTTAAGGTTGTTACATTGATGCTGTTCCAACTCTTCTAATTTCAGACTTACCTCTTTGTTTTCAGCCTTTAGTTTTTGATTCTCGGACACCAAGCTTTTCAATTAATCACTTAGTGCCTTTAGATCCCGAGTCACGTCTTTGACATCGTCATACGTGTCACTGCAGTGCTGAACAGACTTTTTCAGGACCCTTAGTTCATCACGCATTTCCCGCTTAAAATTCTGCAAATAAGGCTGCTACAGCACTTCTCCCCTCCTTCCCTTTCCCCGGCCTCATTATACGATAGCGCAGGTATCAATCCAATAACTTTCATACAAAAAAAGACAACGAAACAGGCGTGTTCGGCAGCAGCGCAGAGTTGCAAAGACGACTTCAAAGCAAATCGACACTATTCCTCACCTGAAAAGGATGCAGATTTGTAGTTAGCGTGTGCACACTGCAATGTGCTGCCGCCGAAGTGGACGCCTGGGCTCAGGGGGACCGTATTTGAGCCGTCGGCCGTCAGGAAGGTACAGCAACGCCCCCAGCTATATTCGTCACCTGTTGCGCCTTGACGGGCGCAACAGGTCTTGTCTGTAGCTCTGATTATCTCGCCCACTTCTTGAGGTGGGTGAAAAGGATGCAGATTTGTCGTTAGCGTGTGCACAATTCAATGCGCTGCCGCCGATCTAAGCACGAAGTCAAGAAATCATAATTTACAACCATCTTTGGCCGTACATTAACCCGCCGAAGTAGGCCTCTATTGCTCCGATTAGGCATCGGGTGTGTTATTGTAGCATATCGTCTTCACCAACCAGTACGTGCGCCGAGCTCTTCATCCCCAGCCTGTGGACACTACAGCAAAACGCCTGAGCATTTGCTGTTAGAATGCCCGGCTTTTCACAGTGGCCGCTGCGTGCTGCGGAAGAAGTTCGAGCAACTTGACTTTACTCGAAATGCGCTTAGCAATATCTTTTTTTTCCCGAAAGGTTGTGCTTCAACCCGATATGAGGCTCACAGTGCTCTGCTGGAGTTCCTGTGAACCACAGGACTAGACTCCGTGATGTCGTTTGGTGTGCTTTCCTATTGATTTCCTCTTTCTTTATGTCCTTTCTCTCCCCTTTACCCTAGTAATTTTCTCTCCCCTTCAAGTCAGTAGGTGTGATATCTCTGTAAGGAGACAATTGTGACTTCGTTTCTCTTTCTGGCCTAATATGTGGGGTAAACTTTCTGACTTGTCTTTGGAATTATCGAGAACAATAAGTTCTTATCTAATATTGGACAAAATCACGCAGATTAATAATTACACCCCATACATAAGTACGTCAGGTTTGGCATAATTACCTAAATTATACTAGCAGCGGCGAAAAGCAGAACGGGCACCTTCTGAAGAAATTGTTCGGAAATCGCCTGGGGAGTAATGTTATTATTTGTTTGTTTCTGTTTTCTCAAGTGATACTCGAATTTTTCCAGTAGGCCTCCGAATAGTCTGTTAAAAAAATGAGAGACGTTTAAGCCGACGTTAGTTTCTTTCTTATCAGGATAGTAGAACATTATAATGCTAGTAGTCCCCACAGTCATGCATAGAGAAAGTCTAACGGTCTTTCCCTCTCTCTTTTGCATATTTGGGAACATAACAGTGTCAAAACCCTGCTTTTGCTCGACTGGCTGCGATAAACTGTGATAATTAGGTATGCAAGATGTCTGGTTTCACGAAACAGCAGGAATGAGCTCTCGCGAACCATTTTTCCCTAATTATTGAGATGCCTTGCAATCGCATTCCATGCGCGCGGGCTGTTTCCTGAGTCGCACGACTAAACTCCTCATTACTCCACCATTCATTATCATGTGGAACACATGCATACGTAACGTTCGAAGCATTGGTCCCTACTCGGCTAATCTTCCCAGTCCTGCATCGCTTCCAACGTTCTGCTTACACGTGTAGCACTAATTTACATGGTTGCAATATAAAAGAGTAGGCAAACGTTTAAATAGACAAGAAAAAAGTAGACCTAATGGAAAAAGCGTAAAGCACTGTAAACGATACGAGAGCTGGTTTTGACGCTAACATCAGCAAGGATCTGCATTCCAGAGCATTCTTTACCTGCCTAATTGCTAAATTTGTATTTCAATGTATCTTGTTGTTCGTTACACAAGTTCACCATTACCAAAATTTGGTTCTGCTCATGAGGAATTGCAGAAATGAATGAACAAATGGATCCATGTGCCTTGTGGCTCGTCTTCTTCCCGCAAAAAATAAAAGGGTGCAAGTGGTCTCACATGCGGTTGTATTTATGCGTCAGTGCGGATGTGCGCGCGGAGGGAATGTTGACGGCGTAGAGGATTCATTATCCCTCATAATCAGCTAGACGTAGAAACGTGAGAGTGGTTGCACACATACCAACATACCACTTTCTTTTATGGTTTTGCAGGTCAGTGATCACAATTTTAATCGGTGTAGGGTTTTAACAGGATAGGAGTGTTTTGACAAAAGTATAGAAAGGGTGGAAAGAAGGCAAAGAGAGGCACCCGTTATCAGCAGCAAATGCATTTTTACTTAACTGCCGCTTCACCTTTTAATATTTCTTTATTTCAACTTGTGCCCCCCCCCCCCCCCCCCCCGCCACACTACTTATTAACTAAATATTTTACAAAAGACACCCAAGCATAGAGAAGAGCACAAGTAAATATCGAGTACACATCGTATTGCTTTATTTTTGCTTTAGTTTTAGTTTTTACATTGCTTTAGTTTTGTAACCGTGCGGCTTGACGCCGCACGCAGCCCTGCTATAAATAATACACAATATAAAGGGTGTGTGCTGCAACGGAGCAGCTTATATCGATTTCAGCAACACAGCAGGCATAATAACTGTTATGCGTGTAGGCTGCGTATGCAGCGAGCCTACCATGTCACCTAAGGTATTTACTCTGTTCCCACGCTCGGACACCCGGCATGGCTTATCCGCCATCTTTGCAGGGCACACCAATTATGAGCGATGGCAAGATGACAGGAATGAAGTAGGCCCGCAGTGCAATAGTGCGGACTAAGCAAAGGCACGCCTGATTCGGCCACCGCGGTCGCAGAAAGCGATATCAGATGGATGATGAAATTATGTGGCATGGATATTCATGGTGGGCACTCTCACAAGCTAACATCTACTTCCTGTACCATGTTGCCAGCACCGCGAGATGGCACTTTAGCGTTCCCCCATATTCCCGCCATTCAGACATGCGTAAAGTAGAACCAGAGAGGTGATAACAGAGAGGTTAGGTGCTGGTGAGCGAGTACAGATTAGCGCACTTCGGGGGACACCGATTAAGGAAGTGATAGCGAAAGCCAGGCAACACATGTGGGGCACCATGAAGGATAGGCACCTAGTGATGATAATAGGTGCAGTGGTTGAAGTACTGCAAGGACGGCGGACAGGGGCCACGAAGCGAATAGCCAAAGGTGTTCTGTACATACGATCTGCACTTTCACGTTGATAAGGGTTACTGTGGATGCTGGACTTGGTAGGCACCACTGTTCGAAGAAACTCGTCGACGCTGACTTGCAGCACTGGCTATATTTAACGCGGTTTGTGCTGGCTTTCAGTGAACCACATTGAAGCTAAAATGGGTCCCTGGGTATCTTCCAGTAGGTCAGTGCCGGTCTTCAATAAGCCTCTTTGGCGCCATTTTGGGTAACTAGGCACGTGTCATAGGGAATGTGCCGCTCTCTAATGACGAAAATGATTGTTAAAATTTCTGTGATACTGGGCGCAATAGAGCCCAAGCCACAATGGCTCTTCAAGGACAGTAGTCCGAGGCTCTAGTAGGCTTCGCCACAACAACACTGGATATGTGCAGCTTTTCAATGAACGACATTCACGCCGACGCTTTAGCGAGCTGCGCCACAAATTAACTGAGTATGTACAGCTCTTCAATAAACCTCTGGCCAACTTAGGTCACTGAGTAAATGCCACTGGGTTTGCCGAAAACTAGGGAACATTTCTTGGCGTTTCTAGGGCCCCGGCGCGCCACGCTTCTCGTCTCGAAGGCCAAGTGCGGACTTCTCGGCAACGCCACTAGCTGGCGCAGCGTGTCCACAAAGTAGCGCCAGAGGGGCGCTTCTTTACGCGTTTCTGAGCTTTCGCCCGCACATGGCGCGCCATGCGTTTCAGAAGCCATGCGCAAGCTTCACAGCGTCACCGTTAGAAGGCGCAGAGTGTTCTTAGAGAAACGCTAAAAAGGAGTCCCGCTACACTGAACGCCTCATATGTAACTCACTTCGACGGTGGCAATACGTTCTGTCGGTATACTGATTCAATGCTAAACGCATTGCCGTCGACAGAAATCGCGAGATGGATTCTGCCAATTCTTTCGATCGATTTCTTACAGATGCGCAGGTTATCGAAATACAGATATCGAAACACATTATATTATGGGGTTTTAGGCGCCAAAACAATGATCTGATTATGTGGCACGCCGTACAAGGAGATATTGCTTTCTTTTACCATCTGGGGTTCTTTAACGTGAACCTAAATCTAAGCACACGGGTGTTTTTGCATTTCGCTCCCATCGACATGTATCCGCAGTGGCCGAGATTTGATCCCACGACCTCGTGCAAGCATTATAAGAAAACTGCAATGACAATAAGATATTGCAATGTCTTTAGTGCGATTTGTTATTAATGCCATTTATAGCAATTTTTAGTGCTCCAGTACCGAGTGGTATCACACCATCCTCACATGTAATAAGACATTCTTCCCTGAACGCGTAATCACGCAATCGACACGCACGAACTTGGCGGAGGTGCCGATGAATGAGGGATCGCACCGAGAGGAAACCTCCAGGAAGGAGCACGGCTGCATATATGCCCAATATATGACGCGTATTTGCGGTGGCAATGTACTGCGTCGCGACATTCCTTCATTGCTAATCGTATTAGCATCGACACTCATCGTGACATTGGTTCGACCTCAATTTTTTTTTCCAATTACAATAAGTGTATAGATAGCATAAAAAAACACCGAAAAAGGCAAAGGCTGGAATAAAAATGTCTTGCAAGGCGTTTTGATTAAAGGTCTTGCTTGTGCTTTGGTCAAAATACTATATATCTGACTAAAGTTTATTGGTTTTAGAATAATAAACTGGTCTTACTGAAAAAGACTAAAGACGTATGGGGGCAGAGCAAGCAAAATCAACTCACACTAAAGACTCAGTCAAACTTCGGCAAAAAAAATATAAGGCAGGCGATTATTGTTTAAAGTAGGATCATACTATCACAATATAAGCTTATAACAGCTAACAGCGTTTTCAGCTTTTTAAATTCAAACTGAAGAAAGCAGCTTCTTTAACATCACACTAGCTACATGCGCATAAGCGTTGAATGGGCTGTCACATAGAACGTGCCGAACTACACAATGAATTCATCATCTATGCTTCACGAATAACATTGCGAATACGCTTAAAGTGGAATCTATTGATGGGTACTGCAGTGAGCATCAAGCATTATTTAATTCGGGGACCTAAAAAAAGGAGGTAAAATCGCGCAGTCGCAATTGAATAATCGTACGGATTGAGGTAACAGTTAAATAGCACCAAGAGCGGCTTTTAGTACCATTTTTTCACTGTGAGTGAAGAAAGGTTATCTTTTAGCAACAAAACAAAGGAACACTTCAATCGTTTCTTTTTCTTCTTTTATGTTGTTTACTAAGGTAATTACGAGGGCTTTTTTTAACATGTCAGTTTAGCTTCACGCAGAATGTCTTGGATTTATGCTGAATGTCTGTGTTTGCTCTTTAACCCGGTTTTGGCTGACCAGTAAACTGGCCCGGGCTCCCCAAAAGCGGCTTATTCGGTAGGCCCAGGCTTTCCGGTAGGCCCAGGTCCGCATACTGCTTCATTAGATACAATCATACATATAGGGAAATAGTAAATTTTCCAAAGAAACCTAACTGCACTAAAACTGAGAAGACAAATATAAAGATTGTATGAATGGAAGACAACGCAATCTATGAGACGATGGACGACAGTTGTGCCTTTAATGCCACGTATGCATTCTTCTTTTAACGCGATTAACTTTATTTCGGTACTTCACGCACTTTACCGCGCGGACTTTCTACCAATGTCTCTAACCGCTTTCCTGTCAACCTGGTTCAGGGGTAGTCCATGTTCGAATGGGTAGCGCAGTGAGCTGCTGTAGTCAGGGAACAGGATTCGAAACCTGCCGTTGCACCATTGTGTCCCTTACTGTGGCACTCGCTACGTAAGTGCCATTCTTCAGAGCCTCTTTGACGCCGACATGGGGCAGTAAGGATGCGGCACTGTATATGTAGCACCAGGTATGCACCGCGCTTCAATGAAGCTTTCTGACCATGATTTGGAGCAGCGGATATATGTCACTCCGTCGGTGCTACTCTTCAATGAACCTCTCGGACACTAACTTAGACCATTGGGGTACGTGCCAGTAGGTGTGTGGCCCTCTTCAACGAACCTCTCAGACACTAAGAGGGAGACAAAAGGGAAGGAAATACAGGGTGGTTAGCCAGTGTAAATACCGGCTGGCTACCCTGTGCTGAGGAAAGGGGTAAGCGGAATAAAAGGAGAAAGAAGAGATAAATAAGAGAAATATTCACGCAGTAAGGCTATGTTACGCGCAACAACAGACACTAACTTGGATCATTGGGGTACGTGCCAGTAGGTATGTGGCGCTCTTCAATGAACCTCTCTGACATCAACTTGAATCACTGGGGTACGTGCAAGGAGGTGTGTGGCACTCTTCAATGAACCTCTCTGACATCAACTTGGATCACTGGGGTACCTGCCAGTAGGTGTGTGGCACTCTTAATTGAACCTCTCTGACATCAACTTGAATCACTGGAGTACGTGCCAGTATGTGTGTGGCACTCTTCAATGAACCTCTCTGACATCAACTTGGATCACTGGGGTACGTGCCAGTAGGTGTGTGGCACTCTTCAATGAACCTCTCTGACACTAACTTGGATCACTCGGGCACGTGCCAATAGGTGTGTGGCACTCTTCAATGAACCTCTCCGACATCAACTTGAATCACTGGGGTGCGTGCCAGTAGGTGTGTGGCACTCTTCAATGAACATCTCTGACACTAACTTGGATCACTCGGGCACGTGCCAATAGGTGTGTGGCACTCTTCAATGAACCTCTCCGACATCAACTTGAATCACTGGGGTGCTTGCCAGTAGGTGTGTGGCACTCTTCAATGAACCTCTCTGGCATCAACTTGGATCACTGGGGTACGTGCCAGTAGGTGTGTGGCACTCTTAATTGAACCTCATTGAACCTCTCTGACATCAACTTGAATCACTGGGGTGCGTGCCAGTATATGTGTGGCACTCTTCAATGAACCTCTCTGACATCAAGTTGGATCACTGGGGTACGTGCCAGTAGGTGTGTGGCACTCTTCAATGAACCTCTCTGACATCAACTTGGATCACTGGGGTACGTGCCAGTAGGTGTGTGGCACTCTTCAATGAACCTCTCTGACACTAACTTGGATCACTCGGGCACGTGCCAATAGGTGTGTGGCACTCTTCAATGAACCTCTCCGACATCAACTTGAATCACTGGGGTGCGTGCCAGTAGGTGTGTGGCACTCTTCAATGAACCTCTCTGACACTAACTTGGATCACTCGGGCACGTGCCAGTATGTGTGTGGCACTCTTCAATGAACCTCTCTGACATCAACTTGGATCAATGGGGTACGTGCCAGTAGGTGTGTGGCACTCTTCAATGAACCTCTCTGACATCAACTTGGATCACTGGGGTACGTGCCAGTAGGTGTGTGGCACTCTTCAATGAACCTCTCTGACACTAACTTGGATCACTCGGGCACGTGCCAATAGGTGTGTGGCACTCTTCAATGAACCTCTCTGACACTAACTTGGATCACTCGGGCACGTGCCAATAGGTGTGTGGCACTCTTCAATGAACCTCTCTGACACTAACTTGGATCACTCGGGCACGTGCCAATAGGTGTGTGGCACTCTTCAATGAACCTCTCTGACACTAACTTGGATCACTCGGGCACGTGCCAATAGGTGTGTGGCACTCTTCAATGAACCTCTCCGACATCAACTTGGATCACTGGGGTACGTGCCAGTAGGTGTGTGGCACTCTTCAATGAACCTCTCTGACACTAACTTGGATCACTCGGGCACGTGCCAATAGGTGTGTGGCACTCTTCAATGAACCTCTCTGACATCAACTTGGATCACTGGGGTACGTGTCGGTAGGTGTGTGGCACTCTTCAATGAACCTCTCTGATATCAACTTGGATCACTCGGGCACGTGCCAATAGGTGTGTGGCACTCTTCAATGAACCTCTCCGACATCAACTTGAATCACTGGGGTGCGTGCCAGTAGGTGTGTGGCACTCTTCAATGAACATCTCTGACACCAACTTGCCTAACTAGGCATACGTCACTCGGAACGTGCCGTGCTCTACCACGAGAAATATTATATTTTAAATTTCTCTAATGATCGGCGGAACTGAATCCGTGCCCCATGCGGTTCTTACGGCGGTACTGCCGATGTTGCAGCGTATGCAGTGGGAAGCGCGAGAGAGGAGTTCAGCAGGATACACGTTTCAGTGTTGTCAATATGGCGTGTTGCTACATTGCTTTAGTGCTATTCGCATTACCGTCGGCGCTCATCGTGAGATCGTCTCTGCCGTAACGTTGTGCAAGTATCCGTAACTTACAGGGCTTAAGGATAGAAGTGCAATACTCAAAGTACCCGCTGTTGCTTTCTTTTGTGCCGCCGATTGGCGGTACAGGACAAGCGAGCTTCGTGGTATATTGGGACTTCATGTGGTCCTCCAACGGTCATCGAGTGCCCGAGCGTACACCAGCGATACAAAAATTACAGGCAGTCACACGCTCCTAATCGCGCTTCAGTCACTGAACAGTGTACACTAAGCTTAAGACCCGTACGTTGTTTCCCAAGAGAGAATGAGCGCTTTTCTTAAGAACAATCGTATCCATCGCTTTGCTGACCTGGCGCCAAACACGTTGGTTCAAAGAGAGAGGACTCTTTCGTCCCATGCATGCATAATGGGGAAAAGTTACTCCGAACATTGCCATTTCTCATTAAATGGTTTACCTTCTTTTAGAGTAAATCGCTACGTGGACGTCGTAGAGTGCCTAAGTGCAGCTCCGTTACAAATCCTATGATTATTCACTGGAACAGCAAGGTGCAGCAATGAATAGAGCGTGCATGCCTGGCTTCTAGGAAATGGGCGTGGTAACACACCTTGCACCCTTCAGAGAAAAGGGTGTTATGCCAACCAAAAACACCCATTCTATGGGCGTTTTAGTTTTGTGCAAACGAATCTTTAGGGTGTAAGAGTAAGAGCTGTAGACACAGCAAAACATTATAAAGTGGGTTATATCAGTTTACAGGCATACACTACTGTATGCAGCATGGTTGAAATCTAAGGTTAAAATTATGGGGTTTAACGTGCCAAAACAACTTTCTGATTATTATGCACGCCGTAGGGGAGGACTCGGAAATTTCGACCACCTGGGGTTCTTTAACGTGCACCGAAATCCAAGTAGACGGGTGTTTTCGCATTTCGCCCCTATCGAAATGCGGCCGCCGCGGCGAGAGTTCGATCTCCCGACCTCCTGATCAGTAGCCCAACACCATAGCCACTGAGCAACCAGGGCGGGTTGAAATCTAAGGTGCCTTGCACAAGCCCACGAATGATTCTGCTTTTAGTCAGATACGACATTTTGTAAACTTTTGACTTTGCCTTTATATACAGAGTCGGCTAGTAGGTATGCTTATTTAGGCAAGTGCGTGAATTACCCTAAAAATTCTAATGCATTAAAAATCTAAGAACTCAAGTACTATGAAAGAGCCGCTCCCCATTACATAGATATTTCAGCCCATGTGTCGCTAATACGAAAGCACCGGAACCATAAAGGAGCCCTAATGAAAGTTTTTCGCCGTAGCAGGGGTTGTTAATCAATAGCTTTTCTCACTGCGCCAATAAGCTAATGCTTAAAGCGTTGAAAAAGCACCTTTGGGTTGTCCAGCGTTCACGTTGTGGGTACTAATGCGATTAGGGTTCTTACGACACTTCACGCACTTTCTGGAAGCTAGCTGGCTGTCTGTCCATCGATCTGTCTATGTCTGTAACCGTTTTCCCACCAACTTGGGCCACTATTTGCCCTTGGTTGAATGGCTCTACCATAGGGCTGCTGCGCTGAGAGAACCGGACTCGAAACCGTCCATCAGACAAACTTGAGTCAATTGGTGCGTGAATGTGGCACTCTTTACTGAACAGTTTTCACGCACTTGAGTAAATGAGAACACGCCTCTGCATATGTGCCGCTGTTCAATACGCCCCTTTCACGCCAACTTAGGTCACTGGTTATGTGCCCCTGCCTATCTGCTATACTTCAATGAGAAGAAAACATAATATAAAATTTCTTTGGTGGAGGGCGTCGTCGAATATATATATATATATATATTCAAGCAATCTTGTTAGCATATATTTTCCTACACGTGCAGCGCGCGGACTGTGCAGCGTCACCGCTAGGTGGCTTAGCGTGTCCAGAGGGTGGCGCGAGAGACTAACGCGCCACATACAGGCCTCATATGCATAACGTTTTTCGGCGGTGGCAATGCAGTGTGCAGCTACATTGCTCTAATGCCAATAGCATTGATGTCAAAATTCATCGCCAGATGTAATTTGGGGAAACTTTTAGGGAGGAAAACATTAAGGCTTTCACAAAAAGAAAGTAAAGCGAGTATTCCTTTTTGTGTTCTGTAAAACGTGTAGAACGTAGAACGTGCTCCGTAAAACATTATTTTCGTAGCATGCTGCAAAGTAAGTACTAAATGTACTCCCGATGGTCATCGCGCTTCCTACGTAAAAAAGCACGATGAGGTAGCTGTTTACCTTCGAAAGCAACCGCAAAAGTAAAAAAAGAAAATTCACTGTCAGCAATATGGTGCAATATTAATTTTACAATCGTATTCTAAACTATTCCCGATCTACAGGAGAACGTGTTCAAAACATGCACATAAACATGTAGAAATAAAGAGGACACGTTCATTGCATCTCTCGAGAGCGATCACTCGTAAGGGCGCCTGAGGCCAAGGGGAATAGCAGCAGTAAAAGAAAGGACATTTAGTAAAATAAATATGAAGTATTCTTGTTACTAAGCAACGAGGGCAGAATTGGGAGGAAAGGCATGGCAGAGAATTGGCGACCCCGGCAGAGCGGGTGCAAAATGGCTTTATCTCTTATTCATAGTTTTAGGTGGAGTAGCAGAAGTTGCAACGCGAGGAGGCGGCTTTGTAAGAAGGCTGCTCATAGCCAGCGAGGAAAATATAAAGGAAGTACTAAAACCCTTGGCAGGTATGATAATGGAACAAAAGAGAGAAAAAAAAAAGAAACGTGACACTGCATAAATGCTTCCGAGCCAGAAAATAGAGCCTTACGCCCTTGTTGACCTTGCATTCGGGTGACGCGCCGGAAGAACGTAGCTCCAAGAAAAGAAAGCCGCAACTGCATAACATCCGGCACTGTACATTCACGCCTTCAGGCAGTGGCGCGGCGTACAACGAGGCTCTTAAAAATGAACGGCAACCGACGCGCACAGGAGGCAGGATGGAATAGAAAAGCCGGCGTCGCTGGTTGGGCTCGCACGCCTCGTCGAGAGAGCTAGCGCTAACACTTTTCCATGCGTGCGCCACTGCATGTGTGCGTGTGCCACTGTGTGTGTGTGTGTGTTTTTTTTTTTTTTCTGTTCCCAGGGACGCCGCACCACCCTGTCCTGAAACCGTGTTCAGACAGCAGCTCGTCTGCGAGCAGGAGGCCAGTTTAAGCATGCATTCTACCGTCGAGATGGATTTGGTGGGCTCGCTGCAGTCGCGCTTCTAATGTGAGGGCTCTTTTGACGAGTGTGCTCGCTCTACCTGGAGCGGAAGTCTGAGCGTTCCAGCAATTACTGCAGCGCCATGACGGTGTCTACAGTTGAGGAGACGAATCTGTAAACGGGGTCCTATCGGGTTTATCGTTCACCTCCCGTTCGGAAGGGTGGGCCGGAAAGTAAACGACGACACACGACAGCCGTAAAAGTGAGCTGGGGATATTCTAGGATTTGATTTGGAACTTACTGCACGGAATTGCAGAACGGCACGGTCCTCATAAAGGCTGAAGTACCGTATTTGCTCGAAGCTAGGTCGAACATGAATATAGGTCGACCGCGATATGTTGAAATTACCGACAAATAAAAAAAATATCTAAGTACAATATAGATGGACCTGTATTTTTTTAAGAAAACCGGAAACATTTCAACATGACAAACTTTTTTTTAGCGTAAGCTCAGCTACTAAATCTCGCTAGTCGATGACACAAGATGCGTCCTCGTTTGGATTGCCAGAAAAGCCGTCCTCGCCGCATGCTTCGTCGGAGCCCTCGGTACCTCAAATGGCGTTCGATATATGTAGCATTCATTGAAGGTAGTTTGGATAATCTTTAGAATGGCTTCACGGCGGGAACGAGGAAGAAACTCCGTTAACTCGCTACTTTCGCTATAGCTTTGTTCATGAATATAGGTCGATAGCTCATTTTCGGCAACGTTTTCGAAAAACTAAGGTCGACCCATAATCGCATAAATATGGCATACTCTTTTAGAAAAAAAAAAACCGGATGTTTACATAGGTTATTGTGTAAAGTTTGTGGCTCTTAAAACTGAATGGCACTCATAAAGTTAGCGCTGAATGGCGAGAATTGCTGTCATTGCGCTTGGACATTTCTTCAACGATATTTTCTCAGCTTGGAGCTTGTATCGCCTCGTTAAGAAATAACTGGAAGCAAGATTCGGAAGAAATGGAAGTAGTATAGACCTGTCAGTGTCATACCACTACCAGTGCATAGCGTAGCTAGGATTGGCCCCGAAGCACCGTGGAAATCCAAGCGGTCCACCCGAAATGTAACTACGATTACTTCTAAATTACCATCTAGTTCACGTTCACGTGACGTTCTTTATAGCAAGAGAAGCATCGGCAGCAAGCACATGACACGCAAGTGATATGGGGGAAGAAACGTGGCAACACATTTAGTGGACTCTAGCTTTTTAACACTAACAAAAAAGAATACACATTGTCATGTCAGGATAAGCAAAAAAATCTGCCTGCTGCAAGCACGAAGGCGGAATCCTCGTACTGCCGCTAACTAGCACTGTCCATTCTAATTTGGACTTGGTGAAGCGAAGGGTAGGATGATGTAGCGGCTTTTGCTGAAATGCTCTGTACCTGCTGTGGTGAACTAAGTAAGAATCGGGTAACGGACATGATACAACGGAGGTAAATGAAAAAGAGTTGACGCAAAAGTTGTGTATACGCAGGGAGGTGACAAAAGAAAGAAGGTATTGGTCAAAAAGCGAAAAGAAATAAATCAAAGCAAGAAATAAAACAAGAAATACTTAACTTGACAAGAAAACCACGTGGAACAGCTAACGACCTATTGGAGGACTTAGTAAGCATTCCTTGCAATGCATCGAAAAATCGAGTTACACGCGAAAATACCAAAGCAGGAACAGTTCAGTCAAGTAGAGGACGACGTTGTGGCACTTAAATGGTCAGTTTCGCTAGAATGGAACTTGTTGGGTTTAAAGCGTAAAATGAACAATAGTTTCCTATTCGCTGCGAAACGCATGGCGGGAAGCCACCTGAGCAGTCCTGTGTTAGTGAAGTGTGCGCGAGAGACCAACAGTCGCTGCGTTTATGTGTTACATGCCACATGCAAAGGAAAATCTGCGGAATCGCACCATGAATGGCTGATTAAGGCAACCATAAAACGCCCTGAAAACGAAGGAAAAAAAAATCAAAGATTCATAATGCCCTTTCATTTTTTTTTCACTCCCATAAAGAAATATTGCTCGGCACGAGAGAAGGCAGCCCAAGAACGTGAATGTGAAACCATGTTATTGACGGGGCTGCCACAGTTTCGGCAGCGCGATGTATGAGCGATGTATCTCATTAAACGAAAAAGCTGATGCGCTTGCATACGCAGCAGTCTATCATCCTCCCAAAATCAAGACTCCGAAGAGTAATCAAGTGCGAAAATCTGACATTCGAAATCACTTTGCGTCGATTTGGGTTCCACCGCATATGCCCTGCGTAACCAAGAGATTGCACCGAGAGGAAGCCACACTTCTGTATCGAATAAGGACAGGATCTGCTAATACACCGGTCTGGTTATTTAAAACGGGGCGAATCAATTCTCCGAACGGTACAGCATGCAACGAGACAGGAGACATTGAGCACTTTTTGTGGTCCTGCCAGCAATTCCAAGATGAAAGAGACACTCTCGTGCAAAATCTGCAAAACAAGGACCTTCCGCATGCGCGCCTGCAACACCTTATATTTCCCGAGGGATCAGTTATAGCCCGCAAAGAAACTTCACGTCTCCTCATCGAATTCTTAAGAGATACGGGTTTGATGGACATATGGTGAAACCCTTCAACGGTATTGTGCGAGACGCTTGGGCGGAGAAATTGCCGGCCTTGTTCGTCAGGCCAAACCCGCCTGTTGCTACAATTCACCACCACCACCACCACCACCGCGGGAGGCATCGGCGGTTGCTGCTTGCAGAACTTCGCTTGACCGCACGTTGTGACGAGTATGGGGAAACAAACGTACGGAACTCGGCCCTCGGCTGGGTTCTGCCCTGTTCGTGGCCACTGCACTGAATTAGTGGACACAAGTAACCACATGCGGCCAGTCTACGTGACCGTCCTCTGTAGATGATCTCCAGCTATTAAGCACGCTTTCTCAACTCCAACCCTGCCGTGGTCGACCGGCGACCGCGCTCATTTTCTCGCCGTGCTGTCGTACTAGGACGTAATGCGCAAAGAACGCGCGACACCGGCTATGCGAAATGGCTCTACTTTTGATGCCGGCCGGGAGGGAACTATGCACGATACTCGTGCGAGCAGAAATAGCACCACGAATGGTCGCACGTGCAAGCTGTTTCTCTAGAAGTTAACTGCGCTTCCGGTATGCTCAATTAGAAGCAGGGCGCTTGCGAGTGGCAAACGCACCATGCAATAGCACTGACCACCTGGCACATAATAAAATCTACAAAACAATGGCGCCTAAGTGGGCTGTGCAAAAGCTTTACAGGCGCCTAAATAGGCCCAGGACTTGATCTCACGTATGGGATGAAGGAACTTCCAGTGAGTGACTGCAGCTCGCAACGGGTCAGTCCATCACGTTTCATGTCTGTGATTCCGCCTAGGTAAATGTCACACGCAAGATTGTCCTCGTCATATAGAAGTACTGGAGAAGCTTTCGGTGGTGCGACACCATACCTGTGCGCCAGAATTTAGCAATAAGCGCACATTCGATCGCGCTGTTATTTCTTTGTTCGGAATATAGAAAATTCGTTGCGGGGACACGAAATGACAGATGACAATGAAGACGACACACACAACTTTGGCCGTCTTAATTTATCCATGTCCATGTGAAAGCGAGCTCGAAAATTTATGCGATGCCATGAAAGAAGGCCCAGATATCCACAATTCTGAGGAGGAGGAAAGAACTTTATTGGGTCCTGAGGAACCCCTTCCCACCCACTCTTGGTTTAGTGGTCGACTTACTACTAAACTTACTACACTTACTACTTACTACTACTTACTACTACTTACTAAACTACTAAACTTACTGGTCGCTAAACTTACTAGACCACAGTCATCTATATTCAGAATGCTGCAAACAAGGTCGCTCCCCTCGAGAGGCAGAATGAGCCTTTATTCACCGGACGTAGAGCCGCAATGTCCGGATTGCGGCGAATCGTACTGCTCGCTATCGCACATGCTTTGGCAATGCTCCGCGTTAAGCGGCACCGTGTTCAGCAAAGAAGAAGACTGGATGGACGCCCGGCGAAGCGACGACGACCACCACAATTCTGAAGTTCTAATTTATTTGAACACTGCGGTTTTACGTGCCAAAGTTACGATTTCATTACGATGCGTGCTGTATTGGGAGACTTCATATTAATTTTGACCACCAGGGTATTTTTGACATGCCCCCAATGCACAGGACACGAGCGTTTTCGCACTTCGCCGCCATCGAAATGCGGCCGCCGCAGCCGGGATTTGATCCCGTGACCTCGTGCTTAGAAGTGCAACACCATAGCCTCTAAGCCACTATTGTAGCCGCTAAGCCGCTAGGTGGGCAATTCTGAGGCAATCAAATCTGTGACAGAGATGTCTATATTGATCTGCAGACATACCTGGAAGCAAATGACGAAATATTTTGTTTCCGTCTTATTTTACTGCGTGTGTTGGCAAACGTCGACCACTGGATGTCGCTCTCCCAATAAATTGCCTAATTTTGGCGATTACATCTCAGAACGTATTCGCTGCACAGGATAAGTTCCCGCATAGACTTCAAAGACTGGGATACATTCCTTGAAGAAGTGAAGATAAGATTTATGCTATATATTTGGCACCGAACGTGCTGGAGTGTGGGCAATCTCATCATGATGTGGGCTTTTGTTTGCGAAGATCGAAGCGTTCATGGAAACTCAATTATGCCATTTCATGTGTATTCTGTTTTTGGGAGTTTTTTGAAGACCTCCACGCGCGCCTGTTTGTTCTAGCAAAGAGGGAGAAATTGTCATTGCAAAATGTCTTGGACAGACGTTCCAGAGCTAAAATTTGCTGTGCAGAAGTCTACACGTCATAAACGAAAGAAACCGCTGTCAGGGTGGATCAATGCAGTTCACGAAGTGCGTGCACAGGAATAAATTCCTAAACGTACACTACCAAAATTTTTATGTTTTCCATCAGACGAGATAAGTGGCCAAAGTGCTGAGAAAAAACGTTGCGTACAGCATGGACGCCGGGAAGGGGCGTACGAGTACAAACGGTCGACGAAATGTAAGCTAGCCTGAGTATGTTAGCCATGATTTTTCTTCTCCTTTATTTTGTGACTGCGGTTAGATTGGTCTTTCTTTGTTTAGACATTCTTTTGCATTCCCTAGGCCTGCAGAGAACCCGCCGTGGTGACTTAACGGCTATAGTGTAGCGCTTCTATGCACGAGGTCGCTGGATCAAATGCCCGCCTCGGCGGCCGCATTTCAAACGCGGCGAAGTGCAAGAACGCCCGTGGTGCCGTGCATTGGGGACACGTTAAAGATACTCTGGTCGTAAAAAATTTGTCTGATGTCCCACACTACGGCGCGCCTCGTAATCAAATCCTGATTTTGGCACGTGAAACCCCACAGTTCAAGCCCTGCTGACACCTGCAACGGTTTTGTGAAATAAAGAAAATATGTGCAGTAACGCAAGAAGTTATTACGGTAGACCGAGCTCATTAAGCAGCACAAATAAAACCTAAATATACTCGAGGCTCTTAGAGCTTGAAGAACAGATGAAACACTATCATTGTTTCTGTTTGTGTTGGTGGGAATGAGCGTGTGTCTGTGCGTGCGAATGTGCAGCTGTTTGCGCTTGTACAATGAAAGAGCCTATCACAATTCTGATTCGCCCAGCGATCCGCTGTTGTGCTGATACTTAGTACTATTTTGTTAACTCTTACTTCTCTATCGTACCAGCGTAACTAACGAGTAGATCACGTTACTGCCAACGCATGCGGGCCGAGCAAGCACCTCGCACCTGGTTTGGCACGGGGGCAGCGACGACAGCCACCGCGAAAACGCGCCTCTAGTATCCGTATTATTGCTGTCGCAATAATATCGTTTTTGTCGAGATAAAATAAATTAAGGGGTTTTACGTGTCAAAAGCACTTTCTGATTATGAGGCACGCCGTAGTGGGGGACGCCCGAAATTTTAACCACCTGGGGTTATTTAACGTGCACCTAAATCTAACTACACAGGTGTTTTCGCCTTTCGCCCCCATCGAAATGCGGCCCTTGTGGCCGGGATTCGATCCCGCTACCACGTTCTTAGCAGCCCAACACCATAGCCACTAAGCAACCACGGCCGGTTAAAGTCGTAAACTTATGTATTTTTTTTTTTCATATGGCGATACATTTGTAAGCACCTTATGAAAACATAAAGATGAATTGCTAACGTGAAAAAAGAAAGTTTCTTGCGTGCTTCCCGTCCCAACGTGGATGCGGCCCGCGACCCCTGCCTGCCACTAAACCAAGAATGGGTGGCGAGGGGTTCCTCAGGACACAATTAAGTTATTTCCTCCTCTTGCGTGCTTCTCAAGTATCGCCCGAAGAGTATCATCACACACATGCATGTTTTATTGGTGCTTTATTCCGCATCCTTCTTTTTCATGCTCTCCTTCGTTTCTCTGTGATCGCTTTACGTATGCGTGCCTAATACTACTGCTAGTAATACTACAGCGTGCTGAAGGTGCGACAGCCGACAAAAATACCGAAAAAAGTAAAGGGATCTTATTAGGACGAAGTTTTCTTAGAAGTATTGTACGGCGCATCCACCAGCTAGATCTATCGCTAGAAGTACACGCATATACGTACACTTTCGTGCGCACATAATAGATGAAGTAAGCAATTATTTTTGCATGACTGTGGGAAAAATAAACATTACCACTATTCATGTTAAAGCGAAGATTCAACGTCTGGTTCTGACAAAAGATACCAAACTGGCTGCCGTGAAACCCAAAGCGCTTCATGCGTTCCGGCCGATGAACTAAAGCCATTTCAGCAGTCGTAACAGAAGCGTAGTTTCGAGGCTCCCAGGCACGATATCTACCGCTGCTTGCGGCGGTATACAAGTCCGGATTCAATAGGCTTTCCCGAAGACCATTGTTCCAGCACGCAGTGCAGCACCGTATGAGGCAGACAGTTGTCCGTCGAAATAGGTGTTCTCCAGTTAGAACGCATCAAGCTCATTGCCTCGGAAATAACGAGACCTACCCCTTCTCCCCATGTACTGGAACACAAACCTGCATCTTTTTGGTATTGTACCTCAGTTTTCTGCGTCTAGTTCTTTGTGTTCCACTCTTTCAAACGGAGAAAAAAAAACTGATCTCGCGCTTATGCACCACATGTGCATTTCCACGCCGCTCTTCTTTTTCAGGCTCAGAATACACTCTAGTCATATTTCCGCAGAGGCAGTTGAATGACGGCCAGCCTTTCTGAGGCACCTTAATCCTGTTTATACCCTTTACACCACGGGTAGTTTCAAATAGTGTGATAACGTTCGCTGGTAGCCTCCCCGCTGCTTTCGTTCGGACGCCATTGGCGGCTTTAGAAAACAAAGTTCACGTAAGTAAAAGAGAAAAGAAGGAAAGGAAAAGAAAGAAAAATAAACGCCAAAGGAATTTAAAATCCAGGTTGTTCAACGATAGCAACAGAAATCTTAATAGTTCTTTTCTTGCAGCGCACTTCGAGAAATTTCCGGTTGTTGGGCTAGATTTAACACAAGTAAACTATTACGTTAATTTAGACACCTTTAAGGATTCAACATTATTTGTCCCGAGAAAAGATGGCCAGCGTCTTTTCATGACTGATGTGACGCAATGTGGTCCTAATCAAATGGATTGCCCTAGTTTATGTCGTCGCTGCCCTTTGAAAGTAAGCGACGAAGAGCTCCAATATAGGTCACAACACGATTCTGGCTACAAGGTCATGTTTGCTCTCCCGGTCGCTTAACTCTGCACTACATCCACCGTATTGAAATTAGTATTCGCGTACGCAGCAGATAGCGGGTGATTTCTTTGTTTTAGCTTCAGTTCGCCGAATAGAATGCAGAACGGCAATATCTGACCTGTTGGTCATTTTGCAGCCAAGCTAACTGTTGCTTGCTGCGGTGTTTACTGAATACCCTTTAATCTGAGTAATAATTGGATGAAGTGTGGCGTTATCAACAAGAACACCTTTATTGTACCAGTGGTGCAAGTCACAAGAAGCCTGATCGTTCAAAAGCCGCAGACATTGATTAATGAGCTGCGAGTGCTTCCGCGGATTGTCGCGTCAAGGAAGGAAGGAAGGAAGGAAAAAGTGGAGAAGGAAAGGTAGGGAGGTTAACCAGTTTAGCTTAACCGGTTTGCTACCCTACACATGGGAGAGGGATGGGGGAGATTAAAGATGGGGAAGGGGGAGAGGGAGAGAGAGCACATAGCACAGCACACACACATCGTCCATTGGAGTCCATCAATCTGGCATGGTACGTGACATCACTCTCACAGCCGCTTGTCCAATCCAGTCTCTTTCAAAAACCAAAGTAGTCCCTTTGTCGCCTTCACCTGCGATGTCTTCTGTCGGCGGCATGTGAAAATCGTGTTGAGGGACAATGGTCTGCTGTCAAGGTGCGCTAGAACAGATGCCAGGGACTGTCGCTGAACATTATATTCAGGACTGTCGCACAGAATATGTTCCAGCGTCTCCTCGCAAAGACAGGCATTACAGAGAGCGTTGTCGGCCATTCCAATGCGTCAACATGAACAAGAAAACTAATTACGCTGATTTTCCAACAACAAATATAGATCACATACGCACTCGAAAGAAAGCCTAATAGTATATTCAATAAGAACATTCCTTCTTTCAGCCGGATTAATCAATTAAAACAGTGTTTAGCTGGCAATAAGTACTGGCGGCGCGTCAACCAGTTAAGCCCCTTCAAAAAGTCTGCGAGAACATGCCTGAAGTTTGAAGCTGACTTTCGGAACTGATTTAATTGTAGCACTGTGTTTTCAGGGATGAAAAAATTCCTGAAACAATCAAAGCCTTATACCTTGTCACTGGAAAAATTAATAAAGACACGCTCTTATCAATTGCCGCTCTCAGCCCACGAAGTGCACCATCATTGGAATAACTGCTTGCCGCATTTCCAATGATCAGATGCATGCTAAATGCACGAAGGCTTCTCCGCGGATTCTGCAGAGAAGCAGCAAGACAAATATTACTTCTACAGCACATAACCTTGCAGAGCGTGAATGAGAGTGTGACTGAGCTCAAGAATGGATCGTTGTTGCGGTAGCCGTAGAAATGAGTCGGCTGTGCTAGATACTTAGATCCGTTGCCTTGTTTCTTCGAAACGTATTGTGACCGCCCTGTGTAAGTAAGGTATTAACGCGAAGCTTGCTTTGCGGACCCACCCGGACTCGCCTGTGGCTGTTTGGTATTGCAACTGCAATGCCGATTCGCTCATACTTAAAAAAAAAGGAACTACGTGTCCTATAGTTGAATTCAGCCTTAGTTTCCCAGTACAGCAGCCCAATGCTCTCACCATTAGGCCACAATGCCATGTATACTTCTATCGTGCCAATACCAACCTTTATACTCTTTGAGGGGTGACCGTGTGTTTTATGTAGCGTAATGCGGGTGTGCAAGAGCACATGTGCGCGCACCCTAACAGATGCGTGGAAGGCTGCGTTTGGACAGTGTGTTAAATGTATGCGAACAGTATCAGTAATAACTGATGCGGCAGCCGGTTGTCTTGCATATGCAATAGAGACTATATTACAGTAGACGCCACATGGTGCACCGGACGTGCAACCGAAACCTGGGGACGATATTTACAAGTGTATAGTCCGAGCGCACCTTAGCACTCATGCACTGTTTTACTCGCCGATAGATTGTCATGGCGGCTGCAGTGGGAAATCATCAGCACTCTTTGGGGGGAGCACCGACGTAGACGCCCACTTTTGTGGCCGTCAGCGCCGCACTGCCACCGGACCGAGACGTGGTAGCAGGAAGGGCGGACACCAGGCCGGCGGAACACAGGCCGCTGCTGTTAAATGGCCAGCCACTCACTCTTTGAAGGTCGCTGGGTGCTAGCACATCGAACAACCGGGTCTGTAGGCAGGTATTTCATAGGCCATCAGGTTCTGAGGTCGAAGAGCTGCATCAGGACGCTTTGACAGCAGACTGCGCGTAGGCAGGGTGAGTAGCAGACCAAGAGCGGGACATCGGCCACCAGATCCACATGGCAGCGGGACACCTGGTATTCGAAAGCTCTTACTCGAGTCGCCGGTCAGTGAGCTGCCATCTAAGTTGGGGTCGTTGCCTCAAAATATGGCTCTTCCCCGCAAGGGGGATTGCCACACTGGAGACTGTACCCAATTGTACCCAATTGTACCCAAAATTGTACCCAATAAAAGACGAGTTGACGTTGTTGTTAAATCCTTTCCTTGACGCTCGTTCTCTCGAGCCCACGCCATTCTTCCTCCTCGTGTCAAGGCCAGAAAATTCACATCATAACAGATAGCCTGTCACGTGAATGAGGTAGTTTGGGCGAGAGCCTTCGGTATGACCTTAGACTGAGATTCCAATAACACATAAAGCAACATACGTTTCGGCACTCTATGTATTTAAACAAACCTTCGCAATGTGTAGGTTCCAACAAAGTGCGTTTGATTTGCCGCAATCTTCATTTTTTTCCCATCGATGCAACAGGGATATTACATAATGACACCTTTGGCCAATGCATGTGTTGTCATGCACAAGTGAAACAAATGAATTTTAAGTAGGAACGAAGGATTGTGTTCGTTGCGCTGTTTTCGTCGAATTTGTGTCGTCCACGTATTTTAATCTGTGAAGGAAGAAGAGTCACGAAAAAATAGGAAACAGAAATGTTTTGATTGATCTTTTTTAATGTTTCGCCACCTTTGCGTTTTGTCAGATATGTTAAGAGGGGCGCCTTTTTGCATTTCTTTCCACAGTTGTTTCTAATTGGCTGTTGTCATACTTGGGGGCCGTAGCACTTTAAACAAATCGTGGAAAGGTGGTCTTATTCAGTAAATTAGCAACGGCCCATTTGACAAACTGACGCTCAAAGGTAGCTCCATATGAAATGTCATATAAGAAAGCTTATGCCACGGAAGAAAATATACAGCGGCACCAACTGTCTTCGGAGCACCACCAATTTGTAGATTTCTTTCCTGCTTTCATTTCCAAACAACAACAGATGTCACCGAAAAGAAGAAATGACAGAAAGATGTCAGCGTTTATTCTCCTTAAGCCCTTTCCTCAACACAAGATAGGCAGCCGATGTATACACTGGCTAAAATGTCTATCGTTGCCTGTTCTTTTTTATTCCCCTGCTCCTATCACAGGAAGCCGCAACAGAGAACGATTTCACCTGCGTGAAGATGATGGGTTTTCAGCAATATTTGCTTCCTTATGTCTCCCTTTCACTTGTAAGCGCGCAAAAAAACACACCCGCGCTGCAAAGTTCTCGCCACGTAACGAAACTGGAGCGAGAAACCTAGTATAGCATCACAGATATAGTTTATCCCTTCATGCAGCCTACAATAGCTTTCTCACTTAAGTTTTTTTTTTTTTTGTGTGTGCACGAGGCACTACCCCGTAAACGACTCATATAGACGTCCGCACGCCAAGTTTCATCCTAGACGTGAGCGCTCGTTTCTCCCCTGGTGGAACGATTTCACCTCCAATGGGTGTAGGTTTCCGCCGCCGCTTCCCTTCACGGTCGCGCCTGCGTTCGGTTCGCGCTGCACGCGAAACGTCTCTTGTTTGCGATGGCGCCGCTTCGGATGACCGGAAATTATTATTGTGTTGTTAACTGCCACGACACCAATGTAAATACTAAAGGGTTACTGTGTTTAGGGTGTAGTTGTCCAGTCGAGGTGTTCCCTCAGCTGGTGGAAGCGTCGGTTGGGATATAGACGCAGTGATGAGGGCGCAGGTTAGCTCCCATGGGCTGAATCCCCAGCTTGGAAGCTCAGCAATTCATGAGCCAGCCTTACATTTTCGTTTCTTCTGCGCCACCACACGACGCACTGTTTTACAGCAAAACTGTATATGGCTAGGGCATTTCCTTCGTCCGCGAACAACGCACGAACTCGCTCTTTGGTGCCGCTCGGCGCATGCGCGCGAACGCGCTCGTGCCACTGCTCACGTGTTCACCGTCGTCGTCTCTTTCCACTGCTGGCGCCGCTGCCGCTCATTGCGTAAGGGGGTATGAGCGATTCATTTGAAAGAGGAAACTATTGTCATCATCATGATCATAAGCAATAATCATCATCATCATCACAAAGGGCTCGACCATCGTATTCTTCCACAGCTGGCTCCGTTGCCACACATAATTCCAGCGTAGAATTTTTTTTAATGTAAAATGTTTTTATTTACGGTTGTATGAACCACTGCTTATGGGGGTATTAGCCGTTCATAGTCTCACGTGACGGACGCATTTAATGACAGAAGTTATACGAGAATGTGCGCATACCTATTGTCACGTTAAACACAGATCAGGACAATAAATATGTTTGTACCTTTGTTCAAAATTTTATGTCACATCTGTGTCGTGTGCTAAACAGCTTCGTTGGTTATCCACCTTCACAGAGTGGAATGGCTCATTATCTTTTGCTTTTGTTTTTTTTCCATCTCGTGGATCACATATTATTACAAAACGTGTAGTTCTTTATAGAGTCTATCCGTACTGAGTCAAGCTGCAAAAAAAAAAGAAAAAAATAAGTTACTTACTTCGAGCCCACGGTGGCTGCTTCGTACAAACTTTCGATTACCTGGAAAAAAGTGTATATTTTCTTTCCACATCACTGTTTTGATTTTCTCTTGCTTTTTCCTGTCCGTCTAATTTAGAATGTTTTCTTAACATTCGTTAAGCACCAAACAGTATTATGCAAATTAAATTGAATCCATTGCACTTTATTGCTGCAAGAATAGTCTCATTTCTATCCAAGTGCGCACTTGGAAAGGTAGCATGAACGTGGCCTGCAACGAATTCACGTGCTAGTTTCGTTGGTTACCTTTACATCTTTATGACGCATGCAATTTCTTTTTAATGGATCCGCAAATTTCCATGCCAAGCTGGAGCACTGTAACAGTAAGGACAATAGTAATAATACGCAAGTTACATTGTGGGTATCGCGTCCAATACCTGTTTTTGCTTATCCACGCACAGTCGTTAGAGTGTGCTGCAGAAAAAACTGAATGTTCACTAGGCATGGAGACGTTACGTCTAGTGCAACAAAGAAATACAGTACACAACTTTAATGATGTGCCCCATACTGGTGAATTAAACTTAGTACCAGAAGCCTGTTACAATAGGATCTGCACATAAATCGAGTCCTTTAGAGCGGTTCCTCACATTCGTACAAGGCGTCGCTACACAATCATTACACGTGGTGATTTACTGCTGCGGACATAAGCTATGCCCGTAACAGCTAGGACGCTGGTAAATATTGCATTAAAATTCACAGTAAACAGAAAAGGCGCATCTCAATGTGGTTATAGGTGTGACAAACAGCGTGCATGAACAACCAAATACGCACAAGAGGAACGAGGGCAAGCCACTCGCTCTCGTCTGCTGTTCATATGCACTGTGTAACGCAAGTGATCATACACAATAAAACAGGCTGCCAGCACATCTTTTTGAAAGGTGTTTGTTCACTCTTCCACCGTACAGTGTGCGTGCATCATGTGGCACGAGTAATGCAGCCATTGATGGATAGTGAAACAGTGTGGACCATGAACCAATAGAGACGCCTCTGAATTTCAGACCAGCACAGTGAGGGCTTCAACTCTAGCCGAACTTCATTATGGTGGCTCGAGGAGGTTTAGAATTGTGTTGATAAAGAAGACGACAAAGAAATCCTTCGGCACGGCTCAGCATAATCACCTTACTACAGTTTTTATTAAAAGTCATCGAAGTGGTCCACTAGCGACGTATGCTCTTGGCTCCTGTTTTAAAACAGTGCCATGTGTCTTATGCCTGCTGTCAATATTAGCGTCTTTTGATCAACGGTGGACTTCATCTGTTGAGGTATGGCGCGACGAAAAAATTGTGAATGATGGGAAAGTTTATTCATTGACATATCCCAGCAACCAAATATATGGGGTGTCCCGCATAACTTGAGCCGAGAATTAGTAAATGAAAGGCTCGTCGGAAGCGAATTTAGCCGAACGCATACTATCCGCAATAGCCTATAGTAACTCAGTTCAGTTCAGTTCAGTTTTATTACCTTAATGCCCCTTTCTGGTGGGCATTACATAAGGGGTGGGTTTTTTATGTATATAACGAACAAGCAAGGAAGGTTAATTAACATTTAGAATAATCACTAACACAATCTTGAAAAGTAGATGTTGAAGCAATGATGGCAATGTCCCGGGGAATGCCGTCCCAATCTGTAGCTGCTCGATAAAAGAACGAGGCGGAAAAAAGTAGTAGTACGCTATGACGGGCGGGCAACCTGGAATGGAGGACTGGTGTGGTGAGATATGCGCGTTGCAGCGGTTATAAAAGGTGGCTAATTTAGTGAAGAATGAAATATCTTATGACAAAGGGCGAGCCTGGCAACGCGGCGACGCAACGAAAAGGGCTGTAATTCGGATTTAGCTTGCAAAGATGAAATACTGATGTCATACGAGTATGAAGAGTGAATGAATCTAGCAGCGCGATTTTGAAGTGCTTCTAATGCATTTGTTTATTACGCTTGGCGCGGACTCCAGACAGCACATTAATATTCTACTTTTGGTCTGATGAGTGACTTATACGCCAGCAGTTTTAGATAGGGGGGGGGGGGGGGGGGGACAAGGCGGAGATGGCGCTTTAGAAAACCGAGCATTTTATTTTATGCTGGAATGATGTTACTAATTTGGGTACACCGTGATAAATCATAGGACAAGGTTACTCCTAGATATTTATAACATGGTACGAATTCCATTGGGGTGTCAACGATGGAACACTGGAAGCGATGCGGACTATGGCAACGAGAAAAGGACACAAGTTTGCATTTAGTAGGATTGAGGGACATTATCCAGTTGTCACACCAATTAATTACGCTGTTAATATTTTCCTGATGAGTAAGTTCATCATGAACGTTACTAATGGTGTGATAAATGAAACAGTCGTCGGCGAACATTTGAATACTGCAGGAAACATGCTCTGGTAAACCGCCAATGTATATTAATAAAAAAACTCAGGCAATGTTTTGTCTTCCCCTTAACTTACTAAATAATTAAGTTTATTTACCCATCTTTTTAATTATTGGCTGAGGACCCCAAGTATGGTACGCAGATTTTTAGAACACCTTCAGAAACCACCAATCGAGTTGTTTCAATTATGATACGTCTCACGTAGTCCTTTTTTCCGGGTTGCAAAGAAAGCCCGCGAAATATGGAAATGCCACGCGAGGGAGCGTTTGCACAGTGGTATTGTGCTGCTCTCATGCGTGCGTTCGGTGAACAAGGGGCGCTCTAACGTAAAATTATTCCAAACATTTCTATTCCAATTCTGCAATCAGCCCTCCGCAATTGGCCAAAAATGTTTTTGGACCACCCCCATTTGACTTGTCTGTCGCGCGACGTCACGAAAACCGCGATAGCTCCCCATCGGATATGACATGTACACACTGATTATGCATGATTTGAGCGAACAAAAGAAAAATAGTTATTTCTGATTTGACGCCTTCTCGCCGTTAGCCCTCGGCTATTCGTCAAAAGTTTTCGGGCTGCACCTACTTCATCTGCCTCTCAAAGACGTCACAAAACCGCAAGAACTCACCACGTCAAAGTGACGTGTATGCGTGAAAGATGGATTAATATGCCGAACAAAACTGAATTTTCTTCTGAATAGCCGCAGGCATCCCTGTTCCGAAAGGAATATAAGATGGCTGCCAACGATCGCTCAGGCACAGGCTACTCGCACCTGCCGAAGAGCACGGGTTTATTTGCGTGTAATAATGCTTTCTGCGTGGTCGTGTAACGTTTTCGAGCACTTTCGGCACGTTTACGACCGCGTTCTGCCAACTTTTCTTCGCTGAGGATCCGTTTTAGGGTCATTCTTAAGCTTCCGTTGCATGCCGCCGCGATTTTCGACCAGCCATCGCAAGCTAAGTAAGGGAAAGCGGACCAGTCGCAGACGCCGGCACCACCCTCTTCATCCGGTTATCGATTTTCAGCGCAGTGGCTCGGCCCCATCGAGTCCCTCTCCACTTGAGCGGGCTCCTCGCCTCTTGTGAGCCAATTAGATAAGACAAGCCGCTCAGTGTAGGCAATGTTATCCGTTTTTCAAGCAAACAAAAATGATCTCCTGTAAACGAGGAGAGCGTTTGATTGGCCTGTTCTGACAACCCTGCGGGTGAGCGCCCGATGCTTGCGAGGGTGGTTACGCAAATTTGACGTCAGGAGATTGGAATAAAAACATATTGGAATAGTTTTACGTTATAGGCCCCAAGGTCGACTGCGTTGTGACTGGCGACGAGGAAGCGGCAGGGCGTTTCTTATCTCATCGGCAGGGCTCGGCCACCAGCATGCATTTTCACCGTCATCCGACGGGAGCCTACCTTGTTCACCGAACGCACGCTTGAGGGCAGCAGGATAACACTTCGCAAACGCTCCTTCACGGGGGTTTTTGTCATATTTCACGGGCTTTCTTTGGAACCCCGAAAAAAGGACTACGTGACACGTATCGCAATTTCAACAACTCGATCGGCGGTTTCTGAAGGTGCTCTAGAAATCTGCGTATAATATTTGGGGTCCTCAAGCAATAATCAGAAAGTTGGGTAACTAAACTTAGTTAATTAGTGAGCTATGGGGAAAATAAAATGTCTGAGTTACTATAGGCTATTGCGAATAGCATGCGTTTGGTTCAATTCACTGCCGACGCGCCTTTCATTCTTAAATTCTTGGCTCAAATTATGTGGGACACCCCGTATATGAGTTGAGCGTATAGCACGCTTCCAAAAATTTTATTTCTATGCTAAATATATTGTAACGCCAACGCATCGATTGTACACGTTCGAAGAGCCGCCATAATAGTTCTACAGATTTCTCCCTCGAATTTTCTCTACTGAATCGTGAATTGGAAAATCATGTCCACCAGGCGAGCAACGCGAAGAATGGCGAGTTAATGATCGAGCTTAGGTCATTTCCATTCCTCTGTTCCTGATTGCCAGCAATGGCCTGGTTTCATTTTGGATAGGCTACATTTGTGAGGGGAGCGCACTCTAGACACTGTTGCTTACCTATTTGCTACACAAGGAAGAAGTTGCAGGGCTATTTGCAGAGTCGTGCGTATACTCATTCTTTGTATGTTATGTTCACTTTGGCTAATGCAAGCCTGTTGAGTCGCTAACGAACACAATGACCGAGCTGCGGCTTCCACTCTTGCATAACAAGCACATAACAAACTGGCGACCGCTGACACAGTAGATGACCGGAGGGAGGGTTGACTGAAAGTATGTCTACTTCTCGTAAACTGGAATCGCACTCGCAAACTAGGCATATGCAGCCCCTGCGACTGCGCGTGCTTGGGCGGGCGAACGAAATTTACTTCGGGCAACGCTCATTTCACTATGCATTCACAGCAACGAAGTTTGGCGACAAAAGACCACTCCTCAAAAGCCCGAGCCCACACAGTCCTATCAAACTGATGCAACAACAGTTTCTGGCATCGATGTTGCTAGGAGCTGTACTCGAGTGAACGAAGCATGCTACAGGACCAACCTGCTACGATTTCTCGAACTGCTGGCAGCAGTTGTATTTGGCTCAGTATACGTTTCTTCAAAAGTTTGATTTAAAATCTGCCCTTGACCGGTCGAAGCCTTCCGCCGGGGTGGGCCGCTGCCTTGCACAGCCCCAGCCTCGGCGACCAACTCTGGGCCGTCCAGCAGGCCCGCGAGGCGGCGGCGAGGCAACACCTCGACGTCCCCACGTGGGAGACCTAAGGCCCCGTCGGCGAAAGCTCTGCAGGACTCTAAATAAAGTTGTTACCAACCAATCGGTCGTCTAAAATGAGGTTAATGGGCAAACACCATGTGCGAACTGTGGCATGGATGTATTGATGAATGCGTTAGAACCAGCGTGCGCTCTAGGACAGAAACGTAGGTGTTTCTTATCGACAATTTAGGCTGCTCCCTTTTACGTTGCGTGAAAAATATGCAGTTGGTATTGTGGTTGCTGATGCTTTCTGATTAGCTCACTGATTTTTAATGAATGAATAAATCACTAGAATCATGCGACATTTCATCTTTCACTAAAATCTTTTCGGCTTCCCTGGAAAACAACTTAAATTGCTAGGTGAACTCTAGCTTCTCTGCAGCTAGTCGATAACATTATTTCGTTAATGTCACCGCAGCTGGAGTACGACGCGAAATTGATACAGCGACCCATGGTTCTTTCATGTATTTCTCACTTAACTTGCACCCGCTGACATCAATGTGATAGCTTTCAGCAACAGTAAAATCACATAAACAGTGATGCTGCTCCTTGACTCTTATTGACCGTGTTCGTAATATCTATATATATATATATATATAGTGTGAGCGCTTGCAGCGCACCTCATCGTTTTCATCTGTGTGTACGCATCATCATCCCCGGTCTTCTTCTCTTCTTCTTTGTGGGTGCTGTCTGTGAATTCGCCTAATAAAAGCGTTCGGTCTCGTTCCGTCCTTTTAAGTGGTGGAGGTACTCCTCGATCCCAGCGCAGTACCAGCGTGCCGTTCTGCCTGGAGCTGCGCTCAGGCCACTGGGTGCGCCCGCCTGCAAGCGAAAGGCTGGACTCCAGCGGCTGTGCTTCTACTAACCCTACGCCTCCGGCAGCCCCAAGCACGCCACTTTTGACTGTCAGCAGCTGTCAGCGTGATCCCAAAGTCTTAGCAGGACTGCGTGGTGATGACATTGAGGACTCAATCAACAACTGCAAAAGTGTCAGCAACTATAACAATTGGAACAAGAATCAAAAGCTAGGAAACGTCGCATTCTATATATACCTCACCCACGTTGCGAAAACATGGTTGTACAACCACAAACAGGAAATCGCCAATTAGGCTGCATTTACGCAGACAACCTGACAGACCTTTCTCACTACTGCTGGCCGATTTGATACCACCAAAAGAAGATCGCCGACCGCTTCCAACACGACGGCGAGCCATGCACGTGGCTGCATCTGCGCTTGCTTCCGTGGATTTAGTCCAAAGTGGCGTGTCGTGTCTTCTTTCGCCTTTGTGTTAACGTGAACTAAGAAGCAGTGGCAGCTCAATTTGTGCTGCTGATAGCGTCGCTGAGGCGGACAATTAACCGGCATTGACTGGAGGCTCACACCACCTGCAGCAACAACATACCTGCCACTGTTACTAGTCACATTATGGTATTGCATGACACTACTCTTTATAGGTGATAGACGGATTACTTAAAGGGAAGCTGAAAGCTTTTCCAGAAAAAAATGTGTGAAGAGCAGTACGCCGTGGTTTTCAACCCTCTGAATTCGAATATCACATCGAAACTGAGCGAACTAAAGCGCAAACATATTTTATTTCGACGAAAAGTGCAGCAGCAGACACGCCCAGCTCGCGCGCCTCGTTTCCGCCTGTGATTGGTCGGGCGCCTCATGACGTGAACAATGGTGTTCGTCCGGACCGACTGCTGCCGCTACAAACGAAGCACGGTGCAAGGTAGTTTGGTGCTGTTTTGGTGACACGGTCATGGAAAATTTCGAGAGCTTGCGTTTCTCTGAGGAGTTCGGCGTTAAGTCCAAACTCCACGAGAGCGATCTTGCGCGCGACGGTGACGGCCGGCGGCTTCGAGCGACAAAACTGGCCGTCGCTTGAACAGATCGCTCGGTGTTGTCGCTCGATCGTTCGTTTCTAGAAATCTAGAAGTCGTCGCTCGTCGCCCGGAAGTGCTATGAGCAACTAGCCAATAATGCGAAGCCGGAACTGGATGTACATAATTCAAATACTACTGTTTGTCGCACGGAACGAGCAAACTATTGAATTTTACACGTGCAAGAATAAGAACCTAGTGCACGACCTTCTGGAATATTGTATGCTCCTTTTTCAGTAAAATCCATCAACTTAAATTGATAAGGCATGCGTCACGCTAGTTCCGGCGCGTATATTGCTGCCCTCATACCGGGAAGTCGTCGCTCAATGCCGTCGCTCGCGTGGAGTTCGGCTTGCAGGCGACGAGTGAATGCAACAGCCATCGCCTCGCTTGTCGTGCTGTCGCTGTCGCGTGCAAGATCACTTGTAAGGGGTTTATACTTTACTTCCTACATGTACAAGCCGATTGCGAAGAGCCGGCCTCTCCAAGAAGCAAGAAATGCTGGTGCAAGCATTGCTTTCCACGCGAACGAAGGCGAAGTGTTAGCATCTCCTTGTGTTGGAAATGTTCTTTGGCGAGTATGTTTTCTGCTAAGCTGCATTCAGCGTTCCAGTGAGTACGTTTCCGGGCAAACAACTGTAGTGTTATGTTACTGCGTGCCTCCTCGTAGAACGTAAGCGGTGATGCGATCTTCGGCATTTGTGCGCTGCCCCAAAGCTGTCGGCAATCTACACAGACGGTTTAAACGCGGGAAAAGTTTACGGGCTATTGTAGCGCGCGTAGTACAGAACCTTCATCAGCGCGCCATCCGCACGCTACTCTTAACCGGCGAATTCCGTCGGCTACGTCAGATGGTCGGTTTCCCTATGTGTGCGAGAGAAGGGGGAGCGCAGCGCCCTGGCGTGAGCAGGCTTTCTAACACATGCAAACTTTATGCTTGCACAGCGTTATGGAAGTTGCAAGCAGGCTGTTTCACAACACACGTGCGAATAGAAAATTCGCGGCGCTTGGCGATGAAACCTGCGTCAGGGGTGGGAGATAAACATGCACCTTCCGTTCAGCGAGCTAACACGAATGAGAAACCAAAGCATGGATTATTGATTAACTCCGGTAGTAATCGTCACGGAAGTGGTTAGAGCACAACACTGTGGTTCTTGAGCGCTTGAAGTTTCGCTTCACAGCAGCCTCCCACTTAGCTGAAAGCTTCTTGTCTTGCAGGAACTAATGGAACATCGGAACATCGTCGCGGCCGCTGGTGTTCGTGCAAGCGTAGGCTGCACAGAATGCCGGCATGATCGGCCTACAAGTTCAATTGATGCTGCGCACGTCAACTACCACTCCTATATACACACAAACAAAGGAATGTAGGGTCGAGTGAAGTAGATTAGGACGGCACGCACGCAGAAATAAGCCCGGTCAGGCACGGTCGCGGAGACTGCGAAGGAACGGAACACCAGTGCTGACGTCACTACGCCGCGGTTTCCGGTCTCCGCTCGCATCGTCAGCGTCAGCAGCAGCGCGTGGCGTTCGACGGGGGGCGGAGCTACAGCGCAATTTTAACCGACGATTGCGTCGCTCCTAAGTGAAAAATCTCCCCCCCAAAATTTTACCTGCATGATTTATAAGGTTCCAGCACCCGTATATGAGCCTCTTACTGAATTCGACAGACTCTTCAGCTTCCCTTTAATACTACTGCTCTAATATTCATTGAATGCCTCTATTTCAGCCTTAACTGTGGTTCAGATGAAGGTTTGAAGTTTTTAACTGATAATCATTCAGATCATGTTGCATTTGTTTCCTCACTCCGCTTAACGAACAACAACAAAAAATATTGGTAAGCTTTTGTCGCCTTTTGCCGTAGTGCTCCAAACTTCCACTTGGAAGCATAGGATGCCTCTTAGAATTTGCAGTTGCTATTTCATGGCCTTCTTCGTGTAGTGACACATTACCGAGCAGTGTGCACTTTATCTTCATTGCAACATTACAGAAGTATTATCTCTGGAGTTATATTTGTTCTTTCTCCTTGACTTTACGTTGACCTCCAACGGAAACCGGCGTTGTTGCGCAATTTGGTAGATGCAGAGCCGCCTTCTTGCAAGAAATATACGTCGCGCAACATTTACTTTGCGACGCGGCAAGTATTCTTACAGCATGCGAGACTAAGAAGAGGGTTCCTTGTACATTGAACTATCACTTGGGTGAACTTCAAAGGACCGAAGGAAATAGTTCACTTAATTGAAAGTTCACTAAGCTGAATATTCACTAGACCAGCATAAGACATGGCATACACAGTCAAAAGTTTGAAAGTGCAATTCTTGGAGCAAAAGACATGAGATCCATAGTGTTAGAAACGTGTGAAATGGAATTTGCACATATCAACAAGTACAAGGTTCATAACAGTTATAATGCTACCTTTCTGACTTAGAAAAAGGATCTGTAATCTTCTTCTGCACTTGTACTTTTAAAGCACAGGAAGTAACAAAACTGTCCGAAGAGTCAATGTTTTTGTACACTTCTTCTGGCACAGCTTGCTGTTGAGACACAAAGTCTCTCAACTTTCCAATGTACCCTACAAACTCAGCTAGAGTTATAGACCGTTTCATCGGGCGAGGAGGATAGAGCGCGCGGAGAGCCTTTCCTCCTCTCTGGCTTGGGCGATCCGGCGCGGCGCTGCTTGAAAGTATTGCTGTCGCGTGCTGCGGAACAATTTCGGAATGCTTTAGATCGTACTTTGTGAAATTTACGCCATGTCCGTTCATATAAGGTCGTCAGGGAAGCCTTTCAGTGCATCGGTAACTACAGTAGGCGGAAATATCTTTTGCGGGTGCAAAAATGTGACGCGTTTTATCAGCCGCGGTGTACGCACATTTTCAGTCGCAGTGTGTGTATGTGTTGTGAACTATTTTGCTTATAGAGTGTTTTAGTTGAGTGTCTTTACGGTACGCTCCGCTCCCAGTGGCCCCGCTAAGCCACAGCGGAGCGGCGGGTGATTTTCACGTTTTAGTTATACGTTTAGCGTAGCGGAGCGGACCTTTTGTAGTTGCAGCGCCCCCTGGCTAAATTCAGGGTAATGAAAGAAAATAAAAACACTTTATGATCACTCTTATACCGTAAAACGTATATATGTATATATATAACTTATTTCTCCGTGAAGTATCTAGACATGCGCTAGTAATGCGTTACCGGTCCATTTTATCCAATGGAAAATAAAGCGCCGTCTTGGGGAACGCCACGTGTTAGCCAGCGCGCTTGCTTTCTGCATCCAATCCAATCCGTTCTGACGCCAACGCTAGCCAAAGTGCTGCGCGGCACGCTCCGCTCAGGCAGCTTCTAAGCGGACCGTGTTCCTCGCTCCGCTAGCCCGCTTACGGCTAAGCGGATGGCGCATGCGCATTCGCGCTTCCGCTCCGCTTAGCTGCTTAGCGGAGCGTAAAAACGCTCAACTAAAACACTCTTATATCGGTTTTAATTCAACAAGAAAACCGGTGTCTCTGTATTAGCAGCATGAAATCGTAAATGTGCTCAGTATCGAATCGCTTGGCGTAGGGAGTAAAACATAAAGCATAAGAGCGCATGCTCGTGCACTGCCAACCTAAGGCAACCACGGAACATCAAAGCAAAAGCGCTATCAAATATTTGTGATGCACCGGCATCGTTCTCGCACATTTGAAGTCTAGTAGTCTTCAAATTACCATATGTCTACGCTAGCCTTCCTGCATGAGGCCGATGGCGCTGCTCAACACAGAGATCACTGCGGTTGGTGAACCAGCACGATACATATGTAAGCTGTCCGCTTCGGCATTGCCTTTTTGGCCTGCATACAGCTATAACATATGAGAGGTATCGCATAAAAAGAATGCGATGCCTATTTTTGAGGACAAAATTTCCGTAATACGTGTGAGTTCGTCGTAGAGAACGGAACGAACACAACCGAAAAAAAATTCCGTTATCACCGTCTTTCTCGAAAAAGCAAGAGAACACCGGCTAACGCCGCAATAGGACCTCGCATAGTCACGCCGCACAACGTTTATAAAGTTTTAAATATATAAACGCTGATGCCGTATGATTGGACCATGCGGTATATAGAACAAAGATATATATGTAATCCAGCACCTACCACTGCTTAGGACGCTCGCGCAGTTCGTAAACAGTCCATTTGCTGGACAAGCTTAATTCAGACTGTAAGGTATGCTGCTATTACTTGCCAAAACTATTTTATTCAGGGGCGGAAACCTCATCCATCGAACCAAGTAGCCACGCAATGTAACCTGCAGCGAACAGTTTGAACGCTTGTCAAAGTATAACATCACAGCTCCTATCGTAGCAGAACCCACGCTGTTACGATCGTCGCGTATGTTTAATGGCTCCTAAACCGCAGCTTATAAATAGAGGATGATACTGCAATAAGGTCACATTAATGATTGGAACATTCAGAAATACACAATTGATTTCCGTAGGCTCAAGTATGCGCGCATACCTCCTCAACGTCCACCTCAACGCCAGCAGAAATTCCGGCCATGACGCCTTAAACCACTTCAGCACGTCTCACAGAACCGTTTACCACCTAGAATACGCGCGTCATACTAAACAAACCGCACGACCGCGAAAACAAGCGCCAGAACCTACCGTCGAGCGCATACCTGCCATGCAAAAGACCGCTTTCACCCAAGCCAGTATGGCGCTGCTCATAGGCGGCGCCACTGCGTTCACAATATGGCGGCGCCTACGAAAAAACGGTTTATAGGCATTGAAACTGGCTTGGCAGTTGCCTCTTCTTCGTCTTTACTTCGTCTTCTTCGAAAGAAAGAGACGACGACCATGCCACGACTAGCCGGTCGGAAAAAAAGACACATGACGTGATTTTTGTGGTGTGACAGATCGCCGCTTTGCTCTGGCGGCGTTGTAAGCACCAGTGATGTTACTTTGTTCATGGCCTCCCAGATTACATGCTTGCTCGTTTTGTGCGGGCGATCTCGGAGGCCATGCCTCGTTGCCGTTCATTTTCCGCGCCGCCGCTTTGCCCCAGGGGCGCTGTAGCGCCAGCGACGTTACATTGCCGCTGGAGCGGCGGCTTGATGAGGGCGGGCATCTGTTCTGATCGTAAAAATAAGCCTTGTTCCTCTGAGCGAGTTCGTTAAACTGAAATATTGACTGTTCCGAAATTCGTTTAAGTGAAACATTTTTGCATAGAATCTATAAGAAAACTGCCGGGGATTTTTAAAAAGTTCGTTATTCTGAAATATTCGATAAACGGACGTTCGTACAACTGAGAGTTTACTGTATAGAGAACCCGCAGATATTCCTAGAACAAGAAAGTGTACAGGTAGGTAATCTTTATTTCTTGTCCTCATTCCAGGGTCAAAATCACGAGCGACACTTTTGTAAGAATTATATTTCTCTCCGACCTACAGACCTGTTTACTTTAGAGATAGAACGTAGCTCCTCCGAACTAATTATTTGTCTTCTGCAACAATGGTCTGAAATTCGCTCACAGTAGCGACGCGTATTGTTGCTGGATATACCTGAGAAGGTGCACTTTCCAATTTACTCAAGACATCCCGGAATACTAATTACCAATTAGAATTTCTTCTTTAGCGAGCAATATAAGTTGCGCAATTCACTGTCCTTGGTAAACAACGCCCTGAACATTTCGGGAACCTTTATTTTTGCCGTTTTCAGCACGAACCCGCATGTTCATGCCTGCATTGCTATATCCATCACGGCTGGAAATCAGAGTTGCCGGCGCACCAAATTTTGGTAAAATTTCGTTTGGAACTGTACAAACAAAATATTTGTACTTTCATTCACGGTACTTAGTTCGTGCATAGGTGGCAAGTCAGGGGTTCTTCAATCGCTCTCTGACCTTTAAGTCGATTGCACCACGTTAAAAAATCCTGGAGCGTACTACGACGTTACATATTCCATGAATGAGAATTGTGCACTTCAATTTTGTGAGGCGTGAAATCAATGTCACTTGAAGTTGTCAAAGGAAGTCACGTAGACCAAAAAAAAGGCTAACAAAAAACAAAAAAAGATCAAAGAAGAAATAGCGAGGGATCACGAATAGCCTGATTAAATATATGCATTTTATTTGTTAACTTGCTGTGAACAATTTTCCCCACGCACTCTTCGAATATTTGCCTAGAGACACGTATCCACATTAAAAGTTTGCATATTTCTGAGTATAAGAAATATAAGAAGAAAGAAATACGTCCACAGCAAATTTAATGCATCGGCAGCAAGCGAATATCCGTTAGTTCTGGCTTGCCGTGGCTTGCCTCCACAGAAAGTAGTCGTGAGGGAAAACTTAAAACTTTACCTATTTCTGAGTATAAGAAATACACGAAAAAAAAAAAAAAATACGTCCACAGCAAATTTAATGCATCGGCAGCAAGCGAATATCCGTTAGTTCTGGCTTGCCGTAGCATGCCTCCACAGAAAGTAGTACCGGGGGAAAACTTGCTAAATTTAGAGGGTCGCGTGAACCTGTCAATATAATTAAAATGAAATCGGCAGCGAACAACTTGGGTTAAGTTAGAGTATTCCTAGGAATTCACAAGCGCGCACGCAATAGTGATGCTAATTATGCGCCGCTAGAAACCGAAATACAGAACTCTTTTCTCGACTGAGCAAGCGTAAAGGCACTACATTAAAAGCGTCAACGGAGGAGGCAAGACGTCGCAGAATTTCAGCGAGGAATCGTAAACATGCGGTTCCAACTTCGTGCTGCTCACATCGCAGTCGTCGTCATTGATTTTAACCCCGCACAAAAGATAAAAACACAACGCTGGCGTGAAAGGGAGACGAAAAGAAACAGCCGCAGAAAACGACGCCGGAGTTGTTCCGGGACTGGAGGTGGAAGAAGTAAGAAAATGACAAAGTGAATTACTAGGGGACCCTGGAGGAAGCCCATCTTCGCGTGCTCCTCGGCTGGAATTCGGAAGTGCCAAGCGCTCTTTGATCGTTCCTTTTCGGTCACGCGTGCCTTTACACTTCTGAGTTCGCTGTGCATGTGTTCGTGTTCCAGTCACTTATTTTTCACCCTGTTCCAGCCACATTTCCTTGCACATTTCTAGCTGAGTGGATGTTGTGTGCTCCAATACATGTAAAGGAACTTCGCATATCTAAGGATTTGTGTGAAATGTATGTTCTAAAAAATAGGCCAGAAGGTCTCCTTCATGAGTTCAGTGTCCCTTGGCTGGCTGGTTTTCGGTTTCCCTTCTCCTTGAGGAAATGATTTACGAAGAACGGGGTACGGAAGTTCATAGTGGAATCAAATTATTCAGGAAACCAGAAAAATAAAGTCATGTTCTTTCGAATATATCTTTAAATATAATGACACTTTCATTCTTAGGCGAGGGGTTAATATAACTCCGATCGTACCGGTAGTAGTCTTCATCGATCCTTTCGGGAACGCATTCCTTGTATTCTGTTTCAGATCGTCGCGAAGAAACTGAACCTTTCTCACTTATTACTCCAGCATAAAAACTGCCTCGGCAAGCAGTAGCAAAGGGTCATAAACGAACTCGGAGCCGGCAGTGCTTTCTCGCATAAGCATAAGCATAAGCATCTAGCAGTCTTGAAAGTGGAACTAGCGACCGCCCACCCTCCTGGCGTAGTGTATTTCGCGGGGCGCTGCGTAGCAGGAGCGCGTGGGGATCAAATCCCGGCTGCTGCGACGGTATCTTGATGAGCGCGAAATGCAAAAGCTCCCGTGTACCGTACATTGGGTCCGCCAGGTGGTCAACTTCATCGCGGATTCCCCCACTACGGCGTGCCTCATAATCATATCCTTGTTCTAGCTCGTACAACCCCGGAATTCATTTTGACTGCCGGCCCGAATGGATCCGTGCTGCACACTTGATAAAAAGAACAAAGCAAGCTGACTTACACTAGTACAAAATATTGTGCGCCTGAATGCGCGTAGGCTTGCGCTATAGCGAAGCATAGGCGAAATGCTTCTCTTTTGAAGCAGCCATTAACCGCGCTTTACGGGAGTACGCTCGTGTCAGGAGGAAGGGGTAGTGTCTTCCAGGGCCATAGGTTAGTGTTTTATAACCATGTACTAAAAGGGGACATAAGAGCACCGAGGAAATTGGCACCAAACTAAGATCTATCTGGACCTGGCAGAGATTATCGCGGCTCTTTTTAGACCCTCTGTCCTTTCGCTATATAGGCATCAACCTTTTCTTCCGACAACGGTGTTGTAAGAATAGTGGGGTAAAAGGCATGATGAAGCTAGTGGTGTCGAATAGCACTCGGTAAAAGCCCAAACTCCAGGGTTACATTTTTCACGTAAGATGTAACTTCGTGTTCTATATATATATATATATATATATATATATATATATATATATATATAACAAAACGTAGAAATATAAGCGACCATCGACTTGGAAAACAAACCACTCATGGCACAACCTACCTCACGATGACTGTCGACGGTAATGCCATTAGCATTCAAGCAATGTAGTGTCACATCATATTACTGCACTCATACATCTTTATTACCTCTAATGGTCGCTGCTTCGTCTATATAAGATATAATCTTTCTTCGTCATCTCATATTGCTGTGGCCCTCGCGTGCCAATGTTACCAATTATCATTACGGCATTACGACGACTATATGACGACGACGCTGTGCCGACGATAGAATGACGAAGACGGAAGGATATCAACAGAACGACAAATGTGGTATGGGACGCCGGCATAACAACAACGAGGTGACGATTCTGAAATTGTGACGATTGTATAAGGGGAACAGCGTGACGGCGCCATCGTGAAGGCAATTGAATGACGAGGATTGCATGACGACAATAGCGAGACGACAACAATACCGCCGCGCGCTAGTAACGCTGGAAGCCGCGGACGAATAAGTGCGTGGTTGGTGCTGCGGAAACGAACAGTAAACGACTGTTTGCTTGGAACTGGCTGCTTGCCTTTTCATCTCGCGACAATAGGATAGCAACCGGATGACAAAGGTGGATAGACGAGACGATGGCACAACCAAGACGGAATGATGATGGCAATGCGAACACAGGTAGCATAATGATGACGACGACATGACAACGGTGAAAAAGTTGAGTCACTTTAGCACAGTTGGCGTGTGAACAGCACTGCGACGCGGCTTACTAATCCACACTGCTTTTTCTTCCAGGTTATACGGCATGGGTTCACTTCCGCGCCGTACCGCTGTCTTCACGTACCAGTGATACCTACGAGTTACCCTGTGAATACAATGATGGAAGAGGATCCGCTTGGCCACGCAACAGACACATTTTCATAGATGGCTTGATGTTTAAATGAACGACGCTGTTCAGAAGCTGTTCGTTGTCCGCGATCTGTTCTCCAGAAAACTGACAAAAGTTTCGCGGATCGAGATACTCAGAAAAATATTTCCAGCATTGATTTTTCAACACATTAATGCCTCATTGAGTTTTCTTTTGAATGCATCTGGCCTCTTTAAGGTCGTAAAGTAATTGAGTCCGACTATATCGTCGTTCCGCTCGGCGGTGGCTTGCGCAGAGGCGCTGTATTTCCACATCCTAATTCGCGTATTTCTTCAATGGCAGAAATTAACGGATAGCATCCCCCATGGCCTTGGCGATATGAATCCAGTGCGGACGAAAAGCTTTTAATGCAATGCATGCATCACCCATAAGTTATTTTAACGAGAACCAATCTTTTGTTTGTTCAAGATTTGATGAAGCCGGTTTTGCTAGCCCCATTATCTTCAAGTAGGTAGGAATGCGATCGATTTTGTGGGTTTCTATAGCTTCGAACAAGCGGACGCTGCCAGTGAGAGATCGTGAGCGAAAGCCTGCCAAAATAACTGCGGTACGTCCGGCCGCGCAAGAAACATGGGGCTGCCATCCTTTAGACAGCCGAGCTTATGGTGGCAGTCGAAGGAAACCAGATTTATTTTGTTAGAATTTACCTTAATGCTTCCTCAAAGATAATAATGTGCGTTAAGGCTCCCAACGGCAATACATCGTCCATCAGTCGGATTTAAAATGTGACTCAGTCTGTTTATCAAAATGACTTGATGGTACTGAGACGGGTAATCGCCCAAAGTGTAAACGCAAGATTCGCTTTACGACGGTTACAGAGGCACACTGATTACTGTCATGAGGCCGCACTGGATGAACGACATAAGTTAGTTCTAACCGTGTGTAAATGGTAACCTTAATAATGTCATTACAAGTCGATGACACATAAGTTTCATAGACTGATAGTCGGACGTGTTCCTGCAGGTATGGTTCGCAGACAACAAAAATTGATTGACGAAGATAGGGAATATGGTATTGCAGTGCACAAGCATTATGAACGGACATTGCAAAATGAACACATGGACACTTCCTTGATTTGTCTGAAGAACTGCTGAGGCGGAAGGACCATTGTGTTTGCTATTAGAGGCACGCGAGAACCGGATCCAGGCCGTCCAGCAATTGAAGTGCGCCCCGAGCAGATGGCGTCTTCGTGTCATTTACTAACACACGAAGGACTTTCATTACACACTTGATGATCTCGATTGCTACCTGGTCTTGGCCTTGCACGATATATATACCCCTATTGGTGCGGTGCAGGCCACCGTGGGTCTTTGTTCTGGTGGAGGACTTAATGGTGGAAGTTTAGGCCAGACGTTTGCAGCAGACGTATTCACTGCGTCACCAGACACCGCGTTGGAGTGCGGGTGACCGGCTTAGGAAGACCAGTAGCCGGAAGTAGCATCTTTCTTATGACGGTACTAGTATATTTAGTAGACGAAGATTGTTCGCAGTGGGCTCGACGCCGTCGCACTTTGGCGGCGGCTTCTTTGTGCGTTGAGTTGTTTCTCACCATTTGTTTGAGGACTGTATTGTGTCTAGGGCAGTATTTCGACGATGCTTTAAAGGGACCAGAGTAATTGGGACACCTTAACTTAGTCGCACGGCCAACACTACAGCTTTGCTACTCAGAGCATTCTGGACACACGGTCAAATTTTTGCATATACCGCTGACATGTCCAATCTTCAAATAATTGCGGCACTGAAGATGTCTCGGGACGAAAGGTCGCATTGGATAACGAAAAAGTCCAACTTTCGCGTGTGACGACAGGCTTCCTCCCTTGAAGGTTATCTTCACGCAACGTGATTCTCCTAGATGATGGACTTAAATAATAATTTTGTCTTCAGTGGCGGGTTTAACCAAAGTAGGCACGTTCTTTTCGTGGATTGACTCACCGAAATAATAAATCACACCTGATGAAGTAGCGCTGCGCTGTGGTATTATGCTGTGGACATTTATTGTGTCCAGCACTGTGACTGTGCTCAAGATATTCCGTGCTGCGCTGTTCTCGACAACGACTGCGAGAATATTCTGACGGGTGATAATTCTCACATCCGTAATCTCACTTTGAACAAGAGTCTTTAATGAGAAAATATGGCTTGCCTGTTTAGCCGATTCAGGTCGTCGGTTGGCGTCTCGGGCAAGAAGAAGATGGTATGCGCCGTGTAAGTGTTCTTTGTCATCTTCGTCGTCCTTGTTGAAGACGCGAAAGCAGTGACGATGCGAGCCTTTCCTTTTTACCTTACAACTGTCAAGTAGTCACCGTCACCGTCATCCGACATATGTTCTTCTGAAGCATAGTAGTACAGCAGGATGCCCTCGCTGCATGTATCTCATGAGGCGTATGCGCTTCATGGGAGCGCCTGACGCTGTGACGTCTGCCCCATCCGCACACTTAGCTGGCTACATCCATCGTCAAATGTTTTGGGAGCGGCGCCTCCCGAAAGAAAGCAACAATAGTGTTATAATGATAAGGCTAGATACCGTGGTTCTCCACAAGAACAACTTCGTCGTGTTTCCGTACCGTACACTATATCAGCAATGTATCTATGAGGCCATCGTGTCGCAACCGCTGTCTTCGTTAGCATACCGAACAATGGTAACATCGTTGTTGGTGAACCAGTAATTGCTATGTTGTGTGACATTTGGTTGTTTTATTTCACTGTTGCTCTCCAGCTGAATTCCTTTTTTTTTCCAGATTCTTTGCTCTGTGATCCACGAGCACATCTTCAAGTAGAGAATTTTAGAAATGACGTCACCAGTGCACAGAGTAAGGTGTGGAGTTTCGATGACTACGAATAAAAAAGAAACAGAACATTACCAAATAGCGTATAGTATATATATCCCAGAAAATACACCTTTACAAAAAAAGAATACGTTTGATATCAAAGTACAAGTCTGATTCAGTTGCTTTATTAAGTTTGCACGCTAATCTAATTCTGTTGCATGAATCAGCAAAAAAGAAATGCTGTAATGCACCTCTCTAGAGGACAGGGAAGTGTCTCATCTGTGCTGGTTTTTTTTATCATGTGCTTTTCTGTTCGGCAACGCTTTTAATTCTAGGATGTTAGTGTTTGCCATGTCGTGCTCGTTTGTTTATATAGGTACGTCTTCCCATGCTGCTTCCAATCCCGGGCTTACATGAGCACTTATCTGTCATTACATTTGTCCCGTGATTACCGAGCCTCGTGTGCTATGCCTAAATGTTGAGCAGCCAAGAAAAGTCAGCATTCTTGAGGAGGCAGGAAATGTCTCCCGCTTGCACGCATTCCTCTGTTTGCTCTCAGCTTCATCCTGAGAACACAAGACACATCACAACACACGAGGTTACGCTTACTCCTTCCACTTTGATTTCTGTTGATGTCATTTCAGAAGCATGTTTTTTTTTTTTTTTTTGGCGCCTTGACCCAGAAGCCGTTTTCGGAAAATTGCTAAACGAGATTGAGCTGAAGAAGACGAGCAAAAAAGAAAACGTGAGCGTTTATTCGTGGTGTTTGTTTTTCGGTGCAGTCCCCAAGGTTCCTAAGAACGCATTCCTTCCTGGGGACAACATGCTCGAACGAAAAGGTTACATTATGAGTGAACATATGCTTCCACCCTTTCCATACATATCATCGTGCACAGGGTAAAATGTCATGATTGGCGCGACCAACTACGAGCACCACCGCAACAAGCCGTTAAGACAGGGCAAACAAATAAATTATAATAATTGCTGATGTTTTGACGTGAAACGTCTTTAGAATTGGTCATAGGGTCACTTGCTGGAACCACATCTACCGAAGACATGGTAGACTAATATCGCTTATCTATTTGCAGCCGTGCTATCCACGTGCTTTACATTGGTTTTGCTGTTGGACAAAGGAAGCCATTACATGATCTGGCAAGTGCGACATGCACAGCTGGCGCCGCTATTGCCACACATGACGCAGTTGGAACAGAAATTAACCTGTCACTCGGCATTTACATAGGCCCAGCTCGGTAAGACGTTTGTCAACCCAAGGGGGACTGATCGCGTTTCAGGGAGCTCACTCAGCCATGTAAGCATAAGCCGTAAAACTGGAGCCTGCGCTCATGAGGAGTCTCCAACGGGCCATGAAGCACGTTTTTATTGAATTGGAGAAATGTTTTTGAAGTTAGACTAGGCTATTTCATAAATACTTTGGCGCAAAACATACTTCAATGCGTTCAGTAGAAGGGGATTAATTGGCAATTAAACATCCCCTAAGCGATCGGTGCTGCCGCACTTTCTTCAATGCCTTACACTGCAAAGGCTGCGGTGGAGCAGGACGCACCCACAACGCTCCGCCAACTGAACATCACCGTGGCGAGCATATCAAATTTGGTTTTGTAAGTTCTCCTATGTGCCACTACTTCCAATTTGGTGCCTATAGCCTCCCAAGCGCAAGCCATACGCGGCTGTCCTCAGCGAGCCGCAGTACGCTTAGCCTGCGAGGCTTTAGGAGAGCCCGTGCGGTGGCAAAAACGTTCAAACAATGGCGCTGCTTTGAAACATCGAGGGGCTTCGCAGCCAGCGGTCTCGTCGCGGCACCCCGCGGAGACCGCGATATCTATGCTACGTAGCAGATCAGAGCCCCATGCAACTGTAGGGCGCATGCGCAGCGTTTGCTTTGTGTACCACAGAGCTTGAGTGAGTGCTCGCGCTCATATGCTCCAGTGTGGCCGTGCTACGTGGAGCAGGACGGCTTTGTCCTGCACCAGCTTGACCGACGGGTGGTATGCCCATCCAACTTGGGTCTTTTGAAGTTCCGGCAATAGCTGAACGCGAAACGAAGTCTGTCAAGGCGTCTAACTGCCAGGTGTGAACGCGCGCTGGCAAGTGTATATGTGGTCTCACTTTAAGTGTCACGTGGTTCGACGCTAGTTGAACGTTAAAAACAAATAGAAATTAGCGCGACCAACGTCTACGGCACTGATCAGCAGTATGATCAAAGTCTAATTCCTACACGGGCTGCCGCTGAAGCCGAGATTGAACAGACGATAGTCGGCTTATTCCGGAAGTATGTAAATGGTATCGAAACTAGAAACGCAGATTTTTTGCTTACTTGAGCCTGTTTGTTAAACTGCGCCAATATATACATATGCACTTAACAGTCGGAAGAAGCGCACTCATTCAAACACCCTCCTAAACTGATGTTAGCTATTGTAAATAGCAGCCGCATATGGGAAGCTGCTATATTACAGTATAAAGCATCCAGAAAATAGTGAGGAGTGGCTTCTGTTGCATAAAGAGCGTATGAGAGAAAGATGACTTCGTGTTCCGCTTGCGAACTCCACGCACCGCGCACGACTACATAACTTGAGTGAAATGCTCACAGCAGCATATGCTATCCGGGATCTTGTTTTTTCATCCAGCCCGAGATGTGATTCAGACTCCTTAAACGATTACAAGTCTGCAATTTTCCGCAAGGAAAAAATGGTTTCGATGCTATGGCGCCCCCGCGTTTGATAGGCATGGTCCAGAAATTGCACAATGAGACTCAGACAGCAAGACAGAGGGATGCAATTTGCGCCCAACGCTTTTGACGACGGTGGACAGAGTACAAATAGGAAGCGAGCCCAATTTAAACATTAGACCGTAGGACCCCCACTAGCTGTATTATGAGTTAAGCATGTAAGCTTTTTAATGCGGGAATAGGTATCATACGTTTTACTTCGGCTTTAGTGTGTAGAGGAAAGAAGCCATTACTCGATCATGCATGTGTCGCGTGTACAGATGACACCGCGGTCACACCACGTATGACACAGTCAGAAGTAAATTCAGCCTTGCGCAATGCTTTCAGAGAGGCGTAGCTGAGTCGTACGCTTGTCCATCACAGCATAAATGGTCGCACATAAGAGAACTCACTTTGCCACAGTAGGTATACTTTACCAAATTCAAACTGGTGCTCATCAGTATGCATAAGGCTACGAGTGCGCAATTTGCAAAAGAAAAAGTTTCACACTTTCTCGACTATTGCTCCCTTCCATTCGATGCGTGAGGTTCAGAAATGGCGCGCAGAGACTCGGACAACAAGACAGAGCGATATAATACTTCTTTGGTCAAGGCAAAATGTGTCAGTCTCCACAGGAAGCACAAGTGCAGGAGATTGAGGAAAGCGCAGAAGCCCGAACCATGTATGAATGCGGCATTGTCAAAGAAAAACCGAACCAAGTACACTTTCCTGCAGGGTCAAAGAAGAATGCACCACTGATTACGCTCAACTTAGAATGATGAGCACGATTGAAATCTAACGAAAAGTATTAATTACTCGTGAATCAGCGGGCGACACCTTCTGACGAGTTCTGGGGGTGTTTTCTATAATAACATAGAGGAGACGCAGCACGTTAGTGCTAATGCTTACTTGGTTATTGAGGACTTTCTTGACTGATTCATCTTCGTCCCGCTTCAGCATATAGAATTCTACCTTCAACTCGACAAATACAGCGGCACTACAAGATGTCAGGAAAAATGCATCGATATTCAGAGTGCAGACTGTCTGGCGGACCCGATTATAGCTTATTTCAACATGAGAATTCGTTGCTGTTTTGCTTTCCTGTCTGTGAAGTGGCTCTTGTTTGTGCGTTTCTTACCTCATCCGTGTCTCCAGCTCACTTGAAGTCAGGAGATGAACCATGCATACTCTTCCACGAGCATCGATCGCCTGACTCTGCGAAGTGAGTGCAGCGATCGATAAGAAAGCAAGAAAGGAGAAACTCGAAGTCTTATGCATACGCTTTGACAACTTCCATTCCAGAGTGCCACGAAAGCTAATTTATTTGGTGCTGCTAGAGCGACGAATTGTGGTCCACCGTGCTGTGATAAGCACAATAAAGCTTTTAAACAAGAGTGCGAGTTGTAGGCTCTAACAGCACGGGAAAGAGAGAAGGGAAGACGAACAAAAACATCGTTTGATTTTTATTGAAAACCACTTTACTGAAACAATTCATTCAATCATCGGCACGCAGGACTGTTTCTGATTTCACCCTTTTATTTTCGCATTTAAACTTTGGCAATTTTTCTTTCGAAAAAAAAAACTATAAGAAAACGAGAGCGTTTATCGTAGGGAGACCCTGCGCCAGTGGTTCACCATCTTATTACTCTGCCGATACCGGATTTATCATATGCGCATTCACCCTTGTAAGTTTCATTCCTTCCCGCTGCCCCATAAACGAACACAAGGGTAGGCGTGTTCTTCATTGGAACGATTGCGTTGAGGGCATCCCGCTGTAAACCGCTAATAGAGATTTCGACGTACATCGAAATGTTGTGGTACAATTGCATCGGTGTTCAAATTTGTAGGATATATGAGTTTCTTAAGACGCCAATGCAAGAACTAATAACAGAGGCAAGAGGACGACTGAAATCGTTATTGCGCAATGCCAAAAAAAAAATTATGCAAGAAAGAGGGTTACGGTTTTTAAAGTGAAACTTTCTTTTCGAACCTTTCTTCACTTTGCTGACTCTAGTTGCCGCGGCAGCTACCTTAACGAATAGCTCACATAAAAGACAACACACGGGCTTACGCAGCGTAAAGCCATTTGCACTGACCCTGCACTTCATCCTTTCAACGGAACTGCTCTTTACGGAATTATGCTATGATACAACAAATGTCAAAAATAGTCTCTCTACAAGAAATGCCCGCTTTCAAGCATGCTATTTATTTAGTCTAGAGAAGCTTTCCATGCCTTTGTTTTCGGTGTTTGGCGCATCTGCTCGGTCTTTCTCTGGTCAAGTAGGTCAATCCTTGAGGTGTTGTAAATCTAAACTGGAATTATGGCACTCACAACTGCGGCTCTCCTCGGTCGCGTTGGTAACATGGGTCGTGTGTTGTGGCTATACGCGTCTTCCCAAGCATGCACGTGTTCGCTATGCAGAAAGCAGTGGTTCAGAATATGAACAGCTTTAGAACATTTATTTGGCCACTTCATGAAAGCTTCGCTTCACGTAGATTCCTACATGCGAATTCAATGCGCGCATTTTTTTTTCTTCATTCCTTGAAGATCAGCTTAGTAGCATTTTTTTTTTCAGGGGGAGAACAGTAGTTTGCGACAACGTAAAGCATCGCAGGCGACTATTAGAGAAGTCATGTTCGGTGTCTCAAAAAGGGCAAAGAGAAGAGCGCTGAAGTAATGGCCACCGCTCGTAAATTTACAAGTGTTACGAAAAAGCAATCAATTCTTGCAAAAACTTGATTTTGCTCTCGTTTCCCTCCAGTCAACATTCCAAGCAAGTTGTCTGGAAGCTTGCATTGTTAATAAAGGCAAAAGAACGGGATAGGCGCCACTTGGCTAGATGCACTTGTTTTCTTCTGCATATTTCTGTCAGTTCTTTTTTTTGCTAATTGCTTGCACTGTTAGAAATTAAACAAAGAAAGGACGAAGCTTTATATTGATTAAATTGGTTCGCTACATACAAAACTGTTTACTTGGAGTTTCAAAACAACGCGGAGAAACGTGCGTTACTTACAGGAACGTTCATCATAAGATAATGGAAGTATTGGACGTGAAAGCGAAGTTGTGCGTCTTGGTCCTGCTTGTAGCAGAATACGAAATGGAAAAGCAAATTGGTCCCACAAAAAGCGAATTTGTAGCGAAGAAAACATTGTTATGGCGCCACTTTCAGCTTTTCTAAAGGCTGTTGTGAAACACCATGAACTGATAACACGCTCAGGAGGCGACTTTTGCTCAGTGCGTGGTTTGGCGTTAGACGTTTTTCTGGCGAAGCAATTTCCGCCGTGCGTGGTTTCCTGTTTTCTTGAAATCTGGCCGAGTGTGCTGTGGCAGGGCATGAAGCTTGGTCGACTGATACTAGAGTGCGATCCAAACACTGATCACGTCGGAAGCATAGAGGGACACTGTCTGACCTCAGCCAAGCCCAAGAATGGCGAAGCCACTCTGAGGCTTTCATCCGGATAGGGAAAAGGAAGGTATATTCGAAATGAGCCACCTTAAGCGCCGAAAAATAATTGAAAAGAAAAAGAAATGTGTCTAGGCATGCGTATAAAGGTTTCCTATCTGCAAGAGAACGGTCGCGCCAATCGTCATGCCGTGGTGTTCCTTTGCAGTGACATTGCGAGATGCCTGTGTGTGGTCATAGGCTAGGCCTGATCCCTTCATCTGGGGAACTAATCTCAAGAACATCGCCGAGATAAAGCCCAAACTTTGTGCAGAGGTGAGATATAGCATAGACAAAGTCTAAAACACAATTCAGTTGCAATGAAAAGGACAAACGAGAAGTGGTTCAGCCTAGAGCGGGCCAAATACCACTACAGTGGTCTCCGTTGCATGGACAAGTATGCGGAAAACGTCGACGGAAACTGATTTCTCCGTAAAAAACGGTTTCATTGATTTTGTGCTTGGTATAATAAAAGAGAACGGGGGGATGGGGTGTGCGAACAAGTTTATTAGTCGGCTGCAGTCATCGCGCAGTTCTGTGATCGTGAATATTAGCCCTGGAAAAGCACGATTAAAAACTAGACAAAATCATACGACACGGACACCTCGCTGTGTTTCCCTCCATGTTAGCATTCACGAAGTTATATGCCATAATAGAAGAAGCAGGAGGTTTGACAGTTTCCTTGGTAACGGCAAGTTGCTCAGTGCTTTTCAGTGTAGTAGATGTGTATTTGCTGAAGCAATGGTAGCTGATATATAGAAAGATCGACATCTAGGCGTTTTTTGAAGAGATAATTATTATTTAACAGTAATTTAATTGCTACGCTGCCTAAATTATTCTCCTCATCGTAACAGTTCTTCCATAACTGAACCGAAGTGGTGTCGCTGCTTTTTTCTCTAGCCACGCTTTTAGTTACATAAGCTTTAACCAATCACTACAAGCGTCTATAGCTCGATACCAAATAAACATATATGTTTACACTTGAAATGCTTGGAACTTATGTGACCTTGTCTAATTTCGAGGAAGAACTCGTTGTTTAGGCTGCGTGTCAATATTTCTGACACATTGCCTGACACGCAAAAAGAAAAAGAAAGCTTCTCGCACATATGCACCGCCAACACATTTCCATCACTACCGAGACCATATTTCTATCATTCCGATCGTTTTCGTGACTGCTCGGGTCAAGGACGACACACAATCAGTAAAAACTCGCGGGTAAGATAAATTTGTTAATGCAGGTTGCTTTGAATACTACGCTTGATCTTCACACATTGTGTTCACAAGGAGAATTCAGTAACGGCAGAGCGTTTTCCTCTTCTTACATCACCGAGCAAAGCAGAGAGAGAGAGAGAGAGAGAGAGAGGGCTCTTTATTAGAAAAACAGAGAATTTTGCCGGTGCGTACATAACCGCTGGCATGCTACTCTGTATAGGATATTGCTCACAGTTAATAAATATTGCTGATGTAAAGATTTCACTAGAGTACAGTATACGTCGTACCCATTTTGATGTTACATCCCTGCTCCTAAAGTCATTATCATCTTCTTTCTTTACCACACTGGCGATGTGGGTCGTCACACGCTTCTACTCGGCTGTTCCAGCCTCCACAAGGATAATATGGTAGCGAATTTTCATTTGAAGCCCTTTCAAATTTATAACTGATATTTTGATAGCTTAATGTCTCCAGCAGCTTTCTTCTATTTGGCTGCCTTGAACTTGAAGTGAAGAGTACTTTTCAAGGAAGTGACTTTATGACCGAAATTAACGAATGTTGGTCAATGTCGTGCATATTTTTGCTTTGTCTGAACTGGAAATTGTGTTAGCAGCAGAGCTGTTTAAGCTTTTACTTGCGCTGTGGAGCGTTACCCAAAAACTCAGCTGAGCTGCGCGCCGGCTCGCGTTGCCTAGCAACCACCTGCGAGAGCACCGAGCCACATAACCTCCTTACACCCCGCGCGCTTAGGACGCAGCCTGACATCACAGGCGAGTAAAAGCTCGGAACAGCAGGCGCGGCGACACACCTTTCACCTCCTTTACTCCGTGCGTACGTGCTGCTGCCATGGCAAGATTGAAGAAAGTCCGCACGCCCGAAGAAGAAGCAGCTTACCAAGAAGAGCGCCGTACTGCCAAGGGAGAAGCGATGCGTTGCCGCTGAGATGATCCGAAACACCGTGCGGAAGCTGCGGCTTAGAAGAGGCGACGCCGATCCCGAGTTTCAGTCCAGCGAACGCGAGGGTCGGTACCTGAATGCTCGACGTCCCCGCGAAAGCGATACCGGCCTGCAACTGCTCGAAAACTTCCAACGTCAAGCCCGCCGAGACAACAGTTTAGCAAAACCTAGCATAACCTCACAAAACCTACAAACAACTTGGGCAAGCCAAGCAAAAGCTAGGTGATGACAAGGCCCGCTGTTAACACTAGCCTTGCGCCACTAGTTCAAGCTGCGCACGTATTTTTCCTTTCCCCCGCAGATTGAAATACTGTCGACTGCGCCAATGCAAAGACTTCACTTGAGTACTGCAGACTGTACCTGTCGCACTATTGCTACACTCCTGCTGCCAACTTCATCGTCGTCTTGTTTCTAGCTTCATTACCAGGAGGGCGATGTAGATCGCCACACCTGATAACCACTGGAATGTGGCGACACATATAACGGCGGCTGAACGTCTCACAAACTCTTTCTTACAAGCCAATAAATGCGGCTCAGTTGGTAGCACTAGTTTCATCTTGTTCCCATACATTCACGGACCCTCTCCTTTCTCGACCAGCCTACGTACGTCGATGAGTGCGACTCCAATGCCACACAATTCTCGCCGTTGTGTTTGTATTCTCTGATGATTTTCTAGTTGCTGCTCGATCGCGAGGACCTACTTTCTGAACTGTAGTTTGCTGCTTCGCGCCGCCGCAGGTATCACGCAACGCCATTTTTTCTTCGTTGCCGCCTCCTCGGTGGTGGCCGATTGCCGCCGTTAAAGGTGCATCTTCCTTCCCAGCGACGACGGCCATTTCGGAGGCACTGATTTCACTACGTCGTCTCTGGACAACAGTGGCGCGGCCCATCACTCAGTCTTCGTCAGTGTCGTTTTACCGCCCGAAATATCCTCGTGAGGCGACACCAGTGCAATTCGGAGCTTTGTGCGAGGTGCTAACGCGCACCAGGAGCGGCTGACAAAACGCAAACAGTACTTGTGGCCAACTCGGGAACCAAACGATACGAGGGGAAGTTTTGTCAGTATCCCATGCACGTTGCTTCCCCCACTCGCGTCTTTCTCTTCTAACGCGTTCCCAGCTTTTCTCCTTGTACTCGGTGTTCCTCGTTTTGTTTTCTTTAGGCCCTTGAAGTCGCCGGAAGTTAGGGACGCAGGCTCATCGGGAGCCGCTATTGTTGTTGACGTTTTGTGTTTTGTTGTGCCCTCTGGGATTGCATGCACACATTCTACAAAAAACTGCCCATCGCAAGCCAATTACTCTCTCGAAGAGGGTATTTTTCATATTCGACATCAAAAATTGGCCGTGTACGTCACATCGAGTCGTAAACGATAAAAGAGTGTATCTAAACCCTTTCTTTCTTGAAGCCCGGAGGAAAGCATAATAACGGTTAGGTAGTGCCCAAGGAAGATAATTTGGTCCTCTCATCAAACCACAAGTTTTTGATTATCAGCATCTCAGTTCGGGAAGTGCTGTATTGGCGTCAAGTAAAGCGAATTGGTACAGGTGCGTGTTCAATTGCATTATGCAGCGGAGCAACCATCTTGTCTGCGATATTAGTTCTCGTTATTTTAATGTCGCTTAGGATCCGTTTTAAGCGTATCTGATGACCAGAATAAGAAGCAAGGGTCGACACCTTCTTAATTTTGTAGCAAAGTCAGGAGTTGTCAGCAGGAAAGTAGCATTGTAGAAATGTCTCCAGGGCTGGTTTGGAGTCGGAGTAGATTGCCGAATTTTGACTGCGTGTACTTTGGGCCCCAAATGCTGCAGCTTGTAAAATTCCAAATAGTTATGCTGAGGCTTATGGCGTTTCTTGAGAGAGATGATAAATTTTCTTTCCTTCACATGCTGGGATAAATAATCTGTGGAATCTGTTCACTGTGACACCCTGGAAGCGTCTGTAGAACATACCCTCATCCAATCTGCACAACTCAACTAAGACCGAGAGTCACTTTCAAGATCATCTGGACGGCTTACACAGACGCCCCTTTTCCGTGCAAACATTGCTCGGTCCCTGGTCCTGTCCTCATAAAGAAAGAGATGACACAAAAGCCTTGCGTGATTTTCTTGTGGACAGTGATCCCATTAGTTGCCTGTGAACAGCGCAATTACGTGACACGAATTATGCCTTGCATCAACGCCATGATGATTGACTTTGTCGTACCGTTTGACGATTTGTGTGCTTTGATGTGCTTTTATAGCACCAGAGTCTTCTTTTTACGCTCTGCTTTTAAGTGATGCACTTAATCATGAGCAGAGTATTGTGCTCTTTACAGGTCATGCGCATACGCAAAATTACGCGTGCATAGATTACCCGTATTTGTCACGACCTTTGTACATTTATAGTTTGAGCCCAAAGCGATTCACACTGTTCGATTATGAATGTTTTTGGCTAGTTCTTCTTTTTATTTTTTTTTATTTATTCCCTCACATAGCTTTTAATACGCAAGGGTATCGGCTATGAGCTTGCGATAGCGGGATCGTCAATAGCCAGACGCTCTATATTGTTTCAGTTAATAAACAAACAAACTATTATGCAATATTTATGTAATATCGCGACTACGGGGTCTTTAAGGAAATAAAATGAAATGAAATGAAACTTATCTCTCTGCTTGTAATTAATTGCGACTGGAAGAACGCTGTGTGCCGATGTGCTGGCACGTCATTGGCATTGGCATGCATTTGATTATTTTTTTCTTTTAAATCAAGTGTGAATGTTCGACTTTGTCTGTACTGGTATGGTTCAGGAATGAAGTTACTTGACTGCGGAGTCCATTTTTTAAAGTAGACTTTGGGCTTAAATAGCCGTTAACTAAAGCGCCATTTCTGGTGGTTTTAAATTTAAATCTCCCCTATTTTCTTATTTTTCATGTCGTATGAAATATTGGGTGTATTTACTAGAGAAATGGCGCAGTAGATGTTTCTTTTCTGTTTTCCGCAACACGCTCTCGTCATTGTAGTCTGTTTCCTATTAGTATCTTTTTTTCTTGAACCCGTTCAGTTGCTTCTATTAGATACGTTAACATTCAGAGAACACTAATCTTCTTTCCTTTATTCATGAATTCTCGTATGAAACGAGGATTATATCTCTGTGGCTAAGCCTTTGTAATAGGTTTGCGTAATTTTATATAAATAATTAGGTTATTAACAAGAAAGTCAAAATTTTAACTCAAAAAGCGCCACACGGCTGACATGGGAGTCAGCTCACAAACACTCGTATTTTAATTGCTAAAAACTAACGGCAAGCTGTAAAGACAACGTCGGGCAAAACTTAAACCTCGCGATCGCATCCTATTTGGAAACTACTGCATATAAAAAAACGTTGAAGTGAAGACGCATAGTAAAAAGAATAATTTTGAAAGAAAATGACCACGCCGACACATTTGCTATGTGGTTCCCTAATACCATACTTCTACAACAATATCCTAGTATTTTCTAGCATGATTATTGGTAAATTGGCGTGATATTCATATTATTTGCAGTAGGATACTGTGGAAGACAACTATTACACTGCTGAAGAACGTTTTAGTGAGCAAGGTAGGGTTCTCATCGGTCATTCACAAAACTTTATTATCCGTACGGGGAGTCATGGGTTCAGAGACCCCACCCGATGGCCATCAGTTGGTGCTGTAGAATATCTCTTGGGCTCATTTTGTGACCCGCACTTGTGAATAAAAAAGCCTCACTGTTTCACTATTATAGGGCTACCATACTTTAATGATTGCATGACCAACGCCCACAGTATGCCTCTTTCCAGGGGAGCTAAACGAACGGCGTAACTCATTCGTCTATGATTTATTTTTATCCATATATAGTATACTGAACTAGACATTATGACGGCTGACATGACTGGCTTTCCCTCTTATTTTTCTTCAACTTCATCTCTGCTCGATACGTATCATGCTTACCTCACTAGCTGCTGCGGTGACTGGAAAGGGACGTGTTGCGTATTAAAGACCACCTCCGTTTTACACAAGTGGCCGGCCTCAGTGCCATTACAAGATCGGAGGATAATGGTGCCTCATTTTATTACTGTATCACACATTATTAAACGTGGATCATTAAGGAACAAATATTCAATCTTCTCCAACACCCTTGTTTTACGCACTATGGAAACTTACCCTGGCAACATTTAACACCCGAACTCTCAGTGAAGCTAGCTTAACAGGAATCCTTGAGGAACTACCAGGCATTGTTTGAGATATCAGTGGCCTTAGTGAGGTTACAAGAACTGGTGAGGCTTACACAGTTTGACCTATAGCCACGTCCTCTGCTATAAGGACTTCCAGGTAAGAAGCAGTACTGAGTAGGAGTTCTAATCCATAAGGACATAGCGGGAAACATTGACGAATTCTACAGCATTAATGAGAGGATAGCTGTAGTCGTAATCAAACTTAATAGGAGGCACAGATTAAAGGTAGTACAAGCCTACGCTCCAACCTCCAGTCACGATGATGAAGAAATAGATTACTTTTATGAAGATATCGAATTCACGATGAGAAAAGTGCAAACTCAGTATACCATAGTAATGGGCGACTTCAATGCAGAAGTGAGGAAAGGGATGGTGAACAAGTAATTGGCAACTACAGCGTCGACTCTAGGAACACAAGAGGTGAGATGACGGTAGAATTCGTGGAAAGGAATAAGCTGCGAATAATGAACACTTTCTTCAGGAAGCGTAGCAGCAGAAAGTGGCCCTGGAAAAGCCATAATGGTCAAAAAAGAAATTAAATTGATTTCAGATTTTATGCCGATCCTACCATAGCGCAGGATGTATAAGTGTTAAGTAGGGTAAAGTACAGTGATGATAGGTTTGTGAAGTGTTGGATGCACCTCAATTTGGAGAGAGAAAGAGTAAAACTGGTCAAGAAGAAACAGGGCAACCTACATGCAGTAAGGGCAAAAGCAGACCAATTCAAGCTGCTACTTGCAAACAAATTTGCAGCCTTAGAACCGAGAGGTGCAGATGACATAGGGGTAAGGAGTGAAACCGTGACTAGGCTGGCTTGAGAAGCAGCAATTGAAGTGGGAGGTAACCAACCAAGGCAGCCAATAGGTAAGCTCTCCCAAGTAACGAAGGGCCTAATAATGAAACGACAAAATTAAATTGTCCAACTCAAGAGATCAGATAGAATGTGTAGAACTGTCAAAACTGATCAACTAGGCGAAAATAAATAATAATCGAAATTATAATATAAGAAAGAATGAGGAAGCAGTAAAAAACTGATGCAGCATGAAATCAGTAAGAAGAAAACTTGGCATAGGGCAAGCCAAGATGCGTGCACTGAAAGATAAGCTGGGCGATATCACCAGCAATGTCGAAGATATAGTAAAAGCAGTGGAAGAATTCTATACTGACCTGTGAAGTACCCAGAGCAGCAACGATAACTCAATATGTTACAGAGGTTCCTTCTATGACTAGCAATTAAGTGAGAAGGGCTTCTCAAGACATGAAACGATGAAAAGTGTTAGGAAAACATGGAATAACGTCGTTTTCATTAAAGATAGAGGATACACCATGCTTGAAAAGCTGCCGGCCCTTTATGCGAACTGTCTCACAAGTTCAAGGGTCCCAGAGAACTGGAACAATGCAAAAAAATATACTAATCCACAAAAAGGGAGACGTTAACGGATTGAACAGTTATATGCCCATTAGCTTACTTCGGTGTTATATAGAATATTCACCAAGATTATTTCGAATAGAATTCAGTCAACCAAGAGAACAGGCTGGCTTCAGGAAGGGATACTCTGCCATGAATCACATCCATGTCATCAATAAGGTAATCAAGAAACCCGCAGGGTACAATCACTCTCTCTATACAGCTTTCATGGATTACGAAAAGGCACTTAATTCAGTAGAGATACCAGCAGTCATAGAGGCATCCCGCAATCCAGGAGCTCTGGAGTCTTGCGTAACTATCTTGGAAACTACCTACAGAGATTCTAGAGCTGTTTTATGTCTTCACAAGGAAAGTAGAAAGATTACTATAAAGAGAGGAGTCAGGCAAGGGGACACAATCTCTCCAATGATATTCATAACATGCTGTATTCAAGGATCAGCGGCTTATATCTCAGCAACCTTCGGTTTGCAGATGATATTGCCCTGTTCCAGAACACTGGGGACAAATTACAACAAATGATTGAGCGCCTTAACAGAGAGAGTGAAGGAGTGGGATTGAATATTAATAGGCAGAAAACAAAGATAATGATCAATAGCCTGGCAAAAAACAAAAGTTCAGGATCGCCAGTCAGCCTCTAGAGTCTGTGAAGGAGTACGTTAACCTAGGTCGATCACTGACAGGGGACCCTGATCATGAGAAAAAAATTAGAGAAGAATAAAAATGGGTTGGAGCGCATACGGCAGACATTGTCAGCTCCTGACTGGAAGCTTACCATTATCATTGAAAAGGAAGGTGTACAATCAGTGTATTTTACCAGTGCTGACATATGGAGCAGAGGTTTGGAGACTGACAAAGAAGCTCGAGAACAAGTTAAGCAACGTGCAAAGAGCGATGGAACGAAGAATGTTAGGCATAACGTTAAGAGATAGGAGGAGAGCGGTGTGGATCAGAGATCAAACGGGGATAGCGGATATTCGAATTGACATTCAGAGAAAAAACTAGAGCTGGGCAGGCCACATAATGCGTAGGTTAGGTAACTGGTCGACCATTAGGGTTACAGAGAACGGAAGTCTAGGTGGGGTGGGTGAGAGAAGTCTAGGTGGGGTGATAAATGTAAGAAATTTGGAGGCGCTCGTTGGAATCGTTTGGTGCAGGACAGGGGCAATTGAACATGTGGCCGTGGGCATAAAATATGCTGCTGCTGCTGATGAATTCAGCAGGACGTGTTAAGCCGTTATTGCCCGCGTAGAGTGAGAGAGAAATAAGTCTCCATTCATATTGTACGCGAAGTGAGCAGATCGATAGTACTCTTAAAGTTTTCAAGCAGACATGAAGTAGATCGTGTAGTAGTCAAGCGAAAGAAGGACAACGACAATTTTGTTGCGGCTGAAATATCTGGGTCCGAACAACGCAAGAAATATTTAATAACTTCGAGTTCGTTCGCCCAACTTCTTTCCTCGACGCACGGGCATTTACATATACATGGGCAGGACTGCGTTCTCTATATTTATTCTCGTGTTACACACAAGCGAGTTAATTTTTCTTTCATATGTACTCGAGATCATGTCAGCTATAATTCGGAAAACTGACCAGTCGAATGAGTTACGTTCTCCCAGAGACGTCTCCCTTCCAAGTTAAATATTATGGCTAAACCTGAAACTTTCTCGACAAATGGTAGCACACATTCACAAAATGCCAAAAATAAAACATAGAGTAGTGCAAACATTCTAAGAACATTGAAACCGCAGCTTCATTCAACGAGATTAGAAGATCATACGCTGCTTTACTACACTTTCGTTTCTTTTGATTTGGTACAAGCAAGATATGCGCATTTCATTAAAGAGCATGACGAGTATTCTCACATATGGTAATAAAATTTCTAGAAGCATTTCTCTACAAAGAGAAGTTAGATTTTCTCTGCTCATAGAGGACCCGCCGTGGTTGCTCAGTGGCTATGGTGTTGGGCTGCTGAGCACGAGGTCGCGGGATCGAATCCCGGCCACGGCGGCCGCATTTCGATGGGGGCGAAATGCGAAAACACCCGTGTACTTAGATTTAGGTGCACGTTAAAGAACCCCAGGTGGTCGAAATTTCCGGAGTCCCCCACTACGGCGTGCCTCATAATCAGAAAGTGGTTTTGGCACGTAAAACCCCATAATTTAATTTAATTTCTGCTCATAGAGGGTTGAATTACTGATGATGCCTACAAGTAATAGTTTGAACTCATCATAACATTATAACTCATCACAATTACCAAGTTGAACTCATCAGAATATGACCATAACGGTCACATTTAGATCAGTTCAGAATTAAAAGCACTCGTGCACTGTATTTTCAGGGAAACAAGAAAACCAGGTACACTAAACCACTCGTTAAAAATCGTTGAAAAAAATTTGCTCTGTAGCGGAATATGTCTTTTTCTTCTTTCTCTAGCAGCGTTCTGTAAGGTCTTGTAAAGTATGTTACTGTGCTACTGCAGTTAATCAACTTTTTAGTGTACCATGGGCTGAATTTCCAAAAGTTTCTCGTTCGTGAGTCCTCTCTTCTATTGGCCGGCCGCCTTCATTATTAGTATGTTCAGCATCAGCAGTGCATAAATTTTTTTATGAACAATTCTATCATAACAATTTTCTATGAGGTAGCAGTAAAAAATGGACGCAGCATGACATCTGTGAGAAGAAAATTTGGCGTAGGGCAAGTCAAGATGTATGCACTGAAAGATAGACAGGGCAATATCATCAGCAATGTCGAAGATATAGTAAAAGCACTGGAAGAGTTCTATACTGACCAGTACACTACCCAGAGCAGCCACGATACCTCCATTCGGAATAGTAATGTGCCCACGTTCCTAAAGGCACTGTAAATGTGGGCCGCAGACAAAATAGTTTCATTGTTAGTAAAATATGTGCACAGAAAACACGCATTGTGGTCCCCTCGCCTATGAATTGGGTGTTTCTTACTGTGCGGGAAAAGACGTATGGTGGAACACTATTACAACAGAAAAGCCCTTCGGCTTTACCATGAAGTACTTGGCTTATTACAGCTTTCTGTCACCAATAGCAAGCGGCAACGTCATCCTGGACTGACGCGATATTCTTGGTACAGTGACTCATGACTATACCAGTCAACTTTTTTTTTCTCCCCTTCTGTCGAAAAGGAAAAAAAGAACATTAACGTATCTTTGAGCATTGGGTTTCCGGCTGGTAGCAGCCTTTAACTTGCATCCAGCAAAAGTCAGATAGTTATATAAACGAAGATATTTTTGTAGATGTACAATGAAATTAAAAAAAAACATGGAGTGAAAAGGCTCGGAAGGACTCGACGATGTGTTTTGAAATGGCTTGCTCTCCCTTTTTGTAGATAATATACTCAAGTCACGATCCGAAGCTGAGTTTTGAAATACCAGTCAATATAACAAGAAGACACGATGTCGGATGGATTTTATCTTAAAAGTGTCATCTATAGCCCACTTCGAGTCTTTCTTTCCGCTATTTTTCAGAGAGATGTTTTCGCAGCACGTTTCTTGAAGCTAGAAGCACGGATTTATACAGAAAGCGGTCGCCAAAATGAAATGGTACATAAAGATTTGGTAAGCTTGTTATTGTGATTTTTTTTACAGAATATAGTGTTTATTGCCGTCCTTGCAAGTGGCAAACTGCTTGCAAAGCTGTCGCCTTCGCACTTGTATTTCTTGTTATCTTTTATCTCCTTCGCAGCGTTTTCACTGGAGTGCAAAACCTGCGCCCTTCCACTTGCTTTTTAGTTTTCTTTGCTTCCTTTGAAAGTATGAGCTTAAACAAAACAACAAAACCCAATTTATCTCCGCCAACAATAAAGCCGTCTAACTGCGACGTTCTTCAATGAAAAGCCGCTTCCTAAAAAAAAACAGGAAACAACACGTGTCATAAATAGTATATTATATTAAAAAACACATTGCTTTTGCCTTCTCTGAAGTTTCTTGTGCGAGAAAAACCTTAAATAAGAGAGATGTGTTTCTATCACCTTCACGAGCGCTATTCACTTTTCGTAACCGGACAGTTACCATGGGATCACCAAAAAACAAAGTAACCTATCTTTCTAGGCGCAGTGAAGCCGAAGTATGTTGGCTAAATGACCAAGCTACTGTTCGTGCACGAGGGGACGAACCTAACCAGAATGATTGACACAGACATGCTAATCAAGGTAATTCATTGTCACTCTTGGTGCGCAACATTCGAAGCATGTTTCATAAGCAAGACGAGCTATGTGCATTTATTGAGGCTTGTTCTGTAGATATTATTATTGGGACAGAAACTTGGCTTACACCCGATATTGGGGACAACGAGCTGTCGCTCTCTAGAAACTTTACTATATTTAGAAATGATAGGGTGGGCGCACGGGGTGGCGGTGTTGTAGCTGCAGTGAAATCTAATCTATGTGCTAGCGTTGTTGATACAAAGTCAAATATTGAAATTTTGTGGATTTTACTTCAGTTTTGTCCCTCTGTGACTTGTGCAGTCGGGGTCTGTTACTGTCCGCCTGATCCTACCGCAGAATTTTTCGAGAGTCTTAATCATTCCCTAACTTTAATCCAAGACAAGTATCCAGCTTCACCTATAATCCTTGCTTGCGATTGCAATTACCGCGCAATAAATTGGCAGGCGTGTACGTCCTTAGTTTGCGAAAGGAAGAGCGAATGCAGGGAATTTCTTGACGTTCTTCGTTCATTTGATCTGCATCAAATAATTCGCAAGCCAACACGTGGAAACGAGTGCGAGATCTAGTGCTCACAACTGAATCGAAAACTATGCGTGTTCATGTCCTTGAATGTATTAGCGACCACAACGTAATACACTGTGAATATCTTTTACAAATTAGTAAACCAGAAAAAGAAATGAAATCTATTTACGATTACTCCTGTGCAAATATCGACGTGATTCTTGCAGAGCTGTCATCTTTTTCTGTGTGGTTCTTGGAAACCATGGCTTATCGCATAGAAATGATAACTGGCTCGATATCCGAAGAAAGCTTACTGAGCTGAAACAAAAGCACGTTTCCAAAATTGAAGTCACCTCATCAACACAGAGCACATGGTTCACGTCCCATGGGAAGAGAGCAATAAATAAAAAGAAACGTGTTTACTCTAAAGCTAAGTTGTCCGACGTGGATGGTGATTGGCAGCGCTACCGAGAGAAATAAAATAAACGTAAAGCTGACATAGAAGCATATAAAGACAAGTTTTTTAACGGTGACATCGTCACGATGTAAATAACAATCCAAAAAAGTTTTGGAAAGTAATTAACTCAAAACACTATTCTCAATCCACTATACCAATATTTAATGACGGCGTGCTACCCACCATCTAAAACCGCGACTGAATTAAACTCGTTTTTCAGCTCTGTATTCACAAACGAAAACCCGATACCGGTTATCTTACGTTTCTTTCAATTATTTCATCTATGAATGATCTATTAATTAAAACGGAGGAAATATAATCGGCCATCGATCGACTTTCGAATAACTTAGCGCTAGGTCCGGACGGCATCTGCTCAAAGATGCTTAAAATGATTAAGCCTATAATATCTGCCGTGTTAGCCGCCCTTTTCCAACAATCACTAGATATAGGAACTGTACCGGGTGAATAGAAGATCGGTCGTATCACTTCCATTTACAAATCAGGTGACCGATCAGTGCCGTCAAACTATAGACCTATATCCTTGACTAGTATTCCAGGTAAATTACTTGAGCACATCATTTCTTCCGCAGTTACGAAATATACATCTGAGCATAACTTTTTTTCTAATAATCAGCATGGATTTAAGCAAGGATGCTCTTGTGAAACACAACTATTTGAACATGTAACTGATCTTCATCAAGCTGTTCCCGATTCTATAAAAATCGGTGCCATATTTATTGACGTCAATAAATCATACGATAAAGTTCCCCATTGTCGCTTAATGATGAAACTTAGCCGGCTTAACATACATGCTAAAATTGTTAATTGGATCTCAAATTTTTCAACCAATAGCTACCAATTTGTTTCCGTAAGTGTTCAGTTTTCCGCTTTAGCACAAGTTAAATCTGACGATCCTTAGGTCTCCGTTCTTGGACCAATCTTATTCTCAATTTACAAAAATGACATCAGTAACAACCTGACCTCAACAGTTCGGTTGTTTGCGAACGCTTGCGTTCTTTACAGACAAATTATCACCTCTGAAGATACTAATATATTACAGGCAGACCTAAACAAAATTTCGCTTTGGTGCGAGCAATGGCAAATGGAAATAAATGTTTCTAAAACAAAAACAATAACATTCACCAGAGCCAGTAACGTTCACTTAAGTTCATATCTTATGAACAACATGTGCATAGAGAATGTGTCTAGGTTAAAATATTCGGGCGTCCATTTAACTTCAAACCTTTTATGGAATGATCACACTGATGAAATAATTTCGAAAGCAAATAAAACACTTGGATTCATTCGGCGAAATTTGTATTTAGCAAATCAGTCAACTATTAGCTTACACAGCTCTAGCTGGTTCAAAGATGGAATACGCTTCCATTATATGGAATCCAAATCAGACATACCTAATAAACAAGCGTGAATCTTTACAAAATAAAGCAGCACGTTTCATCACTAAAACCTACTCTAGAACATCCAGCGTCACGGCTATCAAAGAGTACCTCCAATTACCCTCTCTAGAAAAACGACGACTGTTAGCACTGCTTTCCGACTTCCACAGATTGTATCATACGCTGTACCATCATACCATCCCCTCAAAGTGCGTCCCATGTTTGCGCATACGCATCTCCTTCGACAATCACCGCTCTTTCTTGCTATTTATCACTGGAACAAGCTGCCAAAATAAATTGCTTCTACACATGATGATGACTCATGTGTAAGTGATTTGAAGCGCAGTTTAAATACGTATGTATTTAAACTGCGCTTTAAACAGCCAAGCCACAGCGTTTTATGTCTTTGACGCATTGTAAGTGCATTTACATGTTTTGTACCGATTGTTTTTTTATTTCATCATGTATGCATTTGTTTCTTTTCTTTAAATTTTCGTGTTGTATTCGGTGACCTATACTCTGGTGTTCTATATTGCCTTTCCCCCCAAATTGTGTTTGAAATATCTTGCTGTCAACCCCACTCCCCTATGTAATGCCTGTAAGGGCCTTTAGGGTATCTGAATAAAAAAAAGAAAGGGATATTTCAGAGGTCTATACTTCAGCAGAAATTTAGGCAATACTGTACACAACAGTAAGAAGTTGGAATTGGCGCCGATTTAAGGCAAATATATATCTATTTCGTTGTTTTTTGTACAGGAGCACTTTTAAGATGCTAATGGAAACAACTACAAGCTGGTATATTTCAAACAGTGTGTTTGTCCTCTGCAACTTATGTGGAAAACAAGAGAAATTCAATGTCAGAATAAGAACCAGAATAAGTATATGTTGCATATGCGACGCATTGTAGTCGAAGCTACTTCTTCGAATAATACATGTGACCTATGTAAAGTACCTTCTTAAGTGGCTAATGGTGATTGTATTGAAGAAGTTGCTGTTTACCTTTGCTGATCCTTTCTATTTCTTGTGTCAGTATCTCCTCTGCGTCCCTTTATGGGCATGATTTGGCTGATTAGGCGTTTTCTGGAACCAATGGCACCAAGGCAGTCAGAACCAGGGTTTTTCATATGCAGCCCTTTAGATGTCTACAAAATCGACAGTGGGAAAGTCACCGACGAGTATCTTATGTAGCACAAGCCATTTCATAAGCAACTTTGCTGATAAGCGTGGTAATGCACCTACTTTGTCACTCCATATTGATTGCAGCCAGTTCAACTGTTACACCACATGAACAAAAAACAAAGTAAATGTAATTTTAAAATTCAGAACTTAAAAAATACGCAACATCACGTCGCAATAAATTGCAGAAGTAAGCGCACTGAAGGGTCAGGAACATTCCGGAAAGTTATTGTGGCGAGAAATGCTGCGAGAAAATTTAGCCAAACGACCTGAGTCGTCTTTTTATCTGGAAGGTGAAAAAAACGGGAACTTGAGGCAAATATAAATGAAAACGTTGACTGCAGTTTGCTGGCAGCCACAGCAATAGAAACAATCTGCTTCACTGCCTTTTATTTCTTTTCATATAGGAAGAGAAAGTATTTTGCCCTCACGTCCTGCTGCAAAAACGCGGGCACAGTGTCTTGTATTTACCTCAGAGACCTGTTGCAATTACGGAGAAAAACGAAACTAGCATGGCACCTCACAGACCCCGTAAACCACCGCAGCAAACAACATGAGCTCACAAGCAATGCAAGTTCACGGTTTCTTAATTACAGCTAGAGGATGTGCAGCAACGTGCAATTCTCTAGCACCACCATCATCCACTAAGCACTTAGTGGGAGTAAAACAGCAAGGGGAGCGAGCTTAGACGTTGTTTCTCTATGGTGTGTGCCTCAAACGTGTGCCTCATACCAAACGCACAACTCGGTGTCATGGGGTGCCTGCTGCAAGGTTACTGCCACGAAAGCACTACCGCAGAACGCGGACTCACGGCTCTCGGACAGATACACAGAGCGTCCGAAACGTCTTTGGCTTTTGTCGTTTCTTTATTGTTTCCTCTCCATTATTCCTGTCCTTTGCCCTAACTTTCTTTCTTCTTACTTTTTAATGGCGATCTCATATTTATCCGCTTGCACCATTTCGGCCATGTCAAATTACAAAAAGACGGTAGGCGGCATTCTTGCACATCATCATCGTACTATTAACTTTCTCACATGGCTAGTGATTGAAGTCGCGGCACGCGAGGAGTTTTGTAATTCTGACTGGTGTTTGTAGAGCCCACAAATGCAACAACAACAAAGCATAGCTAATTTTTTTAAAAAGCTGTTTGTTTCATTTTGCCACTTGAACTCCTCCCTTCTTATTTCCCGTCACTGTACTGCAGAAACGATTCAATCGAAGTCGTAAAACACCGCCGATGACCACCACAATCGGCACGTTCAAGGATTTCCTTGTCCTCGTTTTGTCTAGGTTGCAGCCGTTTTATTTTTCATGGGAGGAAGTCACGAACATCAGCTTCAGCTAAGTGGTAACGAATAAGCCCAATGCTCCACCTTCTGCTGTCGTTTAACGCTGTGTTCCACCGTTTGTTGGTGTCTCTCTTAATTTCTTTTGTATTTATGTCACTATTTCGTATTCGCATGATTTCTTGTCTGTTAAGGAAACAAGAAGTGAGACCCCAGGGCAGTCGGAACAAAGCATAGTTTTAAGACTATTGCGACATGAGGATCAATTCGCCATGTGGTTGTCTAATCATTCGACCTCGGCTCGATAGACAAAACACATGTTTTTTTTTTGTACCTATGGTGCTCCAATGGGCGAGCTATGGATGGACAAGTGCTCAATAAGCATAAAGGTTTGCGCCCCGCTTTCCGAGGCAAACTATGGAGAGCTAAAGGGTTCAATGGCTCTAATTGGCGAGAAAGCGTGATGGAGCACTGGAAGTGCTGCGACCTATTGGCTTTTGAATTATATTCCATAAATTATCAATTTTACTTTTCACAGAAGCTGTTATATTAAAGGGCCTTTAAGGAAATAACTGCTACCAAGTTGTCTTCCTATATATGAATCAGCATGTCGATGTAAGTTTATTCTGTGCATTGACATCGCCCAAAAGTATTCCCCTCTGCCTCTTTTCCTTATATCCCTGGCATCCATTCAGGCAGAGGCATCGCTTGCACTTCAATTGAACATACCATTTTCCTATACCAGCAACAGAGTTCCATTGCTTGACGCCCTGTTTGCCATTTTTGTCATTGCTTGACGCCATGCTTCAGTGTCTTTTACTTAAATGTCTGAAAGTTTGTGTACTTTGGTTAGATGCTAGGGCTTTTTCTCTGGCATATTCAAGTACATGTCTGCAGCTTTTGTCTATGTGCGCAGGTGATGTCACTCCTGATGAAAGAAACATCAGTGCTTTACAAAAGGGATACTCTTGTGGTCCTGGTGCTCCGAGGCGAAAGTTGGTCGCAGATTTCCTAAGGTTGTTATTTACTGCAATTGTGCTACGTTATACTATACAACATAGCTATCACCACCTTATGTGGTGTCAGCATTGGAAAAAGAGCGCTGACCGTTGCAAGCTTTTGTTACAACCTGAGTGGGAACATAGCAGGAGTGTTCTTGAGCAGTGAAGGCCACTTCTTTGGGATACTTTCGGCGTAACCCAGTGTTACAGCATGGGCAGGCCGCTTCTTTCCGTGTTCTTCACTGCGCAGTGCAGTAAACCCTATCCACATTTTTCCGTGGCTCCTCCTACGCTAAGGTAGCGTCGATAGCTGACTCACAGCTATTGCTCCACATGCGAAAGCGTATGGCGTCCCGGCAGCCTGTGCACCATGTTGCTAAGACACGAGAGGCGTCAGCGGCCATACAGTCTCAAAGAAAGTAGTCGAAGGCAGTTGCGTCAATAGACGGTTTTACAATAGCGTTTGCAAGCAAACGTAAACACATTACTTACGTAAAGAAATATCATCGTCCTCTCTGCGCATGCTCCGAGCGTTATTGGGTTTCTGTGTTTTGCGTGTGCTATGATAACGCACGTTATATTGCGAGTTTAAAGTTCGTAATGCTTACGGACGCTAAGAAATAGCGCTGTCGAACATGGCGGCACCCATGGCTCCCACTTCAGCGTGAATTCTCGTGATGGTTACGCTCTCTCTCGCGTTGATCACCAGTAACTATTGTAATGAGCTTTCGCTTTCTACAGACTCATTTGAAAGGTTAGTTATGAGCGCATAGGGCGTTTATTTTCTGAGGTCTTTAGGAGATTCTGGCGCCCATAGGCCTAACGAGACGCATACACATAGCAACAACAGGATGGTTGCTAATGGATCGTCTTGGCTTGGATACCTTTGGCACAAGGCGCCAGATGGCGCCCTCTTTTGTAACGTCTTCTTTACGTTTGCGTTTCCATACGGTAAACTAAATGAGTTAAAAGGACGCGCACCGTAACGTCCTGCAAAGGTGCTTACGTTTAACGTACGTAAGGAGACAAAGGCTATTCCAACATTGTATAATATTAAAAAAAAGTGGGGCGGCTATGTTTCTTCGCTCGTCAAGGTTTCGTTAAGGCTCGACCAGAGATGACGTCATGCAAACAAATAATACTTCCGTGGGGCAGTGCCAAACACGGACGGTTTCCGTTGGGCGCTATCATGCGCCATACCACAGCGCCCGGCCGAGATTCACGGCATTCATTAACATATGGGCCTGAGACAGGCCAACGGGTCATTAGGAGATTGCCACGCAAGGCCTGTTGTTTCCTTCCCATTAGCAGTTGAAGGTAATCCTATATTTGCGGAAGGGTTTGCCAAAATGATTACCTATGAACCTGTTTTATCTCTCAGTGTAGAGAACGAAAGTAAGAGAGCTGGCATTTTTGTGTTCCTCTGAGGGCTTGGGCTATGTGCAAAGCCATCCCTTTGTGGCACACAGCGGATGATCGCATGCGCACTGGTGGCGAAAGTTACCTCTAGGAAAACCGAATATATCATGAAGACGCTTTCGCGCGCCCCGCTTGTTCACGTACAAAGTCTACAAACAAGAACTGCGGACAGAATTCTGGAGTTCTTTCTACCCCATAACTCCTGGCCGTACCTCACAGTATTTATGCTCCATGTTTTAGTGTAAACTGTCATTATTGTATAGGATTTCGCCAACTCAATTATACTCGATTTGCGTGTTAGGTATCATACCGAGATTCTGGCAGTGGCAACTCGGTTATGCCTTCGGGTTCCTGAAAGAAAGCGTAACGAAATTTTGTGACTCCGGTTTGTTGTTCAAGGCATGTAGGTGAGACAGAAACTGTGAAAGTGGTCTCTTGTGGGAGCTAGGCTGTTACAGGTGTATGCGGTATTTTCCAGAGATTCATCACAATTCCTAAGCCATCAACGTCACCTGCAATGGCAGGATAGCAGGTTGTGCGCATGTAGGAGTTCCGTGATTCTTTTACGAGTCTCATTTATATACACGATCCCATGTCATTACTTAGTGCGTGGTGATTTTTCTTGCAGCTTGCCGCTTTTGAGTATGTGGCTATACGCAATTTCCTTTATACCGGAGCATAAGCTTTGGCCAAGAATAGTTATGCGCGCTAGTTTGTGATTGCCATTTTTTTGCGTAGAGTGCTTTGGTACAGAAAGATCTGGTGGAGTATGCTGCACAGCTACAGCCTATATGTTGTTGAGATCACTCAGGCAAAACTAACCTCCCACTAAAAATTCTACATAACACTGATTGACACACAATGACAGGATTTAAGTCCGTAGTTCTTGTTTTTAGAATCCGTCGGTAATTAGACAGCTTAATAAGATGACACCTTTATTGGCATGATAATGCACTAATCGGTATGCCGTTTGCAAGGCACTAGCACAATATCACTTACTACCATCAACAATTCTTTAGCGCCTTGTAAAGTGCAACATTATTTTTTCTACACATAACAAGCACGGCCAATGCAGATTTCAGCATTCAGACAAGCAAGCATGGAATGCTATACATGCAGGTGTAAATACAAGTACAAACTTCTCTCCTATGCAAAGTTTGCGCGTGACGTCGTGCCAGTCGTTCCGCCCCTGCGGTTGTAATTATTGGGTATCATGCCTGGATCGTTTATTCGTTCTCTGCCGACTACAGCGGGTCCGCGACTAACGTGTAGGAAAGTTTAGGCGTGTTGTGCCGCAAGGCAATCGTTTTGAGTTTTTTCGTTCGTATTTTTATGGCTATGTGAGTCCTACGCTGGTAAATTATAAGGCAGAGGCCGGAGGCGGTGGTGGTGTGCACTCATACAAGCTACAAGTTGGCGCGGATCCAACTCCAGATATTGAGTTGCGGCCAACCACAGCGCAAATGAACATAATTATTGATTTTCTCTTTTCCACGAGCAAAAGAAATAAAGACCCATAAATTATTGGATGCTCGCAACTATTTCACAAAGGGCTGGGTGAAAGAACATTGTAGCAACGACGCTACACTAGGATCGTGTCATTCGGCGAGTTGAGCTTACAACTTACTGTCTCTGTTTGTCTCAATTTGTTTCGAACGTATCCCGGTTGTCTATTTACACGCTTCGTTTCCCTGGACTTGGTTGCCAACTTTTTTGAGCTCTTCATCCATTTTGTGTCCCCGCATTTTTTCGGGTAAAGGTACTTATGCATTTAAGCAGCCCATTTATTTTGATCCATGCTCCTGGTTCAAAAATAATCTCGCTCTGAGCTTCTCCGACTTCAAAGGAAGCCGAACTCATGTCACCTCGCACTGTCCCATTTGGGGTTTTTGCTTGAACTTCCGAAGTCAGTCGTCCCACCGGCCACGGGTTAGCCCCCAACCCTGTCAAGATTTCGGATGTATAGCACAGAATAGTATTTCAGAACGTTAGGGTTGGCACAATTACACTTTTTCAAGTTCCTCCCAAGACTTCGTATTTATTGTACCCCCAAGGTACTCAATGTTTTGTTATTGCTACTAAATCTATCTGGTGGACGCTGGAGTAAGTCAATCTATTGTTGCTTATATATACACCCTAGTATTTATATTGCATGACAATGGCTATGGATTATTGTTGAATCGATACCACGCCATTACTCGTCTGTTAAGTAAAGATCCCCAATTCACGATTTCTCTGTGCTAAACTTAAAGCCTAGACTCGGCGTTGCGTTGCCACAAATATTCGAAAGTGTCTGTAAATCTTTGCATTTTCTGCTAGTAGCACTACGTCATCCGCATGCACCAGTGCCGGGGCCTTCTGCTGCACTATTTATGTATTACGCATGTATAATAAATAGGAACCTAATTCGCTGCGTTTCAGTCGTCTTTGTATGCTTTTAACATAAAGCGTGAACAACAATACAGACGCAGGACACCCTTGCTTCTATTCGCGGTGAATTTCCACAACTTAATTGCATTTCCAGCCTGCCCTTATGATTTGTACTCGGTTGCTTCTATATGCAGGTATCTTCTTCGACAGCTCCACAAAATCACAGATTGGATCCCAGTTTGCAACTCCATCTTCCACTAGGGTTGCCACGAGTGGAAGCAACACTTCTGTGCCGCCTATGGCTCGGCGTGGCATTCACGAACTCCTATTCCTTCCGCATCGGAATGGCCGACAGCCCTGCTTGCGACACCTGCGGCTGCGAAGAGACGATCGCGCACCTCCTCTGTGACTGTCCACGTTACAATCTGGAAAGAAAAGTGCTCGTGACCGCGCTCGAAAAACTAGACAATCGCCCCTTCAGAGAAGAGAAGGTTCTAGGACGCTGGTACAGACGGGTTTCGGCACTCAAGGCCTTAAGGGCTTTGCTCAAGTTCTTAAGGACATGTGAATTGTGCTACCATGTTTGACTATTGTTGCGCGTAACATCGCGTTACTGTATGCATATTTTTGTTTTTTTCTCTCCCTTCTCCTTTTATTCCCTTTACCCCTTTCCCCAGCACAGGGTAGCCAGCCGGTATTTACACTGGCTAACCTCCCTGTCTTTTCTTCCCTTTTGTCTCTCTCTATCTCTCTCTCCACAAGATCTCCGTCTATGCCTCGTGTTTAAGAATAACCCATAGCAATTTTATGTCTACGTTGTCGTAAGCTCACTGAATATATAGAAATGCTATCCATAAAGGTCTCTTCTGAGCTATAGAAATCTTTATGCACTGCGTCCTGTAGCTATAGAATTATGTAGCTCTCCCGCATGTCATTTTTCGCCACCCACTTCGACAGCTCTAATTTTATAGTTTGCATTGCCATTCTATACGCCACCGACGTTACTATAACGGGCCTGTACACAAGTCATTCTTATCCTTATCGCCTTGTGATGATGGTGGTGATGAGTTCTAGCAACAGGCGGGTTTAGCCTGGCGATCAAGGGCGACAACTGCTCCGCCAATACCTCTCTTATAGAATCACTGTGGTGTTTCACCACATGCACATCAGACCAGCCTCTATTAAGAATGCGATAAGGAGACTTGGAGTTTCTTTGCTGGCTATAATTTCGGGGAACACAAGGGGAACACAAGGTGTTATAACTTCGGATCCTTCGGGGAACACAAGGTGTTTCAGGTACGTATGCGGAAGGTGCTTTTGTTGCAGATTTTCCAAGGGAACGTCCATTCCACCTTGGAATTTTGGGCACGGCCAGAGAAAGTATCCTACGTCTCCTGTCTCGTCGCTTGTCGCACAGTTCGGGGAATTAATACGCTCCGTATTAAGTAGCCATGCTAGTGCGCTAGCAGATCCTTTCCTTATTCGATATAAAAGTGAGGCTTCCTGTCGACGAAATCTCTTGGTTAAGCATGAAACATGTAGTGGAAACCAAAGTGACCCAAAGTGATTTTGAATGTCAGGTTTCTTAACTTGATTACCCTTTGGGCCCTTGACTGTGGGAGGATGATGGAGCGCTGCGTATGCAAGAGCATCAGCTTTTTTGTTGCCAGAAATGCCACTGTGGGACGGAATCCACTGATACTTCACTGTGAAGCCTTTGTTGCCGAGTTCTTTCACAAGGGTTAATGATTTGCGCGCGAACTTTGTAGACGGTAGGCCGCGGTAGAGCTGTTGCGATGCGGCCTTTTGAGTCCGTGAAAAGGACCCCATTCTGTGCAGACAACGTCTTTAGTTTGCGCAGAACAGCAGCTATTGCCATGCCTACCACAACTGTCGACGAAGCTATATAATCCAGACTGCCAAACCACGGATATCTCAGAGAGGGAATATAGATTGCAGCTACGCAGCGATCTTTGTCTGCTCTGACAGAGCCATCTGTGTAAGTCGCGTTCAAATGTTCCAGAACTAGTGACTTGGCTTCTGTAGCTGGAATGTAGCTCTTTAGCTGCATTCGTGGCACACTTACGTTGCAAGTTGTATCTTCGAATGTCCAGGGTATCCTAATAATATTCGTCTTTATAGATAGGAATAATCCTGCTTTCACGTCACCCAAACGAAATTTCCTTCTTTTTAATCACTTGCTGCGTGCCATTAGTGAGCAGTGCCTTGCACTTAGGGCCCAGCTGTTTGATTAGCTCTATTGGGATTTCATCGCGCCAAGCGGCCGTATTGTTAGCGATATACAACTTTTTTTTCCAGAAAAAGATATCTGCGCTAAATTTCGATCGCTCAGGCTTGTCTGCTGCTGGATTTGCTTGAGTCTCGAACGCTTGCTTTCTTGCCGACGCTTTGCCTAATAACATTTATGATTGCAGCACGTCGCTTCTTTCGAAGATATTGCCGTCCTCATCCCTCATAGACCTTTGCGAATTTTAATGAGAGCTCCCAATGCTCTTGTATGGTTACAGAATCTTTTTGGTGCGCTTCTGTCTTTTTTTTTGTGAGCGTCAAGCACCTAACTTTCACTTGTACATTTAATTTTTTGTTGCACTAGTTCGCTCACCACCCTTTTCTTTTCCCGCTACTTGTTCTATATAAGCAGCACCTCTACTTCGCGTAATCCCAAATGGGTGGCTTTTTGTTGATCCCTACACGCCTGCTTACGCTGTTCCATTGCTTGCCTGATTTTCTTGTTAAACCACTTTCGCGGTTTCCTTTTACTACTGCAACAATATTTTAGCCGTGCTTGTCTTATATCCTACGAGTTTCTTGTACTTCTATAATGCCGTAGGAAAGTCCTCCATTTTCTTTTCTGTACTTTTTGCTATTTCTGCCATCAGCTTTTCGTTTATTTTCAAGCATTCTGTTGCTGCTTCTTCCTGTCTTGCTTCGGCATCTCCTAAAAGTTAAGGTTATATGCTTATGATCGCTACCCAGCCTATCTTTACTGCGTTCATCTATCGTCATTTGCTTTAGTCGTTCGTAAACTGGTTCTGAGAGTAAGGTATAGTCAATACATGACTACCTATTTCCGCACTGCCACGTTAAGCGTCTAAGATATTAATTATCCTTGTTAACTACAACAAGGTTATGTTCCGCACACAGGTTCAGCACTAAAGAGCAGTTGTAATCCGTATAGCCGCCTAGATCTTCAATATGCGTAATTATATATCCGACTAATATTACCTGGCCTGTTTTTCTGAACCGCGTAATATCGGTTCTGATACAGTTAAACAATTCTCTATTCTGATATTCGCTATGACGACCAGTCCACGGGTAAGCTAGTGCCAGCCACATCTTTCTTTCCTTCCCAGGTGCAGCTAATCCATTTATGCTCCTTATGTCTCTTTTAACATTTGCCTCTTCATAACTCAACTGATTAGCACGCCTACGCGTCCGCCTTTCCGTGGTCCAGCTCTTCTGCCGCACCCTTCCATGGAAGATTGTTAATAACATGCGGCTGCTCCAGATTTTGTAGGTGTGTGTCGATCAAGGCGTACACGTAAAAGTTTCGTTATTCAGCTGCGTTGGAAATTTTAAATGATTTTCTTATTATTATACTCTCAACCCCTCGGGGCGGGGAGAAGGGGTACTCTAGTTATTTATTCTATTTGCGACCACCCTGTATGCTTATGTAACATATTTTACGGCATCAATACTTATCCTCTGTGCGTGTTTTCTGAACTGCTTATGGTCCTTGCTGGTGGAACGCTACATTCAATACTTAAACCACCTTCCTGAGCACCTGCAGCCCGCCTAAAAGAGCTACTGCCCGTACCGTGTATCAACGTACCGCTGGTGCAGCTGCCTGTACCCTAAAGTGTATTCCGTGAAGCTTAAAAGCGCCACCACAAACTAATCGGTGCACTTCCCTGTTGATTTCGATGACTGTAAAGTTCATCGCTTATTCCAGCGTCCAAATCTGCCTGGTTAAATCGCGCCATTTGATTCCAGCTTGAATCGGACGCGCGTATTGTTTGAGCAGCATACAAGAAGCTCAAGCGCCACGCTAAATCTTTCTATCGGAGTCAGTGCTTCCCTTCGGGCAAAACTGCCAATTTGTTCTCGTTTTTTTTAATTTGCTACAGCAATTATACGGACGTCGAGACTCGTCCACGTCGTCGTCGCTGTTGCCTACACTATCGTGCTACTGTCCCACTATCTGCAGCGCATGCACTCTCTTGAGCGCAGGTATACTAGACACGCTGTGTGCGTTTGGCTGCAAAAGCGAGGAAGCAAAGTGGACGCGCGGCCCACCGTCAACGCTCCACTCAATCCACTCGCTGGCAAAAACAGAACAGCGTTTTGCCTTCCGCTGCTGGCGTGAGCATTGTGCGCACGTAGACTATAAGCTCACCAGCATCCCAGCTTAACTTGTTTGCGTATATGTCATCATCTTTTTGGCGAGTGGACGGTACGGTATAACTAAAAATAAATGCTGCCTGAATTGACTGTAGCGCCGTAGAAAAACAGAAAAAAAGCTTTGAAGATTTTACGTGCCTTAAAGACGATCTGATTATGAGGAACAGCGTAGTTGGGGGCCTCTGGGTTAATTTTAGCCACCTGGGGTTCTCTAACGCGCATCCAGTGCATAGTGCCCGAAAGCATTTGTCTTCCATTCCCATCGGAATGCGGCCGCTGTGGCTGGAAACGAATCACGGTCCTCGAGCATTGTCATAGATTGGGTCAGGCATTCTCGTAGGGCTGATACAAAAATGATAGAGAACAAGAAAGGATAGACCTAACCTGAACGAACCATTGAGTACTTTGGTTACCTCGAGTCCCTGATAACAAGTTTCTCAAGCAGAAATGTTGAGTGACGTTATTGTCCAGGCCGCATGGCCCTGCACAAAGACGAGCTTGGTTACGCAAGAGCAGCACTCGTAACCTGCAGACTAGGTGCGCTTTCATTCTTGAATAACTTGCTTTAGACCCGGCGCTTGCGCATCTCTCGTTCACTACTTTGGACGATTCACAGCCTTGCGATGTTGAAGCCTACGAAGTTCACAACAATTACGCGTAGGAACGGAAAAGCGCATTATAAGTCTCAAGAGTCACGGCATGCACAACCAAACATTTATCATATCTTGTAGATTCAACTACACAAGAGATCCTGAGTTTATATATGTGCATACCTATATATATTCTTCCGTTTGTAAGGAGGTGTCTATCATTGGCCAGCCTTCTTCACTAAAATACGCGTGGTGAAATTATTGGGTGGCACGTGTTTTTGGAATAGTTCTACGCTGTAAGATCTAGCTTGTGAAGATTTTTTTTGGCTACGCTGCGCGGAATACTGAAGTGAACAGTAGAATCTACAACTTTGCCTTTTCGAGAATACACGGTCACCCTAAGTACTAAACTCGCAATTCTTTATTACTCATGCAACAGAAGCGCCATAAGTCACATAGCTATGATGGTCTTTCATTAAATGAAGCAAACTGCACGAGCTTTAGTTTTCTAGTTTTCTCGAATATAGCGATGAAAAATTACGCAGACATAGTTGGCACTTAGAGCTCCCCTCTCCGCCGAATTTCTAGCGGGTACCTTCAAACCAAACAACAAGAAAGACCGTAGGTTTGGGCATGTTGGTATTCCATAACTTTTACGTGTTTTGCGCACGAAAAGGGATGACAGACAAAAGTACGACGCGGACACAGCGCTGTGTCTGCGTCGTACTTCTGTCTCTAGTCCCTTTTCGTGCACTAAAAACGTAAAAGTTAAACAAGATTTCACACCATGAAGGACAGCTGAAAATATTCGCGCACTAAGTAGTAGAATGTGGTGCAAATGTACACGAGAAAAACATTTATATAAATTATGAGGTCAAATATTCTCTGTAGGTCACACAAACATATTGGACACTTGTTTAAAAAAAGTAGCCATTGTAACGTTGGAATAAAAAGCGATATGCAAAAATGGTACGATATTTACGTACAGTAACATTTGTTTCCCAAATACTTTTTTATCTAAGTCGCCTAATTGTTTAATCGTACGATATGGCACCTTCTAGTTCATTAAGCCGGAAGCTGTCACACCCCGCTCAAATAACCTCACGCGGCAAGACAACAGGGAAAAAAATAAATGAACAAGTGCGTAGTGTGAGCGCCATACCTGTAGGGCCGTAAGTGAGCACAAAATCTATTTGTTTCTTTCTGTTGTTTTTCAGCGGTCAACAATGCTAAGACACGATCACGCAAAAAAAGAGCGCATTGTTTTTTTCTCATGCGCGGCAGGATGTGCTAAGTCAGGGAGGAACGCCTTGACTCAGCAAAATAAAAAAAAGAAAGCCCTGCTAACAAAGTACGAGGTCACAACTATCGCGACGCTGCAGCAATTCCTAAGCCTCTTCCTAGTCAACCCCACCAGCCATCAACTCTTAATTATGTTTTAGAGCCGTCATGACGTGCGAAACACGCATCGTCAAGTCTCAAAAGCAGCGTTAATGCACTTGAGCCAAATCAAAGCCGACCGCCAACTCCGCTAATTAATTTGGACGAGTCGCTATGTACTGCACCCACTTCCGCGCATCTAAGGCGTAGGAAAATGACAAAAAATAATGAATTGTCGGCTATACCCATACTTGGAGGACACCTCTTTAGCCAGCTTTGATGGGAGAGGTATTGTTTGGGTTTTACTTTTCATATGATATAGTAAGATAATTCCTCAAGTGGGCATGCAAATTCTCCAAGCTAGCAGCTATATCTTAACTTTTACTTGACGCCTTCATCTCAAGAAACTTTCATTCTTTTTTTTTTTCATTTCTCTACGCAGCAAAGTCACCGCGTCAAGATTAATATTGTTACGCGAACGAAGGATTAAAACTGGAGACTATTTACAAAATATATTTAAAGGGATAATGCAGCGCTGGCTAGTTCAGCCGAAAGCTCGAGAGCCAGAGAGCCTTCTCCCTCCTCTTTTCTAGTGTGATGGCGCCCACGCGCCTCGTTCAAACAATCAAATACCACACGTGTGTAGCGTAATCCCCCGGCGGCAGAAGCGACGTCCCGGAGCCTTTAAATGTCATCACTTGGAGGGTGATACTGCTTCAGTCGTGTAACGTGCACGATATCACTGGACTAGGAAGCAGACGGGGCGTCAGGGGCGATCTGGTAGGTGACGGGAGCCACGGCACGAAGCACTCGGTATGGGCCTGTGTAACGAGACAGCAGTTTTTCTGACAGGCCGACCTGACCCGACCGAGACCATTGAAGCACCAAAGAACCAGGTGGGAAGTGCACGACTCGGTGTGGCCGGTCGTACAAGCGCCTTTCACTCTCTTGGCATTTGAGAAGGCGGTCAGGGGCAATTTCCCTTGCGTGGGCACAGTGGGCGATGACGTCAAGTGCATATTCATTGGTCGGTGCCGCGTGAAGAGGGAGGGTTGTGTCGAGGGGCAGTGTTGGTTCTCGGCCGAACAGAAGGAAAAATGGGGAATAACCGGCTGTGTCGTGGCGCGAGGAATTATAAGCAAATGTGACAAATGGTAGAGCGAGGTCCCAGTCAGTGTGGTCTGAAGAGACATATTTCGTCAGCATGTCTGTGAGAGTGCAATTGAGACGCTCCGTGAGGCCATTTTCTTGCGAATGGTATGACGTGGATAGACGTGTACGGATATGATGTGACGGATATGACGTGTACCTCGTGGCACAGGACTGCAGGATGTCCACGATAACGTTTGATTGAAATGTCCGGCCAGGTTCTGTGAGAAGTTGTTGCGGAGCTCCATGTAATAAAACCACGCCGCGTAGAAGAAAATCGGTGACATCTGTTTCGCAGCTTGTAGGAAGTGCTCCGGTGAAGGCGTTGCTCGTAGCGTAGTGCGTGGCCACAACGATCCACCTGTTCCCAGAGGTAGAAAGAGGAAAAGGGCCAAGTAACTTCAAACCAACCCGAAAGAATGGTTCCGCGGGAATGTCGAGTGATTGAAGGTACCCAGCAGGGAGCGTCGATGGTGACTTGCGTCGCTGGGATGTCGTGGAAGCGTCGGCGAATTCGGTCGTAGGTACGTGACACACCCAGGTGACCGGCAGTGGGGAGGTCGTGAAGCGCGTGGAGAACAGCCGAGCGAACGTGTTTAGGGATCACAAGGAGTAATGCGGGGCCGTCTGGGTGAGCATTGTGGCGGTAGAGTACGCCATCTTGAAGTGTGAATAAGTGAAGGGAACTGTCGGCAAGTCACAATTCCAGGCGGTCAATGATGATACGCAAGGACGGGCCACAGCTCTGCTCGTCGGCGACATGGAGCAGTGGAAAAACAGAGACAACACAGGCGTTGGTGTCAGTATCAGACATAGAGGTCGCGTCTTCGACTGGATAGCGAGAGAGGCAATATTCGTCCTGGTGTTGTAATCTGCTGCACTCTGCGTCCTTACTTGCAAGTGACGGTGTAGGGGTAGTCTTGTAGTCGGAGGCTCCAAAGACCGAGCCGGCCAGTAGGATCCTTGAGCGACGAAAGCCAACAGAGGACATGATGGTCTTTGATTACCGAGAAGAGCTTGCCATATAATTATGGGTGGAACATTGAAACAGCCCAGACGAGAGCAAGACATTGGCGCTCGGTAAGCGAATAGTTGCGCTCTGCAGTTGTCAGGAGCCGGCTAGCGTAGGCTATAACGCGCTAGTGTCCGTGTTGGCGTTGCAATAACACGGCGCTGATCCCATAACCACTGGCACCGGTTCGGACCTCTGTAGGTGCGGACGGGTCAAAGTGGGCCAAGACCGGTGGATTCGTGAGAATCGTGATAAGGCGTGAAAATGCGGCAGCCTCAGGGGAACCCCACGTAAAAGGCACATCTTTCTTCAGAAGTTCAGTGAGTGGTCGAGCGATTGCTGCGAAATCTTTCACGAACCGTCGGAAATAAGAACAGAGCCCCACAAAACTCCGGACGTCTTCGACAGACTGAGATACATGAAAAGTCGGGTTGCACTCCGGAAGCATGGACGAGATGGCCTAGCACTGTAATCTGTCGGCGCCCGAAGTGCACTTCGATGAGTTTAATTGGAGCCCAGCCTTGCGGAAGACGTCAAGGATAGCTGCGACGCGCTCAAGGTGCGTCTCGAAAGTAGGAGAGAACACAAGGATGTCGTCAAGGTAACAAAGGCTAGTTGACCATTTGAAACCTTGAAACAGAGAGTCGATCATCCTTTTGAACGTGGCGGGGTCATTGCATAAACCGAACGGCATAACCTTAAGTTGGTAGAGGCCATCTGGAGTGACCAAAGCGGACTTTTCTTGGTCTTGCTCATCGATGGAAATCTGCCAATAACCAGATCGAAGGTCGATGGACGAAAAATATTTGGCACCATGTAGACAATCAAGAGCGTCGTCGATTCGTGGTAAAGGTTTAAGCGTCCTTTTTAATAATGCGGTTTAGGAGGCAGTAATAAAGGCCGAAACGCCACGTCCATATTTTTTTTAACGTGCACGACCGGTGACGCCCAAGGATTCGACGAGGGCTCAACAATGCCTCTGGCGAGCATCTCGTTTACTTCCTGCTCTATAACTTGCCGCTCTGCCGTGGACACGCCATACGGTGGGCGGTGAATGGGAACAGCATCACCAGTGTTTATCTGATCAAGGGACGTCTGAACAAGGGACGTCTGACCAAGTGGTCGATCGTCAATGTCAAATATGTCGCGGTAGGAAAGCAAAAGGCGATATATGGCGGCTGCTTGGTCAGGTGCGAGGTACGGAGCGACCATGGAACGTGATGGGCCGTCGAGGTTCAAGGCATTCTGCGGATAATCAGGAGGATCTGGAGACGCGTCAGATGCAAAAGCAGTGACGTGGTCGTCTGTCACTGACCGGAGCGTGGCAACCGCTATGCCTTCAGGTAACACTTGCTTCGTCAATCCAAAATTGATAACGGGGAGACACATCCGATTAGCGGCAAGGGTCCCGATGGAGTCTGGCACAGAGCTGTCGCACGCCAGGAGGACATCACGAATAGATGCAATGACATAGTCGCCATCAGGCACGGTTGCCGTTGAGGACAATTCGACGACGGTTAGGGCTTTTGGAGGTAATGGAACAAACGCTGTAGATCAGAGGGTGTTCGGTTGTTCGGGGCGAAAGTCTGAAAGAATAGGAAGCTCGAGGCACAGCGTACCGGTGGAACAGTTGATGAGGACAAAATGCGTCGTCAGAAAGTCGAGCCCGAAGATTAGCTCATAAGGGCAACTGGTCAGCACGGTGAACAGGACTGGATCTTGGCGGCCAGTAATTCCTATGCGAGCAGTGCACATACCCCTGACGACAACAGTGGCGCCATTGGCGACGCATACGGCTCGAGTGATGGCAGGCGTAAGAATTTTTTGAGTCAACGACATAGGTTATCTCTCATTATGGACACTAAGGCTCCAGTATCAATTAATGCCGTCAACGGAACACCCTCTACGTCTACTTCCAATTAGGTTCGTGTTGGTGAGGGGCGTAAACGGAGGATTTGGACAGGACGAACATGATGCAGCAATATATTATTATTATTATTATTATTATTATAATTATTATTATTATTATTATTATTATTATTATTATTATTATTATCACAACGCTGATAAGAAGCTACATACGCGACCAGTACTACTACGTTAGCGTAAATGGTTAGTCCTCAGAACCTTCTGCGTTTACAAGTGGACTTCCCCAAGGGTCTGTGCTGGCCTCTCTTTTTTTCTCGCTGTTTATTCTTCAGAGGGAGAGAGAGAGAGAAGGGAAGAAGGAAAGGCAGGGAGGTTAACTAGACTGAGTCCAGTTTGCTACTCTACACGTGGGGAGGGGCATGGGGTGTGAAAGAGAGAGAGAGAGAAAACATGAGTCTATACCGCACTTTCATATGCACTAAGCTAGGTGTAGGATGTCTATAGTCGGGCACTCAAGTCTGTTGCCTTGAGGTAGTAAAAAAGCGCTCGAACTGCGTTCTGGGCTAATGAACTGTAAGGCCAGGCTCCCAAGGTCTTTGCTTCCGTAAATGGCCTGTCATCCACTCTATTCAAGGTATACTGGGGAGTCTGACGTATATTATCAAAACGCGAACAGTGGCACAGAAGATGACTGATGGTCTCTTCACACTTGCACTTAGCGCACATTGGTGAGTACGCCATTCCAATACGATAGCTGTAAGAATTGGTGAATGCTACTCCTACCCACAGCAGACACAGCAGGGTTGCGTCACGTCGTAAAAGGTTTGCTGGTAATTTAAGTTTCAGTGATGGGTCGAGGCCGTGTAAACGACACTTAGAGTTCTGTGGTGTATGCCAGTAACTTAACGTGAAGGTACGAGTGAGACTGCGAAGCTCTCTTGCAGCGTCTACTCTCGCTAAAGGTATAAGGAGTGTCGATGCGCCAGCCTGGGCACATCGGGCAGCGTCATCGGGGAGGTGATTACCAACGCCGCCACAATGTCCCGACAGCCACTGAAAGATGATATCATGTCCTCGTTCAGAAGCGCAATGTCAAGTTTTGTTGATTTGTGACACCAGCTGTTCGTAATTACTACGTCGTAAACCTCGCAAGCTGTGGAGGGCTGCTTTCGAATCATAAAATGTTGCCCATTTGCTAGGCGGTTCTTTTTCAATATAAGAGATAGTAGCGCAAAGAACGGCAAGTTCGGAACCTGTAGATGTCGTTACATGTGAAGTCTTAAACTTGATGACAACCGATTGGGAAGGTATAACAATGGCGCCCGTCGAATTTTCGGAGACGGAACCGTCCGTGGAAACATGAATTCGGTTAGCGTGTGAACAATGCAAAAGTTCCAGTGTGATCTGCTTGAGAACCGCGGGGGTGAGGCTAGCTTTCTTCACTATTCCTGGAACAGCAATGTAGACAGGAGGCTTTTTCAAGCACCACAGAGGTGATGGCGTTCTTGATGCGGGGGAGTGCCTCAATGACAGAGTGCTGGTTAGCCGCAATCGATCGGGAGAACACTGCCTTGGGTCTTTTCTCGGGCAAGCGAGCGAGATGGTGGTCAAGCACTCTGAATATATGGCGAATATGCGCCCGGAGTGCGTCGATAGCTATATAGGCCCTTATTGGGTGGTCTCTCGCGGTGGCAATTGTTGCTATGGTTGAAGCATTTCGCGGTAGCCCCAGACATGTTCGAAGTGCTAGGCCTTGAATGCTCTGTAGGACATCGATGTTAGTTTTGTTAGCATTGGACAGCATTGGTTTGCTATATCGCAAGTATCCTAGGAAGAGCGTCCCATTGCGCTGTCCAGCTGTGTTGGGAAGGTCATGGAAAGAATGATTCTCACACGCCGAGAGTGGTACCTTGAGCCCCACAACGTATACCCCGAGGCCATGACTGGGTTTACAAGAGGCCGTTCCTCTATTGACAACGTCATCGACCTCATGACGTCTGTACAAGAAAAACATCGTAAGCGTATATCGGTTGCACTACTCCTCGATGTGAAAAGCGCCTATGGCATGAAGCAATCCTTGATGCTCTGGAAAATAATGCAATTGGTGGACGCATGTTTCGATGGCTTCTGAGCTATCTATTCAAAAGATCCTTCTTTGTGCACAGTGCAGATGGCCGAACCGCTGACCATTGCACTTGCCGTGGAGTCCCGCAGGGTGCGGTTCTTAGCCCCATTTTGTTCAACCTTGCAATCCTTGGACTTGCCGACGTTCTACCACATACAGTAAACCTTTCCATATATGCGGATGACATATGCATATGGGCCTCGGTAGTTACACGTCTCCAGGTGCGTGCACGGCTCCAAAAAGCGGTGACCCTAACATCATCGTACCTGCATGCTCAAGGTACCAGCATTTCGACCGAGAAGTGCACCTTAGTCGCTTTTACCCACAAGCCCATGACCTGGTACTCCATTTCTATTGACCACCAACCAATTTCCTATGCAACATTTCACCTATTCCTAGGGGTTATTATTGACAGAGACCTGTCATGGAGCCCCCACATCTCATAATTGAACAGGCTTACTTCTATCGCCCATATGTTAAGGTTTCTTGCCGGTAAAACGTAGGGCACATCCGTGACATCTATGCTTCAACTATACAAAATTCTTCAGTTTTGTTATATGCGGATGACGCAAAAAAGTTTATGACTGTGCCGCTCTTGAGAAGGACACTGCGAATTTCGTGTCGTGGTGCTCTGGAAACAAGCTGGTCATAACCGCATCAAAAACGAAAATTTAAAGCTTCACGTGCAAGACTAACAAGATCTTATTTCCTTATAGAGTTAGAGGTTCTCCTGTCGAGAGTTCAGGGAACAAAGGACATTGGAGTGTACTTCGATAGCTCGCTGAGTTTCTCGCCTCACGCTCAACAGACGAGGCAGCGCACACTTCGAACGCTCGCGACAGTATGTCGGCTGACGAGAGACTTAAACAACCTGGGCCATTTGCAGCCTAATATAATTAAGAGCCTATAGCTTCCAGTTCGCGAGTACGCCTGCGTTGTTTGGGGCGTCACTTGTAGGTGAAATTGTGAACTTCTCGAAAGTGCGCAAGGAAAGGTTCAGGTATATACTTAAACATCGAGTCTGTCAAAAGTGTTCCATCTCCACGCAGCAAACAGACACACGTTATCTACCCTGCTCCATAAACATATCAGATATTTTTTTTCTTCGCAAATAACCACATGGAAAAATCTGCTGCTCACCGTTGCTTTCTAATGTGCGCTTTTACATCCTGCAGAAAGGCACGAGGAAACAGCGCGCCTTTCAGCTTTCCGATTTTTGTGACTCTCCAGAGTTCAGGCGACATAGTAGGCCCATTCAAAATGCCTGGATATTTTTATATCTAATTTTAATAGTTTCCTGAAAGTAATTCCAGAGGAGTATAAATAACTGTAAAAAAACAACTCTCATCTGCCGTGGGTTTCGTCATTCCGTAGAGCTTTTCTGTGTCTCCACTTTTGCTTTGTATTCTCTTCGTGCACACATTTTATGCTGTGTTAAAATCTCTATTCGCGAAATAATTTTTTATGTGTGCGCACGTGTGCATGTGTGTGTGAGCCTGCAATATTTTTCTTGCGCATTGTTCTGCCGAGCGCTTGCTTAGCGGCTATGGTTCTGAGCCACTAAGCACGAGGTCACAGGGTCGAATCCCGGCCACGGCGGCCGCATTTCGAAGGGCGCGAAATGCGAAAATACCCGTGTACTAAGATTTAGGTGCACGTTAAGGAACCCCAGGTGGTCCAGATTTCTGTTGTTCCGCGCCAAGGCGTGCCTCATAATCAGAAAGTGGTTTCGGCACGTAAAACTTCATAATTTATATTTTTGGCCGAGTGCGCCAGCACCAAGAACATCGAGCTTGTTCCTGGGCACGTTAATAAACACTTTTGATTGATTGATTGATTGATTGATTAATTGATTGATTGATTGATTGATTGATTGATTGATTGATTGATTGATTGATTGATTGATTGATTGATTGATTGATTGATTGATTGATTGATTGATTTTTGCACGGGAACTAGCGAAATTCCTCACGGATCAGTATTGGGACCAGTCCTCTTATGTTTTACTAATGACATTCTTTACTCTATTAGGAATTCGCTCCTTCTATATGCTGATGGCATCAATATTTTAAACAAAACTCATACTCGTGATGACGGTCGCATCCTGCAGTATGACCTGTCTTCTTCTGAATGGTGCAAAGATAATAACCTTACCTTGTAGGGTGCTGAGGCCAAAGGCATGACTTTCACACGCAAAAGAGCAAGTATTTCTTTTTCTCATTCTGTGGATGTTGTATCATTATGCAAGGTTTCTCAGATCAATGATCTCAGTGTAGTTTTTGATGCAATTTTACACTTTTCTCCTCACACTAAACGCGGTGCAATGTGGGTTAAGCACTATTCGTTTCTTTTTGCAGCCTATCTACGGAATTCGATTTTCCGACAGCAATCTATCTTCCTCAACTCGAATACGCGTCGGTCGTTTGGAATGGGCTTTCTAGATCCAACAGTGACATTAAAGATCAAGCCCAAAAAACGTTTCTAAGCAAATATCGTCACAATTTTGCTAGCACGGACACTGGACCTTGTTCTAGCTCTGTCGAAATATTGTCATTGTTCTTACTTTGCTGCCGACGCAATTGCGCTGGCCTTCTGTTTCTTTTCAAACACCTTCACGGTATCCTCACCTGCCCCGAACTCCTCAGTTGTACGATGTTTGTATGTGTACAAGGACCTTTCCACGTTCCTGCCTGTCATCACCAACACTCAACTGTCCACAGAATACTGAATCTTTAAAACGCTTACTTTTATGATCGCGATATTTCTAATAACTCGCTGTGATTGTTCTTTTCCGAGCTCTGCGTTGTTGTGTCATTGTCTCACACATTGTTCAAATGCCCTTGTGCACGTTCATTTTTTTGGGTGTGTTCACCTTGCGCCTTGTTGTATGCGTACGTTTCAAAATTGTTCTGTTTATATCTTGTCTTTTGTACTTATATTGCCCTGCGGCCTTGAAGAAGACAAGTCCACATCGTGAAATGCTGGCTCCTGCTTTCACCTTCTTCTCGTTTTGCGCATTGTCCTGCAGTTTTTGTCCTTGTTTCTTTTAGTGTATGGATGCGCCAGCACTCAGACCTGATGGATGTTTCTGGGCACGGTAAATAAATGATTTTATTATTATTGTTATTATTATTATTATTATTATTATTATTCTTAGAGAAACATATATGCACGCACAGACAGGGAAAAAAGAGAGTCAGCTGGCAGGTGAAAATATCCAGATCAATGTAAATAGGTTTTCGATCCCGGCTACGGCGGCCGCATTTCGATGGGGACGAAGTGCGAAAACACCCGTGTACTTAGATTTAGGTGCACGTTAAAGAACCCCAGGTGGTCTAAATTTCCGGAGCACCCCACTACGGCGTGCCTCATAATCAGAAAGTGGTTTTGGCATGTAAAACCCCATACTAGCGCTCACTCTCTTCTCCGTTACTTTTCATTACCCCTTACACTTTCTTTTCTTTCTCGTTCTGAGCTGCGCTACAAGCCTAAAAAAGTCATGACTTACCAACTCGCCAAAACTTCCACCCTTCTGACCCATACTTTAATTTAATTTTAGATTTTCGAGGTTTCCTGTTAGTATTCGACTTTAAGCGAGTTTTGGAAGCCCGCGTCCGTTCTAGCATATTTAAATGTTTGTAAATCAATAGCACACATGTGTAAAACGTTAAGCACCATGTTGCAGGAGTAAAGAAAGAAACTTCGGAGGACAGTTACCAGTGCATAACGCGAATGTTTCAGCGTTAGCTCTGGTGCCAGACGAAATAATACTTTGTAGACATGGTTAGTTTTGTCTCCTTCGTTCATTTTAATGTAGCGATGATGACCTCGTGATCGCTAAAGTGAATGCTGATATTCTGAATTTCTTTGACAAATAGTTGATTTGAAAGACGAGGTTAATGTACGTTCCTGTAGATGTTGTGATGGACCTCGGTGGTGTGACAAGTTCAAGCAACAATGGTTGCTGAATATCGTTCAGGAAATCAGCGTTGTTTTCTCGAATGTTCAAGCCTTGCACAAGAAGCATTGGACGATACCTGTACAGCAATGCATTCTTGAGTATAGAAGAGAACCTGTAATACGGTGGCTTCTTGATTAAAATAGGCCACTGCGACGACGAGCCATTTGTCTATTTGAACTGCGCACACTTTATCCACGTTTGTAGCGGTGCCTTCGACGAGGTACAAGCGTTTCGAATATATGTGGTCTCGGCGGTAAATAGTCACACCTGCCACATTGCTGCCGTATTGACGTCAAGACTCGCATCGGTACAGAGATCCTACCCCATGTAGTGGCGCTTTAGGGTCCATCAAAGCCTACGATGGAAGATATGGAGCAGAGCCTGACAACGTCGCCGTGGTGAATGTCGCGTGGATACGGCGCCAAGAAGCGTACATTGACTGCTGCGAAGGAGAGGAAGCTCCAACAAGAGGTTCGCTTGTTGAGGCAGATGCACGGTAGAGAAATAGTTCTTGAGCCACAGCCTGTCACACACCGAGCACTTATAGCCGAATGAGTTGTCCAGAAACAGTTTGGTGATTACCTTGGTTGCAGCCTTCTTCATGAATGGTGCATTTGATTGCCGACTCTGGTACATCGCTTCTGCCTCGGCAGCTCGAACTGCAGAGGGGCATGGCGTCTAAGATAGCCTGTTTCATTCTTTGCGGCTGAAACTGCAAGGTCATCGCATCTACTGGCATGTTCCTTTCCTTCTGCTTCTGCGGCAAGAACCGAAGACTCATCTCGCTTGCGTCGCCATGCTGCTGCTTCCGTGGCACGCTAGACAGGACTGTCTTGGCGAGCTAGTCGTTCCCGTTGCCAATCTCGAGCTCACTGGATCACTTGGGGTTCTGAGGGTCTTGATTTTTCCATTCCACGATGCTATGGTCACAATCCGTTGGGTTGTTGCGGGGGGGGGGGGGGAAGGGGGGGGGGGGCTTGCCATCATGAATGGTTCACATCCGTTATGGGGCAATGGTTTTCGCCGTACGCGATGTGCGGGTGGCAAGGCCATCTGTTGGTGTCGAAGGAAACCGAGTTTTGCACCACCGGGTCTGAACTGTCCTCTTCCTTTGTAATAGAAGCACACACTTCAGTCACAAGAAGCACCTTCTGGCGCGCTGCCAAGGTGTACGCCGGCGGCCAGCGACAACGTCGCAAAACGCAGTAAGGTAGCGTCGCGTGGTCTCTTGCTCGCCTCTCTCACAGCGGACGGTGCCAACGCTGCGAAACTGAGCAAGGTGCTAAAAAGTGGTAACACTTTCAACCAACTGGAACGCGGCTGACAATAAAAAAACAATTTATTTGAGAAACCACACAACTAGCTTATTTCTGGCAGTAGAAAGGCGTTCTCATTTAAGAGCACAGGTAGTCAAATGTTTTGTTCAACCATAGTGCAAATGGGGACGCGTCTGTATGTGCAGGACAATAATGGTTCTTTTAAGAAAACAAAGTAGTCAAGCTAAAGTAAAGTAAAAATTGGGGAGCCCCACTTATGTTGAGTGCTTGGTAATGCGAGGGATGGCTGTTTTTTAGTAGAAGGACACTCACGTATGGTGGTAATTTTCTGAAGCGAAACACACACTGGTGGTGGTGAATTTGAAACAGTGATATTTAATTGTGAGAAATTATTGTCATGTTCAATTTTACAATCTTACATTGTTACGGTATGCACATATATAGAAATCTCCAATCGAGAGAAAAAACTTGGAGATCTGAGGTGCCTCTAAATTTTATTTTCTTCGAAGCCAATAGCATAAAGGCTGGAATCAAGTGACACTGACCACTTGCGCCTGTTTGACCAGCGTCATGCATTAAGACAATCCACGTTGTACGACTGGGCCAGTAGGAATTCTTTTGTTTTTCTATTTTTTTTTTGTGATGCCGGGATCTCTAGACTTTCTGTTTTTACTGTAAATCACTTGACATAATTATTCAATCTAGTCTTTCTTTCTGCACCCTTTCCCCTTCTCCCCACGCCGAGTAGCAGGTCAGAACGTTGATCCAGGCTGACCCCTCGCCTTTTCTATCCCAATAAATACCTCTCTCATCGGTTCCCTGATTGTGGTTTCGAGCTTGTCTTGACCGGTGACATCTCTGGAAGTTTCACTGGTGCATTCACCAGTTAAGGTGAAGCCAGCCAAATGGGCATCATTGTTTACGTCAATGTACACTTGGGGGAAGAAACCAGGTTTGCTATCCCAAAGCGGATGTGCCAAGCGACAAGTGATTGCACATCGTTTCATTGGTGCTCTACCGGGTCTAAATGTCACATGAGCGCTATATACCTGGGCGTTTGATAACAGCTGTGCGTTCCCAATGCAGTCCTAGGTCAATGTCTGAGGTGCTCCGTTCGTCACCACTGCCTTAAGGATCGGCCCACAAAAGTGGTCACATACGCGGCAGGAGGAACCTGTCTACAATCGACAAGAATGCTTCGCATTATTAGAAGAGCATGTGAAAAGGCCGTAGCAATTCATGAGGGTGCATGCCTATCGTACATGACACAAACTCAACTTTGTCTGTTACTATAGCTTATTTTTATTGAGTAAACGCTGTAAACATCTGGGAACCCACACTCACGGACACACAATCTCCGTCCTAAAGCGTCTCCAACAAACAACTATCCTTATAGCAACGTAAACCTACAAAAGACATAGAGGAATACGTGGGAAACATTTTTGCTTATCTGCTTCTGCGCTGTTGGTTCGCGATGCAGGTTGACGAGCCAGGTGAAATAAGGCTCTAAACGATGCTGTGGTCTCGCACGATGTTCTGCATACCGCCATCTTTAGCTCTGAGGATGTTTTGTCGAGAGGCAAAGGTATCGCGAGCAGGCACTTGCTGGCATATTCTTTTTTACTTCCTTTCGTTTCTTTGCCATGCTCAGCCTCCTTGAATTCCCGGCACAGGGGCTGCAGAATGCATTCTCTCAATGTCAACGTCTCAACCCATACGTTTCGTGTTTCCGCCAAGCCGTCTGAGCTCGCCCACCTATTCTGGGTGCTCCAAAGAACGAACATGACGCGAGACAGAGAAGCAAAGATGGAGATCCTGCTACTGGCGAAGAAGAAAGAAACAAAGACAAGAATGCAAAGAAAGGAATGTTTACGCTTGGTTTCTTGCGTCGACTTACCGTGCTGCATCTTCTTTTCTTTGATCCCCGAACAGAATATTACAAACCGTCAGACGCGCACTGTAGTCGAAATGGCTTTTTGCCGCTTCTGTCGTTGTGTGTTTCTGTCATCGCATTGCAGACCTCGTGGAAGCTGTGTGCCTCATGGAATGCCTACACAATCGTTGTGACGCGGGCAAAAGTGCGGATGAAAGCAGTATAGAAGTTTCGTCTGCACGTTTTCGGCAATGTTGCTTCTGCAAAGGCAAAGAGCTGCTGTAGCCAACGAAGGTTTCTGTATCATGTCTAGACGAATACAGTTCTCGTTGGAATGTTTGAGTTGCCAAATCGGCGGGCTAGTGGCTTAGACGTAATATAGGGCATGTTCTATTTCCGCACCAAAGCGGACGGAACGCAGCGGGTCACGATGAATGCGCCAGACTCTGCACTGTATGAGCGCACACTTATCTCCAGCGTAGCGGAACTGCATCGTGCGTTTCGAACGCCTGCGCTACACTGGAATATAATTATGTCTTCTATAAACTGTAAGATACCACTCTGCGCTAGGGCTTCGTCAAGGTAGGCCACTGTGCAGAGATCGGTGGCACCGGCCCGTCACTATCGCCTCCGCACGTGCTCAAACAATGACAATGCCGACGCGCACTCAGACGCGCTTCACCGACCCAACTCTCTTCCCTGCCGAACTCTAGGGTGCCTCGATGTGCGCGCCCCCCTCCCGCCGTGCGCGGTCTCGCACACGGCGCGAGGCATCGCATTGCATGGCTGGATGAATGAATGCGAGCTATAACCTGCGAAACATAGCGGGGGATTGTGCCACCAAGTTCTTTGGCTTATTTTGCGTCATGTCAATCGCCCGTTTACAGAGGAAAAAGCTCTAGGACACTGGTCCAGACGGGCTTCGGCACTCAAGGCCTTAAGGGCTTTGTTGAAGTTTTTAAGGACATGCGAATTGTGCGACCGCCTCTGAACGTTGTAGCGCGTAGTTTCGCGCTACTGTGTGAATTTTCTTTTTTTTTCCATTTTTTTTCCTCTTCTTCTTCTTTCTCCTTTTATTCCCTTTACCCCTTTCCCCAGCACAGGGTAGCCTGCCAGTACTTACACTGGCTAACCTCCCTGTCTTTCCTCTCCTTTGTCTCCTCCTCCTCCTCCTCTCCTTGCGTCATGTCCTTACCTATTGTTTTTCTTTTTACCAGGCAAAATATTTCCAGCATCCAACTTTCCGAAGCATTATTCGGAACATTATTTTTGAACACCTGCGTTGTTTCGGGTCTTCCAACTTTTCTGCCGCCAAACCTTCAATTGCCTTTTACTAATCTGCGTTGCGGACATGTTTACTTTCGCCATGCTATCATTGAATAGACGGGCTTCAAGGAGGCCAACCGGAGCCTACATGGAGGGCTGGGTAAATATCTTCGCATTCTCAACAAACATGTTCGGTGGTTTCCCTAGCTTTACCGCATCTAGCACAGGTTTCTTCTTTGTTAATGTACCGCGCTTTTACATGCGCGTTTTAAGGCATCCAGGTCTTGCTGCGAAAAGTACAGAGCTTACCACTTTCCTGATTTCGTTTCCGCCTCCTAGGTAGTTACATGTTTTATTGGCATCCCTTGTTAAACTGGGTGCCGTTTCATGTAACTCAGACACTCCACGCCATCTGGAGGAGGGTGCAGCAGTTAAGTTAGATGGCATTTGGCGGCAGCACGGCAGTCGGCGACAGCGACACCAAGACTCACATCTCACGCTCTATACGGCGACTCACACTCGTGTTTTATTATAACCTTAGGCGCTGGCAATTGCTACGCATTCTCCACATGAGAAGGTACCATTTAATAACATTGTAATATTTATAAGACATCTACAAGTCACCTAACCAACGGCTTCTTTCTAGAAGTGGTTACAAGATACCCAGATCCCAGATACGCCCAATCCACTTGAAGGCGGCTAAGGAGACTGTTTTCAAAAGCAGGCCCACACATTTTCTTAATTGGCAGCTATAAATAGCAACAATTTCCAAACTTCCAATCAGCAATAGGAAGGTACAAACGAGCACTGATTCGCATTTCTCATCATGATCATCATCATCACCATCATCATAATCATCAGCCTGTTTTATGTCTACTGCAGGACGAAAACCTCTCCCTACAATCTCCAATTACTCCTGTCCTGCGCCAACCGATTCTGTCTAGCACACGCAAACTTCCTAATTTCGTCAACCCTCCTAGTCTTCTGCCGTCCTCTACTGCGCTTTCCTTCTCTTGGTACCCATTCTGTCACCCTAATGGCCCAACGGTTATCTAATCTCTGCATTTCATAACCTGCCCAGTGCCATTTTTTTCCCTTAATGTTTATTAGAATATCGTCTATACCCGTATGCTATGTGATCCAAACCGCTCTGTTTCTGTCTCTTAAAGATATGCCTAGCATTCTTCGTTCCAGTGCTCTTTGCGCGGTCCTTAACTTATTCTCAAGCTTCTTTGTCAGTCCCCAAGTTTCTGCCCCATATGTCAGCACCGGTAAAATGCACCGATTGTGCACATTTCTTTTTAATTATAATGGTAAGCTTCCAGTCAGGAACTGACAATGTCTGCCGAATGCGCTCCAGCCCATTTTTGCTCTTCTGTAGATTTCCTTCTCATGATCAGGGTTCCTTGTGATTAATTGACCTAGGTAAACATACTCCTTCACAGACTCTAGAGGATGACTTGCGATTTTGAACTCTTGTTCCCTTGCCCGGTTATTTATCATTACCTTTGTCTTCTACATATTAATATTCAGCCCCACTTTTACACTCTCCCTATTAAGGTCCTCCATCATTTGTTTTAACTCGTCCGCAGTGTTGCTGAATAGAACAGTGTCATCGGCAAACCGAAGGTTGCTGAGGTATTCGCCGTCGATCCTTGATCCTAAACCTTCCCAGTTTAATAGCTTGAATACTTCTTCCAAGCACATAGTAAATAGGAGAGATTGTCTCCTTGTATGACCCCTTTCTTCATAGGTATCTTCCTACTTTTCTTGTGTAGAATTAAGGTGGCTGTGGAATCTCTGTAGATATTTTCCACGGCATTTACGTAAGCGGTCAGCACGAAGAGGCGCCGTTACCCCGATTCTCACAAATCGCTTAGAAGAGAACAGCAAGCGATCTACAGGCAGATACAAGCAGGATCCCTCCCGCACCCATACCTTCGAAACGAGATGTACCCGGAAAGGTACGAGAAGGAATTTCTGTAAGATTCAGTTAGGCACGCTACAACACGTCACTGGAGTATACGATTTCATCAAGGCAATCCCCCCAACTCTTACCTGCCCCACTACCCTATCCCATCCCTCATCCACCTTTACCGAGCGATGGGAGACCTTGCTAACCAGCCCCGCCCTGGAAGACCAACTTGTCCTGATCTCCAGGGGCCCCGTGAGTCCTGTGAAGAGGGAACCACTTCCATCGACGGCGTCTAAGAAGATGTCGAGCTCGGCTCAATAAAGTTGTTCCTCTCTCTCTCTCTCTCTCTCTCTGTGTGTGTGTGTACTCCTTGATTACGCAATGCCTCTATGACTGCTGGTATCTGTACTGAAGAAAATGCTTTTTCATAATCTATAAAAGCTATATAGAGAGGCTTATTGTACTCTGCGTATTTCTCGTTACCTGATTGGTGACATTGATGCGATCCATTGTACAGTATCCTTGCCTGAAACCTGCCTGTTCGCTTGGTTGACTAAAGTCCGGTGTTGCGCATATTCTATTGGAGATTATTTTGTTGAATATCTTATATAATACTGGAAGTAAACTAATGGGCCGATCATTTTTCAACTCTTTAACGTTTCACTTTTTGTGGATTAGTACAATGTTGGCATTCTTATAGTTCACTAAGATCCATGAAGCCAATAGACAGTTCGTGTAAAAGGCCGCTAGTTTTTCAAGCATTATGTCTCCTCCATACTTAGGTCGGTTGGTAGTCCACCTTAGTCTGCCGATTTTCCCCGTTTCATGTCTTGCAAGGCCTTTCTAACTTCATCGCTAGTTATAGGAGGAGTTTCTGTATACTGTTCATTATTGTTTCGAATAGAGTACTCCTGAGTCCTCTGGATACTGTACAGGTCAGTATAGAATTCTTCAGCTGCTTTTATTATACCTTCGAGATTGCTGATGATATTACCCTGCTTATGTTTCAGTGCATACATCTTGGTTTGTCCTATGCCAAGTTTCCTTCTCACTGATTTCATGCTGTGTCCATTATTTACAGCTTCTTCAGTCTTTCTTACGTTATAATTTCGAATATCACTTATTTTCGCTTTGTTGATTAGTTTTGACAGTTCCGCGAGTTCCATCTTATCTCTTAAGTTGGACACTTTGATTCTTTGTGGTTTCTTTATTAGGTGCTTTGTTACTTGGGAGAGCTTGCCTACTGGTTGCCTTGGTGCCTTGCCTCCTACTTCAATTAATGTCTCTTAAGCCAGCCTCGTTACGGTTTCATTCATTACCTCTATGTCATCATCATCATCTCTCTGTTCTAAGGCTGCATATTTGTTTGCAAGTACCAGCCAAAATTTGTCTCCTTTTACCCTTACTGCCTCTAAGTTGACCTGTTTTTGTTGACCAATTTTACTCTTTCTCTGTTCAAATTGAGGTGAATCCTGGCCCTCACTAACTTGCGCTCACTAACCTCACTGCGCTTTACCCTACCTATCGCTTCTACACCCTGCACTATGCTGGTATTGGCGGAAAGTATGAAATCAATTTCATTTCTTGTTTCACCATTAAGGCTTTTCCAGGTCCATTTTCTGTTGCTACGTTTCCGGAAAAATGTGTTCATTATTCTCAGCTTATTCCTTTCTGCGAATACTACCGGCATCTCTCCTCTAGCGTTTCTAGAATCGACACCATAGTTCCCAATAGCCTGTTCACCCGCCTGCTTTTTCCCTACTTTTGCATTGAAGCCAGCCATTACTACTGTATACGGCGTTTGTACTTTTCTCATCACTAATTCAACATCTTTATAAAACTAATCTACTTTCACGTCGTCGTGACTGGACGTTGGAGTGTAGGTTTGTACTACCTTTTATCTATACCTCTTATTAAGTTGATTACGATTACTGCTACCCTCTCGTTGATGCTGTCGAATTCGTCAATGTTTCCCGCTATGTCCTTATGGATTAGGAAACCTGCCCTGTATTGCTTCTTATCCGGGAGACCTCTATAGCAGAGTACATGGCCGTTATTTCAGCAATGTGTAAGCCTCAACAGTTTGTCTAATCTCACTAAGGCCGATAATAGCCCAAACAATGTCTGATAGTTCTTCGAAGAGTCCTGCTAAGCTAGCCTCACTCGAGAGGGTTTGGGTGTTAAACGTTGCAAAGGTCAGTTTCCATTGGCGGCTTGTCCAGACCAAGAGATTCTTAGCACCCTCTGCTGCGTTGCAAGTCTGACCGCCACCTTGGTCAGATGCTCCGTAGCCGCTGGGGACTGAGAGCCATTGGTTCATGGAAGATATCATAACGGAGGTTGTGGCCGAATACTGCACCAAGGAGGCCAATTCCTGTTCTGGTGAGGAAGTGTCTTTGTTCAAGTTTAGTGGGCCTTTGTCATCATTTTTACATGACCGTTATTATTGAGCGTACCACTGCGCTCTCGCAAAAGTTACGCGATGAACTAACACCGCTTCTGCATTCTTTGTTTACAATCTTGAATAAATAATGGATGTTTGCTAACTTTCATTTTCGAAAAATAAAAATTAAAGTACTGTAGTATGGGCAGCTTGCTGCCGGAGAAGTCGGCGGCGCTAGAGACATGGACTGGTTTCACTACTTGTCGGCAACCTAAAAATGTGCGCGTATTAGGCAAACAACGTTGCAAAGTCTGCCACTGAGCCAGAAAATGCCGTCACACGGCAAGCTATGTGCCTAAATAAAGCAGGAATAAGTGCTAAATAGGTTAAAGCAAAGCTTTCTTTGCCTATACGTCCAGTATTTCGCGTGGGATCATCGATGGGTAACTCGCCTGATAGGGCCATGTAAACTAGCACGAAATTACCCATAAATAGCGATGTGTAGTCTTTTAGGACCTATAGTCTTCATAATTAAATAATAACGCCGTTAAACATGGAAGTGTTGGATCATGGCAATCTCTAAAACAAACATATCTTTAAACGTAAGAGCACGATTTACTCAACGCCTTTTCTGACTTTACTAAATTATATTAAATAATATAATTAAATAATTGTGTGAGGGCAGCATCATTCTTAGGATACTTTACATCCGCCGCTGGGTAAGCGCCCATCGTCGGCCAATACACGAAGCCAAACCCAAATGGCCAGGTACCTCTCTGACACAAGTGGCACTCACCCCCTGAATGAATTTAAATATGTATCTTACTTCATTGCGCCATACCCATCTCCTCACCTCTTTTCCTTCGAAAAGCATCAAACGGCGCGCTCGTCCTCTGGCATCTTAGCATCTACGTCGTACAATGCATATGTGCCTGAATTGGCGTTTTGGTTTTGACATTATCTGTGCACGCTGTAGGTCATAATAAGATTACATGGCATTGTGGTTTTGACATGGACAGTGCATTAACATATACATTGCTGGAGATTACACCTTGCATAAAATCAAAATAAAGACAATTGTAGCGAAATGCGAAAACACCCGTGTGCTTAGATTTAGGTGCAGGTTAAAGAACCCCAGGTGGTCGAAATTTCCGGAGTCCTCCACTACGGCGTGCCTCATAATCAGAAAGTGGTTTTGGCACGTAAAACCCCACAATTTTTTTTTTAAAGACAATTGTATGCAACGCACGCATTTGTGAACAATTTAATTAGCCACTCATGAAATCTTTGCTTCCCATAGATTCAACGATCTTTATTTTAAATGTTTTTATCGTGTTTAGGATAAAATGATAAAGTTCCACACAATAAGGGAAACCTTAATAGTAATAAGGAACTGTTATACAACTGCACGGAGTTGAGTTCGCCGTTTTTTCAGCCGTATAAATTGCAGTAAATATTTTCTTAATATTTAAATTACTGAGCAAGATTTCACGCTTGAAAAGTAAAGCATGAACAGATCTCACTCAATGAACGCGAGCCCTCGTTATCAAAACTTTGGCGTAATGAAGAGGGACGGCAGCGGTGAGCGAACGCAGTGTGCTAACTGTCACATGACTGCGTCTCATAAACTCGAGATTACGTGATGCAACACTTGGCACGCGAGTCACCACGAGCCATCTTGGCTGGTTCCTTCGGCTTTGTACCTAACGCAGATTACCTCCAAGATGCGGTACGGAGGCCGCCTATGCGCTCAGTCGCACGGACAGCCCGCGCAGCCGCCGCCAGGCTAGAAGAGGAGACGCACACTCTCCTCCTGTAGCTCAAGCTATATCACGTAACCTCCAACACGGGCGCACGGGAAAACCGCGCGCCTCAAGCCACTATCGTTCTTGGCTAACCCTCACACGCTTTCCCTCACGCCCAAAGCATACAGAGCGCGGGCCGCAATCTTATTTGTCATATCGCAACATCACAGCGACAACGACGGCGAAAATTCGGCTTGACTGTCCATCTAATCACTATAGCAATCACACGCTGGTGATGGTACAAAGGAATAGGCTGCAGGCATACCATAGCACCTTCGGCAGAATGTTCAAGTTTGGTAGCAGTTTCTTCTGATATGTTTGCTGAGAAAACGTTATTCCTGTAGAAACTATAATGTTAGTAAAAATGGTGTGATAGATCAAGAAAATGCTGTTCTATAAAGAGGATAACAATAATTTAGTGGAAAATAATAAATTTCTGGGTGCTAAGGGCATGTGATGATGTTGATGATGATGAATTGCATGTAAACACCAAGTTTGAACGGTTATCCTAAATTCCTGAGAAACTTGGCAAGACGGCCTTTTTTATTTCATAAACAATGGCCGAGTCAACAAACTCAGGGCCGGGAGTTACGAGATATTATGTTAAATGTAGTGCGGAGTGTTGGCTAGAAAGAATACGATTATAAAAGTAAACTAGAAATGAAAATTAAATTGTGGTTTTACTTGCCAAAACCATGCCAAACATCCGTAAATATGAAACAAGTAATTAAGGGCAAAAAGAAAGAGCACTAATCGAAAATTTGCTTTCTACCACCTCTTTGAACTTAGTTACTTCTATCATCCTCTCTACGCGGCTTATATTCGTAGCCTGACAACAAGATATATAGAGACAGGAATATTGGGATGGTGACAAAAGGCTAAAAAGCAGAGGTGGCAGCGTTAACAAGGATCAGCGAAAAAAAGAACGAATAGCCTACACGACACATAGCAAAGCGAAAAAAAAAAATCGGTATATGCGGGACCAGCATTCTGCCGTCTCACCGCCTGCGGTTTGCCGACGCACAAAGTACATCGAACGCACTCGCGCGAAAATCACTAGACAAGCCAGAGTCAAAGCCAACTGGGCGTGCGACATCACACACCCATCAATGGATCGTTGCAGGCGTCGATGCTGTTGCTGGTCTGAATCGCATCCCCTTATTGCTGCGTCGGAGCGGAATGCGCCTCCATCCGAGACCGGTGGCATCCGACGAGAGAGAAATGCGGTGGCCCTCAATTGCACACAGACAGCTAGATGGCTGGTTATTTCCCTGCTGATTCGGAGTAAGAAAAAATATAAGCGACGTTGCCCATGCCTCGCAGGAATAGATAACCCAGACTTTGGTATAGATGGCTGCCGTGATATATAGATGACAAGGTTGGATGACTTGGATACCTACGGCGGCGCACACAGCCCAGCCAACTGACATATTCGCCGAACTTCTTAGGCGAACGGTGCTCGGGATAGATTTAAACTCTGCCCACCAGTTTCCAAAGTTGTATATCTATCCTTCTTGAGTTGCTTTTTACTTCGGGTTGAGGTGGAGGGGAGGGGGGGAGGCTTTATTTATCCAGTGGGCGCACCTTCAAAAATGAGAGATTATTGTGAGAAATATTGTATTCGTCACATGATTATGTAAATTATAGCTGAGCATGACGGAGCTGCCTCACGACGATGACAAAGTGCTGCCATACGACGAACAGGCGGGCGAATGAACGCATCAAACAAGATACGTGTGAGTAATGGCTATCGCTGTACAAGGCGTCCCCCTACGTATGTCGCAAGGCGTAAGAAGTGGCCAAACTGAGGCAATACTCCAAGCACGTCACCTTGTTTCTAATGCATTCGCGCCTCAACGTTAACATGCCGTTTCTTGGAAAACGGTTAATTCTGATGTAGAGATAGTTATTGCATAGTGTTATACGGTATTTGAACCCGCACGTTGACCCTACACATGGCACTGGGATTTCTTTCATGTGATTTGAGTTATGCGAACGCTACAACTTCTTGACACCTCTCAAACACAAGCACGCACAATTCCATGTATGTATGTATGTATGTATGTATGTATGTATGTATGTATGTATGTATGTATGTATGTATGTATGTATGTATGTATGTACGTGTGTATGTATGTATGTATGTATGTATGTGTGTATGTATGTATGTATGTTTAAGTGCACCTTCTGCGCTCTATTCAGACTGTTACTACGATATGTATACTAAAGCGTGAGACACATGGTGCAATTTGCCGTGCGATCTGTCGTACGGCGCGTCGTATGCGACTTGCCGCATGCGGCTATTCGGGACACATGGTACGAATGAGTGAGCGGCGGGTAGCGGCGTCCAGAACCGGCGCCCCTGCGTGGAAGTTCGGAATGCTGCGTAACTTCAACAGAAAGTGAAAGCAAACGTATCTGCACAGCTCTCTCATTTGAAACAAACGATGACAATATAAACACATCTATGCGAGCTGGAGTACTCTAGACGTGTTTCCGCAAAGCCGCGTTAGCAGTTTCGGCTCCGCTGACAGCCGCCGATGGCTAGGAGCCAGCAGGCATAGCTCCCTCGGCCATCGAATCCGACACCGGTGGCGCTTGTAACACGATCGCTTGCAGCTCGTATAACGAAGCGCCTATGTTAGTTGGCACAACGGGTGCACAGTTATGTCACGCTTAAACTGCAGCACGTTTGATTTCATTGGCGCCGACGGAAGGGAACGAGCATGCGAGGCGAGCTTGCGATCACTGGGAGACGGTGTAGGCCTAACTCGACGGCCGTCTATTCGGGGCCGAGGGCCCTTGCGATGCGTCTGCAGCTCGTAAGAAAGTGCCTAAATTCGTCAGCACAATCAATGCGTGAACATTTATGTTTCTCTTAAGTGAAAATACGGTTAGTTTTCCTGGCACTGTTAGTAGCGACGAGTAAACACGCCAGTCAGGCGAGCCACTTCGTATAGACGGTTGCTGGGGCGTCTGCACTGACCGCGTCCGAGTAGGAATCATGCCAATTATTTGCTATCTCGCACAACGTTTTATAACACGCACTCTTTCACTTTGTTATATAAGTTATTTCGTGTCGAAAAGAAATTGTACCCGATTTATGTGCCGCCGTCAGCGGCGAAAGAGGCCCGCGTTTCGACCAGGAAGAAAAACAAAAACAAAAACCCCGCCCGCTGGGTCTCTCACGTGCCATGACGTTCACGTTACCGGCGCTGTCATTGGCTGCGGTCGTCCGACCAATGCGGCAGTCGCACGACAATATTCATCAAGTTGGTCGCATGCGCGGCGTGCGATTCGGCGCCGCATGCGGCGGATTTGGTTGAGAACCTGTTGAGTGCGGCGGCCGATGCGAATGGTCGTACGACTGATCGCACCAAAAATCGCACCATGTGTCTCGGGCTTTCTCGTCCACATTACACTTTTACAGTTCTTTTATAGGGCAGAGGACGCGGGTATGGCTTATTTGCATGTATATTGCCCGAGTCACGCATTTAGCTCAAATAGGTTCACGCTTGGATGCGGAATATATGCCTGTTAGTCACCTCTCCATGTTCATGTGGATGAACAACTGCAAGATATATTCATATGTTTTAGGAGTGACCCGAAGTCTTCCAAGTTGTAAACATTAGATTTTATCATGAGTCGAGTGTTGATCTCATGTTTACTAGAACGGTGGTGGGGCACAAATGCGTCAAGCCTTGCTAGCGCGCTTTCCTGTCTTTTGCTTTCTCTCTCCTTCTCGTTCACCCTTTTCGCTCTCATAGTCCACGGAAACTTAGAAACCACGCCTGAATGCACCGAGTCCCTGCTCAGTCTAAATTATTCCACGAAATTAAGAAGACGCCCAAGAAGGATCGTCGTCCGCTCCTAAGAAAACCGCGCTACCGCTGGCAATGTATGTGGACATCTGGTTCAATTATTCACACCTGGCTTGGTCCAAAAAGTGCATGAACAGCAGGTGTTGAAAGTTATGCGCTCAGAGTCAAAGAGAACGGGTGGCATACATTAATGGGGCAAGCGTTAGCAGTGAGAGCCGCTTTCTAAATTTCGTGGTCTTGTAAAGCTCTGGAGCTCCCCTAACGATAGCCGAAGGTGCCTTAAAGCAGCTGAGCAGTTCCTGAGACCTCACCATCTGTCCAAGAACCTGCAGGCTTCGCGCAGGTACCATAACGAGCATACTTCATTATGACTCACAGCAAATAATTGATAGGTAGGGGAGTGTATGCTGCCGGTAATACGTGAGATCAATCAGCCATCACATAATACAATGCCTGTTCACAAGACATGAAGGTCATGTTATGGAGCTTTCATAAACGTAGTGCTACATTTTAGCCTTTACGATGCCCGTAAAATGCTAAGGAAATAGAATGGAATACATTGACTGAGTAGGGAGCCATCGTGACTCATGAGACATGTATACTTTATTGCCGTGCGTAGTCGCAGACAGAAAGATCAAAAGGAGGTGTCATCTCGCACTGTGCCTTCGGAAACACATCTTTCATCATATGCATGCTTGCAGCCTTCTTGGATGACGTGTTCCGAAGCTCGAGTCGTGGTCCAAGTGCTCTATGGCCTTCAGATATTTTTCTTCTTCTGCGTAAATATTGCATTCACAGAAAACGTGTTACATGTACTCAGAAACCTTGTACACGCAACGTGTCATCAAGCCTGACAAACGCATCCTTGCTTCATTTATCCGAACATTGCACTAATTCTGGCTTGAAAGCTCGTAACTCAGTGGTTTTCTTAGTGCATCTTATTTTGTCGGCAGCATCATGATGCAGCTTGGTTGAGCGTCGACATCCCGAAATGCAGGTACCAGGATCGGTATACCTAAAACGCCCATGTTAGCAAAACATTTTATAGACATTGGCATGACAAGATTTATAGTCATCACCTTGACGCTACTGTGGCTATAGTTGTGCACTGGCTGAAGCTCTCAAATTCTTTGTAACAGACGCTGTTGTAAATGAGGCCACAGATTTTGACGCTAATAAATGTATCGAATAGCGAAGCTAAGCGAAAATGAAGAATAATTCTACTCTTTCAGATAACATCTTCACGTCATGGGCTAAATGTATTTCAAAAGTTACAATAGAATCAGCTCAATGAGAGCAGCATTCCGGGCGAGTTGGTAATCCATTACGCAAGTATTGTTGCGCAACAAAAAAGATACGAACGTAAGAGAAGAAGAACGCACACCAAAAGCAAGATCTTGCGCAAAATCGCTTGGTGTGTGTTCTCCTTCTCTTACGTCCGTGTCTTTTTTGTTGAGGAATAATACTTGAGTAAACAATAAGCTCACTATAATAATACCCTTCTGACTGTATTAAAGGAAGCATAAGCAGAGCACGAATTCGCATGCAATGTCGAGGTCTTCCGACCCTGGTTAGATGACGCCAGTAATACCTTTGTAATGCTTGGTACCCTTATTAAGGTTACTCATTCATCGTTTCATCGAGGTTTAGGAAATTAACTGTTTTGAAAGATTAAAGCATGATGCTGTGATAAACGAGTCGTCCCTCGTTTATCAGTCGTCACTCGTTTATCCAACGAGTTCCAAATATATTTGGAACTCAAGTTGGAAAGCGTTGACGAGGGAATGCTTAATTGACACTCAAACACGAATCACAAGGAATTAGTAAGCGTTTCTCATTCTTTAGACGTAGAGGTCCTTGCCATTGCGCAACAAATGTGGTTGCCTTCTTAATAATAACAAATCAGAAATCGACTATACCAGGCGACCTTTGTCAATGGCATAAGATCTCAGAAGTGGCCTGTAGAGCATAGCCAAATTTGGGCGCATAAAGTGAATTATTTGAATTGAATTCTGGGGTTTTACGTGCACGCCGTAGTAGGGTACTGCAGATTAATTTTGACCATCTGGAGATATTTAATGTGGCCCCATTGCGCGGGACACGTGTGTCTTTTCGTTTCGACCCATCGAAATGCGGCCACCGCGGCCGGGGCTCCATCTCGCGACCTTGTGCTGAGCAGCGCATTACCATAGCCACAAAGCCACTACGGCAGGCAAACAGAATTACTTGAAGGAATCGATGTCGTTGTATTTCCGGTAGGTAATTCTGGCATTTTCTCAGCGTATTTTCTCAGCGGAACAAGCGTGCTCCAGAGCTCAACCAGTACTTTCCATGACTGTACAATGAGCCAAACTACACAGGCTAAGCAGCATTCCATAACATTATACTACGCCAAGAATTGATACGATTAAGCACTTTCTTTCCAAGAACTATAGTGGAGTGCAACAAACAAAGAAATGCATCACATATTCACACTGTATAACGTATCTGCAATATTGTCTTTGTGTTCTTTTTTTTGGGGGGGGGGCAACATAAATACAAGATTTGCCCGCAAGGTAAGGCAAAAGGAGGGCGTAATCCTCCTGACTAAGGCCTGTACCTCGCTGGAGCAGCAGAAGTAGCAGTCAACTGATAACAAAGTACAACTAATATGACACAAAACTTCAAAACTATTTACAGCAAAATTTTAAACACAATGAAAAGTATAAACCGTTTGCCAAATAGCAAGTAACTGAATAAATACAGCACAGGAAAAATAAGAACATTCTGTTATTAACAAAAATTATACATTCAGAATAGAACATTAATAACATTACTATTGATATTAAGCAAAGAAACTTTATTAACATTCGTTAAACACACAGTGATCAGAAAATATTATGTTTTGTATTGCATGTTTAAATTTGTGAATTGTTCTAGAATTTATAGCTTCGTCAACAATGTTAGGGTACATGTTACATAAAGAAATGGTTTCATATTCGATCGTTTGCGTGCCATATTTTGTCCTTGGTTTCTTTATTACTATTGATGTGTGACGTAGGTTGTATCCCGTGTCTCTACTCAGGTAAAGAGTTGAAAATAGTTCCCTGTTGCTGGAGATCTGCTTAAATAGCCGTATACAGATCTTTGTTTTGTAAGAGTCTCTAATATTAGGAATGTTGTAGCGCATCATTAGTATAGAAGATCCTATGTATTGTTTCGAGAAGTTCAGCAACCGGACAGCTCGCCGTTGCAAAACTGCCAATTTTTCTATATCTGTTTTATTACCGTTTCCCCATACTAAGAGGCAGTAGCTAAGATGCGAGTGCACAAACGAAAAGTACAATTGTATGAGAAGCCCGATAGGCACAATGCATCGGATCCGTTGTAGCAATCCAACAGATCGTGCAACCTTAGTACGTACCTTATTTATGTGTTCTGTCCAGCTTAGGTTTTTGTGAAATGTAACACTCAGAAACGAATGCCTTGAGAGATGTTCAAGTTGCGATCCAGAATAAAAAAGCTTTACGTCGTAATCTGTTTGCTTATTCTTGGAATAAAAAACTGTGAATTTCGTTTTTTTTTTTGCATTTAAGTCAAGTTTATTTAGATAGAGCACTGTTTTGCCTAGCGAGCTGCTGGTTTGGCTTTTTTTTTTCTTGCCTACACTGCTTGGGGTGTTCCACGGCCTGCATTTCTCAATAAATAAATAAATAAATAAATAAATAAATAAATAAATAAATAAATAAATAAGTACAGTGTACACCGGATGAGGAACCTTGCCAGGCCCTTAGATTTGCAGTATCTTCACTTGTTCTTGGGCCTTCCTAGATATTTTCTAGCGCCTATAAGAAATTATGCAACAAAGTCAAAATGTCGGACACCCCTGCCTTACACAGAAAGATGCCTCGAATGTATTGTCCAAAGACTGCGAGCGCTGACATGAAAAGCTGGTAGAAATTATTTCTGAAGACCTTGTCCTGAGGCTGCCAGACTTTATCTTAACATTCGTACTGTACATTGATGCCTCTCATTATGGCACAGCAGCCGGTATTCTTAAAAGCGGTGTCGAGAAGCTGGTTGTAGTTCAACTGCAAGTGATAGAATATTTTACTTACACGTTTAGCAAGGTCCAATTAAACCGCACAACGACATTGGATTCCTTTGACGATTGACGTCTTTGTGTTTCTTAATTAAGTTAAACACATGTTCGGCTGCGACAGAGAGGACGACGTCCGTGACGGTATGCCCATCGTCCACCGTTGTCGCTTGCGTTAGGTGTCTCGAGTTTGCTCGGTGGCATAATTAGCAGCATCCGCCCAGCATTGCCACTTGCGATTATTCAAAATTAAATTGCTTCAAAATTAAATCTGTGCGTCACGTAAGACAGCGAATGGCTCATACCCCCTTAAGCAATGGCTCATACACCCATAACTACGGCCTCCTCATTACGACGAGAGAAGTGAAATTAAATTCTAGGCTGGAAGTGATGAGCGGCAACGGACGGAGTCAGCTGCAGAAGAAGACGACGACAACCGCGGGAGAAGTGGCACGACCGCGTTTGCACAATAGCGCCGACGGTCGCCGACGAGGCAGCTGTGGAAGAAGACGACGACGCTCGAGCCATTGCTGATGATGATAGTTTTAGGAGAAGTCCGACAACGACGGCGCGGGGTTCACATGAACAGCTTCGCTGCAAAATGAGGTGTGCCTATGCGTGCGTCATTACACAGGTCACGTCGCTGCCTCCCACGCGTCATTTCCTCTTGGGATTTTGTCGGCGTTGTGTCCACTGGGATGCACTACGACGCGTCTACATCAGTGGTATTTGTGAAACGTGGTCGCCCACGGAAGTACGCGCAAAAGACGATGCAAGGAAACACAAAAAGGAATGCCGTGCATGTTTACAACTTGCATGATGACATACGGATGAATACCTAAGCGAAAGCGATACCCCCAAAGCGACTACATTGCTTTCGCATTCCCACATGTAAGCAGTTCTAACTGTCATTGGCGAGCTTTTCTTTTTTGAAGTTTACCGGCTGCTTCTCGGTCTATCGTCATTTGTCATCACCATCATTATCAACAGACGGATGCTCTTCGTGACCGATTCCCTGTTCTGGGAATGTGCCAGTGTATTAGATTTATAATCATCATCGACATGCGGTCATCACCTCAAACAGCTAGCTGGTGCATCATATGTGGGGATGTGGCTTAGTATGAAAATCATATCCATGATGAACACGCGGACACCATTCATCATTTGCCTATGCCCTGTTGTGGGTATGTATGGAAATAATCATTATAATCAACACTCGGACACGCTTCTCATGCGATTCTTCATTGTGGGTATGTGCCATAGTATGGGAGTCAATCGTCAGCACACGGTGATCCTGTAAAAAAGGTGTTGGAGTTATCACAATATCTACCACCCACTTTTTAGCCAAACGCCTCTTGTGCGCATGTGACACTGTACCACCCTCTTCTTGGGTATGTGCCGTGGTGTGGAAATCATCATGATCATTATCAACACGTGGACAAACTCCTAGTCCACTCTTTCTTTGTGGGTAAGTGGGATTATAAAAAATCATAGTCATCATTAACGATCCCTAAACGATCGGCTAAAATAGCACGACAGGCACGTGACAAAGGGAGGACAGGGACACCTGGTGTAACATTTCCAAGACTGTGAGTGTATGCTGTATCTAGACAACACTGCAGTATTGTTTAGAGACAAAGAACGGTGCACACGTGAGATCATGGAAGTTGCACTAAGGAGTTGTGATGTTTATGAATGCGTCAGCCCACCGTCTTAATTATTATCTGCCAAGGAAATACATTTTCATGAGCGCAGTTGGTGATAAGCGCTTAGTAAACGCACACATGTTAGTACGATCAAAGGATCATTTATGTTCTCTCCTATCTTTTTTTGATTTGTCTGTTTTTCTGTATATATTCACGACATCTGGCATTAAACGCTAGGTTGAAGTTAGCGCTTGTCCCGTTTGTGTCCCTTTGCGCTTTTTGTATACAAGTCTGCGCTAAAACAGTATTAAGCATGGACTGCCAACTAGTCCGAACCAACTCTTTGCTCAATTTGTCAGAGACATGTAGCAGAATCGGCTATGGTTGAAAATTTGACGTGCGGGCAAGCGCGTCGGCTTTTATACATGACTCGTCGAAGGTTCCAGTGTAACCGTTGGTGCCGCGTGGCTTCCAGAAAGCACTAACAATTCGTGTCGCGCGTACAATCAGATTAAAAAACAATCGCAAACCATGGCAATCGAACCAAGCGCGAACGAGACCAAACCAAGCAAACCAGACAAACGTGAGCGAGAGCTGACGCGAGCAGACAAGAGTCTGCTCGCCGTCGGGTCGGGCGGGTCCGCATGACACCGCTAAGTTATCCACGCGCACGTCACTGAAGCGGCCGCTCTCAGTGGTCTCCGACATTAGTGGCTCGCGTCTTTTATCTGGTGCTCCACGCTCGCTTTCATCTTTCGCTGCGCTCGTTCGCTCGGTTACGCCGCCGAAGCCGCCGAGGCCGCCGCCGTCACTCGCCATAGCGACGGGCACCTAAGATCTGTGCTCTAAAGAAGAAAAAATAAAGAAAAAAGGAGAAAAGTTGTAGCGTAATGGTTATAGCATTGGAGCGCGGCGCTGGTGGGCCAAGGTCAGAATTCCGCCACCGGACGCGCTTCTTTTAAAGGTGAGGTTGGATCTACTCTACAAGAACGTGACCAGCGATCACCACGCTGACCAACCAGCCCGCTGACAGACAGAAAGAATGAATGATCGTCCGAGAGACCACCGACCAGCGCAGTGCAAACCATGGAATAGCACGCAAATAAAGCTTTGCATTTCCTCCCTACAGCTGACCATACATTAGCGGGGACCGCGTCACTGATATTTTTTGTCAGAGTAAGAGCCTTGTGTCGTTGCCATTAACCTTTGTTATTTTCGCTGGACAAGTAAATGCAGAAGCCTTTGTATTAGTTTCGTGCAATAGCGTTTTATAGAAGTAGTTCAGTTTCAATCAGACAACTCATAGGTAGTGTCATGCGATATAAAATCAGCTGCAAAGTTCGAATGATGAGCACAACTTGTTTTCGCAGTTTGCGTGGGGACAAACTAGTGTTGCAAGTTCCATAAATGGTGTTAATTGTATATGGTGGCAATACTAAATAATCTAGTGATGGTGACGCACTAGCGATACTTCCTGTATACTGCTTGAAAAACTAGCGATACTTGCTTGTATAATAAGTATTGTTAAGCATTTATGATATGTGTGGTGTAGCAGTTCCCAAAGCAGTTACTTTGGCCAGTCGTGTTAGGCAAAATATTACCAAGATCGTCTTTCCTAAGACTCAGCTTTTCCATAAGAAAAGCATGGTAGATTGAACCGCAAAATTTCAAATGAGATCAATATGTGTCTTCCCTGAGAAGTATGTAAATTGCGAGGATAGGCTGAGCAATAAACTCAATACTTAATTTTTATCGAGCAAACAAGGGTAAACATAATTGAACATCCGTTCTCGAGAACCTTTCTTTAATGCATGCTATCATAGGCCAGCCGCCTGTGATAATGATGCCTTCTCTAGCGAGATTCGCTGGTGGGCACTCTCACCAACATCTTTAGCATGCGAAAAGCGTTATGAACAAAGGCAAGGAAGGATAATCAATTTTGTGTATAGTGAAACGGGTCACACCGAGTGTGCGGCCATTAACTACTGGAATAGCTGGCGCAGCTGAATAAACTCAGCGTAGAGTCAATGCGCGGTTGATTCTTCGATTGATTACAAGCGAGGTCCTAGGGTTGAGATGCGAAAGTAGTTTCATTATTTTAGCGGGTGGAGCACAAAACAACACCTGGGTACTGATTTATTTATTCTATGTTGTTTTTATGAAAACTTGTTAAACTTTGATACTGAAGTTCTGATTTAGGATTAATATATTACTGAACCTTGTTATGCGGATTGGTAGTAATGGTTGTTACAGTACCACGACGTTTGTGTTCTAAAACGCCACAGAAGAAATTGGGGTAAAATTTACAGTCACTTTATCATACGCCAAAGAGGGTGAAGGCAAAAGCCTGCCGGCTCAAGAGACTTTCATCAATTTACTTTACATTCTCATTTTATTGCGCGGTTACTTCTAATTCTTATTATGCTCGTACGCTAACCGAATCCATGTTTACACGGATGGTTCGGTCTCGGAAAACTCGACGGGTGCCATTGTTACACCATCTAATTCGGCCGTCGTCAAGTTTAAGACTTTAACCGTAATGGCATCTGCAGGTTCCGAACTGGAAGCTCTTCGCGCTGCTGTCTATTACACTGAAAAAGGAACCGCCTAGCAAATGGGCAATATTTTGTTATTCGAAAGCAGCCCTCCAAAGCTTGCGAGGTTTACGAAGTGGTATTTACGAACAGCTGGTGTCCCAAATCAACGAAATTTACCATTGCGTTTCCGAACGAGCAAATGATATAATCTTTCAGTGGCTCCCGAGACATTGAGGTATCATTGGTAATCACCTCGCCCATGACGCTTCCCTACGTGCACAGGCTGGCGCACCGACACTCCTTATACCTTTATCGAGAGCAGACGCTGCAAGAGAGCTTCGCAATCTCGCTCGTACCATCACGTTTAGTCGCTGGCATACACTACAGAGCTCTAATTGTCCTTTATACAGCCCTAACCCAGCTGAAGCTAATACAGCTGAAGCTGAAATTGCCAGCCAACATTTCACGACGTGACGCAACACTGCTGTGTCGGCTGTGGGTAAGAGTAGCATTCACTAACTCCTATAGCTATCGTATTGGAATTGCGGACTCACCAATGTGCGCTAAGTGCAAATGTGAAGAAACCATCAGTCATCTTCTGTGTCACTGTTCTAGCTTTGATAACCAATTTCTAACTTTCCAGCGTGCCTTGAATAGAGAGGACGATAGACCATTCACAGAAGCAAAGATTTTGAGAGCGTGGTCCAAGATTTCATTAGTCCAGAAAGCAATTCGATCGCTTCTTCACTACCTGAAGGCAACAGGCCGGAGTGCCCGACTGTAGACATATTGCATCTAACTTGGTGCAAGTGAAAGTGCGATATAGACTGATGTTCTTTCTCTCTCTCTCTCTCTCTCTCTCTAGCTCAATTGTTCTGATCACTAGTAAAATCTTAAGTGCCGTCCTGTAGGTCGACATCATGTGTTTTTATATCGTCGTGCAAAGTTGTGTGCGACGTTGATTCCTATGTCGTTTCATGTAGCAAAGAGTTAGCCACACCTAACTACACTGAAAGCAGGCGCTTTCTTACTTTTCATGAGATGTATGTGTAAGTCAAAACATGAGTTCGGTGTGTCAAAGAAACGGAATCGCCCCCTTCTTGAGTTGGCTTAGTTTTGCCTTTTGGGAGAACTGCGCCTAAAACACTTGCGATAACTCTTCGCAGTACCATGAAATGCACTACGTCCGAAAAACTCTCTACATAACTTAGAAGCATTTGTAGAACTTATAAGCGCCACTTAAAGAACTATTCAACGATAAAACCGGTAAATGTGGTGGAACAAATAAATTGGGAAGACAAATGTACTGCGCTGCTGCTGTTCATTCAACAGCATGGCACATAAATATCTCCTCCATCAAGCGACTACGCATGCAGAACGTTCTCTTCAACTTGCCTATTTATCATGTAAATTAGGCCTGTGGCCCCTCTTCAGAAAACTATAAAACACTTACAAACAAACAGTCCAGCCCTACTCGGCTGCGTACGCATATGATAATAACGCGCTCGTCGCACACATGTGGGCTTCTAAATTCCTTTCATAAGAACGAATAACTCATATAGCACAAAAAAAAAAGAAGGAACAGAAAACGTGGGTAAATGTTTTACCGAAACAGCTGCACACGCACGCACACAAAGCAGGATGGGGAGGAGTGGCAAAAGCAAGTTTGATACGCATGCAATTGCCTGAGGAAAGGCAACACTTTCTGTGCATAAGCTTTCAAAGAGAGCCGCTCTAATTCTTACCTGCGCATCGTGCTGTGCCCACTCCTCCACCGGCCCCTATCCAATGAACCGCTTTGGTGCTCCATAAGCAAATAACTTTCACTGCTCAGTCAATTTTCTGGTCAGATGATGTTTTATTGAACGGAGGGAAGGATATATACACACAGAGGGAGCGGTTGTAGCTCGTAATTATCGCTCGCATTTTGTTGGAACCTGCCACACGCCGAGGCACAGGCACTGCTGAAAAATAGCGTATGTAAATATTTTCGCGCTATTAAACGCAACACCTCTCGCAACGATCACTGCGCTTCTCCATAGGTTGCTGACGGCACAGAGGCAGGTTATCGTAAAATCATAACTGAAAATAATAAATTCATAAAAATTAAAATGATAACATAAATAAGGAGAAAGAAGTGCACATATACGAAGTACTAGACGAAGGACAACAATGGCACTATCCAATACACATTTTGCGAGTAGAGGCAAGCCATGCGCTTTCTTTTGAGCATTTGTCCTTGAGGTGGAGCACTTTTTACAGAAATTTGGCCTATTTTTGGAAGCAATGCAAAAAGTAGGGATGGATGGGCAGAACCATCATTTGCTTCTCACTTTCCGGAAATCGGCTTACGTTATCCTTCTTAGGCCGCCTTTTCTTGCTTATTTATGGATTGCTGATGCTCAAATAAGGCGAGCTCGGATTTGATGTCGGTTTATCTTGTTCGTGAACACGCCGCACAAGACGACAAGGACTCAAGCACCAGAGCGGCGCTTTTTAGTGAATACTTGAGTCGAGAAAGCGGAAAGTGGCCGCTCAGCCCAGTCTAATACACGCACCCGCTCGGCGAAACGAAACCCGTCATCTTCGTTCTCACGGAAACAACGCGGGAAATTCAACATAATTGTCCCACATGGGGCTCAGAAAGGCGTTTGTTTAGGATAACTCAGACGAACCACCTAACTTACCATAACTTCTTAAGAAGTTAATTCGTAGTCGAATAGCACGAACGGTACACTTAAAGGTAGCATTGTTGGAGCTCTCAAAGGGAAAGTAGCACGAGTAGTATGACACCCAAGGCCAAAGGATAGTTCCCGGCACAGGATCTATCAGGTAATCTTTGGACATTAGACACCCAACAGAAACGCTAACACATAATATGCGGACCGTAAGCGTTGTCGGAAGCGGCTTCAGCAAAGCTTTTTTGGTGTTTGCTAAGGACGCTTATAGTGGGCTAAAATCAATTGCGACTATACGGCACCAGACAAAATCAAACAGGTGACTACACGATTAAGCGAGAACAGCTTCTTCATGCGGATTGCAGAGGGCCAAACAGCCACCTGGTACACGTCCCGTGGCGTTCCACCAAGAGTGGTACTAAATTCCACATTATTCAAATCACCTCGCCCTCATCGAACTTCCTGAGTCTCTATGTGGCATAGTGCACGTTTTGATGTTAGAGGTTATTCGATTTGCCATACGACTAGTGTTCTCTTACTGGACGTCACTCTTGAAGACAAGCTGCTCTGGTGACATGCAGTCGAAGGTGCCGAGGCTTGAACCACAGCAGATGTTTAACGTTTCGTCTACATCTTGCAATCGCACAAGGACTCTTCCATTGAACCATTGGCGCTGATATATTCACTAAAAGCCCAGAGTATAGCGCCAATTAATAGCTTTGTGTGAGAGCAATAAACAAATTTGTTTGAGTTTGTTGAAAATACAAAAGCATTTCATGGTGCCTTTGGTCACGTTACGTGTCAAAAACGTGCTGTGAATGCCTTTAAAATTTCAGAGCACTGCTTTCTCACACGTGATAGTGGCGCTTCTCGCCACTTATGCAAACACGAAATGCTAAATCCGCCTGATAGCAATTTACAGTTGCATGAAAACCTACGGCGGTAGCCATAGTACTTTGTAACGTCGTAACTAACAAAAACTTCCCATGCGCATTTCTGCTTAGGTAGAATATCATGAGTAGCAGATGGGCATATTGCATTGAGGATAATATCGTGTGTTTCCACCTAAGCCGTTGCTTATGAAAATTGCGAATATCCACTATGTGTCAAAGGATATCCAGTGACTCTTCTAAAAGATGATGTTCAGGATAAACATTGAAGCACAGATTCTGGGCATAAGTTCACACAAAGTTGGATTATATATAAATAGTTCAAAGATAAGAGTTCCTGGCAGCTGTATAGTTTAATATATCCACGTTATAGAAATACTGAACGAATTGGGGTTTGTCAACCACATTTTAAATGCAATTGCAATAAAATGATGACATTTCTTCACATTCTCAAACAGTTACAAGCAACCTAGCCTATTATGCAGTGGAATTCTGAGCCTCTAATTGTCAAGATGCAAAATAAAATTTTCTTTTTATTGTTAGGCAGCTTGCTGCATTTCATACAGCGCCTATTGCATTTAATGATTGCTGAAGTAGAAGAGAACGAGCAACATTCGGAGCAGATTAGGATCACAGAAACATTCGTGGAAGTCCGTCTGATTGAAGTTTTTTTTTTAAAAAAAAGCAATAGGGTGTATCAGGGACTCAGGCGCAGTCGGGTACTTCAAACGTCTCGTGCCTGATGCACAGGTCATACCGGCACTTCTCGGGTGCTCGGATAGGCAAACGTACTGCCGAGCTACGCGTCTATGAACGCCGTGCGTGAGGCTACATGTACAGCACCAATTGTATTCTGCGCGGCGCGACAACGGCGCCATCTGCGCATGCGACACATGCATGATCTAGTTCTGACTTCTTTCTTCGACACAACGATACCAAAGTAAAGCGCATGGCATCTATTAACACATTAGAACGCTTACAAACTTACTGTACTGAAGGCACTGGGCAGTGGGCATGGTGCTGGTGTGCGGGTGCAAGAGAAGACGACGAGAAGTGCTTGCTTCCCCGTTACGATATAGCGCCGACCTGTTTACGCCTAGCGCTACAACCTATATCTAGTTACCCTTCTGCTAGGCGAACACCCTCATTGCATTTGGTGGAGCTGCTGGGTTTCTCTTCGACATCCTGGAACTCCGCAGCCGAACGCTACCACCAGCTGTTGCAATGGATGAACCGGGACCGTCCCAGGCTGCTGCTCCCGTGCCCCCCGCCATCGTCTGTTCTGGCGTCATCCGGCAGCGCGATCCGGCTATATTTAGCGGCACAGACGACCACGACGTGGAAGACTGGCTCGCCGAATATGACCGTGTAAGCGCCTATAATAAGTGGGACGACCGCGCCAAGCTCACAAATGTCATCTTTTACTTGACTGACGTGGCAAACCTATGGTTCCGCAATCATGAAGCCGATTTTACCACCTGGTCGGCTTTCACGGCAACCTTGGCAGAGGTCTTCGGCCGTCCCGCCGTTCGCCGGCTTCGCGCTGAGCAGCGCTTGCATGGTCGAGTTCAACGCCAGGAGGAGACCTTCACTAGTTATATTGAAGACGTGCTCTCGCTATGCAAGCGCGTCAACTCATCTATGGACGAAGCTGACAAGATTAAGCACGTCATGAAAGGCATCGATGACCAAGCCTTCCAGATGCTCGTCGCGAAGAGTCCGCGGACGATTGCCGAGGTCGTACAGCTCTGTCAGCACTACGACGAGCTGCGCAAGCAGCGTGCATCAACGCGCGCTGCTCAGCAGGACACCACGGATCTATCTCCGTTGGATTTCGGCCGCGACGCTGCCGATATCTCTGCCTTAATGCCGGAGATAAAGCAGTTCATCCGTCAGGAAGTGGCACGCCAACTCTCTCTGGCGAACAGCACACCCGAGCCGTCGACAACCTTGGCTCCCTCGCTTCGCCACGTCATTCAGACCCAAGTTGCCGCGGCGCTGCCATCTGCCCCTCCTCCGCAGCCTGCAGCTGGACCGCTCACTTACGCTGACGTTGTTGCCCGGCCTTACGCTCCTCCGGCTCCTGATGCCTACCGGGCCACTGGCACCTTCCATGTGCCGCCGCCACCTTCACGCCCGATGGTCGTCCCTTACTCGGCCGCTGGGGCGCCTGTCGTCAACCCGTGGCGTACATCTGACAACCGGCCAATATGCTATTTCTGCCATTTTCCGGGCCACGTAGCACGATTCTGCCGCCGTCGCAGCCCCCGTTTACCTGCCAGTGGGGGCGCCTCAAGCTACAGGCCTGCTCGACTTCCGCGTCAGGACCCATCTAGCCTTCCTCCGGACTCATCTTACAGTCGCCTCCCTTTCGATGCACGCCGGTCACCTTCTCCACGTCGCCGATCCATTTCCCCGATGGTTCGCCGACCCAGCCCAGCCCGTGAGGAAAACTAACAGTTGCAGTTCCAGAGGCAAGAACTGCGTTTACGTCGAACATTTCAAGGCCTCATTCTAACCCGGTGAACGAAATTGAACTGTCCGTAGACGGCGTCACCGTACACGCACTTATCGACACCGGAGCCGCCGTTTCTATTATTAGTGAGAAGCTTTGCCGCAATTTGAACAAAGTGACCATTCCCCTTACCTCTCTTCCTCTGCGTACGGCAACCTCGCATCGCATTCAGCCTTCAGCGTCGTGCACAGCCCGGGTTGTCATTCAAAGCGTTATGTATGTTATAGAATTTGTCGTCCTACCTCGTTCCTCACACGACGTTATTCTTGGATGGAATTTCTTATCTGTCAATCAAGCTCTTATCGACTGCGCTCGTGCCGAACTTACGTTATCCGTGCCGTGCTGCGACCATGACGACCATTCTTCTCCTAAAGTTGTTGCCGCCTCTGACATCGACATCGCACCTTTCTCCGCCGCTCTGGTTCCTGTGTCATGTAACTCTGCTGCGAAGTCATCTGTTCTGTTTACACCGTCGGCCACTTGTGCGCGCCGCCGGAACTTTCTACTTCCGTTTGCTGTCGTCACTTTTTGCGACGGTTCTGCTGCCCTTTACGTGTGCAATCCGTCCGCCTGCCCATCATCCCTACTCCGCGGCGAGTGCCTGGGTACCGCTGAAGCTTTCGATAGCGTTCTCCCGGCCACCATGTTTGGCGACACGGCATCACTTCCGATTTGTTCCGTCACTAATCCTGCCGCGACTGATGCCCCTGTAGACGTCTTCGCTCGCGCCGTCGACGCAGAACTCACACCTGCGCAGCAAACAGAAACCATCAAACTCCTCCAACGTTTTCGTTCCTCATTTGACATTGACCAACCATCCTTGGGTAGAGCGTCCGCAGTCGTTCACCGTATCGACACCGGTCAGCAAACACCATTGCGCCAGCGTCCCTATCGTGTGTCGGCTGCTGAACGCCGTATCATCGACCAGCACGTTGACGACATGCTGGAGCGTGGCATCATCCAGCCCTCTAACAGTCCCTGGGCATCTCCGGTTGTCCTCGTTAAAAAAAAAGATGGCTCCATTCGGTTCTGCGTCGACTATCGCCGCCTTAACCGAATAACGCGCAAAGATGTCTACCCTCTGCCGCGCATCGACGATGCCTTGGACTGTCTGCAGGGAGCGGAATTCTTTTCGTCGCTCGATTTGCGCTCCGGGTACTGGCAAGTGCCAATGGCAGAGGCCGATCGTCAAAAGACAGCCTTCGTAACGCCTGATGGGCTATATGAATTCACTGTCATGCCGTTCGGCCTCTGCAACGCGCCTGCCACTTTCGAGCGAATGATGGACACCATTCTTCGAGGGCTGAAGTGGAAAACGTGCCTCTGTTATTTAGATGATATTGTGGTTTTTTCCACCGACTTTGCGTCGCACCTCAACCGCCTCGAGCAGGTACTTGCGTGCCTCTCCACTGCAGGACTGCAACTAAATTTGAAGAAATGCCACTTCGGCGCTCGTACACTTACTATTCTCGGCCATGTAGTTTCAAAAGACGGTATCCTTCCGGACCCCACAAAACTTAGCGCCGTATCCGAGTTCCCTAAACCAACCACCATGAAAGAGCTTCGCAGCTTCATCGGCCTGTGCTCCTATTTCCGACGCTTTGTCCGTAACTTTGCCTCTGTCATTGCCCCCTTGACGCAGCTTCTCACCAGCCGTTCTGACCTATCAGCCTGGTCCTCGGCGTGCGACGACGCATTCCAAGAACTACGACGCGTTCTCACCTCGCCTCCAGTACTGCGACACTTCGATCCCTCTGCTCCAACTGAGATCCATACGGACGCTAGTGGTGTCGGGCTCGGCGCTGTTCTTGCACAACGCAAGGATGGCTTCGAAGAATACGTCGTCGCATATGCCAGCCGCACCCTTACCAAAGCCGAGGCGAACTACTCAGTTACTGAGAAGGAATGTCTGGCCATCATTTGGGCTATCGGCAAATTTCGTCCTTATGTGTACGGGCGTCCATTTGACATCGTGACCGACCATCATGCCCTATGCTGGTTATCTTCACTAAAAGATCCAACTGGTCGGCTTGCCCGTTGGGCATTGCGCCTACAAGAGTACGACATCCGCGTTGTTTATCGCTCAGGCCGAAAGCATTCAGACGCAGACGCTCTATCCCGGTCACCACTGCCCTCTGGCCCTGTCCACTCGTCTATTTCTACCTGCGGTGCCTTCGCCCTCAACATTTCCGACATGCCATCAGAGCAGCGCAAAGACCCATGGATCTCTTCGCTTATTGACTTCCTGTCCAGCCAGTCGCCAGCACCGATCTCTCGGACGCTTCGTCGCCAAGCCACGCACTTCATCATTCGGGATAACCTGCTGTACCGCCGCAACTACAATTCCAGTGGCCGTAAGTGGTTGCTTGTTATACCCCGACACCTCCGCTCCGACATCTGCGCCACGTTCCACGACGACCCACAATGCGGCCACGCTGGTGTATTAAAAACATACTCTCGCCTGCAGCTTCGGTACTACTGGCGCGGTATGTACCGTTTCGTTCGCCAGTATGTCCGGTCATGCCACATATGCCAACGACGCAAGACGCCACCTCAACATGCCGCCGGCCCCTTGCAACCTTTACCATGCCCCGCGCGCGCGTTCGACCGCGTCGGCATTGACCTATACGGTCCGCTTCCCAACACTCCAAGCGGCAACCGCTGGGTTATTGTTGCTATCGACCACCTCACGCGGTACGTTGAAACTTCAGCCCTAGCATCTGCCACAGCAAAAGACGTCGCCAGTTTTATCCTTCAAAATCTGATTTTACGCCATGGAGCACCTCGAGAATTACTGAGCGACCGCGGTCGCGTTTTCCTCTCTGACGTCCTTTCAGCATTGCTAAAGGAGTGTCGCATCATTCACCGCACTACCACAGCATATCATCCTCAGACTAATGGGATGACCGAACGTTTCAACCGCACCCTTGGTGACATGATGGCCATGTATGCTTCATCTGACCACTCGAATTGGGATCGCATTCTACCTTTCGTCACCTACGCTTACAATACCGCCACGCAAAGCACCACTGGGTTCTCCCCTTTCTTTCTCCTTTACGGACACGAACCTTCATGCACTATGGACACGATTCTACCTTACCGGCCAGATGCTTCGGAGTGTACGACTGTTTCTAGAGCGGCTGCTTACGCCGAAGAATGTCGCCAGCTCGCTCGTTCGTTCACATCCCAGGACCAGTGGCGCCAAAAGCTTCGCCACGATTCATCCACTACGGCTCCGTGCTTTGCGCCTGGCTCGCTGGTCTGGTTGTGGGTGCCCTCTACTCCTCCAGGCCTTTCCTCCAAGCTGCTCTCCAAGTACCACGGTCCTTATCGGGTACTGAAACAAACATCCGCGGTCAACTACCTCATCGAGCCACTCGAAACGCCTTCCGACCAGCGTCGTCGGGGCCAGGAAATTGTCCACGTCTCCCGGCTCAAGCAGTGCCATGACCCCCCTGTGTTCTCCTGTCCTTAAGTCGCCAGGATGGCTACTCTTTCGGTGGGGAGTAATTGTACTGAAGGCACTGGGCAGTGGGCATGGTGCTGGTGTGCGGGTGCAAGAGAAGACGACGAGAAGTGCTTGCTTCCCCGTTACGATATAGCGCCGACCTGTTTACGCCTAGCGCTACAACCTATATCTAGTTACCCTTCTGCTAGGCGAACACCCTCATTGCATTACATACGTGCATATAGTTTACATGCTTAAACGCTTACTTACAATCTAGTGGGCGTCCGGCACGGTACAATCTCGCAATCGTACTTGCTCCTTATTCGTAGTGCGCTCGCCATGGCCAAAATGTGCGGTTACGAATTCGCATCCACCTGTCTTGCTGCCCGACTATCTTCAAGTCATCAATGGATCCTGTGTGTCGAATGCGAAGGGCCATATAACCCAGAAAGCGTGAAATGTTGCAAAAGCTCTACAATTGTAGGACTTATAGCTCCAGGTGAGGCAAGGTTTAACTTTGATAGATTATGCCTACTATGGCTGAGTGAGTTCTCTCAAATGCGACCACTCGCGCTCGTATGGACAAGCATACGTCCCAGCTATGCCTTTGAAAGCCGAGTGAGAGGCAGGAAAAATTTGCAGTTTCGCCTGAAGGACGAAGCGCTGACTGCGATAGCAAAGTTTAACATTGTGCTTTAATTTCTCGGACGCTCTTCTAATTATACGCAGGTCCGACCAACGCGCTCTCGACAACCGCGGTTGCGCCAAAATTCGTGATCCCCCAAAAAGCTTTAACACGCCGTGTAGGGCTTGTAAGCACATCGGACAGGAGCAATTTCGTTACCCGTAAGAAGCCACGCCAGTAAAAATACATAACTCTCCTGTTTGAGCTCTGACGTTGTTTTAAACTTTTCCTATTTTTTAGTCAGGGACGATTGCAGATAAAATGCATCCGCTGTGAATGTTAACATCAATAACATTCGTTCGTGGGCTGTCACTCTCAAAATTACAAGGAATAATTTAGTGAAGAACGTAAGACCTAGTATCAGCAACTATAGTGATTAAATAGCGTAGCAATATAGCCTACATATATGACAATGATAAACATATAACATACACGTACTTAAAGATATGCCGGGCAGGGGCGTAGCCAGCTCAGGGCCTATCGGGACTTCAGCTCCTCCCGAAATTTTTTCGTGCTGTCATGAGTCGCCCACAAAATCAACCTCTGGCGCTGGAATTCATGCTGGATTTTGTCTAGAATGTCCTTTTCATGCTCGAAAAAGACCTTTCAGCGTGAACATTGCAAAACAAGGCTGGATTTCGCGACAACGCCCGGGCACCGGGAGTCACATATCGTAACGCAAGGAGCCCCATCCGAGCACAGTTTCAAGGGCGTTTTGATGCGAGCGGGCTCATTGCGGCATATCGCGGAGGCCGCGGAATCTATGGAGTGCATGGATTTCAATTCTGAAACTTTATGGGTATAAAGTTCTCAAACTTTTGATGCGAAATGTGCATTGACATTTCCAAAGACGTGCTTTAGGTTTTCAATTCCAGAATGTTGTGGGTTCAGTGTCATAAACATTTGACGCCAAAGGTGCATTGACTTTTCTAAAGTCGTACAAGGGACAAGACAACGAGACAAGCCAAATCAGCACACGATCAGACAAGTTGACGAAGCACGTAGTGAGGTCCGGTGAGACGAAGCGTTGTGATGGTTCATTTGTGCCGTCATGTAACGGAAAAGAATATCAACATTTTTTTTTTCACCTGCGCCAAAGCATCCATGTCAAGACACCACTGCCAGCAAAGGTAGCTACATTAATATTTGTTTTTCTACTTTGATTTTTATTCACGAGGACTCATTGAGCATCTTCAATTCTTTGTGGGTGAGCCGACGATGGTGGCTCAGTCTTGTGTGCGCAAGGGAGAAAAGCGAGGGGAAAGCGAGCCGCCACCTGTCACGCGCGATACGTCAGGGGGAGTGGAGGGAAAGGAGGGCTGTGATCTGTGAATCTGTGGTTGCGGAACATGCAGATTTGCCTTGTTTGACGCATTATATACAGTGACTTTTTCTTAGATAAGTAGATTTACTGGAGACTTATAAGTGTATTTAAATATCTTGTTGCGAGGTTTTGTGTATACGTGCAGTGAACTTTGTTTCCAGTGACACTTTTTTTCCTATTATCAAGCTGTATCTTCGCACTTCTATATTCTATTGTATTTTCGCATTTCCAATGTACGATGGCGAGTGGAATGACAGTGAGCCAACCCACCCCGCGCAATGGTTGTTCGGTTCATTATCTGCGTGGCATGCGCATAGCACAGATGCATCTCTCAAATACAAAAGTGACACGCAGGTCTGAGTTTAAATGTTCTTTAATGCTCTCATACACTGGGCTGTCATTTCTACCGGAAAGTTGTTGACTTTTTTTTTTCCATCGTCAGGGGCCACTATTGATCGAATTTGCGATACCTGGAGAGACTATCAATTGTTTCCGATATTAAGAAACGTGTCGCAACCAAGAAGAAACGACGTGGAAAATTGAGGAATGGGGTCATCTTGCTCCCCGATAATGCCCGTCTCCACGTCACTGATGTAGTTAGTACAAAACTGGCAAAGTTCAAGTGGGAAACGCTGCAACATCCGCCATACAGCCCAGAACTGTCGGCTTGCCACTTCCCCATTTTGAAGCATTTGAAAAAAAAAATTTGTTCAAGGGAACCAGATTCGTGTCGGACGATGACGTGAAAGCATCAGTTAGACTCTTTGAAGCAGTAACCCAAGGAGTTTTATCAGATGGGAATCACGCGAATCTTTAGCCAGCGGGACAAATGTCGAAATGCTCATGGAGACTACCTTTACATAAAGTACCCCGTTCGTGATCTATTCGCGTTGGCTCACTTTCATTTGACTCGCCCTGGTATATTTTGCAGAACTCCTGTATCTTATATGTGCTCTCTGTTGAGACTATAATTTCGTTGCAATTACAATACACGACCGCAGACAGCCGCTCCTGCGCAATACATTGTAACAAACGACAGCGTCATTAAGATTTTTCCCTGGTTGTTGCATATGATCAAAACTGTAAACAAGGTTCTTGAATGACAGAGAGAGAGAGAGAGATGCAAATAAGAGAAAGGCAGGGAGGTTAACCACGTTTCAGTAAAATATTTGTCCACAACTGGCTCATTTCATGGCCTTTATATTTTTCATATCAGCGGCATGCACTGCTTTGCTGGTTTCAAAGTGGTATAGTTCTAATGTTCGTGTGGTACTTTGTTTGCTTATTAAATAGACAGAAAACATGGAAGCATTGATGTCAGTTATCTGGGGCACAAGGTTTGAGACGTACTAGGATATTCTTTTATGATAAAAATAGATATTTTACTTTTCTTTACAGAGCGAGGCGTTCAAGAATTCGTTTGCAGCATCTTTGGCAATGCAGTTACTATTAATTTATTTGATCCCTCGAGAAATTCTATAAGGATGAGACCGAGCTGCCACGTCAGACCCGCCCTCCGCCCCCCGAACGAAATTTCTGGCTATGCCACTGATGCTGAGCCCCACGGCGAGAATTTGCTTGGAGTGTTCATTTAATTGTTATTTCATAAAAAAATAGCCCCGATTGTGTCGTGCATGGTTTCACAATGGCACCGTCTGTGCACAGAGCACATACATGATCAAATAATAGCTTTTTTTCTTGTGCACAACGATACCGATCTCGGGCGCGTGGGTAGTACGGTTGTGACGATATAAGTGATAATACTTTAACATGTTTCAGCTGCATGCTTATTTTGCAAACGACCCCCCTCTCACCGATTTTCAAGACATTTCACGTCACAAAAATTATTACAATGTCCAAAGCGTGTTCTTGCGAAAAACATGCACGGGCAGCCAGCACACGTGCAGATTCGCTTATCCAGAAGCTTCATTTATTCTACTGGCTTAACGGCCCCTACGGCAATTCACATAGGTTTTGTCTCACAGTAAGAAATTTCTGTTTCGTCTGTTTTGTCTTTGCATGTGTGTTTTCCAAGAGGTCAAATAGCGAACAAGTTAGCGTTTTACTGATTTAGGCATTTCTTAGTGCACTAGATTTTACGATCTCGCCGTTTTACTGCGTGTCAGAAGCTAGAGGAGTACAAGTAATTAATTTATATTTACAGCGCAAGGCCATAAACAGCTGCAGATCCCGAGCTATTTTATTTTTTCTCGCGTGTGCTCAAGAGGGAAAGGTACAAAGCATAAGCTACACTGCCTGCTTCATGGATTGCAGAAGGCCCTGAACATACACACATTGGCTGCTTTGATGGGTGTAAAAGTTTACGGTTGTTAGGCAACATAAAAATATTGCGCCCTTACTTTCTAACGGCTCTGGAAGCTCGCCACCGTCGCCAACGTCTCAGAACATCCTCTTTTACGACGACGCAATCTGACCTAATAACTATTTCGCATCCAGGCAACATGAAATAGTTTGCAAAGAAAAAAAGAAGATATCATGTCAACCTGATGCAGTAAAGTTCAAGGGCACCTTGTGAAGACGATAGAGGCTGAAAATGAAGAGAAGAGATGAGACTAAAAAAAAGAACAGCGCACCAGAACAGATGAAAAATAAACGTTACTGTTATACAAAGATACCGATTAAGCTTTCAAAAATTCAACGTGATGACCAAGCCTTCAACGAAGGCTGTTTATAGGACCCAAAGAAAGGAGTGAGGAAGACAGTGACAAAGATAAGCGTATACGTAATGGAAGTAGGCCAATAAGAGAGAAACTACACCTTCTGTAAAAGCAGTGCAGTGGAGACGTGCAACGTTAAAGTACTAAAAACGCACTGTTCGGCTTTTAGAGCCGCCAGGTGGCAGAAGAAGTATGCGGCAACTGTAGAAGACACTGCGCTCTGTAGTGTAGCAGTACTGTGGTCTGTAAAGTGGTCGTTGAAGGGAGGGAGCTTTAAAGGCAACCTAACGTAGTGGTTTGTTTAAAGAGTATATACCGGATGAAGAGCCCATGTAGATAGCTAGCTGGCTGGCATGCATTAGTCGGCAGCTGTCCATAGGGGCCCAAGCCGGAGCAATAGAGCTTGCGAAACTCTAGCTCACACTCCATTCAGAAATCGGCATGAGGCTACTACTTGCTCCACATGTTAATGGATTGACCAGAGTTAAACCGCACCTTCCTGAACCCCTGTAATATTCTAGGTGATACGCGGACACTCTACGTGACCGACCTCTATAAACGTTTATCGTTGGTCCAGGGCTACACTTCAACGTTCCCTCGGGACCATAACGAGACAGGCTACATTTTCTAGCCTGTGACCGAAATCGAAGAACGGGCGTATCCCTGGCCAGTAGTGGCTTCCGCATTTTGTAGGGGAGCCCACTTTCATTATTTTACCACAAGATAAACCCGGGGCTAACGTAAGATTAAATAAAACGCCAAATAATGCCGCAAGAAGGCTGCTTTGTCGGGAGGCTGAAGCAGAGCAACTGCCGATTTTTTAGACGGAACTCTCGAGGGACGCTGTTATAGTTAATGCTTCTCTCTAACATATACAGAAGTGAAAAAAAGCACGTACGCGACGCTTTAAATGGTCTTCTGGGTTGTCGCACAAACGATTTTACTTTTGAAGCAAAACAGCGTTGGGACTTGTTCAAGGCCGTATAGCAATGGCAAAGGGCAAATTATCTTTCCCTATTTTCATTATTATCTTTAGGGCGCACACCTTCAAGAGCTCCTAACAGCTTATGGAAAGATAGCTCTACCGAAAATCGGTTTCTAGCCGCTTTGAAGAAAGCGCGAATTGTTGGTCGGGAAACAAAGAAACACGAAACAGGCTCTGATTTAAAAGAGAAAATTTATTCACTACGACGTGAATGTGTAGATGACACATGCACCCATGCACACACGCAACACACTTACACACGTATGCGCCATGCACCCATCTAAACAGGTTGGTGCTTAGATTTTATAGCGCCTGCAAAACGCGCTTGCTCTTGTTTTCTTCACTGATGTACATTTGCCCGTCAATTCAGCGGGATTAATCCAGGACCTCGCTGGCGGTATTTAGACACTCGAGAAACCGTATGAGACAGTGTAACAGAGAGAGATAAAACTTTATTATGTTCTTCATGGGGTCCCGGGGTGGCGGGGGTTGGGACACTAACCTCCCGTCCCCCCCCTTCCTCAGACGGCGGCCAGTCCTTGCCTTCTGGCGGCGCCTTCGGCCATCCGGACGGCCCAGAGCTGCTCCTCTAGGTCTAAGCTGAGCAGCAAAGCCTCCAACTGCTCGGCCGTAGTTAAGATGCGTGTAGTGTTAGTGCAGTATGTGTTGGTGGGTGAGGCTTTGGGGCATTGCCAGATAATGTGATCGAGATCAGCGCGGGCCTCGCACGCTTTGCAGAGTGGGGAGTATGCATCGGGAAAAATGCGGTTGTATAGCACGAGGTTCGGGAAAGTTCTTGTCTGAAGTAGTCGCCAAGTGGTGGATTGAGATTTATTCAGTGTTTTGTGTGCTGGGGCGTAGCATAACCGCTCTCTGCGGTAGTGGAGGAGAATTTCACTGAACGTGGCCATTTGGCCCCGCGCGTGACCGCGATGCAGAACAGAGGGCTGATCAGGATCTGAAGACGCGGGAGAAGAATGATGCGCCTGGTGTGTGAGAGCTCGGGCGGCATCGTGGGTGGCTTCGTTTCCTGCCATACTCGAGTGACCAGGGGCCCAGATGATCTAGACGCGGCGTTGCCTTGAGGGAGGAGTGCCAGAAAGTATCGTCTGCGCTTGAGGCGCTATCAGTCCTCTTGTGCAGCTGCTAATGGCCGTTTTGAATCGCTGATGATGCAGTGTGCATTGGTAGTCGCGTAGGCCAAAGCGATGACCGTGTCTTCTCTTTCTTCGGGTTGCGTGGTGAGTATTGATGCGGCCGTGGTGAGGCGGTACTGCGAGCCCGTGACTGCGACGACCGTCATGGCGCTTTCGTTGGAGTATTCCGCTGTGTCCACGTAGGCCACGTCAGCGTCTTGGTCATAGCGCCTTTGTAGTTGTTTAGCTCTTTCTGCACGTAGCTCCAGATTGTGTTCAGGGTGCATATTGCGAGGTATGGGCGCGATAACTAGCTGAGCGCGAATCTTTGGATGGATGGGTACATTTGGTCCCAAATGTGTGGTGTAGGTTATGCCTCGGGTACCTGCCCGTGGTGGAATTGGCGAGTCGTTCGTGTTGGCTAATACGCTGCGCTTCAATAAGCTCGTCTATGGTGTTCTGAATGCCGAAGCCGTCCAGTTTCTCGCTAGAGGTATAGATGTGAAGATGTAGGGCTTGTTAATAGGCCCTCTTGATCATGGTGTTGAGTTTGAGCTTGTCAGTTGCATTGAGGCTAAGGTACGGGGCGGCATGGGTGATCCTGCTCAGGGCGTAGATGGTTACCAGGCGCATAAGGTTGTTTTCTTTCATGCCGCGATGTCTATTTGCGATGTGTGCGAGTGGTTTGGTGTACATGAGTGTCTAATTGCTTGAGTATCTCCGCGTTTCTGCTGTTTTGTTGGATGCGCAAGCCAAGGATACGGATGCTAGGTACAGTAGGTACGCGTTGCTGATGCACATAGAGTTCTATCTGAGGGGCGTGGGGGTCTGGACGTCAACCTCCCCAATTAGGCTTGTACAGAAGGAGCTCCGATTTCTGTGGGGAGCACTCAAGCCCGCGCGGTTCTACGTATGCACCGTCCTCGCTGATGGCTTGCTGCAGCGTGTCTTGGATGGCCCGTCGCAGCCACCGGTGAGCCACAGGGGGATATTGTCTGCGAACATGCTATGCTTGAGGTTGGGGATGCTAGCTAATGCAGGCGGTAGTCCGAGCAAGGCCGCGTTAAACAGAAAAGGGGACAGAACCGATCCTTGCAGCGTGCCTTTGCTGAGGGGTGGGGAGAGGCATTGTTGGGAGTTTTTCCAGCATTTGGGACACGATGGGTGGAATTGCCAGAGGACGTAGTGACTGTTGATATATTCGTCACAGTAAATCCAGGGGGGGTTGGGGGGGGGTGGCAGAGAGTCTGTGCATAAATTGGTCAGGAGGTGACCGCTGGCAGGTGTAATGATTGCTTTGATTCGGGGCTGTATATTGAGGACTTCTTATGCTCGCGTAAAACCAGGTGATAGCTTGGGAAAAGCCCTTTGTGTATTGCATGTGCAACGATGATTCTGAAAGAAATGCGGGTCCATAAGAGCATCCCATAAGAGCGTGTGAGAAAGGTGTTTTGTCAGCTCTATCTTAGTGGCTGACCAAACAAAAGTGGTGGTCATATACCTAGTTTTCATTTGTTGAAGCATTTATATTTTCTGGCAATGTATATACAAGCGTGACGTTTGCAGACATGCCATTGAATGAAACATTTCCTAGGTGTAATGCAGGACAGAAAGCGGAGAAAAGTGCACGTATAGCAATTCTTCTAATTCCCTACAGAAAGAATGAATCAGTGAAAGCACAAGGATCAAGAAAATGAATATAGCGAAATAAGAAATAACTGAAAACATCGTTGGGGGCCTCTGGCCTATTCTTAATTAATCCGTTGATGTTTAACCAATTAAGCGGTAGCATTAGGTTTTGTTGGTATGTTAACCAACTGTTTCTCAGATATATTCGAAAGATTTGAAGGGTTTGAGATGCCGTAACTGGCTCGTGCTGATTTAGAGCGTTTTTTTTCCTTATGACAACTATAATTTAAACATGCGGTACAAAGGATTCATTTTGGTTCTTTTCAAAACTTATTTATGCCAAATGAGTCTGCTCTAGTAAAAAAATAAATCAGTGTTCAAGTACGTATCCTGGGAAACATCCACCTCCAGAAATTAATCACGAAAACACAGTTGCCTATGCGCGTGGATTTTGGTATGCTGTTTCTCATGGCCATTCAGGAAGACAGGACGATGACAGAGAAAACAATAACGCTGCTTTTATTTTTTTTTAATTCCTTTTCTGCAGCACCATGTACTGTCCCGTTTTCCTTTGTCTTGACCTCAAGCACTGTACAATCTATCCAGAAATAAAGCAAGCACACTCCGAGATATACAGGACGAAATGTATTTGTTCATACTGCTGATTTCCTGCGTGCAGCACGCAAGAACTCAGGGCTTGCACACGGGACCAACACGTAAGGTATAAAGGAGAATAAGTGTGCAACGCTGGCGCACAATATGGTTTACTTGGCTGGTACCCATTGTGTGTAATTTTCTCAATATGAATGCAGCATGCAGAATCTACAAGTACAGCTCTCCTGGTAAAACGTAACAGAAAGTGATTTCGAAACAAGGCGTACTCTCTTGTAGCGACAACAGTAAAGTGTCATCAGAACGGAGAAGTTGCGCATGCTAGGTCGCGCCACGTTTTATAAATGGACGCCGCATACTGACCACACTGATGAGCAGCTGCAGTGGCACTAACGGCACCTGCATCTAGCAGCACAGCAGCGCAACCCCATTTAGGAGGAGGAAGAAGTCACTGAGAAGCAGTTCCTCAGAGTCAGTTTACGAGGACCAGAACAAGAAAACGATAATCTCCGTTGGCCACATTCGATGCAAAGCTGTGTCGCATTCAAATGCTCTCTGTTGGCATTTATACACAAACAACACTGCCTTGCTGTTTTTTTCGATTTAGAGAAGGCATATGAGACAACCTGGAGGTTCGGGATTCTTAAAGATCTGGCCTATCTTGGCATCCACGGCAGGATGTTGAACTGCATAAAAGATTTTTTGTCTAACCGTTCGTTCCATGTGCGCCTAGGCTCAACCCTGTCGAAAAATTTCGTTCAGGAAAATGGAATACCTCAGGGGTGTATTTTAAGCACAACACTTTTTATTATCAAAATGAATTCCATTAGTAAAATAATCCCCAAGTCCATTATGTATTCAGTATACGTCGATGATCTTCAGATAGCCTGCACATCATCAAACATATCAACATGCGAAAGACAGGTACAGCTTACAATAAATAAACTAGCAACATGGGCAGACAGAAATGGTTTCCGCTTTTCTCCACAGAAAACCGTGGTCATTCTCTTTTCACTCAAACGAGGAGTACAGACAGACTCCACCCTACACCTGAACGAAGCCACATTACCTGTCCAAAACGAGCACAAATTTCTAGGCATAATTTTTGACAAAAAACTCACCTTCCTTCCGCACATCAACGCGCTGAAAAAGAAAGCATCTCGATCCCTGAACATACTCAAGGTCCTTTCACGCAAACACTGGGGTTCTGATAGGGTATGCCTGCTACACATCTACCGTTCTGTTATACGCTCCTGTTTAGACTATGGGTCCATAGTGTATGGCTCAGCAAGGAAGTCATATTTGAACCGCCTTGACCCAGTACATAATTTAGGTTTACGTCTTTCAACTGGTGCATACAGGACGTCTCCTATACACAGTCTATATGTAGAAACAAATGAACCACCCCTTTCCGACAGAAGAACCATGCTTACATGCTCATACATCCTAAAAATTCGTTCACTGCCGAAACACATCTGCTACCCAATAGTTACAAGTTGCCCATCACGAATACTATTTACAAACAAACCCCAAGCAATAAGACCACTTCTTCTCCGCTTCGAGGAAAGATGCCAAGAACTAGATATAAGGGACACACTGCCTCAGATAGCCCGAAAACCCGATCCACTCCCACCTTGGTATTGCCAGCCTTCAGTGTGTGACTTCACATTAACACATCTTCAAAAAAAAAAAAAAACACCACATGAACACATAATACAAGAATTTTTAGCGCTAAACGAAAAATACGTGGAATACACAGCGTTTTATACTGATGGCTCCAAATCGGCAGGATACGTTGGCAGTGCCGCGATACAAAACGTTTGGGAAAAAACGGTACGCCTACCTCAGTGTGCATCCATTTTTACTGCAGAGTGCTACGCAATTTCTCTAGCTGTAGAAAAAATATTAAATGAGAACATTGAAAACAGCATAATATACACAGTTTCACTAAGCGTACTAACAGCACTTCACCCTAGAAATGTAATTACACCATTCATCGGCGACATCCTACATAACATAAGAAAAACCATTAGAAAAGGACACAACATAAAATTTTGCTGGGTGCCCAGTCACGTCAGAATCGGTGGCAACGAAAAAGCAGATGAATGCGCAGCGAAAGCTCGACATAAAAAAATCACCCAAACAAGAATCCCTTACAAGGACTGTATAAAATTAGTGAACCATAAACTGAGGAATAAATGGCAGACTACATGGAATAATGAAGAAACCAATAAACTACACCTAGTAAAACCTGTAATAAAAGAATGGAAGACATGCTCACACCAAGAACGCTTCATCGAAGTAATTTTATGTCGTCTTCGCATAGGACACACGCACCTTACACACAACTTCCTCCTGACAAAACAAGACAAGCCCTGCTGTGAAAAATGCGGAAATGAACTTACTGTAAACCACATCTTATTAACATGCGTAAAACTCGAAACACTAAGGGAAAAATATTTTACTTCGTTTTATAATCAGCACGTTCCCTTTCACCCAGCATTGATTTTAGGCGAAGACGCACTTGTGGATACCACACATGTTATTAGCTTCTTAAGAGAAGCAGGTATCATTGAAAAACTATAAATGAACCTATTCCCGACTTCATCTTGGTATAAACCTCACCCACCTTGTCATATTTGAGAAGAAGACTGAGGTCTTTAGTTTGTTGGGATCCTCGGAATCCTTGCCCAGACAAGGATCGTCGCTGAGGTGACCCAACTTTTTAAAAAGAAATTTGACCTTGCGTTTGGCGCATGATAGCCTCAGTTGCTTATGCGCCATTAAACCCAACCCAACACAACACAACGCTCTCTGTTGGTAATCTGTAACTACTACATTCCTATAACTAGCAGTATAACACGTGCTGTATGATGTAGGTATGTATTTGCTTTCGGGCCCCAGATGTACGCATGCTATCTTTTTTAACTTTTTGTCGGGGGCGCATTCCTTAATTGACTTGGAACGAATAATGCTCTCATTCATTTATGAAGTGTCCACAAGTACAAGCCCTTGTCTCGGCGCGGAAGATTGATAAAAAAAACAACAAAAAAAATAGCAGGAGTCCGTGATGATGGATATGATCCCAAGGGTCCCTATTCTGATTGAAAAAGACAATTACTAAATACTTGCAGAGCGTTCGCAATGTTAAGAAATGTGCTCTCTAGAGGCAAGCGCCGAGATCGTAAATATATTAATGGACCATGGACTTAATTTACGCACGGAGTGCTCTGAACATTTTACAGTACTTTGGTTAGTAAATATTTTATCACTTCAACAAAATGCCTGGTAATTAAGCCCAACATATTTTTGCCGCTTAGAACATCTTTTCATACTAGGGCGTGTAAAAAAGTGAGTAGCAAACGAGAGGGTCCGGGTGACCATTTCCCGATTCGGTAATCGGGGTTAGGTTCAATTTGTAGGCTCAACTGCGTATGTAAGGTGAAAGATACTCGAGGCGATTGAGGCAGTTTTCATGGCATTTTTTTTATCTATATTTTTCAGTTTCAATAAAGAAGCAACCAGTCGTCCCTCTGAACATGTAGCCTTACTTTTCTTTTTCCTCTTCTATCTCGTTCGCGGCGCTGCCCTGGGCACTTTATTTTCACATTCGGCCAGTCTGCAAGTACGAAGCTGCAAGTTGCTAAAGCTGGTGCAAGGAGCACTAGGCTTACGCCGGAGGCCAGATCCACTGCCTGTCAGGCTATTTCTTCCGCCACTGCTGCCTTCTTCTCTCGGTTTCCTCTCTAACAATGGCGGCGCTCCCGCGTTCCAGGCTCGGGCCATGGGGCTCCCGGGAAATTCGTTTTATTTTCCTTTCTCAGTTGCCAGTGCAGGATCGTGCTCGCGCCTTCACTCTTGTCGCTGTCGTCTTCGCCTTTATTTTACACCACAGCACGTGCACCTCATGATAGTGACCATGCTCTTAACCTCATCATCAATATATCAATAAACAAAAAGCATGCAGCGATGTGTTGTCTGTCTCGCAGAGGTCTAGCTTATCTGAACCTCCATCCCCTGCTGCACGTCAAACTTTCATAATTCCAGTTCTCTGCACTACGTGCAGTATACGCAATAATATCATTGCTCCATTAAGTTATGCCGTTTTTACTCCCTATATTTACTCTGCAGCATCTATTGGCCTCCATAAGGAGACAGTCTGCTAATTAGCTAACTTAGGACTTTTTACGGAACTTCATCGTGACGCCTGCGCCAACGGCAGAACTGCGCCTGGAGTGCCCTGACAACTGCTATTGCAATGAAACGCAGAAGCAGGCTAGACTAACCAGGCAGGTGGCAACGCCTTGTACAGGGCAAGACTAAAGTTTTTTCCTCCTCCTCCTTATCCTCCTCCTCCTCCTGGCGTCCAATATGGAACCCTTTGTTTTATATTAATCCTTTGTAAGGACATGTGTGGGCATGTTTGCCAACCTGCCTACACGTGTCCTTAGTTTATGAAAAAACAAAAGTACGATAGAAGCAAGGAAGATCCGAAGAAAAAGAAAGCAGTGCATAACTTCATTCATAGTGAATTGATTTTCTTTAGGTTACGCGCAGCCGCCTCTCCTTTTTCAATAGGAGGAGCAGTTAAGTTATTTTTACAAAGTGATTCTTACAAGTAGCAGGGGAAGAGTAATAAAACTATATAGCAGCCCAGATAAGCCATCGGTACGCTGTTTGTTCGCCCAATGCAGTCTTCCAATATAAAACCCTTCGTTAAGCTGTAAAAATAGTTTGCCAACCTGCCTCACGTGTCCTTGGTTTACGGAAAAAAAGTTCTATAAAAGCAAGGAAGATCCGAGGGGAAAAAAGCAGTACATAACTTCATTCATAGTGAATTGATTTTTTTTCGGTTATGCGCAGACGCCTTTCTTTTTTTCAATATGATGAATAGTGAACTTATGTTCACAAAGTAATTCTTTCCAGTAGCAGGGGAAGAGTAATAAAACCATATAGCAACCCAGACAAGCAATGGGTACGCTGTTCGTTCGCCTAATGCAGACTCACGCGCTCTCTGTAGGCAAAAAAATAAAAATAGAAAAAGAACTTGCCCGAGCCAGATAGAATGGGAACCACTTATAAACGTCAGCAGAAAAGGTTAGAGCCTGGCAATTTGTCTAATGTCGCAAACAAACGGAACGGCGTCGACCGTGCGGGAATTTGATGTGGCAGCGCTCATTCAAGCCAAACACCAAAAAGAGCAGAGCAGCGTTAGCACGTCAGGTCATAAGCAAAAAATAAAAAAAAAGGCGAGAACAGGAAAACGTAGCCGGAGCACTGCATAGTACAGAGGAAGAACTATTTCGAACTTGGTCTTGAACGTGATCTCCTCAAAGCATCGTCCTAACGCACTCCAGCGCTTTAATAAAACATTCTGAAACGCACAGCTTGTAGGTGTAAAAATACCATTGCACACATTTTTTATAGTGTTCTCGTTTCAGTGCAAAATGAGTGCTTTCTAACACGCTTGGCGCTTCAAGACCGCATGAAAGAAAATTCAAGAAGAAACTAATTCGGTCGTTGTCCAAGAATGCAATGAGCATGATTTAGGAGGTGGTTATTTGTGGCGCTATGTTGCACTATATCTTATTGATGGCGCTGCTATTACTACCGTGCTTTGCCCGTATATACGCGTGAGCCAACCTGCGCATAGAGGGCCATTTCCTCAACGACCAGTTAGGAAACCTGCGCAGCGCGTGCGAACGCCTCTGGTCGCAGAAGCTGCAACAAGAGGGACGAATGCGAGAGTGCGCCTCTTACCGCCGGTACCAGCGGTGCCACAGGTACCGGTACCACTTAGTGGCTTTTAGCGCTATGCTAGATTGAACTTTATTTGGAATCGGCCGAGGAAAATGGTTAGACAGTCAGAACACGGTTATTTCCGATAGAAGGCTAAAAACATTGTAATTATTCGACTCTGGTCCCGATCAACCTTTTCTGGAGTGGATTGAAAAGCCGCTTGAAATTATTCGTACAGCGCGATCAATTAATCGTTGTAAGGCACTTAACCTTGTGTGTGCAGACACTTCCTTTTGACATCGTTTCTTCTTTTCTACCTTGTTTTCCCTCCCTCTGCATATGACATTGAATCGATCATTATTTTTGGTTACCTTAGGTCGCTCATTTGCTGTTTAGTTTCTCTGTTACAAAATGTACGCAACCCAGCCAACAAGGGAACACTGAGGATGGCCTTCAGCAGAAGCATGCAAATACCTTCTTTTTCCATATTAACTTTGGACCAAAGTTGTGCACAATATTTTACGAATGAACTCATTTGTACTAGCTATTCATGTTATCATTTTCGTGCACCGCCAGGACTACTTCCATTACACGGTAACGCTTCTTTAGTCAACGGGCCTGATGTCTCATGTTTTATGCGCTTCGAAAGCGCCTGCGAGATCAGCCAAAATACGCTCACGCAGTTGTGGTGCGTTAACTAAACAAGTGGTGCATTAAACTAAAGGTTTTTTTTTCCCTACCAGCACATAATTTACACAGTCAGTGCACTCAATGTATCCTTTTTCCTGGAAGACGTTTGGGGAAATGCAAACGAGAAGTACCTCCCTTAAAGATTAAAATTAGTATGATGGCGGTGAAGATGGCAGCCATGCAGGCGGAAATAATGATAACGTCGCATATGTTGCCTGGACGAGTTCAGAAAGTTTTTGGAAGTTATAGTGGCGACGCCTCAGGCATAGAAAAATCTCAGCATGCCGCAAATGGAGGTGCTGTTACCAACGCGGAAATCAACCGAAGTGGTCTGGAAACGCACGATGTATGCTTCCTTTGGCGCCCTACGTTCTTCTTTAGATTATCGCTGCTGGCCGTCAGCGCCTCGGGCACTTTGTTGAGAACACGTGGCTGCAATAAGCTTTATTCTTTTTCTGTCTTTGTTTTATTGATTCTTTGTTAGTGCAAAACATTTTCCTCGGCCTCTGCTCGACACCATTAGATGGGTATCCCGAGGCTTCTTTTTAACTTATTTGCGATTGTACTTGACGATGAAGCAAAAAGGACCAGCGTGTTGTGTTCCTGAGCTGAATGTGATAGCTGATTTCGGTGAGGGCACTGTCTGCAGAGCTTGAGTCGGCATTAGCCTCGACACAATGAAAGGAGGCAGAAACGCGACGCCCAGCTGGAGCACTGCGCAGCGCCGCACAGCAATGTTGCAAATTTTTGTTGCCGTCTTTTATGGATAGTGAAGCATCGCTCTCTTCTCGCAGTTTCAGCTCAAAAAGGAAATCAGGATAGGTGAATTTAGTACAAAAGGTATAAGTTAAATGTGCAGAAATAACAAACCCGAAATGGCACGTGTCAAAGATATTGTGCTAATGGCATGTACTCCAACTGGAAAGTAGTAGTCCAATTTCTATAAAGGGTATTTGTAGGGTTCAGCTTCGTGCCCATTGTTATAGGCGTTAAGTTCATTTTGCGCATTCCTATGTATTTGTCAACTTCCGTTGCACAGCAGTGTTTAATATCTTACTGTGGGGCTTGAGTCAACAAATTGTTAAGATGAACCTAATGGCAGAATTCTCATGATTTTTCATCATAGGGCGGCGGGAAGAGGGCACAATAATACATGTCACGCCACCGCAAGGGTGATAATTACCCTCAGTCGTTCCAAGAAATTAATTCTAACTTAAAACTTTCATTTTTAAAAAATCTCGCTGAATATTAGATGAAATTTGTGCATGTTGCCCTGAGGTGTCGTTGTAGCAACAATTTCAGTCTTTCTTTTGTGCCTACGTCATGTGCCACTCACCCCTACCAAAGGGCGAGCTGTCAATTCGTAAACTTAATTTACTCTCTCATGTTCAGTAAATTGGAATTGCTATTCGAAATTGAGGAATTTCAAATTTTCATATCCGCTCACTCCTTCCAAGGAGTGAGCACAAGGCTTTTCCTTCTAAGGCAGCAATCTTAACACGTTGCGTTCTCTAAGCACATCGATTTTTCCGTATAAAACATACAAATGAGTCCAAAACGTGTTCCGATGGCTGTAAAATCGTGGGAAAATATACCTAGAAGTTTTACAAATGTCCAAGTGCAATTCTTACCTGCTCCACATCTGAATAGGCACAAACATAGTACTATAGTACTAGCTGGATCATTTGCGATAAACTCCAACGATAGTACACTATTAAGCTATTGTGATGCATTTTGTAATTGCGTGACAAATGACTCAAATTGGCAAAAGTATGAGATTTGAAATAACAGGCAAATGTTTCTCACCTAGCTAGTGGCGAATACAGTATGCGCAATAATCGCTAGTCACTTCGCTAACAAAATATTGAGTAGCGCATTTTTTTTTCAATTCTGTGTAGTTTATTCCATAAGCTGGTGCAGGAAGTACATTGGTACAAGCAAAAGGTCAATACGTTTAGTACTCACTGAATTCCATTCTGCAATCATCTAATACGCCCTAAATCCATTAACAACAATTCATTAAGAAACACCTTTTAAGTAAAATGACATCGAGAAGTATCATGAAATTTTCAACCGCGGAGAACGAATGTCTAGGTGAGCAAAAATCATAATATTGTGGTCCTTTTCTCCCTCATTCCTCTGTCACAGAAACGCAGGTGTTGCTACAAGGATGTGTAGTGTACCAAGAATCGTGCGTGTTTTCGCCAGTGCTAAAAAGCAGGCCATTTATATTTCTGTCTGTCCCCATTGATCCACTGCTTCAGAAACGCCCGAGTTCTGCGAGTTCGCGAAATCGAGCAACGTCTTCCAGAAAGCCTCGCATGTATCATCTAGACGAGGCAGCAATCCAATGTTTCCTACTGTGCCCCTCCGACCCGTAGAAATTTCTCGTTTTCATTGCGTTCTCTTGTGTCGACAAATGTTCGTGCCTTATAACACACTGATCATGTCTCGAATGCGGGCCGTTTCTTTTTAGCGACGGCTTTGCCATTGCGTGTTTTGACACAGAAGATTGAGCTGTCAGCTGGATTTCAGCATTTGCACGGCTAAGTAGGTCACTGAAGGCCGCAAGCTAAAGGAAGAGAACATACGCAATGCTTAAGGCAGATATAATTATCTGTGTTGTCGGTGTATTGATTGCCCAATACAGCGTAAAACAATCTAGATTCCCCTTTAAGAAGAAGCCACATATTCTGACAATCTCTTTTTTAGCGGATATTAGAAATGGGCCAAGACGCTGGGATTCGAGGTTCTTTGTTTGTTTGATTGATTGATTTCGTGTTTGTGTATGTCTCTCTCTCTCTTTGTGTGTGTACGTGTGAGTGTGTGTGTGTGTGTGCTAAAAATTAAATGATGGGGTTTTACGTGCCAAAACCACGATGTTATCTTGAGGCACACCATAGTGAAGGACTATGTAAATTTGGACCACCTGGGGTTCTTTAACGTGCACCTTCATCTAAGTACACGGCCCACGGGTGTTTTCGCAATTCGCCTCCATTTAAATGCAGCCATCGTGGCCGAGATTCGATCCTGCGGCCTCGTGCTTAGCAGCCCAACACCACACCCACGAGAGAGAGAGAATGAAGAGGAAAGGCAGGGAGGTTAACCAGATATGAGTCTCCGGTTTGCTACCCTACACTGGGGATGGGGGATAGGGGTTAGAAAGATGAGAGAGAGGAAAGCGAAAAAAAATTAAAAAAGAAAAAACAAAAAGGAACGCGCACACATGGAGACACACACACAAAAGGCGTTCCAGTTAAAGTCGTTCACACAGGCCGGTAGATCGCAAGAGGCGCAAAAGCGCTTGCACGGCCTTCTTCTGTGAAGGTAGGTCCTTTCGATGTTGCAGTATTCTTTTTTCGGATAGTGGTTGGTCGTCCAGTTGGTCAAGTTCATGGCTAAGGCATGCCCTCTGTGGACTGTACTGCGGGCAGGTGTACAAAATATGGCCAATTGATTCTTCATGGCCGCCGTGGTCACAGGTTGGTGTGTCGGCCATCCCTATGCGGAAGGCATAGGCTTTAGTAAAGGCAACGCAAAACCAAAGTCGATATAGAAGCGTGGCGCCTCTACGGCGAAGCTGTGATGGCGCTCGAAGGCTTAATGTTGGATCAAGTGAGTACAGTCGCGTATTTCTTAAATGTGGCTCATTCCATTGCGACGCGGTGCACTGCCGAGCAAGTAGGCGGAGCTTCCGTGCCGCGTCAGTTCTAGAAACAGGAATTGGGACATGGCGCTCCTCAGTATGGGCTGAGCGGGCAGCGTGATCCGCCCGTTCATTGGCGATAATCCCGCAGTGACTTGGATGCCACTGGAAGGTTATTTCATGGCCTGCATCACTTATGTGGTGTAGCGTCTCTGTAATATGGAATATTAGTTGTTCGTGCGGTCCGCGTCGTAAAGGTGACAGTAGAGACTGCAGTGCCGCCTTCGAATTGCAGAATATTGTCCATTTGTGTGGCGGTTCATCACCAATGTGATGAAGGGCAGTAAAGAGCGCTGCGAGCTCTGCTGCCGTCGATGTTGTCGCGTGGGTCGTCTTAAATTTAATTGTTGTAGCTTTCGCTGGTATGACGATTGCCGCTGCGGAGCTGCTTGGAAGGACAGATCCATCAGTGTAAATATGCGTAGAGTCACGGTAGTTCTCGTACAAATATAGTAGCGTGAGCTGTCTAAGGGCTGGTGTTGACAGATCAGCTTTTTTCGAGATACCAGGTATTGCGAGGTTGATTTTTGGCTGAGCGAGGCACCATGGAGGCATCGAAGGTCTCGCAGCCGGAGTGAAACACCGGCTGCGAAGCACCCACGAAGCAACCACGGTGGTTATAGGCGTGGGGGCTCCTGTGCTTTCCATAAAATTTACTATGCTTTCTATATATATATATATATATATATATATATATATATATTTGACTCTGTCTTTTGGTGTGGTTCTATAGTGCATATCAACATCGCAGCTTCTACGAGTATGTCGAAGTGGACTTCATCAATATACCCTCCACCCCCCCCCCCCCTCCCACCCTTGAAGTGACACATCGCAACCACAAAAGAACAACCGAGGCGCAGCATCACTTAATAATGCCCGCCATGAGTGCTTCAAGTTTATCAGGTGCGGTGGTTCTCAGAGAAACGGCTGGTAAATAGTTACAATCTTCTGCCGTCCGGACGCAAAACTACAAGATGAACGGAATTATGGGCATCTGAAAAAGTAGCGACTTTTTGGTTACCTATATGAAGCGGTAGTCGGTGGTTGGCGATGATGGGAAAGTGGGTAATCAACGATGATAAAATGTGGGAAAAACGGAAAGCCTCGAAATACTGCGGTAGCATTCAAAGCTGGGAAATTTCGCCTGTTTTTTTAGCGGTGTGAGACTGTCAGGGTGATCTTATAGCGATGCCAATATGTTTGAAGGTTGATGTGGGGGGTGAGGGGAGGTCCCATATCGCTCAGGCGTACTCGAGCTTGCCCTTACAAGCATTATTGAGCAAGTATGTTTGGAGAGGACGGGGTAAGGTACGATGTCCATAAGCTAGGATGTGATTAGCATCATTCCTACTTTTAATTACGAGTGACGGTTACGTCGATCATGAGACAGGCTCACGCAAAGATATTTGTATGAGGCTAACTAAGATATTCGTGAGCCGTAAATGGTATCGCATGGCGAGGAACCCGCGCCGAGGGTGGAAGGGAATGAGCCTAGTCACACCATTTTTGCGTGGGGCGCCGATCACTTTGCATTTAGTAAAATCATGATTGCCATTGATGCTGAGTTAAATAACACAGTTGTCTGCGAATAAACGAATATTATAAGATATGTTATTGCGAAGAATATTTGTAGAAATTAGAAAAAAATAAGGGACCCGGAACCATTCTCTGGGGCATACCGGAGACAACCAGAGCGTTACGATATGCATGGTTGTTAGCCCACACAAACTGCTAACGATTGGTAAGGAAGCCACGTGTGCAATTTAAGACTAGTGGGTTGAGGTTTAAATGCGAAATCTTGAGTAGAAGGCGTTGGTGAACCAATTTGTCAAATTATTTTTCAAAGTTTAATAACAGTGCGTCTACAAGTACATTGACGTCGAGGTTGGAGTTGGCATCATTAATGATGAGACTAGTTGGAAAGAACATGAGACACCTTTAAGGAGCCCGTGTCGGTTGGGGAGGAAAAAAATTTAAAGACCCCGAAAACTTCATGACATGTAAATAAGTTATGTGTTCCATTACTTTTCGAAGGAACGCTTGTAATAGATATGGGAAGGTAGTTTTTTCGCGATGGACGTGGGACCGCTTATTTGAACAGCAATGATTTTGCCAACATTCTAGGTCTGATAGACTAGGCAATGTCAGTAGCAAGGAACTGTTGAAAAATGTGCGATAGAAAAACAAGGGAAATGCATTTCGTATATATTTAATATACGAGGGACGTTCCAAACATACGTTTCGTTATTTCTTGCGAAAGAAAAGATGGTACACCAGGTGAAACAAACTATCACCATAAGAATTCACGCCCGTTGCTGGTTCAACGACGGAAGGAGCGTCAGCGGAGGAGAAATGACGCATGCGCAGAGTGCCGAAGAAGAGAAAGTAGCAGCAGACCGGCGTGCCCGACGTTATTCGAGTACAAATCACGATGGCAGGTATACGTGTGGTGACAACGTGGTCGCCAATGGAAGTGCGTGCTGGTATCCGGTATGAATGGGCACGTGGGACTAGTGTCCCCGTCATCTATGAACGCCTACAGATCGTGTATCGTGAAGATGTCATGTCTCAGACGTTGCTTCGCCGGGCACCGAGTTTTACCAGAGTGATTTCTTCAAACTGCATGCTAGGACAAATGTCTCAATGTCGGTGGCGACAATGTGGGAAAATATGCAAGGTGTATAGCTCATGATCCAATTATGTATATTTTTTTGCAGTAAGGTTTCTTTGTGAAAATAAATGACAAAACCTGCTTTCAGATCGTCATTTGTACCTTTACATTGACGCAGTTTATTTCAGCAAGTGGTGTTAGTTTCAGAGACCCAAGGGTCTATATTACGCCGTTAGGTTCCAATGTTATACCAGCCAGCTCATGGCTTTCAGAGCAGGGATAACTGGTGAGAGGGCCGACGGTTTCGGCGGTAAACACGGAAAAGGAGGTCGAGTTTAGTGTTTCACTCCCGTCCTCGTTGCATACGGGGAAGTTGAGATTATCACAGAATGGCATCGGTGGACAAGGTTTAAGATTCGTAACATGCCAGAACTGTTTATTATTATTTTGTTGCATAGACGGTCGGGTGGATGAGAGGAAGGAGCGCTTAGTATTGGCGACCGGAGATTGAGGAGGTGCATTTGAGGAGGAACAACGTTGGCATTTCTTTGTCCTTGTTTCACGAGCCGGGTCGCCCCACATGTATCGGTGGCGAAATGGGCCCATCCTTGCGTGTGACCTTGCGCGTGACCCTGCTCTGACCATGGCTCCGATTAGGCAAAGAAATGCTTCGCATTTAAAGAATTATCATAGGAATAATGCTAGGCGGCTTTCTGACTGGTTTGTCGTGTTAACGGATGGGGTGAATTATCGGCAATTATAATACTCATTGCATCGCTGTGTCACTGTAACATCACTGCTAATATTCATAGTTCATACGATAATTCATAGTTCATACGCTAATATTCAAGATAACTTCATACGATATCGAAGTGAGATCGAATCTTCATTTGTTTTATCTCGTACGAACAAAAGGAATATTTGCTTTGTAATTTCTTAGTCTGGTTCACGCAAACGATGATCACACACTTCCTATCGCGAATTCCACGTCAAATGTGGCCTACAAAATTTTATTTCTGCTGAAGAGTACGAAATTGAGGCGCTGTATTCCGTGTGTTTACTGACGAACTCTTTCGTCGGCCATCAATAATAATAAAAAAGAACAGAAAGGAGAATTTACTTAATTTATCTTATTTTATTTATTTATATATACCCAGTACCCAACAGGGAGGAAAGCACTGCGTAGGCAGCCTATATGCAGAAATTCTGATCGAAAGAACTCACGAATTCTATCTCAACATATTAAGCACTTACACAAAAACTACAGAGAGAATGAGGAGGGAAAGAAAAGCAAAATATAAGTAATAAAACAATGTCAGTAACAAACAAGGACAAAAAGTACATGAGAGTGTTATACATGCACAAGTGTGTACTATTTTTGTGAATAATAAAAAAGACTAGAACTGTTACCAGTTATAAGAAAAGCTACTGCTACATGTTATACTACCAACACAACAATGCTATAAGGTACATTGAATACAAATCAAGAAATCACGCTGAAGATACAGAATTGTACGCAGCAGTATTGAAACTTCGATAAGGAACTGCATTATATGTTCTTACGTCACATCACATGGTGTAATCAGAAAACAGATGCATGCCCGGAAGGTGCCGAAAGGTATCATGGTCGCTCATAGAAACAATTATGTCGGGAAGGCTTTTTCACACTCGTATGGCTGGTGGAAGAGCCGAGGAAGCAAATGAAAATGTCCAGCCATAAATATGAGTGAAACGCGTATTTGCGACCTGTAAATATAAACATCATGTGTTTGATCTATTTAGAGAAACCATAAAAACAGCCATAAATAATCGTCAGCGCTTCTAGTCAATGTAATTAGAAACCACTACTTTGATTTCGATAATATACAAGAGAAAAAGAGAGATAGAAACAGCATAAGAAAGACGGGGAGAGTAACTAGAGGAGATGCTTCTCGTTTGCTAACGTACAGTGGGGGGAGCGGGAAGAATCGCGTGCTCAACCGGGAAGTTGGAAAGAGTATCGAAAACAGATGGCAAATGCGTTAGCAAAGAAAAACTGAGACCGACCCGCCGCGGTAGCTCAGTGACTATGGGGTTGGGCTGCTGAGCACGAGGTCGCTGGATCGAATGCCAGCAACGGTGGCCGCATTTCGATGGGGGCAAAATGCAAAAAGACGCGTGTACTTAGATTTAGGTTCACGTTAAAGAACCCCAGGTGGTCGAAATTTCCGGAGTCCTCCACTACGGCATGCCTCATAATCAGGAAGTGGTTTTGGCACGTAAAACACCATAATAAAAAGAAAAACAGAGGATGATGGCCCAGGGAGGGCCCGAATCTCAGTAATGGATCACTCGAAATCAAAAACATCGGTGGCTATCGGTGAAAAAGTAAAAACGGCAAGCTTCTTACAAAAACACGCACGGGTTATACAGCAACGCATGGTCATATCAAGTAATGATATCGGCATGCGAACACAAATTCTTTTTATGCGATTCAGTTGAGAGAAGACTGACGCGCGTTCGGCTTTTCTTTTGTGAAGGTGACAAGCGTCAGTGATCTGAAGTGCTGTCTGGTCACGATGCCTGACTAAAACGTTAACCAATGCTCTTCGTCTTCATGTATTTTCTATGGTGCGTTTAGACAAGGCCTTAACCCACACCATCTAGCCCAACAACGTGAGCTTCTTAATAGCAATAACGCCTTCGCTGTCTTCTTGCGTGGCTACTCTATATAGGTCGGCAATCCAAGATTGTCTACTACGAAAACACCCGATCGTCGAGATGGGCCAAAGAGGTCTTGAGCAACTGACTCTTGGTGCGTACAACGGCAAAGAACATTTTAGACATTTTTTAACATTTACTAAAGTAACTGCCGATAGAACCTGGGAAACTCTCCACTTACATCAGTTCGGATAACAAGATGTAAATATATACTGAGGAATAAATCAAATTCAAAGTTTAGGTCATCGATCAGGTTGCTGAGAAATCTTCGGAGCTACAAGAATCTGAGCGAAGTCAGAAATTTGTGAAATCAATGTTTCTATGTGGCTTTCAGCGATTATCAAAAGCGTAGGATTCTACATAGATAAAAGCATTCAGATAGGCATAACAAAGTGAAGGTGTAAGGGAAGCATCTATGAGTATTTTAGCAAATATCTAGCAAAAAGAGAAATCAAGGTGAGAAAAGGCAGGGAGGTGAACAAGACGAGCTCCCGGTTCACTATCCTACAGTGGGGGTAAGGAAAAGGTGAAATATGAAGATGAAAAGAGTAAGTGAGCACTGAGTTCAACGTGGGGCGATACACAGAAGCACTATAAGCAGTCTCTCAAGCCCAAGCGATTCAATTACTGCACCAGCGCACGATTTGTTTTTGTGCCAGTGACGGATGTGGTCACGTTCCGAGTATCTTTGACACAGAGAGCACTCTCAAGTCCAGATTGTTTGAGGATGTCCGAAGAGAGAGAGGCGTTGTACGTCGCGGCGAGGACAGATACATGACAGGTAATCTGTTTTGCTCGCACCCATAAAAATATTGATTAGAAGATGTCTGGCAAGAGACCCAATAGTCTGAATGCTATTCTGCGCATACTAAGGCGTTCTAAGCATTCGATATTAGGCTGGGGAGGGTAAAAGGTAAAAATTAATTAGCAACATCTCAGTAACATGTGGTTTGTAGATGACATTCTTCAGTTTAGCAACTTCAACAGCGCAACACAAGAGAACGACATTTGAAGACGACGCACACAAAGCTGTGCGCGTCTCTTCTATCCCTTCCCTGTGTTGTACTGTTCAAAATTAAAGACCACAACCAACAAGTTGAAAATCTGAGGTGTTCAGCAGCGCTGAAGACTATTTCAGCAAAATATTGCTGATTTTAGCCGAAAAAGTTCAAGAGTAGGTTAGTATATTATTACGCAATGTATTAAGGTAATATGTAATAACGTGGCAAGAGAACAAAAATTTGCAATTGGCTGCCAATCTCTAGAATATACGTAGAGCCTTATCTATCAAGATACGGATATCAAAATAAATCACCTAAATATTAAAAACTGCTTGTAGCGTACGTGGATGAAATTACGGCTTCAATACCGGCAGCTTACCGCTGCCCATGAAAAAAAAATTTGATGATCATTGCATTGCACTGGTATCGACATAGGAAGCAGAAACCGGCATGTAAATATATAAGCTGCAGAAAAAGTTGTTGACTGCAACAATAACGACGGAATGAAAAATAATAGGCATATTGTTAAGAGAAAACAGGCAAATGGTGTGGTTTATTGAGTGAATGGGGGTATCGAATATTCTTGTTCAGATTATAATGAAGAAATTCAGTTGAGTATAACGTGTGTTGCGCAGGGCTGGTAACTGTTGGACTATTTAAGTTACAGAATGGAAGCCAAGGGAAGGGAAGCGAACTGGAGAAAGGCGGAAAACTAAGAGGTGTGATGAAAACAAATCATTTGCAGGTATAAAATGTAGCCAGCTGAAGCAATACAGGTGAATTGGAGATCGCTAAGAGAAGTTTTGGTCCGGAAGTGGGCATAAAATTGGCTCATGATGAAGGAATCGTCACAATATCGTCACTAAACTGCGAGCACTGTGACAAGGATGACGTGGGCCACTGGGGGGTGGGGGGAGAATACAATAATTGTACAGATGTTCTTTCCGCTATCTTGCCAGTGCGGCAGCTCGGTGTAGACACTTTGCATATATATTTTCATTTATATACTTTCCCGTGTCATTTTGGTAGAGGCAAGGGGTACTAGGCAAGACGGAATTCCACAGCGGACGTGTCATGGCAAATTCCATCAGGCGAAATGGCGGGGATACTGCGTCAACCACAGCACCAGCACCCCAGCCTGTGATGTTGATCCAACCTCACCACCATGGCTCTTTTTGCGGCACCGACACTGTCGACGTCTATTATTTGCTTGAGAATTACGAGCGCGCCGCAACGAACAATCAGTGGGACCCGACAGTGACACTCACCAATGTTGCTTCTCGACTCAGCGAGACTACGCACGTCTGCTTTGACATTCACATAACTGAGCTGACCAGCTGATATCTATGTAAGCAGAAGGTTCATCACCTGTTTGGCAAACCAATTGGCCGCCAGTGTGCAGCTTCGAAAGATTTCCTGTAGCGCTGAATCTCCCACGGAGTCCTCCTACGTGTGATAGATCCTTAATGTTGCCGCACTTTGCCGCCAAGTTGAAACCAACATGACCAATGCGGACAAAGCGATTCACGTCCTGAAAGGTATTGCTGGTGACACTTTCAACTTGCTTGTCTTTAGATCTGCTCGGCCATTAAAGACATTATCAACGAATGGTCGCCGCATCACCCAACAATTCATGTCGCTTCCAAACACTGCCGCTACATCGTCCTGCGCGGAATTTCAGCTGCCCAATCAGCGACCCACCACTGATAGCCCTGTCCGCGTCGTGCGTGGTGAAATTGAGGCGGCGTCTTCATCTGGCTATTTCGCACGCACTTGCGACGGTCCCCGACCGACAGGCTCTTTAATTCAAGCCGTCGTAAGGGAAGAGCTGGCTAACGGAGGACTTCAGCTCGTTGGCTCCCTTCCTCAGCCTCGGCTTAGTTTTGTTGCGCCTTATAGAAATGCAGCAACCTTTCACCGCAATCTTCATCCAGCTGGGTGGAGAACGCAGGCGGACAAGCCCGTCTGTTTTCATTGCCATGGCGTTGGACCTATTTCCCGTCACTACTGATACCAGCCAACTTGCTTCCCTCGCTCATTTTTTGACATTCGCCTCGACGACAATCGGCTACTGCACTTTTCCATTCGTAAAAGCTCACCGCTCCGACACGCTTCTGCACCAACCCACAGCTCCAGCCGTTCCCTTACCCCGCACAATCGTCGTCCCCGGTCATCTATGCCCCACCGTCATTCATCGCCGCACTCCTCTCGACTCTCTTCTCAAGAAAACTGGACAATGCTACTCCCGGAGGTGACGATGCATTGGAACCCCGATCTGCAAATTTTCTTTTAACCTTGCCGACGCGCGACAACCTACTTGCCCTAGAAGTGGATGGCCTCCTCGAATACACCGGTGTCATCCCTTATCGACACCGGTGCATATACTTGTGTCGTGAGCTACGATCACCTTGAAGGGACAGACAAAGTGCTAACACTTCCCCGAGTGCCGCGTTGTGCGCGTCGCAGCCGGTGAAATTGTGTGTCAGTACGCCGTCGCAATCCTCGCTTCATAAAGAGATAAAATTTTTAGATGGTTTGCTTTAGCCTTTGTAACATTGCAACATTGCAGAGATTGTATGACTCTTAAGTTTCTTAGCGTCTTTTTTTGCTGTTATTGCATAAATACTGCTTGGATGCTCAAAATAAACACTTGGAAGTCAGCGCTCGTCTGTTTCTCTTCATGTTTTTCATCGTTCGTCTCGTTTTCTTCACGCTGATAAAATTTTGCTTCAATATTATGAACCAACTAACTCGCACCAAGGACCTGCTAAGACAAAAATAACTGACGTGCTCAACGGCGTCTCCTGTCATAGCCGGGGCGAAGCGTTATCAGATGTGCTGGTGGACAAAATGCACAGAAAGGCATGTTAGCAGGTAAGTTACCTCCACAGTCGAATGCTGTGAGTTTCTCCTTTCTTTTCTTGGAGCAAGCGCTTACTTACTTCGCCAATTAGTTGTTGCGTCGTCTCTGGAGATTTCTTGGAGTTAGAAGGCTCATTGTAATTGATTGTCCATCTCTGCTAAACCATGTCATCAACGAAAACAAAAAGGAAATAAGGAAGTGGCTGCATCAGACATACGCAAAAATATTCAATTTGCGAAACAACAGCAAACTAATTTGCTTTAAGAAAATCAGCCGTCGACTCCTGGCGTGTCAATATCCGGAGACGACGAGACTATACGAACTCAGAGAACTTGTGGGTAGATGTTGAAGATGGGTGGAGCCCTGGATCCCAAACAACACTTCCCATGGAAAAATAATGGCGAAAGACAATTTCATTTGATCGCCAGTGCGTGTAGGCCTTTTGTATTTCAGTTCCACCGCTTCTAATGTGACTGCCTGATTACTTGTCCTAAGGCTAGTTGCTAGATGCTTGATCAAACCATCGTAGCGCAAATGAAAAAAAAAACAAAAAAAAACACAGAGACTGGTGGAATACTGGTGCGCGGTTTCGTGTTTTGTGTGTGTTTTCTTTTACTTGCACTACAATGGCTTCATCAAGTGACTGCTTGATGTCGCATCCCACGAGTATGAAGAAAACAGCTGAATTCTATAATACTGTTTGCATGTGTCCCCACGTAAGCGTAGGCGATGGAGACACAAACTTATACAACCCATTTCGTCTTACCTTGTTGACGCAGGTTCATTCTATTCTTAGTCCCAGACTTCTGAAGATCACAGCCAGTTGTAGCGCGAGACAATCTGTAGAACCCTAAGAGCGCTACCAACATCATCACTAAGAATATATTTCCTGTGTAGGCCTGCAATAGCAGTGGTCATCGATTGTTCCGTTGTGTCAGCGTGCATAGCCCCATGAATGATTTCGGCAAATGCGTTGGGGGTAGAGGAGAAACAATCGTTGACTATTCTTTCGTGCCACTTACTTTTCTGCCTGTCTTGGATGTACATAGGATAGGCGATTCTCTTTGCTTAAGGCGCTCGAGACACAAGCGTACAAGTCAATTTCTGTGGAATTCGCATTGTCTATGCTAATGCCCTTGTCTTATAGGCACCATGGCTAGAGAAAAGAGCGATGAAGTATTGGCGCCAGCGCAACTACTCTACAAAAGTTGAATGCAAGCGAGTAAAACGCGTCAAGTCACTTACTTCAATAACTCACTGGTTTCTCATATGAGTATTTGAACATTACTCTTGTTACCGCAGTGGTAGGAGGACTTACAGACGTCATAGATACCTAGAGCATCTAATATACGTTGATCGTTCCAGCTTAATTCTAGTGGTCGTCTGTCGTGTGATCTTACGTGCGCCTCCTCTTTTGTTTTTTATATTGATTGGACGGTTTCCTTGCGCGTCAAGAAGCATTGTTTCTGAATTGTGCTTTCCTCCAGTAAAGTATCCTCCTCCGCTTATCCAAGGGTCACAGAATTCGATGATACCATAAGGCGCAGAGCTTACGGTGAGCAATTCATCATCCTGCTGCTTGCTTACTTTTCTCACCTGCTAAAGGTTTCCTCGAAGCAGTAACTATTTCTGTTTCTGGAAGAGAAGAGAATGATAGCCGTAAAGGCCGAAGCTGCTATTGCCCTGCCTCAGCGAAAATCGATTGCTCGTTGTCTCGGACGCTTGACTCCAAAGCACCCGTTTATGGCCCATGCGCCAATACCACGTGAATGGCCTTAGAATAGGAGGATGGTGAGCACGGCTGTGTTGGCGGAGCCTGAGCGGCTTTGTAGCTTTAGCTCTTTCAACTCACCAGAGAAATCACGTCATTGCGTGCCTAGCTTGTGGTTTTCTTCGTTTCTGCGGCCTAGCAGTCACGCTTTTCTGTTCTTTTCTTTTTCTATTTTGGACAAGCCAGGTGGCTTACGGTTTTCCCCGTGTAGATGCGAAGAATGTTATGCAAGACTACAAAGTACATGGCTGTGGCATGTTTGAATGAATATTTCTGCCTTGTGTTTCTCCTTCAAAGCAACGACAAGCTTTAACATTTATTTTTCCATTCATTGAAAACATTGGCGCATTTGTCTCACATTTGTAACCTTTGTCCCTCCTGCAAGTAACATGATCATATATTTTGTTGATGTTTTGTTTTTGCCTTTCGCGCCTTCCCTCTTCCGAGTGCCTTGCTGTCTCGATCCCCTTCCCTATGCCATAATAGCACGTGGGCACCTACACATACTCCGGACTAATTCTCTGTATTCGAATAACGAGCTTTCTTCAGTTCTCCGCCTTGTAAGCACAAGAGAGACTCAACTAGAGGGGGTCACGCGATAATTTGCCTCTTTCAGTGTTTCTAACCCAGCTAACGTACATGCGAACGTTCAGTAAAATAAATGAGCAAATGTGTGCAATTGTGCTTCATGAGGTAAGCAGTCGCCGGTGCCGGGATCGCGCTCCAACGTTTGCTTTTCTGCTTGTACATAACAGATAGCACTTGATGGCGTTATTGTTAACGAATGCAACACAAAATTGGAGCACGCTTAAGCTTTGCCTTTAAGAGGAACCTTTAGCTCGGGCCCAACTCCGACGCGGCCTATTCAAATACATGTAAAACGCGAAAAATATTTTCTGGGATAACCCTGAATCGATTCTATTGAAATTTGTTGCATTTGAGACAGAAAGCGAAATTCTAGTGACTGTTGGACGCGGAATTTCAATATAACCTGAATTTTGTTAAAAGAATTTTCAAAACGTTGAAACTTCGAAAAACATAGAAGAACGAAGTTTACAAATTAATAGCTCTGCTTCAAGAGCAGATATCACGGTTCTGTAAAGGGCATCCATTAGAACATTCAAAGCGGACAAGTTGGATTTGTTACGCTGTGCCCAAGTATTCTGCAAAAGCTGTATTTCCATATTACTAAATTTATTAAGCTTTATGTGTAACATGTCTATTTTGTCCGCTTTAGATGTACTATTACATGCAGTTCACAGAATTGCGATATCATTTTTCATTGATGAGTTACAAAGTCGTAAACTTGATAGTTTCGTTGTCTGAACATTTTTTATTTTTGCCATTTTTACTAAAATATAGACGATCTAAATCAAGAGTTCGAAACCAACAGTCACTAGACTTCAAGTTTTCTTTTAAATGCAACAAAACTCGTCAAATTTGGCACAGTGGTTGCCGAGAAAAATGAATTCTCCTTTTGCATGTATTTAGATAGGAGCGCCCGAGCTAAAAGCCTCCTCTTAAGAGTGGAAGGTGATAGCATTCACAGATGCCGCTTCGCACGCTTCCAGGCAACCGCAGCTTATCTAACCGCAATATTTTCACGGAAACGCTGACGGCGAAGGCTATGCGCGATGGTGAGCTTTCTAGTATGAACGCGTTCTTTTGCGTTAGCTGATCCCAGAGGTAGTGTCCAGTCGCACCAAACCTCGAATGACAATTGGAAATGGGGTGTCTGTTTGAGTTTCCGTGTAACAGAACTATGTTTTCTCATATATTCAAATTACAATCAGACGCTCTCATGTATGTAGGTTGTGTGTAAGTCTTACTTTACGAAAGTTCTGACGCATTCTACTTTGAGAAATTCAATTCGTTCAGTAACGCTTATGCGTCACGCTGAAGGCCTGCCTAGTTCAGCACGATTTTTCTCTCATGGACAACGACGCCGACACCGAATTTTCTGTGACACGAGGCCCTTAACTCTATTGCGTTAAAATTATCCACTATTGTCTATATAACCGAACAGAAAAGTATGAAGAACAGGTGGGACAATCTTTGACAATATTATGAACGAACTGGTTGATATCATACACGAAACCAATTTTATAGGCTACGTCCTTCAGTGGTTCTGCCGTAAGCTAGGAAATTATATTGTGTGTTAAACAGCTTAAAACAAAAAATTCAAAGAAGGAAGTCTTTGTACTGAGTTGATGAGATAATAAAATCAGAACTTTGACAGAGTTGCGATAGCTGCAAATTTTACCTTCCTCTCAAGCAACGACTGTCTTTCCATTGGTTTGAGGCACCTGCTATGCCCTCATTTTTATGTAGTCTACAACTTCAGCTTCCCCTTTAAAAAGTCACATGTGCTTAAAAGCAAGGTTTAAATGCTGCTTTAATCGAGTGTTAGAAGGTAAATTTTGTTTAAATAAGCTTCTCCACAGTTTACACTCGAGAATTACATAAATAGTTGAGTGTCTTTTCCTTCTCATTTTCGCTTTTTTTTTCACCGGTGAGAGGTGATATGCCTGGCGGCATGTTCCTGCTAAAAAGTGGATACACATTCAGTTTCTTCTCGTAGATTTACACGCTACACATTATCCTTCGCACTCAAAGCCTCAACTATAGCCAAGGCGACCATTGAATACTTGAATACACTTTGCCTTCCGCGACGGAACGTAGCCATAACCAATCGGTCATCAACATAGGAGTGCTACCGGCGAGTCTGACTCACGCATATCAACACGTGCGACTCAGGAAAGAGTGGCAGGGTAACGGCGGCGCGTCCCGCTTTGCGTAAGTAGAGACGCTCCGCGCGACGTGAATGCCCGGCACGTATTCCCTTTCTGCGTGACGGTGGAAAGTAGCGGTTGGTGTACATGCTTCCTGCGATGCGAATCAGTGATACACACGCGAAACTGTCCGCCTCAGTGGTCCTTTATGGGGTCGGGGCAAGAACATCGGATATTTACCTGCCTTAACACTGAGACGATGGCGCACAGGAAAGTAGGGGACGGTTTATGTGCCGTATGGCGCGGTAGAGCTTTTAGTGCGGTGTATTTACGACTCACAGGGGATGATGAGCTGTGGTTTTGGCGGGAGAGAAAGAGAAGACAGGCGAGGGGGATGAGCGGATTGTGAATATTTTACTAACTTCTTGTCCGTGGCTTGTAAAAGATCTCGCGGTGCAAGATCACGCGCCGCAAAGTTTAGTGCTCATATAGAATCGACAGCGTGTCTCATAGAGGCTCTGCAGATGGCTTCAGTCTTTTGCACGTGGCGCTGTGTTCAAACCCCGTGGGGGACTGAACCGTCGAGTGCGCGTAATAACTGGGCGTGTGGCCTGTTGGTAATCACGGGATGTCGGTCCGTTTCGCGGATACTGTGCCTGGGTGAATCGTGACACCGCTTCGAGAGAACTTGGCTATTAGTGCGGCCTAATGCACGGGCGTGGTGCTCACCACCGCGGCGTAACCAGCGGTGAACCGACATTCCCTGAATAGCGGTTCACGTGCGTGGGTGCTGAGTGATTTCTTTTACGATGTTCCCAAGCCAATACTGAACAGCAGCCGTGCTGGTAGCGTCAATTAGTGGCTTCAATCATTACGTCTGCCGCTGCTTGTCTTGCATATTCTTTATGGTAAAGCACAGTTACCCGCACGCGTACATGTTTTGTTTTTTTATGCCTTGACTGCGAACGAGTTCAAGGTGTGCGTGCGTGCGTGTGCGTGCGTGCGTGTGCGGAAAGAGGAGCCATATGCTGTAAGCGCTATGGTATTAAAGCCACAATCCGACTATTTTTTTTTTCGGTTGCTGTATTTAGGTTTCTTAACCTCAGAAACTCTAGCGGCAAAAACACACGCTAATTTTAAGATATTGCTTTGTAATTCGAAGGGCTTCCAATAAGCAGAGTCAGAAACTGTAGCGTGGTTGTTCGCCTCCGTGGTAGAGCCTTCGCTACTTCAGTATTGTAATTAAAAGACCTTAGGCACGATATGGAGAGCTCCGTACAGCTGACAGCATTAAAAACGTTGTTATGAACCAATGGAGAAAAGATGTCTTCGGAAAACTTAAACGTATCCTATAACATCCCGTTATCTCTGGGAACTCCATGCTTAAAACACATTTTAGACACTGGGTGCGAAGGAACACATTTAGCGTATGTCCCTTTGTCGACGTCTCACGCTCGATTTGCTTGAAAGACTGCTTCTTCGATAGGTCAGCCCTTGAGAGGAATAAAAAAATTATTTCAAGAAGTGATGACGTGAGACCATGATACCGAAGTGTAAGCAATCTTAGTCATTTTAAAAAAATACATCTAAGTCACAGACGAAAGAAAATTGCTACCTTATGATTTTTTTCGTTTGCCAATAACTCACCTCCTTACACACACAGAAAAGGGTGTCTGTGCGAACTAATATACCACATGAATTAGGATTTTTTTAATGTGAACTCTTCCCATCCACCCAATAAGGTTTTTCATAAATTCACACTACATTTTCTTTTACAGCGATGTGTTTTGTTCTGATACAATCCTAGTCTTTCAGGTGTCCGCCGAAGTAATCCCGAAGTTATTTCTAAGACGTTCATAAAAAATTATAAAAGCAACCCGTTCGCCACCCCTCTGTCGGCGCTCGAACTATGCACTTAACCATTGCTTGTCAGAAATGCTATATATCAGCTAGACTGCTTTTTTTTTCATAGTATTTATTACACGAAAGAATAACTTCGAAACTGACTCTCATATCGTGCGATACCTGCTGCTGAGCTCTGATGATAATGTACCTTTCGAAATGTACTTTTTTTTTTCATGGGAATTCACAGCTTGTAAAAAGCACGAATGATCAACGGCAACACCGAAGCGACTGTTCCTACAAGGCAATATTTCATTCTGATGGTTATGCACCTCAATTATGTTTATGATTAACGTGATACTCAACTACGCTGCTACCCTATTTTAGTGAAGTGCTTATCCATACCATCCTTCCAAAACAGAACATGCACTTCGGGCTAAAGTATGAACAGTGCTTGCAATTGTACCTCTCCTGTTTTTGTGACTGCAATTGAGCCCATCATTCTGGGCTTATGGACAATCGGTTAATGGTTTATGCTGTTACAGGTTACTCTTGGCCACTCCGCCACTCCACCGATACTACTGAATGGAATATCACAGCGCTTAAAGAATACACTGGCACCTCCAGCTGTTATAACATGCCGACGTGACGACCTTTAATAGCTATAAACCAGCACCAAGGTTAAACAATTTAGCCAAGACTAGCAGTAAGATCTGTAATTCGTGAAAGAGAGAGGAGGAAGAAAAGTCAGAGTTTCGCCCGAAAGGCGAAGCATCGATTGCGAGAGCAAATTAATGGACTGCTATACAAAGTAAGGATAGTAGCTTTATCAGCCGTATAAACTTGTAAACGCACGCACACCAACTAAATTAATAATCGTGGTGTCACGCACGCACAAGCAAACATGAATATATCTGACTCGATGACCGCGGAAACTGGCTGTCAAAACACTGACGCGAGGAAACGCGGCAGCAGTAGCAAGCAAAGTGGCATTCGTGATGTCTATCGCTTCAACGTAAAGTGAGGGCCGAGAACGTATCGCAAGCCCAAAGCAAAGAGCCGCCGAAGCACCTAGACTCTGCCCCCAACGCAGATCGCTTTCTAAACATGGCCGCGCGACCGTACGCAGCCGCCACATGCGCAGTTCCAGCCGGAATGGAACACAGTCCCCCCCTCTGCACTCCCTCCAGTGTCTCGTAACATAGGGTGCCTCGCTCACGACCGAAGACGGCGCGCCTCCACTCCGCTTTCGTCTCTTTCGCGCGGGCGAGATTGAGCCGCGATCGTCGGCTTCTCTCGCGCGCTTTCACTCGCACATACAGCGTAGGGCGCGCGGCGACAGTGTTATCGCCCTTGGACTTTATACCGAACCTCACGGCGACGCCTATGGTGGAAATGCGCTTGGAGTGTCTATATAATTGCCATAATAACAGTGCCTCCCCACTAGAGCGCGTCATCTCTGCAATAACTTACGTGTTCTTATCAGCAGTAGATTGCACCGCAGATGCGAGCGAATGTTCATTCCTAATAACACTGCAAAACAGTTCACAATCTACTGCGCATAGTTTTTGCACTGGAGCTGATGATACACCAGAAGAAAAAAAAACGTACCTGGAGAACTACGATTGGCTGACACAATATTACTTGCTCATTCTTGGCTGCTGATCTACAAAACTTCACTGAACAGCTTCAATGTTAACACCAGAAAGACAGGATGGGGAACAAAAGTAAAAAGTCGGTCTTTCCATTTTACTACTGGGAATGCCATAGACATGAATTAGTAGGATAACATTCAAACTCTAGTGTGATCCTTTTACATGCTATAAACAAAGACTTTGCACAAACCGCAGGTATATAAACCCGTATTACTTAGAGCTTGCTTAAAATGTTGAAGTGCCCGAGCACCCTTAAATTCAGTAAGGTATATTTTGCTCACAGCATGCCCTTTTAGCACCCTAAAATTATTGAATGGGTTTAGTAAAGGTGTTCTGCAAACGATTACCCCCATTCTCAAAATTTTCGTTAGAATAAGCATGCAAAAATGGTGTTTTGGCATCCAGTCTACCCTTCATGGTGTTAATTGCCTTTGTGTGAAGCCAGAAGAAAAGCAGGAATCCCGACAACAAAATGAGGGTGCAGTCCACTCGTTTTCCCCAGCGGCGCGCTCAAGACACCGGAGCGACATCGAGAGCGCTGGGGCGAAAATAGCGGTTCGCGCAGTCGCCAAAAACAAGTATGCAGGCGTCGCTGAACATCTACCTAACCAACAACTGACGTCATGGCCGTCCGCGGGCGTAGCTGTCGCGGCCTTACCTCAACGATTAAAGCGGGTGAGGGGATTGGAGAGGAGAGTGGATTGATACTCTTCAAAGAGGCAACGGCTGCGGCCCACATCTGAGAGGTCACATTTGATCACCTGACTCCGAAACCATGCCGACGTCAAAACCATGCCGACGACAAAAACCTGCTCCCACAGGTAAATCAGACAGCTTCGTATTATTTCGCTGCAGTGGCGTAGCGTCTTTCAGGCAGACTGTACCAAGTTGCGCAAGATCTCATATTGAAATGACTTTTTTGGTAATGTCACCATGAAAATCAATAGCAACGCTTACCTTTGACGTCAAACGGTCTGCGTGTTTTTTTAGGCGTGTTAGCGCAATTTCGGAAATAGAAAAAAAATTATTAAGGGAATTGACATTCGGATTGCGCAAGGCGTTTAACTGATTCTTCAGAAACGTGATTAGGTTGTCTGCGTCAGATGGCTCGTGCTTGTTCTAGCTTGCAGTACGCTGTGTTCGAGGTGGGGCTCAGGCTTGCAAACACAGTAGACACCTGCCACGCGCAGAAATTTTTAAACCCTAGCGAAACGCGACAAGTGAATAACAACCAATCCGACCAAGTTCAGTTTCGTCTAACAGTCTTGCAAATTTAGCACAGGTTTTAATTGCTCAAAGTCACATTTATTAGTGCGAATGTATGACTTGGAAACGAATAGTATTTAGGTACGTGCACATCCTTGGAAGACCAACTAGCGGTGCTATGCGCAGGTCCAATGCTCTAAAGCGCCAACGAGTGGTGTTTGCTGTTGCTCCTAAATTTTTTGCGAGCAACTCAACACGTCGAATTAGAAGACAGCATATACTGCTGGCACCGGTAAACTAAAGCCTTGTATGAAAACTACATGTCGCCTAGCGGTCAAGCATGTGTCATGACCAAATTTCAACCTCCTGAGCCAGTCGTCATTCCCGCTACTGTGCCGGCAGACAAAAGTACATAAGCGAGAATATTCCTAATGTGTAAAGCATTAGTAACACTAATGCTGGGGCGGAAAGCTATAAACGAACAAAACTAAATTGCGCTTACACGTACATTCCTATAATTTATTAAAGCGCCTACCTAAACAAAGCATGCTCCGTGATTTCAAACGCCAGCAAGATATTGAAAGCAATGTTCTACTCGCCGGGAATAAAGAAATCCCGAGCGATGTGTATCGAACAAACCGGTGTACTATCAGTCGTCACCTTTTCCCAATGCGAAGTTTCTTACCCAAGTCGCTGTCCGATGTGCGTCGTCTGCTTCTTTCACGAAAAGATGAAATCATATATTGTTGTATTTCCACCGCGATGACACGCATAATGGTACACAACAAGTCTTTGGGCATCCGTATATTTTCTTTTCGTTTTTGGGCTTGTGCGCCGCGGCATCCCGGACATTTGAGAAGTACGAGGCAATCAGCGCATGCTGTGATAGGAGGCCCTCTTTAGCTTCAAGCTTGAACCTCGATGGGCGCGCAGCCGCTAGGGGGGGGGGGGGGGGGGAGCATTTAGTTGGAATCGCCAATAGCGCTTAGGTGCATCTGTGTTAAAGTACAGTAAAGATCATCGAGTGAGATGTCATGCCTGCTTCTGCGCGCGTGGCCCCATGCTTGGTGATTTAGATAGTATGCCTATGTTTACAAGTTTATACGGCCGATAAAACTACTACCTTTACTTTGTATAATTATCCAGTAATATGCTATTGCAATCGAATCTTCTCCTTTAAGGGGAAACTGCGACTTTTCTGTCGTGAAAACGTCGAGATATAGCAATCGCTAGCGTATATTTTTGCGTAATCGAGAAGCTGGTTTGAAATCCAGAAGTACAGATTGAATTCAAACATTGAAAAGCCACACTGCTCTTTCTTCGTGAACGCATTTTCAACGTTTCTTCCGCGATCGACTTCTGCTCTGCCCTCTCGATGAAAGATTCCAAGCTTTTTTCAATTACCCAGTTCTGTCACTTTCGACTATATCGTTCTCACAGGATGTGAGAAATTGAGTGAACATAGTTACGAAGTGGTAAAAAATCAAGGCGGCACAAGGAAAGAACGACTGCTGGTCATGAAGCCACCGGGAATAAAGGTCGTATAGGCATGCCGCGCACAACAGTTGAAGTAACCACACAACCCTCTTCTGGCTGACCAACGCTGGGCTGTCCAGCAAGCCCACGATGCGGCCGAGAGGCTCGGCCTCCCGGTTACCACGTGGGAGCGGCCCGCTTTGTGAAGACTCACGATCTACAGGACTTCAATAAAGTTTTACCATACCGTACCATACCATACGCTCAAGCGCTATACTTAGCCGTGAGTTGCATTGATAAGCTTAGAGGAACTGAAGGCGAGAAAAGCTTATCAAAGGCCGAAGGGTGCATGCGTGTTTCAAAGAACGAAAACAAGCCACCACTCGTATGTTGGCGGAACCTCCACACACCGTGATTTAAAGAACTTCCTCGTTGGCCACCATTTTTCCATGCGCTTGAAGAAAAATTAAATAATTAAATTAAATTATGGGGTTTTACGTGCCAAAACCACTTTGTGATTATGAGGCGCGCCGTAGTGGGGGACTCCGGAAATTTCGACCACCTGGGGTTCTTTAACGTGCACCTAAATCTAAGTACACGGGTGTTTTCGCATTTCGCCCCCATCGAAATGCGGCCGCCGTGGCCGCGCTTGAAGCAGCGACATCGCACTTATTTGAAGTGAAAGGATTTATTTCGCAATATTTTTTTATTAGTCCCTGCAATAACTTCGACTCGGAATGGCATAGGCTAAGGCCCCTAGCAACGCCCATGAACGCCTGTTTGTAATGTGCAAGTTAACATAGACTATGCCGCGCTGATCATGTTCCGCAAAAGCATACCTTGCTGCCTGTATGCGGGGATTCGTCATCTAATTGATTTCATCTACAATAATACCGTCACATAAGTACTGTCACAAGTAGGCCAAGGAAAAGGAGCCGAGGGCTTAAATGCACACAAAATGAGCATCATCATTTCCAGGGCCATTATGACCTACTGCATGCTTCGATCGAAGTCAATGAGTGAAGAGCTACTACTCCGACGCCGCAGCAACATAACTTTTTGGCATGGTAACCAAATCCACTTAGGACGTCATTAGGGAGAAATACTTCGTTTCGCAACGTCATAGAAAGGCAAGCTTATCCGCTGCAAGCTGTTCACCTAATGATGTTCGACTAGGGATGTCTCTTATTTAATCTTTGTTTTGTTGTGTGTGATTTAGTGGAAAGAATGAAGGGTATGCTGAAATTAAGACCGCATTCATATGAGTTCGGCACAACGTACGCACAGTTTCATTGCTTTTTGTGTTGTTCGTTTTGTTAACAACGCAAGTGCTCAAGCTCATTTGTACGCATAAATTTTTATCTCAGCAGACGATAGCATTACTCCCAGAAACACTGGTGTAGGATTGTAACGAACCGAAGCTTCTGGCTTTGTTAAATTTCACTGCGATGTAGCATCTCCTTTCTGCAAATATTGCATCATTGGTCCAGTGCAACTGGATATGGGGTCACATTGGTGAATTGATGACTGAGCCTTTCGTTCGTCGTTTTATTTATGCGCAAAATCTTCCGATGGCTTCTCATTAGCCCTTGTCTTCACGGTAACGAAACATATTTAGGGGGAATCTCTAGACTAAGCGCTTTATGATATCGTTGTCACGATACGCTTCTAATAAAGAAACGGTTGATGTGCGAAGTTGAAACAATAATAAGAATTCACTTTTTTTTTTTACCTTGCTCCCAGGGAATCCCGGATTTACCATCTTTGGAAGTCGCACTGTTGAAATAATGTAATTTTGCGGTCTTCATACGAACAAGCAGACCTCCTCGGCTACATTGGTGAAAGGTAGCTGTAAACCACCATTAGGTTGTGAGTCTGGACTATTTCGGGGGAAAATTTTAGCTTTCTACATACAACTGTGTAGATGTCGATGATAAAAAAAAAAGTACTTATAAATTAGATCTGCAAGGATAACTTTCTATGCTAAAGTACTTGAGCGCCTAGATAACATATGAAGTTTTTTTCTTCTATTACCTAGAAACAAAAGTAATTCATTCACTAAAGTAAGTCGCTTACTAACCGTAAATTTTAGATTTTACTTAAAAATAAGATTATCGGAAAGGACTCATGAAAACTAGTACACGTATTTTACGGCAGCGTATTTTATGGATCTATGGAGCTTACACAGAAAAAACGAAGCCAGTGTGATATACGCCTTATATTTATTATTCATGGCGGGAGCCGAGTAGAAAAGAAGCTTGCATCTGGCAACACCGGCACCCCTGGCTATCAACCAAGCATTCCTAATGCTCATGTATAGAGCAAGCTTCACTAATTAGCTCTTTGATCGCTCACTGTTTCAAGATAAAAATTCAGAAGATTAGAATATTTGCTCAGTATTGGCAAAAAATAACCGTGTGACGTGTTATGTCCAAGCGGGAAAAGTAAATGAAACGTTCAACATCTCCACGTGAGGCTGTTACGTACAAAAGCTATTGCATTCACTAGTTTTTATTATCTTTTAGCGTAAACATTAACATGTACTGGCAAAAATAGTAGATACGTAAAACTCGTAGAATTATTGGCAGCAAACATTTTGCCTTGCATTAAGTGACAGGATGCCGTAATGAATGAACGACTGAACATTGATATTAAGAAAGGGGAAGGCTCCAGACCACTGTAGAAACTACTACTCATCATCATCATTATTATTGTATTCATGTCCACTGTAGGATGAAGGCCTCTCCCTGTGATCTCCGTTTACCCCTGTCTGACGAACCGGCTGGCCCCATCTTATACCTGCCAGTTCCCTAACTTCATCGCACCTCTCAGATCGCAGACCTCCTCGACTGTTCTTCCTTGCTCTTGATACCTCTTGTGGAAATCTAACAGAGTACTTGTTAACAGCCCTACGCCCTACATGGCTAGGCCTACTAATTTTTCCTTCTCAATGTCAACTAGAATATAGGCTATTCCCGTTTGCTCTCTAATCTACATCGCTAAATTGATGTCTCGTAAGGTTATACCTAACATTTTTCGTTCGATCGCTCGCTGCACGCTCCTCAACTTCTCAAGCTCATTTGTTGAGCTCCACATTTCTGTTCTATATCTTGGTGCCTGAACAAGGCAATGATTGTACACTTTTCTCCTCAATAACAGCGGTAAGCTGCCGGTCATAACTTAGTAGTGGCTGCCATATGAATTCCAGTCCATGTTTATTCTACTCCAAGTTTCTCTGGGACTGCTCATTCTATCTTAAAGCGCCACATGTAATAAACAGCCTTATTCGTGAACAGCGATGTTTGCCTGTTCAAGAGCAAATTGTGCTAAACTTAATCGAGACGTAATGCTGCAAAGTCAGGGATAAACAAGCCAGAGCTTTATAGTAACGATGAGCAAGGGTGCATGCCGAACGAAAAAACGTGATCCACGATTTCCAAAGCGAGTCATTATTAAACTGTGCAGCGAATGACGATGCGTTTTCATTATCCAGTTAAGCAGGAAGCAAAAGTTATGCTTCCTTGCTACTGACGCTAGAGCGTAATTAAACCTTTCTTCACATTGTACATGGAACTAAAGCTTCACATTGGCTAATGTAAGTCTCAGCGAATATTTATATACGTGTTGTGAAGCTAACGCTCTCTCTCGTTTATTTCATTATCTCTTTCTTCTTCGTGCTTTGCACCGGGACTTGCACGCAGTTCGCGTGGCTTCGCTGTTCGGCGCTTGCCGCTCGCAAACACGGAGTCGTATCACGACTTGGATGCCGCTGTTCCCGAATAAATACTGGATATATTTTGCAAAAGCAGGCTAATTCTGACTAGATAAATCCTGAACATAATTTGTTATGCGATGGCAGCAACATCACGCATTCCAAATCCCTAGCTTTCATTAACAAAGAGAAAACGATTTATGTCCACCTTTTAACTAAGGCTGATGCTCCATAAGTAAAGATAACACTTTCCTAGAGTGCGCAGTGAATGATTGTCAGCTAATCATGAGGATTAAGCGTTACCCGCCGTGCTGACATTAAACCGTGCTTATAATTTTTAAAAGCGTACGGGATAAACAGTGCGCGCCATAGGTGGATTGAGTTGTTCATGTTGAATTAGAGTGCTAGGTAAGCTTCTTTATTTATGTAATGAGCCCACATATTTCAATAAGGAAAAAATGTCATGGCTCTGTGATGTGCAAACAAAAAACCAGTCCACTCACGCATAAAAAAATAATCAAACATTACATGCCCAATTTCCCAATGACGTAATTTCTATGAAATAGATCATAATACACCCAGTCATACAAAAATGATTTTTTGAAACATCATGATTTCCCATTAATTCAAAGAACACAAGTAAAACTGCAACGCCAAGACGCATCCTTATCCCAATGATTACGTACAATGGCTGAACAGTTACATTTCTTTCTTTTCCTTTTAAATGTAAAAGTGAACAAACAAAAGTACGAGATACTAAACATCTTGCTTGCTTAATGCACTGAAGAGAAAGCTTGTCGTTGACTACGAAGAAAGTACGGCTTTCTCGTTAAGAAAAAAGGTGCAGTTTCGCACGAAAGGCGATACATTGGAAGCGATAGGAAGGTTGGGCGTCATGCTTGAACTTCTTGGACGGTATTCTAAGGATACGCGAAAAATAAGTTCTGGGGAAGAGGATAAGGTGGCAGGAACGTTCCCAAAAGATAATAGAAAGTAAAGTAACAAATTTTCTCTTTCATAACTATATATAGCTGCGCCATGTAGGCGCGACGTAGCAAGCAAACCAAGTACTGATGGCCAGCAAGAGCAGCGCCCTGGAAGCTACTCAGGATTGTCACAATAATGATGGTGATTTGTTGGCATCCCCTGTGATGCGGGCCGGTGGAAAGTAGCGGCCTAGCCGGCTTGAGTTTCTTATGCATCAGTTAATCAGCCAATGAAACAACGTGGCGTTATGGGCACCGCACTTCTGTGGTGCACGAAATGAGACCGACTGGAAACCATCGGCATTAGTCAGTACATAGTGAAACATCAGATAACGTTATCTCGACGTTTGCGCAACACAGAATTCCAGCTGCCATTGCTCCGCCGCTGACGCGATTGAGCTTAGCGTTGATGGTGCGCAACCACGGTGATACGTAGTTTTGGCAGCCGAGCTCACTCCGACTACCACAAATACTCTATAGTACTCGATGCGTTTCAGTCGCGCAAATGTCGTCAGTGAGATTGCACGAAAACGGGGTTGTTGGCGGCACCAATGGCGCGAATATTCTTTCAGCATCAGTATAATTGATATCGCAGTAAAATTAGCTAGCCACATTTGAAGGTAAACGGCGATCTACGCAACAACATAGAGCTCATTCTTTTAAAAAAAAATTTCGCGCACGTTGTGTAATTGAAAAGCACATAGTTTAGTACATAACGTAGCACTGGTTGCTGTGGACCAACAGCGTTAATGCCAGCATAGACTGTCTTGCATCGTAGCTGCTGATGGAGTACGCTGGAGGCAGAAACGTACTTAGATATCCAGAGGGGGCAAGAACGAAACAAAGCACATAAGAACTAAGTTATGCAGATTTGAAGATTTGCACAGATCCAACGCACATCTTCGAATCTGTGTGAAGCGAAGCTTTCGTTGAGCGTTTATCGAAATGCTGTAAATTTGCCCATTTCATTCCTGCGTCTTCGCCATAAAGGAAATTGGCGCGCTCACGTGCACGTGCTGTCTCAGCCGAGCTATACGCAATGCGAGACAAGCGGCGGTCATCTCAATGAGCCAGTTGGCCTTGGCATGGTATAACATACGCGCGATTGTGACCTAAAGTGCATCAGGCTCGATCGAGGTTCGATCCTGCCATTGCATACGTAATTCATCAGTTTTCTTTTCGTTTTCTTTTTTAGTAAAAGCAATTATTTAAGAAAGTAGCAGCAGTCAGCACCCACGGTCATGAAAGTCCGGAAGGGTTCTCAAACCAAGCTTCGCTTAAAAATGGGAAGGTGCGTGCGACGCTCGGCGAGCGATGTGTGGTGACAGCGATTGAGGCTGTCAGCTAGCGATGCTTGATGGAGCAATCCGGAATCACCATGAGACAGGTGAACTGTCGCGAAGTGATTTTTTACCCATTACATTTTCTCCTTCCTTCCTGTCGTTACCTTTCATGCTTGAAATAATGTGCGAACACTCGCTGCTCTGTAGCCAATGGCTACGTCAAGAAAAGGAGTTGAGAATATGTACAGAGAGATGGCACACATTAAATCCGCCTGCAACGCGACTATGACATTATTTTGCAGCAGAAATTTGAAATACAGCCACAGGCGCGCAGGCGTCGAATTACTTTAAAGGTTTCTGTGCACTGCGTTGCTGAATTTGAGGTACACGTCTGGACCGGATGGTCGCGTCATTGTCCTAGATAAATAAGATTAACGTGTACGATGTCTTGTAAAGCCCATAATAGAGGAAAATCTCAAGGCTGAAAAGACGAGAAATGAGGTCGACCCTTAGTGAATCCTTCCATACGAAGCAAATGATCTAGACCAATGGGGAATACACTGAAACTGAGAAAACGTATCCAGCCGAGCTGTTTACGTGCTAGGGGAAGCATTAAATAAATTTTGCGTTTGAAGTAATGATTTAATCATGTGCATCTGTGGTAGATTTCAGCATTATTGATTGCAGTGACAATGTGCACAAAGCTGCTATATAGGTAAACAGGCAAAACAAATTCAGATAGTGTAAGACAGACTGTCTTGCGTGCCTAGCTGTGCGCGTAATCTAATCTGCGCTGGACAAACTATTTCTGGCCGTGTAGCCATTACGGAAGAAAAAGGGAAAGGGAATAGGAAGATATATTAACCAGAAATGAGTCTGGTTGGCTACCCTACGCAGGGAAAGGGATAAAATAGAAATATGAGTGAGAGAGGAAGGAAGGAAGCGCTGAATTCGCGCAGGCGTGTGGAGGTATCTACTAAGTGAAAAGCGTTCACAAAGGCCAGTCGCCCTATGTAGCCATTAAAATACCAGTAAGGCTACTCGGTCTCAAGTATGAAATCTCTGGAGGGGCCAATTGCATTCGGCCAATGCCAGAAAACATCAAATTACACCTCGCCGCGGGCTTAAAGATTCTTGCGCATATATTTGCACGTAGCTTTAGGTGCACGTTGAAAAACTTATACTCGTCGACGAGCATGGCTTTGTTTCGATTTCGGGCAGTCTGTGGTGTCAGGTTTCAGAAGCAAATATCAGCGCATGCATTCTTTCGTTGGCCTCTGGTGTAGGCTGGCTACAGAAAACACCCTCGCAACACGTCCTACCCTGCAATTTTGACCTCAATTATGGCATCAGGTAGTAAAGATGTTTAAGCATCTTTTTTAGCGCAAAAATCGGAAGGAAAAAAAAACAGCAGACTTACGCGCTTGATTTTTCTTTTCTTCTGCCTAGTTTTTCCTTCTTTCATTTGTGGTGCTAAAACAATGCCTCCACATCGGAACCAACCAACCCCATAAGAGCTCTTCTAGTAAAGGCGTAATTGCGTCTTCTTGAGGGATATTCTTCAGGCCTATGACTACACCTCCAGCAAGAAATAGCGGCATTTCTGCCGTCAAATCGTGACCTCTCCTCTACCCCCCACCCCTTCCACCCCACCCTAACGGGATCAAAAAAATACAGTTTCACCCGTAACACGCAGACGTGAAGTGGTAGCTGGCGAAATATAATGCGCCGGAAGCCTTAGACTGTCTCGTACCGTCTTTGTTGGAGTGGACATCCGCGCTGCGAACGAGCAATGTCCTTTCGAGAAGTAAAATAAGTTTAAGTAGTATTGATGATGATAGTGATGGTGATTATTTATTTGTGGAAGTTGTGCCTTTCTGGGGTGAAGTGGAAGGACTCGGCTTTTCTTCCTTCTCTTACCTATCAAGACTTAGCCACTGGTCCCACTAAACAACCATTCAGCTTCTTACTTCTGGACTCGTTCAGCTTGCTTCAAGTTTCTATTAGGGCTACACAATAATTGGCTTCCTGCTATTCTTGAAAAAGGAACAAGACGACGTTGGCGCTATCCAGTAAATATGAGGGGTAGCCAAACGCCAGTAAAAAAAGACTAATGAAGACGATGCATACGCTCAATAATTTTTATTACATGTAAAAGAATAATGCCTAATTTAGCTCCACCTCCACAGCCAGTATAGGGACGTGCTAGAACATGAAGGCACAGATTCCAGTTCTATTAAGTACGCACATGTTGAGCGGGTGTTATCTATTCATTGCAGCTGCTGGTGAGATTGCGCTCTCCAGGATAAGTGCTGTCCACTGCTGTACCATCGGCTGAGTGGCTGTGCGGATTGGACTATGAGTCTGTTGGTCGTAAATTCATATCCTCTCGGCGTAATGAAAATGTTGCTTGCTTTGTAATTTTCTCCCAATGAGGGCGGGATCTCAGCGACAAAAAACGACGCACAACGGCGGACACGGGCGATCGTCAAAACGACCAGAGCAGTAAGCCCATATCAGCTATCGCTGTAAAATTTTGTGGGGTCCGTTGCTTTTGCAGGCGACAGTACATTGATTGCATTTGAGCGCCATGCGTGAGCCCAGTTACCAAAAGGCGAGTCTCATGACTGTGCATGCACTGTGTCCACATGTGGTGCCTTATATCAGTTATGCTTTGTAGGACCACTGCATGCGCCAGTAAGAACCGAGATCTGCCGAAAGATGTAGTACATAGGTGTCTTTCAAGAATGGGAAATTTGTCATCCTGCAGTTCTGCAGTAAATGTTCTATAACATTGGGTCTCCACCTTTTGTCCTATCTCTAAGATCCCTTGCCAGTTTCATGCTATTGGAGAGAAAGTGGCAATTCGTTATCGGCATTTAGAAACGTTTCAGTGAGATTTCCTAAATATTTGATATTACGATTCCTTTTGTGAGTATAACCTACTTCGCCAAGGAATGTCCCTGAAGCGGTGGGATTGTGCAATGCTCACTGTGCAATTCTATAAGATAACTTTTAATGCGCAAAAAAATAAAATTTTGTGTCGCTGATTGCTTCGAGGCGGTCGACTACTATGGAATCCACAAACGCAGCATGGATCGATAGCTTTATACGTTTTCGTGTCTGGCGTGCTCACTGTAGCGAGCTGTCCTGTACAGCCCTCGTCGTTAATCTGTGGCAATCGGCGGCATCAAGCAGGATTACAGCAGATTATGAAAGGCCACGACCTCAGTGGTTCATTGCCTTCGGCAAGCACGAGTTACTTAGCCTTTGCCGGAGAGCGCTGTACTCTATTGGTATACCAGGGAGACGAAAACTACGTGGCAGTTACTCTAGGTAAGAACATGTGTACGAGGATGACCTATGCAGGTATTGTTTTGGTAAGATGCTGCATACTGCTCGTTAAAGAGGTTTACAGCTGGATTTCCTTTCGCTCAAGCATTGCGGAAACTGAACACCTCTATTTAATCACAGTCACTATTATCACAAACTCACTGTTTACGCGTCCATCCCTAACAACGTCTTGAGACTTGAAAATTTTGCAAGCATTATATCTGTTGGCTCCGTCTCATCTAAGTTGTATACATTTAGGTTCTGTTCCTGCGCTCAAACGTTTGGTTTTAAATCACTGCGCAGACTCATTGGCAGAGACTTCCCTGGGTGGGCAGTAGTTTCTGCCATTCCCCCGATCACTTATATCACTGCTACTAGGTTTCGGAGATTAAAAATGATGAAAGAGTAGTATAAGTGTAAGCTTACCTCGCATTGTGACTACCATCACCCGCTATTTTCCTGGGGCCATAAATTCTGCCCAACACGCAAATTAGAGGTTACATTAACCAGGCGACGCTACCGCATTGCGTCACTGAATTGCTATATACAGAGATCTGTTTTCTGGCATCTGGTTTGTGTATACGGGGGCGGGGGGGGGGGGGGGGTCAGCCAGAATCAATTGCCACTTTATGCTTGCTTGTCGGAAATTTTTCTCAATAAGAAAGGCGCTCAAGGTTCCTATAAGCAAGCTTGGCCTCAGCATGAATGTTTCCGTCCAGCATTCCTTCAGAGCTTCCGCATTGGCGCATACATACATCGGAATTTTGGCAATGCGAAGAAAAACTTTATTCTTCACATCCATTGGGTCTGCCTTCCTAAAAAAGTTAAATTATGGTTATTAATTGTTCATTTATCGATTCTCTCTAGTATGACGACCGTCCCACTTTGAACAACGCGCAATAATACGTCTTTCCCCAGTAAAACTGTTTTTCTTCTCTGAATTTCTACTCGTTTTGTGCAAACCGCCAGTTCGTGGGCGATCCCCGACAGTTGATATGTGCCACTTGTGCAGAGGAGCATCATCATCTCAGCAGCCCACTAGCTGCTAGGATCCACATATAACTCTACATCTCGGCGGCTATCTTTCCGGTCAATCACCTCTGCTAGCCTGCACTTGTAAATCCGGAACAATATGCCTAACAATCCGTAACAATATTTGCGTTTGCATAATGTAACTTGGGCGACTTTTCGTAAAGACAGGAATAGTGAAGCTCAAGGAAGGTTTCTGCTTGACAAATGCTAGATAGATTCTTGAGTACGCTTGCGCTGTATGGGATCTGCGTTTAAGTACGTCATCTTTCGCTTTAGAGCGTGTACAAAGCTGAGCCTCACGTTTTGTAGCATGTAACTAGGAATTTAGCACCAGTGTTACCGTAGTGAGGCTAAACTTAGGATTGCCAGCCCCTAAACAAAGGGGGTAAAACATAAAAGTAGAGTTACTTCATGGTACTTACTTTAATATGTCTAAGATTACTTGGGCGCTGCATTTGCTAGCTAGGTACTCTTTATCGGAGCTTAAGATTCAGATTTAATGGCTCCAAGTAAAAGTGGTTACAACATCACGAATATACAGACGAGGGTCCTAAAATGAAAGAACTATAGTGGCATCCTCGGTTAATAAAAACACCAATCATTGTGATATCTATAGAAAGAAAATGAGCCTTATTATCAAATAACATAAACAGATCAAATACATTAATAAACATTTCATTTAACATCAAACAAACACGAAAAAGCACGTTATAAAATAAATTCGGGAAAAAGCATGAAATTACATGTGAGACAGAGGTCAAAGATTCACCGTTGTATCGTAGTACAGTTATCGCAGGAAATGATGCTTAAGGCAATTTTGAAAGATTTCAAGAGAAGTACAGGGTTTTATAGTTAATAGTAATTCATTCCAAAGAGAAATTGCAGCGAACCAAGATGTTTTTTGGCGTAATTGGTATGAACCACGGGTAACAAGAAATTGTTGTTGGGCGCAAAGCTGGTTACATTTCTATTCTGCAAAACGTCAACTGCAATGAAGGGAAACGTAAGGTTATTATCAAGCAACTCGTAGACTAAGACGTATATGTTAAACTGAAACAAATTATTAACAGGCAAGATAGCGTACGCGCGAAGTTACACAGAGGCATTGGATTGCATGGAGCTGGAAGTGATAATGCGTATTGACTGATTTTTAATATGTTGAATTGATGGCAAGCGACAAGGGAACGTGTTGCTCCGTGAAACAATGCTGTAATTATAGTGACTATGAATTAAAACATAATACAGCGCTAGCAGTGCCTCACGAGAAAAAGAAAGAAAGGGGCGAGCTTTGATTAATGCACGGATACCAAACGCAGTCTCCTGTTTGAGATGTTGGAAGTGACAGCGGAACGTAAGGTTAGGGTCAAGATGTATGCCAAGAAAAGCAACATAGAAAACTAACATAGAAAACTAACACAAAAACAAGAAAAGTGTGGTTGCGTCGCAACCACACTTCGAAAATACAAGAAACCCGATGCCGCACGATTCCACTCCGCCCACATTCGAACAATCTGCCTTAAAGTATTTAAAAAAATGGGTGTCAGAAGAAGCCTACCACTCGTTTTTCTTGAACCTTTCATAAAATTTCCTTGTTTATTAATTAATAACTTCGTTTTGAAGGTTGCACTCTTGTGAATTGATTAAGCAAGCTGATGTTGGCGTTATTGATTCGTGTACTTCTCTTTATTTGTTTTGGTAATTCGCTCATTACATGAACGAATGTTCTTTTTCGTGCTTTGTTCTTGCAGATGATGGAGTGGGTTGGTATTGAGAAGCGGACTTGTTTATCTTTTACGGGCCAGTGCTTTTCACCGCCTAAAATATGTTATCGCTCAGCGCGGTACGCGTACGCGTGTTTCGGAAGATTCTCGACTTTTATCGATGGTTGTGTTGTCACAGAAGCTTGTGCGACCTGATCGCATGCGCAATACGAATTGTGTAGACCTTTCTGGAAGACACGCGGGCACCACGAATTACTCCACCACCTTCGATGACTCGTGTGCAGAAACCGTCGCGCTTCACTGGCAGATAAGATTTCGACGATCGCCGACCGCGTTCGCCACTATGGCTGTGCTTTGAGTGTAACTTGCTTTCGTGGGCACAAATTGGCCCAATAAAAAGTTAGTTCTGTCATTCACAGTTCTACGGCTGCATTAGTCACCGTCACTACTACGTGAGAACATTCTGTGCAGTGTTAATACACATCCGCTAATGTTATTATGCTTCAACATTATTTACTTGCCCCTCCTGCTTGGACTACACGAAGGCCTGCAGTATTGTATGAAGAAATAAATAAATAAATAAATGCAAAAGTAGTCCTCCTTTCCCATTATTTATTATTGTTTTAATTATGATTGTGTGCATAAGGCCTTTTTGCGAGTTATTCCTTGTACGTAAAAACTCGGGTGAGGCCCGTCCTTCCTTTTCACAAAGTTGATGAGGTGCGGCCATTACAAAAGCCCGAACCCTTCGGTCAAAATGACGTCTTTGCAGTTGGTGACTACTGCACACCTCGGACCTACCATTGCATCAGATCTCAACGCGCTCCTCTCGCCATCCAATAAGGGCACGCGAAAGTACGCAGCGTGCGAAAATGCGCCGATGCGAACGCGCGGCATCGGGGCACCAAACGGGATTGCTTCTCCGATAGATTTTTTTTTATTCTGGCCTGCCAAGTTGGTGGTGCGAGTTTAAAGCCTGTGTCAACTCAGATACCGATATGTGCTATTCACAAGCATGAAATCTGCATGAAGTAGTCGCTGTTACAACATTTCTCCTTAGCGCGCGCTTTTCTTTCAAGTTGCGACAGAGGCTCCTGAAAGAGCTATCATTGTAGATGAACTTGCTTCTTGCCGAAATCTTTCTCCTTCTCCTCGCATCCACAGAACGCCAGTCTATTGTGCATGCGTAAGATCTGTGCAGCACGTGCCGGGGCCATGCACATGTTGAAGCATAACAGTATTGCGACATTTAATCTTTCTTTTCTCCAATGGGATCGTGCACGTGCCGTGTTCTTTTTGAACATGCGAGCTTGCACTCATCGGTGGAGTATCGCGTTAATCCTCGCGTCACCGCTTACAACAAGATTTGTTTTGATTGAACGAAAGGAAATGTTCTGGAAGATAGGGCTAGTAATCTCCTTATGAGCACTTCACGCGGCACCGCGATGTGGTAGACATTGCAAAGCCGGCGAAGCTTACTACAGATAGCCGCCGCACACGCCAGATGGTTTTGCAACGATCGAATCTGCTCCTGGTTTCGCACCGGCTAGCTTACAGCGAGTAAGAAGATGTTCCGCTACACCAATAGGCTCTGGCATTTGGTGAAAGCGCATAGATATGGTTAAATGACAATAACTAATTTCTTGTAACCGAGCTTTCTTTCCCGGCTTTCAAGCAGCCGTACCTGAAATAGATTTTTAAGGCCCACCATTATTTACTGCAGCATAAGCGATTCTTTAAATTAAAACCAAGACATAAGGGTCTTGCTGTATGATTTTTTTTAATATTGGTAGTGGGAGCATCTAAATTATTTCGTTAGCATTCTTAGGGTAGCAAGTAGACTTTCCTGGGGCTTTCCATCTGTCCGTCTATCTTTCTGTCTGTGTTTGTGTGCAACCAGGTTCCCGCCAACCTGGGTCACTCTGTAGTACATGAAGGTATGGTTAGACCATCGGGCTATCTGGGCCGAAGAAAGAGTGTTCGAAACCCACTCTCGGACCAACTAGAGTCACTGAGTATGTGGCAATGTGTACATATGTGCAGCCCTTCAACGAACCTCTTTCGCGCCGAGGTGGGCCACTGCAGATGTACCGCTCCTCAACGAAATTCTTTCACGGCAACTTGCAGAAGTGGGTATATGTGCTAATCGGCCTGTGCTAGTCTTCACTGAACCTCTTTCCTGTCAGCTTAGATCGCTCGGTATGTGCCGGTAAAGTGTATGCGGCTCTACAATGACAAAAAAAGAGATCCTTTGAATGTCTCCGGCGCTTAGCGCAATGAAACCCAGGTCGCAGGGGCTCCTCCAGGACAGCGACCCGACGGCTTAGCTATTTGCGCCATGAATGCACTGGGTATGTGGCGCTCCCAATTGAACCTCTCACCAGCATGGGTCACTGTGTATGTGACACTGGCTGTGCGGCAAGCGAGAACTCAATTCTCAGCGTCCACATGCACCGGCGCGTCACATTGCTCGTCTCGGAGACCGTGCGCGAACTTCTGGGTGGCGTCACAGGATGGCGTAGCGTGTTTAGAAAGAAGCGCCACGTATGAGACCGGCTGCCGCATGACGCGTTTCTAAGAGTTCGCACGCACCGACGCACGAAGGAATTCGGAGGCCATGAGCAGGCTTCGCGGTTGCGGCGCTAGATGGCGCCGATTGTTCTTAAGGAAGCGCGAAACAGGAGTCGCGCTGCAGTAGATGCCTCAGACAAAACTTGTTTCAACGGCGGTAACTCACGGCGTCGGCATGTTGATTCAATGTTACACGCATTACGGTCGACAGTCATCGTGAGGAGAGTTCTGCGCAGTTTTACTCCATGTAATAGCACGTACATGAACTAAAGAGGTGCTTGCTAGTTTACTGCTGATTTTGTCCTTAGAACCTATATGTTCATTTTAAACATATAGTTTTGTTTCAATGTGAAATAGCCTTCGGGAGTGGGTTAGTCTCCCTCTGGAGAAAATTGTTCATTAAAATCCACAAGAACGTCGAAACCTTCAGAATTGCAAAACATTTATTTGTCAAAAGTTTATCCCATGAACAAACCCTATCGTAAAGCTTAGTTTTCTCGGAGCACATGCTGTAGAAAACAAATAAGTGACTGGAGAGGAAAAATTGGAGGACGGGGAACGGCATCATCTACAACGGTGAAAATGCTAAAAGTCCCTAAACTTGGTCAAGAGTACATGAAGTCGCGCAAGAATATACGAAGCCCGCAAAATTAGATGCAAAGCTATATGGCCTTTGTTGCATCGCACAAACATTGGAAGATCTAAAATCGCCTACTCGGAATACAAGTTTTGTATCCCGTCCGACCACGAGGCTCAGCTGCCAAAATACCGCACCATGCCAGCAGGTTGCAAACAAACTTGTTAACATAATCTCGTGGAATTAGAAAACTAAGGTCAGGCAAATAAAATTTGTTGAAAAGTATACATAACTTTCCCATCTCCGTAGCGGAACATTCTATTACGCCAACAGCTCGAAACAACGCGTCTGTACTGCTTTTTGTAAGAGAAAGAGCACCGACACCGCTATCACTTCTGTCAAGCATTTTGTCTCCCCACTGTTGTGCCATTACCACCAGCCCGGATTCCGAATCTACAAGATGCAGAATTTATGCTGCGAGCGCCCTTTGGACAAACCCGGGGCTGCGCCGAAAGGCACAGCGCCCTAATTCTCCCTTGACAAGTCAAGATGCTGAGCTGTCAGGCAGCGGTGTCCTGCGGAGAAGTATCGGAGAGCAACATGTCCAAACGTGCCACCAAGTGCCAGACAGCCCGGCGCCGCACCTCCTTTTCCTGGAGGTCACCGCGCGCGCGAACTTTGAACCGGGTGGCCAGCGCGGTCGCTGGTTGGACCTCTCGGACGACCGTCGAGTGCTGGCTTTGTATTGGGCCGTTTGAGTGACAATGGTTTCTCGGGGCTTATAAGCCGCGACGCGCCGCCTGGAAAACCGGGTCCGCCGACCCACCGGGAGCGAGCGCCGCTCTCGACTGGAGTGAGATGTGTCACGCGTTTTCGCCGGACGTCGCCGTGCGGGAACAGTCGCGTTTGCTGTGAGCTCTCGGCCCCAGCGCCGATCCGATCATGTCCTGTATAATGACCTGTATATAGTGTATAAAGTCCCTTTTGTTATTCTCACCGACGCCTGACTCGGAGTCTTCGCTACCAACGCTCTGTCACGAAACGGGTGACGAGCGCTACGGGACCACCTCAAAGTCGTAATAGTGGTGGCACCGGTGCAAAGTCTTAACACCACAAAGCGACTCATTCATGCGGCTTGTAACAAGGAACAAAAATGAACTCCATGCTATGTGGATGCCGCCTAGAGTTCTAACGACGGTATTGCTGGCGATTGTTATGACGTATCACTTAAAGCATCCATGCGTCTCATCACAAAACAAAAATTATTTGAAAAATAACAGATAATAGCCGATAACAATCTCGGCTGCCACCATTACATTTTTTCTAGCCAGAGCGTCAAGTCTCACATAGATTTCTTTTTTTAATTGCGACCTGTTTATGACAAGTCACTATTTTTCTTCAGCTCTATAGCTACAGCCTTTGTTGAGGTGGTATCCGCGGCAATATAAGATGGCTTTTTGACCATTACATTAAGAAATGCCGAAATGAACGGCTTTCAAATATCATAATTGCAAGTGGTAGTCTCAACATTCGCCTCCAAAAGTTCTACATGCCTTGTCACCTTAAAAAAAAGCACGACGTCTCCACAAAAAGATTGGAACAAGGAAGTTGGGTTAATGTCAAGACCAAGTTATGTCCCCGTAATTATCTTCAAATAAAAAGTGAGGGCTTTTGCATTCGTATGGAAATCCGTGTCACACGGAGTTTAGCACGTATGGCATGAGCCTCAACGCGTACATGAATAATACAGAAGTGCGCGAACGGCCGTCCATACGTGCTACGATAACAGGGCTTAATTCCAGCGCTATTCCGCAGTCTCGCATTCTCCTGAGAGGACTGCACCTTTTTCGTTTGTCGTTGCCGAGTGTGCTCCGACTTTTATTTGTGGGCCCTTGCGCCGCAAAAAACCCTTGGCAGCCAATATCCTTCCCTCCACCTGTGGGGCGACGGGAGGTTAAAGTACGGGATCTGACTTGCCGACGTTAAGGAAACGTCTGTCTCTAGAACCTTGTGACCAGAATGTGGAAAGGCGGATTACATCTTACAATGCGACGGAAAGCAAATATAAACTGTGGTGGGAAGCCTTTCAATCTCGCCGTCTCGAGAGTTTCAAGCGGGAATAAGCTTTCTTGCCAGGCTCACTGAGGGCACCACGAAATATAGCAGCTGGATCGCTCTCTTTTTCGCTGAAAATTCAGCATTTATTGCGACCTCGCCGAGACGTAGTCGCACTGTGTCTGCTGTGACGATGCTTACAAAGGAAGCCAAAACGGGGCCTACATCTGGCCACCCATTTCTCTTCTACACTCATAAGGTGCATTTTTAGCCCAGCCCCTTTCCATTACCATGCTACTGGCTACACTATTGGCAAAAAATACTGCGCCTTGGTGTTTTTTCTATGCCATTCTCACGGATTGATAAAAGAAAGGGAAAGACGCATAAATCCTGGCCAGCCTCAATTATTTCAAATAAGAGCAACGAGTGGCGCAGAAATCTATGCGAAAATATATTGCAGTGCTCTAGCAAGAAAATTCAACTCGCATCACTCGGCTCATACCTTTATTTGTCCTCACTGTCTGCTTATTTACATGCGTTAGCAATTACCTCACGCTAAATTTGTTTGCTTACGAGTGGTATTATTTTTGCTTTGCTACTGTGTGAAGAGCAATGTTGAACCACGACATTCATTCAACCTTCTTTGTAGAATGTCCTACGAAGATTGACGGACGCAAGCTTCGTGCTAGACATCTCGTGATCTCTGGCCTAGCGCAGCTTCTTTTCTTTATTTTCCTTTTTTTTTGCCTCTTGTGAAATTATTGAACTGCTCTTAGTCACATGCACATTCTCGAGCCAAAGCCTGGCGAACATCGACATCCCGCAGAAATTTTGACTTTATTCCCGGCCTGCTAAGCGTGGAGTAGGAAACCAAACGGTGCAGCTTACACCTACATTCTTGATAGATCAAATACACTGAGAGAAGTTCACGTTTTATGTCTGTACCTCAATATCTTGTGAGACAACAGTACATTTGGGTTTAGGGAGGGCCCGTGGCTGAGGCTCCTTCTGTAGACGTACTAGGTGGCGTCACTTCAGCAAGGGCTGTATGGAAAACACCGTCTTTCCCCTGACACGCTTTCCAACGATGGCTTGTTGCACCGGTTGCACATGTGAATGTCTGTAGATTTATTATTATTATTATTATTCAAGGTCCTCACATGCTTGGAAGTGAGGTATTGCGTGAGGGGGTCTAAGAAAGTCTGAGCATATTGAAATGGAGAGCGAGCCAGCTCGTTAAATAAAATGTGGAAGTATAAATTCAAGTGTGATACAACAGTAAGCCGTAGAAATCACAAGTGTTGCTTATATATTGTCACGTAGGTGACGGTGAGCTACCTGAAACGCAGGCAGACAGAAAGGGACACTACGTCGGCGGTAGACTTAAAGAGAGTTTAATGGGCGAACTTGTGCCCTAAATCAAGCGAACAATTCAGTGACGGCGAAAGCAGCAAGCGCGTCTGGTGCCGTTCGTCGGACTGCGCCAGCGCAAGCGGTGGTCCCGTATTTATTCGTTTCGCGTTCTTGATCGAAACGCATCAAGCGACGCCGCTTGCGTCGCAGCGACGCGTAGCTCGCGTCGCTACAAGCCGAAATAAACGCACGTGGCAATATAGTTAGGTTGCAGAAAATCAACAAGTGTCGAAATGAAAATGCGATTCTTATAATTACGCGTCATACGTGAAAAAAATTTATGAATAATAACCTACTACTTCTTATCACTTCTTATCACTCAAACAATACATGAACATTTTGTATATAGACTGGCTACTTCTAAAGCTTCCAGGACTAGCACTCTATGGAGATAGCAAATGAAATTAATAGCAAAAAGATTATTTACCTAATCACACGAATATTTAGGCAATATGATTAATGCGCACACAAAGCCAACGTCGTTTTAATTAGTTAATAAAATAATTTGTTAACCGGTCATTAATTACAAGTTCTTTAATTAGATGAATATTTAGTTTACTTATTTCATATAAATAAACAATTCTTATTATAAATTTCACACACATGAGTTGTTTCAGTGTTGGATCATTAAAAGTAATTGAATGCTTTATATTGGATTCACATCTTTATATTGCGGCGACAACCACCGTCTATAGCTCAAAGTGGGTAACCACAGGGAAAAGCAAACCTTTATTTTAAACGAATGCGTCATTTCAACTACGTAATCTAGAAAAAAATTTGGAGGACGCTTAAGTTTGGCCTTTAAGAGTGGAACGCGATAGCATTCGAAAATCGCTGACTGCTTCCCACGCTTCCCGGCAACTGGAGCGTATGTAACCGTCATGTTCACTGGGAAACGCTGGCTGCGAACGCTATGCACGAAGGACGTCTTTTCCTAGGTATACCTTGTGCGCAAAATATATTCTTGAAAAGGGACAGAACAAAGGAAGACAGTGATTGGCGCTTCACTGTTTTCCTTTGTTCTGTCCCTTTTCAAGAATGTATTTTGCGCCACAAAGTATACCTAGGAAATCTAAGCACCAACTTGTCCAAGAAGAAGCCCTTTTGGAATACGAAGGACGGTTTTGTGGTATAAACGCGGCCTCTTGCGTGGGCCACGATGCGGCGGAGCCGAGCGCCAGCTGGAGGTATTGTAAGGAACCGGGCGCGCCGCTCCGTCGCCCACGAGACACCCGTGCGCCGGCGGGCGCAAATGGCGGATGCCGCGGCCGGTCTGTGAATTGTGGAAACGCTGGAAACAGGGCTCCCTTTAATTTCCGCGTAAGAGAATTATGCTTTTTCTTTTCGTATAGTAAAATTACAATCCGAGAGCTATCATTGCTTTAGGTATTGTGTATGTTGTAGTGTACGATTTTTTCACGTCTTTTAGCTTGAGAAATTCAATTACTTCAGTAGATTGCTTGCGTCACATGGATGGCTTGGGTATGGTTGGTTCTGAAATGTTTTTCTTTTGTGCCAAACATCGTCCGACGCCGGACGCCGACACCAGATTTTCTGTGACATGGGCTCCTTAACGCTATCGCGTTAAACAATCACTAGCAAGACAAAGTTGGGCACACACGCTAGCGGCGCACAACCAGCACTACTGACAACAGCAGCAGCAATGAGCGACGGGAAACCCTATGCGACGGATGTTGGCGGCGGCGCTGCCGTCGCATGGGCTAGCATCCAAGTGCAATGCATGGTGCGTTCCGCCCCTGAACGCACTACCCCATTCTAGTAGACTGTAACAACTGCTAGGTCGCAAGTTTTCCTTTTATTTCAGCGAGAGAGCAACCCACTATTACGGCCTGAAGTGGTGATGAGTACGTACAGATGAGCAAGATGAAATGCACCCGCAGCGCTCACACAAACTTCCTCTAACGCTGAAGCGGGAAGCTCGGCCACAACCTAGGCTGGCATGAAATGACGAACAAACGGTTTGAAACGGGAAACATTGACAGTCTTGGAACCACGGCAACAATGGTCAGATGTAACTTCAACGGGAGCGACAGGGTAGTTCACAGGGAAGGTTTGTTCTGTAATGATGTAAGCTCCTAGAAAACGCGATAGGGGCTTTTCGCATCAGCCCGCGGTACGAAGGGTTGCCTAGAGCAGTACCTCATCTCCGGGAGGAAAGGAAACGTCGCGATGAGAGCTGTCGTTACGTTGCTTGCGGTCTCATTGGCTGGCTTCTCTACTGAGTCAAGCACGTTGTTTACATTCGTCAAGTATTGAGACGAACTGTTTAGACACTGAGGCCAAGGAGTTAGTAGGGACATTGATGAAAGATACTTCGAGAGTAAATGTCGGTGGACGACCATAAACTAGGTAGAAAGGGGAGTACCCTGTAGTTTTCTGAACAGCGGTGTTATGCGTAAACCTCACAAATGGTAGAATTGTGTACCAGTCATTGTGATCTGGTCCGATATACAAAGACATCATATTAGCTAATGTGCAATGAAATCGCTCTGTCAAGGCAATTGTTTGTGGGTGGTTTAGCTGACGTCTTCTTCTGAACTGTGTGACAGGTTCTGAGTGTTTCTTCGAGGATTGTCGACAAAAATATCTTGCCACAGTCACTCAACAGGACGCGAGGTTCTTCACGGCGTAACACTATGGCTTCCAGAAAGAAGGTGGTGACGTTTGACCCAGGGCCAGAGGGTAGAAGAGCGGTCTCTGCGTAGCGTGTAAAGTGGTGGTAGAGAGCAGTTACAATCCATGGTTGTCCTGTCGGCGTGATAGGAAGAGGTCCGAGGAGGTCTATACCAATGATGTTAAAAGGTATCCGCGGACGTGTAATGGGTTGTAGCAGGCGAGCAGGAGGCGTTGTTGGTGACTTCCGCAGTTGACGTACTTAGCCACAAATGTAGAAGAGCCAGAAGAAACGGCTCTCGATCTGGTTGTAAGTTTTGTGAAAACCTAAATGGCCACCAGGGGGATCATCGTGGAAGGTTTTGACGACCTGTGTGCGCAGCGAATGAAGAAGAGTTCGCATTTGGGCTGTTTGGTTCATGATTACGAGCAGTAAAACAGCGCTAAAGAAAAGGACGAGGAGAGGGACACAGACACCAGCGCTTACTAACAAGCAAGTGTCTTTATTCTTTCAGTCAGCATATATATGCTCCGCCGCTATCTCAAAGCACAGAATCAACATGATGCAGCCTGCGCAGGGGGATTGAATTTTTGAATTTAATTTTGAATTTAATTGGCAGATTTAAATGATAATACAATTCTGTGAATTGCATCTAACAGTACATCTAAAGCGGACAAAATTGATAGGTTACATATGAAACTAAAAAAAAATAATTAGTAATATGGAAATACAGCTTTTTCAGAACCCTTGTAGCCAACGTAACAAATTCACGTAACATGTAAAATGACATATCAAATTTGTCCGCTTTGAATGATCTAATGGATGCCGTTTACAGAACTGCGATATCTCTTCTTGATGCAGAGCTATGAATTTAGTAAACTTCATGCTTCTATTTCTTTCAAGCGCTCGAATATTCTAGAATCTTTTTAACAAAAATCAGGACATAAATCAAGTCTCCGCTTCCAACAGTCACTAGAATTTAATTTTCTCTCTGAAATGCAACAAACTTTATTAAAATCGGCCCAAGGGTTATCTCAGAAAAACGTTTTTGCGTTTTACATCTATTTGAATAGGCCGCGTCGAAGTGGGGCCCAAGCTAAAGCTTCCTCTTAAGTTCAGCATAACCAATACCACGCGCACTTGCCTTAGTAAACATTCGAGGCAGATTTAACGCAACAGTCACTTGCGCATATTGTGTCCGAAGGAAGACGTCTACGAACTATTTTAATGCGTTGAAGGATTATATAAATTAACTATATACAGTGTTTTTTGTATAGTCTACATCATAATGCTAATATCTCTCTTAGCAAGTGTCAAATTTATTTCTAGGATCGAGTGCTATTTCGCTGTTCTGTATATTAGAACATATTTGATCGTTTTCAAACGGCCCTCCCTGTACTTGTAGTGTAGACGGTAGAGGATTACCACTTGTCCATTTGAATCGATATAATAGGTTTCGATTTGGTGCCGAGATTTTATTAGAAGACATTATTTCTGCGTTGGAAATAGCTCGCCCACTTACTGTGAATTTTTCCTCTCGTTCCGTTCCGTTTGTCGCAGAGAGCAATAATTTTCGGCGGTCCACGATGGATTTCTATTCAACCGATGTGATATGCGGTGCAATGCGCGATGCATTCATAAGCATTCAATTTTTTTTCCATCCTGCAGGACTTGAGGAACTAATGAGGAAGCCTGAATGCGGAGAACCACAGAAGGCGGATGGGCGCACGAGATATTTCTCCATCATGGACTTTTCATCGCAGCTTCCATTGAACATATATAAGTTGCTACGTTTTCTTTTGGTTTTTATAATACAAGTCATATTCATTCCAACGTTCCTCATCTTTGCAAAACAATATCCCATTGGGCGTAGCTACGAATTATATTATAGAATACGCTGAAGCCATTCCAAGAAATTGAAACGTAAAATTGAAAAAACTCGAACAAGTGTGGTGCCGCGTTAGAATTGAAAATTATTCTGTTTTCGTGCGGGGTCCTCTTATTCAGTTCTTTTGTCGGAACATCGAGCGTTGCTACACGCCAAGAAATATTTGCATAGGAATGATACTGTTCATTAATTCCAAGCACAGCCGGCAATAAAGCATTGATGAACATTTATGAAAGCACGATTTACATTCTACAGGTGGAGATTCTCTTTGGCTATAATATATGGCTTCATTTTATTTTTCTTCTGTTTTTCGAAGATCATGGGCGGGAACCGTACGTATACGAGAAAATTTTAATTTGGACAAGGCAATTGAACATCTGTTTTCAAACTACCACCAAAGTTGTTATATTTAAGCTTAGTTTTATTTTTAAGTTCTTTGTGAGCACTCACCCTCCTTCTTTTAAATTGGCCAGAATGGACGGTAAGCATTGGTTCGAAATGTGAGATAAAAATTGAAACCGCAAGAATGTGTGCACATTCTTGCATTTGTAGTCATTTATGCACGAGGTTGGGCACGTGTCCATTTAATTATACGAAGATCGTGCTGATATCCTGAAGTATTTGTTCATGTGTCGGTCAGCGTGGCTTGATCAGCACCTTTTGCGGAAAAATAATGATCTGTCTTCCTCTAAGTTCATCCAATTTTCGGCAGTAGCTTATTGCTGCGTTTGTGTGGTAACTCTTTTCGCATTCGTGTGTAGTGGTTCCGCAGGCATTCTTTCTCTCTAATATATTACATGAGGAAGACGAATACGAAGCCAACTGAGCAAGCTTAGCTTCTCTATCTATCGATTACAGCTTACCAACCACAAGACTGTGACTTTACACTTTACTATAACCTAACCGATTGTTCTCCAATCCCTCAGAGTGGGTACGTGCCAGTAGATTTCAAGGATCGAGATCTGTATCTTGCCACGCTGCGATAGTTTTGTCATAGTGGAGGCTTAATTGTACTTGGACGAGAAGCCGTTCGTAGCTATGACAGATGGCACTCTTCGCACTGCGTCCCCCAGCGTTATAGTGTAAGGTTCGGTACGTCGACAGGGATATGTCCAGTCCCTGTGTCTAAAACAGCGAGCCAATGGACTCCGGCAACGACTACACCGACTGAAGTAGAAGCGACTGAAGTAGAAGACGTGTCAGCAGGGCCCCAACGGACCGCCTACCGCGACTTAGAAGGCTGCTTTTGTGCATCTCGACGTCTCTAAGAATTTAAACTCCGTACACAGCCAGATTCTCAACATCTACCTTGCTCATCTGGCTCTGAAAAGATATAACGAAGTGCGTTTGAATACCAAGAAACACATAGTCATAGTGGAAGTAGCGATGCAGGTGCCTCTAGAAAAATTGAAAACCGTGCTCATTATAGGACACATCGTTCGGTCGTTCATTCTGCACGGTGATCGCACTAGGGCAGGCGTTACTTCTGATGTCGTAATCGGCATCAGCGACGAAGAGTTACAAAGGCTTCTGTCTTCAACAGTGAAGTTATTCGACTTTCATCGCTTCGGTCGTTCGACGAGCGTCAATCGTCTTTTCGAGAGAGACGCGCTACCTGATCATGTCAAGGTGGGCTGCGTGAGACACTCGGTGCGTCCGTGTTCCCCGACCACTGGAATGTCACAACGGCCTAAAGCGAGGCTATATTAGCACTGTGCACAGACCAGACGCCATGCCTCCGCTGTGCCAGCAGCCATGACGTATCTCTTCATGCACAGTGAAGGAAAAGAAATGCTTTAATTGGGATGGACCCCACGAAGCTAAATATAAAAGTACTGCACCAAAGGAGCAAGACAAGTATGTCCCGCAAGGAGGCGTCTGTGTTAGTGCAACACCGTAGTAGGTGATCGCGTCGTCGACGTGGACAAGCTGTACGTCTAAACGAGAGCTTCCTAGCTCCAATTCCGCAGTTCCAGCAGAAGGTAGTTGAATTGGCATCAATAGATCTCGCCAACCTATTGATTCAAGCCAGCCGCGCAAGCTCGGCAGTGAACGTATGGCCACCCTTGCCACCGCGCACACGGGCCCTTAGACTGTCAGCGCGAGTAAGAACAACGCACTGAAATATAACTATTGGACTCTGTTATCAAAGACATGCTGCTAGAAATACTCGATGCCCTGCCTCTGATATACTGTCTGGTTTAAATGCACCAGAGGTGCGAACAGCCGCAAAAACTATGAAAGCTATAACAGCCCCCTAAGCTACTACGCAGTAACTTGTACCTCTATAGCTACAATGCCGTAACTTCTACCTCTGACTGCACTCTTCTATCCGTTTATGGCTTGGAGTAGCATCTTCCAATGTGTACTCCTTTCTTACCGGAACGGCGAACAGCCCACTTTGTGACTTCTGCAGGTGCAGTGAAACAATCACGCACCTTCTTTGTGAGTACCCTCGTTTCAACCCGCAAACAGCAATCCTCTCAGCCGCCCTAGACAAACTGGACAAGCTCCCAATGACAGAAAACAACATCCTTGGAAACTGGCCTACGCGAACATCAGCGCGATCTGCTATGAGGGCGCTGCTGCGGTACCTAAAAGACACGGGACTTTACGACAAATTGTGACTGTCCACTGTGTGACGTAGGATTGTACGGTGACACTGCGTAACACTAGGAACACCTTTTACGGGCTGCGTGACAGTGCCCACAGAAACAGTTCGTGTGTACGTGTGTGTGTGTGTGTAGGCTTTTTTATTCTTTTTTAATTTCTTTATCCTATTCCCTTTCTCACCTGACGCATCCCTATGCACCTCCCCAGTACAGGGTAGCCAACGGGAGATAATCTCTGGCTAACCTCCCTGTCGTTCCTTTTCCTTTCTCCCTCTCTTTCTACCTCTGCCCGCGAAGACGATTGTGCTGTGCTGTGGCGTGAAGTGGGCAGCTACGCGTTGCACAGAAACAGTATGCTATGGAGCCATCATCATCTTCGTCGTCATCATCATCGTCATCATTGTCATTGTCATCACCATCATCTTCTTCTTCTTTTCTTCTGCATGCCACCACCCTCCTTCCTCTTCACGTTTTCCTTTGTTGTTCCCCCAAGCCTCTTTCCAAAGTAAAGTAGCAGGCTAGAGGCACTTGACTTAGACCGACCTCTTGACCTTTCTTCCATTAAAAATTATTTGTGTCTCTCTCTGAAATAATACGTGGCGAAAACAAGAAACAGACGCCGACCAAGGTGAATTTTCCATTTCTTTTTCTTAACTTTTCTTTAAATTCTAGGTTTTTTTAAAAAAAAAGGAAAAGCCACCTTGGTTGGCGTCTCTTTCCTGATTTCGACATGATTCTTCCCTACCAGACCAGATTTCGTCAGACCATCGACTTCATAAAATATTACATTTTCACCTTCACGTGTACTTATAGAAGTGCCGCTTTAGACCACTCGGACAACGGATGAACCAATGCTAGCGCGCCTTGTATTACCAAGCATATGCATGCATGGTGTCGTCGGATTTCCGTCGTCTGGTGCATGGGATTGAGCCTATTTCCTTAGCCGCTGCTGGTTTTTTTTTTTTATGGTATTGGCAGGCATTCTGATTCACAAAAGCTGACAAATTCATCCTGTTCATCTAAGCAACTTTTGTTGCAGCCATTTTCTTTCGTTATTATTTGGTGGCTAGAATACTCCTGTCACATTCGGTCATATAACTTCAACTTCTATCTATCTAAACAGGAGACAGCATCTGCGCTTAAAGTTGGATTGAGATGTACGTGTTACCACGTGTAGCGTGTCATCGTATGACCGCAGTTGTATGAAATAAAAAATTCAGAGCTTTAAGTGACGAAGCTAAGAAAAAATAGGGGAACATCGCATATAGGCAGGCATACCTCGAGTGTCTAATACAATGTGCGCTTCCACTCACTCGCATGAAACGTCAATTGCGATTCGAGAAAAAGAAAACGCGGCAAGAAAATAAGAAAAGTGCTAAACAGGTTACACACAAAAGCGTCATCCTCAGCAGATTCAATGCGCGAAGTATAGCGGCGATCATCTAACGGTGGAGAGAGCTATCCTTAAACAATTTTTAGAAGCTTAAGGTACCGAATGTCGTTCTTACTCCGGAATGGCCGGAAAGAGGAAATGATGCAGGCCGCTCAAAAGCTGAGCACTAGACGGCTGACTGACCGCAAAACAGGACGAGAAAGCCGAGGTGCCCACTGTAAACATTACACACAACAAAGCACAGAAACACATATTAAAATGAAACACCCCTAGATTACGTTTATAGTGGCCGCTTTTACTCCGTGGGCAATTTAGCTGAAAATTCAATTAGGCTCTTACCGTCTGTTGCCGATCAATAGGTAGATAATTATTATGAAAGAAAGCAGGGAAGGAAATGCAGTACGTAGCGTCTTTTTTATTTCGGTGAAATGACCACAGAAGTCCACAGGTTGGTAGCACCGATGCGCTGCTTGGATGATGAGAAGTTTTATATCGAGTAAGATTAAATGTCGTCTCGTCATCAAAAAAGCGCCTCTGTCTTTTGGTCGTGGTGCTACTCGCAATCGGCCTGCATTTTTTTTCTGATTATTTTGCTTGCAACTGCTCTCTCTTCCAGGAGGTTGGCATTTTCTGTCCACCCTTCCTTTTTTTTTGATCCAATGGCTTCGCTGACCATGGAAATACAAAGAAGCATGGCGCCGTCCAGCGGACTTCTGGGAAGACAATGAGCGCAAGACCCGTTTTCTCGCTCCATTTCCCGAACCTTACCCGCATGCTCACAGCGGGTGGTGCAGTCAGGCTGTCCCTCCTTCTAGCAATATGTAAATAGAACGTGTGTCCATAGTATAGCCTTGGGGATAAGCAATGAATTATGCATTTGCATTAGCGTGTTGGCTGCCAAACGGCACACACGCGTTATAGTTCCGTCGTTGGAAACGCCGCCGGAGAAGATCAGAGCTGTGAATATAGGTGTAGAATGCAGAGCGCCAGTCGCTCTTTTATGAGGCCGCGCTGGAAGCTACATGGAAAAGCAAGTGTGAGCAGGGAAAAGGCGAAGCCGAAGTAGCCTGAAGACACGTGCGACTGGCCTCGTTTGCTTGTGGGTGCGCGTAGAGAGCTATTAATTCGCGGTATACTGCTGACTCACAGAACTGCCAGTTGTGTCACCGACTTTGCGTTGCTCCATGTCTTGGTCGTTTTAACCTTGATACTTTCATTTATTAAATGCGGAAATACACCAGGCTGACAATCAGGTGATTCGGATTGCCCCGAGTTCGTCTGTGCATGGTGGGCTTAGTTGTGAATAATGCGTACCAAGTTTAGCCTGACATTTTTTTGCTAAGTTCGCCAAGAAGTTTGTGCGATAGCTGCTGAAGTAGTTCAATTTGTGCGCACCGTTTTGCTCGAGCTGCTATTCAGACGAAGTGCGGGTGTCATCTTGAGCCTGCTCACCAAAGAAGCAAGAGTCGCTCATCTGTACGTGGATTGTGCTTACAGCATGTGTTTGCTGCGCGTAATCAAGTACCTTCTGTTTATACGAGCACCTGTTTGTTGTTGCCTTTGAATATACAGTCTGACATGCATATGACATCTTTACATCTGACAAACTAAAAGTTGCGAACGACACTGACGAAGAAAAAGTGAACTATGCAAACACGAACTGGAGAGTCGCATTGTCTGTGATACTCGAATATAGGATAATATATTGTTGCATATTTTCGATATGAACACGTGAAATATTTACTCAATAAAATGCAGCGTAGCTGGTATATGCAAACAGCACCCCTCCGTGATCCTATAGCCCACTTTATCGCTTTCCTATATATAAAAAAAGATAACTGCTTTCTCTTGCGCTTTAGTGAAAGTTTATATCGTGTTACAAAGATTATCGTCCGCACAAATCACCCCATACGTATTTCTCCTTAAGTAACAGACAGGTCATCCAATGAAATATGTTGCTTTTCTTTAAAAGACAGGCCAGTACCGCTCTCTGACTAACAGTGGCGACGTCCGATCTCTTCAAAGCGCACATCCATGAAACATAAAATATTTTATTATTCCCTGAATAAAGAACATCATTAGCACCCCTTAGGCAGATTTACGAGGCACATACGCAGTTGCAAGAGGTATAGTGTATTTAGCAACCTATTAAATAAATGTCGCGGAGTGACACGCCTGCGAAGAAACTACTTTTTCTCTAGTGAAATTATTGTCCGGAAAGTATGTAGATTTCAAACACCACTATGTATTTGACGATAGTAGATTAGGGTACATCGTAGATATGCACTATTAGTGGCAGTTACCCCAGACTGGTTGTTCATGGTACATTCTATAACAGGTAGGAAACGGTAATGAAATGTTCAAACGATGTAAAAGTGATTCAATTTCGCACTTTATTACTTCATTTAAGTTAACTGCGGCTACCTCAGAAGTTTTTTCTGGACGGACGCTTAACAATCGCACGGTTTCAGCTGCCACAAAAGAGCAAATGTCCTCGATATTGGCAGAAGTAGTAGCATTTGGCTGCCTCGTCCCTTCTTACATCGCGTGTATTGAATAACCGTTCAAGAGGACCCGCCATCATTGTAAGTAACGAAACGCTCCATTGGAGTGCGGTTCCACAATCAGTCCCCACTGACTAGCATCTAACCAGACACGTTCGGCTACAAGTTCTCATAAAACAACGTTCCGAAATCGAAAAAGTAACTCGCTTCGTCGAGAGTCTTCTGCAGTCGACTAAGCTGCAGGCATTTACGTGTCTGCCAAAGGCGATAATTTCGCCTTGTCATAACAAGGCGAAACAGTGTGAGACGCGGATATTCGAAACGAAACAGTAATGCATTCGTCGAGTTATTGTAGGCCAAACATAATACCAAACTCGACGGCCGGTGACTCTGGTAATCTAGATGGGCGTCTATTACTGACTTCATTGGGTGTCTAGACTCTTTCGTTTAAAAGACCTAGAAACCAGTCGGTGCGAAGGGCACAAACAGAGTCACGTGGAGACGTGCTACACGCAAACTCATGTGCGTGTTCTGGCGAAATGACGACATCACATGCCTCAGGAAGTTGCGCCTTTTCGCCAGCACCAATTCTAAGTCGATTTCCGTGTCATCGGCGCATGGTAATAAAACGGTCGCATCCGAGCTGTACAGTCGAAATGAAGATAAGTTGCTCGCTGGTTACTCAAGACGATCTCGGCAGTCACAGGGAGCACTTTATGATATGCTATTCGTCTACGTGTTCTGCCATACAAAAATACCACATTGGGTAGTGGACCAGAAAGGTACATGGAAGAACAGAAGTAAAAATCAAGATGGGAAGGGAGGAACTGTATTGACCGGAACACGGGCTGTCTTCCGGGCTGGTTTTCACTATCTCTCGACATCCATAAAATACGCATAGAGATTTGGCATATAAAGTGAAATGAATGACTCACAAGGCTGCGGCTAGTTCAGGAGGTCATCCTCACGTGGCTGCGTACATTTTTCACGCCAAACGAAGTCGAAGTGCTTAAGCAGAGCGTAGGCTCCATACGCTTGCTCTTCTGTGATACACGGGATAAGAAGTGTGCAGCTAGCTTTGTGCCCTCTGAACATGAGCGTGACTTGGAAAGATAGAGAATGAGCGAGCAAAAAAAAAAAAAAAGACAGAAAAAACTCGTGTTAAGCGCAGCGTATCTGCCAAACTTGCATGACTACCAACAGGCATTGAAATTGTTCTTCAACCACAAACTGAAGCTTGGGGCAGACAGGCTTTCTCCTCACGCAGTCGCTCAGTATATGCAATGCGTGCCGTTGATATATCCTTGCATCTTTATAGCAATGATCTATTGTATGCGCGGAAGCCTTCTGCGTGAATTTTAATGCGCAGGTTGGGGTGATGTCTCCTATGTGCAAAGCACAGCCTCAGATCTCGCGCCACCTCGAGAAAGCACCCAATGTTTCTTGGATTGCGATGCGCTCATTTCGTAAAAAGGAAAGGGGCTCCATGTGCAGTCTTGCCGCCTGTTGACCCCATTCACAACTACTGCCCACCACGAGGCAATAAAATGTTGGGCTCCCACTCCGCCAGCACGAGGACGAGAGTGCTTTGACCCATACGAATTAAGACTTGATTTCCGCCAAGAAACAATGATAATAAAAGCCATATGGGTCACTTCTGGCATTGCTACCGATAGCATGCGGCGGCCAAGTAAGTTTTTTTCTTTTATTTTTCAATTTACTTTTTACACGACGCTCATTCCGTCTTCTCCTGCTTTTGAGCTGCCGAAATCAATATCAAGATCTCGTTTCTCGCTAAAATGGCTTCCTCGAAAATTTTGCACGACGTGTTTTATCTTTCTTTTTTCTCTTTGTTCAACTTGCTTTTTCTTTCAAAAAGTTTGTTTTAGAATATTGTGTCGTCCTTTTTCAACGCGGAATAGGGAGCGGCGCCCATGATTTTTATTCCGATTGGCATTCTTTGTCTGCTTCAACCGTTTTGAGATCTATCTATCTATCTATCTATCTATCTATCTATCTATCTGTCTGTCAGATAGATTACCGTCCGTCCGTCCGTCCGTCCGTCCGTCCGTCCGTCCGTCCGTCCGTCCGTCCGTCCGTCCGTCCGTCCGTCCGTCCGTCCGTCCGTCCGTCCGTCCGTCCGTCCGTCCGTCCGTCCGTCCGTCCGTCCGTCCGTCCGTCCGTCCGTCTGTCTGTCTGTCTGTCTGTCTGTCTGTCTGTCTGTCTGTCTGTCTGTCTGTCTGTCTGTCTGTCTGTCTGTCTGTCTGTCTGTCTGTCTGTCTGTCTGTCTGTCTGTCTGTCTGTCTGTCTGTCTGTCTGTCTGTCTGTCTGTCTGTCTGTCTGTCTGTCTGTCTGTCTGTCTGTCTGTCTGTCTGTCTGTCTGTCTGTCTGTCTGTCTGTCTGTCTGTCTGTCTGTCTGTCTGTCTGTCTGTCTGTCTGTCTGTCTGTCTGTCTGTCTGTCTGTCTGTCTGTCTGTCTGTCTGTCTGTCTGTCTGTCTGTCTGTCTGTCTGTCTGTCTGTCTGTCTGTCTGTCTGTCTGTCTGTCTGTCTGTCTGTCTGTCTGTCTGTCTGTCTGTCTGTCTGTCTGTCTGTCTGTCTGTCTGTCTGTCTGTCTGTCTGTCTGTCTGTCTGTCTGTCTGTCCGTCCGTCCGTCCGTCCGTCCGTCCGTCCGTCCGTCCGTCCGTCCGTCCGTCCGTCCGTCCGTCCGTCCGTCCGTCCGTCCGTCCGTCCGTCCGTCTGTCTGTCTGTCTGTCTGTCTGTCTGTCTGTCTGTCTGTCTGTCTGTCTGTCTGTCCGTCCGTCCGTCCGTCCGTCCGTCCGTCCGTCCGTCCGTCCGTCTGTCTGTCTGTCTGTCTGTCTGTCCGTCCGTCCGTCCGTCCGTCCGTCCGTCCGTCCGTCCGTCCTACGCTGATTCAGTAGCCCAAGTTATCATGGGCCACTAGGTATGTGCTCGAAGTCAGGATGCTGTCGTGGTGGTTCCATCGCTGTTGTTCAAGCTTCGAGATCTGACATCTTCGCGAACTGTCGTTATCGCGCCTTATACACCAACCAAGTGACCCGAGTTGTTTAACAGGTTTGGCAACTAAGCATTTGCTCGAATTCGTAACGTCATCGTAGCCGTTGCATCGGCGTCCTTCTACCTTTTCAATCTGACTCTAGTCATGCGGTTCGTCGTCATACCATCGTCGTCATACAGTCGTTACGCATTCTTTCGCCCACTAGTGTTGTTATGCACTCGTGTTCTTTGAATCCCTGTCATTCCAGCTTTGTGATTTGACTCTCGTATTCACGTCGTCGTCCCGCCTTCTGCTAATAGCATGTGGCACAAGTTTCTAATGGCTTGGGACACCAGGCAAGTGCTCGTGGTCGTGATGTCGACGGGTTTGTTCTATCGTCATCACTCTTTCATTTGTCGTTGTATAGAGGTCATTCTTTTTTCCTCATTCTATCTTCGTCCCTGCGTTAGTGTCACGTGGTCGTCGTCATGCTGCCATACTTATCGCGACCTTGGCAGTCGAGTGCCATAAGAAAGCGGTAAGATATCGGGAATTTGTTGCATATACCTGAGTAACCTCTAAACAGTAACCTCTAAACAGCTCAGAGTAACCACTAAACATGCTAAATAAACGCGACTCCAGGATTGTGTCATCACATTGCTCGAATGCTGATCGCATTGCCATTGACTGTCATCGTGAAATAACTTCTGCTATACTTTATAAGTACTTATAAGCATAAAATGAATTCAAAGCAGCACAAACTGACGGTGTTTAACAGAATCGGCACCCACCTCGGTGGCTTAGTGGCTGTGGTATTGCGCACCTAAGCACGATGTCGCGGCATCAAATCCCGGTCGCGGCAGCCTCATTTAGCTGCGGGCGCAATGCAAAAACGCCTGCATCCCGTGCATTGGGGGCACGTTAATGAACCCCTGGAAGTCAAAATTAAGCTACATTCCTCCACAACGACATGCCTCGTAATCAAATCCTGCTTTTAGTGCGTACAATCTTAGAATTCAAGTGAATTAAAGAAAATCAGCATGTAGTACGGTAAACAACATCAGTGATGGCTAATATAATAAAGTCGCTCATATCTGCTGTTAGTGATGCATTCTTTCGTTCGCATATGTTGACATAATAAGACATCGGGTGGGAAGTTGCAAGATGAGTGCACTTTCGCGCACCCCGAACATCATATTTATTCCCAGGCGTTCCACACAGCGATTAGATTTGGGCAAATATTTGAGGGAAATGAGTTCCACGGCATAATCTGATATTAAAAGTTTGCGAAACACTGTCTGCAAGAAAACAGCTTCAATAGCCTCTCGGAAAGCTTTATTTATTATTATTATTATTATTATTTGCGTTTGCAAGCGGCAACACGACATATATTCTTTCACAGTAAAAAGATCGGAACGACATTAGTTTCTTTATTACTCTTCGCAATTCCCCAAATGAAATAGAAGGATCTATTTGCGCCCCCTCCAAGGGTATAAATAAAGGCAGCCATATTTTAGTTTTCATGAAGTCATTTTCTTTTCAAGCTTAGATACTCTGGTGGCTGTATTGCCAACAGCCATGAATTGCACGTGCCACTGGTTCTAGTACAATTTATTAGCTTTTGTTGGCGATCGGCCAACCACATTGTAGTACAGCGGTTCAATGCGGACTGCCTTCTTGCAGGACGCAGCGCACCGAATGCGAAATGTCATCGCAGAAAATATTTTTAAAAAAGAACATATTTTTCATGGGGGAACATATCTACAACAATAAAGAAAACGTGTACAAGCTCATTTTTACTCTGTCGTTGAGGCTTTTTATTTCTGTTTCTTCTCTCTAACTCTGCCGTCAATCAACGTCAGCAGTGAAAGGGAGAGTGTTCGATAACGGTCTGCCATAGAAAAGAAAGATATAAATAATAGGCGCAGGCCACAATTCGAGGAAATATCTTTTCCTGTTCGAAGCCACAACTTCTGGCTGGAAGATAGAAATATATATGTCTGGCTTGAAGCCCATTTAAAAAAGAAGTGTGGACGCCAGTACTTCAAGGACAAAAAAGGCTGGGGGTTTAGCTGGCCCAAGTCCACAATGTTTCTATGAAGCACGCCGTAGCTAGATACTCTAGATTAATTTTGGCCACATAGGGTTCTTTAACGTGCACCTAATGCACGGTACACAAGCGTTTTCGCATTTCAGCCCCCTTTGGAATACGGTCGGCGCTGTCGGGATCGAACCCGTGTCCTCGTGCTCAGCAGCCCCATGCCATAACCACTGAGTCCTTGCGGTGGGCAATTCTGAGTACAGAATGGAGAAGTGTAAGAAGGCAGGCAATAACAATATTGCCGTCGTTGGCGCCTTTCTGCTACACAAATTCGAGTGCACTCATACATCAGAAAATACTACGCCAGGGAGATCTCTCAAAATCGGCAATGCCTAAATAAGGAATATTTTTAAGAACCGCGAGTGCAGGACCTATAGCCACATTCAGCGTTTATTTATTCAGAACCAAAGAAAGAATATGGCTGGCCGTTGGTCTTTTTAATGCATAGTTGCAACCGCAGCCTCTGTAATGGGTGGTAGTTCGGCCGGAACGAGTTTGGTTACAACAAGAGGGCTTACTTAGTGCTTGTTTATAGAGCGGCTACTGCTCGTGTGTGTGCGCGTGCGCGTGCGCGCGCGCGTGTGTGTGTGTGTGTGTGTGTGTGTGTGTGTGTGTGTGTGTGTGTGTGTGTGTGTGTGTGTGTGTGTGCGTGTGTGCGTGTGTGCGTGTGTGCGTGTGTGCGCGTACGCGTGTGCGTGTGCGTGTGTGTGTGTGTGTGTGTGTGTGTGTGTGTGCGTGTGCGTGTGCGTGTGCGTGCGTGTGTGCGTGCGTGCGTGCGTGCGTGCGTGCGCGCGCGCGCGCGACGATATTATCAGCCCCAGTACTGCAGTCTCTTTACTGCAGTCTCCTGACTCGCAGGCGTCTGTTGTAACTGAGTCAAGACGGGATGCCTCGTATTGAAAACATTTGTAAGGTTTTTCAAGACGATCAGCTTCTTTGTTTACGAGCATGCTAGCAAGCGAAAGTTTCATAATGTTTATTTGCTACTTTGTTTCCTTTTTTTCCTATTTATATTTTGTTGGATACGTGTGAGTGTTTCCTCACCAAGGATTGTGAAAGACATATTGGAGAGTTTCTCTAAAAGCAGTTCACAGACCCTTAGTCTTCTATTTGCTCTATCGCGATAGAACGCGGGGGTAGCGTGGGAGGCTGTAATGGTGACGGTGGTCATTGAACAGAACGTGTTTCCGCTCGTTTGTCGATGTTGTATTTGTGCTCTCGAAATCTCCAACATCGAAAGAAGGAGGGGCACAGCTGTGATTCTTACATCTTGTCCGACGCTGATCTTGTTGTAGTAGCAATCCCTTACATCCGACGACGTTCTCACTAGAGTAATGGATGGAGAAAGCTTACTGCTCTTGCAAGAAAACCTATATTGAAATAAATTGGAGTGAAATACCCTGTAGACACGTGGAGTAATGAGAGATTCAATTAAGATCAAAAATCCCATACCTTTTATAACAACGACGGTATCTAGAAGATGTCATATAGGCTGAGGTTGGTGGATTTTGTGTTTTCAGTCTTTTATCAGCACATACCAGTCTACCGTTTCGAGTTACACACATTGAAGTTGCTCTTTCAGTTCGATCAGTGTCCTAGCCCGCAGAATATAATAAATTGTGAGGAGTACCTACAAATAATAAACCTAGGGCATATGTAACCAGTGAGTGTCAGCTAGAGTAACCATGCATGAATGTTAAGAAAGTACAAAGCAATGTCGTCTCATTTTCTCCCAATAATATAACCGCCATTTCAGGCAATCTTTTACAAAACAGGCGATAAGTGACTTAAAAAAAGCAAACACAAAAAAGGCGGGAGGGGGGCAAAGATTTTGACTTTTTTTCAACCGGGCTATATCTTTATCCTTTTCAACACGGACGCTGCCATATATAGAACGTGTTTGATTACTGCACATCTTGCTGCGAAGGTTTGTTTATACAAACCTGACGCCTCTAGTAAACAAAATGAGATTTAAATAAAGCCGTCACCATATCTTGCAGCTGCGTGCAATCTAGTAGTGATGCAAGCAATAGAAGCCTTTAAAAAAACGTTCTCTCTTAAGTCTCTCTTCTGTACGTACGTCGATTTTTAACAGAGCTCTTGTTATGTCAAATAAGCTAGATTTATCTTTTCTTCTTACTTGCAACGTCAGTAGAGCCGGCGTTATGTTACGGAATAGGCAAGTTAGAAAAACTCAAGCCTAGAATAGCAACAACACTTCCAGACCCGCGCCATGAGCAAAGGGTCTCCTCAATCTCCTGATGGAAATCCAATATGTGCGCTGTGGGCCCGAGTGGCGGATATCGATGATAAGCACGTGTGTAGCAATTTTTTATTTATTTCCTATACTTTGCACATTCGTCAGTGGCGCAGTTCGTGCACAAGCACAAAAATAATTTTCTCTCCTCAAGGTCATGTCTTTTCGCATGACCGCTTCGTCTATTTTAAAACGAAGCTTTCTTTGCTGGTATGCACACATGTATACATACGAATGATAGGACACGCGAAACTAGCATTTCATTTTTTCTACGTTAGGGCCAGGGTCCGCCTTTCTTCAGGGAATACAGGTAACAGAAATGTGTGCTTCTTAGATACAAAGATGGTATAAGGGACATCCGAGCACGTGCTCAACATCTATCAGTTGCAATATCACCGTAAATGTGGCCACAAATCAATAAAAGTGATAAGTGTTGCATGTTGCTTCCATGCAGAGCCTCACACTGGCCTGAACGGTGTTTCAAGAAGTACCACCACGAAGTTAAAGGTCTGACATTCTTTCTTCATCTCGCCAGTACGAGCTTTGAAGTGCCAACCACTTCAAAGCTCGCACTTAGCTAAGAACCTTAGCGGGTCAGACTGCCCCGCTAAGGTTCTTAGGATTGATTAGTTGCTGGCTCTACCGGAATAGCGAGCTATTCGTGTGGTTTCCCCATATTCAGAAAAATGATCGAAAATCACGTCCGACACGAACTTCACATGTATGCGCCGAGTTCATACAAAGCTGCTCTTAAGGTACCAAAGGGTGTTCAGTTTTTCCTGACACCAGCTACTTCCCAAATGTATAGCTTTAGCGTTGATAGATGGAACGACATTTAAGAAATGCCTCATTAAACCTAACAGGCGTTGTCGCTGATCACTACAAATAATCTCGCTAAACCCTAGTTAACACAGAACGACAACTCCGCACCACGCCCGCCATGAGTGCTTCTGAAATCACTTCGCTTAATAACTATGGGCAAAGAAACAAGACTGGAATCCACACAAAATAACCTGAAGAATTGCTCCATGAAAAAGTTGTCCTTACGTCGTCTCCACAACGTAAAATCGAGGCTTCCGTTAAGAGAATACCGCCTTCCAACAACATAGACAATTTCAGCTCACTAAATGATCCATATAGCAGGTGGCAGGTCTTGTTGGGATACTTAATAAGAGGTACAAATCAAAGGTCGTACAGGTCTACGCCCCTACATCCAGTCATGATGACCAGGAAGTCGAAAGCTTCTATGAAGACGTGGAATCGGCGATGGGTAAAGTCGAAACGAAATACACTGTACTGATGGGCGACTTCAGTGCCAAGGTAGGCAAGAAGCAGGCTGAAGACAAGAGTGGGGGCATATGGCATAGGCCCTAGGAATAGCAGGGGAGAGTTATTAGTAGACTTTGCTCAACAGAATAATATGCGGATAATGAGTACCTTCTTCCGCAAGCGCGATAGCCGAAATGGACGTGGAGGAGCCCGAATGGCGAGACTAGAAATGAAATAGACGTCATACTCTGCACTAACCCTGGCATCATACAGGATGTGGACGTGCTCGGCAAGGTGCGCTGCAGTCACCATAGGATGGTAACAACTCGAATTTGACTAGACCTGAGGAGGGAATGGAAGAAACTGGTACATAAGAAGCCGATCAGTGAGTTAGCGGTAAGAGGGAAAATAGAGGAATTCCGAATCAAGCTACAGAATAGGTATTCGGCTTTAAATTAGGAACAGGACCTTAGTGTTGAAGCAATGGACGTCAATCCTATGGCCATCATTAAAGAGTCTGCAATAGAAGTCGGTGCCAATTCCGTTAGACAGGATACCAGTAAGCTATCGCAGGAGACGAAAGATCTGATCAAGAAACGCCAATGTATGAAAGCCTCTAACCCTACAGCTAGAATAGAACTGGGAGAACTTTCGAAGTTGATCAACAAGCGTAAGACAGCTGACATAAGGAACTATAATATGGACAGAATTGAGCATGGTCTCAGGAACGGACCAAGCCTAAAAGCAGTGAGGAAGAAACTAGCAATTGGCAAGAATCAGATGTATGCGTTAAGAAACAAAGCTGGTAATATCATTACTAACATGGATAAGATAGTTCATGTGGCTGAGAAGTTCTATAGAGATTTATACAGTACCAGTGGCACCCACGACTATTATGGAAGCGAGAATATTCTAGAGGAATTTGAAATCCCACAAGTAACGCCGGAAGAAGGAAAGAAAGCCTTGGGAGCTATACAAAGGGGGAAGGCAGCTGGGGAGGATCAGGTCACAGCAGATTTGTCGCAGGATGGTGGGCAGATTGCTCTAGAAAAACTGGCCACCCTGTATACGCAATGCCTCGTGACCTCGAGCGTACCGGAATCTTGGAAGAACGCTAACGTAATCCTAATCCTTAAGAAAGGGGACGCCAAAGACTTGAAAAATTATAGACCGATCAGCTTGCTGTCCGTAGCCTACAAAGTATTTACTAAGGTAGTCGCAAATAGAATTAGTAACACCTTAGACTTCTGTCAACCAAAGGACCAGGCAGGATTCCGTAAAGCCTTCTCAACAATACACCATATTCACACCATCAAACAGGTGATACAGAAATGTGCGGAATATAACCAACCATTATATATAACTTTCATTGATTACGAGAAAGCGTTTGATTCAGTCGAAACCTCAGCAGTCATGGAGGCATTACGGAATCAGGGTGTAGACGAGCCATATGTAAAAATACTGAAAGACATCTATAGCGGCTCCAGAGCCACGGTAGTCCTCCATAAACAAAGCAACAAAATCCCAATAAAGAAAGGAGTCAGGCAGGGAGATACGATCTCTCCAATGCTATTCACAGAGTGTTTACAGGAGGTATTCAGAGACGTGCATTGGGAAGAATTGGGGATAAGAGTTAATGGAGAATACCTCAGTAACTTGCGATTCGCTGAGGATATTGCCTTGCTTAGTAACTCAGGGGACCAATTGCAATGCATGCTCACTGATCTGGAGAGGCAAATCAGGAGGGCGGGTCTAAAAATTAATCTTCAGAAAACTAAAATAATGTTTAACAGTCTCGGTAGAGAACAGCAGTTTACTATAGGTAACGAGGCACTGGAAGTGGTAAGCGAATACATCTACTTAGGGCAGGTAGTGACCGCGGATCCGGATCATGAGACTGAAATAATCAGAAGAACAAGAATGGGCTGGGGTGCGTTTGGCAGGCATTCTCAGATCATGAACAGCAGGTTGCCATTATTCCTCAAGAGAAAAGTGTATAACGGCTGTGTCTTACCAGTACTCACGTACGGGGCAGAAACCTGGAGGCTTACGAAAAGGGTTCTACTTAAATTGAGAACGACGCAACGAGCTATAGAAAGAAGAATGATGGGTGTAACGTTAAGGGATAAGAAAAGAGCAGATTGGGTGAGGGAACAAACGCGAGGTAATGACAACTTAGTTGAAATCAAGAAAAAGAAATGGGCAAGGGCAGGACATGTAATGAGGAAGGAAGATAACCGATGGTCATTAAGGGTTACGAACTGGATTCCAAGGGAAGGGAAGCGTAGCAGGGGGCGGCAGAAAGTTAGGTTGGCGGATGAGATAAAGAAGTTTGCAGGGACGACATGGCCACAATTAGTACAAGACCGGGGTAGTTAGAGAAGTATGGAAGAGGCCTTTGCCCTGCAGTGGGCGTAACGAGGATGGTTATTATTATTATTATTATTATTATTATTATTATTATTATTATTATTATTATTATTATTATTATTATTATTATTATTATTAAGTGGTCCATATTTCTAACGTGACATTGTCTGAATCCGAATCGCCGGTCCTAGCTCCCGGTTTAGATTTATGCCCAGCAACTAGTGGCTATAGTTAGTTCCAGCTAGTGAAGGACTTAGACAATTTCACAGGATACTTCAGGCTACGCGAATTTTTTCACGAACCACCAGCGTCCAATGACTTGCGATTTCGTGATGACTAGAATCCGGCAGCACAACGTGACAAATTTCTTTATTTGTACAGTCAACAGCAAACGTTTACGGGATGCGGTTTCCATTTAAAAGGTGAATTCCTGCACTGTTATGGCATGTCACTTCGTATTTAATGAATCGCTGTATAGGTGGCGAAGGCTACTACATGCTGGAACATTTCATTCGAGGCCGTGTGATCACGCTTCGCGAGAATTCAGCTTCGTGGCAGATCCTGCGTCCCGTAAACTTTTGCGGTTGACGGTACATTTCGGTAATAAAACAGAATATCATGCAAGCTTACGAAAAACGAACTTCATTCAAACAAAGCCTGATAATTCCTAAGAGGAAAGCCATATAGACACTGCATGCTCGCACAGGGATCATTATCGCACCAGCCGATAAAGGTGGCGCCGTGTTGGTAATGAATACGAATTGATGATGTTGAAGCGCACCAACAGTTGCATCAGAGATATCCTGATGAGAGCCTTGGCAACAATCGCATGGGGCATTTTAAGGAAATTATTGCTAATAGCATCAGGGAACTCGTCAAAGGCGGCAAAATTAGTGAGGCAGTGATACGCTCACTACTCCTCATCCCCTTTCCCGGGTGATTTCACATCCTACAGGATATACACAAACAAAACAATCCGGGTCGCGCCGTCGTGTCTAATATCGGCACTGTCGCAGAAAAACTTTTCAGCTTCGCGGACAGCTTCGTAACATCCCCCCCCCCCCCCATTTCGCCACTTTTTCTTTATATCTTAAGGACACTAAGCACTTCATATCTGATGTCATTGATGTACCTAGCCGTTGAAACAACACTCTTCTTGGTTCACTATGCGTAGCACTAGAGCTGGCCTCGCTTTATGCTAACATTCCGCATAATGACAGCATCCGTGTGGTATTGCAGGCTTATGACGATTTCGATTCTAGATATAATTATGGAAAGTATACCGCACTACCCACATTACTACAGTTACTCCTCACGCTAAACTTCGAGTTTGATGGCGCACACTTTGTACATGTAAGTAGAACATCTAAGTGCACGTAAATATGTCCTAACTGTGCTAACATATTTATTGGCCAATCAGAAGAGAAATTGCTTGGCACATGTGAAATAAAACCGCTGCACTATACAAACGTTTTAATGGTCACGTATTGATAATGTGGCCGCATGGAGAAGCGGAAATACTATCCTTTATTAGAGACTTCAAGAATGCTCGCCCATGCATCGCTTTCTCGAATCATACTCTAGCATATCAATCAGTTTTCTTGACGTCTCAGAGACCCTATATGCTAATAAATTGACGACTAAGCTTTTTAGGAAACCCACTGCTAGCCATCAGCACCTTCATTTCGAAAGCTGCCCTCCAAAACATCACGTGACCGATATTCCTTATATCAAAGCTCTCAATGTGGAAATATTTGTTCTCCAGATTCAGACTGTTGATAACTGCAACAAGCTTCAGGATACACTCACCCAACAAAAAAAAAAATATCCGCCTGAAACTGTTGACGATGCTCTCAAACGCGCCGATGGAATGGACCACATGCAACTTGTTAATCCAGACAGCTGTGCAACCGTCACGTATTAACCTAGTTCTAACTCATTCGACATCACCATCAAATATTAACAGCCTTCTTCAGAGGCATTACAACTTACTCTTGAAAAGCAATTGCCTCAATTCCATCTTTTCCGAGGTCCCACGTGCCGTGCAACACAGATCAGAGGACTTACGCGGCTCACTGACGTCATCATAGATGCCGCCCTCAGCTAACACTGGCAGTCGTCCTTGTCCCGCCGAAAGATATGCGCCCACATGACCGCTGCAGACGCAGTAATGAGCACAGCCTCAAATTTTAGTTTCAAAATAAAAAGCGCCTTTGACTGTAATCTAGTAACGTTTTGTACATGCTGAAATTCCCCGTGTGCAAACTTCGGTACATCTGACAAACCAAAACCACTTACAGAGTGTGACTGAACAATTACAGGTCAAATGGCACAAGGCTTCCTAATGTTCTTCTCTACAAGGGCGGGAAAATTCACGCACGGCCACTCCTTTGATTAAACTAACAGCAACTATACTAGAATTGGGTTTTATTTCGGACCCCGAAAGAAAAATTCGTAAGTCATATCTTATTGATAAGTTCAAGGCTGTGCCGTCGGGCGTAAACGAAAGCCCAGGCAAGCTAACATTTCTAGACACGCTAACAATTTTTAGTTCCAACTTCATTACAACCTAGTTACCCTTTCCATGATAATGCTACCGAATTGTTACTTGTTGTCCCCATTATATTCATTTTTATTTAGTGTTGCTTATGCTGAATGGAAGCGATCTGCAAAACTTATTACTGCTATTGACTTGATTACATTCTTACGGTCAATCGATAGTGGTGTAGAACTTGCTCGGAGGCCCCCTATACAATGCATTTATTAGAGAAACGCGCATTTTGGTGAGCTGTATTCGCTGAAGAAGGCCGGGCTTCAGCCAAAAAGTCAGAAAAGTTAACTGTTTATAATGAACCGGAAGAAAGAGGGTTAACCAAGTGGCCCGCTTTTTGATTAATCATGTCATAATAATTCAACAAAGGAAGACACCAAGGACAACATACGGGGAATTGTACTCACTAACTGAATTAAAGAAATGATAAGTACTGAAAATGAAAGTGGATGAAAAAACAACTTTCGGCAGGTAGAGAACGATCCCACGTTTTCGTATGCGAAGACATGAGACCACAATATCTTATCGTGGGAACACAATGAGTTATCGCACTTTCCGAACCTCAGTTCTTATGTGGTACGTGCTCTGTCATCCTTAGTTATAAGAGATTAAGAATATTCAGAGGAAATAGACCGCCCAGTTAGACCAAGAAATGAAAAATTTATTACGTCGAAGCTTGACTGCCTAGCAAGTATGCACGAGCATCATAGATAGCAGCCATTGTATATTGCCGTATAGGTTTAAAATTCAGTTCGTAGAGTGAAATTTCCTACTGCAGTAATTTTCTGCGAGGTACTATTCGTCTTCAGTATATGAACCTTTTAGAATATACTATTTTGGTGTATTTATTCAGCATTTTTTTTCTTTACGTGGTTCATTTCTTTACATTTCCTTTCTTATCGTGGTCGCTGTATATAATGCAATAGGGCGATAAGAACAAATTTTCTTGGTTCTATGCGCATGCGAGATAGCAACTGGAATCTGATTTCAAGACCACTTCAGAGCGCTTCCATACACCATACGCAGAATAGCCTGCAGCTATCTGCGCTATAGCCAGTAGATAATAAACCTCAAGGAGGTTATGTACTAAAATTACTTGAGCGAATGAAGTGACCCGCGGCCATATTGCTGGGAACAAAAGAGGGCAGGCCCAGCATATAGCCAACTGTGGAATACTCGCGGCACTCGAGTGCGTTTTCGGATCCCCAATCGAAAATTGCAAGCAAAATATATTTGCTTATCATACACAACTATTTTGATTGCGATGAGGTAATGTAGTTACAGTACTAGATAATACTACATTCATTTTTTGTGTGCCTCAAAGGGTTTCAATGATTAGCTTCTTTTACTGGGTAAGTATCCTTAATTAAATTATGGGGTTTTACGTGCCAAAACCACTTTCTGATTATGAGACACGCCGTAGTGGGGGACTCCGGAAATTTGGACCACCTGCGCTTCTTTAACGTGCGCCTAAATCTAAGTATACGGGTGTTTTCACATTTGGCCCCCATCGAAATGCGGCCACCGAGGCCGGGATTCGATCCCGCGACCTCGTGCTTAGTATCACAACACCATATCCACTAAGCAACCACGGCGGGCGGATAAGCATCCTTTGACCAGCTCAAAAGTGTAACGCTTTGCAGCTGCACAAGAATGCGTAATCTTCGAAGACGTTTGATCGTTATAATAGTGTAAATGTGGATGATTGGTAGTTTTATAAGCAATTAGGTACAAGTTAAAGCAAGAAAAAACAAATTTATCACACAGAATACCCATAGGGACACATAGGGTTAAATAGAAAAGGCATGTGGAAGCTCATAGAAGGGGTGGGCCCACTTAAATTTGGGGGTGGGCAAACTTGACATTTGGGGATGGGCCAACTTGCAATTAGGGAGTAGGCCAAGTGAAACTTGGGGGTGGTCCAACCTAAATTTAGTGGTAAGCCAACATGAAATCTGGATTTCGGCAAAAATAAATTTAGAGGAGGTGCAACTTCAATTGGAGGATGGGCCAACTTAAGTTTGCGGGTCCGACAGCTTGATGTTTGGGTGTGGGCGAAATTGAAGCTTGCGGGTGAGCCAATTTAAAATTTGAGGTTGGCAAATTAAATAAGCCCATCCCCAAATTTCAATTTGGCCAACCCAGAATTTCACTTTGCTTGCCCCTGTTAAACGCAAGCTTCCCCATGCATTTTCTGTTGGACCCAATGCATCCCCCTATGGGCAGTCTCCTGGATCAATCTTTATTGGTTTAAATTCTTTCCAATCGCTTATAAAGCTACAAATCATCTAAATTTACACAATTATTGCGAATAAATGTCCTAACTTCGCAAGTTACGCATATTTCTGCAGATACAAAGCACTTCACTTTTCGCGTGACAGAGCTGAGGTACTCACCAAGGATTGTTTACACAATAATGGACTCAAAATTTCAAAGAATTCCACATCTGCTTACTAGTACCCACTAGTACCTAATGCTCGGTACATCAGCGCCCTTGTGCTTAAGTTCTATTACAAGCAGACACATTGCGGTACGTGCAATCATACAGCAAGCGTATTTGAGCAGCCTCACGTGCACTGCAAGCTAGCGGGGAAATACCACCGCAACCACACGCAGCGACGCACCAATTAGTATTTAAGGAGTAAATTTAATACCGAGACACGAGTAATGCAGTACATCATGTGCGTGCACATTCCCAATAGTTCCCAACTGAAGAGAAGGTACACCCTACAGGCGGCCGTAGGCAAACAAAGAGAAAGGTGTACTTACAGGTGAAATGCTATTCGCGGCGTCTCGTGAAGACAATATGCGCAGCCGAAAGCAATGCGCTATTTCACCAGGGCCCATAGGGCTGCTGCAATGCTCTAGAAAAGCATGCCACAATTATTAAATACCATTACAACAGCAGTACGGCAGCACACTCCGTGTTCCTCTAGGACTACCAACCACTGCGGCACGGGATTCTTGCCCCAAGCAAGATTGTGGTGACCAGCTTCACTTTTGGTGAGCCACCTGGGCGCAACTTATCAAATACTGTATACTCTGAAGCCTGCCAGAACACATGCCGGGGAGCTTCAGAAGATGGAGCTTGACAAGGGCATAACAGGCTGGGCGCCATTCATCCTATACCTCGCCCTACTAGCCTGTGCGCACATTGAAGACGAAAGCGCCCATGAGAAATACCCATCTAACGAATAAATAAAAGCTGCTGATGGAAATCGAAGGTAGAAATGTGGTAATAATATTCTTCTTCTTTCTAGTCTCGTTATTATTAACTTAATATTCACATTATTATCATCACCTCCACCACCCCCTTTCCACTCTGCGTCGTGTGTCCTTCGACACAGCACAACTTTTTTGTTAGAGAAAAGTGCGGTACTACAGTAGTTAGAGCGCCCGAATTCAGGCTTTTAATGCGATTAGCATGAAATATTTCACGCGCTTTCCTGTGTTTATCCGCATCTGTAACCATTAAGCCAACTTGGCTCATATTGGGTAGCCCATGATGTAATGAATGGATCATCAGGCTGCCGTGGTGAAGCAACTGCGTTCGAAATACATCGTTGAACCGACTTCGGTCTCTGGGTATATGAAAGTGTGATGAGCCACTCATTAATAAACCTGGGTATACGCCCCCGGGTACAAGGTACCGGGTATGTGGGTATGTGGTATGTGGTATGTGGGTATGTGACCCGCACACCAGGGTCAGATAAAGGGTGCTCCTCCCAACCTCAACGAGTCGGCTCACGGGGCTGCGCGTGAACTTGCCCACCGCGCTACCCTCGACCCATCGGAAGCCGACTTCCCAGAGAACAGGGACACGCCCTCCACCTACAACGAGATTACTAAACACTACTATCTCAGCCGTAGAACCTACTTTGTTCCTCATCCGCGCCTCAATAGAGCTCAAGCATTAACGCTCCGTCTACTTCAAACGAATACCTATCCCAATCCGTCGCTTTTACATAAAATCTATCCCGATATTTACACCAATGCTACCTGCCACGATTGTGGAGAAATAGCCACGTTAGACCACATGCTCTGGCGGTGTGCCCGGTCACGCTCTATCATCGCTAACAGCTCGGCCAGATGGGAGGCGGTTCTCCGGAGCCCTCTTCTGACTGACCAACTCTGGGCTGTCCAGCAGGCCCACGATGCGGCCGAGAGGCTCGGCCTTCCGGTTCCCACGTGGGAGCGGTCCGCTTCGTGAAGACTCACGACCTGCAGGACTTCATTAAAGTTTTACCATACCATACCATACCATGTGGGTATGTGCAATGGAGCCTCTTTGATGCCACGTTCGGTCATGGGATATGTGCCGCTCTTCAATGAAGAAAAAAACCTTTAAAGTTTGTCTGGTGCTGGGCGGAATCAAACACCGCTACATTATATATATACATATATATATATATATATATATATATATATATATATATATATATATATATATATATATATATATATATATATATTCAGACAAAATTGCCGGAATGTGTGTGTGCACACACGCTCTACACGTGGACTTCGAGGTGGTGGCGACGTCAGATGGCGCAGCGTGCCCAGGGGAAAGCAGGAGATAGAAACCCAGCTTCATGCACGTCTCATATAGTACGCGTTTCGGCGTGGTCGCTGCGGCGTATCGCAACATTTTTTGCAGTGCTAATTGCATTAACCTCGACGTTCATCGTGAGATGGGTTCTGTTTGAAATTCTTTACACGAATAAGAAGACTGGTTGGCAACTTTACTGGCACCGACTATTCCTCGTCCGAGGAAAAAAACAATAAATAAAAGCACGAGACGCACTCAAACAAATTGAAGACACTTAGATAGCACGATCATTTGCTAAGTTGCAACTACGAGTAAAGGAAGATGTAGCAGATTCGAAAGAAGCTCAGGTACACGAGTGCGTGCAGTTGCGCAAATAAGAGAAAGTACAAAAAGACTCGCAAAACACGCACAGAAGTTGAAAGTTTCGCAGACAAGATGGCTGACGTAGTTAGAATACCTATGTACTACAACACATGCATCGCACCACAAACACAAATGCCAAACTCAAACATACACAACACATATATGCCCTTTTATATTTAGAGACAGAGAGTCTGATTATTAACATTCTGTTTTAATTAGCGCTGTTCTGCTGTCCCATTGTTGGCCCCGGGGGAAGTAGGGTGCTCTAGCAGCATACGTTGCACATCATCTACGTAGCTGCAATGCCTCTTCGGAGAATGAGTTGTTGGATTCCAGACAGTCACGCATGTATGCGCTGTGCCAAGCCACAAACGATACAGTAATGTCGCACAATTCCTACTGTAGCTCAATTTTGACACAGAACCCACAACCAAATGTCAATACAACGGGCGATTTCACTATGAGCAAGATGGAGATTGATTGTTTTTATTATTTCTTTTATGATGAATTTTCATGCGCCTGTTTTGCAAGAGCGCGTTGCAAGCATACCAGGCATACTGCAGTGCACTGGTTTCTACCGTGACGCTCCTTGCGCTTCCAGCGAGCGCTTCTTGTGTGTTCAATATCCTGGCTTCATGTTGCCGCAGTGGCATGAGCTCGAAGACATGTAGTGACAGTTTGTAGGTTATTTTTTCAATTACGTTCTCCGCCGTAATATCAGCTACGTGTGAGTTCTACGTCAGCAGCACAATCCGACCAATCGCTGGCATCTTTTTGGCAGGCCGCCACAGATAGCATTCCCTGTATTCCGGGCCAAAAACAACTCTTCGACTTCAAACAAATATCCGTCCACCATCGAAATTTCGATAGGCCAATACCACGGAAATCCAATTTCACATATTTCTCACCGTGAAGTAGAGCGCGAGCTGCACTACAAGCTAGGTTTTCACTTTTGTATGCGACCATAAAGTAGGTTTGAAGAACTTGGTATAACATAACTTTACGACACGACGGGGTATAGCGTGCGTCCTCGCGTTAGCGTATTCGCAGGTAGACAGCTGAATAAATATAGTTAGAATTCACTGCTTTGTGTTTTTAGTCATCGTGAATCCGTCATGCGTCGTGCTGTCTCGCGAAGTTCTGTTTAAATCTGTTTACAAACCAACAGAAACTAGCATAAAGCCGTCAGCCGTGGTGGCGCAGTTGGTTTGGCTTTGCGTAGCTAAGCCCGACGGCGCAGGATCGAATCCCGGCTGCGGCGGTCGCATTTCGATGGGGGCGAATTGCCAGAGCGCCCGCATACCGTGCAGTTGGTGCACCTCAAAGAACCCCAGGTGGTCAAAAAATATAAACTCGATGCCCCGCACTACGATGTTCTTTATAATCATATCTTGGTTTTGGCACGTAACACCTCAGAATTTATTTTTTAGCATAGAGGATTGAGCCCGAGATGAGGCAGCAGGCAAGCAGGCTTAGTCAGAGCGGATCGAATCGTTCGCCTTTTCCGAGAAAGCTCTCAAATATCTCATCACGCTTGCTGGGCAAAAGAAGCATCTGAGATCGGAAAGCGGTAGTACGCGGAAACAGAGAGCGCAGTACGTCAGATTTTGAGGGCGCTGCCACCGCTACGAAAACGCATCCATGGGTGGCAATGGGAGAATAGCTTAGTGTTGGGGTTCGCAGCGCAGCGCTTCAACTCAGTTGATGAACAAGTGGAGAATTTCAGAGGCAGCCCTGTTTGCCAAACAAGCACTAATGAATGCTCTACTGAAACGAAGTACGAGCTTGCAAAAAGAAATACAAGAAAATTATGCTGCTTCTTGTGAGTCCTCAGGCGTGAGTTTAGAAAATACATTTCGCTTGCCTTGTCCTTACATTATATTTCTCCATGTATCACTTTTCGCATTGCGATTCCTTTGCTATCAGTATGTCTCCGGTGTGTTCTTATTTCGATCTGCAGGCTTTGATTACCAACACTCTCAGATTCCTCTCTTGTTGCTGCTTGCTGCAGGTGTCTTGCTTTCTATTAGAGCCTCCACTGCTTCTATTCTTCTTGGACAGGCTAAAATACAAATATTTTATTGTTGTTGCTGACCCGTTGTTCATGCACAGACCATTTTCTTACGCATTGAAGATCCCTCCCTTTCGCTTTTCTTCAGTGGAATCGCTGCAATGGCTACCGAAAGAAGGGTTGTCTGGGCAGCGCTTGCTCGAGTGATGACAAATATATTGAAATGTTCCTTCGGCCTATTGCACAAGACAGGCCCAGAATGGGGCCGGTGGAAAAAAAAACACAATCAGTGAATACAGTGAACAAAAGTTCGGCAACATGTGCTCCCCGGCAGCACGTGAAGGCAAAAGCTCGCTGCACACTTCATAACGCATTATGTTATACTATCGGAGGGGTCAGACTTCTCGCAGGACATAACGCGCCACAGTGTGAAGTAAAGGTGTGGCAAGTCGTTGTCCGCGAGCTTCAGCCTCTTCTCTTCGTTACTGTCTCGCATCGTCGCATTGCTGCTTTCGCAGTTCGGCTTCTTCGGCTCGTTTTCGAAGATTAGCAGCGACTTCGAGCGCTCGTATAGCAGAGTCAGATTCACGCCAACAACGTTTCTGTTCCACTTTACGTTGCATCTTCTCAGCGGGGCGAAGCAGCACTCGCGGTCGAACGCTTCGCTCCCGCTGATTTCGTACGTCGCATCTTGTTTCTCGCTTGGCGAGCATCTTCGCCCGAAACGTACTTCCAAAGGGGGTATGCAATGCTTTAGTGATGGTTCGGATGCTTCTCGTGAACTTGTTCTTTATTGAAAGGTGTGCTGTTCTGTGTGTTGTATGGGTGACTTAATGAATGCACGCGCACTGTTCGCTTCACTTGGCTGAGCGCTTGTCGCCTCTACTTTAAGAAGGCATAATCCATTGCATCTTTGCTTGCTTACAGGGTATGAGCCATTGCTGACGGTGTATTTTTTGTACCACTCGACCCGACGCAACGTTCTTTAGGAATGAGCCATAGCAACGAGCCACTCAAGGCTTTCGCCTTAAAGATAGAGTCAGTGCATCAACTTCATTTCAAGGTATGGATGGCCTAGATGAGCGAAGATGTTTGCTTTTAATGTGCGTACTTGGCAACCGATTAATCATGCGTATTTGTAAAATCAGCTGAATAAAGCGCTTACCTATTGTCACCGCATGACGTGCTTTGAATTTTCATAATCCTCCGCCCAGCAACACTTGGTGGGGGCGAGGCCAAGTAATCGAACGTTGTTGCACCTTGAAGCACCAGCGTCACCTACACAAAACCAAAGTTGAAACACATAGCAAGTTTAGGCATAAATGGGCAGGCAAGGTGGTTCCAACGTGCATTAGTGTACACCAGGCACGTATCCAGGATATGTTTTCGGCGGGGGGGGGGGGGGGGGGGGAGGGGCCCAACCCCGAAGGCAGCTTTTCTATGCAAATGAGGGGTGGGGGGTACTTTTACTAGTACAAAAGTTAATAATTCCCAGCGTTCGCTATAAAGGTGCGTAATCCCGCAAGAGAGAAATGAAACAAGTTGTATATCGCAAGTACGCCTCTACTTGGCAAACCACGAACCACATCAAATTGACCCGCGCAGGAAAGAAACGGCGGACGGACAAAGCCAAGAACAATAAACAAGCGAAAGCGTAAAATGAAGATTTCTGGTAGTGTTTTTTTCTAATGATCTGGTAGAATTACCGAGAAAGTTATATGTGTGGAATAATCACAGTTGTTTTATCCCTCGTTTACTGTTTTACCAAGTTAGGGGCCAAAACCGACTCGTATTGTTATTTGGGAAGTTGTGTATGGAGGCGTAGCCGCCAGTCCCGTACAACCGCTTAGAGGGCAAGACGCTGCGCTTCTATACGTACTAAGCCCCCGCGGAAGGTTAGAAAAACATCCACATAAGCGCAGTAGAGAAGTGGCTACGTCAGGCGCGCCTCGAATGATAACTGTAGAAGCATCTATCAAAATACAGGTAACCATTCACCACTTTCTTCTCTGCGGCGTTTTCTCTACTTCCTTTTTAAATAAAAAGAATTTTCGTCCATAAATATTTTCAGGAAGAACGATTAAATTTATTAATTTTTGCTTTTTCTTCCTGTTCGGCTATGGCCTCGGCTCTCTCCCTTAGTAGATCGCCTAATTTTTCAAGTTCTTGCGACTCCTTTCTCCCGTTGCCGATGTTGCACGAAAGGTGCGGAACAATTATGGAAAAAAAAAAAAAAACAGGCGAGGTAACGGGTGACATTCATATTGCTTATGAGTTCAACGGTTAATGCAGAGTTTGATTGAAATTTTGCATTATTTAGGGATGGCTGCGACACGTAGATCGTTGAAAAGATATCAGTGGGGCCTGTCCAGCGACAGCACCTTGAGATTTGGAAACAAACATCGAAATAATGAGAAAGGCAAAAACATTGCGCCATCTTTTAGCTGGGAGAATATCAAGCTGTTTCACGTCCACAGTTCAGTGGCCTTTCCCTCGACCCGATGAGCGATCACTTCGATGCCTCGGTCATAATAAACAGTTTTAGAATAGCATTTTTCGCCTTACGTACGTTAAGTGTAATAACCTTTGCGGGACGTTACGGTGCGCGTCCATTCAAGACTTTTTGTTTACCGTACGGGAACGCAAACGTAAGGAAGACGTTATAAAATAGAGCGCCATCTGTTGCCTCGTGTTTAACGTATCCAAGCCAAGACAATCGATTCGCAACCATCCTGTTGTTGCTATGCTGACACGTCTCGTTAGGCCTATACGGGCGCCGGAATCGCCGAGCGATCTCAGAAATTGGACGTGCTATGAGCCCATAACTAACATTTCAGGTGAATTTAGAGAAAGCGCAAGCTCATTTGAATATTTACTGGCGATCAACGCGAGTCAGAGTGCAGATATCACGAGAATTCACGCTGAAGCGGGAGCCATGGGTGCCGCCATGTTCTGCAACGCTATTTCTTAGCATTTGGACGTTAAACTCGCCAAATAACGTACGTTATCATGGCGCACGTAAACACCGGAAACCCAGTAACGTTCAGAGCAAGCACAGTGATGACAAGGCTATTTCGTTACGCACGTAATGAGTTTACGTTTGTTTGCAAACGCTAAACTAAAACTAACAGCAGTCCAGTGTTCACGGTCGAATAGCTGTCAAGTCTCAAGATTGATTTGGCGGCGCTTTAGGAATATGGTTGAGGAGCGGTGGCGTAGGGGGGGGGGTGCGGCCCCCCCCCCGGGCCCCTAATGGGAACCTGCCTGGTGGACACATACCAAAATTTGAAACCTCAATTCACAATTCCTGAACAGCAAAACATTAAACTTGGATGCACAAATAATTGCCTCTAAACAATAGGGTCTTTCAACGCAGACCATGTGACTGACTGCCTGTCGTTTTGACAGTGTATACAAGCACCTCAGAAGGCAATTCTGAAGACGCGCTGCCTTCATTTCATCAGCGCTCCAATACTTTCTGAGGGATGAAGCGCGAAGCCTTATCTCCTCATTCAAACAACGGCCTGACAGTCCTTGAAACGTCTACGACGATGCTACAAAACAGGTCACGTCAATTCACCGTGGACCTATTATTCCAAGATCCATCCCTTCCTTTGGCAAATGCCAAGTTTCTTCTCTGTCCCTTCCCGTCGATCTTTCGCCGCTTCCCCTCGCGGAACGGGCACCTACTTCCGCATAAGAGAAATGTCCTTGTGCTCACTGTTTCCACGATATAGGCTTGGCAGATTTATTATTCCCTTGTCATGGTCGTGTTGCCTTGACCTCGCCATAAATTGTACGTTTATGTCGCCTCTGTCTCGTTTTCTTCCAGCGGCCATGCTTCCGTATACCTATATTTGTTTAGCGGTACTTCTTGAACATCTTTATATCCTCCATTCAAGAAGAAAGAAGCAGTACCCTGCTATATTAAAATACTATAGCGTGTTACAGAACCATCAGTTACGTTTGAAGCTAGTGGCGGCACCATTAAGATTTACTTCTCGATCATTGCGGTGCTGGAAGCTCACTTGTTTCACAGTTTATATGCCAGAATTATGTTGGCTGCTTGTGGCTGCGTCGTGTTTTCTCTTACGGTTACAGCCGTTTTGTTGTACTTCGTCAAAATACTACCTGGCCTAGACAACGAAAATTACACAAAGAGAAATCCGAATGCACAGATGCAGACAACGTTTATCTTCAACCACTGTTATCTTCGACATTGGTGCTATATCTTTGCAAAGCCTTTAAGACTGCAATAAATATTCATGAAATGTCAGAGCTTATATTTAAAGAACTAAATACCCAAGCGATATTTACCAAACGTAGCTAGTTTGGCAAGTTAAGAAACAAAGAAGAATAAAATGGAGCGATGGGTCCACAATATGAAATTTCGAGTTCGAGATGTTAGCTTTATTGAAGCGTCTAACTGTAATCTGATTACCTTCCTGTAGCGGTGGCCAAGAAGAAGAACTAGTTTAATGATTGGAAAATGTAGAGAGGTCGGCCGGAAAATGGAGCGTCTGGCTTGCTGCGCTTGCCACTCTATGTAAGGGAAAGGGAAGAGGGGAAGAAAAAGGGTCACAATGGGGGATGTTATTGGGAGGAACGAGGTGAAGGACACATTGTATAACTGTTATCACAAGCGTCAGTCCAGGCCCGTGTCACCTAAGCTTTCTATTTTTCTTCGTGTAGCAGTGCCAAGTACGCCCATATTTGCATTGACTACTGCAAAGGCAACTGCGTGCTAAACATTCTTCTTCGTTAAACAACATTTTTTTAAAAAGAACCCATGTTTAAATTTGTTATTTCTCACTTTATGGCAGTGCGATCTTTACCTTTTAATTGGTAGCGCGTACACGGGGAACTGCTTCCGCAGGGAAGTACACAGGGAAACGTGTTTTATCTTCTTATTTGCTTTCTCTTTCTTTTTCTTCTATCCTCTGTAAGAGGGTGGACGTGGTGGTTTTTTGAGGAGAGAACTGCTAACCCGCTTTTCGTTCATTTTTACGGTGTTTGTGTATGTTCACATGATAAATATTATTACTAATAATAAGATCAATAATGTCCTTTTTTTAATAATTACTTCTTACAATGCAAGAGTTCTTCGGCTTTACATGTGCCCTTGAGCATGGGGTGCCGATAAGTGATCATGACGTTGCGGCGACAGTTAAATAAAACATGAAATTCTAATACAAATAATGCACAGCGATGTTCCTGAGAAACATTTCGCTGAGGTCAAAACTCGACGGAAAAGCTATTAGGGACCCTATCGAGCAACAGGAAATGCGCATTTCCTTCCCGAGTCGACAGTGGCTAGACACAAATGTGGCCAAGTAGGGTTCAGTCAGTTCAGCTGTTGAACGGAAGCATTAATCCTTACAGATTCGCATACCAGATTTTAGTGCACTTACCAAGAGTAATCGTTGCTTAAAAACGAAGCACGGGTTAGATCACTTAAAACACCTACTCGTCTTCCTGAAGACTTTACATACTGAGTGCAGAGATTAAATGTGCATATTGTTTAGAAGCTCAATGCAACAAAATTTTGAACCACGTAAAACGCCTAGTTTAAGATAATAAAAGTATAGAGGAGAGCTGGTGAAAACTTGCCGTTCGAAATACGAACGGAAGCGTCACAAAATGCTAACCAAAATACCCATTTTCCACACTAACTTAAAAAAAAAAAGACACCGGCAGTACCACTTGTCAGAAGTGACTCGTGAGTTAGCGCGCAGTTCCTTGGCGTGACCTCCGCCACGCTCCTGCGGTGTCTAGACTACGCCACGCTCCTTCGTAGTCTAGACACCGCGGCCAGCGGACTACCGCGACGAGCCTCTCTCGCCTTCTCCTGGCCTGGCGCGCTGAAGCAATCACGGGTGCGGCATGCGGGAACTTACCTCATAGCGACACCACCCGGCTGGTACGCGCATCGTCTGCTTACGTTTGTTTGTTTGTTTGTTTGTTTGTTTCTCTCTTTCTTTATTGACAAAACAACGCTCAAGAGCGGCTTGTCTTGGTGCCAAGGCAAAACGTGGCACCAAAAGCCACCTAACTAAACCGTTGACACCAGACAGCACGCGCAGCAGACAACGTGCTGTTTAAAAATGCTTTCAGAGAAAGATTGTACAATTACGAATTACCAGTGCTGCGGCATTTCCAAGATTGGCTCAGTGGTATGTACTACTAATTTATAACAAATTTTAGCTAAGGTACATTTCTATCCAGTTGGCCTTTAAGAGCAAACCTTCTGGTGTGGCTCGTAATCATTCATCGAAGACAAATTCAGCCTCCTTTCTGTGGCTGTGCAATATTGCTTTAATAATGCAATTAATGTCTCACATGTTTAAGCGACGCAGTATAGGTGCTAATCTTTTTACAGTTGCAACCTTGTCTATTGGATTGGCGTGAGCCTGGATATTCTCTCCGTAAATTGTATACTTCAAAGGCGATAATTTTTTATGAGAGCCCAGCTGCAGCTTGAGTTTTCTGCGCAGGAATAGAATGTCACCACAGAACTAATACAGCAATGTTGTGCAAAATATTGCAGTGATATTAAATAAGCGAATACTAAGAAGACTAATATAAAGAGCCGGCTAAAGCAGTGGTTGCGGTGCAAACAGCGGTCCACAAGGAAATGATGAAGAAGCTGAAGCCACCAGCAATAAGAAGACAAGGCAAAGAGGTAAAATAAAGACAGAACTTTGTGGCGATTTAGCAGTAAACGCGGGGGAAATGCGTTAGTCATTACGTCACTCCTTTTTGATGTCACGTGGATGATTTAAACCGCATTCATCACATTGTGAAGTATTGTTCAAGCGCTCACTCGACACTCGTAACACACGTCCCACGTAACTTTAGCGAAACATTAAAAATATGTGAATGCCCCGTTTCTGGACAGAACCAAGGAAATGTTGTTTGCCGTCCTTTATACCAAGATTATATTTTGCCTTCTACTTAATTACATAATTAGACCCATATAATTAATGGACTTCTCAAACATTATAATTACATAAAAAGTGTCAATATGAAAATTGCATAGCAACATGAAACACTTCCGGTACACCTTTCTGCTCCTCAATACTTGCTATATAAAAGTGTGGTTCCGAGCGTGAAAGAAGCCCGCGAATACACGCAAAGTACCTCGGGTGGCCAGTCGCATGGCAATTTTGCATGCATTTGCGGGCTTCTCTCACGCTTGTAAAAACACTTTTATGTAGCACGCATTGAGCAATAGAAAACAGTATCAGGAGTTTTTCATGCGGCTCTACAATTTTGTCATTGACAGTTTTCATCTAACTATAATCCTTGAGAATGTGATTAATTTGTTAAGACCAATTATCTAATTAAGCGAATGAAAAATAATAATTTGAGTATCTCCGACCTACGGCAAACAACATTACCTTTGTTTTGTACTGCTATGTGGCATTCGCATATTTTTTAAAGTTTGGCTAAAGTTACGTGGTACAGCCTGTATATATAATACAATATTTTCTATATACTGACACTCCTAATGCTTCTAAGCATTAAAACATGCTACGATTCTACAAAGCACACTACGGAGACTGCAATGAACGGCTGCCGCAGAGCACATTGTTCTCCTACAGCCGTGTGCGTTTTCAATTGGTGCAAAGCGAAAATTGCAAGCCTTAGCACGCGCTATGCAGCGCTACAAGTATCGTTTTCAGTGTTCTTCAATTTAGATTATATATATATATATATATATATATATATATATATATATATATATATATATTCGTTTTCACTTGGTGAAAGGCGAAAATTGCAAGCCTTAGTACGCGCAATGCAGTGCTATAACTATCGTTTTCAGTGTTTTTCAATACATATATATTGAAGCTCGTGCCCCTGGCGGCAAGACACAAACTAGGGCCGCTAGTCGCGCGGCGGTGGCTGTTCGCGCATCGATTCGGGGTTCAAACTCTTGCTCTCCACCACCGCCGCATCGTGGTGGTGGCTTGCCAGGCACTGCGCGCCCGCGCGCTCAGTATGACGCGGGAACCCGCAAGACGTCCGCTGGCCACGTGTGTTCGGCAGCTCTTCGTAGCGCTGTTAGAGGTGCCTGCCTCCGAGAGACCACGTGCTCTTGCTTGGAGAAGAAATGGATCGGTTCTCTTCTGAGATGCCACGCGTACGACACGTTGGAAACGTTTGCAGACTCGGGTATGTGTCTTTTTGGATACCATGCGTCGGCCCCTTCGAAAGACGAAGAATTGAAGACCGTTGTTGGAGTCAGCAGTGAGGGTGGTCCACCGTGCTTTCAATTCATATACTTTTACTTCTTTCAACGCAGCTCTATGATATGGACATTTGAACACTGAAGACCAATTATTTCAGGAAAACTTAATGTCTCGTTCTCTCGTAGGGATTGCTGTGTTTGTGTGTTTTATATGGTGAGCGAAAATAAAGTGAGACAAGAAACTTTCAACTTTTGATGGAAGTATTGCGTTTCCTATTCTTCTTTTTCGCTTATTTCCTGACTTCGTTGGGAATAATAACGCGCGGTGTTATAGCAACTGGCTGCGATGCTCGCGACGGCTGTAGCGAGCTCAGCTCACGTACACCATCGTCGTGCGTTGGTCTTGTGTTTATTAGCTATAGCAACAATGAGTGCCCCGCCTTCCTGTATAACATTGCGAGCGCTACCCACTTAGACCTAATAAATGTTTGGGAATGGACATCGGTCAGGTGCATTACTTTCGCTCAATTAAACCCTTAATTATGATTGATCTCTCGCCTTTTGCCCTCGCCTTCTCATTATTTCTTTTCAAGCCTGATCTATTTCATCCGTGCAGGGTAACCGGGCCAGACGTTCATCTGGTTGACCTCTCTGCTTTCTCTTGTTTTGTTCCTCTTCAATTATACGACCGGGAAATTCATGTTATCGCCAAACCTTCGAGTTCATCTGTAAATAGTATCTAGCGGAGGAATAGCAATCCATTTAGTATGCACAGTGCGATCTGCGCACTGGGTATCTTTAACACTGCAAATCTTGCTGCGCTTACTAGAAGAGACAATGTTGTCCGTAAATGGCGACAGATCGTTTCTTCGTTTGGCGATAACAACCATATCACACATGCCTTTGTGTGGAGCCGCCTAGCGATCACGACTTCTGCCAACGAATTCGCTGTTCCTCGCGACAATTCGGCTGTTGAATTTATCAGCAGTGAAATTCTAGGAACTGGCCACAATAACGCATACAGCCTTCGTACAAGTGTTGACGTCTTTGATGTGTATGTAAAAACCTACGACCCTGACCAAAAAAAAAAAAAAAAATACGGCTCGCTAACGCTAACCCGATTCTATAACATGTATGTAATATGTATTTTTGACATAAGTTAGACGGATGTATTATTTAGGCCTAAAGCTACAGGTGTCTGGTGATAAAGTTACCTAACCTCGTGATGTCATAGTGCTAGAACGATGTGAACGCCAAATGGGACAAAATATGTGGCGAAGGAAGGACGATAGATGGAGGCATAAAAAACTCTCACGCCGAGATTTTCTAACCAAATTACTGGACTCAAGGGTCGTGGACATATGCCATCGGCACGAGGCTGGTGGCTGATAAAGTCTACTGACGCAGCGAAATTGTATGCGGTATATTTGAGGGAAACAGCGAAGTAAACAACAAAAGTGCATAATGAATCTATATATATTTTCTAACGTAGGAAGCCGAATTTCAAAATAAGAAAGTTTTGTGATTTCCTTGCCACCCAAGCACCAACTTATGAAGCACGCGCAAAGAGTGCCTTCGATTGTATTCCTCGCACTTGTTTTTCTCAAATGTGCACACACATGTAGTCGCGCGGTCGTTCCTAAGCCTGCCTAAAAGAATAATGTGCCCTATGTTACAAGCTGCTCTTTTAATCAAACGATAAGTACAATAACGCCAATCTACTGTACCACGGTCAATTGGTTATCTTGCCACTGGCAGTACTGTCGCACGCTTTCACTTCTTAGTGCAAATAAATTATTCTACAGCACTAAAGGAAAAACAGTTGATCGGAATATCTATATGTGATGTTGTTAAAGAAATTAAACTTACTGAAATCGGAGGTACGTCACTATCCCTCTTGAATTTCTGCGCAATGTTCCAAAGACTACATGTACGCATGGGTAACAAGTTAACGTGTCATTCCTTCATACTATAACGCGGAAGTGTTTCAAGGTCTGATCCTCGGACATCTGTTGTTGATCCGTCGGAGTATCATATGTTATGTCTAACCTATAGTGGAATCAGTTGCGAGCGAAGTTACAGATATCTTATATGGATGATATGAATCATTTCTTTTGTAACTAATGTTTCTAAACTATCCAGTCAGGTGTAAAGAAGTGCCTCGAAGTTTGAAACACTATGAGTAACTCGAATTCATTCTAGAATAAGGTCACCGAAAATAAATCAATGCTATATTCACAAGAACCGCTCTGTACGCTATTGACGCACTATCTATATTGATAGTTCTACTGTTGAGGTTGTGAATTCAGTAAGAACATTATTTGAATATTATTTTAAAGAAGTTCCCTGGACCACACATATCCATTGTATTTAGGCAGATCTCAAAAACTTTTGGCACCATGCGAATATGTATTCGTCGCCCTCACCCAAAAATAAATTAAACGTTTATAAGTCGTTTGGCTCCTACTTAAACTACTGCTTTCCTAGGTAGGCTGTATCCACTCACGATGATTGGGTTCAGACAGAAACTGTCGACGCAGGACATCCTACTCCAAATCATACATGAAATTCTCGACGCGCAGGGCATAGGAGCGGGACTAAAAGCCAGTTTAGGGCTTGACCTCACCAAAGGCACCGACAATATTACGCACAAGGCGGTCTTAGCGAACCTCCGGCACCGGGGGGGTAAGTTGCAAGGCCTACAACTTCATCCAGGACTTTCTCTCGAACCGCACAGCTCAAATAACAACTCTAGGAGAAGTCAAGTCGGGCCACATCGAACTGGGTAGTAGGGGAACGCGGCAGGGCTCGGTATTGTCGCCCTTTCTATTCAACGTGGCCATGATTGGTCTGCAGAAAATCCTCAGGAAGGTCCATGTCCACAACCACAGCCTGTACGTCGACGACATCGACGACATAACGTTGTGGGTGACAGGCGGCAGCGAGGGCCAAAGCAAAGAAACCCTCCAGCAAGCCATGGAGGCCGTCAAACACTACGCGGAGGAGAGGGGGTTCAATATCTACTAGCAAAAGTCTGAACTCCTGCTGGTGTACCCTACAACGAGAAAACAATACGGAGGAACACAAACATTAACATCAAGGCGAACGGGAGCGCGATACCTATCGTAGACCAGATCAAACTCTTAGGTCATCAAACTCTTAGGTATGGTCATCGCGGGACCATACAAATTATTTGGACGCCCACGCATTCTTCTCTCACCGGCAACGAGGCGGCTCACAACGTAGCTCGAGGACTTACTCGCCGAGCAAGTGAGCCAGCCCAGCCGGGAACGAGAGGAGACCGTATGGTCAGCTATATTGAAATCGCCGATTACTCTCGGTTGGGAAGGGCCCGGTACCCACCATCTTATCCAGAGATAACCAAGAAACAGGCAGTAGCCTGGCGCCTCCTGCAAACGAACATGAATCCTAACCCTGTGGACTGCAGCAGATTCTATCCAAGACAATATAAGGATCAATGTAAATTATGTAAGGGTAGGGCGGATCTGGCGCATATTCTATGGGCATGCTCGAAGGCGCCTCCTTTCGAGGGCCGCTAAATTCAAAACTGGCAGTAGTGGGAGACCCTGCCGCTCAGCTCAGACCATCGAGAACCGGTTTGGGCCGTCCAGCTATAGCCGAAGCAGCCACTGAGGCCCGGGGAGTTCGGCCGTCTGCTAGGCGGAGGGCGGCTTCGTCCACCCTCGTGACTGCTGACGTTAATAAAAGTTGACTCGCTCTCTCTCTCTCTCTCTCTCTGTAGGTGAAAGCTAAGCTATGCCATTTTTTTTCTGACTTGGTGGGAAGTGCTTCAAAAAAGGGTTATTCGGGACACAGCTCATGAAGGTTATAATACAGCAACAAGAGAATGTCTTATTCAATTTAATGTAACTTCAATATCAACGCTTTACTATTTCATACCGTCTATTGTGCATAAAAAGAATGGAGAATAGCTTTGTAGCTGTTGCTTTATTTGACGGTCCAAAACCAGGGCACCTGTGTGTACGACATGTAATAAACAGCAAAGTGCCCTACTGCCGGAAGAAATATGGTCAACGAAGCCTTCAAGATACATTTCCAGTTCTGCTTAACTTTTTATCAAGAAGGCGTAGACATTGCTAAAATCATAAGTCCGACTTGCGCAATTTTGTTGTATTATGGTGAAACAGCGTTATCGAGAAGCTACAGTAATTTTTATGAATTTTTTGTTAATTGTATTTGCTGAAGAGAAATGCTTTGCCCGTTTCATGTATCAGTTCCTGTATATATGTTTATATACCCTTGTGTATATTGTATATACACGGGGTACGCGTAAACGTATGCTTTATACTTATTTTGCAGTCTTTTTCACGTGTATTGTGATTAACGTTGCGTTTCTCCTCCTTGTTTTCCTTAAACAAGGCCCGAAATTTTTCTCAAGTCGAATCACTTGCACTTTCGTTTGGGCCCTTTTACCATTCTTTAAGAACATAAGATTAAATTGGAATTAGGGGGCATAAATAATTTCTATGAGGACAGGTGTTGCAAAGTCGCACCTTTCAGCTGTCAAGAGAATCAATCGTAATATATCAAGACTTCCTCTGGCAGAGGTGGGAAGTGAGCCATCGCCGATGCACTCCGCGTACCAATTGTGCAACAACACATAACAAAGCAAGAAAATGAAAGGTAGAAGACGTGAATAGCATAGACATTCAATACTCGTCAACTATCTTTGCTTTAATCTCAGTCAAATTTAGCTTACAGATGTATACAAACGCACAACCTACGAATAGGCACTGAGAGGCCTCAAGGACATATTTTTCTAAGAGCAAGAAAGGCCCTAAAAAGTTCAGTTTCAGTTTCGCAACTAATTTTCCTAAACGTCATGCCTTTTATAACAAAAGCGTCAAAAATGTTTAGAAATAGTCTCTTATTGTGCAATGTCACTGAATTTCGTTTCCAACTGCTCAAACATTGCATTTCAAACTTGAAATCCTGAAAACTATGAAGTTCGTCACTCTAAAAAAACGTTTTACATTGTACGGAAGAGAAAAATGTGACCGGTTGCAAATAGAAAAATGGATCGGTTCGGTTATGCCCATTTCATTTTTCTCCCATTGCACAAAAGTAAAATGTAGAGAATGCTTCCTTGGAACTTGACAAATCTGAAATGACAGTGTGATAGTGAGAGAAGCTCTTCTGTGAATTTTACAAGGCCATAATTTATTGCTTTATATTCCCGAGCATTAACACTTTAAATATTTAGTTTTTAAATGCTTTGGCAACATTTCTTTTTTGTCACCATTATAACGATTGTTTCTTCGTCTTTCTGGTATTCAAATACAAATAGAAGACGAAGAAAAGTCATGATTCATGATTCTTTTCCTGCGGCACTTTTTTGCTTGCTTTCTATCTTTTGCCGTCTTCGTTATTGTTTTTTATTTTTGTCAGGGCTTCTTTCTTGCTCTTCAACGAAACATCTGTGCTCCTGTGCGTAATGTCATTGGATATAAAAATATATGAAGTAAGAGAATAAAAAGCTGAAGAATGAATAATGGGAAAATCAGACATCCACCCGTTCGTAGCAATTGCTACAAAGGAAACCCATACGGGTTCCTCAAAGGAAAGCCTCATAGTTGAAGAAAAATTCGTCCTCGTCCGGGACTACGTCAGAATAAAAAGCTCTTCTTACACAGCTATGAATATTCTTGTCATTTCGTTGCTTGAAAAAAAAAAAAAAAAAACATCTTATTGGAAAAGTGCACGCCTGAAGAGCCTGGTACAAAGTAAAAACAACAATCTGATGGAAGCCAGTGTGCTTCAATTTGAGGCTCGGTTGACATAGGCTTCGATCTCCTTTATCGTCGGACATAAGTTAGCGTAGAGAATGCCAATTTCGCCAGACTGTTTAAATTTAGTTAGGGCATTCACAATTGCTTACAGAAAAAAATCTAACATGATTACATTTCCTATGAGCCCCGCCAACACAACTCCACAAAGCGTATTTCAGGGGAGCTTGATAAAGTTGGGCGATGTAGGAAAACCAGTATAATGGGCTTTGTTTTTTAAGATCACATGCGCCCCTAGTGGCAGCCTCCTTAGGAACTCGCATGAAAGCACGCTGGCTCCGCTATCGTCTGCTACCACAATATGTTGGTACGGATGTTGCGTAGTGAGCGGTGTCCGGTTAGATTGCGGGAACTAGATGCCAGTAGCCGACGGTAGCGGCGGCGGGTACCGTTCGAGCGACGATCACCATCACCTGCTATCTTTCCCCCATGTTACCCGCGCGCCTGTGATGCTTGGCGCCGATCTCCGCGCGGTGGCATGGTAGTAAGCGGGTGGCCACACCTTCCGGCGACCTGCTGCGTGCACTCGTCAGAACGAGGCTGGGGAGGAAGACCTGACCAAATGTGCGTCCGGGCATGGTTTCGGGCCTTCGGGCTCCTGCAAGACCTCGACAACATGGAGGCTGCAATAGCTGTTCTGCGGCACCTTCAGGAAGTGTACGTCCTGGTTGCCGACTTCGCCAATCCACGTTCAGTGCAGTAGTATGCAAGGTTATGTCCACCAGCGGGAGCGTCGCGCCATGCCTGAAGCCACCGCTGGTCAGGGCCATCATCGCCTTCGCAGTGGAAGGGGCAGTATGGGACCACCGCCATGATCGAGATGAGAGTCATTACTGGAGGAAGAGGACGAGCAACGTGCGAGCGATGGTGCGAGGCCAGCCGTGGCTGGGCGCTCTTGGCCGCAGCTGGCCATGACTGACGCGCATGCTGGCGTAATCTGCGGGACCACGCCATTATCACAATATGAAAGAGAGCAATTGGAGCTGGACATAATCGCTCCTTCATTATACAGGTCATTTCGTAGTAGAGGCGTTTGTTGTAGAGACGTTGGTCATATATTTTTTTTTCTGTGCGGAACGTAGGAATATGTTCTCTCATATCCTTTATTTTTGTACAACTTTTATCCTAGCCTTTGGCCCAGATGTTATGGTTTGTACAAATTCGTTGTGCTTGAGTTGCGCTTGTTTGACTGGGTCTCGGAATTGTCTTATATTTTGTCACATTTTTCTTAAGCAACGAACAGCATATCAGAGGCGGGAAAGTACCAATCCAATCTGTCCTCACAGTTTTCTTTCCTCCCCTACTACGCCAGGGACGAAAATATGACGAGATACTTGAGGAAAATAAGGAACCTCTGTTTAAACACTGCCGACACAATTCTTTAGTTTAAGACAAAGCCATATCGTAGTATCATGTGATGGCCGATTAAAAGTCACATCACCGGCACATCTGCATTCCATTTGATGCGTTCACCATCTAGACGCGAAGCGGAGGGGCCACTACGCTTTCTGTAATTACGATCCCTTTGACTCAATTTAAATTTTTTACGGCTGCTGCATAAAGCAATAGCGCAGTAGCGCTGATGTCGATCTTCTGTAAATACTGCATTTATTGGCGACAGTGATGGGAAATTAACACGACACAACGAAAGTGCAGTTAGTTGATCATACGCGACAAAGTGGTTCGAAGTGCGACGATAAGTCCATCCTTGTCCACTGAATCTTTCAACTTTGTACAGAGAGCCTGATGGCGCTCCCTAAGTATCTGGCGCTCCGTTGGCATTCAGACGCCAACGAAAACTCAAAGATAAAGTTCTCGCTTATTTTGTCACTGGCAGGAGTGCCAAATAACAAGAGCACTTACGTGCTGCAAAGCGGCGACAGTAGTTACTCCCTCGTAGAGCAGCTGGCTTCTCATCACCCCCACCCCAAACCCTAAATAAAAGAAAACGAAGGAAAGAAAAGAAAATATAAAACAAAAAAAAGAAGAGCATTTGACTGAATGCTTTTTAGCACGATTCTGTGTTCTCCCGTATTACTTCTTTTTCTACCAAAGTCGCACCGTATTGCAGTGAGGATGCACAAAGCGGCGGCCTTTTCTGGACGTCGTCGTGACAAGCCTTGCATTCTGTTTTTATGCAGGAAAAGCGGGTACAAAATTAATGTTATCATGCTTAATATCTGGCGGATGGGCCAGAGAGGAGCATCAGAGGAAGATAAGAAATAAATTTCATAAAGCATTTTTTGTACAGCACTGCATTTGATTTGACGTAGTTAATTTCTAAGTTTATTTCATTGCTTTTAATGAAAGAGGAAACAGGGACTAAAGCCGAACAGGCCTGGCGAGGTTACTTCTGCCTTCAATATTTAATTTCTCGAAACCTGAGCAAAGCAGGTAATTCCTACAGAAAAGTCATGGTTCACAATTCTGTGATAACAAAATGCCCCTTAAATCATTATTCACAAGGTAAATGATCGAGTTTCAGTAATTAGTAACTTTATCGGCGATTCTTAAGGAAATTGCACTCCACGATAGCGTATAGTGGCTATCGCGTTAACATTGTTTTAACAGCTGGTGATTGCAACAGGTATTGACACGTGTGCTTGTTTTTCTTTATCGGGTGATTACGGCTCAACCTTTAACAAGTGTTATCGCTCAGCGCAGGACGCGCCAGCACGTATCGGAAGTTTCTGGAACGTTATCGATGGTTCCATCCGATGTCTGTCGCCGAACCTTGCGTAATCTGATTGCATGTATGCGTGACGCGAATAGTGTAGAACTTTGTGGAAGACACGCGGGTCCCAGTGATTACTCTGGAACATTCGACGACTGATGTATAAAATCCGACGCGCTTGACCCGCTGATCAGATTTTCGACGATCGCCGACTGTGTTCGCCGTTTTCATTGAGCACTAAGTGTAGTCTGTTATTTCTGGGCACAGGTTCGCCCAATAAAATTAGTTTCGCCATTCACAGTTTTGTTGCCGTGTCCTCAACCGTCAGTACCGCGAGACAATATTCAGTTTCTTTGAACAAAAAATTCTATGTTCCGCTGCTGCTCTCCAGGTCACGTATTCAAGCAGGACCAAGGCGGCCATATTTTAATGAGAGCGAAATGCAGAACGCTCGTGGACTTAGATGTGGGTGCACGCTAAAAAACCTCCACGTGGCCAAAATTACTCGGGAGCCCTATAGTGCGGCGTGTCTCATAATCATATGGTTGTTATGGCCCGTAATACCTAAGATTTTTTCTTTATTATCCAGCAAAGTCTGCTTTACATCACTGCTCTGAAGACTTGGCAGTAAAAATTTATCTTGTCTCCACTGATCACGTTTATTATTCGGATATAGTCATCACCGAGACACGCGGTCTAATACATAAAATTGATTTGAAATTAGGCCTTTAGTCTGTTTATATGTGGCATGATAGTTTGAAAAAATGCAGTGAAAATTGCTTAAGTGAATCAAGCTCACTTTATTATGCTCCTTGGATTAACATTACCTGTCAGCCATCGCCTCAGGCTAACTAAACGGTAATAATGAGAAATGCTTGTGTGTTTTATTGCTTGTGTAGCATTTTTAATTATTTTGCATCGATACAGGCAAAAACGGGTGGGATTGTAGGCTGGAATTCGAAGTCATAAATAGAGCTAAAGTTTGCGACATTATTAGGCTTCCTATTCTTAGAACAGCCAGATGAGACAGTTATTCTGTCTTCACAATTAAAGCGAAAGTAATGCGTTATCTTTGAATTTGAGATGAACACAATTTGAGATGAACATAAAAACATTGTGTTTTATTTGTCTCGCATACCTGTGGGGACGGCATAGGCTGACGTGTTCAGATGCAACTACTCGTAACATTGCTTGGGTCCTTGGCCTAACGTGAACAGCTCAGCCATGGTTATAATGGCAACTCTTCCTTTTTTACGAGTCACTGGACTTCACATGGCTTCAAGTACGCCGCAACGGGGTGGACATTTATATATGCACATTCCTCTTGGTGGGCATGCGTATACGTACGTTATTTCCTGCTGACAAGATATAGTTCCGGCCAAGGTGTCTTGTTTTCTATTCATAAATTTGCCTCTCAATCATTCCAAGATTTCTGGCGCAGGATTTTTAACGCGATAGCGTTAAGGACACCGTGTCGCAGAAAATTCGTTGTCGCTGTCGGCGATGTTGTTCGTAGGAGTAAAATCATCCCGAACCCTGCATCCCGAAGCATGCAAACCCTCCGCGTGGCGCATAGACGTTACTGAACTAATTTAATTCTTCAAAGTAAACTGCGTCAGAATATACGTAAAGTACGACTTACACGCACGCTACAGACATGATACCGTCGCATTGGAATTTGAATATAAGAGAAAACACAATTCTGCTGCGCGGAATCTCAAACACAAGCCCCCTTTCCAGCTACCGTTAGAAGTGCGTCTTCGCGGCCACGGAAGCTAGTTGTGGACACTGGGAGACACAGTGAGTGGGTTGTTGTCTTTAACTTCTTGAAATGTGTTATAAACATGTACTGATGCCTACATGAGTAATTATTAATATCCTAATTATGAATGAGGTAATTGTGCGAAATTAATGGTGAACGGGGCCCGATAATGCTACCGCGCTCCACTCTTAAAGGCGAAGCCTAAGCGCCCTCCAAGTTTTTTTTTTTCCCAGGTACTCACTTGGCACGTATCTAGACTCTTTTGAAGCGATAGCTTGTTGTTGAAGAACTGAGGTGATTTGAAGTAAGCCCCTATTATGTTCCTCTTGTTAAACATATAGGTGTTATTATTCAGCATCATTGCACCATTTTCTTTGCGCTTTCGTTTCGGTCCAGACTTCGTGTTGTTTGCTGCCGAGTTCTAGATGTATGTACTACAGCACTTAGGTTGGAAGCATTACACACTTAACAAAACACTATTTTATATCTTTCATGGTCTGCGTTCTTATTTCTTTACTTCTTCACCTACACTGACTAACAAAGTTCTATCTTCTGATAACAATGAAAACGCTAGACCGGTCTTCAGCTTGCCTGATAACCATAAAAAGGTCAAAACATTCTTCATTGTATCAGTCCGCCAGAGTGCAGCCATCTCGAGCCTATTAAGATTTATAAAAATACCAGACGCGGCTAAAGTATTCACAAAACTAAACTAATTTAATCTTGTAGACATATCGAAAACATTAGGCAGGGAAGAAATAGGCGTGTTTAGCAATGGCCTAAACATTTGTCCCACGAAAAACAGAATAAATGAATTCCAACTTCAAGAGGCCTTTCAGAATTTTCCCCAAGAATGCGTATCAGGCATTTTATCGCAAACATCAGCACAACACAGCTTAGAGCGCAATTCACTTGGACTCCTGAATCACAACAAGCCATAAAACTTGACTCACGCATCAAAATTGGCACTAAATAAATTATAAGCCAATCCAAGACAGCTAAGTGACCTAAAACATACCCGCCTTAGAGAGTCGTATCATCTCAATTATTAGTTGCCGGAGCGACACTGTCATTAGGAAAGCAGATAAGGGTGGAAATATAGTTATTTGGCCAGTAGATAAGTACAAGAAAGGTATTTACAGACTACGAAACAGCCTTGAACATTACTCTAAGCTAGGCAGTGATCCGACATTACCATCCACACTGACAATTGCCAAGAGGCTCAAATAACGTTGTGCTAATGGCTTGACAACACCGTCAGAATTCACAATTCTTCAACCGCTCAACAAAACTGCAGGACGCTTCTACCTCCTAAAAACTCATAAATGTCTACGTAGTAAACGATACATTGCTAATATGCCAGAGCGTCCGATAGTATCTAATAATAACACCCTCCCATGGAGCCCCTTCACATTTCATAACCACTTCCTTGGTGTTTTATTCAATACACTTCCGTCATTTGTACAGGATACCCCATTCCTACTGCGAGTAATGGAGGACATTATTACTAAAGGCAGATCAGCGCAAAACATAATTGTCGCAACACTAGTCGTCACGGCACTATGCAGCAACATTCCAAGCCCTGATGGTTTATCTTCGATAAAAAAAAAATCGGTGTGCAAACACAACGCACAACACTATTTTGAAGTCTACTTATCTCTTCTTCAATTAGTTCGAACATACAACCAGTTACAATTCTATGGCAATTACTACTTGCAAATACAAGGGACACAATTGGGTACGCCTTTTTCACCAACATACGCGAACATATTTATGGGCACTCTAGAAAGCGATTTTCTATCTCGCTACACCAGACAAGCCCCACACATATCTAAAATACATAAACGACATATCTATAATATGGCGACATGGTCAGCAAAGTCAATATGAATTCGTAACATTGCTAAATTATTTCCATCCAATAAAAAATTCACATCGAAATCTTCAACCAATCGCATAAACTTTCTGGACACAACATTATATATTCACAACGGGCCACTAATGACAACGCTGCATTGGAAACCTTTTGACAAACAACATTGCCTAAAATATGCAAGCCGCGATCGCAGACATTGCAAACAAGGTATCTTGTTTACAATGTCAAACAAGCCACACCCGAACGCCGACGTTTAAAAAACCTACACCGACGCAACCAAACTTCACCGAACCGAGGTCTTCAAACCCGCCTCAAATCACAAGAAGAACAACGCCTCTTCTTAATATACTAAATTCTCAAACGCACCCCCAGACGTGAACATGCTCGGTAAATATTTCCCAATTTTCACCAGTAACTAGGAAATGGATGTTTCCCAGCCCGCCCACAGTAGCCTACGGACACAACAATAATTTCAAGGACATTCTACATGAAAAACTAAGTACAAAGACTAAGCCAACATTCGGACCCTGTGGCCGCCCCAGATTCTCTAGATGCAAACATAAACAATCTACTACCACAGCAAAAAGTACAGCGTCGCATTACCTTCACAAGGTACCTTCGAGTTTCACCTGCACGTCAAGCAATGTAGTCTGCTCTCTAGAGTGTGCCACTTGTAACAAACCATACATAATTGAGACTGAACAACGAATGCATACCACATTCAACGGTCATTACACAGATACAAAAGAAAGGGTACATCAACCAGTAGCCAGCAACATCAATGAACATGACCATATATATTCGATAAATCAAGGCTCTGTACACTACACATTTTCGTTCACTTCGGGAAAGGAAATATACGAAATCATACTTCATACACACGTTTAAATGCCTACACCCATCGGGAATCAATTTGGCATGCGGCAACATAGAATCGCTAAAAGCTGTAACCTAAATCATAAATACTCATACCATTACCAAATACACAAAACAGGTTATGTCACCAGCTAGCATGGATCCTTAAGCTCACCTCTTCCTCCGTTTCCAGCTCTTCTCTGCCTCTGCGCTGCCACTCAATTTATTATTCTCTTCCCCGCTTTTACGCATATGTCAACCATACGAGCTTTTTCCTCATGTGAACATGCCCCTCCCGCTTTTTCTGTCGTCACCCTCCTATTTCTTCATGCTTTTCTTTCTTTTATTTACTTTTCTTTTTTTCTAAAGCACCCATCAACATATTCCAATGTCCCAAACGCCCAAATTCATTTTCGGCACCCCCCCCCCCCCCCCCCCCCCACACACACACAGGCCGCGCCACTTCAGCATACCACCGTGACGACACCTACCCTGAACTACTCACGCTAACATTCCTTGAAATACCAAGCCGCTGCCTTCCAACTACCCCATGCACTGCCCCCAGACTCTTTGTCGCCGTCTTAACAACTTCAACATTACCGTCACATTGCTGCTACGCTACTAAAGTCATTTTTTCAGCTCATTTCTTTTTTATCAATCGCGCACCTACAGCCTGAGCGGCTCTTCCAAAATCACAAACGCATGCCGCCTACGACATGTACGGCTTCTGTTCAGTTCTGTGGAGGCTTTCTAGCCACTCGCTCGATTAACGCCCTCCTATGGCCCTATTTTTTTTTTCAGCCGCCTTCCCACTGTTCCGCTTTTGTCCCCTCGTTTTAGAAGCCACGCCTAGAGACATCCAGCGACAGCGCTCATATTGTTGTCAGTCCTTTCTATTACAGCCAGCCACCACCGAAGACGACCGCACGTGACGTCACTCTACTAACCTGTTAAATAGAACCCGCCGAGGATGACAAGGCCGCCTTAGACGAAGATAGGTCCTTTTATCGAAACGTTTGCCAGGTTTTCTAAGGCACCTTATTCCTGTTTATAACCTTCATACCACAGTGTGCTATTGCATCTGTCAGCCCCATTCTTGATTATGATACCAAACAGAAAAGTTACACTTTCGTTACATCGCTGTGAACAGGATTCAGTTAATCATACCTTCCTTTCATCCATCACAGAAAGCGCAGTCACATCTGAAAGGTGGGCGGGCTTACATGATGCACACTTTTTATTTAAAATACAAGCCTAACAGTTTAGAATCGCAGGTGTCATACAAGATGCAAAGGTACCTGGTTGCATAAAGTTCGTTAAAGTGGCTATGCTAGGCCCATGTGGAGGCTGCAAGTCAATAAGGATAGCAATTTCAAGAGACGGGGACGAATCTACGGTGCTACTTGAGGAATAGTGTAGCAGACGCACTCTTGAAAACACGCCTGACAAGTGCACTGGCAATAACGTCTTTTATAAACCCTTCATCAGAACACTTCTTGTGTTCAAACCGACTTTAAACAAAGCATTCAACAATTCGCGGCATTGGAATTCTACGCCGTCTTTTATCCTCGCGCCGCACGCTGTGCCGGAGTGCATTCTGTTGCGCCCCGGAAAATTAAAACTGTTAGTAGTAAAAGCAGTAAAGTTGATAGCTTCACAGCATAACCCACACAAAAAAGAACTGGAAAATGCGCAGAACGGGCGTGTATCTACGAAAAAGCCTAAAATAGCAGATGTTTAGAAGTGGCTATTCGGACACTTGTGCGTCGTTACTGGGCGTGGATTTATGAGAAAGGAGATGCGGCCTCTGATAACGCTCTGAATTTCGCAGTGAGCAAAATCTAAATATGTGGGATTTACGTGTCCAAACCACGATATGATTATGGGACAAGCCGTGATGGGTGACTGTGGTTTTAATTTTGACCACAAGAGATTATTTAACGTCCGCCTAAATCTAAGTGCACGAACGTTTTTTTTTGCGTGTCATCCCTATCGAAGCGGAGCCGCCGTGGTTGGAATTGAATCCGGGACCTCGAGTTCAGTAGCGCAACGCCATAGCCACTAAGCTACCATTGCAGGTTATCTCACATTTAACGAAGTCGAGGCGGACGCACATACCATCATACACCAAGGGACCATAACTCTTTTACCATCTATAAGGCAGCATATTTACACTCTAAAAACAAAGATATTTCCGGGCACTCTCTTCGAGGGAGTATCTGCTTGTCCCATATTTCACTTTTCTCGAGAATAGATCGCCCCTCTTTGAGAGAGAGTAGAATAACTCCCCTTGAAAGTTTCATTACTCCATCGCCAAGGAGTGTTAGTACGCGTCCGCAAAATGCTAATTCTCTCCCCCCAAGGGTAATAGTACTTCCCCAGACCGAGTGCTTCTACTCCTCGAAACCGAGTACGTCTACTCCTCCAACCCGATTGTTGTACTTCCCCAGAGTGCTTGTACACCTAACAGAGAGATTGTACTCTTTCAGAACAGAGTGTTAGTACTCTTCCCAATAGTGTGAAAACATTCACGATGCAGAGTCATGGTCTCGTTAGAAGGGATTCGCAATGCTTACATGTGGGGAATCTTTAATTCCTTCATAAGCAGCTCCTGCACTTATGCTTGGCTAATTGTATGTAATCTGCTGTCGCCGAGTTACTCAAATGAAACACTTTCTTCCCTTAAAAGGTCAAAACCTTTATTGATCTATCACAAGACAAATTGTATAATAATTTGAGAAACATACTGACACAAACATAAAATTAGATTACAATGATACCCATGAACTTTAAAACACACCTTATAATAAAACATAAGTATATTATCTAAACTTTCACCAGTATTACTGTGTAGAAATATCCTTTATTTTCAAATGACTTCATCTTTTCAAAAATAAAGTATACAATGGAAAGTTAAACATAGAACACACGTGTGCAAACTCACAAAGTATTGACACTACGATCACTGAGAAATATGCGCTACATTACTGGCCAGCAAACGGATTTCGAGCACAAAACGCGTGCACTTAATGGCAGAGGTAACCACATGAGCTGCTAAGAATGGGGCTGGTAATGATGATAAATTGTGCAAGAAACTGGTTTTTGTGCCATATTCAAAGACAGCACCTCATTTGACAACGCCCTGTACAACGTATGGATGTTCCTGACTGAGAGTACAGTGGATTTAGAAATGTGCCGTACATTCTCATGTGAGGCCGCAGTTCTAGCTTTGGTTATAAATATTTCACATAAGGTTATTCATGTATGGGCTGCATCCCATTGTTTCAAAGCGTGTTTTGTCGTGGTTCTGCAGTAATATCCTGTCTCAAAGCGGTACAGAGGCGTATCATATTTCCTATTCAATTGGCGTCCTCACGAAAGTAGCTCCCTGGTGCAGTTGGGATCGATCTATTACACTTTCTCATAAATAAATAATATAAAATTTACAATATTATGTTGGGTGTAGCAAATGAGTATAAAACTGCAAGAAGCTTTGGCATTAAAATCTTGCGCATCAAATTTCTTGTCGTATATGTTAGCTTTTCATTTCGCATTACGGTATGAACGCTATACTTTTGAGAAGCAGTTTGCATAATTACATGATCATTTATTGTGACTACTTGAAAACTAAAGTACAGCTTCAGATGGGAACCAAAAAACAGATGTGATGAATATGATGCACCAAAGGCGACATAAGCATAAGTACCTGTATGACAGTGCACGAAAAAGACAAACAAAGAAGCAAATCATAAGTTGGGAAAGGCACCGTCCTGTTCTTCATGCACCTGGATTTGCATGCGGCTATGCATATACTTGCACAACAAACCAAGTCTTCTTCCCTGCTGAAGCGCTTAAGGTACACTAAAGAGAAATTGCTGCGCTTCACAGAATCATGTTTCAGTCTCAAAACAAACTGGATCCTAAGTCCAGAAATTTACTATGCGCGAAAACGCTTTAATTTTATTTTGCCGTATAAAAATTACGTCTCCAGAAGCCATCAAACTAAGAGGCTTTTGCTTGTTTAAGAGGTTTTTGCGTGATTAAGTGTATATGTTCACATCCCCCAAATGATGAACAAGGATTCCACGCAGATGCTTTCAGTTCTTCGCATTGAACTCATCGCTGCCTCCACTAGCATATTTGGTTGGCAAGTAGATTGAGTCACCCTAATCAAAATCTCAAATTCCTGCCAGAAACACGTATATCACTATTTCACAGAAGGCGAAACCACGATTTTACATGTGCCAAATTACTTTTTCAATTGCAAGCGATTCTATGGCTTCTAACTAAAACGTAAGGCGCGCACCGCGCCGTACTCAGTTAAAGGGCTTGCTCCCGCTTAGCCGCGAGCAGTTCTAATGAACTGGTTTCTTGAGCATGCACGTAAATATTAATCACTATACTTAATCTGGGGTACTTTGCCTCCAATGCTTCCCCTTTCTGGAACCGAAGAGGAAGCCATACTTCTAAAATTAGGTGTAAAAAATTGATAAAAGGGAAAACTTGAAAATCTGTTTCCTTGATGTCAGGTTTAAAATACAGAACGACAGTGGTTTGTATTTGCACCCTTACATGTACGTGCTGTTAAATTGTGTCAGCAGCTAACCAAGACCGAGCTGTTACTTTTTATGGTGAACACAGGCACAATGCTCACTGCAAGTACGTATTATGTCACTAAGCAAATCTGCAATATTATTGCACCACTATATTATCTTTTGTCACATGGATATATTTGTTGAGAGGCAAGGAAAAAGCGCTCACTTCTCACAAAACTAATACGAAAGCTTTTCTTTAAAACAAATTCATAACTTTTCAATGACACTTGCTCCTATGCTTTTGTCTTCAAAGAGCATACTTAATCTTGAATTTCCCATCAGAGACATTACAAAAAAAAAGACCATGTTAATATTACTGCTTAAAACACGTGAAAATTTTCATCTTGATGTGACAATGCATTTCTAAAGTTTTGCTCACCTTTAGTCAAAAGGTACACTAATATACCCACGTTCTAGTATTCTCGCGCAATTCCCATGGCAATGTATTGGGATTCTTTGAAGTACGCTCCTCTGCACCACGTGGAGTCGCGCTGGGCTGGCCCTTTGACATCCTTGTGTCCTTCCAGCTGCCTTCTTGCGTTATAAAAAGCGGGTGCATGAAAAATATTGTGTGCAAAAGTCAACACGAGGATATGGTTCAACAACATCCAGACAGACAAGGTCATTGCACTAAAAGAAAGTCTTAGCTCTTTGTCTTCCTACTGAAATGCATGCGAAACATCTAAATGACTGCAATAGTGAACTGCTAAACTAAGTTCAATTTTTACATTTAAAGAAAAAAAATTACTGACCATCCATCCTCGTTCAACACCAATGTTACAATACTCCTACTAATAAATAGAATATTTGTCATTGTCAGATGTCACAAGTCTGTCATTAGGCTGGTGTTTCACGAACGTCACTTGTGACACACCCTAAACACGTGCCAAATGAGCCCCCCGCACCATCTCTGGTTGTTCCACTGCTCTAGCCGTAATTTGAGGATCATATCTGCAAACATGATGCTCAATAGGGATGAAAATATGGTTTTCCAGTTCAATAGATATTACTGGATGTGCCTATAAGAATGGACACAAGGGCTTATCGTGGCAAGTTTACCCATATTTCAATACTAACAAGAAGCAGCTCACTGCGGCGTGCATCCAAGCTTACTAAAAGGCATCAGCCTATTTTTATTTATGAGGTACGCAATGGAGCTCATTTTTGACAGACTCAACTACTAGTTTGAAATCTAGCATTTTACATTTTTGAAGGCATGTAGAAAATGCAGCAAGACCGTTATTGTCATTTTATTAGACTAACTCTGTGTTGTGTATGACAGACTACTGGTAACACAGAATTACGGCAACGTTTTATTTTGACAATTTATTTCTCCACCTATAATATTAAAGCGATTAACACATTTTGATCTGTAATGCAGTAGCAAAGTGCACAGGTTACGCTTCTAATTAAAGATTTAACTGTTAATATTACATTACTCTGAAGCGCCAACTCCTACTAGTAAATAAATGCACACTAAGTGTATGTAAAACGACCATGCAACTGTAATTTCACAAAGTAGCAGTTATAGTCGATTCCAATGCATAAGTCGCTGCTTGACAATTCACCGAGTTCGTACACATATGCACCCTTTCACATTCGCAATGTGCTCGAAAACCGCAACGCGAGACATAAAATCAGACACATAATCACACCATTTTAATTCATGAGGAAGAACAGCTGAGTCTTATTCAGCCTAAAATATGAATTCCTCATGCGTTTTCAATAAGTTCAAGATAACGCATCCAACTGACCACTTGCGGCATGCATCTGAATGCCTGCAGTAAAATTTCTAACTAGCACTGGCACTGCCCGTAACTTCAGTGGTCGCATATTACCCATGGGCGAAAGACACCGTCAAGCGCGTGGCTTATAACGAAAGCACTCATTCCGCAAAATGACGCCTTCTCTTACGTGACTCCTTATTTCAACAGCGTTCGCTACACAGTAGACTGCCAAGCTGAGTAGATTCAAACACGCAAAACGCACGCTAAACACGCTAAGCATAGGCTCGGAATCCTTTGCTGGTAAACAAAACCATTTTATGCGCCCCCTCGGCTCAGGTTTTACTGAACATTTCATGGTTCTGGAACCATGGTTTCATGGTTTCATGGTTTCAAAGCTCTTACGGATAGCGGCAAGTGATAAAATCTCATGCAGTTATCACGACGACTAGTTTTTTCGATTGACATAGAGAGAGACAACGCACTTGCCTAGTCTATTGTCAATCGCGTCGGCTAAACGTCGCGACGACTTCCTGGCGATTGCATGTCATATACGCAGAATGTACATGCAAGTTAGAATTCACTTAGCGTGGAGGATTTGTTGTCACATCCAACGAATGAGGAACGACTGTCCTGTTTTCGCGACGACGCGAAATGGCCGACACATGGTCTCCCTTGGATGGCCTTCGTTCCTGCTGGCTGAACGGATCACCCTGCTCCGGCGCTGTGCTGTTCCGCGATGCTGTGCGCGCGTGCTGTGGGGAACTCCGAGTGAAAAAGGAGGGCGCTGGCTCCGCTTTCCTTTGCCCTGTGGCTGCCTGTTCTCTTAGGAACAAAACGGTGAGCTCTTTGCTCAGCGTACGCGAGTGATATATAGCCATGTTCGGGGCCGGCCTCCTACAGTTGAAGCAGGAGCTTACGCTACGTTTTTTTTTTCTCTATTGCCGCAAGAGTTGAACGGGCATTCTACTCTCTCTCTCAGAAGAGAAAGTGAAGATAACATTTCACTCGCTCCTTGCTGACGCAGTAAACAATTCATTGCACTCCACTCGACATTTTGCGAGAGTGAAAAAATGGTTTGAAGAGTAAATCGGCCCCTTCACTCCTGTGATAATCTGCCTAGTTTTTGGAGCACAAGAATTTATATAAAAGAGCATGAATATGATTGAAACATGAGTTCTGCTACTGAAAATATACGATAGATCGCCCCCGATCTGCGCCAAGCTCTTGCTCCAAAATTCCACGCAATCGATACTTGTGGTGTCATTGAAAAAAAAGCTAAAGAAGTGTATGATGCGCCTTGAAAGCACGCCTATGTACCGAGGCTTGACTATGGTGGCGGGAAAAGTACTTTTGCGTAATCTATTTTGATCATATTCGTGGCAAGCAGCAGTCATAATTTTAGAGTTCATGGCTCTTGCTCTTCTGCAGGTGACATTTAATGTCACAGCGAGCATTCGTTCAAGGTGTGTAAAACAGACGTACCAATTTATTCCTCTTGCGAGAGCCACCTAAATTATATGCTGTTGAGTAAGTTAAGTGGGATACATAGCCCCACGCTGGTGCAAGAACTTAACCATGTTTATATCTTTACCACCTATCTGATATGACTCATCAGCCTTTGCTCCTTGTTATTTGCATAATTAGGAGTTGCTCAATATAAAAGCAGGTAAATATTCCATTTGCACCCTTGTATCGTATTTTTCGTCTGTGGAAGGCTAAATCACTGTGTACACTATAGTTATAAAATTTAGAAATTTCCATAGCTTGTTATATTTTAGAACGAGATATGTAAATAAGCTTATCGAATATTTATGCGTTGAGCGACTATGTATTTTAGAAAATTGCTGAAAAGCCGAAAAAAGACGGGAAATTCTTTCTCACTTTTCATACCAGTAGTCATATTTAAAAGACTAGAACATCTCTAGCAACAGCTGAAAACAGATCACATTTCCTTTTGTGTGTTTCCAAGTCCAAGAAGAGACCATCACGCAGAGAGTAAGGGGCGGACAAGCTCACAGTTTTCAGCAAGAATAGAATATTAGAATTTGGCAACACAGTCTTCTTGAGCGACAGGGGGTGGAGAAATTGACTGCACAAAAAAACAAGAAAACAGAAAAGAACGCAGTTTTAAATGCCGCATCACATATACAAAGTCCACTTTAACGAAGTACGGTACATGGTGCCTCAGCGGACTTGCTTAGCAACATCCATGTGCCTGTCTATCTGGTGGAGGTTTCTTTCATTGCGGGGCATACACATACTAATAATTATTTCATGTGTGCGTGAAAAGATAGGTTCAATTCAGTTTATTTCAGATGAGACGGATATTTCTTGCATTTTCTACCAACAAGGCCCAAGCAGAACACACTGTGACTTGTTCTTTAGCAGACGCAGTTACTACGCAACGGCCGCAGGGAGTTATTTGACAACATCAACTGGTGGATTATCATTAACAGTACGTGGTTAAGTACTTTTGAGGAAAGAAGAGAAAAAGTGCGGCAATTTCTGTAACAGATCTCTTATGCTCTCTTCTGTTTTCTGTTAGCTTGCTGTTATGTATTTTCACAAAAATAATCTGTTCATTGTCTTCCTCCAATTTACAGAAAATATGTAGTTCGTTCCTTTGGGTACAGTTTATTTCTTTAGGTCTACTCACTCTTGAGTACAGCTTTCATGTAGCACGAAGTAGCCTAATGCTGGGATGCGGTTGTAACATGATACATATTAATACAAGCTCGCTACCTAGAGCATATGCGACCTGACTAACGACTAGACATCTGGCGCTAAGTTACCCGGCCCTACGCTGCACATCCAAGTACCCACTCTGCGACTTTATATGTACAGCTATCCTCTGAGCTGCATCATTCGACATGACCGCAGCTGTACGTGCTTAATTATAAGACCCAGACCATTCTGCTGGTCAGTACGAGATCCATCTGCCTATCTTTGCGTAACTGGTCATGCTGCACACAAATGTTAATTAAGGATAGTAACAAATCTCATGTTGCTCACAGTATATATATATATATATATATATATATATATATATATATATATATATATATATATATAATATGTACAGATGAAGATGAAGTCCGCATAAATGCTTACCCTAATTTCCCCCGTGGACGTAATCGGCCAGACTTACAGCACATTAGACACTTGAACGGAGATGAAAGGGATTCAGGCGGGAAACGTGCACGATCTCTGTTCCGCGGCAGCGTTGGTCAGTTGGGGCATCAACAGGTGTAACGCGATAGTTCAGTGGTGAGGTCTACTCTGTGACTTTGTAGGAGCCGATATATCGAGACTCAAGCTTCTCACATAAATTGGGTGTTCGTGCAGGTGTTCATAGGAGCGCATCGTCACCAGGGCGGTAGGAAACGACAAGGTGAGAGGCATCGTACCGATGTTTGCGGTCGTCTTGGCTTGCTTGAGTGTTCACACGGGCGCGACGACGACATTGGGCAAGACGAGACACACACTGGTCGCCAATGAATGGTAAAGCGTTGACGGGGCCAGAGAAGACAAAAACGTCGAGTGATGAGGTTGGGTGGCGGCCGTATACTCAAAAAACGGAGAGTATCCTGTGGTCCTTTGAACAGACGTATTGTACGCAAATGTTACAAATGGGAGACTCGAATCGAACTTACGATGGTCAGGTTGAATATACATGGATAGCATGTCGCACAGCGTGCGGTGAAATCGCTCTGTTAGGCCATTGGTTGGATGATGGTAGCTAGACGTTGTCTTGTGCATGGTGTTGGACGCTTGCAGAACTTGATTAAGAGTGCTTAACAGAAATACCTGCAAGAAGAAGGCCGCTACTTCTGAGGCAGCTCAAGAACGTACTGAGGCTGTTACAGCGTACCGAGTCAAGAGGTCAACAGCAGTGACGATCCGTGTGTTGCTGTCTGGAGTAGGTGGGAGTGGCCCGAAAAGGTCAATGCCGACGAGAGAAAATTCTGCTGGACAAGGAAGTGGTTGTAGCGTCCCGACCTGAGCAGTAGTAGGTCGCTTACGGTGTTGGCAAAGCGTGCACGAGGCAACATATCTAGCTATGCTCGTGGAAAGACCTGGCCAAAAGAATCGGCTGCGTATACGTTCGTGTGTTTTGTGGCAACCCAAGTGGCCTGACGTAGGGTCATCATGTGAGGCTTGTAGAACTGCAGCGCGAAGAGAGCGTGGTAGAACGGGAACCCATCGATGGCCTTCCAGGTGAAAAATGTAACGGTGGAGCACGTCGTCTTCGAACTTGAACAGTTTGAGCTGTTTCTGTAGCCTGGCATTGGGTGGAGATGAAACATCGCTAAGGCGCTTGATGATACTATGACAATAAGAATCGACGCGGTGGTGAGTGGAAAGCCCTGAAGGGCGGTCTGATGGAGTCAAGGAAGAAATCGGTATAATACACGATGCGTCCTCCGTGCAGCCGATTTGACTAGGGGATGTGACGTGCTCCGATGATGGTGGTAATGGGCATCGTTAAAGAGCATCGGCATCTTGGTGCTTCCTTGCGGACTTGTATAAAACATCGATATGATTTCGATGTAATCGGAGTATCCAGTGGTCAAGGCGTCCAGACAAGTTTTTGATTTTCGACAACCAACACAGGGCATGGTGGTCGGTCACAACCGTGAAATGTTGACCGCGGAGGTATGGACGAAATTTCTGAATGGACCAGAGAACAGCCGAACACTCTTGTTTTGTTATCGAGTACTTCTTTTCCGCGGTAGTCAGAACGTGGCTTGCATATGCAACAACGTCTTCGCAAAATTCGTGGTCGTGCTGCAGCAGTACGGCACCAATTCCTTGACCACTAGCGTCAGTATGCAGTAATGTGGCCGCCTTGTCATCAAAATGACAAAGAACAGGTGGGAATGTTAGTGCGCGCTTGAGTTCTTGGAACGTGGCTTCACACTGATCGTTCCAATCTAAGGAACTGGAACTAAGGAGCTTGTGGAGCGGCGAGGCAATGCTGGTGAAGTTCCGGATAAAACGTCGATAGTATGAGGCGAGTCCAAGCAAGCTGCGGAATTCTTTTGCACGAAGTGGGCGTGAAAAGCTGACCACTGCGGAAATTTTGTCGGGATCGGGCTAGGTGCCGTCTTTGCTAACGAGATGACGTAGGACTTTAATCGTTGTGTTAGCGAAACGGCGCTTCCTCGTGTTTTGTTTGAAGTTTGGCACGAGAACGGCATGCGAGCACTTCAATCTAAGCGTTGGGTATATATATATATATATATATATATATATATATATATATATATATATATATATATACCGAAACTTCTCACTTTACCGTATGCAGACCAATTCTGCTAAATACAAGACAAATTTCGTATTTGACTAGAAACTGAACTGCATCATTTTTTGAAATGCAATAAAGTTACGTGCTTTCGTTGAAGGACATTTCATTTCTTTTGTCACATTTATTCTTTACAGTGCACATAAGCGCAATTTGACTGGACCGTTAAGAGACGCAGTTACGAAGTAGGAGCAGCAAAAAATTTATGATTCAAAAAGTATTAAGCACCGTACTATAACTTAAGTAATAACACTAAGTATTTTTTTTGCATTTAGAACATTGTGTCGTTAGTGGTCTTCGTTTGAATGCACTGCGTCTTACGCGGTTTTCTATAACACTGCAGCCTAAAACGTTAGAAGACTTGCTGAATTGTGTATTGAAGTTAATTTCATCCGCCGTGGACTAGTCTCCTCTAAACTAAGCTGCGCATTGCTGAGGCTACCTTCATCGGCATACTGACCTGTGGCCGGGGTCCTACTCGATATTTCGCGTGTATCGCAGAGGGGTGAAAGTTGAGTGGTAACCAAGTGAATTGAGTTAAGACATCCTGAACATGTTGAGCTTAAAAACCTGTTCCAAACTACCGGACGCATTTACGTGGAACACCTGCGCTATGAATCTATGTTCGCTTTCACGTTACAGCTTATCAGCCAGCTATAAAAACCACAAAATGTCTCCTTAAATAGTGTGCACTGATCAGATTTTACCTAGTCATGTCGTGTGATCTCCGCAATAAAGAATATCGCGAAGAACAACAGATGCTGTTTTCTTTATTAATCATGTTTGAGCAATTTTCGGTTCTGATAGTAGGCGCCGGCATTATCAACATTCAGCAGTCAGGAAGAACAATGGGCTCTGCGCGTAATGTAATTGATTTGGCGTGTAATAGAGTATCGCAAGTGCTGGCAAAAAAATATATTACCGACTTCTCCACAATGAAAATGCTGTATGAATGAACAGTTGATGTGTGGTGAACTGTACCCTTATATATAGCTATGAAGCAGCATTTCACGACGGAAGAATATAGAGGGATGTCCACTGTTTAAAAAGAAAGACCCAAGAGCTGGCATATTTAGAGCCTTTCGAATAGTCTCCAGTATTATTCAAAGAAACATGCTTCTAGCCTATATGGAGGCTCTTGCTATCAACACATTACAAAAGGATACGAGAAAAATGTCTTGGATGGTGATTTGCATTTGCAAGAACTTCATATAGTAGCCCTTTACTAATGCAATCGTTGAAGTACAGTACGGGAGAAAAAAAATGAAAGAAAAGCTGGTATGGTTAGGAAATTTATTAATGACATAAATAAGCAGAGTGAAGAGCGCGACAAACATTGTTTTTACATATCAACTATAATACGACATATCACCACGAGAACGCTTCGTCGGCGCATCGCGCTCTACAAAGGAGGTTTGCGTTGTGCGGGACGCCAAGCTTCAAGTAGACGCCATAAATAATACGACGTAGCTTTCATTTTAACTAATTCCGCGCTTTCCTTATGTGCGCCCCTTATATTCTGCCAATTTCATCTGAAGGTAGAAGTTTCAAAAGAAACATTATCAAATATCTGGTGTTTCAGAAGTACACCCATTTTCTCAACGTAGTATAATGCAAAAATTACTCCTTTTCTGGCGGCTGAATAGAATGTGCAATATTAAATCGAAGCCGCCCTTTCACGAAAGGTATATTATCGGGAAAGTCAACAACCCCAATTGGACAGAATGGGCTGGGACAGAATTTGTGCCCCCCTAGGTCACAAATTTTGTTTGCTGCTGAGTAGCATAACAAAGTTATGGCATAAGGCAACCACACTGAATGCGTTCTATGCGTGCGTGGACAAATTAAGCGCTACTTCACATTTCCTACAACCTACGCTAACAATAGCAGCCGAGCGTGGCGTATACGTGTACTAAATATGACTCGTTTAATCAGACTTTGCCTGAGCCGGCTGCTGTGACAAATCCCTTGGGCATTTTACCAGCGTAATAGGAGCATTTATCGCAGCTGACTCTGTGAGCACACGCAATGCGGAACTGAGCACAATGAAGGTCACTAAACCTCATGGCTTTAGGCGTTGCGTCCCAACTGGTTCATTAGTTACTCGATTGCGGAATAACTCTTGATTTAGCAAGAGTGACAATTAAAGCTTCACATTCAGCGGACAAGCATTGCGCGCTGGCTGCAATGCTGGTTCAATACAGCTTATAAAAACTTGAGCGTCCACGCATACCTATAAAGAACTGAAAACAGCTTTAGAGCGTTGCAGACTCGTGACTACCACCAAATCCGCTCACAGGAGACATAATTCCTGTGGTCCTGAAGCTACAGTGCGGAAGCTAATGTCTGGAAGCTAACAGTCACGGACTTCCAGTAGGCACGAGGCCACCAAAACGCTAATGCGATTTTCGAAGACAGCCGGACGAGATGAGCACTTGTGAGGGAACCTTCATCATGAGTGCAGCTACGGAGACTCACCTTATCCTTCTCTACTTCCGTTTTATATCTCTTCTCCCTTTTCCCTTCCCGATACACGTACGAGCGCAAGTTTTTTGTGCTTTCACATATCAACCGGTGAAAAGTAGGGCAGAAGGTGCGCACAGTAAGTGCACTCTATCCCCCTTCTTTGTTTTTATTTCCTTACACCTTACTCCAGTGCGTCGAACAAAATTCCCCTGCGTCTGTTTCGTGCTTCCAGCCCATTTTCCCCCGCCTTAATGCTATAAGCAATCTCCGTCACAGCAAAACCAAAGACAACATTATTTTTTTCTGAACCATACAATACGAGTACGTTAGAACAAAATACGAGCTAAATAATAGATACAGTAGAGAGAAGAGTTTAATTGTTGGCGCACAGAGGGTAACAGCGCTCAACGAAACACGTTGTATGTGACTTTGCTATGTGCTTCCCTAGTGTTAGTGTGCCAGTTTATGATGCAAGTTCTCTTCCCTGCAGCCACACATGAGCACGTCTGAGATTTTTCGTTCAGTCTTGTTATGTACTTGCTATTCAGAACGCCCCAGCAAAGGAGACTACGCCACATGTTTCTTTTATCTTTCTTGTTTATTGCCAAGAACTTAAATGTACTGGATTTTTTTAGTAAGCAACATCACACATGAATAATGAACTTGACATACGAAGTCATTAAGGCAAAGTTGGAACAATGGTGATCAAGGCTGCCACCATTACGAGAAGAGAACGTTTTCGTAAACGCACCACGTTGCCTGGCATACGATTTTCCGACTCTCATAAAAACCTCGACGGCAGGAATGATAGGAAAGAGCTGACACACATTACACCAGACAAAAAGGTTCCAACGCACAGGCCGCTTATCAAGAGCCCAGAGATAATCATGTAATTATGTAAAGAAATGCGTTATGCTATTCCTGTAATGCCAAAGAAGAAAATGCACTCTCAAGGCTTACGTAAGAACGCAGTGCAGTTGCTTTCGTTGCCGAATTGCCAGACCTCTCTGCAATGATGACAGGCGTATTGCACAATACTGCGCAACGTTCAACAATTCAAAGCCCTGCTGCTATTAGCGACGCTTTTCAAAAGGGAAACAATATCAGCCCCTGTTGTGCAACGTCACCTGGATCATGCTTTCAAGTGCCTAAGCGTAGCGCTGCAAATCAAAATCGAGGAAATTCAAATAATTTTTTTTATATTTCGCATAAATTGGAGCATCACAAAAACAAAACCCAGGATCCCTAGCAACACAGAGCTTTTGGCCATGACTTTATTTCTATTGTACTGTTGTGCTGCATAGGGAACGTGGAGCTGCGGCAATAATTGACCGATTTTTGATGTTTAAACGTTCAACTCTCAGAGAGTGAAATTTTAGGCTGCGATGAAAGTACAGGTGTTGAAAGTATCATGAGTTGAGAGTGTTAGGAACGTTAGGAGTGAAGAGTATATAACAACAATTATTAAATTAACAATTACTCAGTAATACACCCGACGCGGTAGCCTTGTGCGTTTGGCGCAGCGCATCTACAGTCCGAGGGTGCGGGATCAAACCCCGGCCGCGGTTGCCGCATTTCGACGGGGCCGAAATGCAGAAACGGTAGTGTACAGTGAATCGGGTGCACCTTAAAGAACCACACTCGGAGAAAATCAGATACGTTCATATCGTAAATTTGGCACGCAAATTCCTAGAATTTTAATTACACGCAAATGCAATTAGCGAGATAACATTTCGTCCTCGGTGTCATACCCATTGCTTCTTTTATGAGGTATTTCACAAAGGTACCCGGGGCAGTAGGTCACTTGCAGCGGTTGCAGTGTGCGCAGGGGCTCGTGGCCATGGCCCAACCTCCGCTACCGTTCCGTCTTTCTTTTTTTTTTATTTTGTGCATCGCACTTCATTCAACATGTACAGGCGTAGCCAAGAGGAAGATGTTTTGAATTCTCATTAGGCCACCCTCCGGACAGCCTCTAGAAAAATAAAAAAGCACAAATGAGGAACTGGTTCGATTTTCGTCTAGCGTTGATAGATGTTCGTTATTCGACGGGCACCACGCATTATAGGGGCAAGGCAAGAAATTCTTCGCTGTGATGGCTTCTGAGAAACTTGTGAAAACAAAAGCTGTACGTGCGATCACGCCCTGATCTATTTCTTGCTGGTCGTTTAAGACGACCGCTGAACAACACACCTTCTTGGTCTGAATGTTTGACATTCATTTGCCTATTGTTAGTCTGATTCAGCTGGAATAGAAACTTGACCGTATGGACGCTTGCTTCCAATCGAGCCATTTCTCAAACGCACAGTCTCATGCTACACGAATTAAAATTTTTATTTATTTAAGTAACTGCTCGTAGATCTTTGCGAAAATTGCCTGATTTAAAGAGTGCGCACGTTTCAACTAGTGTTATCGCCCCCTGAAAATCGAATAAGTTAAACTTTGTGGAGAATGCGGTGAAGAAAAGCCTGCGCCTTCCAACTACATAACAGATCTTACATCGCTCGCCTTAGCTAGTGTAGTCCTGGATTGTGGAAAGAAACTAGAAAGTACCTAATTGATTGAAAAAAATAACATAGAGGATGAATTAACAGCAGTAACGAAATGTTGAACCCGAGTGCGATTTACAATTTGATTCTCTGACCACGTAATTTGTTATATTGTACGTTGAAAGAGAAAAATAATAATGCGGGAAAAGTTCACTACATTGTTGTTTCTTTTTTTACGCAGACGCAATGTTCACAGTGAGACTTGCAATGCTGAATGGTCTGTAAAACAATTGTTTGAGGCGCTAGCATTTGCGGAGGCCTGAATGCTAAGAGGTAGAAGAAAGTTTTGCGTTGAAATGTTTCGTACATCAACTTGTACACTTAATTTCTTTTACATATGCATGCATGCGTGCGCGCGTGAATGTCTTTGCGTGAGAGTGCGTCAGTTTGTGTTAGCGAAAGCGTTTGAGAGAGAGCCTGTGCATGTGTCTGTGTGTGTGTGTGTTTACATGTTTGCGTGTGCGCGTGTGCGTGCGTGCACATATGGTCTGCTTTCCCTACAACTGGCTGCGTTTGTTTTTCACAACTCCTGTAAATGTAAAGGGAATTCGCTGCTCAGGTGGTCGGTGCACGGCAGCATTAATTCATAAGCTCTATCAAATGTTTTAGTCTCGGACCGCCGCGAACGCAATGTCTTGCTGTTCTGGGAAAGCGAGAAATTCTGCAAGTGCATAGTCTAGCTCATATATAGCACTGAACACATACTCCATAAGGTGCAGTGTAAGTATAGAACATTAATTTCAGCTTGCCGTTGACGTGCACGTAAAGAGTTTCCATAAACGCCTATGACACAAAATTAATGATACCCAACTACTGGCGCATGCACCGGAGCGGCCATTATGACGATGATGGCCACGGTTCATGGCAGCGCCCCACAATATGGACTGTAAACACTTCAACAACGAACACTACTATAACAAATTTGCCTGTCCAACCAACAAATGTTGGCGTCTGCGACGGCTGATTTGTGGCTTGAAATGCTATCTGGATCAAGAGCCTTTGTCAGGCTATATGCCTTTAGCTCTTGCGTCACATTTTTTGTATCTTGAAAGAAAGAATAAACTTCTCCTTCTTCTTGTTCTTTACAACGAACGCCATGTAGCGGTACTGCCACTGCCCTCTATAGATATCACTGAGGGCTGACGTTTATAGGGTTACTGGTGATGTAAGTGCTGCTGCCAGTGGCAGCGCTAGCGACGCACTTGGCCAGCGTGCCCATGTAAGAAGTGGAGAAAGCTGTGAACGAAGACGCAGGCATACAAGCGCATAGCCCACACATACTGTATGAGCATCTAATGGAATGATTTTACCCCATCTCACAAGCTGGTTGCGGCACTGCCGAACGTACGAGGCGTACACAGGCAATATCCTTACGCATCTGTGTATAGTTCCGGGCGTAACTGGCTGATTATTGGCTACACTACAGAGCTTTATTTTTGCTCGCTACATCATACGGTACAGCAACATGTGACATGTTAGGACCTCTGCGCGTGAAGGTCGTATACTTAGAAATACTGTAGAAATACTTAGAAATACGTCTTTCGAGCTTCGATCGATCGATCGATCGATGAATGAATGAATGAATGAATGAACGAACGAACGAACGAACGAACGAACGAACGAACGAACGAACGAACGAACGAACGAACGAACGAACGAACGAACGGACGGACGGACGGACGGACGGACGGACGGACGGACGAACGAACGAACGAACGAACGAACGAACGGACGGACGGACGGACGGACGGACGGACGGACGGACGGACGGACGGACGGACGGACGGACGGACGGACAGACGGATGGATGGATGGATGGATGGATATCAGCATCCCGTTATAAACAGAGTGGGGGGTTGCGCGACGAAGCTCTTCCCTAAGAATACTGGGCGCAATCTAGTAGCACCATCACGAAGCTACGCGTAATTTTCGAAACGCACGGCGTGCCGGTGCGTGCGATCTCTGTGGAACGCATCATGCGACAACCGGGCACCTCTTTCCCGCTTTTTCCTGTACGCTCTGCTCCATCTGGTGGCACTGCCGAGAAGTCCACGCGTGGCCACCGATACGAGATGCGTGGTGCGTCGGTGCCTGCGAACGCAGAGAATTGTTTCTCTGCTGGCCGAACACTCAGTGGAACATACTCAGGGAGCCATGTTGGCGAGAGGTTCATTGAAGAGCCGTACATACCCAATGCATTCATGGCCCAGCTCCGTGAAGCGTTGGCGTGAAATGCCTTCATTAAAAGCGGCACACATCCAGTGCATTTTTGGCGAAGCTTGCTAATGTGACGCGTTGATGTCTTTGAGGAACCATTGTGACGTGGGTGCCGTTCCGCTCAGTGAAGGAAAAATTTAAGAGATCCTACTGGCACATACTCACTGACCCAAATTGTCTTGAAAGATGTTCATTGAGGACCAGAAGACACCGAGTGGCAAATACCCAATGACCCAAGTTGGCATCAAGGAGTTTGATTGTGGACGAGCACAGACCGAGTGTCACGTACCCAGTGCTCAAGTCGGTTTCCCAGAGTTTCTTCGAGCAGCGGTACGTACCCATTCCTGCATTTACAGTGACTCATGTCAGCGTGAAAGAGATTCGCTAGAGTGGCACGTATGTACACATTTCCACTTACTAACTGAGCCAAATGGGTCCGATGGTCGATTTCGAACCATGCTCTCTAAGCACAGCAGTCCGATGCGCTACCAATTCGACCAGTCACCACGGACTACCGAGTGACCCTGGTAGGCAGGAAAACGGTTTGATATATACATAGATAAAAGCATCCAAACATACGAGTAGATAGTTAAAACAAGTAAACCCCTGAAGTGGTTGAAGTACCCCAAATACGCTAACACATTAAAGAATGACAGAGAAGCAGAAGACAGGATGCAGATCAAACACCTAGAAAACCGTGACTCAGGACTATGACCCTTGAAGCGGACGTAAATATGTCCGCATCTGGAAGAACAGAAAGGGACCAGAAGCGGGAAGCCTGTTGATTTATTACGCAGGCCACGGACCCCCTCCGAGGTTCTAAAACATTGGGAAACCCTCCTGTGCAGACTTCGCTGCATAATGTTCACGTGTTCTTTCCTTTAAATAAAGCAAAAATAATGCAATAGGAATGGCGCATATTGTGTATAGGGAATACGTTCAAATCATTTACTGCCGTTTCTGCAATTTACTGCAAACATTAGGAAAGGAAATGTTCCCTGGATAACACAACACACACGAGAAATCATCGACGATTACGATACTCCCTAATGCGAAATTTGAGCGCAGCTGTACACGTGTTTTTATTTCGCGATATACTGGCTGACACGGGCAATCTGTCTCGTGCGACTGGTTGCAAACGGAGCAGAGTGCGGCGTGGCTGCCTCGCTAATCGGGACATCGCGAGAGGCAGCACGTGGGCGACACGTGGGCGCGAGTCACACCAGCCGCCACAGCCAAACCTCCGCTCTTACAGCGCTTTGTTTCCACATATGGTATCGCTGGCGTCATCGGTGAACAGACGACGTGCGCTACTCTGGCGCGATCTCGTAGCCATCGTCGCCGCAAAGCCCCTTTTGCGCGGCACCACGCTTTTCTTCTCACAGTTTCGAGATACCTTCTTCCTCTGCGTTCCGCCTCATGGTTCAGCTTCACCCTCCTCCTCCGCTTTCCTCATCGCGCTCTGTTCGTTATCGACGTCTTCCATCCGCGCTCCACGATCGCTCTTTCGTCCTTTGCTGTGCTCGTTCGCTCGGTTATGAAACGCAGAGGAACGACGCCGATGCCGACGCTTGCCGCAGGAATTGGCCCCTAGGAGCTGCGCTCTAGGAGCACCTGAATACGCAAAAATAAGAACACCAATATTTTCTTTTTGTTGGGGGCTTTCAAAGCGGAATAAATTATATGGCAGGTTTGATTACGGTGCGACCTTGCCTTGTTGTAAGGGTGAAGAAAAAAATGAAGATCAGATGGAGTATTTCTATTTCTCCATTTGAAAAAATATTTCACAGCATTTTGAAGTAGAAGAGCGAAGTTTTTTAGTAAAGTTACCAACATATGTGTCGGACTCTCTCGTTGCGTCATGAAGTTAATTTCTTCTACCTCAGTGCTCACGCTTTATTCATCGCTTTTTCCTATCCTCGACTAAAGAATTCGCATCTATGATCAACTCATCAGGTGACTTGAAGTTGTACTCTGGTTGGGCAAGCAACGGCCTAAATGCAAGGTTTTTTTGCCCGACCTTTTCTGTGATCACAATAGGACAAGGCACATTGCTACCAGCGTGACATTGAATAGTGAGCATTGTACTGGTATCTGACAAAGAGATGGTAGCACGGATGCATCAATACCGCTCCAAACGTTCAGCCCGCTTGTGTCAATCACGTACTGTGGTAGGGAAGAAACGTGGCCTAGCTTTTTAATTAGCTGTGTGCGAACGATGCATGCTTACCTTGACCTGCCATTGAATAGTCTGCCTAAATCACTCACTTACTGAGAGAAGGTGACCTTTCGAAGGTTGACGAAGCAACTGCCAAAACTGCCACAACACCGTCTTGACAGACACTCAAAGAGCCAACTCATAGCGAATAAACGATTAATGTTATTTCTTGCGACAACCTACGCCGAGCTAACATCGTCAGGCAGGGATGGGGGTAGCCGGAGTAAACCAATTATTCACTTCACTGCCGGTTCTGATTTCGCTCCGGCACCTTGCATCTTTCATGAGCCGAGGCCTTTCGCGCCGGCCATGTCGTAACCGCGTCCGATTAAAATTACGCCTATAGGTAGGAAAGGGGAAGAGGGTGCTAGGCAAGCGTACGCCACTTTTGTGAGCGCGAAGAAACGCGCTGGAAATGGCCACCGCTCCGAATAAGCTTTTAATTATGCACTATAGGCGCACCATGTCCAGTTGACGGATAGTAGTATATATATAAAAAATGTTTACAAGGGTTATCAGGCTGCACTATATGGCTAAACGATGCACAAAAAATAAATAAGCACTTCCATCAAAAACGCGTTGAACCTCGATACTTGTACTTTCACTATCCTGTATGCGGATTCGGAATTCAGGCGAAGCCGGAATGTTAAGTTATGGATTGCTCCAATCTTTTGATCGTTGCCGTTAACCTCCAGCGACCTTATTTGTTGGGTTCATGCCTAGCGGATTTCTCCTATTTTTTTTTTTTGCTGAACTGTTTCTCTATTTTCTGTCTTTTTTGTTCCCCCACGATAGATTAGCTAATCGAGAAACCGAAATTACCTACGTTTATTCTATAGACATCAAAATAAAACTAGAAACGTTCTCTGCTCCTTCCACAATATGATATTCTCTGCGGCGCCTACGTAGTACATTAAGCCCACAGCCCTTGTGGCACGAAAGTGAACGTACTATAAGTTTAATAAAGTAAATTCTCTTACGATAACCCCACTTTCACATCAGAAAATCACAGAGCTACCACCAGCGGGAGTTGTCTTTTGTAGCTAAGCCTTTCAACACAAAAGCGTTTGATCCGTAGATGTAAACCAAGCGAGCCAGCCTTTAAAGCTATTAGCTGATGCAAGCTACATTTCAAGGCGGAAATAACCCCATGAGCTTCAGCAATGTGTGCTAAATAGAAGGGGATGTATGATCTCCTTACGCTTCTAAAATACTGGAAAAAGCGGAACTCGCGGCCAAAAGGCGTAAAAGTTACGCATCAGGCGGAGAATCAGGAAGGGAGCGCTTTCAAAACAAGGAGGGAGTCAACAAGACCGACTCCCGGTTGGCACTCTTTCTACTAAACGTGCAGCACTATTCCTAGCTTTTCAGCTGTTCTTCAAAGGTCGCGCCTCGCTTGGATCCCATGGGGATCTTTGTCACGTGCGGCGTTCTGCATAAGGCACACGTGCGACTCAACGACCTTTCACGCACGCGCTGCCTATCTTTTGTTGCCCTCTGTGAACTCTAGGCAAAGTTGGCACCGTCGAATTGCAAGCGGCGGTCCATTCCGGCACACCAAGTGATAGGTACTTTGCTTTGTAGGATTTTCAGAAAATATACGTTTTCTTTAGTTTTTATTATTTCTCGGAGACACGAATTCCTGTTCGTTCGCCTTGGTGCAATTCTTCCACACTACCACCCGCTTTTCACCCGGGCTCCTTTGGCTCTCACCTTTTGATCCAAGGAGCCCAGCTTCAGCGCCATTCCAGGAAATCAATGTTTCACAACCACCGCGAAAAGGCGGAAGTGCTATGACCTCCATTGGAGAGGCTTAGCTTTTATAGCAGGAAAGGCTGTAGGCAGGCTGCTTGCCATCTCCGTGTGCTTTACGATGCTAGTGGCCCTTTCCTTTCTTTCCCCGCCCTGGGAAAAAGAAAAAAAAACCTATCACAACAATATTGACCCTCTTAAAGCGTTTCACGACGATATGACTTGGACAGAAATTTTAACGCCGGGGAGGTCTGTTCTTCTTTTTTCTTCTTGATATTTTCCCTCACATGTTATAAAACTAGAGATGATAATCTACTCGCTCCTCGGGCATATTTTACCACTCCAGTGGAATCAATAACTCGTCAAACATTTCAAATGTCTACATCAACAAAAAAGGTGCATATAACTAAAGCCCGTTCTTGCGAATGATCCATTTGGCTAATAGATGTGCACTCCAGTAAGCAGAATATCCATCATTCATTCACAGCGATAACGTGGCAGGCTCACGTGTTTACTCAGTCACAAATAAAGCAGTAATATTGCCGTGTACGTCGCAGTGTAAAGCTGCGAGCACGCAGTCTTAATCATGGCAGCAAATACAGGAAAATAAATGGTACCAATTTATGGTATATTTACAAACAATATACAAACACGGCAGAAAACAGAAACACTGAATTAACTGATTGTTGGCGTAATGGAAAGGCTTACACTTGTTCCCTTTGAAGCAGTGCAGTTTAAACACTTAACTTCCGAATTCTCCCCAACACGGGAAGAAATATTTAGACATATCATTTGTCCTGACTGTGACCGCAGTTAAAATGTGCAAATTTTTGAGTTATGACATATCTGCATTATTTTTCGGGTTCGGTAGCAGTCAGAACGCTGGCGCTGCAAATTTGGCGTGTAATACGGTAGTTGTTCCTGCGGGACTTTCACTGAAGTGATGAAGGCAGAGGGGGAACAGCAACATAGCGGCTTGAAGAGACCAAATATGAGGGAACGAGTGAGTCGTTAGCCGAAAGCCAGTTCTCTCACAAAATGGCTTGTGTCCGTCAGCAGTGCAATTATTCCGAGCGTTCCTGATACACAGAGAGCTTTTCACAGCCTTTTATGCCAGTCATCAAGCTGTCCTAATAATTTTATTGCCGTTGACAAGGTATTCATTCGTGAATACTGACCGACAAAGTAGTGACAGTGACCCAATCCGTGGTCGGCGCAATCAAATAATAAAGCGCGACAGCTAGTGGCCATAATGTAAGTTCATAGGTACGTGTCTTTTAAGCGCACAGACCTTCAGTGGTATTGGGCATTAAATAGCACGTCTTCTTTAAGTTTGCTCAATTTGGCCTGCCCCATTCTGGAGTCATTGGCTGTGAGCCACTGAGTATGCACTGATACTTGGCCAATCCCTCGTAATGGGCGTGTCTCACGTTGACACAAAGCACGTAGCTATGTGTCGTTGTATTCTGTGTAAACACCTCTCACCAACGTTCTTTCCTCGCTAAGCATGGTACATCGCCTTCATCCTCATCACACAAATAACTAAAAGCTGCAGGCAAGGAGGCTGCGCTCATGTGAACAGCTACTCATGCCACTCACTAACTCATACAAGCTTCACGTCATTTAAATTCAATAACTGCATTGAATTCGCCGTGTCGTCTTCAATCCTGTGTTTTATACTTTGTCTTGAATTTAGGCACTGAACTGCAAATGGGGCGCTAAATGTATTCTACTACAAAAACGGCTCTGCCGGCAGTGACAAGCCCCTACCGTTGTTTTCTAATACTATTAAACGGTAGGGCTGGCTAATGAGAGAAGGTAAAGAGATAATTTTCCATACCACTTTAATCACGTGTGTTTGGTGTGATTCTTTTTCTTGTGTGGCTTTTTTGCCATTTTTTTTTCTCTTCCACAAGTTACAGCCCATGCACAACCTTTTGCATGGTTATTTATACAACGGCAAGTGCCCCGCACAAGCATAGCTTTTATCCACGAAAGAGGACGACTTCCGTGAAAACAATCACCACTAGATTCCGATGTCTGTAGTTTCGGAACTGGGAGCTCGTTTTCGACTAGAAACCTCTTAGATGACCCCATGTGATTCCAATGGGTGCCCTCGCACATAGGTATCATAGGCAACGAGATGGCGGACAGCCTCGCCCATAGAGCGCTGTCTGGGAAGCCGTTGAGAAAAGTGCCTCAAGACGCCAAGAGATTTTTCAGAGAAGCGGTGTCATGCCACTTCAGTTATTTGTGGAGCTCACCTCACAAGCCATGTGTGACTAAGGGTCTCAATAGAAACCAAGCCACTTTACTGCTGCGCATGCGCACGGGCTCTGCTCGCACCCCTGCGTGGATGTACAAGACTGGCCTGGCGTTGCCTCCATTATGTTCAACGTGTGGTGTGTGTGGTGGCATAGAACATTACCTTATGTACTGTACTCTGTATAACTCGGAAAGGAGTGTGTTATTCGGGTCCCTCAAGAAGACAGGAATTCCTCACAGTTCTCTTCAGGACATTGTTTTCCCGCGCGGGAACCAGTTAGATAGGAAGGAGGTTTGTCGCCTTCTTTTAGATTACCTGCAGGACACGGATTTGGCCTCCACATGGTGACCTTGGGAGTGACTATGTGTAGTAGTGAGGTCTGGGTCTGATTTATATGATTTATGTATTTTAAGTGTCGCTATGGTGGAGCAATTGCCGGCAGCAACTGCAAACCTAATCCCACCAGTAGCCTACAACCACTCAACTCAACAACTCAACGAAATTTCTCTGGAGAAGGACACGCTTTATCAGTTTACAGGGGCGATTACAAGATCAAATAACTTTGTTATGAGTGATGCAGATTTGATAAAACTACGGAAAGGACTAAGAAAGTGGCCAGATAAGCGTTCGAAGGAGCAAACTTACGTATTGTTAGTCCAATCAATCATTGCAGGTGTCATGGATGACCGATGGTCACTATTAAGGATGCTGCTAAATGTTTAAAAAATTGTTCGTTTAAATATTTGTAGAAAGCATAGACCGTAATCAGCGCTATCATTGAGGAGAGAATTTATAGCTCTAAATTACGTAACCATGGAAACTCGGTGGTGTGGGAAAATTTGATGCCATCCCATGCTACTCATTGAAAGTCAGTTTCATTTCCTCGCCATTGATCTTACGGAGCAAACCAGCTGATGAGAAGTAAGATTGGAGCACTCATATGCTCCAATCTCCCCGTGCTACGCGGCGTGGACCGGCTTTGTCCTGCAGCAGCTTGACCGACGGTTAGTAGCCAAGTCCAATTTGCGCATTTTGAAGAGCGATCAGTAGCTCAATACGAAGCGAAGTCTACCAAGGCCCCTAACTGGGAGCTTCCAGCCCGCGCTGGCTAGCGTGCGGGCGGTCTGACCTTAAGTTTCACCTGGTTCGAGGCTAGCAGAGGGTTCAAAACTAGTCTAAATTAGTGAGAACCGACGGCTTCGACACCAATAAGCAGGGTGGCCAAAGCCTAATTCCTACGCGGGCGGCCACGGCCAAGCGTGAGCATGCGTCAGTCGTCTTCTTCCGAAAGTCCGTAATTATTTTAGAAATTCGAAAGTCGGTTATTGCTTACTTCAGCCTCTTCATTAAACTGTGGTGTTAGGCTGCTGAGCACGAGGTCGCGGGATTGAATCCCGGCCATGGCGGCCGCATTTCGATGGGGGCGAAATGCGAAAACACCCGTGTACTTAGATTTAGGTGCACGTTAAAGAACCCCAGTTGGTCGAAATTTCCGGAGTCCTCCACTACGGCATGCCTCATAATCAGAAAGTGGTTTTGGCACGTAAAACCCCATAATTGAATTCATTAAACTGTGGCAATAAGCATACACAGTAAGACTAGGAAGAAGCGCACTTATTCAAACTCCCTTCTTGATTGATGTCAGCCTGACAATTCACCAATAGCAGCCGCGTATGGCAATCGGTCATGTTACGAGATAAAACGTTCAGAAAAGATTGAGGAGAAGGCTTCCGTTGAAAAGAGAGCGTTTTAGAAAAAGGTGACTTCGCGCTCGGCTTACAAGGTGTATGCTGCGCAAACGACTGCAAAATTTGGCCGAGATGTTAACAGCTGCGTATGCTATACGCGGACTACGTCTTTTCACCTACCCCGAGGGGTGGACCACTTGAAACGGCGCTTACTTCGTAACGCGAATAAAAGAATGCACATGCTAAACTCGCTCGCACCCAAGGTTACGCCAAGAACGAAACCTCTGTGCAGATTTCACTGTTAAAGGAAAAACCAGAAATAAGAAAAATATTATCGGCATTGATCATCCTGAAGAAGTAATAAACAGTTTTCATAGAACTATTATACGCTCCCTGCATTCGTACACCCACCTGTCTAAAAGTATCACTTAAAAGTTGTGTGTTTCTTCCTTTGGTAGTGTTGCTTCTATTCGGATAAATTAGGCATGTTTTGCCGCTGACTGCTTTCACTTTCTCTTTGTTTATAGCTCACCTTAATGTTATCACTAAACTTAGGACCAGCGGATACGGCAGGAGCAAGGGGAGTAGCGCGCCAACTTATCTATTAACCTGGCTTAGACGGCAGCGTCGGAAACTTAAGTTTCGTTGCTTGCAAGACGCCGGTGACAATACAAGTTTTTCCTCCTAACCTAATCTATTCAGAGAAGTAGTTTTTTTTTAACCTGCAAGTATTCGTAAACTTTTTTGTCCTTTGTAGACAAAGTTTTCGGCTTAAATACAGCGTGTATAGCAACCTTGAAGAAACTTTCCTATATATGGAGCATTGAAAATACCCGCGATAGCACTTAGCTCTAGGAGGACAAGAATGAAGTCGAATATTAGGCGGGAAAGGGGAAGTTCAGTCCTAACGGCAGCTTAAGCGACCACTAATATTATATTGTGGTTGCTTGCGTAATGTAACATCATGAAACGACAAGAATAATGTAAAATTATGCAGATACCACGCACTGCAGGAATCGATGTAAGCGAAGCTTTCGGTGTTCGTTGCTTTTATTGACGATAGTTAGCGGTGATATTGACGGCTAAGGCTTAATTTCATCAACCTTTAGACTAATACGAGAGTGGTAAAGTGATGTTAAACTAATAGCGTCTTCGTTAATTACTTTACGGGGCATACTGCATTTACTAATTGTAGCCGGTGATGTTCCAAGGCGTATCCACTTAGAATGAATTTTCACTATCACACACAGTTTTGAGATATTCCTTCCTAAAGTGTGCGACAAAATACACGGGTGTTCAAGTTATATTTTTGCTTCAATGCACAAAGAAGTGTTGCGTTAACAAAGTAGAACAACACTGTATTTTTACCGCAAGTTTGATGGCGCATATCTCGGGACTCGTTGCATCCTCAAAATTTCTTCCAAGTGGATATACATTGCAACCTTACCGGCTACAATTCGTCAGTTGCAATAAGTGCAGTAAATTATTTAGAAAAAATCTGTTAGTGAGTTTTGGTAATTAGTTGACAATGTGTTTTGATTTCTTCTTTGCGTATGTCCGCCATCTCGAATGATCCAGCCCAAGGACTCGAGTTATGCTGTCCGCTACCATCGATTATTAACAGTTCAGTTAAGCCTTGCTTTCTTTGTAGGTCAAAGTAGATATTGCGCGAAAGTCCTATTTATCCTATTTTGGTATTACAGGTTTCTTTCTCAGCCATCCAAATAACCCGCGCTCCTTCAAAACACGGCCATGGTGAGCCTTTTATGAAACCATTTACCAAACTTAATTCGCCAGAGACTTTGCGCACAGCTTGAAAGGCTTGTATCTTTAGCGCTTTAAGTATGGTCGCCTAATATTACCGAATTTGCCTGTTGGTCTTGCTAATTATTGGCCAATCAAGAAATATCACTAGATTTTAGTTTCGCATGTTTACGATGTCTTGTGTCGAAAACCCGACTTCAATGACATGTTCCCGACTCTCGAAATCGTTTCCGCCACTTTCAACAAGCGAAGGCATAGCTTTTAGGATTCACATTTTAAATCCAGAAAGCGCCACCCTATGGGACTTGGGTCTGTACACCATCGACCAAAATTTTTAAAACGACTGTCCAGTAGATCCACACTCTGCCTGCATATCACTTTTTACAACGAACACTAAACTGCAGACGTCCCCATTTCTATAGTTAGGGCAATTGCTGGAACGGAAGTCTCAGCTGAGTGCTGATTGACGTATTTTGCCCTGTGGTAGCTGAAAGTCTCAAATGACTAAGGTGCCCAAAATTTTTGAGTGCGCGCGAAGTTATCTTTTTTTTTTACTCTCTTGGTTTGTATACTGCCTTATCAGTGTCGTCCCCTGTTCGAAAATATCGCACACCTGCAACCTCTTTCTCGGGTGAAAGTGAGTGGCAGAAACAACCGTACGAACACAAATTACCAGCAGCAAGGGCGGCAACGAGTTTTGCTAGCGTTGTGCAGTGTTCTAGCGTCTGGGCTTTCACTTACGCTGCTTTCCTTGCCTCGCCACAGCGTCTACCGGTATAAGATATCATGCTCGCTGCAGACGCAGCAAGCAGGGACAATTTATGCGTATACTTTGGCAGAAAAACTCGGGCAGGTCAAGTACAGTTTTCTAGCGGCCTCCTCGCTGCAAGTATCAGCGCCTAAGCCATCGTAAATGGAGCATTCAGTAAAAGTGCCGCAGGTAAACGAAGCAAAGTATAACTGGAGAAAGTAAAGAAATAGCAGTAGGAAATGCCTACGACAACAATGTTCACCTCGGGAGAACGAGCAGTCGCAGGTAAACGAAGCGAAGTATAACTGGAGGAAGTAAAGAAATAGCAGTAGGAAACGCTTACGACAACAGTGTTCACCTCGGGCGAACGAAGTGATCAGAAGAAGAGAAGTTGGTGCCGAAACTTTGCATTTACCTACTATATGTGCGAACCTCACCTATCCCTTGTTAGGCTTACCTCTATGCAAGACGTAAAAGGAAGCCATCCACGCGCCTGACGTTGCCGCGCGCCGTAGTCAGGTTATCTTTACCTTGACTCATGTGACGCACTACGTGTGGCCAAACAAAGAGAAATAGAGGAAGAAATAGAGAAAAAAGACAGCGTAAGTGACAAATACAAAAGAAGACAGAGAAAAAAAGGCAAACCCGAACGACTATAGATATCTCTCTTGTTTGTTTACTACCTTGATCCTGTACGAGCCGCGCAGATCTAAGCGCTGCTTTTTTATTATTATTGAAAAGAAAATGGCCCAGCGAGTTACCCTCTAATAGTGCCTAATCCTTCTCGCATTATAGTATCAATAATGAAAAAGAATGTTGGAGTATAAACTACGCCATATGCTCTAAATATACCGAGCAAAGTTTCCTGAAATGCAATTCCTGCATAGCGTTTCACTGTAGCTAATAGGAACAGACGTTTCTATGAAAATGGTAAGTTACCTCTACATGGACATTATAATAGGCTCCTTGGCTCATAGCGGCTTACTTTACAGCCGGATCACTTGTACTCTTCAGATGCACTTGAAGGTCAATGACGTTGCGGGAAAATAGTATTCCCTTCCTTCGAAGTGGAAGGGCGTGAAATATAACGACAAAATGTTTCCTCGAAAAAGAAGTCTTTCGGTTGGACTTGAGTGAAACGCAGCGTGCGTGAGCGTTTACAACAGACACGCGCCCAAGTTTTGCAAGCGTCATTTTTTTTTTCATTATTGGCGATTGTTTGTGTTACCTACTGCGTGATAGCTCATTGAATACAATTAGAACATATTTATCTACTTTATTGGAGAAGGCAACTGCATACACTTTTTGCATGAATACAGTAAATAACTCAACGTGTCCTGTGTGTTACTGGCTTTCGACTGGCGTTGTTGCTCCTTGTCTTTGCACCTCTTTTCTCTTCTCCTACGAAACTTGCACAATAATCGCCTCAGCCGATCATCAGACATTAGAATGAGGCTTTCGTAGTAGCATTGGTGGACTAGACTACACTCTTAAACAAACATACACCCTGTGGGTCGTATCTTGCCACGCAACAATAATCGTCATCTGTCTTGCTTGCGTTTCCTTTCTTGAAAACGCTGCGCTCGCTACTTTCCTGTCTAGAATACTCTCTCATGCTGATAAGGCGCATGCCGTTCGTGACTTGGAAGTACCGAACTTGCAGCGTTAAAGAAAGAAAATGCGAAAAGGACGGATGACAATTATTGTTGTGTGGCAAGATACGACCTAAAGGGCTTAATTTTATTTCAGAGTGTAGTGGCAGCATGCCAGTTCGTTCAGGTTAGTTCACTTCATTTCTTTCTTCTACGGACCGAGGAGCAAGCGCTAAAGGAAGTGTGGTCTGACAGAGGCACTTGCTCCTATTTGCGCTCGACATACAGGTGCATTTATAATTGATCAAGGTCTTTTGATATAGAATGTGCACAAATTCAGTGACAGACCTTTTCCGAGCGCGATGCACACAAAGATCATTTGCATAAATAAATCACCAACACATATGAACACATCTGACAAAGTTTAAATGCGCCACAAATTATTACTTAAACTAAATAACGTAGCGGAGCAAATTTTGTTTTCAACGATGAATACAGTTCTAGGAACATCCTTATTCATAAAAAATGTCATCATATAGCCGAAATGTGTTGATGTAATGTTTAAATTAAAGTAAATAACCGTTAGCTGCCTGCGCGACGATACTTATTAGCTGGAGTACTGGAGAGTGTAGTTCTTAAGGTCCCCAATTTTGATCGGGTGAATGGTGTTCTGTGCTGTTTGTGTAATGGGCAATCTAATGAAGAAGCGTGTGTGCTAACGAGTCAGTCTTTTTCCACGATTGATTGCGTCACACAATTTGAGGGTACGCAGAGAACGCCGCCGTATCCTTCGCCATGCTCCTGGCGTCTTTGCTCTACATTTCTTCACTTTGCTTTATCCTCAGCTAGCCGTTCATTACTGGGCACAGCGATCATCCTTGTTGCCTGACGAGCTTGTTTCTAGGAGACTTTGCGCCCAGTTCGCTCGCTTGAGAGCGGCCTGCGCCTATCTTTCCAAATTTCTGCGACGATCTTTCACCTAGTGCTCTTAATATATAATCGTAATCTATTATCATATATCTGGCTGGCTCGAAGCAATGAGTGCTTGCCAAAGATGTATGTCGGGAGATTTCGCGTCCTTTCAAGATAGTTTTGTTGTGTATTACGACCGTGGGACCTAACTTCTACTCCAGAAATTACATTTAGGAGCAGGCAGGCGTTCTGTGTCACAACTCACAGAAAAATGAAACGAATGGTACAATGAATCATGTTGACACACATCTGCGACATTAGCTATACTGGTGGGCTGCGTTACATTCTTCGTTCTGCCGCCTTGGGAGATGGACTCTGATTGTATGCTGCTTACGTTTTGCTATTTTTGGTTAGAATTTACTTTATCAGAACTTCTCCCTTATTTAGTTTCATATTTACCGTTACCCTTATGCTTTCTTTATTACTCGGAGAGTACAGGCGATCCGCAATCTCTGCTGTCCCATTTAAAGTCTAGTTTAGTTTCGGTGCTAGTAGCGGTCGATGAAGTACTTTAAAAATTAAACGCAGTTTATATAGCTACCTAACTTCTTGCCTTTTCGCCACTGCGGCGAATTACTATTCCAATTATTGCCGTTAAAAACTGCACTTTCGCGACCACCGGGTAATTACACAGCAGAACCCTGCGCAAAACGCAATCGTGACTTTTCTATGCCAGGCACACTGTTTGATTACTGAGGAATACAGACGCTTATTAGGCATACCTTTTATTCCCCGGAAGATCGGCGCAGAAATCTGGAAAGATAGGCGCAGGCCGCTCTCAAGCGAGCGAACTGGGCGCAAAGCCTCCTAGAAACAAGCTCATCAGGCAACAAGGAGGATCGCTGTCCCCAGTAATGAACGTTCAGCTGAGGACAAAGCAAAGTGAAGAAACGTAGAGAAGAGACGCCAGGAGCATGGCGAAGGATACGGCGGCGTTCTCTTTGTTCCCTCAAATTGTGTGACGCAAGCAATCGTGGAAAAAGACTGAATCGCCATCACGGCCACGCACACTCTATCACGGAGGTATGCTTTCTTGAATAGAAACAGGCTGTTTCCAAGTGCTGCGGCCCGATCGCGCTGCAGGGCTCTTGCGGTCCGAGCGATAGAGTGGGCATTTAATTTCCGTGCCAGTTGTGGTAGGTGTGTGTTGATACTGTGCGCGAAACTTACTATGACAGAAAGCGGGAGAAAGGGGAAGAAAGCGAGAGAAAGATAGAATTCACTTGTATAGACCGTTGGCCATTGCATCAGTAATATACAGATTAGCAAAGCAAGAAAAGTTAAATCAGCAAGCATGGGCAGAGAGGAATGGCGTTTTGGGAGAACTTCAGAATGGCTTCAGAATAGGTAGGCGTTTGGGTGATAACTTATTTGTCCTTACTCAATGTATTGAAATATCAAGAGTAGAAAAGAGACCGTTATATGTGGCCTTTTTAGATTTTACAGGAGCGTATGAAAACGTAGACCACAACATTTTGTAGGATACTCTGGAAAGGGAAGGCTTAGGCAACGATTGTCTACAGCTTTTGAGAGAGATTTACCTAGAAAATACAGTTTGCGTTGAGTGGAAAGGAGTGAGCAGCGAGGAGAGAGTTATCAACAAGGGAATGAGGCAGGGGTGCCCTTTATCGCCACTGCTGTTTATGATCTACATGGTGAGATGAAAATGCCGCTAGAAGGAATTATTGTCGGGTTTAATTTCTCATACAAACCGACGGGTACAGTAGTATGGCAGCAGCTTACAGGTTTGTTTTATGCAGCTGACATTGTGTTGCTAGCTAACAAGTAAAGTGATATGCAATGTCTGGCTAATATCTGTGAACATGAAGGCGATAAGTTAGGTCTGAAACAGCGTTAAAAAATCAGGTGTCATGGTATTCAATGAAAACAGCGAGCAGACAGTGGCCATACAGGTCTAGGAAATACCTTGCGTAAAGGAATATGAATACCTTGATATTCGGGTAAACGAAGGCAATAGATATATGAAAATACAGGAAAAAACAATAACAGTAAAGGGAAGAGAAATGCTGTCATAATGAAACACAGAGCACTGTGGGGGTGCAATAGGTACAAAGTGCTCCGAGGTATGTGGAAAGGTGTAATGGTTTCAGGACTTACATTTGGAAATGCGGTTGTTTGCTTGAAGTCAGCGGCAAAATCAGAACTCGATAGCAACCAAAGGTCAGTGGGACGCCTGGCATTGGGCGCTCATGGGAAGACTACAAATGAAGCTGTGCAGGGTGATATGGTCTGTACAAGTTTTGAAGTGAGTGAAGGTAGCAGTAAAACTATTTTGAAGAGCGACTGAGAAATATGGAAGGAATGAGATGGGCTGAGAGAGCGTTCAGGTATTTGTACAGGAATAACATTGAGTCCCAGTGGATGAAAATAACTAGGAAGCTTACCAGCGAGTATGCGGCCTGTATGGTGAGCAATACAGCAACAAGGAACGTCAAGCGGGAAGTCAGAGAAGCTGAGATAATCTCATGGGTGGCGGCAATGGAAAAGAAACCTGCCATGAGTAACTACTTAAGAGTAAAAAATGAAATCAGGAAAGAAACAATTTATGATAACTCAAGGGGAAACTCGCTACTTTCCGAAGCGAGATCAGGATGCTTTAGAACACGCACTTGTAAAGCGAGATATAAGAAGGAAGAAGTATGTACTTGGTGCGCTAAAGCTAGGGAAACGATGGAGCATGTTTTATTATAATGTGAAGATATCTGCCCAGCGGTCGATTTAGGAATCACTGGCCTCCTTGAAGCCCTTGGTTTCAGCGAGAGCAGGGGGAAAGTAAACATGTCCGCAGTAGAGATTAGTAAGAAGCGATTGAAATATTGGTGGAAGGAAAGTAGGGAAACGGCAAACAATGGAGGCGTATAAAAACAAAGTTCACAATAGGGGTTCAAAAACTTTGGTTATGGGAATTTATCATGGGTATTTCTTTCTTTCTTTTCCCTTTTTAACATAGGTAAAAGATTTGAAAATATAATAAAAAAGAACTTGGTAGCGTAACCCACCACCCCGTTCCAAAGGGGACGCTCATAACATATATCCATCCATCCGTCATAAGCCGTTACGGCCAGCCGTTGTCATCAACCTTGCAGGGATATTTTGTATAGATGGAACATTTTCAAAGCTTATAGTCTGAAGAAGATGCTGCACGTTTTATAGCCAAGTACCTGTGGGAAATTGTGCCTATGGTCGGCCACCATTCATGCATTTTCTGTTCACTTGACCTGGTTAAGAAATTCTTGCACATTCACAATATGCGTCATTGCAGGAGCACACTAAATTACCTTAAATGACGCACCACTTTATTTAAATAATGCAATGCTTTTTATTGACACATCTGAAGGATTAGCATAACCATGGTTCTCGTTGTTTTCTCAGCAACCAGTGGCCAGAATTGGCGTTATGTCTGGTGGAGATAACGCAGCTATTATTCAGACTGAGATGCAGATCCGAATTTGAAAATTGATAGTGACCAAACCAAAAAATGTATAACGTGACAACCGGGTCCAAGCACCTGTTGTAGACAAGATCGTAAATGATTTTGGGGACAGCACAATCTTCATCAGCCTATTTTAGTCCATTGCAATACGAAACGCTCTGCCAGCTACGTCTCATCTGCCATGTCTTGCGCCAGCTGATTTTTCTGATGCTAACAAATTTTCTCATTTCATCGCACCAACGAGTTCTCTGCCGCACTCAGCTGCACTTCCATTTGGTTGGCAGCGCGTCGATCTACATTGGAAGTAAGAGAAGTGACAGAAAAGAGCGTGAATATTACATAACCTTGGCAGATTACCGTCACCAATCTGCCCCACAACTAAATATTTACTTCTTCTTCTTCTGCTTCTTCCCTTACACCAATCCTTTAACTCTAACAGACTATCGGTTATTTGCCCTACACATTCCATGCCCTGCCCAAATACGTTTGCTCCTCTTCATGTCAACTAGAATAAGGGCTACCGTTGTTTGCTCTCTTAATTAAACCGTTGTTTTTCTTTCCATTAGCATTGCGCCTGCTATTTTTCTTTCAGTCACTCGTTGCATGATCCTTAAGTTCTGCTCAAGCTTGTTATGTAACCTTCTGAGTTCTGCTCAATATCTGAGTACCTGTATGATTGTAGCGGTTTGACTGTAAACTTTCCTTTTCAAGGATAGTTCTAGGCTGCCGATTATCATTTGACAATGTTTCTTGTATGACTCACAATAGACAGCACGATACTCCTGCTTTTTCTTTCAAAACTTACCGGCATTTCAAAGCGCTTATTCTGACAGCTTATGCATACACCAGCACTAATAGCTTCACTGTAGACAGATGCTGTTCAGTGACGATTACTCCTGACATGTTTATGTAAAAGTATAAGAGAAACTGGGATTGTACAAGGATATATTTTTTTAATATGCTTGACGAGTTTCTAAGCAAGAACGCCCGCCAATCGCGGTAGTTTCAACATTTTATCCAAGGCGGCTGATCAATGAAAGTACGTTCCTGCGAAGGACAAGCGTCGTGTATAGCACACAGGATTTTAGGCGCAAAAGTGGTCTTTAGCTACCCTGGCTACTCGCCGCTTTAGGCTTGGTATTAGCAAAGGCTCCCAGACAAAATCAAGCGATATCATGAATTTTGCTTTCCGTTTTTCCATACATATTCTAAACGCTTACATCGAAACCTTGTGCAACTGCTACCTTGAAGGCATCTGGAGATTTCTGCTTACTTTGTAGAAGTGTGTTTTTTTAATAATTTTGAAGCAATGCGACTCACTTTTGATCTCTTAAGCGTAACAGTCTTAACAACGTTTAACGAGTAATCTTTGTTAAATATAGCGTTCCATTTTTCTTCCAAAATTATTCTCACTTTTACAAGGCTTTTCTGCTACATTGATGGCTTTGTCACGCCGCTTTGCTGCTAGTTAAGAATGCCGATCAAAAGCAGAAAATAAACTTCAATTAGAGCCGGCGCACTAGGGCGCGGAACTCATCAGCCCAATCGAAAATCGCTTCCATCTATCAACTTGGAAGAGTGCGCTCCCAGTGTGTCGTACTCCTTGAATCCTGGAGGAACAGGCCTTCCCCTGATTGCTTTCCCTTAGTGCAAACGACAAAGACATGTGAATGCGTGCTGGAGTTCTTAAGCACATGGACCCCACTGCCTAAACGAGCCGGTAGATTTTTCGTTGGTAAATGTGTTTCTTCTCTCATCGAAAGACGGGCCTCATACGAAGAAAGGAGCTTTTCAAAATAAATTTACGGCCGGGATTGCGCAAGATGACGAAAATATAAATTACTTCTCTTTAATGCAGCCGAATACATGCCTCGTCTATTATAATGTGTCCCAATGCCACCCAAATAATCTACGTGTTGTGAAAATTCTCATGACCAACAACGGCTATCTTCAAGAAAACTTCCCTCGATAAACAGTGATTCCATGTTTTCTAGCTGTAATTTTCTTTAGCGTTGTATGTGAACGGTTCAGCAGGCTATTTCGTAATCGATCAGCGTTGTCGTGGCTAAATCCGACTATTCAAAATCCCTGTGGCAAGATCGCATTGATGTTTAGAGGATCCAGAAAATGAAGTGTTTTATTCCGGCTTACGCCCTCGCAGGTAGTCAGAACTTCAGGAAGGGTGCCTCGCACACTCTCTGATACTTTCAGACGGCAAGCTTGCTGTTTTTATGAATTCCTCGAAGCTGCGCATTTCAGTGGAAAGCCGAAATAATAGCCTGACCTAGAGCGGCGGCTGTGGACCGTACTAGTTAAATATGGAGTACTTGTTTGTAGTTGTCAGCCGTAAAATTGGTATTCGTGAAGGTCGACAAGCTAAACATACGCTGAGCGTGCAATGCTATCGGTCTGAAAATCAGCGGTGCGAGATTCTATTACGCTATGTTAACTTTCTTTTGGGATGGGGGGAAGGCAAGTTAGCTGCATTTGCTCCTACGCGAACGAACATGAGAAAATGTACTTGTTAACGTAATTTTCACAACTATAATATATAATGCAATGTACAGGCGAAAGTTACGGAAGTGTATGAGGTACGAAGAAAAAGAAATTGAATTCCGCATATGTTTGCTCGCATAACGCTCGCCAGGCTTGTCGACATGACTGGTATTACTACACTTCTAGCGTAAATGGGCTCACCAAAATGACTATTAACAGACGTCCTTATGTTTAAGTAGATATAATAATATGCAATCCTGTTCGTAACAACTAAACATTTGCCTAACTAGCAAAATTTTGCTGTACTATCCGCCATCTTCATGCAACTGACGCTGGGGCTAGGAAACAAGTATTGTGAATTGAGGAGACGTTACTTTTTTAGATAACCATTATTGGCCTTTACGATCAAACTGACCATCGGCGCTACGGTAACTCGTGGACAAATGGTTCTATACCTGACTTTTTGCTTACAACCACCTGTAATTTTTGCACAATCTCGATATGAGGCAAAGGTTAAACCATAATAAGCCAGACATTTATAAATATAACTATTATTTTCTGCATTAACATGTGACCTATGTAACTTACTTGAGAAAGAAAAAATGGGATGTTCTTCCATACCACCACAGTATGTACATAACTTGTGACTGGAATATCTTCTAAACAAAGGTGCTAAGATAAACTAAGAAAGCTCCTCCCATGCTCAGATCTTCACCCCTTTATTTGGACTTACTTCCAATGCATCCCCACGACAGGTAAATATCGAAATTTAGAAAGCACATTATTTCCTTAATTATTTATCTATCGCGCAGTAAATCAACTGGAGGTAAATGATAGGCTTTATAGGTAACCAATTCATCAGTTCGTAAGATTATAGCGAGATTTATTGTGCGGCTCATGTGGTTTAATGTCCAAAAACTCAATGCTGAGGCAATGACAGCCATGGTAGCAAAGGGCTCCTGATTGATGTGGACCACCTAGAGCTCTTTTACATGCGCCTACAACAAACTTTACGAGCGCTTTTGCATTTCGCCCTGAACAAAATACTGCCACCACGGAGGGGCATCACACCCGTGACCTCATGATCAGTAGCAGAATGTCATAGCCAGTCAGCACACCCGCAGGATTATATCGTAAAAGAAGAGCAGGCCAATTGAAGAATAACAGCAAGACAAACTCTAGTGCTTATGCTTGAGCAAGGCTACAGCCACCTAATAACTTAATGTTATACCCTGGATTAGCATGGGATATTTTTTCACTTTAGTGACGTAATTTCGCTATAGCAAATCTAAAGACGACTCCTCATGGATGCACTCGGCAGCCGTAAGAGCTATGCAGAACAAGGCCCGTGTACTTCAATGCTCGCAGACGAGGCTTGCGACAATTCGCCTGCAAAGCTTGCGGGCTTCGCTATCTTTGTCTCGGAGAGGTAGCGCCATATGAGGCGCCACATCGCGAGGTCAGCCTTTCGAAACACTGCGGTGCGATTATGGGCGCCCTCACTTGAAGCTGGAACGACTACCGACGGCGTCGAAAGAAATGAGCCACAGTAGCTTCCGAGCCCACCGCCCTCTTGGATTGCATTTAAACTTCCGTAACGCATTCGTAGTGATGGTCGTCCCTCTCATTCTCGGCCTCTATTTTAGCGCGAAAGTGTACCGAGGTCACAGCCTACGTTTTTATAGCACACGTCCGTTCCAGTCGCCTCATACAGTGGTGCCGTGTCTTTTTTTTCTTTGTTTTTTTTTTGAAAAACGCTGTTGAACGAGCACAATTCCAGAAAGGACTGAGGCGGAGCCCCCTAGGGCCTGTGCATTTTTTGTTATTGTTTGATATCAATGCGCAGTGCGGCGAGATGAAGCTGCCGGTGCGAAAAATACGAAGCAAACCACGTAAGTTAGCAAGGAATAAAAATTAGACTTGGCTCTGCCTGGCTACTTCCGAGTGTTTTCATGTTTTATCGGGCAAAGGAACGCGAACAAAGATTAATGTGGCCCATTTCAGCCGTGCCACTGTTCTCTTTATTTCAAAACAAATGCCCTGTTTGCAAAGCGCGGGCTTTTCTGGTGCTTCTCACGAGCTATTCCCGGTTTGGTTGACGGTTCACTTAAAATAACGAGCATTTCTCAGCAAGATGCAAGATATATACAAACGCACACATATATCTATCCTCACAATGAGGTCATTCCACGCGAGGTGTTCCCACTGAGGAAGATGGCAAGTCTTTCTTGAAAATAAACGGGGTTTGCGTTGGAGCCTGGCTTTCCTCAAGTTAAAGTAATCCAACGCCAGCATTAGACGCGTTGTGGTTTGAATGGTTCGGGGCCATGCATTCTTCCCCGAAACAAAGAGAGCTTGATCACGCTAAGATCACGTGATCGGATTGATCGCGCTAAGAGATCAAGGCTGTTGCTAAATTTTCGGAAACGCCTTTCAAGCTTGAAGGAAAACGAAATGAAGCAAGAAACCACTAATTCGCATGCATTCGGTTTGTTCAGGGACACATGTGCGACTGCGTTCATTTCAAACTGGCAAGCGCATTCCTTTCACCTGGTATGGTCGGTCTCCTGCAGGTGTTCATTATCTACCCATACATGCTCGCGGAGCACGCTAGCCGCAATGAGTGTCGAGAGACAAACAACAACAATTAAAAAAAGAAACTAGCTTGTACTTCACCTTGCAAGCACTTTGGTTAAACCTTGTATACGCAAGCAGGCGCCAAGATGGAAAGCAGCCCCTCATTTCTCATTCCAGGTGTGGCACCTCATTGAGGTGAGGCCAGTCGCGAGGCAAAGTGCTTCGCGTGACTGGCCGCTCGAGGCACTTTGCGTGTATTCGCGGACTTCTTTCGACCTTGCAAAAACACTTTGTTGTAGCACGTATTGAGCAACAGAAAGCTGTATTGGCAGCTTTTCATGTCGCTCTACAATTTTCTCTTTGGCATTGTTCATTTAATTTTATCATTTAGAAGTTGAATAATTAACATTGATTATGTCAATAGGCGGAATGGGAACAATAATATATTTCCAAGATATGGCAAACAACATTACAATTGGTTCTGTCCAGCGACGTGACATTTGCATATTTTTAAATCTTGGTGCTTAATAGTTGGGACACCCTGTACATGTGTATGTGTGTATGTGTGCGTTACTGCATAACATGATATGCTAAGGTACGCTTAAAAGCAATTGCTTACAGAGATATCAAGCCAACGTTGGTTCTGCCGGAATTTTCGCTATCTCTCAATCAAACTTATAATGGGTCTTCTTTATTCTCTTCTTTTTTTGACCAGTGGAAGTACATGTATTTCTAGTAAAAGACTTGAACTATCGTCGTTGTTTCCGACCTACCTGTTCTTGTTCTGCACTCCGCGCAAGGAAAAAAAATATAGAACGTGAAAACTGATGACGCTGTTAATTAACTCACACAGAACCAAGCAGATATGCTGCTAGACTGCGCATGTTTAGACGGTAGCCAGATGATCTATGCCGCAGAAACATGACAACGCTGTCAGCGTAGATGGCTTGCGACCAAATATGGCAAAGCACGAAGGAAGGTTCGAAGAAGGGGAGAGGATTGGAAGCATCTTTGCTCGCTTCATCACTCCTCATTGGGTTCCCGAGAGGAACGGTGCTGCTATCAGCATTCCCGGTTATTTATTCCCGTCGCGTTGTTGCGTGCTTTTCCTCTTTTTTTTTCATCTCTGGACTGTCTTCATCTTATGACCTGATGAGCGTGCCACGATGTCTGTCTGAGCAGGGGATTCCGGACTTGTATTTCATTTCCTGTCTTATTACTCGAAGGAGGGCTGACAACAAGAAACTCTTGCGCATCGTGTCTGCTCAGGACCTGATTTCTCATCTTGAGGAATGCGCCGCTACTGGCGTCTTTTTCAACGTCAGAAGTAAGACGACAAAAAAGCGAAGCGGTGGGCGCAACACTTGAAGAGAAAGTGTGTACGCCTGAAGCATCGAGGGTAGCTAGACAGCGACGTTGCTGTTTTCGCTGCTGGTGCGTGGGCTAACTCTGTTTACGGTAATAAAGATACCATTTCTTTTTTTAAAACATAAAGCGGAGGGGCTGTGTGCACTGATCTTGCTCGCAAAGGAACATGTGTTGCCGTAATAACGTGATTTGCTCGCTTTGTGTAACTGCGAGGACGCGGGGCAGTTGCAGTTGAGTTATGTTTAACAGAAGGCCGATTTAGCTCTAAACGGGACTCAAGCGTAAACACGCGGTTAAGCTAACAAGAAATTATTGCATAACGAAGTACACCGTTTACTTAGAGAACACGTTTTACATGAAACAACAAAATGCAAATACGAACGAATAGTGGCAACAAGACCTTTCCCTGACTTATTATTGCGAAAACATAAAATGCCCTACGAAACTAAAGATACGGCGTCTGGCGTTAACGTCCGATGGTACCGAATGCCCACGTGACCAAGTGATGCCATCGCGTTCGCGGCGCTGGACTTGCTGCGGCTCGCACTGCGAAATATACCACGGTGAACAGCCACGGCGTCGGAAGAAAGCCGTGACCGACGCCCAAAAAATTGACTTTGCCCAATTCGAAAAGTGAGTTGACCCACGTTCAAAACCGACTTGGCCCACTCCCAAAATTGACTCGGCCAAATTGGCTCGTCCAAACGCTGCAATTTTTACGTCGGTTAATGTATATGCACGGCCGCTGGTAAAAAAAAAGAAACAAACAAAACAGCAACAAAAAAAGACGCAGCTTGCCACTCTATCAAAAACGCGGTCATCCGCCGCGGCATCACCATTCGGGGACTATTGTCTGTGATCGGCACACAATAAGCGTGATGAACTCGCTTCGAACGCGTCACCCGTGGAAATAGACGCGTCCCGTCCTCGAGAGCTAGCGCCGTTCGGCCCAGCCAAGCGGCCGAAAATGCAACTACGGCTGAGACATTCGCAGCCACTGCAGTCCGTGTCACGTGGCAGGCTACACCTTTTTTTTTTTATCTAGCGGCTGTGGTATGTGGCTAGGGCACCAGAGAATTTTCGAAGCAATGGCTCATATCACCGTAAGGAAGGAAAAAATGCAATCGCTCGTAACCCCGCCAGGTTCATGGCTACTCACTTTGCGGAGGTTAGCTGCGATAACGCTACACCTGTAGTCATTGTCGGTGATGTCAGTATTGAAGTGTCGGGACCGAAAAGGGAGTAGTTTACGCGTTTCGTGTTGGAGACATATCGCTTGCGATGTCGCGCCGGTCCGGCCCAACCGACCACGAAGTGGCGTGCGTGCATCGATTGATATTAGACAGCTTTAGTTGGGCGTCCGCAACAGCTCTTCGTAAGTAGCAAACCCGCGGAGGCGTCAGTGCGCATGCACAGTACGCAGGAGCCCGCATGGTATCTTGCGTGCGTCCGCAGCTTTTCAAAACCTGCGTAGCGTCCGCTGCGGGCTCAGCGGCCTTTGCGGGGCGTTCTCGCGTGTTCTCGTGTGTCCACGAGAGCGCGTTTTTGGAGATCGCTCTTGCCAAAGATAGCCACTGTACCGAAGATATGACTCCGGCTTGTGGTTGGACTTCGTGGCGGCTGATATTGGCTACACAGTTTCAGAAGGCGGCATACGGCGGCGCTGAGTAGCACACTACTGGTTCCTACGCCTGCAAGTCAGCGATCCCCTTGTCAGCTTTTGCGTCCGGAAAACTACTGCCGTACCGTGCGCGCGCGCTACGCTACGCACCACAACCTCGCGCCCTGCGTACGTAGGTGGTTGCGGACGCCCAACTAAAACTGCCTTTTATCAGAGAATGCGTTTGAAGTTGCGAGTATGCCGATCAATGTATATCATAGTGACCACAAATTCATTGTCACAGTCGTTACTGAGTGACAATGAGTGACGCAATAAAGTCTTTACCAAAAGTTTTCTGACCGCGATGTTTACAGCTCCGCTGTTCATCCACCTTCGCAATGTGGAATCACCTTGAATTTTTGTTAATGTAAATATAATAAAAACAATTTTAGTCACATCACAACCTCCTTTTGTGCTGACTAAGCTCAACGAAGAAAAACAACAAATGGTTCGACAAGACAAAAAAAAGAATAATGCACGGAAAGCGTCACCGATGCTATATAGTCTTAGCAGGAGAACATTTGAGAAATGGAAGGCAGATCATTACGTGTAAATTGTACCGGAAATAATTACGCATGTTAACGAGCAATCACTAAGAGAGTTTCCGAACAGCATTAAACAAGGGCAGCTGGATTAAGCAATCGTGGTGTCTGTTGGGTAAAGAATTCGACCCACAACGCTGTCCCTCGAATGTTTTCATTCATTAGGCCCCAACTTTGTTCGTCTTATACATATGATTTGGAAGTTGCGTGAGTACAAAACTATCCCTGTGAAACAGTTTTTACTCCTTTCTAACTGTGTAAGGTAGCATGACTGGGCGTGCGTTTGGTTGACCTCCCGACATTTCTAGCTTTCCCCTGTTCAGGAGTCACTACCTGTGAACTCTTTCAGTGTAGCACCATTTGCATGCATTTTCACTGGAGCCTTCATGGTTATTTTCTTCTGCGCACAGACACAACGCGTGTCACACTTTTGTATAAGCTAAAGTGCCTACGTTATGGGCAAAAATTTCGATAGAACTTATATCAGTTCAATTTTTACCTTGCGCTTGCGCGTAGGTTATCACAGAAACTAGTGCCTGCTCAGACAATACGCACTGCGCTACGTTGTTTTGAAAGATTTTTTTGTTCTCGTTGATAAATACAATTAACAAGGCGCAGAGAAAGTAAACCTTGTTCAGACGTGAATAATTTCTGCACGTCGCGAATATTTGTGTGCACTTCAGCTAAAAGGGCTGCATTTGCCCGCCTCCTTGCTGTTTGCGACTCACATTTTTGTTCATTTCTCGCCTTCCACAAATAAAATTAACCCCACATCGCCTAACACAAAATTTCTATGTTTACATGATTATTTTTTTATTTGTTTTCATAACACATGTACAATTGACAGGAAAGGGAAAGTGAGGAGCCGGCTGGCATCTGCCACCAAAAGGGGTACAATGCACTCCTGCTCTTGAGAAAAGAGGAGAGAGAAAAATATGATTGGTAGATAGGAAGAAGGGGTACAAACGGAAAAAAAGGAGCAAGATGACAAATGTCCAAGAAAAAAGCAGAGACTCAATAACGTAAAACTATTGCAGGCTGTTTTTATTCCAATCTCCAGATGTCAAGTTTGCGTAACCAACGACGCAAGCACTGGCGGTGCCCTGCAGCGTTGTCTGAACAGTCCAGTTAAACGCCTTCCTCGCCTATAGCAGGTCACTTTTACTCGCTTTCAAGACGAATAACATTGCCTACATTGAGCGGTTGTTCTTATCCGATTGGTTGATATGAGGCGAGGGGCACGCTCAAGTGGAGAGGATTTTTATGGGACCGAGCCATGGAGCGCAGTGAAAATAGCCAATCTGTTGAGGAGGGTGGTGCTGGAGTCTGCGACTGGTCCGCTTCCGCTTAGTTATCTTGCGCTGCTGGTCCAAAATTGCGTCAGCATTCAACGGAAGGTTAGGAATGCCGCTAAAACGGATCCTGAGCAAAGAATAGTTGGACGATCGACGTCGTATACGTGCTGAAAGGGCTCGATAACGTCATACTGCCACACAAAAATATTTATTATACGCAAATAAATCCATGCTCTTGGGCAGGTGTGAGTAGCCAGTGCCTGAGCGATCGGCAGGCAGCCATCTTCTATTTCTTTCGGAACGGGGTAGTCCCCGGCTATTCAAGAAAAAATTCATTTTTTTTTACCTATTAATGCATCTTCAAAGCGTACACGTCACTTTGACGAAGTGTGTTTTCGTGGTTTTCTGACGTCGCCTGGCAGACAGGCGAAATGGGCGCAGCTCAAAAATGTTTTAGCAGTAGCAGAGGGCTAATGGCGAAAAGGCGTTGAATCAGAAATGATTATTTATGTTTTGTTTGATCAGTGTGTACACGTTATATCAGATGGGGAGCTATCGCGATTTTCATGAAGTCGCGTGACATACAGGCGAAGTGGGGGTTGCCCAACATTTTTTTTTTTTTTGACCGAACGTGGATGGCTGATTGCAGAATTGGAATATAACGCTTTGTAATAGCTTTACGTTATAGAGCCCCAGAACACACACAGTATACGTCACGCACAGTAGGGATGGTTACTGCGGGACGCACTAGTAAAGAATGTTAATATAGAAGAAATTGTATTTGAGGTCTTGTCAATTCAAAAGGTAATAAGCTACAAACCTCAACCCAAGTTAGTTACTACTAGAAATGTAAGGAGAGCGCGATTAGCCTGATCGCGTCGAGACGCATAACCACTGGGGTACAAACATTCGTCGAGTGTCGTACACCGCAGGCCAAGGATATGATAGTCCCTCACTAGCGACGTGCGCTGCGTAATGAATGCAGGACACCTCACTATAGGGATCTTAAGTGTCTCGCACCAGCCGCAAAACGTACACGATGGACTAGTTACACGACCTTGTCGGTATAAACGTTCGCACACTTTAACATAACAAATCCTTAGCTTGGGTAGCTCTGCTCTATAGCACGATGAGGGAAGCATCGACCGTGATAAGGGGGCGGGAGCCTTCCATTTACGTCGCGCTGGTCTGGATGCTACTTGAGTAGGTGGTGGCAAATCAGCAGACGAGTGTCATTAAGCTTGCACAAAATTTCAGAGCTGACAAAGTCGTTATGAACGCACTCTGAAGCCAGCCGATCAGCTTCTTGATTTCCAGCGATGGTATCCACTGGGCAACTAGAGATAGCCCTCGTGATGCAATTTTGTTGGTAGAGTCAGTAATGCTGTACAGGACTGGACAATCAATTTGACTGCGTTGTAATTTGCTAAGGGCAGTGCAGGAATCTGTAAATAAGGCAATATTCGATGCGGTTAACCTCTCTTGGACGCATTTCAATGTAAGGTTAATCGGCCCTAGCTCCGCAACTCTTGATGAGGCTGGATCGAGCATATAAAATATAGGTCGTACTTGAGTCGGAAAACAGGAAAAAGCTGCAGAGGCGCCTTGAACTTCACTGTGTACGTATGCACCTGTGAATACTTCAAGATAATATAGAAATCTTTCGAACATGTGTTACTGGGCCAAGTGAAAAAAGGTACATCATACTTTTTGGGTATGTCACGGATTGTGAGATGGATGGAGAATACGTTTTTGTTGATATATTATGGAGATGGAGGCGTAAATGAAGGAGCATGTTCATAACTGCCAATAATGTTCATAAATAACGTCGCCGTTTTTCCTATGCGAGAAAATGGGCTGTGAATAAGGCGATGAAGGAGTGATTGACCAATCGATGCGCGGTGAAGACGCTCAATATGATATAGAGCTCTCTGGTCTGCCTGCAGCTTCAGGGTTGACTGATGCGCTTCAGTGAGTAATGCAACAGATTGCGCCTCACGAGGTAATCCAAACATTAGTCGGAGCGCAAAGCAGTGACCTCGTTCCAGTTGGGCTATGAAACTACGTGACACGTTCAGGACTGGTAATGCATGCATCATACCCGAGAGTACAGATGACAGGTACACCTGCAGAGCCGTTGTTTGTTTTCAGCCGCCACCTCTAGCAGTCAAGGCGGTGACATACTTTAAGGAGGGATAGCGATTTGCGTCGTAGAAATTGAACGGCAGGACGCCAAGAGGTGCTATCATCCACAATTACGCCAAAATAACACCGTTTGCGCATCTATCTTATCGATGTTTCGTCAAGGTACAGTCGGCTAATTGTTCTATGAGCGCGTTGTTTAGAATGACATGCTATTACAGCCGACTTAGCAGGTGATATCTGCACATTAACTTCAGGCAAGTACTCTGAAGTCACGTTCAGAGCTCTTTGCAAGATTGCACGAAGCCGCAAACCAAAGTGCAAAGGGCCACTTATCCATAGAGCAATATCGTCTGAATAGACAGCTTTGCTTACAGGGAAGTCCCTGTCCCGAGGCAAGTCACTTCGAAGCACGGCGAGTATGGTGTTAAACATAAGTGGCAATAAAACGCTGCCCTGTAGGACACCGCACTTCACAGTGCGGGATTTATCAGTTATTGCTAGGGCACGCACTTTCATCGGGCGCTCCGATAGAAAATTATGCGCATACCGGAGCAGACGACCCGTATTTCCCGCGGTTGCAAGAGCGAAAATAATCGCCTTATGCGGAATCTAGTCGAAAGCTTGCTCTAGCCTAGGATGAGCATATACCAGACTGCTTGTTTCCTCTAGCAAATTCAAGCACTGAACCAAGGTGTGAGCTGCTGTACAGAGCTGAATGGTGGTGACAAAAACCACTATTGACATCATGAAAAATATCAACTTTTCTAGCGTGACATCTAGGCGAAACAGGACCATTCGCTTCATTAACGTGGTGACATTTGAAGCTAAAGACATTGGCTGGTAGGACGTGAGGAATCTTGAAGGGCGCCCGGGCTTTAATATTCCTATTTTACCATGGACGATTTCCATTCAGTAGGGACGACACAGGCTCTCCATACTTCATTATAATCGTTCAATATATGGTCATGAAAAGTCTTATCAATGTTCTGTAATGCTTGGTACGTCACACCGTTCTTACGTGGGGAGTCATGCGTTTGGAGAGGCTGAGCGCGTGCCGCAGCTTCTAAAAAATGAAATAAGAGAACTTCTTGTTGGGGAAGTTGGTACGGATTCGTTATAACTATCGTAATGCGCCAAAGAACAACACAGAACACACAATACAAATATCTTGTGTGCTGTGTGTTGTTCTTTTGAGCCTTAATATCTTTCTCATAGTGAAGTCTGCCTCGTCCATCTAAAAGGCAGCACCACAGGAAGCAGTTAAGGTACTATGACTTCTCAAAGAAGGAAGGTCGCCATTTGTGGTGTCACTGGACATAAGAGAGATGAAAGAGTCTGCAAATGCCTTCGATAGAACTTTTGGTGACTCGCCAGTCACCATGCACGATGCAGCCACAGGGTTCTTGAAGATTTCGGGAGTCAGGAAGGTCGTCAATTTGCGCCAAAAAGTTCCAAAAACACTTCCAGTATGCGGCAATTTACAAAAGGCTCTCCAGCTCTTGCGACGAAACTGTTTTGTGTGCCGCCGTATGGCCACATCAATGTGGTTATACAGAGCCCAGTTGATGTGTTCTTTAGGGCGCTGTGCCCGCCTATAAGCGGAGCATCGACATGTACGAAGCCACGAAAACTTAAGAATCGGCTTTACTTTGCCGATTCCCCGCCTTCGTTGTACTGTAGCTTGTCGTAAACAGTCACTCATCAGTTTGAACAGAGTGTCTTGACATGGTGCCTCTGAGATCAGCTGACGGAACTTGCCCCCCTTTGTCACTGTATAGACGGCAGTCTGGCGACCCGCAGTGTGTGTTGGTGTTATCCAAATTGGTAGGCGATCTGAGCCCTACGGGTCAGCTTTACATGACCAGGCTAAGAGGCCCCCAAATCCTATGCTGAAATTACAAACTTCTACAAGGAGACGAGAAGCGTGTACCCGCCTCCCCACCCCGACCTCCAACGAGCGCAAGCCACCATGCTTGGCAGATTGCAGACTGATTCAATTCTCAGTCATTCTAGGCTTCATTTAATCACTGGAGGGGATTACGACCCCGTATGTACTAAGTGCGACCATGGAGTGTTCGCCACTCGGGCACACATTCTCTGGGGATGCGAGGGTAACCCTCCCCCACAATAATTACTGCCAGCTCCCTCCGAGGAGGGTTGGAACCAGCTGCTGACAAGAGCAGACAAGAAAACGCAACTGGCACTCGTCTCGTGGGCCCAAGACGTCGCTCCCACCTGGGAGCCACACTAGGCCTACCTGCCCTAACTTCCTACCCTGCAGTGGCAAATAACGTTGTTTCTCTCTCTCTCTCTCTCTCTAAGCACACATCTCTCAATGATATCGCCAGGGCTACAGTGGAATGCTCCTTTCGTCCCCCTATAAATGTAGGTGAACCATCGTTCAGTATTTGCAAATCATTCTTGATAATAAGCTTCCCGTCCCCACGACTGCCTTGGGCACGGGAAGACCATCGCGGACGGTGGGCATTATAATCTGCACATAACACAAACGACGCATCATAGTGAGAAACTAAGCGCTCAAATAGTTAGGTATCTGAATAAACGTGTGGGCCGCTTGTGTATGCTTGCCACCGTCGCAGTCACACCCCTGAGGCTTACAGTAACGCCTGTACACTCGAACTCATCATCACAGATGTCGTCTTTGCCAAGAACGGTGAAATTCAAGGAGGTTGCAGGGCGTCTTCGTCCCATTTGCTCCCGAGGGTTGCCAACTACTCAGTCGACGAAGCAGAGACGGAGAGAAGAGGCGGGAGTTGATCATAAGGGGAGCTGGGTGGCTGGCAACCCTGTGAACGCCAGTAGTAGCTAGGATTGTATATACGTGCAACAAACAATTCTGAGTGCTACCGTATTGCAATTTACGTCATGAAATATGCAGTGTAGTTACCTGGCTAACCCGGTTACTTATCCGGTTAGAGTTATTGCGAAGGGTTAGGGCCTACAAGAGGACTAGAGTCACGATAAAAAATAAGACCGCCATTAGGTATATGACAATGCAGCAGAACCCACAAAAAAGAAGCATGCGCAAACGAGCTGCAGGGTATTATAAAAAGGAAATCGGGTTTATTTATTGTTAGCCACCAAAAAAACAAAATCAAAAGTCGTGACAATCGAACCAAGTCGGGACCCGACAGGGCCCCGATTTGGCTGTCCCGACTGGACCGACGCCGTAGCCCCGCTACACGCCTTGTATAGAATGCGTCATTAAATCCTTTAAAGCAAGAGTTCTTACATGTATCTGGGCTCCGATGAGCAATGCAGCGGAGAACGAAGCTCGGTGCGCAGTAGTTATCATAACATTGGCATCGCGCCATCATCCCCCCTGTCATTCCCCATCTGCCAAAGTGTACTGGCAATAAGTCGTGCCCCCATCATCAAATACGGGCATGGAATTCAACAGCACTTTTCTGACTTATTGCTAGTGTGTCCGTTAGATTTATACGTTGCGCAGAAGCTGTTCGCTTACTTCTACAATTATCTTCGATGATTTTTGCACAATTTTAATATATTACTTTTCTTCAATGATTCAGTTCTTGGACACCACCCACCCGTCCACACCTCCATAGTAAGTGGACTGCCCTTCTCAAACGTTCTCACTCGTGCTCCCTGTGATTTATCTGTGCCGAACGTGTGTGCATTTCTCTTTGTATGCATTTTCGTTTCTTACCGTGGACGGCCAGCCGGCACGCGCCCTTGCACAGAGGTTTTCACTAGGGGTGGGAGAATATTTGAAGGTTCGAATGCGAATTGAATAATAGCATGCAGGAAGCATTCGTATTCGAAAACGAACTCTTTCACACTTGAGAATATTTTAAGCTAACCAAATCTTCCGCAGCAACCGCTGTGAAAGTCTTCTCTGCTGTTCCCTGTCTCCTATACAAAGAACAGAAAGTTATCGCAAGTGAGACTACCACAAATATTTTCAAAGTAATGCAGATACATGGACAATGTAAGCTTTGTTTTAGACTTCGTGGAGGAAATTTGCACGATCACCACAATTTTTACCTGTAGTCTGTCATTTAGTGTGTTTACAAGCCTAGTCATTTGGCAGTTTTAACTGTTGCGCTATAACCAGTGATGTTTTCCTTGTAATTGGCCCGTTTACACGTGTTTTCAGCACTCAAAGTTCTTCAGCAGATTTTTTTTTCTCTGTAACCATTTATTTCAAGTTTTGGAAGGGCTAATCATAAAGCAGCCATTAATTCTAGAAAAAACTTGTTTGCGACCAGGCTCTAGGTACGTTCAGAGGTTACCTGGGCAGATTTTTTTCTAACAAATAGGGATCTTGTGTATAAAACCGCTCGGTTGTATCTGATAGTTCGCTGTTTATTTTATGTTGCCCTATTCCTGGTACTTTTTATCATGAAGTTAGTATTCCTGCTGCAAACATAAGCTACTGCAACTGAGTATGCCATATTTGATTCGACATTTCGTTCTTACATTTCCTTTCGCACTTATTTCTACGGCAGCTGCGCAATGTCCGAGGGTCGAACGAAACTTCCTCTTTATATTCGCTCGTAACGAACTTCAGCCATGACGGCGACACACCTTAAATGTGTGCAACTCGGAAAACAGACGACCTGTTCCTCGCTAGGTGCCTGGGAACCTCGCGGGATGCCTGGAGCCACGTCAACTGCAAACACCACTCGGAGCAAGCGGTTGGCCTCAGCGAGCCGCAGTGAGCTCAGCGAGCGGGCTCGTGGCGGCACCCCGCGGCGGTCGCGGTATCTATGCTAGGTAGCAGACGCAGCTACATACATACTGTGGTGCGTTTGCCATAGTTAAAATGTACATGTCAGGGCTTCAGTATGGCCGCGCTACGAGGTGCGGACGTACTTTGAACTGCACTAGCGTGGCCAACGAATAGTAGCCGCGTGGAAATTTCGCAACTTAGAAACACTGTCAAGAGCTCAATACGAAGCGATGTCTGTCAGGGCGTCTAGCCAGAAGTTGCCAGGAACAAGTGCGCGCTGGTAATCGTAAGTTTCGCGCGGTTGGAGGCTAGTCTAGCGTTCTAAACAAATTGAAATCACCGAGACCCGAGGGCTACGATATCGATAAGCAGTGTGGGCAAAGTTTAGTTCCTACTCGGGCGGCCGCGGACGAGTGTAAGCAGACGATAGTCAGCTTCTTCCGGAAGTACGCGATTCTTATAAAAATTCGAAAGCAGATTTTCGCTTACTTCGGCCTGTGTGTTAAACTGCGTTAATAAATATGCGCATTAACTGCAGGAAGAAGAGAAATGATACAAACACCATTTTTTTATTGATGTCAGCTATTGATTAATGGCAGCGCTCTATGGGAATAAGCCCGCTGAGGTCAAAAGGCTGCAACCAACTGCCCCGAAAGGGTGAGAAAGAGGCCTCTGTTTAAAAGAACCTATGAGAAGAAGGTGAATTTCCACTCAAATTTTGGGCCCCACGGGTCGTACACGGGGGAAAAATTTTACTCAGATACTCCCAGCAGCGTATGATTTCCGCAGAGTGTGTCTTTCACTAAGTCTAAGAAGGGTGTGGGGGGTTCAGGGCCCCTTTATTGGCTTTCCCGTTGCGCTGCTAAGCATGAGACCACAGGTTTAAATCCCGGCTGGGGCGGCCACATTTAGATGCGGGCGAAATGCAAAAACGCTTGTGCACCATGAACTTGGTGCACATAAAAGAACCCCAGGTATTCAAAATTATTCTGGGGTCCCCTACTGAGGCATGCCTCATAATCATATCGTGCTTTTGGCATGTAAAAACCAAATTTGTGTGCGCGTGCGTGCGTTTGTGTGTGCGTACGTGCGTGCGTGCGTGCGTGCGTGCATGCGTGCTCGATATAGCATTAGCAAAACACAGACTGACTTACTCAAATGCCAGACAATGGCGTGCAAGGGGATTCTGCGCCAGTAAAAATGAATCAGAAAAGTTCCATGAAAGGAAAAAAAAATAGTAACGCTTACAAGCCTGGCATATGTGGCTTTCGCAATTGATGCGCGCTATCATAGATAGCATGTCATTATTATAGCGAAGATCAAAGATTGTGAAGATATGTAACTAAAGAAGTAGACATGCACAATTAAGGAGCTGGAATCAGCTTTCTTTTCAGACGCCTGAATGTTTCTTTAAACATTAAGGCGTCTGAATAGCTTGCGAGTGTGAATCAGCCAATTGTAGAAAAAAATTTAAAAGCCGAAGAACCGCCAACTACATCTCTGAAAAGATAACACCTCTATAAGAGTGGTGATATCAACTTTTTTTTTATTTCGCAAGCTCATTGACTGACAGTAATCCCTTTTTGAAGTTTTAATTGGCTCTCCGGTCCCGTCAATCAAAACTAAAAAAAATTAAATTATGGGGTTTTATGTGCCAAAACCACTTTCTGATTATGAGGCACGCCGTAGTGGAGGACTCCGGAAATTTCGACCACCTGGGGTTCTTTAACGTGCACCTAAATCTAAGTACACGGGTGTTTTCGCATTTCGCCCCCATCGAAATGCGGCCGCCGTGGCCGGGATTCGATCCCGCGACCTCGTGCTCAGCAGCCCAACACCATAGCCACTGAGCAACCACGGCGGGTGTCAATCAAAAGTAACCTGTTCACCGACTCTGCTGTCGACTGCGCGTCTGAAAATTTACCATTTCGATTATTAGAAAAGAAGGAAAGCGTTTTAACAGGCATATCAAAAGGGGACTCCCATTTACGGATGGGCGGCACGAAGCGAAGTCACTTTCTGCCAACCGTGCGAAGTGTCGCAGCCATGCTGGTAGGTAAGAGATCGATTGGCGAGAAAGTAACTTTTGTTGGAAAGAAGGCAAAGGGTGGGAGTGCGAAAGCAAGCATCGTGTTTCATCGGAAATCACTTACCCGGAACCGTTCATCTCATCGCCGACGCGAGCAAAGGCTTCTGACTTATTGCGCTTCCCACCATTTCGTGTCGCTGCATGTAAACTGTCGCGACACGGGCTCCTGTACGCGGAGGCTGTGCCTGCGCTCACAGTCATCCCTTCGTAAGCGTGTGCCCTGCAGCATGTACACCCAACCACTTTTCTTTTCATCTCATTACTTCCCTCTTTGCTGAGGCCACACCATGCGACAACGACGGCCCAATGAAGCGCGAAGCAATTGATTAGCCCGAAAGCCGCTAATAGCATGCTTTCACGTGTAGGCGTATGTTGTGGTGGTATTCCTGTCCCGTGTGCCGAGAATGAATGATTTTCTACGAGTTCCTGGAAGTAAGGAGGAGGTCGGGAACAGTTGCGGGCCTTGTCGTGAAAGGGTGCGGCTCTTACTCCTTTCCGAAATGATTTGTGGTGGTACGCTGATTACACTTTACCCACAGGCATGCTGTTTAGTTTCACGTAGTTCGGGGAAATATCCAGAGCACCGCTAAGCAATGCCCCCACCCCCATATTGTCTTTCATATATATTTTTCTGAAAAGAAATGAAAGGAAGGTAGGAGCGTAGCGTACGAAAGACGAAGTTGCTGTCCGTCGCGTGGTTATGAGAATTCCGATAGTTCTGGTAACCTGCTAGAAATGTATTCTTAGTGACCCACGATGAATACACTCGAAATACCGTGTTAGTTGCGCACCATATATGAGAGTTTGTATTCACGTTAGTTATGATGAGACAAGAGTATGTTATATGCAGATAGTCGTATGCACTCAAGTTTCTGATTACGTTTATGTTTTGTTGTCTCGATTCGACAAATGTGCGGAGGAAGCACATACTCTTACGAGTTTCTTTTTATCATGGAATCCGTCCAATTCTTATATTTTACAAGCTTCGCATTTTGTCATTGAGCCTTCAAAATTCAATCGACGAGAGTGGCGATATTACCTTGTTCGTTGGCCATTATGGGTTGGTATCTGACATAGCGCAGCAAAACAGGGATACAAGAAACGACAGACGCACACAAGCACCATCTATGAACAACAGTTCTTGGCAGATAGCGCTTGTGCCCGTCTGTCATTTCTTCTTGAGTCTGTGTTTTCCTGAGTGATTCCTGATACCATTCCTTGAAAATACCATCACAGATGAACGAAGACTAAAACACCCCCCATACGCATTAATACACACTGAAAACAAGCCCGTATTTTCCCGCTCAGTATGATCTCCAATAATGAAGCCTGTGGCTCAGGAGCCTTCGCGACCACATGCTTGCGGCGGTACCGACATAGAAAAAAATGGTCATATAAATAACAATAATTGGAACGGCGTTTACGTATTGAATTTTCGTGTGAGCGGCTCCACGCAGCTTCTGAGCTCCTTGGTAATAGGTTCCTGTTTTGCAGTTCATATTGAGCGCAGTGACAAGTAAATATTCCCCATGCACGTCGTTGTACGAAGAAAATTACACGTTCGCACAGCACAACAGAAAACTGGCACTTTCGTGTTAAGGGCAAAACAGTGATATGGAAAACAAGGCTTAGTGTTGCTACTGAACTCCTCAGGTGGTGCTCTGCGATTATACGCCGACGCGACATATGCGGCTGGCCCGAAAGTTCTGGCTTCTTGAGAAGCTGTGTAGGGCCTGTAATGACATAGCGCAAGTGCCATTTCGCGACCCGTAAGGAGCGGCCCCAGTGAAATTACATCACCTTCACATTGTGAGCACTCATTGTGCTCACATGGAGCGGCCCCAGTGAAATTACATCACCTTCACATTCTGAGCACTCACTACCGACCACTACACATGCCGAGGCGTTCCCCAAGGCGGTGTTCTAAGCCCTGTTCTTTTCAACCTCGCGCTTCTTGGGCTGGCTGAATCCCTACCGGAAACAGTGAGTGTTTCAATATACGCCGACGACATCTGCACCTGGACATCAGCGGTCACTCGCCTGCAGGTTCGCGCAAGGCTACAGCAAGCAGCAACACAGGCATCTGACTATCTTCAGACACAAGGGCTTACCGTCTCAACAGAAAAATGTGCGTTAGTCGCTTTTACGCGAAAAGCGATGTCTGGTTATCCAGTGTACATCAATGGCCAGCCTATCTGCTACAAGAAAAATCATCGGTTTTTGGGTGTCATTGTTGACCGGGACCTCTCTTGGAGCCCTCAGGTTGCCCACTTGAAGAAGAGGCTCACATCTATTGTTCACATCTTCAAGTTCATCGCCGGCAAAACATGGGGATCGTCAGTGGGCTCCATGCTACAGTTATATCGAGCACTTTTTATCGGATTTCTACGCTGTAGTTCTCCCGTGCTTGCTAAAACATGCAAGTGAAATCTTCGAGAACTTCAGAGCGTGCAAGCACAGGCACTACGTGTTTGCCTAGGCCTTCCGCGGAGCGCCTCAACAGCAGGAACCATTATAATGGCTCAAGACCATCCGATCACGACTTACATCAGCACCGACTCGCTTAGGGCCCATGTTCGTCATATTTCACGGATTCAATCAAGCTTTCTTGCCTGTCTGCCAGAACGACGACCACAGGCATCCTTCTCCAACGAGGTCAGCAAGCATCGTGCCTCCCTACCATCGGGCTTCACACCATCAGCACGTTCAACCTCAGCTCTGTGGTGTTTAAAACAACCTCAAGTGCGTCTTACGGTTCCAGGGATAAGAAAGAAGACCGACCTGCCTACCTTGGCCTTGAAGCAAGCAGCTCTGGATTGTTTGCACACTTTCTACATTGACCGCGTCCACATATATACGGATGGCTCTTCCACCCAGACCAGCTCCACCGCAGCAGTGGTTATACCATCACGATCACTAAGCATCCGATACAAGATTTCTCACTTGACAACATCGACCGGTTCGGAGCTTGTTGCCCTCCGAGGTGCCGTAGATTATATTAACAACCAACCGGCTAATCGGTGGGCAATATTCTGCGATTCAAAGGCGGCCTTACAATGTCTTCTGTCATCTCTTCGTCGCGGGTCCTGTGAACAACTCGTATCGGAGATACGAGAAATGCACCATCACATCATTGCGAAAGGACACGACGTCGTGTTTCAGTGGCTGCCTGGCCATTGCGGTATCTCCGGCAACGACGTCGCTGACGAAGCTGCTAAGAAAGCACATGAAGGAGCAACCCTTGTTTCTATACCTTTATCGCGGACTGACGCAGCCCAACACTTAGGCAACCTAGCGCACCGTATGACATTGGAGAAGTGGCACACACCTGATTTCACTCAACATCGATTGCATTCCCGCGATCCATCTATGCAACTGCGGCTGTTACCAGGGCTTCCGCGTAATGAGGAAACAATGCTGTGCCGCTTACGCTTGGGCGTCGCATTCACGAATGCATATACGTTTTTAATTGGAATGGCTGATAGCGCCGAGTGCAATGCCTGCGGTGTCGAAGAAACTATAGACCATCTACTGTGCTACTGCCCACCATTTGAAAATGAAAGACAAGAACTCTGCACAGCTCTCAAGCAGTTAGATAGAAAACCGTTCACCTTGAACAAGATCTTGGGGCCATGGCCTCGCATATCGCAGCTACAAAAGGCCGCAAAAGCGCTGCTGCGATATTTGAAAGATACAGGATTGAGTCAGCGTCTGTGATCCGGACAGAGTGACTGAACGATATCCCCGGTGGAATTTCTCTTCTTCCTTTAATCTTTCCGTCCCCGTTTCCCTTTCCCCAGTGTAGGGTAGCCAACCGGGCTCAGTCCTGGTTAACCTCCCTACCTTTCATTTATCATTTGCTCTCTCTCTCTCATATTCTTAGGCACGTGTTTGCCGCTATGAAACTATTTAGGTACAAGGCGTACGCTGTGAATAAACCGTCTCATGTCTCTCGTTTGCGCGCTTTAATTCTCTAACATTCTCAGGAGTAATTTATTCAAGAACATAAGACTTGCCTGAGGAACCTTGGAAGGCAGTTGAATAGTATGGCTTCTGCCTTGCATATACGGCAGAGGTAAACATATAGCTTACATATGCATAAGTATCTACGAAACATCACAATGGCGACGACGTCGGAAAGTCGCCTGGTATCTCCATGTAATTGCCAGCGCAATAAAAAATTCAGGGCTATTAAATTTTTCACGCAAACTAGGTTAATTTTTTAACTAGGTTTCGTTGCGTGTTTCCATAGAAAAAACAGCCGCTGACTAGCTCCCTCTGTAAAGGTAGTACAAACGCCTATACGTGTACGCCGACTCGTTAGGTGTGCTGTTCTGTATTTAGTTATGTAAATCGATGACGTAGCTTCCGTGAAACGGGAGTCTGCTGGAGACGTCGAGGAAAGTTTTCCTACGTTAAAACACACTTCAAGCTGCATTAACACGTGCGAGAACACGCCGCGTGATGTTTAAGAATGCGCAACGCGCTTGCGTTGCCACTTCGATTATGAATATCAGTCTCTCGAATGGACAAGCGCATACTTCTCAAGGGATCTCCATAAGCTCACAAGCGTCATTAAGGACCTCCGACTCTTTTGCCATTCAGGAACCAGTCATTACATTGCTTTGACATGTTAACAATTGTCGTGCGACCTCTTTCTGTCGCATCCACGCACGAGCGAAGTTCTGAGCCGAGTGCGCGAGACCGTCATTGCAGTCTCCACGCAAGTCACGTCTGAAGTCGTCGCCCGGACCTTTTGAGAATCCATAAAATGTCTACAGTGTACGCTTCTTCTCCACAAAGAACAAGGAAAAGGGGGTCCGGAAGATGTTTGGCATTCAGAGAAGCTGCCTCTCACTTCTCACTGTTACTTAGCCCTGAACACAGTGGAAGCCGCGAGGCGTGTACATTGATTTGTGATTTCTTTTGCTCTACACTAATTTTATAAAGTGTTTATTCATACTGGCTTTTTTTCTGTTGTGGGGGCTTGTTCTTTCTCCAGAGCGTTGCTTGGAACTGATCCGCCTGTTCTGAGGTTGTGCAACACCTCACCCTATGAATGCACGAACTTGCAGCCCAGGAAGTTACTCAGCTATGTAACATAGCTTGAAATTTCGCACGAACTCTCATCTGCAGTCTAAACTTGCATAAGCATTTTTAGGCACATGTGGTTTATTACCGGATATATATTATGGAATCGAAATTGCTTGCAGAGTAACTGGATGGAAATTTACACTTTTTGTAATAAGATTTTATTGTAGCCATATTGCTATTCTTTGATAAATGAACGCACAAAACTTCGTTGGCTTTTTTTTATTTATTGTAGACATGAAAACAAAAACACGATAGAGAAGTTATTGTGAATACTTTGCTACAACAGAAGACACGAGAGAAGAGTGCGGATACGTATCAACAGCTTAAAAGGTGTCAAACACCGGACTACTATACGATGGCCCCAAGGTCAAGAAGCGCCGAATAAGTGGCGAACGGTTGCTTTACGTTGACAACACTTCTCAAGAATCATAATACAGCGGGGGTGCAGACACGACAGCATCCAGGTTTATTTTTCGCGACTATTAGGTTTCTGTTACTGCTACAAGCTGCCAATCCCTATGGTAAGTATAGTAGAGAGCACGCGCAAGTGGGGGAATAATATATCAGCATTAGGCAGGATGAATATTCGAAAACGCATGAACACAATATACCATAACCATACCTATACGGTCATAGATCAAGCGACAAACATTCAATAAGCGACCTTCCGCTTGTTGTGACGCTCCACTCTCTGTCGTCTCCTGATGTTCTAACGCGACAGCGTTAAGGATCTCGTATAGCAGAAAGGCCGGAGCCGTCGGTGGCATTGGCCGTGAGCGAAAAATACCGGAAGGCAATTCATAAATAAAACAACTTGCAAGATGGGCTGGGTGGGAATCGAACCAGGGTCTCCGGAGTGTGAGACCAAGATGCTACCACTCAGCCATGAGTTTCTTTTTTCTTCTTTATTGCCGGATACCACTCAGCCATGAGTTCGATGGTTCAAAACGAGACAAAAGTGCCTCTAGTGAATGCGGTGTTGTCTTAGAAACGAGCCGTAGAAAGTTATACTGCGGTGTATATCGGTAATTATGAGCATGTAAATTACAGCAGTCGCAATTAAACGACTAGCGAAGTACGTTTCCGCTACATTTCTTCTGCGCTTGGCGCACACGGAGAGCCATCTTGGGGCAAACACAGAAGACCCCTCCTTGCAATGTACGGCGCTGCCCTGACAGGTGGCGCGCCACTCGCACACTTCTGCCCTTCGTCTCGTCAAGAGCATGCCGAGCGAATGAGTGGGCGGTGCAAAGGGGGTGCGATAACGCTATCGCGTTCCACTCTTGAAGGCGAAGCCTAAGCGTCCTCCAATTTTTTCCCCACATGGCTCTGCTTCCTCCTTTTCTGCTGCAGGGTGGAGTCGCGCGTAGTCTGTAAAACAATCTGCACCACAAGAGGTGAAGAAGGCTGTAAATCAGTTTATAACTCCCACATTTACACACAAAAAAGGGTATAAAAGTCTGAGTTATAGAAATATTTACACCCTAATGTACTCTTAGCGGTGTAAATTATTTCTCAGTGATGGACTGACGCATGCTTGTCTGTTCTCGCTGTCTTGGGGATGGTGTAGCGCGGAGACTGACCACGCACCCGTTGGTGTGCTCCGAGGGATTGACCAGTGGAGGTCTTCCAGACCGCTAGAACGCGTCTCCGTTCGCATGACTGCTCCCGCAAACGACTTAGGCGTTGGTACCCGCGAGTTGGGGCGAACACAATCGTTCGGTATCCTTGCGTGGAGAGTCCGACCCACCCAGTTCATCAGTTTCTTCTATTTCTAGTGTGTAATTGAGCTAACGGGGATTGTGGGATGAAGGTGTCATAAATGTCCTTTAGCACTTGCACTGCATTTTGTTCATAGTGGGCTTTGTTGGCTAAAGATTTCGGGACTGCATATGTACGTTCTTTCCGAGTAAGTTCAGTTTATGAAAGGAAAAACCGACACATAATTGTGTCACAAATATTTATTTTCAACGAGCGTGCTAACGTGGCATTTTAGAGACTGTACTTAAGGGTTCGCTTAGGCTTGTTTCATTATTTATGCAAATATAACAAAGTATAGAGTACGAAAACGGAGTATATGGAGTAATATATGGAGTACGAAAACGGAAGTCAGTTAGCCTGTGAGCACTTGTTCCTCACTAGACGTGTTCATGACGTCAAAATGTATTCTAAGTGCCAATATTCTCTACGTTATCAATGAACTGAAACCTAAACAGAAGAAGCTTCGCTCAGGTGCTCCTATCTAAATGCAAAGGAACGCATAAAGCGCTTTACTTATCAACCACTGCATCGAATCTGGTGGGGCTTCTTGCATTCAAAAGAAAAAGTTGAAATGTAGTAACTGTAGGAAGCCGATGTTATTTATCTTCCAAACTTGAGTTCTTTTACAAGAATTTGTGACAATTTCAATAAACGATGTTATTAGATCTACTACTCTATCACACTGCAATGAAAACCGCTATCACAGTTCTGTAAACTCCACCTAATATTTCATCTAATGCAAACAAAATTTATATACTGTACACTGTCGTGTAGCATACCTCAAGCTTAATTGGCAATATAACTTTTACAAAATCTTTGTAAACATTCTAACAAATTCACGTGAGCTGTAACTTTCTATATCAAATTTGTCGGCTTTTTATGCTCTAGTGGATGTAGTTTTCATAAACGCGACATCTGTTTGTGATGCAGTCTTGCGAACTTGTAAAGCCTCGTGGTTTTATTTTTCTCAAAAGGAGCTATATACTTTCCACAATTTTTTTAAAACCTCGAAGACGGAGTTGTAGATGTTATAACATTGTTTATTGAAACTGTGAAGAATTCTTGTAAAAGAACTCAAGTTCAGAAGAGAACATCGGCTTCTTACAGTGACTAAATTTCAGCTTTTTCTTTTGAATGCGAGAACCCATACAAAAATGCTTCCTTACTTTCTTTAGAACTTTTATCAACATCCTATCAACTTTAGTAACATCCTATTGACTTTTACTTTTTAGTAACGTTTGTCAAAAGAAAGTTGGTTACTTCTTTTCTAACTTCAGTATGTAAAAAGAAAGTTACTAGAAAGTTAAGACACACTATTTTAACTTTTTAGAGACACGATTCAATAGGAAGTCAATAAAAATAATTATGTTCTTAAAGTACGTAACCCAAGTTACAAAACATGCATGAATATTATTCAATAAGGTTATAATTATTCAGTGAACATGGCTAGTGCAAGACAGTCTTCTTTCATGGACAGGTGTAAATTTCCACAATTTTCAATCAACTTTCTAGTAACACTGGTTACTAGAAAGTTGTTAAAAATGATTTAGTGAAAAATGAACATATAACAGCATCTGAACTATAAATGAATATGCGAAGACTGGCTGCTTTTTAAAAAAAAAATGTTTTTTTGCACAGTAACTGTTTTCCTAATTCTTAATCAACTTCCTAGTAACAGATGATAGTAGAATGTTCATAGAAAAAAATTGCTTCTAATACCGGACGCTAAGAGGAAATATGGTCTCACCAATTCAAGATGAGGGCACGTATTCTCGAAAACGCGACAGCTAGTGCCATGGGAAGCGTGTATATGAGCGGTGTTCATGAATTTGTGCTCAGTAGGTGTCAAAGAAGCCCGTAGGCCATGCACCATCGCACTAGACGGAGCTGCACGGACGGCGCGCTGATCGGCTCGTGTTCGCCAACCAAAGCGGGAGACACACGGTCCGATTCGGTGTCCAATCCGGCGTCCGACGCGCCGAAACTCAGCCCGAATCGAGGTGTTTTGCCGTGCCGAAGCGCCGGATCGGACGTCCGGCGTGCGACAAACCGGGCAGATTTTCATCGTCCGACGTGTCCGACAACTGCACCGTCGTCTGGCCGCAGCCAATGGCAGCGCGGCTGGCATGTGACGTTCTCTAACGTTCCCTCCACGGAGGCGGTGCTGGCTGGCCGGTTTCTCGCAGTTATTCTTTTTCCTTGCCTGCTGCAGTTTGTTTTTGACATGAAATAGATACCAGTTCAGTAAAATTATCTCGAACGTGTGCCTGTTATGCAAACCAGCGCCTTGTACACTAGCACTAAGCTACTGGTGAGATCGGGAGCCGCGACGCGAGGGCATTTCGCGAGCAGACATCACACACCGACCGTCTGAGCGAGGCCGCTCGCTTCGTTTGCACGTTTGCCCTTCGCAACGACTGCGTCGAGTAAACCAATTGTATTTAATTACGGCCGACCTAAGTGTACAGTGTTAATTGTTTTGGCAAAAATAAGCACTCTTCGACGAGCTCGGGCTGGATCGCAAGCTCCGTCGGCTGCAGCGTCCGCCTAGCTATGCCTACCGGCCCTATCGCTGGCTTTAGCGGAGCCGTCAGTGGACAACGCGCCGTCGTGAAGTGTTCTGTCACTCACAGGGGCATAATTTTATCGACAGCGTTCGCGTAAAGCGAAGCAGTGTTGTGCAGAGTTGTTTATATTACGTTTCTCGACGTGGATATGAACTCAAGCTGGGGAGCTGGATGTGGGCGGAGCTTACGCGCCGCTCATGCCGTAGCATGCAGCGCCGCACGTCGGATCGGACACCGAATCGTACCGCGTGTGTCTGTATAGCTCGCTCATGGTTCGGCTGAAGTCCCCGTATATTCTTTATAAATAAGGAAGCCTACCTAGGCACTGTAAACCCAACGATTGGGGCCTAAATGCCTCTCCACATTCCGCTACGGCTTCCTTTGAGTGACAAAGTCTGATCTCGAAGGCCGTGCTTTTGCAACCTGCATGCACCTGAAGCAATTGCGAATCTTGAAGGCAACATCCGCTTAGTTTTTATTATAGATACGTTTCCTTAAACTTCGTATCACAAAGTACAAAGTACACACTTTTGGACCAAACAAATTTATTAAAGGACTCTATCAAATGTTATTAGGAAAAAACACGCAATTTTTTTCATTTAAGATACATTTTTCTAAAAACCGCAGAGTGGCGCTACTGCAGTATTTGTTTGGTCGACACACCACGTTGGTTGTAGTGAATGCTCCTTGCAGTAAGGTGGTATTTGAGTTATATTTTAGAAGTGCCTAGGCAAAACGTGCTCCTTGTCGTGTGCAGTGACCATCCCAAACCCTCCGGACTCGTGTAACGCCATTAGTTCGCCGTGTGTTTCGAGCGATCCACCAGTGTCGTCAGTGAGTGCCCTAGTACAGCGCCCGTCCGAGCTGCCTTTGTTCTGCCGAGCTTCCTGCCCGCGCTCTCGTGAAAAGTCTGGTACTGGGGCTTCGAATTGTAGTGTTTGGAAGACTGTTGAAGGTTGTGCTTTTGTGGAGCTGGAGTTCATCGGAAGTTCTACAGTGCTTGCGCCAGAGAAACGTCGGTGCCTCTGTACCTGTTAGACGAAGGAGCGTTTGCCAAGTCTTGAAAGGTAAGCAAGTTTGGCGCTTGCGCGCATTCTTGAAGCTTATGATTTACGTAATGAGCGTTGTGTAACTAGCTAGAGCAAAGCGCTTTCCTATCGTATGTTAGCCATGTTGCTGTGCACATTTAGCAAGCAATTTCACGAAAGCTTCCTCTGATGTTACAGCGTACTTGCATTCTGCTACCCGCCTTGATTGCTATGCCTGAATGGGCACACAATTATGAAAACATTGAAAGTTGGTGTTCGTTCGGTAGTTTCCTGGCAAGAAGTTATTCGCTATATAGGCATTCCCGCAAGTACAGTACATGTGTAATGTATACGTCGATGTATCATGGGCTTCGCGCGTTGTCACACGATTGCTATGTTTGACGCTTAAGCAGATAGAAGCTTGTATGAAGATTTTTGTATGTATATAGTTCGGCTTGGAGGTCCGCGTCGCGAAAACCTGTGTGTACTGTTTATGTTCTTGAGTGTCTTCGCGTATTTGTCGTCTATGTTAGAGCGGATATAGGCCGATATTACAATAACGAGGTGCATTTTTAATCTAGACATTTCAATCAGACGCCGGCCTTTAAGAAAGACAGACCAACCAAATCTTAATAACGAGATGTCAGCTCTTGCAATCGTAGGTTACGGCAGTGCGTAATAATTTAAAGACTGCGATTTTGTAGCGATACTTACCCCTCGATTCTATATCACTCTTCTCGCCCACCGCTAACGGCCGGCAGCTGCAGTACGTAGCACGGGCCGGGGCGTCGGTCAGCCTACTAACGAATAGCGAAAAGGAATGCCATCGCTACAAAACCGCGGTCTTTAAATTATTACGCAAATTTTGTGCACAATGAGATGTTATAAATACACCTTGCATGTACATGAAAAAAAGGTTTACAACAGAGATGACATATATGCATGGGCACATATATGTGTCAATAAAATACTCGAGCCTCTTTCTGCCTACAGAAAAAGAAGTTATGTCTCCTCGAGGGCATGGCTGCTTGCACTAATGAACCTCTAAGGGAAGGTTTTCTCTAATCCCTATTTTTGATATCTAAATGTTTATGTGGCATGTACAAACTGCTTGCATCAATTTCTCATTGGGATGAGCTGTCTAAAATTTAATTTTCAGTAATAATTGCAATAATTAACTCCTTTCACTTGTCTTCTAATGACTAAAGTTCTATGCTTTTACCTTGACAAACCTTTTGTGAAATTAGTTTGATGAGGCCCAATATACAGGGCTTTCTAAATTGAAGGTATCAGTACCTATTGAAGACTATGCTAACTATGAAAATGCTGCTTGTGTATGTGGTTTATTCACTCTGTCAGACAAAATCTTTACACCCAAGTGCAGTCAGTAAATTGAAAACTGCATGTCTGCAAGGGGAAGTCAGAATTGTATTTGAAGACAATTGCATCTTGTTTGATAGTTCTCGAGCACTTGTGCGTCACTAATCGAGCACAGCTTGGCCCAATGCTCCATGAGGCTTGAAGCTTTCAATGTCTGCTAATCACTAAAACAGCACCAGATCTCACTCTGTGTCAAGGGGTGGCACACATTTGCTTAGTTCTAGGCAGATGCATGTCTTTCTTTCGCATTGAAGTTCCCAATACTTTCTAGTCTTACGTAAAAGTACACAGCTCAGTACAATGCATGTATGGTTTACGTAAGGCTGCTTTGTTCTTTAAACCGAATCAACAAGAAGCAGCGACTTCCGTTTTTGCAAACCTTACCCTACTTCCTAACCATTCCTTGATCAAACGTGTATAAAATGAATCTGTGGTTGTTGTATTCTTTCACAGGTAGACATCGGTGACGGTGTATACGTTGAAAAGGGCCTGCTGAAGAGGCTGTGCCTGGATGCTTACAACTGAGGCTTTCACTTCGCGGAGGGCCTCCTTAAAGCTCCTTTTTCAATAGAAGACGTTGAAGGGAGGTCCTTCTTTGGGCGGCTGTCAAATGCCTTCCACAGAAGGATCCGTTGGATTCCAAGAAGGTCAACACCATAGTAGGTATGTGTGTCACAAAGAAGCATCTTAATATTCTTTGTGCAGTTTTCAACAAAACTCCTTTCATGGCAATTTCAGTGCTATCTTAGGGTATACTCCTTTCTTTCCTGCTAAAATAGCTATTAACCTGATTATAATAGCATATTATAATGCAAGCTTTGCCACCATAACTAGAAAATTGTCATTACTGTTGGCATATGTATTTTTGTGATAGAGGCCCTGGTCATATGAATGGACTGATAATATAACATCCTGTCTTGTGGAAAGCTAACATGTTTAGTAACAAGCTCACTTTGACAATGTCTGCCTGTTCAACTGCTTACATGTTGCTTGTATCATTTCGTGGTTCTTAAGTGCTACACAAAAGTCAACTCTTCTATGTACCTGTGCCCAAGCAAAGCTGCAGCACAGTTATGACTGGCACTTTGCCTTTCCTAAGATAATTCACACATGAAACTTCCATGTACTGGTCACAATACGAATATCGAAGTTCATTAAACTGAAGTTGATTTACAGCTTTTGTTTGTAGATGACAATTGGTATGATAGAGTTTGTGTCGTGCATCTGTTGGTGTTACGCACATCCATCACGCTCCCAGCTTTAATGCACTAATTCAGTCATTTCATGCATTTTTAGGACTTTGCACAAAACAGGTGGAGATGTTTAGAGCTCACAGGGTTGAAAGCTTGTCTCTTGTGCACTTCCTTTTTAAGAAACAGATGCATGGTGTGTTGCAATGTCACTGTAGCAAAACTAATCTATTGCCTTTTTTCTTCTCTTTTCTAGACTACACAACGCAACATTTCAGCCTACTTCCAGGGCAGCTGGAGAACTCGTCCTCCTTACTAGCCCGGGGTTATTAAATGGATGTGTTCAAGCACAAATGGAAACCTGTCTTCTTCTGTTGCATGCCACACCTAGCCACTTGGCAATCACTATTCGCCACAGACAGATAGTTGACAGGATGTTACTAGCAAGTCGTTAGGATATATAAAGGTGGTTAATAAATAGTCGCTGCACAGTTTTTAGGAAGCAAATAAAAATTTTATTCAGAGATAATCAAAGCTTATTTTTGCAATATATAATTGCAAAAGTAATTACCTCTGAATAAAATTTTTATGTACTTCCTAAAAACTGTGAAGCGACTATATATTAACCACCTTTATACATCCTAACGACTTCCTAGTAACATCCTGTCAACTATCTGTGGCGAATAGTCGACAGGATGCTACTAGCAAGTTGTTAGGATGTATAAAGGTGGTCAATAAATAGTTGCTTCACAGTTGACACTTTCTAACGACATAAGATAATAAGCAGTCGGTAAGAATTCTATCGACATTTTATATCTATACTTTCAATTCAATATCGGTGGCCAATAGTCGGTAGGAGGTTACAAGGAAGTTGTTACGGTGTCTAAAGACGGTTTATAGAATGTCGATAGGTTCTAGTAACATTTGTCTAAAGACGGTTTATAAAATGTTACTAAAAATTTTTGTAAGGGAAGCCTCATCAAAATTATGCTTACTGCAGCCATCACAGTAGAGTCTTTCCTCTCAAATGCAACAAGTTCTTTGAAAATTGTATCAGCGGTGTTCCCACAAAAGCAACTCTGCGTATTACATGTATATAAGCAGGCGGCATTGGAGCTGCTTCTGATCTAAAGCGTCCACTTAAGACACAATGCTGGGGCTCTATATTCCAGGATCCTTAGGTTCTTTTATCTGTTTTGTATAGATCAACAATCTTCAATGGCTATGTGGGTGTGTCACTTTCTCGGCGTCGGTTAAAAACAGATATTACCGTTTTTCTTTTATATTCTTTCCATCTTGGCAATTTTTTATTTATTTTATTGCTATAGCAATTATATGGACTCTCCAGGCGCTTTTGTGACCGTCCCCGTAATGTTCCGTATAGAGTCTAAGGACAACACAAGTCGGCGCGCGTCGTGCGCTATATGTGCGAGTGAAAGCACGCCAGGGAAGCCGACGGTGGGAGATCGCTGTTCCAAACGCGCGTTCAGTTTACGGCCAGTTTCGACTCACGCGATTGGCCTAGGACGCACCGAGGGGCGCGACCTGGCGCACGCGAGGGAGGAAAGCGGAGAGCAAACGCGCTATCTTCCGTAGCGCGAAAAGCGGGGGGGCGGGGGGGAACGGAAGGGATGCAGGGGGGACGGGCGGCGTTGTGCTCCGGCAGCAACTGCGAATTTCGCAACCGCACGCAAGGAAACTGACGATCGCGGCTCAATCTTTCGCGCCAAATATGGAAGAAAGCGGAAAGCGGAAGCAAGCGCAGGAGGGAGGGCGGCGGCTTCGATCCCACCAACAAGTGCATACTTTGCACGGCTGCGCGCGCTGGTGCGCCGTGCCTTACACCGTGCTTGTTAATTCACTTGGCGAATATTTACAAGTTTATACGGCCGATAAACCTACTATCCTTACTTCGAATAGCTGTCTGATAATTTGCTATCGCACTCGATGCTTCGCCTTTGAGGCGAAGCTGCGACTTTTTAAAACCGCTATCAACAAAACACATGTACATTATAATATCAACTTCAAGAGTGCGTGCAGCCACTGCACCGATTTGGAGACGCTCGACCACTTGCTACTTCGCTGCCCTGCCTTCGATGTGGAGCGCACGGACTTGTGTACAGTCTATCGGCGACTGGGACTGACTTACGATACGGCGACCGCGCTGCTATTCCCTGCAGCCCACTCGTCCATCGTGAAGCACGCTCTTTCGGCACTGCTAGACTACTGCAATGCGACGCACTTGAGAGCGCGGCTCTGAGCCCAGCACTCACATTTTTTCCCCCCTTGCCACGTTCGACCTGTCTTTCTCTCCTTCATCTTTTTCTTCCCATTCCCCCTTCCCCGTGCAGTGCTGTTGAGGTGTCCTCCTGTGAGAGACAGTTACGGCGCTGCACTCATCTCTTCCGTTTCCTTTCCTAAAATCACTTCACACACACACAGTACGTCTAAGCTAGCATTTAGGCTTCCATAGGAAGAAGTCTAAGGCAGGCACTCGTGAAGGCGCAGTGTTTTAAGGCTGTTGAGCATATTTAGTCAAAATGTGCATCCAATCGTAAATTTTGGGCATTTGTAAAGTTTAAGCACTTGTGCTCAGAATTACTCTTAGCTCAATGCAGACAATATCCGAAAACTTTGTATCTTCGTGCTTTGACAAAACTTGAGAGATAGATTTTTTTTTGAAACTGCGTATTTATTTATGATTCTAAGTAGAGCAGGCAGACACATCCTAGAGAGATTAGACATAGGTTACCACACACAGCACGGTGTCAAGGTGGACATCCCGAGAGAGACGAAGGAAAGATTGGTAATACCTCCCATACCAAAGAACATGCACACAGAACACAATAAGGATAGAAGAGAGAACAGAGCGAAGCAAACACAGAAGAAATTCGGCAGCGACAAGGACGCAGTGTTCGTGGACGCGGCTCGATACAGTCGCAGACGGGGGTTTACGGCAGCCGTAATCGATAGGGAGAAACGGTGCAAGACGTGCGCGACGATACGCACCACAAGTAACGAGATAGCTGAAGAAGTAGCCATAGCGCTCGCAGTAGCTCAGACTAACGCAACCGTGATAGTCAGCGACTCTCAGACGGCAATAAGAAACTTTGCCAACGGCCGAATCTCCCCGGAGGCACTACGCATTCTTCTTGCAGGAGGCCAAAATTACAAAAGCAAGATATACATCACCTGGACACCCGCTCATATCCTTGCGGAGCACGGCAACAACGAGGCGGCACACGACGCGGCTCGAGGGCTTACGGACCGAGCCGCAGTCGCAAGTGACGCCCCGACGCCCTCCGGACGTGACGGTGCGGTAAATGAGTGGGATTGGGAGGACAGAATGACAACATATAATGACATTACGAAACATTATAGGTTACAGAGGCGCACATTCCCGCGACCTCACGCAAAATTGACAAAAAAGCAGTCTGTCGCATGGCGGCAAAGACAAACTAGGACGTATCCGAATCCTGCGCTCTCGCAGATCATATATCCGGATGTATATCCTACGGACAAATGCAAAACATGTGAATCCAGAGCCACTTTGGAGCATATATTATGGGAATGCCGAGGGATAAATAAGAATAAAGAAAACGCGGCCTCTAGCAGCAGCCTTCGCACGCGCTGGGAAGCCGCGCTGCTCAGCCCCGCCCTCGAGGATCAACTATGGGCCGTCCAGCGGGCCGCGGGTGCCGCCAGGACCCACAAACTCCTGGCCGTCGCCTAGGCGGGGCCTTTGGCCCTCCCCACCAATTCCCAGGGAACACAATAAAGTTCTTTCCTCCTCCTCTAAGTAGCAACTTCAAACTATTTGCACGGCGCTCTCAAGATCTGCATGATCCGATGGGATAATTACACGAAAAAGAATACAATGACCATCAAACAGCCTAGCGTTCCCACATATATTAACACCGTCACAAATTGCACTACCATTGGTCCGCTACTTCAGAGTTGGATTGACTAGGTTCTACCCGTACGATGTCTCTACATATACCACACCGATTCCAGACTAAGTAGCCAAATCCACATACCATCGTTGAAAACAACGTCCAAGGTGATCCTAGCTCACACGATTTCCGCAGCTATTACTTTTGAAAGAACAGCGGCATTGTTGGCCGTTATAATAATAATAATAATAATAATAATAATAATAATAATAATAATAATAATAATAATAATAATAATAATAATATCCTTTATTTCATGAAAATATTACACATTAAAAAAACTGGTCAGCCCAAGCCATGAAGGCTTGCCGGGCTGTACCCAGCAGTCAGCGACAAGTACTAAATAAACAATAAAAAATAAAGTAAGATTAGCAAGCTATAAACTGAAGCAATTTACAAAAACAAAAGGAAACTACAACGCAAAAGGAGGCTACAACACAAAAGCAAAGTACCACAAACAAAACGTGAGCTACGAGCAAACGCAAGCTACACAAGATATAAAGTGAAACAAACAAGGATACACGCCAATCTACACTAAACGAAACTAATCTAAACTACAGCACGGGCTCTAATGACAACCAAACAGAAGAATGATTGGTTTTGAGGTACAGTTTGAGTGTCTGTTTAGATGAGATAGAGTACAGTTCAGTGGGTAAAGAATTAAAAACGTTAGGAACATGATATTTTCTGGTATAACGACCAAAACGGGTATAACACCGCGGGGTAGTGAACGTATTATGGTGTCTCAGTGGTCTGACAGGAATCAACGGAAAAAGAAAATCACTGTTCCAAAACTGTTTTATCCCCACAGTTCGAAAAAATAATGCTTCAAATAAGGGTAACTGCAAAAAGGAAAATAGATTATTATTAGAGAGAATGGTCTCATTGTATGCAACATTTCGAAGAACGGATTTCAGGATAGAATTCAATTTTGCGCGCCATGTAAATGAACAGTGATAAAATAAGTTAATTCCGTATCTAAGATTGGTGTACACAAGTGCGTGAACAATGATTTTCCGGACAGAAAACTGGAACAGGTATCTAGAGTTATACAGAAGACAGGATACTGTACGTAGCTTTTTGTTAATACCTGTTAGATGAATGTTCCATGTCATATCAGAATCAAACATGATGCCTAAATATTTTATATTAGTTGCGAACTCTAAGGGTATGCATTTGCAGTTTATATAATTAGAGTCGTGAACAAAAAATGGCACAGGACGATCAATTTTTTTTTTATGGGGTTATGAAAGCAAACTAGTTTAGTCTTTTGTCTATTAATTCCAATTCCGTTACTTGTACACCGATCCATTACAGATGTGGCATCTGCTTGAAGGTTATAAACGCATGTATTAAATGATGCATGAGTTGGCAGAAGGACAGTGTCGTCGGCGTACTGGAATATGCGGCATTTTGATCCAAATTGAGGCATATCATTGGGGTACAGGTTAAATAAAAGTGGAGATAAAACACACCCTTGGGGAAAACCCGACTTTAACATTATTTTTGTTAAAGCGATTAATAAAGCGATTACTAAAGTAACTAGACAATAACTTTATAAATGGGCCCCTAAAGCCAATTCTTTCTAGCTTATCAAGAAGTAATGTGTGAATAACGGAATCGAAAGCCTTACTTGCATCTACAAAAAGAGTACATACGAATTCGTTATTATCGAAAGCTGAATAGATAGTGTCCGTAAATTCTTCTAGTAGGGAAATAGTGCTTTTTCCCTGGATGAAACCAAACTGTGCTTTTGGCAGAACATTATTTTTATTCAGGAAATTGGTCATCGTTACGGGCAGGTGTTCTTAAATTATTTCACTAATTGCAGGCAAAATGGAAATCGGTCTGTAGTTCTCTACTTTGCTATGAGAACCACTCTTTTAGAGCGGCTTAACCACAACCACTTTTATATCGTCAGGAGTAACGCAATGATCCATATACCGATTAATAATGATGAGAAGGACGTATTCAAGCACAGAAAAAGTACGTGCTTTTATTCTTCCTTTCATTTCAAAGTCGCTGTATATATGCATTTGTTTATGGACTATGGACCCTATAACGTAAAACTATTCCAATATGTTTCTATTCCAATCTCCTGACGTCAAATTTGCGTAGCCACCAACGCAAGCACCGGGCGGTCACCCGCAGGGTTGTCTGAACAGACCAATCAAACGCTCTCCTCGTTAATAGGAGGTCACTTTCGTTTGCTTCAAAAACAAATAACATTGCCTACACCGAGCGGCTTGTCGTATCTAATTGGCTGACAAGAGGCGAGGAGAACGCTCAAGTGGAGAGGGATCGGATGGGGCCGAGCCACTGCACTGAAAGTCGATAACCGGATGAAGAGGGTGGTGCCGGCGTCTACGATTGGTTGGCTTCCCCTTATTTATCTTGCGGTGGCTGGTCGAAAATCGGGGCGGCATGCAACGGAAGCTCAAGAATTACGCTAAAACGGACCCTCAGCAAAGAAGAGTTGGCAGAATGACGGGGTAAACGTGCCGAAAGTGCTCGAAACGTTACACGGCCACGCAAGAAGCTTTATTATATTCAAATACACCCGTGCTCTCCGGCAGGTGCGAGTAGCCAGCGTCTGAGTGATCGGCGGCAGCCATCTTCTATTCCTTTCGGAACGGGGCAGCCTGCGGCTATTCCGAAGAAAATTCAGTTTTGTTCGGCATATTAATGCATCTTTATCGCGTACACGTCACTTTGACGCGGTGAGTTCTTGCGGTTTTGTGACGTCGCGTGACAGGCAAGTGAAGTGGGTGCAGCCCGAAAACTTTTTGCCAATAGCCGAGGGCTAATGGCGAAAAGGGGTCGAATCAGAAATAACTGTTTTTCTTTTTTCGGTCAAATAACGCATAATCAGCGTGTACACATCATATCAGATGGGGAGGTATCGCGGTTTTCGTGACGTCGCGTGACAGACAGGTGAAGTGGGGTTGGTCGAAAAACGTTTTTGACCAATCGTGGACGGCTGATAGCAGAATTGGAATAGAAAAGTTTGGAATAGGTTTACGTTATAGCGCCCTATGATGTGTTGAATGTTCTGTTGTGACTATATGTTATAATGCATTTACACCTTTTTCTACGGAACGGTGGAACTTGTATATATTGTACAGTCGCGGACAGAATATTATGGACCATGAAATCTAAGAAAAAGCTGAATATCTCCGCAACCTCACAACGCAATCTGGTATTTGCATTTTGGACCTCGACTAGAATATGCTAACTACGTTGTCGTGGGCAGTTTTACTGGTTACTGCTACAGGCTGCTCGGGAATTGAACGTTTTCGGAGATCCCGTGGTCCATTTTATTCTGTCCGCGACTGTACGTACCATCTATTTCCTACATCATGGTGTTACTGTGAAAACGTTGCTTGACCAGTCGTAGTGCTCGTATACAAAGGTTATTCGATATGTAATCTTAAACCCTGTATGTTGTAAGCTAGACCCATTCAAGAGCTAAGGAGCAGCCGGCGCCATAAATTGTGTGTCAACATCTCCTTATATCATATCAATAAAAAAAAAAACATAAAAGAAGGTTCAGCCGAATTACATCACGGAACACTGCTCTTGGTGGCATCTTACTGAACCTGGCTGGTTCTTTGCTTCTAATGGCATCATTCTTCGAGCGGGACGTGTGCAGAGGGGAGAGGTCAAGGTGTCTGCCATCGCTCAAACCTCGCCACGAAAAGGTCTAACACACACAAAGAGCACAAATATTGGAGTGTCAACGATTCCGCATTAAGCGACCAAGGATTTGTGTTTGCCTACTTGTGTGTGCAGCTATCATTATCGCAATTCTCCCTCTGCTACCTTTTGTGGTCTTTTCCGAGAAATGAGTCGTCGCTCTCCTCTCGGACTCAACGGAAGAGCAACAGGAGGGTTGTTGCCGGCGCGTGATTGTTCCGGCGCCCACCCACACACGTCCAAAAAAGGAATAACAAGAATATACGTGGCTCCCACATCCTCGAATGGACATTGATTAAGGATATGTTCGTTTTTGTAACTTGCTGCTTTGAGCTCAGGGGGAAAAATGCTGGCACGTCTGATGGCTGGTAATTTCTCAATAGTTGCCTTCAAGGTGCGACCTTCGGGTAGTACTGCAGCCGGAGTGACGTGCAGGTATATGATATAAGCCCCAGCTTTTTTGTTTTCTTGTTGTTGTTTTTTCGCGCAAGCGTAACTGCCCAGGTCTTGAAATCGGTGGTGTCTGTTTGACGCCGCGAAGAAAGCGGACGAGGAAGGCCCGTGGTAGTGAAGAGAATCGCACGCCGGGGAAAGTGTACGAAGGAGCGCGCTAAGCGCACGGCAAAGTGACGCCACCAGAGGAATGTATAGGTAAAGTGGATGGAGAAACAAGGCGAATCGTCGCGGAGGAAGAAGGTAGGGGGAGGCGAACTGGGTTTACACCCTCTGGCAGTTGCTACAGGTTGTCTAGGCGATTCATGCGCACTGGGTTCGTCTCGTAGTAACACCGTGCTCGCACGCCGTATGGTGTGTGTGTGCGAGAGAAAGCGTTCGACGGTGAGCCAACGATTGCGGTTCAATCTTGTGTGCGCAAAGTCAGGAAGCGTGCCGTATTCAGTCGCGCGCGTGACAACATGGCTTCGGGAAGGGGGCGGGGAAGGGGGGGGGTTGTATTTTGATCGCGTGCAGTCCCGCGGGCTTTATCATGAAAGCGATCTGCTTTGGCGGCAGAGTCTAGGTGAGTCGACGGTTCGTAGCTTCGCGGGCGCTGTGTTTTCACAACTCCGCTTGCGTTGAAGCGATAGATAGCACAAAGGTTCCTTTGCTCGCTGCTGCTGCGGCGATTCCTCACGCCAGCGGTGCGACAGCGAGTGTCCGCGTGTTCATGTTTGTCTGTGCGCGCTTACAACATGCTGCGTAATTTAGATAGTAAGCGAATGTTTTCAATGGGGCGTTCTCTCCGGCGGCTGCCGCGTACGGCGCGGCCACGCGTGCCTTGTCTTGAGTACGATCTGCGATGCGGGCAGTGCAGGCATCTAGGCGCACCGAGGGCCGATAGCGTCGTCTGAGCTACAGCATCCATACGCTTGCGCGTCACCGAAGTGAGACGTCACTGTAACTTTTTTTCTCTTCAAGATCACCAAGAGCAGGACAGTGTACTTAAAGTTACTCGCCCCTTACACGCATAGTTTGACGTGCGGAGCGAAGGGTCACTATAGCTACCTGGAATAACGAAAACAGAATGAGTGATCGACCTCGCGTCTTTCTTCGAAAATGTACTGCTCAACTTGCAACATGATTAAACCGCAGCGGTGGTGAACTGGTCGAGTCTCCGCCTCGTATACAGCAGGTATAGTCAAATCGAATCCCACTGCAAGCGGGAACTCACTGGTGTTTTTAACGAGTAGAAATGTCCCCCAGCCCGAAGCTCGGTTGTTTGCACGGGTTTTCATCTGGAAAAGGGGCAATCTAGAGATGTGAAAAGGCCTCACGGCGCCCCTTCTGCTACCACAGCAATGACGAAATGGCCACCCACGCTTGTACATTACTTACAAGTGTGTTTCCGGCCTGCTGCTCCGCGAGTTAGGGAACTCCAGGCTCCGGAAGAACAACCCCCAGATGGTAAATTGCCGGAATAAAACCAGCAGCAATCCTTTTTAAAATCTCGATACGGCCCTCTTTAGAGTTTAGAACAGCTATAAATAACCGAACGCTAGGCCGGGGAACATCTTACACATTATAAATACCGGTAGTTTCCAGGGTATACTAGGATTCGAACCCCGGACCAGCCGCCTGCAAGGTGGATGCACGACCGCTAGGTCATGCACCGTTGCAGTGGCACGGGTGTAACAGCATATATAAAAATAAATCATGTACAATGTGTATCACCTGTGAGGCATGGCAGTGTGTATCCCGATAAATCACTACAGAAAAAATTTGCAAAAAAAGTTTGAACGAATCAATTTGAAGATTTCTGATAGAACAAAAGATACGTGCATAGGTGTTTACTTCATTGAACCTCGTCCGATTCCAATTCCAGGAAAGTTTCTGCCAAACAAATGCAATCAAAATCGTTGACTGATACAGGACATGAAATGTGGAAGAAAGAAAAATAAACGTCAATGTTTTCCTGAAGTCATGCCTATATTTATAAACGTAACGCAAACGCCTGATATGGAACGTTAAATACGAAAACAAGTTGGGCAGTGGCATTGTGTTGCGAACGGCGCGTTTATAACCAAAATATATATTGCAGTAGCAAATATGCAGACAGTCGAGGAACATTCATGCCATCCACCCCGCCACCGCCGTTGTGCTGTCTTACTATGGGCGGAGCACGAGCTGCCTTAGCGGTACGCGGAGTGCATCTAATTGGCGGCGAAGTATATGAAGCGAAGGCACCACGAACACTTCGATTACCCAGTCTGGTGGTGGAACTAAGGTAGCTTTTCGCTGCTGGGTTAAGCGTAGGGATCTTTAAAACAAGCACACAGCTTCCGAGGAGTTCAAGCTAAGCTGTAAAGTTTGCGATTGTAACTACTTCCCCCTAAGGGCAGCACTGCTACTGCCTTTCTTTTTTTTTCAGCAAAAGCGATACCTGTAAAGACTAATAAATATTCAGTACCTCGCATTGTCCCTCGTACAGATCCAGTGAAACATGCAAAAACTAAGATTCTCTGGGACAGTGTTATGATGTTGTATACGGTACTCTATGCCGTATGGTTTGTATTTCAGAGTTGACAAGTGAAATATCTTAGGGACACACTAATACATAAACTTCATATGCCTAGAACACGGAAATACTTCCCGGAGCAGCCAACAAAGAAAAAATACAAGACAAGACAAGACAAAAAGACAAGTCCACTTGACAAAACGTTGGCTCCTGCTTTGACCTTGTTCTTGCATTTCTCATCGTCTTGAATTTCCATCTCCCACATTCCCCGTGTGTCCCAACTAAAGCATAAGTTAGTCATAAAAATGTCATTTACCTCAGCATGGATTCGCACTTCCAATCCCCGGAGTAAGTGGTGCGCTATTAAGTATTCCCTGGCCACTTGACAAAGTTCAAAGAACGCAGGCATGCATTTCCCTTTTTTTTTCCTCTTCCAAGGTTCATGTTCTAGCGGCATTGTTTTCCTGCGTGCTTGGCAAAAAGTTTAGCGTTATTGCTTTTGGCCAGATTCAGTGTCGAGTAGGTGGGAGTAAGAGAAGAATGAAGAAAAACCAGAAGGTAGGAATTGCAACAAAAGAGAACCACTATGGAAGAAGAAGCGCGGGTGACGTAATACACATGGAGTCTCAAGTCAGACGACAAAAGAGGTAGTTTTATCCGAGTTCTTTCACTTCTAATAATTCAGACGCCTATAATGTCCTTTTTTATTTAGTTAAGTAACCAGTAATCCACAATAATGATGCAATGACTAAAGTAGAGCTCACGAAACGAAATCAGGTAGAACGGTCCGAGAAATATTGGCCTTCCTGGCGCAGTGCCGTTTCTGTCCGCTTTCTCATTCACTGGAGTGTCGTAGCTCGCGCCAGAACTAATGGGTGGCCAGAAGACATTGCAACCAAGGGAGAGTGCGCCAGTGGATGGTCGCCACACATAGTCGAGATTATGAGACGTAAGCACGGATACTGCGACTTGGAGAAGAACGCACCCAAGAGTGGTGTTGATCAAACCTGCAGTGGTTTCAGGCCGGCCTAAGCATCTGATACTTGAGCGAATGATACTAAAGGAAAAAAAAAACAAGCGTGGGTGCTGCTCAAAACTTCACGAACTAGATTGAAACCTCATGGACGGACAGTAATGAAAGAGCACCAAACTACAGCGAGGTGGAGAAGAGAGCCTCTATCGCAATTCCGGAGATTACTTGTGAGCGGACTCACGAAGGTTGTAGCTTTCTATGACATAATTCCAGAGGAAGGAAATAGTCCAGGAATTACGTTCAGAACTCTAGACGCCATGTAAATAAGATACTAGTCTCATTATCTACTGACTTAATCAACGCCAACAACATATCCCCATTCAAAGCAGGAGAAATGGCTTTCCCGCATTTTTTATTTCCAGTAGAATCTCGTTAACTTGAACTCCAAGAGGACCGGAAATTTGTTTGTATAAAAGGGAATTCTGACTAAGGAGAATCGGTTAAGTATAGCACCTGATAAATTGTAAGGTGCAGCATCAAAACCATCAATGTGTTTGCATTGAAATAGTGTTACCTTTCCTCCATCAGCACGCGAAAAGATAATCCAGAAGAAGCTTAGGTTTCGTATTAAGTCCAAGTGCAATATTATCGCGTCTTGCGCGCTGTTTGCTGTGAGTGCTAGGGAACACGTGCGTGAGCTGGCCGAGAAGGATGGTCGCTTGATGCGCGAGCTTGATGTGTGTCATCCTCCAGCGTGCCGAGTGTTTCAGATGTGATCGAGCGTGCTTTAAGATAGGAGTAAGGGGGAGGCACGTGGTATCCTGATAAAACGCGTGTTACAAGTTTAAACTGGTTGGAAAAGGAGGCCGTTAACCATTGTGCTTACTGTGTTTCTGTTTCAACCACACGTCCTTTTTTCGTCATACTTCCGGCATGCAACATTACGGTAGCCATAAACTCATCAAGCCTTTGCCTTAGGCTCGGGTTTGTCGAAAAAGTTGTCAAGAGAGCCACAGCTCTTCAATACAACTAACGAGACGCGAAGAAACCAGACCAGGAGCTATTCATTGTTCCAACTTCTTCTCGTTGCAGTGCCTGCCTGCCCCAAACCACCTAAAGCGAAGCAGTACTTGTAGTAACTGAGTTGAGGTTCACGCCCTTATCCAGGCAGTCGTTGAGTGATCGAAATCCTTGAGCGTGTGACGATGCGTCGAACACGACCCGGAGCTTGGTGGTCAGCGATTGCTCTCGTATAACTTTCCGATGTGGCATATAGTAGGTGGCCCGATCAATACGAACACTCTTAGGTACCACTTCAGCGTGTCCTAGCTCCAGGTATTGTCGAATGACTGTGTTGTATCGCTCCAATAATCCTTCATTCATTGATAGCCTCTTTTTCCAGTTTTTGTAGACGTGCGAGCACGGTATCACGGTTGCTTCCAAGTAGCTGTTTCTGATCTTCTTTCCAAGGCAGCGCCACGGTGCATCTGCCATTTTTCTTGCGAATTGTTCCTCGGAACCGTGCAATGGACTCAGGATAGGGAGGTTCACCAGAATCTGTGATGCCCATTGCTTCGGTCTGCCAGAACGACTGCAGAATATGCGAGGTTGTGTCATCGTCAGTAATCGTTTCCACTCGCAGAACGCACACCATAACGTTAGCGTCGCAGCCATGAAAGCCTTTTTGGCGATTCGGTCCTTGCAGTGTCCATCCGAATGCCGTGTTGATTGCGACCAGTCCTGGAATTTCTATGCTCCTTGCAACTTCTCCCGTCATAATTTCGCAAGGATGGTCAGCTCCAATCAACAAGTTGAGGCCGTTCTCAGTATCCGATTCAAGAAAATCCTTGTCGTCAGCAAGAAATTTGCCCTCACATCGCAGCTTCCGTGTGAAGTTATCAGCTGTTGGCGCAGCAATGTCATGACAGATAACGAACTATAATTGCTTGAATAATATGGATGTCGGAACAGTGCTGACTACGCAGTGGTACTTCAACAACCTTTCATATTTCAGCAGAACTTGGGGATGCGTTGCCAAACGTGTTGAATGAAATTCTGGTTTCTCCCAGTACCTGCAGTTGCAGTTTTACAGCCAGGTCTTCTGTGACAAATGATCTCTGACTGCCTCCATCCATAATCCCTCTGATGTATCTAAATCTGTTATTTTAAACGACAAAAGCACGAAAACACTGCAGGCACACTTCTCTGTCCATGTTTGTGCAAGCGTTTGTGGCACCTTTGTCGCAAAGCATTAATGATTGCGACGAGACTATCCCTGCCGTGCTACCTGAAGCCACCGCTGGTCTCGAAGTTCCCGCTGTAGAATCTTTCTTTCTGTAGCGTGTCTTCCGTGACAATCTGAGGACGTGAGTTTGACAAGGCAAGACCGTACCTGATGACCTCGTGACGTACACCTATAACAGCGGTTATCCTTAGCTAGCTTCTCTTTTTTGAAAACATGATATAGGTTGGTGTCGCAGGCGCGTGTACCATGCTTCTTAGATCGACAGAAGAAACACTCGCTCCAGCTGTATGATACACTGTGCAGTATGGAAGCGGTGCTGCTCCCTCGAATTCTCTCAGCACGGTCATTAACAGATCGTTGTGACGATGTGTTGCACTGGTCTCGGCTTTCTAACTCAACACGTGTGAACATGAGCACCTCTTTTCACTATGCTTCCGATGTTGCAGCTGCCAGTGCTGGCTCCGAGAGGTTCGTATCAGGCCCATGTTGACGTAAAGTCTGACTCCCCTTTACTCACCTATATGCAAGAAAGATCTCGTATGGCAATGCCTTCTGTAGAATATATATCAGCATTGCAGAGAAATTGAGAGTAAGTAAGTTTAGTGCAGTCAGACAGCACATATTTAATGGTGCGGCATCATACAGCTGCCTGAGGCCGCGTGCGTCGCTTCCGTACTTTGCATGGGGTAGATGGCGAAGCGCTGTCAGGTGGTGCTGCGCTATCCTTTGACGATCGCCAAAACGTTCTTTGAGAAGTTGGTAAAGCTTCAGCAGTTGGTAAACGACAATGGCCGCTGGCGCTTCCCCGGAAAGATAATGCCGTAAATAGAAAAACTTAGTCGTTGTCGATATGGCGTTGTTGAGATGAACAGTCTGCTTGAACTGCTCCCAGAAAGGTGCCCATTTGTGAATGTCGCCTTTAAATGTCGGCATATCAAGATTCGGTAGCGTTGGGCCAATTATGGGCATAGCGTCAGGAACTGTCGGGGTTGCATTCTGAGGAGCAGACTCCGCTGTACTGTCCACGCGTCCCAAAGCGTCGATCTTGCACCGAATCTCGGCAAGCATGCTGATAGCTTGATCATTATATTGTGCAGCAGTTATGTATTCTGCTTCGAGCTCATCGTCGGAAATGTGCTCTTCGAGTGCATCGTTAAGTTTCGAGAGCTCGTTGTTGCTAGCAGATAGACGGTCCAAAATACCTGAAAGCTTGGGCTTGTCCACGGTAGGATCTGTAAGTAGCAACTGTGCTTCCTGCAGAATCTTCGTATTCTGTGCTCGTCGAGCCAACCGCTTGGTCTTGAGGCGATCCATCCGATTAGCTCTTTATAGATGTCTGGTCTCCACGCCGATCATGAAGGATGCGTTATACAGTCATTCCTCGCCGCTCGCAGCGCGAGGCGGTGGAGTAGAAGGCCATTGGAGACGTGCGATGAAGGTAACGAGTCCACACGGAGGTTTTCGGCACCAAAATGTATAAAACTAACGAGACGCGAAGAAACCAGACAAAGAGCTACTCATCTTTCCAACTTCTTTTTCTTCTCTTTGCAGTGCCCGCCTGCCTCGTTTAATCGTCTTCTTCTACAGCTTTTCCACAGAATAACCGTGGCACCGTTTTTAGAGTTCATGTACGCGGTAGTGGTTCTCTATTCAAATACACAGGACTTTGCCGCGACCAACAGAGAGTCGGAATCATCCGGTAATTCAAATTATAGCTTTTGAATTATCGTAATTTGACTGTGTTCTTAAATTAAAATTAAATTCTGGGGTTTGACGTGCCAAAACCCTGACTTGATTACGAGGCACATTCGCATATAAACCAAACACGCCTCGTACGTGCCCACCTAATTTCTAGTCTCATCACTCTTTATATGTCTCTACCAAACTCGATAAATTTTTTTACCTCTGGTGCCATCCGCTGCTACTCTTTTCGACCGTTGACTAACTGCCTTATGAATGAGCTGCCTGAGCTGCCTAATGCCACTTCATGCTCTCACTTACGACGCACCTGTTCCGACACGGGTGAGAACTGACGAGCATTCCAGAAATGGTTTCCAGAAGTGCCTTTCTTTGCAGTGCGTCGTCTGGGCGAGTCAGAAAGCAAAGTGAATGGGCGTGCCATAAGTACAACCGTGAGCGAAATAATGGCATGCCATCAATGCTGAACCAGCTCAAAGCACCGCTCTCTGTGCCAGAAGCAGGTGTCATATAACAGTAGCATTTAAGTGCTATATGCATCTAAAGAAATGCACAATCGGCCTAATTGTGCTTGACTAGTGCTCAGTGCTTGACTAGTAGAAGTTGATGACGCTGCAGAAAAAGCCAGGTCACTGATTTGGCTTTGTGGCTACGTTATTGCGCTGCTATGCACGCGGTCGCGAGAGCAAATCGAAGTCGCGGTGGCGGCATTTTGATGAGGGGAAAATCCAAGAACGCCCGTGTCCCGTGCCTTGGAGGCACCTAAAAGATCCCCAGGTGTTCAAAATTAATCCGGAGTCCCCACCTACAGCGTGTCTCTTAATAAAATCATGGTTTTGGAACGTAAAGGCCCAGAATTCCATACATATCACCGACTCCCGTAGCTGTTCGTGGCTGCAAGTGGTAAACTTTCGCGTCATTTGCCTATTGAATCGTGACGCGCCGCGATTGCCGATGTTGTTTTATGGAAGCCAGATACCCTGTCCATTGTTCGTTGTAAGTGTGTACTGTTTGTCTAAGAGTCGTGTTGTGAAACTATTTCTTTACAAGTGGCAGCAGTGTCGCTTCACGGGGTCGCTGCGTGTGATATAGATAATAGACAGTTTTAGTGCTGCGCTATGACGATACGTACGCAGCACGCAAGTGCTTGTGGAACGTAGGAGCGCGTGTCGCGTTAGGGCTTTCAGTACTGCGAAATGCCTACGTACGTAAGCGGGCGAGTGTTAGACGCCGGGCGCGTCGGAGTGCATTAGCCGCTTCCGCCAGTACGTCGCACCGTCGGTGGAACTAGACGCTGTTGATCTCGCTAACGTGAGGTAACACGTGGGCGTGTTCCTGCTTCGTCGAACTATGTTTAGGCCTTTAAGAGACTCTACTTTTAATACGGATAAAATACATGCATCATATGGAGAAAAATAAAAACCGAGTACTTGCTGTCTGAGGCCGGCATGGTCATTTGCGACGAACTGCGCCAAAAGCAGGTCGAGCCTTTCGCGCAAACAGCACGCACTGAAGACTGTCTCAAAAACAAGGTTCCTATTTTTGCTATGCATTCCCGCCGTGCAGGATCTGGGAATGACTTCTGCGCGTTCACTTCAAGCAGCAAAGCCAAATCGTCGGCCACTGAAAATTGCAGCCTTCCGCTGGTCGCCTTTGACGCTGCCATTTTGGGAAACTCTTTTTGTCTCACGCTCTCCCGAACAAACGAGAACCACAAGAGCAGCACGCCAGGCGCCCTACGTACGCACGCAAGAATCGGATGCGTGCGTACGCAGCGGCCGTGTACGCATCACGTACCGTTCACGTTGCGTTCTGCACATGCGCACTTTGCAGAACGTAGTGATCTTACGTACACAACGCTGTTGTGCACGCTACGTACGCAGTACTAAAACTGTCTAATGAGCGCTCTATACAAGTGTCAGCGACGGAACACCCTATAACTCGATCCGAACAACTTCCTCTTGCATGTACTTTAAAGCTGGATTTGCACGACGAGACGTATGGTGAATTCAATCCCCAAACCAGGTCGACGTGGCTCAGTGCCACATAAAAAATCTCTACTCAAGGACTCTGCAAACGAGCTGCTAGGGTTGCGATTCTTTGCAATTCGAACAGGTCACGTTCGTTCTAGCATGAAATTAGTGATCTATCGCGCCACGTGAATGTGGCTTAAAGAGACGACCAACGTTTCCAGTCAGTGTGTAGATTCTTCAGTAAAGTTACAAGTTTGGACCTATTCGACTGGCAGTTGGGATGTATGTTAACGCGAAACAGAAAGGGACAGAGGCAAACAATCAAAGCGCATATTGTGCTCGTTTGTTTTTATTTGCGCATTTCTTTATGTCATTTCTGTATGTTCAATAAACAATCAGATGTGTAAAATGCAGAGACGTAAGGTGCCAACATATTGAACAAATTCAATCAAATATATCAAAGTAGGTTTACAAAAGGTCCGTGAGTTCTCCCATGGTGAAAATATTTGCTTTATATAGCACTGAGCTAGAGAAAAATATTGCCCTTTCATGATTGTAGGTATTTTTGTGGTCCGTATATTATACACATGCTGAGCTCTGCAGATTTTTGATGCCGAAAGGAAAAGGCACACGAAAATTTTTTGAGATGTTGTAAAGTGAAAACAATACAGAATAAAAAAATCACTATTTTGCTTATAAGCCACAGTATTGTGTAAAGTAGCGGGATAATGATACGCCTCAATAACGCGGAATGTATATAAACGATGCCCCTACGTCCCTCGAGCCATCCCAGAAAAGCTGAGAAGGCTGACACACACTTTTTGCATGGAAAAATTTGCAAGTGCAAAAAGTTGCCATACCAAAGCATGGCACGACCAGTGCCTGCTTTCTGCGTACTCGGATAAATTCCCAAGAGACGAGCACTCGACGCAGAAGTGCTGGTGGAAACTTCCTGCAGGACGCCCCGCCAGTGCGTTCTCTCGCTTTTCTTTTATTTTTTTTTATTTTGTCACTTCCTGCTGGCATGGTCTCCGGCCTCAACTAAGTACGTTTTATCATCTTTGTATTCATTTATTCAGAAAAGTGCACTCCATTTTCCTACCGGCGCCCTCACCTCTTTCAGTACTGAAGACCTGCCAAGAAAATGTTTGTGCAAGAAATTGAACGAAGGTACCAGTAACAACATAGAAGCCAGCAATACATGCTTCGCATTTGCTTCATTATGCAAAATGAGATTTGCTGAACGCCCCTGTTCATTAGCTTCGAGAAGGTTGAGTGGCTCTCCTTTCATCGTTACATTATTTGGGAAACTCCTCTGCTATGCTGGCTGCGTGTCTCTCCAAAAGCTGTTTAGCGAAGCCGATTGGGATCCCCGGTTCTGCTTTTAAAAACTGCTTGAGTTGGAAAGCTTGTCAATATGTCATGCTCGATAATGCCGCAGAAGCTAACGGCCTCTATAGTGCAGCATAAAAAAAGAAAAAAACAGTAGTTTTTAACTGTTTTAGGCTTGTAGCGCAGCTCAGCAAGAGCAAAAAAGGAAGGAGGTAGGGGTAATGCCTTTTTGGTAGGTAGCCTTTTGGTGGTAATGCCTTTTAGGTAGGTAGTGCCTTTTTGGGGTGTCCAATCCAGGGCTTCTCTGAAGGAATGCTTGAGAGCCTACTCCATAAATCGTTACACGTACATTTGATGGAGGCAGGTGCTTGCTGAAGTCAACCACTTCGGAAAGGGTGAGGGGATAAATTGCGGGTTGGTGGGTTATGTCCACAATGCCGGTGAACGTGAATTCAGTAATCAGCTCCTCTATGTACTGCGTCATTGTCTTTGTTACAATATCAATTATTACCTGTTTTTTATGAAACGACTAATGAAAATATTAGAGCCATCGATGTGCACATCTTCTACGAATGAATTTGCCAGTATTTTTTTATTTTCTGCATGATAATTTCGATGATGATGAAATATACATACCTTGTGTATTCATTTGGTGAAAATTCTTTAATATGTAAAATTTTTACTTTCTTTTCTGTATTTATTATTTTTATTGCATATCTTCTTTATTGCGCTCCTCACACGTTTGCTTGCCGTTCAATATCTTTCCTTAAAAAAAGCGAATAAGTTTCTTTTTTCTTCTCATGGGGGAGGGAAGGGGGCATCAGCAACATTAAAGGGCTAATTCTCCGTGCTTACCTCTTCTCTGCCATTATATAGCGTAATATAATCTGCGATACATTTTCTCATGGGGCGTATATTTTCTTCGGAAAGCCCGTAATGGACTTCCAAGAAAGAATATAATTTATAGTCTGCGAACTCCTGGGGCGTAACAGTCCACAGTCATATAAGGAGAATAACTCAAATGCACTTTAATTACGCCGACCAGACGAGAAAAGGCAGTAGAGGCAGTAGAGCTCATAGAATAAAACCATGAACACCATACGATCTCTTTTGGAAGCCCTTGAGGGCCTTCAGTTTCTTAAGACCTACAGCAATATGACCAACGGGCAAAGGTCCCACTTCACCTACTGCAAGCGCGCAGCAGTCGATTCCTGGGCCTCAAGTCAACAAGCGCCTGTCAAAACAAAAGAGAGCCTGTGTCTTTGCCCTTTTTGTTCTATTCTCTTTGCCCTTTCATTGAGATACCTACTCTTTCTCCGGTCAATTTGTTCAGGGTCCCTTACAGCAGGCTGTCTCTCTCGTCTCTACTTGTCTACACCATTCTGTGCTCTCATTCATACGCAACCGACTCGTCCATGCATGCATATTTGTCATCGTTCATTCACCAGTCTTGGTTTCTTCATCTCGGCTGGCGAACTAGGACTTTCGTCACACCTTACTGTTCCTTATATCCCTATGTCACCATGATGGTCCAGCCATTTGGCAGGATCTGCTCGCCCAGACAAATGCAAGCAGAAACATTGGCGTCACTGCAGAAAGAAGAGAGGCGGAGTAATGGCGAAAGCTGATGAACTGAAGCATAACTTGCAAAGTCTTAGGAGACATCGGACATGTCGTACTAAAATGGGCTGCATGTGATTCGTCCCACGTGTCTCTTCTCCAGCGGCACATTGTTTCCTTGCAAAGAAAGAAAAAATAACTGCAGTAGCTTGCACGAAAAGAACGCACTACCTTTATGGATACCGCCCGTATAAATCCTTACGCGTGACAGTTATTCGGCAGTCCTGGAACTTTCTACATCTGTTCTCAGTAACTGGAATGATGTATGTAGCCACCCTGCGACATTTAAGAGTGCTTCATATCAGAGAAGACGGTGAAGGACGACGCTAGTTTGTTGTTTCGGCTCAAACAGGCGTGGCAAGCACGTTTCTGACAATTCGTGAAACATTAATACGAATGCATAGCGTAAGTGTACCGAGAAATCAGGGAAACGGGGTTCGATTGCTACTCTACCTGTCTTGTGAGAGAAATCAGTTGTATTCACATGGCGATAGCCTAGAAGCAGTTGTTTCAGCTCACAATTGAAATGAGTGTTGCGAAAAAAAATATTAGCATGAAATCGGTACAGCAAAAGTAGTGCACTTGTCGATCTTTGTACAGCCAATATTATAATTTTTTTTAATTTTTTGTAAGGTGAGTAGTCTTATACGACGTCTTATTTGCGTGGTCCGCTGATGAGGTTACAAGTAACGATGTCGCCAATATTACCGAGTCTAACGAGTCTCACCGCAGTTTCTGAAGGTTTTGTAAAATTTGTCACTGACCAAGTGAATGAAGCTCAAGCAGTCATGTATTGGTCGCATTGGACTGTTTATGTTTAGCCATCTAAACGAATTGCCGCTCATACAAAAGTGCTTTTGCTTCTGTTGTTATTGGTGTTGAAAACGGAAAGGTCAGTTTTTCATGAATTAGCAACGAACCACATAGCCACAAGAAGTTCTGAACTTCCATTTTATTCGCAGCCACCGATCTTTTTCCTCTCGGTTAAGCGACACCTATGGCCACTTTCATCGTTATCTTTCACCTGGACCGTTATTGATCCCCTGTCGTATCTTTCTGCTCTCCGTGTTCCTATGAGGTCTCGTGAATATTTCGTAATAATGTCCCTTCTGAAACAACACGCACTTGTCCCGAACGCTCTCAGGTGAAATTCCTTCACCGGCTCATTAGACTTGATTGCCGAATGTCTTAGTTAAGATTAAAATATATTTTGTCAAGAAATGCCAGTGGAGGTGAATATAAGAAGCTACATATTATTATTCCTACAGTTTCTTCAGTCAACAGCTTCACGGATGCTGATCTTTCTCAAGGATTGACGTGCTCCGAGCGATGTGGATAGTTTTTTACAGGCTTCTGTGAGGACCAGATTGTATCGGCATGGCTTTAGTAGTTTTTTGCATCAATCTGTACTATCAGAAGGCGCTCATCTGCTCAGCCGTTTTCATTGGGATGAAGTTGCGAATATCCTGCACAGGCAGGCACACTTATCACAAGAAAGTGGGAAACATGGTTTATTCTTTTCTAACTCGGATAAAAGTTAGACAGCAGAAATGGGAAACAGGCGTGCACAGCTCGTTCTGAATCTGCATTCAAAACCTGTTTAAGCAAATTGCAGGCATATCTGCAGGTATACAGTTCATTCTGTGGTACAGAACACTACATTCCGAAAAACGAGTGTCAAGGTTCTGCTAAAACTTTTCAGACGCTGAATTCCAGGCTCTCGTATTGACCACGTATGCTAGTGCATCAGAATTACAAGTATGGGCACGTATTCTACGTTAATGTGGACCCAAGCAACAGTGCATCTGGAAGTTGTTGTTACGGCAACGGCACCGGCTAGGATGTATTTCTGCCTTTTGCAGTGAAATAAAATAAAGTACATGGAGTCGTTTATAAGAACTTGAACACACTTAATACCCATGCAATGAGAAGGGATGTTAACAGAATCTGGGTCTCGAGCTACCTCGGCCTCTTTGTCGGTATGCCCTGTAGGCTTGTCAATACATTAGATTCAAGTTTGCGTTTATTTCGAGTTTCCGCATGACGAGACCATGGAAACTAGAGGCTTGGAATAAGTGCTGCTACCACATGCATAATTTGAGTCCTCCAAACTACTTTCTTCTCCTGCAACGGTTAAAGACACCTTACAATGTACCTAGGTTTGATGAAAGCGTTACATCATCTTAGTGCAGAACATCTATAACATGTCAGACGGAGCATTATTGACAACCCGTCTGACTGAGCCCCTTAAAATTTCTGCTTTCAAGAACAGGCAAGACACAGGCAAGACACAGGCAAGAACACGTGACCTATTTTCTTTTTCAAACTTTGTGCACTACCTTGGTTTCGCTGAAAGGAGGAGCCTTCTCTGTATCCAATGGGTTCAAGGACTCGTGTTCACACTGCACGCTGTGTACGTTTAGACGTGCAATGTAGCCTTAATTATCTGTTAAAAAAATGCACCTGCACTTACAACACAATATTGTCATATTTCAACGCTTTTTTATTGAGTAATCTGTATCACGCAGTAAGTACCATAACACTCAGCGGTTATCTGAGAAGAGAGAGAACTACAATACTAACGGCAATTGACGAGTGTATATACCACAGCCCGTAACATACAGCTTCCAGCATAGATTGCACTCAAAGCAATATGCAAGATTGCTGGGTACTGCTGGCAGGCGATATGTAGAATCTCTGCGGGCTGTGGTGGATATTCCAACGAGATTTGTGCACGTCGTCTCCTATTGTTTCTGTGATCATTTCTTGGGCCTGCTGCTTTTTCTTTTGTTCGTTAATTATGCGTAAATTTATATTGTAGATGACAGAAGGAAGGTTTCCATTTACTTTTAATTTCTGCCTTTTATTTTGTGGGTTAAAGGTTGTGATGCACAAGCAAACTTTGCTGCTCGCCTGGTTACAGCAATTTTTGTTCGCCTAACGGCCCCATTTTGTAAATATGGCTACATATATTCTCATGTGCGACATTACGCTACCTTTCACTTTATACTATTCGATCCCTACGTGAGTGTCATTTCATTTAGCCATGAGATGCAAGTGCGCGACGCTGCCCGACAAGAAATATCTTCTCGTGACACAGTATGGCGTGAGGTGCCGCTATACCAATAAACTTTATTTACACACACGTGTACCTGCACGAAATATCTAGCATTCAAGAAGCTCACTTGGTGGAACTTTGGAGGCTCCCGTTCACTTGTAGAATATTCACATTTTTAGAGTAGGCGAGACTCAGGAGAATCAGTGGAAGTGGATACTCGACACAGTCGTCGCTTACCTTGGGGAGTTGAGCTTCGTGGCTGAAGTATGAAGTATCAACGAAGACGCCTGCCCAAATAGTGACTGGTGACAATATTCAAGAGGGGTTGGTAATTAGGTCAGAATAAATACATGTGAAGAATAACGTATGGTATGTTTTACTAAGGACTAGGAATGAGAAAACAAAATTCTGGAAATAGCAGGAAAAATAAAAAATGAACATGTAGGCCTCAGTAATTCATAGCCACATCCAGCGTTGCTGTTCTCGGCGAATGTTGTCGATACAGCTGCCTTAACTTTGGCGAAACTTGAAATTATCTACTGCATCTCTTTGTCTTTACTGCTGCCGCACCTTTTCTTTAGATCCATAAAAAATATCTTATCCTACTCCATTAAATAAAATGGCATTGTATCACGTACAGAAGGAATATGAAAAGTGCCCTTTCAACATGAGCATGTCAGGTAACCCAATGAGTAACGCTAGTAACACTGCTAAATATACCCGATGTTTAAGAAAGAAAAGGTACCTACACGACGACTCCTGCTAATCCTCGTAACATAAATAAGAAAGCATCATATGCGATTATTTACTATTCCGTTTAATCTTAACATGGTTTACTTGTATAGTACTATGTATAACTTGCACTGCTTATGTCGTTTTTTTACTTTTTGTGTAATCTATACTTTTTCCTTGCATTGTACAGCTGAATTATCGTACTGCCCAACTGCCACACTCTCGAAGGAGAGCAGCAGTATTCAAAATAAATAAATAAATAAATAAATGACGTCCTTAGAAGAGTGCTGGGCAAAGTAGGAAAAAAATTTTCTGCGCACGGACCTGCTTCCGCTATGGGGGCTTGACATTACTGCTTGTTTTGCTTTTGGGAAAGTGTTTATCATGACCGACGCAAAACCTTCGCCTAATGAAAATTTTAGTTGCCTTAGTTTTACTTAGCCATCGCAGTGGTTCTTCTCAAGCTCATTAGCACAGAGTCATGCATGCATAAGTCTGATCAAGCAATAAGTGCGTGGCTACGTCAAGCTCCTCAGTCTCAGAAACTAATTACACTTTGAATGCAGCCGCTTCCACTCCTTTGACTGAACCACATGGCTGTAAAAAACCTTATTTGTACGCGTAGTAGAAAGTTAGCACGAAATTGCTCGAAATTCTACAATCGGTATTTTAAGCCTCTTCTCTTTGCGATGCGCGATGAAAATAAAAATAGCAGCTTACGTTGTCTTAGATCCACTGAAGTACATGGAACAATTTATAACCAATGTATATATATATATATATATATATATATATATATGTATATATAGCGACGGATTTCTCGGCATCGCAGTGGTTCAATTTAGTGCATCGCGCGTGTAATGCGCCGCCCATGGGTTCGGTTCACCGGGGCGACACGTTATCTTGTCGACCACTTTCATTTCTCTGTTATTCAGTAACTTCTACAGTTCCATTTCAACCACCGCTAATTACCCGCGTAGTTTTCTTCGCTTTTTCGCCTGTTGGATTTGTATTATCGCGATTACCAAAAAACGAACGCCTTTGTTTCCCTTCTTCTCGTTCAGACAGACAGACAGACAGACGGACAGACGGACCGACAGACGGACAGACGGACCGACAGACGGACCGACAGACGGACAGACGGACCGACAGACGGACAGACGGACCGACAGACGGACAGACGGACCGACAGACGGACAGACGGACCGACAGACGGACAGACGGACCGACAGACCGACAGACAGACAGACAGACAGACAGACAGACAGACAGACAGACAGACAGACAGACAGACAGACAGACAGACAGACAGACAGACAGACAGACAGACAGACAGACAGACAGACAGACAGACAGACAGACAGACAGACAGACAGACAGACAGACAGACAGACAGACAGACAGACAGACAGACAGACAGACAGACAGACAGACAGACAGACAGACAGACAGACAGACAGACAGACAGACAGACAGACAGACAGACAGACAGACAGACAGACAGACAGACAGACAGACAGACAGACAGACAGACAGACAGACAGACAGACAGACAGACAGACAGACAGACAGACAGACAGACAGACAGACAGACAGACAGACAGACAGACAGACAGACAGACAGACAGACAGACAGACAGACAGACAGACAGACAGACAGACAGACAGACAGACAGACAGACAGACAGACAGACAGACAGACAGACAGACAGACAGACAGACAGACAGACAGACAGACAGACAGACAGACAGACAGACAGACAGACAGACAGACAGACAGACAGACAGACAGACAGACAGACAGACAGACAGACAGACAGACAGACAGACAGACAGACAGACAGACAGACAGACAGACAGACAGACAGACAGACAGACAGACAGACAGACAGACAGACAGACAGACAGACAGACAGACAGACAGACAGACAGACAGACAGACAGACAGACAGACAGACAGACAGACAGACAGACAGACAGACAGACAGACAGACAGACAGACAGACAGACAGACAGACAGACAGACAGACAGACAGACAGACAGACAGACAGACAGACAGACAGACAGACAGACAGACAGACAGACAGACAGACAGACAGACCGACAGACAGACAGACAGACAGACAGACAGACAGACAGACAGACAGACAGACAGACACGTAGTAAACAGTCCATAAGCAAAGATAGGGGTTGGACAGGTCACTTTGCGTGTGGTGAATGCGGTAAGCCAGTGTGCACACCGGAGATATATGCAAGATCACGGATCTGGCAATACGTTCCTTCAATGACGGATACCACTCTACATAAACTTTGAATGTGAAGCTCGAAGGCCCTCAAAATTCGCGCATCGACCAGCATCTTCGTCGTCAACCTACCCACACCACTTGTGTACTCTCTTTGGTATCAATTAAGGTTACCCTGCTTGTATTCGGCATGCCGGCAAAGTTCAGCGAGAAACTGTGCCTCCCAAACTCCAGACATAAGTGTCGACAAACGTGTTCGATTGGCAGTTTGCGTGCACAGACACGATGAACATATCTCCCGGTTTGGTTGAAAACAACTGATAACTATTGCACTCTACTGCACTCCGATGCTCTCTAAAATTACACATGCAACACCTCCTCATGCTCATAAAACACCAAGAAGTTTTACTTTCGCCAGCACGTGTTACTATCTGCTCATACCTCTTGTGTGCTCTATTTGGCACTGGCTAAGGCTGCCTTGCTTGTATACGGCGTGCCGTCAAATTTCGGCAAGAAATTTCGTCCCCCCCCAAACTCCAGACATGCGTGTCGTCAAATGTGGTGAATTGCAACTTTGTGTGCACAGACACGTTGCTCGCGCCTCCCAGTTCGGTTCAAAATTGTTGAAAACCATGGCACTCTCCTGCAAGGTCACGCACTCTGAAATGACACATGCAACAACTCCTTATGCTGCTGAACCACCAAGTTGTTTTACTGCCATGACTTTGGCCAGCCCCTACTACTATCTGCTAATCACTTTAATATCCCTGCCTCAAGTTACGACATTACCAGTGTGGTTCCCGCCGAAAAAAAAAAAGAACTAATGTAACCTCGATGTTACTGAACTTCTCGTTCTACGAATGTGCAGCAGTAGAGGAGAAGAGGAAAGTTGTAGTGTGTACCAGGGTAACGGCAGGCATTCCTCGATAAAGAGGAAAGTAAAAAAAAAATATTGTCGGATCCCACACATATGTGGGAATAGGTTACAACCGACGCATTTATTGATGTTTACCGAAAGGTCATCACTTCACTTCTCTTTATTGATTTATCTGTAGCTGAATGCTCCTCGCTTAATGGCCGTTCTGGCCCCACATTGCTCACTCCCCTTCCTTCTACCCACTCAGCTGCTTTTGTTGCCATTTTTTCATTTCTTGCCTTTAGTTGTCTTTTTCTATCGGACAGCTGTGCCCAGTGGGCACACACGCGTTCTGGACGATTGGCCATGAATGTTCACATACCCAGTTGCACATACTTAGCGACCCTGGTTGTTACATATTCGGCAAGACAGCAGTAACCAGCACCTGCTTCGCTTTAGAACAAGAAACTGCTAACGAACGGGAAGTCACGGGAGTACGTTTCTATAAGTTGTTGAAGTAACTTTAGCTACGATTACTGATTATTGCCGGATATACTGCTTCTTTCACTCCCGCATCGTCCACTCGCCTGCCTACACCGGTCCTCTCATTCCGATTGAACTGGCTCTCATCCCTATTAAAGCACCATGACTACACGCCGGGCAGTTTACTGAAATTAGCAGGTAGAAGGTGTGAACGCGTGTGATAGTCACATGAACTTATCTCCGTTGGTTCTTTATCTGTTCAAGTTGCACAGTACAGATGCCGACTACTCTGTCATGACATGCGTGCTCGGGAGCAATCAAGTGTGTATTAAACAAAAATAATTCATTACTGAAAAGAAAAATCGGCAATGATATTGAATATACAAATCGCAAATTTAGTCATCAGACCATTCTGATGTCGGTGGTTCATTGCTCGGTACAGTTTATTATGCCTGTCGCATTTTTTTCCATTGTCTTCCCTTGTGTTCGAGAACTAAGAAGCCAAGATGAATGATTGAGGTTACGACTTAGATTGCTGTAGTAATGGCAGCTTAAACACAAGTTAAGTGTTCCTTTTCATATTGGGGAAAAGCGTATATACACTAAGTGGGGGAGGATGTCCTTGGTAATTATGAATACTTGCCGAAATATTTTATATATACACGGTGTTTCAGCGAGCATTTTCAAAAATTTTTAAAGGTTGCCTGTGGCAGATAGTTCAATTCTAGTTGATGAGCCGTTCTGCTCGAAGCGGCGGACACTACTTGCACAAAAAATTTAAATGCGAAATTGACTAATTAACAAGAATTTACAAATTTTACTTGATTATCTTATGCCCCATGTTGCAATTTACAATTTCTAGCGGTGTACTTCGCAAGGTGGATCCACTTGGAACCAATTCTCAGGACGACACAAGTTTCGAGATATAAATGCCCGAACTTTGCAGAGAAACGCATTGGCCTTCCAGTTACTTGACACGACTTCCAGTGCATGACACGACGTTTTGTTAACAAATTAACTGGAAAGCCAGCGCATTTCTCCGCAAAGTTCGGGAATTTACAGGGTCTGTCCTGAAAGTAATGTCAGTACGGCAATTAAAAATCATTTATTGAATTTATCGTTACAAGCCTTTAAAAGTCTTCAAAATACAATGCTTCTGCGTCGATACATCGCATCCAGCGAGATTTCTAGCTCTAGAATGCGTTGCAGTAGTCCTCCTCCACAGTGGCCTTTAATGCTGCGGTGCAAGCTGCTTTGATCCCGTCACTGTCCCAAAATGCTTGCCTTTCAGTGGTGTTTGGAGGCGTGGAAACAGAAAAACGTCGGGGGCAGCCACGTCCGGGCTGTATAGGGGCTGGGGGATCGTTGGCACCCCTCCTTTAACCAGGTATTCGGGGACGATGAAGGCACTGTGGGCAGGCGCATTATCGTGGTGCAACTTCCGGTTGTCTGCGATGTCCGGCCAGACGCGTTGAACCCATCGTTTCAGTCTTGAGGACTTCCCCATAAAATTTGGAGTTCACAGTAACTCCAGGTTCTACAAACTCGTGATGAACCAGTCCGTGGATGTCAGAAAGGAGAACGATGAGCATGATCTTGATCTTTGATTTTCGCATCCTGGCTTTCTCTTGGTGAGGAGACAAGTGCGTGTGCCACTCCGATGATTGCCTTTTGGTCTCCGGGTCATATTCAAATACCCAAGTCTCGTCACCTGTAATGACGTTGTCCAAAAATTTTCGTCCATGTTTACACATGTCGAGCTTTCTTGGCTATTTTCAACGCGGCGTGACTTTTGGAACCATTTTTGCGCACACCTTCCGCAGGCTGATATCGTTTGCACCGATTTTATGAACTTAAGTTTTTGGAATGTTTAACATGTCGGCCATTAAACGAGCACTTAATTGTCGGTCTGAGTTCAACAGCTCCATCACTCGAGTCACATTGTCAGTCATGGTGGTCGTGGATGGCCGTCCAGCACGGTCCTCATCGTCGACCTCTTCCCGGCCTTCCAAAAAGGCCTTGTGCCACTGAAACACATGTAGATCTGACAGCGCATGTCCTTTGTGAGCAGTCTTGAGCATAGTAACAGTTTCCCAGCGGTCTTGCCAAGTTGCACGCAAAACTTGATCGCAAATCTTTGTTCTAACGAGCACTGCATTTTAACTTGCACAAGAATAAAAAACAACTCTCACGGACAGGCCTCTCCTACACACTCCAATGCTCGGAGCGCACTGAGCGACAGAGCGCTGCTTTAGATGGGTACCCCACTACTAGTTTTAACCGGTTAGACCGTGCTCCGACGTACAGTCACGTGACAATAAATTCACTGACAATAATTTCAGGACAGACCCTGTATATCTCGAAAGTGGTCTCATCTTGAAAACTCGTTCCAAGTGGATCCGCCTTGCGAACTCCATGCTTAATTATTGGATTTCTATTAATTGGTCGATTCTGCGTCTCAATTTTTCGTCCAAGTACTGTCCACCACTTCGAGTACACCGGCTCATGAACAAACAGTATGATATCTGCCACAGGCAACCTTTAACAATTTTTGAAAGTTTACGCCGAAACACCCTGTATATATATATATATATATATATATATATATATATATATATATAGATATCCCTCCCTCTCTCTCTCTCTCCTCTCTCTCTCTCTCTCTCTCTATATATATATATATATATATATATATATATATATATATATATATAGGATGGTAATTTCATTTTGCCGGTCGTGATCATTTGGGTATGAAGATATGTCTATGTTATTGTGGCTATTTAACTTAGAATTCACATACCACCCGTACCATTGATACGTACACTTGCTCACTTTTCGGGTATTTTGCAACTTCAAGGACAACATAAACCAGCACAACTGAAGTGGCAACAACTATCACGACGGATTTAAAAATTACTGATACTATCTTTCACGTTGAACGAAGTCAGATAGTTTGGCATAGATAACAAGGCAAAATACTGTGGTAACGCGGCCCGCACAATTTCCCATGGACATTACGCATTACACAAGCTGAAATAAGGAAATACAATATGGAAAGAATTGAGCATACTCACAGGAACGGAGAAAGCTTAAAAGCAGTGGAGAAGAAACTAGGAATAGGCAAGAATGAGATATGCGTTAAGAAACAAAGCCGGAAATGTCATTACTAATATGGTCAAGATAGTTCAAGTGGCTGAGGAGTTCTATATAGATTTATACAATATCAGTGGCACCCACGACGATAATGTGGCACCCACGACGATAATGGAAGAAGGAATAGTCTAGAGGAATTTGGCATCCCACAGGTAACGCCGGAAGAAGTAAAGAAAGCCTCGCGAGCTATGCAAAGAGGCAAGGCAGCTGGGGAGGATCGCGTAACAGCAGATTTCTTGAAGGATGGTCGGCAGATTGTCATAGAAAAACTGGCCACCCTGTACACGCAACGCCTCATGAACTAAAGCGTACCGGAATCTTGTAAGAACGCCAAAAACATATTAATCCATAAGAAAGGGGACGTCAACGACTTGAAAAATTATGGACCGATCAGCTTACTGTCCGTTCATTCATTCACAAAACTTTATTAGAGCCCTGAAGCCCGGTCTTTTTAGACCAAGGTGGGCCGCCTCCACGGCGGCACCGTCAGGCCGAGCCTTATGGCGCCATCGTGGACCCTCTGGACAGACCGTGGTTGTTCTTGATTTGAAGAGCTTGATATCATCTTGTGCCAGTAAAGCCATTATTCTTCGTGGTCGGCGAGAGTCCCGGGAAAGCCCGCAAGCATGTGGCTGAAGTCAATAATGCCATCGCACACGTTACGTTGTTTCCTAATTTCTCTTTCGGGTTGAATTTAATTTATGATATATGGAGTGGGGTACGTCCCGGTTTGCAGTAAACGTAGCGTGACGGCCCGAGCCCTGTTCAACTTTACGTGTGGCAATGGGAAGTGCCTACGCCCCAAATAGTAGTATTTAGTGATGTCGTTGTAAGTTAGTAAATGATCTTTACGCTCCGCAGAATGGTAGTGGGCGCCGGTTCGGTTCTGACCGGCACGGCAAGCAAGTCCTCGTGCCAGGTCGTTCGTCACCTCGTTGAGGTTGAGCCGAGTCTCGTCCACTTGTCCCACATGTGCAGGAAACCATCGGATTTCAGTTTTGATAGTTTCGACCTTGTCGATAATTTCCCTACAAAGTATTTACTAAGGTAATCGCAAATAGAATCAGGAACATCTTAGACTTCTGTCAACCAAAGGACCAGACAGGATTTCGTAAAGGCTACTCAACAATAGACCATATTCACATTATCAATCAGGTGATAGAGAAATGTGCGGAATAGAACCAACCCTTATATATAGCTTTCATTAGTTACGAGAAAGTGTTCGATTCTGTCGAAACCTCAGCAGTCATGGAGGCATTACGGAATCAGGGTACAGACGAGCTATATGTAAACATACTGAAAGACATCTATAGTGGCTCCACAGCCACCGTAGTCCTCTATAAAGAAAGCAACAAAATCCCAATAAACAAAGGCGTCAGGAAGGGAGATACGATCTCTCCGATGCTATTCACAGCATGTTTACAGGAGGTATTCAGAGACCTGGATTGGGAAGAATTGGGGATAAGAGTTAATGGAGAATACCTAAGTAAATTGCTATTCGCTGATGATATTGCCTTGCTTAGTAACCCAGGGAACCAATTGCAATGCATGCTACTGACCTGGACAGGCAAAGCAGAAGGGTGGGTCTAAAAATTAATCTGCAGAAAACTAAACTAATGTGTAACAGCCTCGGAAGAGAACAGCAGTTTACGATAGGTAGCGAGGCACTGGAAGTGGTAAGGGATGACATCTACTTAGGGCAGGTAGGGACTGCGGATCCGGATCATAAGACTGAAATAATCAGAAAAATAAGAATGGGCTGGGGTGCGTTTGACAGGCATTCTCAGATCATGAACAGCAGGTTGCCATTATCCCTCAAGAGAAAAGTGTGTAACAGCTGTGTCTTACCAGAACTCACGTACGGGGCAGAAACCTGGAGGCTTGCGAAAAAGGTTCTACAAAGACGAGTTAATGACGCCTTAGTTGAAATCAATAAAAAGAAATGGGCATGGGCAGGGCATGTAATGAGGAGGGAAGATAACCGATGGTCATTAAGGGTTACAGACTGGATTCCAAGGGAAGGGAAGCGTAGCAGGGGGTGGCAGAAGGTTAGGTGGACGGATGAGATTAAAAAGTTTGCAGCGCAACATGGACACAATTAGCAAATGACCGGGGTAGTTGGAGAAGTATAGGAGAGGCTTCTGCCCAGCAATGGGCGTAGCCAGAGTGATCATGATGATGATTATGATGATGATGATGATGATTATTATATTTTTGTTATTATTATTATTAATATTATTATTATTAATAATAATATTATTATAAACAATGTGTTAATTCCGGAGCCTAGCCAGTGAGCAATTGCCCGCATGCGTGCTCTTTAAAAATTCTGCTCACGTTCATGGGATAACTGACCTCACCAATTTTCCTGCTCGCATCGTACTTAGTGGCCACTAATCCCATGTGAAGTTACATCTGCACGAATATAAATGCCAAGAGTAGCTCGCCATCGGGAGCATTGTTTGGCACCTTGTATCGCGGCTTTCATGTACCTTTATTGCTAGCGACGAGAGACGTTCAGAGACCGCGCGTCACCTGAGACTAGTTATTACGTTCGCCTGGAACACAGCCCGCACCAAGGTTGGTCTTGCTCTCTTTGCTTTTTTTATTTCTAAGCCAAGTAAGTAAGCCGGAACTCCTGAGTTCACAACCTAGAATTGGCAATCCAGAGTGCAGGGGAATGTACTAGAATCCAGTATAAACAAGATGAAGAAGTACAGCAACGGAAAACGAACAAGTAGAAGCCGGAAATGGTGATGATGGCGCCATTTTCTTGGGGCTAACGATGACCGCGGATACGAGCTCCATTTGTCCCCACTCCCTCCCACAGTATAACCAGAGCTAATCTGACGCACCCTCCATTTCTGGCGCTGACGTCCATCACACTAGACGCTACGCTTGCCTATACTTAATGCCAGACACTGAGAAAAAAGAAAGAAGTAAAATTACACACAACTGTGCCACGAGCTTCTCAAACAACCCATGCACTCGTCTATCTGCGATACCAACAACCCTAGCATCCATTCCTTTCATCCGTTACTTTCGTTTACTCGAGTTCCTCTCGCCAGAAGAGAACAGAGAAATGGAGAAAACCAAATAAGCAAACCATGGCGAGATAATAATCTGTGCCTAAGCTAGCATCAGCTTGTATTACAGCCGGTCTGAGTGCCCAGCAGCCTCGTGATGGCGTGTTTTCGGTAGATGCCTAAACAGCCTGCGTAAACACCTTGCAGACTGACAACACTATTCCTCTTCTTTCAGTATGCTCGGATACAGAATAGTGCCGCGAGAGTTCTTTCCTTAACGAAAGGCTTTCCTTAACGAAAGAGAAGTCATATGCAGCAAAAACCTTTTGTTAGCAGGAAACCTAGAAAGCTGGTATTTGCTAAACGCTAAAAGTCAATCAGATTACTCTTGCTTCCCAAAAGAATGCCTCCATATTTGAGTGCGCAAACCTGTTCCTTTGATTTTAACAACCTTAAATGACTGAGTAGGGGCACTTAACGAGCTGTGAGCTGACACTAAAATAGGATAACTACTCGTGCAGCATACATGCGGAGCTTCAAACACCAAAGTCATGCTTCTGCTTGGGCGCATAAGCTCATTTTTGATCTATCTATTTATTTATTTTTTCACTTCACATACCCTCAAGTGCCAAGGCATTATAGAGGGGAGTGGGGTACATGTGAAACACAGCATCAAGGACAATATGTACACATTACCACAATCATCCCGCAAAGAATTTGTGACTTTCCTTTCTAAGGGATTTCGCTGCGCTTCTGGCAAAACTTCTGACCCACTCGCAGATATTGCGAAACAAGAGAAAAACATGCGATTTTTCGGAGATTGTTCCTGGCCTGCTCGGTACATATTTGCTTAGTTACTCGGGACACAAAGATGAGTACGCGAAAACTATACAGGATAAACTACACGGCGTTGTTCCCGTCAACTTGTCGCGAATGTTCGCTCTGTGTTGCTTCAAATTTGACGAAGTGTAAATATTTATTTCTACCCGTCCCCCTGAAATTCTCCTTTCCAGAATCGGTGAAATTAGAAAACAGAAAAGTCCAAGTTATTTCAACAACAAACAAACCATTAGGGTGGCAGGCACGAAGGCATCGAAGAAAGATAAAGAGAAGTAGGTGTTCTTTAACTAAAAATTTCTAGAAACTGATAATATCAGTGGAGCAAGCTACAGCGACATCACGCTTTTTTTTTCTGAGAAAATTATTTAGATTTGTTTTTAATTGCGTCACGGCAGAAGGCAAGCGCAGTCGAAGACGATAGAGTAATAGATGGTGTGAAGAAATTCTAAAGTCCGCAGGCATAAGGGACTTCCACCTACTACAAGACAGGGTTAATTCCAGTTCAGAGAGAGGGTCCTTCGTCCTGCAGGGGGCGTAAAAGGGACGGGTGGGAGAGCCGGATTAAGAGTTCGTGAAAAATGCTGATATTAAGGGTCTCGGGATTGATGCCGAAATTATTCTATTAGGTGACATGAGTGACCATATACAGGAACTAGATGGCTATACCGACAACAATGGGAAGTCAATACTATATCTTTATGAGCAACATAATCTCGTTATCGTGAGTACAGTGCCTAAGTGTGACAGGCATACGACGTGGGAAGTGGGAAAACGGCAATCGACCATTGATTACACTCTGATAACACAAGGAATTCATGATGGGCTGAGAGAAATGGTCATTGACGAGGAAGGGCATAGGGCATAAGGAGTGACCATAGACAAGTCATTTTGAAAATGTGATATTTAGTTGGGAAAGAGAGCGAGCAGCGCAAAATGACCAGTCCAAAGTTGAACGCTGATCAAATAATAATCACAAATGTCAAGGAAGAACTTGGCAAATGGAAAAACAAAGATTGGTAATACAGTGTGCTTCTAAGTGTAATAACGACAGAAATGCGGAAAGAGAAGGAACAAGCTCGTTGGACAGGAAAAAATAAATTTAAAAGCTGGTGGAAGAGGGAGACACGAGAAGTGATCGACAGAAATTATTCCGAGAGCACAGGCAGGCAACAAAAGCGCCGTTGCCGCACGATGAACTAGACAGAAACATGAACTGTACCGGGAGAAAAAAAATTATATCGTTCAAATATTGGTTCAAACAAAGATAAATGGTGAAAGTGAACGTTGGTTGTCAGAAATACGTTAGAAAAAGAAGGACACACCTAGAATATTTTGGAACCTACTATGCTTAACAGGCCGGAAGTCTGGCACAACAGAACATATTCTAGACGAAGACGCAAACAAACTGGAAGGGGATGCGGCATTAAATTACATTCGAAAAATAACAGCCTAATCTTTCCAAGACAATGACGAGGTTGTATTTGAGAGAAAAAAAGAACATGAAGAGAACCAGATGGTAAACGAGCTGGTAATGACAAGTTTTAACGGAAATAAAACCGAAGGGAAACTTGAAGGAGAATCGCATCCAGATCTCCTCTTAGCACTCCTTCCCTTTAACGCTCGCGGGCTTCAGTGCCGCTACCTGAGCCCTAAATTAGCCGCTCCTAGGAACCTCGTTAGCACTCGCATTTTTTTCGTCTCATTTATCAAGCACTATACCAACGTCATGTAAAAAGCACACTCTTTTCATTGCGGCACTTAATCGACGCCGACGAAGCGCCACGCGCTCTCTCAAGGCCATCACTCAGCCGCTCTGTCTCGCTAACTTCACGTCAAAGAAAAGGTGTGGTAGCAGAAAAAAAACAAGCTGGGCCATTACAGGTCATAATAAATTACATCCGTCATTGCTAGGCATGATATTGAGCATGCCTTTCTTTTCTTAGCGGGTGTGCGGCATATGCGAATGCGTTTGAACTTATATGAGGTCCTTTTAGGTAGACGCAAAAGCACTCAACAGTCGGCTCGGCAACAAGCTCAACCAAGTCTACCGTAACATGCTGATAAAACGACGCACAAAGTAGAAAACGTAGTATGCGCCAGTTCTTGCAGCTAATATTTTCTGGTGATTGAGAGCGTCATGATTAGTCAAGTTGGCAAGTAAGTGGGGTGATCGCAGGCACGGTCATGGTTATTCATGACGACGCGTTTGGAGTACCGTCACAAGGAGGTTAAAATTTAACTGTACTCTCGAGAGTCTTGCACCAGGAAAGCTTAAATGTATCTCCACATTAGTCGTGTCCCACATTACTGAAAAACATTAGGTGAAATCCTTAAGATCGTGCATTACGTCAGTGACAATGATTTACACAATGTGTCGGAGAAATGTCAAATATTTTGGGATTGTGCCAATATTTTCCGTTCATTCAAATGGTACTGTAGGCACTGTCGAATGCGCGGGCGATCAGAAAAGCGCCAATTTGAGCGGAGGCGAACAGCGAGGATACTTAATGTAATAGACACTTCTATGCGAAAAAGGCTTTTAGAACTGCAGCATGGCGATCAATATAGAAGGCAGGTCAGGAAAAATACACTGTGATTACGAACATACGCCTCGATAGCCACTATCGCAGATCACCAATTATTCAAGAATGTCATAGCTAACACTGTATAACTAGGAACCCTTTTTTTCATATTGTTGAACCTGTACTCACAAATGCCTTGGCTAACATTGTATATCTAGGTGCCATTTGTTAAATAGTTTTGTTTATACATATTTATATACATAATTTTCTGCACTAGCAACTCCTGTTTGTTGTATTTACCCGTTTTTGCTTGTAACCACTCCCCTCTATAATGCCGTAATGGCCCTGAGGGTATGATAAATAAATAAATAAAAATAAATAAATAAATCTCTGTCACTAGTCTTCAATGTCGCTGTTCAACAGATATTGAAAATAAAAATTTATTAGGACATTGTTAGGTCTAAAATGTAGCGATGACATGGAATAACGTGAAGTAAACAGTGCGGAAAACTTCTCAAACCATTGAAAGCTGCGTTTTTTGTGTTAAATAATACACGGTTACTGAAAAATAAGAAAAATAAAGAAAGAAAAGGTACGAGAGGCACTCAGGTCGACGAGACGAGCATCCATCTTGCTACTTTGCACTGGCGGTGTACAAAGCGGTATACATAAAAGAAAGGGGCTACAGAAAGAGGAAAAGAGGGAGAGAGTGGCCATACGCGCAAGCACAACAATGCACTGAACTATAAGATATCCCTCAAACGGATAGACGCCAAGATCTGCATTAAAGAAGCTAATAACTTTTTGCAACAGCAAATAATATGGCCATGGTCCTGGTACTTTTTCCTCACAAAGTAGTGCTCACTCAAGCTGTTTTGGTGCTATTTGGAGAGAGCGGTTGGACGGCGTACAAAGGACAGATGCTCGGTGGTTTCCTCATACCTGTCCTCTTCGAGTTATCGGGCATTGCCTTACGGCTGGAATAAGCGTGCGTAAACACAAGTAGAGAAGGATAGATCAGACAAAAAGGAAAGTAAGCCTCCTTGCCTACTTCAAAAATGTGATCATCGCCTGATTTCATAGTCTGACGGCCTTACCTAACCTAATTTTGCTGCTGTAGATACACCACAGTCCTGTGAAAACGGTTGTATTAAGCTAAACAGAGTTTGCAGTACTGGGGGACTGACAATTTATATGAAGAAAAAATATAGAGAAGTGAGAAGCGCTTGCAGTATTGTTGCTATTTTTACAGACGGGGACCAAGAACCGCAGTGGTGCGTGAGTCTTGCGGTCTGGAACTTGACCAGCAGCAGAGAAGGGCCCGGCAGAGACACGGCGACGTCGTAACCAGTAATAATAACGCTTAATTACATCGCTACGGAGCGGTAAGCTCTGCAACAGTCCTGACCGAAAGCCACACAAACGCTCGGAGCTTGTGCTCTAGGCTCAAGTTCGTTGGCGGGGGCGTCTTTTATAGCATTTCTAGAGCACCTTCGCACAGGATAAGGAGGCAGCGGACACTCTCCACGCTTGCGGCTGCCGCTTGATGCATGGAAGTCATTTCAACGGATTCTTCAACCGTCACTGGCGTAGCACAATTAAGATCACTAACCCTGACACACGCGCAGACAGACAACACTGGCGTCTCCCGCCCTGAAGAGGAGATGGTGCGAATGCGCACACAGAGCTTAACCGTCTCGCTGACTGAAGGGAGACAGCACTGGCGCGCGCACGCAGACAATCACGGCATCGAGCGCGCCGAGAGGAAGGAGGCGAGAATGCGCACGCAAAGCCTAACGCCTTTTAACCGCTGTGGTCCCGTCGAGTTTTGCAACGGTTGCGGGCGGCTCGGCGTGCTTGGAACGTCCAGGCTCTCACCGTGGCTTTGGCGGCGTGCCACAATCTCGCAAACTGCTCCATCGCAGAGCTCAGTCGTAACACTCTTCAGAGCATGGCAGGTGTAGGAAATTTATTGTTTTGCCTAATGTAGCACATCGGGCTGTCCTTCGCCCATACGGGTTTCCAAGAATCTTATTCACAGAACTGGTGTTGTGAGACGTATGATGGAGCTGCTTTTGCGATGCATGGCAATGACAGACCTGTTATTCTTAGTCATAAAATTTATGTACGCGACTAATCCAATAAATGCAGTGACCATTACATAAACGTTCAAGTGGCGATATAGATAAAATCGTAACGCAGAAACATTATAATGTAGTTACAACGGTCAAATTTCGTTTGGTTTCCAAGACATTGCGGAAAGAACAAACATCTCACCTTAAGGTGGTCTTATACAGCAGAAGAGCAGTGCGTTTTATGTGCAAGTGATATGCCTTTTTCGAAATGCACTGCACTTACAGATACGCCGCTAACGTCGAAACGTGGTGGCTACGCTAATACCTAGCTTCTATCAATTGGTGTGGCACATTGCCAAATGCACAGGTGATGCTCAAGTTCCAGGCAAGGACAATAAAATCCGTCGAAGGACAAGGCTTTCTTCTTGATTGACTCTGTTTCTAGATGCCAAGAATAAGAGGAAGTGCCAGAAATGTGCGATTACTTGTCGGTTCTGAGTTTTGGTTCAGTAAAGCGTGAGCGATGTTTCGTAGGTAGTGGCTTGTTTTAGCAGTGAACAAGATGTAGCCTAACAAAATAGTGAGAACATTCTACTAGTGACTCCTTTTTTTACAGTTGCTAATAAGAGAGAAAGCGATGCAGCAAATAAATGAAACGCAAGGAGTTCAGGATGACCAGCGTCTGCGAATATTCTATAAAACATTTCAAATCGCGAAAGTTAGGTATTTAGATTAACGGAATTATCATGCTTGAGGATGCGTAGTTTTGAAAGCCTCGTTTATAGTAAGCCCTCCCACACGTGTTCAGCTCCCGTTCACGCTACTATACCTATCTTCACAAAGCTTGAAAAAGAACAGTTTTGTCGACAGTAATACGTGAAAGAAAAATGAAACTTAACGTACCATGTTTAAGCAAGAACCACGTTTGCATGTTTCCTTTTGTTTCTTCTGTAACACATACATTGCACCCGAAAAGAAAAATTGACATTTTCAAACTTTAAGTTTCGTTGCAATGTGGTTCGCTATTTCGCAACGAGATTCAAAGCAGCCTGCGAAACAGGCGAGCACGCTTTTCAATTTTCTTTGCGAAGGGCCATTAAGAACGCAAATCATTTGGTGAAAAAATGTTGCGAAACTAGGGCAGCGGCACAAATGCGTTGCATCATTGGTATAAGCGTGGTGTGCAGCTGCCGCAGAATTCGAATAGCAATTACTTTCCAGACACTTTTGTAGTTTTCTCAATATCAGGTATATTCACGTGTTTTACTTCTCTCGCGCTGGTCTGCAGCGACATGAACTGTGACAAGGAAATCGCACTTTTTCTTCACTAGTGCTTAACAACCTGTCGCAGTCACAGACACCTTCAATAATTTGAGCAATTGGATCACAATGAACCATGCAGCACGTGTGCTATAAAGTGTGCTATACTCCAACTTGAAATTAGTTCTGGTTCTTGAGCAGTTGTGATTTTTGAGCAGCAGAGCTGATGATGATGATGATGTGGTTTTTGAGCAGTATTATTCTGTTGAAGAATGACAGTGGGATCGAGAGAGCCCGTCTGTTTTGTAGGCTTTTATTTGAATTCAAAGGTAAAGCTTTCTGCAGGGCTTTGTACAATATCAACCACTGCTGTTCCAGCATAAGGCCGCTACAGCCGTCTCGAATGCATCCCGTCCAAGGGTAAACACAAAGTGGACCAGCCTTTTAATAAGATGATTCAAAGGTCGAATGGCCATCGTTAGCATCCGTAGCAATGAGCAAGACTACACGAGGAGCTGCATCTCTAAAGATGGCTGACAACGACGGGCAAGACTATTAAAAGATGCAGAGGATGTTGAACAGCCCACTTAAGTCAATACGTGTAATTCTTGTGAGCTGCAGGCGCCTTGTACCAAGGCAGCAGTGCAATTTCTGAAGGCGCTGGAACCACTTCTAGTAGCGCTTTCCTAGGACAATATGGCAAACTAATTTTAAGAGCGGATACGTGCATCTGCTATATTGCACTGAAATGCAGAATGTCTTAGAAGCCCGCTGTCTGACGTTCCGCAATATAGCAGTTTTCTGTTATGGTTATATGCGAGCCGAACATGGTGTCTTGCTTTCGTATATCTGGATACATGACATCATGCGCTCGTGACGATTGGAGTGCAAGCAAAGTGATTGTTCGTGTGAGTCAGGATTTAACCTACTCAAGACATGACGTGGCCATTCATACCTCTAACGAATATACAAAGTTTTCCAACTATCATGCACCAAGATATTAAAAATATGCGAATGCCACGGGCAGAACCAAGGTAGTGTTGTTTTCCGTCGCTTGGATCGGGAGTGAGTGAGATAACTTTAGTGGTTATCCTGTGATTGGGATACTCCGATTATATTTTTGCGTGCCGTCCAATTACAAAATTAATCTTAATAAATTTACGTTTAAAACATTATAATTACATAAAAAGTGTCAATGAGAAAATTGTAGAGGAACATGAAAAAGTCCCGATACAGCTTTCTGCTGCTCAATACGTGCTACATAAAAGTTTTTCCGAGCGTGAAAGAAACCTGAGAATGCACGCAAAATTGCCTCGCGATTGGCCACTCGAAGTACAAACCCACAAAGCCTTGAAGGAACCCACTGTGCCGGTGTATACATGCATCCCTCCTTCCTGCCCTCATCATCATGTTTCCTCAGTCTTTTTTATCTCCTTTCCTATTTCCCTGTGCAGAGTAGCAGGCCAGAGCATGCAAGCTCAGGCCAACCTCCCCCCTCTGCCTTTCTAATAAATTATTTCTCCCTCTGAAAGGCAAAGCCGCACAACTATTTACTTCTTTAGGGCGACAAAAATATTGTTAATAGAAATAGATTAACGTGCTTGGGTGAGCGAAATTTGATACTCTCGCCGCTACGCACGATGCAGTAGTTCGCAATAGCGAGGGACCCAGCAGGCTGAAGTGGTCTCTAACATAGGTGATTTTTCACTGGCAGTTTACTTTATAGCGCAGTCACTTTACAGCTAACAATAATATTAAGTTAACCACGTCATCCAAGTCTATAGTTGAACTAGTGTAATTATAATAGCAGGAACCTCGAGGAACACTTCATACTAACTGAACTCCAAACAGTAAAACGCTAGCATGTCCTAAACGTGGGACGGTTTGCTTGCATCACCTTTAGCCCTATTTCCTGTGGGTTATTCTTCTGCCATAAAGAAAGAAGTCTATGCTTTTTGTGCCGAATTTGAGCGTACGTAGTTCACTTGGGGTGGGGACTCCCGGAAGTAAAACTGAATGTGAAAGACGTACACTTCAACAAAACAAATCGCTAACATGGCCTTGTTTTCAGAGTGAGAGGCTTTTAGTGTGCATCAAGTTGTCAGTGCAAAAGTGTCAATGAGAGCACCGAGACGCATGGGATGCCACCACGGCTGCCACGGTTTGACCATACAATTCCTGCGAGCAGTCACACAGCGCCATTTCCACTAAGCCAGCACGTCACACTTTACTGTGGTCTTATTTGTTTGTTTGCATGTTCGTACGCTTGTTTGACTAATGATAGAGACATATTACCTACCGTCGAATAGGCTTGTGCCACACGAGTTCTCACTGATCAATATAAAACCGCAGTACGGTTCCTGCATGCGAATTGGAAAGACATAATACTCATGCATGCCACCAACACTGCGCGGTGTTTTTCTGTGTGCAAAAGACAGGACGATGCGGCATCAACATATGACACGAGTAATATTACTTTAGAGATATTTTCGAAAGGGACACGCAAGTGACAAGTTGAAATGAGTTTTTTTTTTTCAGAACGCTAGAAAGTTCAATTATTAATTTCGTATTTACTGTCAAAGTACAAATACAATGTTAGATCAGAATGATTCTTGGCATAAAACTTAAAAGTAAACACTCATCTATCCGAACTCAATAGTGTTTTATATAAAGGTTGGGAATATAAAGCAACACTTGACTTGTTGCATGCTGTGAGGTATGTTGCAAGGCTGATGATATTTTGACTAGAAAATTACATATAGACAGAGCTTTCGTGACCCTTGAGCCCATAGGGTGAGACATTAAGTCATCTTAAGGTGATTGCATGGCCACATTCAAGCGACATCTCACCTGCACTTTCCCGTATAGACATCAAGGTTTATTTGATTGCAGCCTAGAGTGTTCACCTTGTAATATGCATGCCGAGCACACACCATTCACGTTGTCAATATTGCGCTGAAGAGGGGCACGACAATATTACACGGAATGGAAAGCACGAAGTGAAACAAAGTGTTTCTGTGGCTTTCAAAGCTTTATCCCTAAATTTTCCTTTTCACTTTGGAGTGGCGTAGAAACATTCAATGGACGAGAAACATGTGTTTACAGTTCCCCTGAGGCATACATTTCCACTCGTTTTGCAAACTTACACCACAGCACGAAATAAATTCACGACCGGCACCCGCTATAGATTTCAGTGGGTCAATTCCCTTCAAGCAAGCTGTGGCACAAAAGCAGCAAAGGAGTTTCCCTGCGCTATAAGAAAGGCGTACGCAACCGATCAAAATATTTTCTCCAATATCGCCTTCTCTGGACCTGCCCGAGAATGCGTTTCTTTTTCTGGCAGATATACATTCCATACAGCCTCTTCACCGCATCCCTCATCGAACGTATTCCTTTATATTTGTTTCTCGTTTTCCCATTTTCCTCGTTTCGTCATCTTTTCTGGTAGTTGCCATTTTTTTCTGGTCGTTGGCCAGCCTTTCATCATCTTATCAGCAACAGAGAGGAATTGCTTTTGTTTGCGGTTCCTCATGCCCGCGAGAACACACGCGCGTCGGCGAGTCAGCAACAGCATTCTTGTTTTTTCGATATTGAAGCAGCCTGCGAGAAAACAGATCTCGCTGCCTGTCTGTGACTGTCTGGAGCTTCCTGCAACTCTGGACGAATGCCAACGCAATGTCTGTAGATGTCCCACTGAACTGTGCGACGATTGCGATAGGTGAACGACAGGCAACAGCACCATAGACATTGCCGCCAGGAGGCGTCCTCACGTCGGAGTCACGTCGTACGCTCACTTGGCTGTCGCGGCTGGCACATGGGTCCGATTTCTACATAGGATGTCGAGGTCTTGTCACCATAACGAGAAGGCGTCAAACTCTCGTGGCTGCTTTAACATGCATCGGTCGCAGTTGTTTCCCTGCTCTTGCGTTTTATATTATTCGCTTGTTTTGTCTGGGTTGGCGGTGCCTGTGCACCGGATACTTATAAAGGCGAAGCATTTCTTGGCGAAAGTTTGCCACTTTGACAATATCTATCCATCTAGCCGCCTACTTCTTGATGCTCTAATCGTCGTTTCGTTAACTTTGTATGCATCAAGGTCGGAATAGTATGACACGAGTGCATGACGAACATAAGTGATATGCTATGAATGTCACGAGATGCGTGTCATGTAGGTCATGAAACAGCCGCCTACGTCATGGTGCTCTCATTGTTGTTTCTTTAATTTGCTATATACCAAAATTGGCATAATATGACAAGAGTGTATGATGAACATAAATGATAGATCATGACATGACTCATAACATGCGTGTCATGCAGGTCATGAAACAGCCGCCTTCGTCTTGGTGATCTCATTGTCGTTACATTAACTTGGTAGGTTCCCCGCATAGTGCTTCGCATGACAGCGATTCCCACAGGGCGTAGGGTCTGCCGGCTTTTTTTCTTCTATATATCATTTTAGCGACCATTTACCTCTTTCCTTCGGCACGCAAGCAGTCCAAAAATATCTACTGCACACACATACGCTTAACGATTGCTTAAACGGGCCCTGTGACACTCTTTGAGCATGGTAAATTATTGATACTTGATGCGAGAGAACGCTCCCTTGAACTGAGTCAAATATTACTCAATTTCAGGCACCGGAGAACTCACAATGCATCTGTAATGATCCATCTAGCTTGCCTACAGCTCCGTCCCACATCGGCCATCTAAAATGCACATGATTACGTCATGATGCTCTCTTACTACTATTGGGTAAATATGTGGAAACTTCATGGGCAATATTAACTTCATTAGTGCCCATAAATATTTCTGCAAGGGTAGCAATGTTTATGACACTTTGAGTGTTAAAAAACTACGAAATGCAATGAGCTCAAAGTGTCGACACACGGATTCAGTTTTGTACTTCCGGCATCCAGTGGGCGTGGTCTGCCTAATTGTGCCGCCTTCTCCACAGCGACAGATCGCGGCGTCGCTGAAGTTTTGCCGTGCTGACTCCTATTGCAGCCCACGTCTGCTCGTTCCAGTGCGTCTTTTGCCTTGTGTGGGGCACGCGCATTTACAAACCACTCTCTTGGAAATGAACGCGAGACTGCGACGTCCCTGTGCACTTCTTTACTGCAAAGATGCGAGAGTTGTAAAAAGGCAAGAAAGCAGACTGAGTTTAGCTATAGTGTGCCGCATGCGCCATAACGGGAAGTAGTGGTACCTACATGAACATCAAAAATCATATCTAAATCGCGCGCCACCATGAACTCCAGTGTGCGGTGGGTGTCCCGGGCACTGCCCGCTCCGCGGTAGCCTGCACAGTGCAAGCTGTTGGTGAAGGATCTGGAACACCGCAGAGAAGATGAACGGCAACCTCTGACTGCCGGCAGCTGCGTTTCTACTGAACTCATTGAAATACTTGGTTCTGCAAAACATTTCTAAAATTGTATCTTCCATGTGAAGCGCTTTTAATCAGTTTGGCAAAAAGTTTGGCAGAGCCCCTTAAACTTCGAGCGTAAAATATGCCGGGTGTTTAAGCGAAGTCTTTCAAAAAATTTTAAAGGTTGCCTGTGGCCGACAGCACAATTCTAGTTCATGAGCTGTGCTACTCGAAGAGGCGCACATTAGTTGCACAAAAAATTGAAATGCGTAATCGACTAATGTAACATATATTCACTAATTAAGCTTTTAACTAATTACCTTATGGCCCATATAGCAATTTGCAAATACTAGCCGAGAAGTTCGCTAGGCGGATAGACTTGGTACCAATTCTCAGGATGACACCAGTTTCCGGATATTAATTCCTGAACTTAGCGGAGAAATGCAATGGCGTTCCCGTTACTTTTGCGCTTCAGTGCATAAAATGGCCTTTTGTTTTGTTTAGAAAGTAACTGGAACGCCAATGCATTTTTCCGCAAAGTTCGGGAATTAATATCTGGAAACTCGTGTCATCGTGAGAATTCGTTCCAAGTGGATCCTCCTGGCGATATTAGTGGCTAGAATTTGTAAGTTGCTATATGGGGCATAAGGTAATTAGTTAAAAAACTTAAGTATCAATTTTTTTTTAATTATTCAATTATACATCTCAATTTTTTGTGCAAGTAGCATCCGCCTCTTCGAGTAGAACAGCTCATGAACTAGAATTTTGCTGTCTGCCACAGGCAACCTTGAAAAATGATTGGAAGTTTTCGCTGAAACATTCAGTACATACCTATTCGCCTAAACACAGAGATGACAATAACTACATATTTACAACTAATTATATAAGTGCCTACAGAAACAAATAAATTGAAACATTTCGCATGCAGAATAGCATACATGAAGCACACAAGAACATTATTATTAGTACAAGAGTATTAAGAAGAAATGCGCCAAATAGATAGTCTAAACGTTACATTCCTTCCCAATATACAAAATTCAGTTTGTAAGCAAAGTAAATTATTGTGTGGCGATCGCAGACCATAAAATAACAAAAACCTAACAAATTTCAAGAAATTAAATCTTTCCAATTCACAATTTTCGAAGCATCTGCTTCTGGAGTTGAGTTTGGGCGTGAAATTAAGGCAGGGATAATTCATAACACAGTGAGAAAATTACCTGTTTGAATCTTTCAAGAAATTTCACATGCTCTGAGCCAAAGCCATGTTTCCTTTTTTTTCTTTTTCTTTTTATAGTGCTGCGCAATAGTAAAGTCACCTTACATGCTTTAATGAGTGACCAGTTTTTGAGCTCGGTGCCTGCCGGCATCTAAATAGCAAGTCCCGATACATTTGCTGACGTAAGCCGGCTGGCGAGAGTTCTCGGTTTCGTCGTGATGGCGGGTGTAACCAGAAATCTCCAGCCTCTCCTGAAGAGCGAAGCATTGGCAGCAACAGCAAAGTTTAGGGTTGCGCTTGAACTCATCGGACGGTGTTCTAATCACATATGGGTGTGACATGTTGTAGTGACGCAGTACGCGATGCAACTGTTGCCCGACCGAAGAAACAGAACCCGGGCAGCTACCAGGCGTCTCACAACGCTGGCGCCGTGAGGACCGCCGCCTGTTGCATTGCAGGCCTACGGAAAGCGGGGACCAATAGCGTCAGCACATGGCCCAGTTTATTTTTACATTTGCCATCGCCTTCCTCGCCAGTGTCGATGTGTGTGCAGACCCGCCCTCATGAGTACACACTACATAGAATGTTTCCGGAGGCTCACTGCGGTAGTAGAACATCGTCACTATTGCCGAAGAGAGAAGCGGCTAGTGTTCATGGTTGTGAGGTGGGGACACGTTAGGATGCTGTGGCGTGGATTGCATTCTAACGAGATGGATGTACTTATGTATTAAATGACACCGTAAAGCCAACTGTAATACATGGCGAGACGTTTCGAAAACAGGCAGTTAAGGTAAAACGAGGCAGATAGCATAAATGCCAACTTTGCTAACATATTTGGCAGAATCACGCGTATGAATTTGACATTCCTTTACTTGTGCAGTGCGCTCTATGTGACCGGCTCTTCGATGGTGCGGCTTACTGGTTGTCAGCTTTGTATGATTCGATAATAATGAGCATCATAGACCTGTGCTTATGCCTCCTATTGCAATCTGGTTCGGTAAAGAATGCCGCTTGACAGGGCCGAATGCTAAGTCTCAAGAGAAAGAATACGACAAGGCACTGTACAGACGCGAAATGTAACCGATAAAAAGGAAAAGACAGATTACAAGTCATTACATCTTCTAATGACTGGTAACGTACATTACCAGTCATTCTCTCATACCTCGCATTTTGTGCGAAAGTGTGCCTTGTTTATTATTATTATCGTTTTTGTAGGCTTGCTTAATGGTGTTCTATGTAACTCTGCAGACAGAAATCAACTGCAGTGAGGAAATAGCGAAAGAACCTTGCTCGTCGTTTGGCGCGTTTCTATAAAACGCTTTCTTATCCTTTTCAGCTGCGCAGAATGAAAGGGATTTGTCCCGAATAAAGTGTGATGGATGACCATTAGTGCCGGCCAACTGAAATTCGCCGTTATTTCGCTGGTGTCCTCATCGAGCAGAAGTAAAAATAAACCTCTTTCTGCCCGTGTTTCGCGTACTTTTGAGGTTGTGTGCACACACCCTTGCCATTGATTTTTGAGGCTTCTTTTCGTGCCATGTCTTCAATTTACAATGGAGAAAAAATGCAAAGCAGAGGGAAACCCTTCCGATTCAGAGGACTCAAGAGTCGCATATTATAAGCACTAGTTGCCTCACATGGAGACTTGTTTGTGCTACTCAGATCAAAACAATAACTAGTTTGAATACAACTGAAAAAAAAGCAGAATTTTTTTCAAAGAAAATAAAATTGTATTACCATGAAAGGTAGCCCAAGTAGAAGCTTTATAGGTTAGAAATACCAAGGATGTAAAGAACAGAAAGATTGGAAAGAATCCAGGCAAGAGTTTCAGTTCGTTAGCAAACTTCGCACTTTCCCATTTTCTTTGCGGCTTTGTACAAATTGCATTTCATGCCCATTCAAGACGTCTCACCCACCACAATAATATGGCGGCCGCTACTCTTTTCAAGTTTTTGCACCATGAAAAAGTCGCGCTCAATGATATAACACTTTCCGTCTATTTACTTTCAATTATAGCATTCGACACGAGATAGCCATTTTGCCGAGACAACGAGCGATGGGGACCTTTACAACTGACACTATTCTGGCGTTTTCAAAGCAGATGATCTTGAAGGTTTGGTTCTACTCTGTAGTAAAAAATAGCATGTATCAACGTTTCTCCACACGTGAAACTTCCACGATATCTGTCGGTACACGTTTGTATCCATTTGTAGTGCAATATACAAATATCGACAACAATTTGGTAAATATTACTGTATTGTAAGCACAAGTTACCCAAGGTAAAAAGTTATCGATGAGCAAGCCTTACTTGTAAACACGCGATCGTCGTCGACGCACTGTAATTAAGAATATTCGTCTTTCAATATAAATCGTACGTCAAGCACAGAAATATTTCTTTAAGCTTACACCTTGCGAGTTATTTGCACGTGAGGATATGTATATCTGATTGGGCCTCTTTCACGCTAAGTTTCACAGTGTCTCGCGGCAGCTCTACGTTACGCAAGAATTGTATTTGGCAAACATAAAACATGGGGGTAATGTTGTAGGTTATGAGTAGGCAAATTTCCAAGTGTCTGACTTGACTTAGGCCTTTGAAATTATATACGTAAGCAAGTGTTCCAGGGAGTTCATTGTATGCTGTACGAGCGGCGCAAAATTTACCTCGCTGACCTTGGCTAATTAACCTACCCCCAACACCAAATTTAAGAAACGTCGGCGTGAATGCCATAAAAAAGTTCCGTGAGATGCAGGTGGATCAGATGCAGCTTTTGTAGAACAAATCTTTCTAAAGTGCTTGAAAGCGTTACACGGCCTACTTACGATATGTTTCTCAATGTCTCGACAGAACTTCAGGCTGCACAAAGCTTATATTTGGGAAAAGTAAGGGGGAAATTGGGGAAGTATGGCAAAATTATGGGCCAGATAGCCGTTAATGTGAAGGCAAAGTTGAATGTGGGCCGATTATCTGCGTCCACCGCAAAAAATTCTGTATGCGAGCACTTCAGAGCGCCATGAGAATGATTAGCAAGCCTGCAGAATTTCTCATTTTTTATTGGCTGAATTACAAACGCCACCTAGGTGAAATTCAACGTAAAGGGAGAAAATACTATGGCAAATCTGTGTACGAAGCTACATGCATAGGCATGAAGTATAGCCTTTGGGAGAAAAACAAAAAGGTTCTTTAGCAAATGTTGGTGCTGGAAAACGTTATATAGACATTTTACGCTATATTTCCGCTATTCCGAAAGAATTCTAGGTTGCACAAAGTTTATATTTGGCGAAAATAAGGGAAATGCTAAGAGTTATGACTAGGCAAAATTCAAATTGTATTGGATGCTTAGGACCTGTGCAATAAATTACGTAATCAAGCGCTCCAGAGCGTATACGACTGTGTTGCACGAGTGGTGCAAATTGTCGCGTGCAGTATCAAATGAGCCCGTCATATATCAGCAATGCGTTTAAGTATGTTGCACAATTGCACGCCACTGAAGTTCTTATTACAGCTGGGAGAGCGAAACAGCATTGATAAAAACTGCTTTGTGATCTTGCAAGGTTGCTCGAGTCATCTGTCACTTGTTTTTTGTATTTGTGGCGTGTTTTACAGAACGGGAAGATGATCATTGCGCACTAAGGAAATTGAGGGCAACCACTACAAGGTATAGAATAAAAAGAAACTGCCAGTAGCAACAACGAGAGCAAGGCCTGCAATGCTGCGAAATCAAAGGAAACGTGTCGTGTGCATTTCGTTGCCCTATGCGTCGCGTAACAAATGGCGTACATAACACGGGCGAGAACATGGGCGTATTGGAAAATTATGCGGTCATATGTTCCACACCAAGGGGAATACGATAAAGAGGCCCAGTCTGACAGTATCCTTGAGAAATGTCGAGGTTTGACCAGATTCTTCTTGCACTGCCTAAGCCGTTTCCTTTTATTCAGCAGCTGGAGCTATTTCGCAAAGCACAGTAGAACAGATTGAGTGGCTCAGTGTTGCAAAACTTATTTAGAGAGGTTTCTTTCGTTCTTTTCACGGGTTGTTTGCAGACGACCTCTCTCCCTACGCATGTAAATTTTAATGAGGCGAGAATTCTCGCCGAAGGGTCATTCGGGTGGAAGAAATCTTAGATTTCTGTTTAAGCTCATGCTTATAACGACAGCGCAAGTGACACATGTATTACAATTCCTAACATGCATAATGAATTGCGTTGAAACAGAACCAACTGGTACTGCGCGCCAAATCTTAAGAAGTCCGCTCTTGCCGAAAGTATCTATAGCAGATGCCATCACGCATCGTACACAATTTCTGAATAATTCAAATAAGCCAATCTTCGATGAAAGCCACAAAAACGGAGAAATTCTCTTATGTCTGACTCAATAGGGATATTTATATCTGTTTTAATCTACGTTGGATAAGATAAAACTAAGGACCACTTGTCGTTAGTCAGGGTGAAACTCGCAAATGCGCATATCACGTGCGATCCTGTTACATTTGAGCTAGCATAGACTATTCTCTCGTTTACATCTTCTTGGGTTGTGTGTTTCTATCGTCATAATATCGGGCCAATGCACCGCAGTGACGAAGCAGCAGTCATGGCGATGCCTTAGTCATGATGTCGCTATATATGACAGCAGTCGCTCATGCAAGAAATAATAGTAATAATAATAATAATACTAATAATACTACTACTACTAATAATAATAATCAGAAGAACTTCATTTCCTACTACGATGCGATCAATACCATGTAATGCCTCAATACCAATTGCGCTCTCAAGGTGCACATTGAGAATTTTCTGATGCACCTTTAGAAGGTCAGGATATGAATTATTTACCCGAATGTCTGATTTGACATCTATCGAACACGATTTTAGATAAATTTCGGCAATACGTGCTCAAACTTTATAAAGAAGCAGCTTGAGAACCCCTGCTATCGCTATCCTGTTAGCATCTGAGGCAATATTTCAGAACACCATGTGGACACTTTTTTTTTTTTTGGCTTCTGCCCACAGAATGGTTAGGTTATGTGCTGCTAGATGCAAGAGCAATTTGCACTCCACAAACAGGTCACAAGTGTGAGCAGCTTAGCTACACCAACGAATGAAGATCAGCTTGATAACAGGTCGCACAGCGCCATTAGCGGCTTAGGGCTTCCGGTGCTGCAGCTTACTGCAGCTGTACCCAGTACTCGCCCTACGCACTGCCAACCAAGGTGAATCTGTTTGTGCACCAATAAATTTGGGTCCAAGAAGCGCCCAGCTTTCAAAAAGAAAAAAACTATGCTCTCTGCTTAGAAGGATCAATGACACCTGTCATCGCTCTGAAGTATGTTGTAGAACAAATTTTCAGATACATTTTTATTTGCTATGAACACGGGAAAGCACGACAACGAGTAACATTCACTAGTTCTCCCCACTGGTACGACACGGAAGCAAGGAGCAGCAACTTGACGTGCTTTCATCTTTTTCTTCTATAAAAGCATTGTCCTCTTTTTTGCAAGTACTTGTTTACTCGTTCTTTGTGTTTTGACCCTGTCCTATAAACTTCCTAACAGAGGTCGATGCTGATATTATGGTTTCATTTATAAGCGACATTTATTTTGTCGCTATCTTCCTTGCCTAATTAACTGTATTTACTGCACCACTTCCATGACCCTAAAGCCCTCTGAACATAATTTATAATCTCTGTCTTATCTGCTTCGCTGACCTCCAGAAGAGCAGAGAATCCCCTCCCCCCTCCTCTCCTGTATTCCAGCTCCCTTCCACGAAAAAAAAAAAAAAAATACACGGCCCCCTGAAACACGGCTGCTGATACACGGTGCTTCCTCTCATTTCTCCACCGACATTGAATGGCACACCTTTCTTTTCAATTCTGCACCCTCGCCGCGAACACACGCTCGGACGTTGCCTCACCCACCCGCCTTACCCCCTCTCCCCTTTAGAAGAGCCCTGCCTATATATATATATATATATATATATATATATATATATATATATATATATATATAGTGCAGAGGAAAGCATATGCCGCCTTGAAAAAGAGAAGTCCACTTGTCGAAACGTTGGTTCCCACTTTTATATGGTTCTCGCTTTGCTCATCGAAAGAAAGTAAGACAGACGTGAAGCGACAGATGAGGCGCTCGTGAGACATGTCACAAAGCACACGGATAGTTTGCAGTTACACTCGCGGCACTGCTAACGGCGTTGATGCCACAGCAAAACTAATTGTCACCGCAGAGAAACTTCGTCACGAACACGCGTAGCAAAAAAAAAAAAAAGAGAAAATTACAGCGGCTCTTTCTGGGGATTGATTCTTGAAGCGTCAATAAAGATACCATACAGCCACTGCCACGAGTGAAGGACTTAAATCACCATCATGCGCACAACCTAGGTTATTTAAGTTGCACCATTCAAGTTCGTAAGAAATGTAGCTGCAAAAAAAAAAAAAGAAAAATGACTCCCTCTTGCCTCGCGGAGAAGCAGATTTCAAGCTTAGCATTACATTCACAAATGGAAATGGCCGGTGGCGCAACTTTGGGTTGGAGATTACAGATAAGACCACTGGTTGTATATCCGCAGTGAGCGAAGCAGCGCGTCCCGCTGCCCTCGTAAGCTATGCAATGCACCGTACGACTTGCGTAAGCAACGCGCCCCGAAAGAAGGCGCCACTTCCAGACGTTGCCACACACATAGAGCACGCCAGTTGGCGCGGGCCGTTAAGTACGCAGAATAGAATACACTGCTCCGGAAAGCGAGATGCGAGTTTCATCACGCTATAAAGACTCCTTCACTCCCCTCGACCACGCGCGCGGACGCACTCCAACATTCGTACGCGCAGACAGGCGTGCGAGCACACGCACCCTCAAACTGCTGTTGCACCTTCTTTGCAACACCACTTGACCTCAAGCGCATTTTTTTCGGAGTGGGGGGGGGCACGGAGCAAAGTCGCAGGAAATCTTCTTAAGTCATCGCTGGGACTTCGCGCGGTGCAGAGAAATGTACGTTTGCAGCAGCTGATAGCGCCTGACCAGCGGGATTGCAAGAAGTGACAAATAGGTTGAAGGTGTCTGGACAGTACTCGTTCCTGCTTACTAAACTCATCCTTCCTTTCCATTTTTTTGTTCTTTTTTTTGTATGAGATAAAACTTTCTCTGTAGGTGCTTTGTGCCGCTGAGGGTGACTGAAGAGAGAAATATCTATCGTTGGAAATCTATCGTTGGAAATATGGGCACATGGCCACAACATCACGCCGTTTGTTTGTTCATTTATTATGGGCTCCCTAACGCGTTCACTTTAGGCAAATGGTTAGCTTATGCAAAAATAAAAAAAGCTATACAAGTGTAAAATATATACTGCCGGCAAAGGCTACAGGTGTCAGAAGACGGCGCCTAAAGCCGACAAAAGGAGAAAGGAGACACACCCGACGTGCACATCGCGCGTGGTGAATGAAATATTTTTGTTACTGCAAAAGAGTGCACACCTTTGCCAGCTGATGCATTGCGACATGTTTCAGTGGTGTAATATTCTCACTGAATTACGGCAGTAACCGTTATTTACAGGTAGTACTAAATACATGGGCATAGGACTTGTAAGGTAGCTAGACATACAAGTATTCTCACATATGGGATCCGCTGGCACGATTTCAAAAACCTTGTAACGTTCTTGCTCTCTTGCTCTTCAAGTTCTTTGATGTTCTTATATACTTTTAAGCTACAGTCGCCACTGTTAAGATAATTAAAAGTTAGGCGTTCCCGCACCCTTTCTTACAAAGTTCGAAGCCTGTACATTATGGAATTTTCGGCAGGACAGTTTCCTTTTGTCGCAAGCATGACCGGAGTTTTTGCACGCTTAAAGAAGCACGGAAGTTGTCACAGAACCTGAAATATGTAAATCCAGGCAAAAGTGAGTCTGCTTTCCTGGTTTTATTCTTTTTTACTCTGCTGAGGAAGCTTTAGCTCGGGCCCAACTCTAATAGAACCTGTACAAATGCATGTTAAAACGCAGCAATTGTTTTCTGAGATAACACCTGGGCTGACTTTATTGAATTCTTTTTGGCAATCGAGTGACAAAGTTAAATTATAGTGGTCATTGGAAGCGGAATTTCGATTTAGGGCTTGAATCTTCTTGCATGAGATGGCTGAAAGTTGGTCAATTTGAAAAATATGGAAGCCTGAAGTTAACAAATCCGTAGGTCTGCACCAAGAATAGACATCAGAGTCCTGTAAACATTATTCGTCAGTACATTCATACCAGACAATATGAAGTAATAATTTATATCTTATGTCAATTTCTTACAATTCTTGAGGTGCATTGCAAGCGGGCTTCTGACATATTAGCTATGTATTTAACAGTCATGTATACCTTATGAATTCGGCCACTTTGGATATCCTATTAAACGCATTTTACAAACGATATGATGCCATTTTTCATTGCTGAGTTACAGAAATGTCAGCTGGGTAGTTTCGTTTGCTGAAAATAAGCGACTTTCAACAATATTTATTTAAAAGTTAACGGCCTAAAGAAACACTTCCAACAGTCACCCTGTTTTGGCTCCGTTTTTTTTAAATGCCACCTATTTATTGAAATTTTGTACATTAGTTGCCGAGAACCAACAATTTCTTTTTTCTCATGCATTTATGCACATAGCTAAAGGTATTTCTTCAACACTCTGCTGTATTCACACAACCGCACACAGCCGCATGGACATAGTAAACCTGGAAGTCAAGTGAGAACGAGCAAGATAGCCCGGAAAGATGGAGACGGCTAATATATTTTCCTGATCGATTGCTCCAGTCGGGTCCTAATTCCGGAGCCGCGCTGAAATGACATCGCTCGGTGCCGACAACATCACATCAAACATCCGGTATACAACAAGGACAGGAAGAGCTGCATTAGGAGATCGACACTTGCGTTGCCTAATTTCGCCATCTTTCAAATGCCTGCCACAACTATGGCGGCGACCAAGTCCAGCTATTTGCTGGTGACAAGTCCTCGCAAACTCGCTTACAGCCAACTTCATCTTTCATAACTTTTCGCTGCCGAGGCATAGGCGGCCCTGTGATCACTTATGGACTCGTCAGGCCCCGTGTCAGCTCAAAGAAGGCATCGAACGAGTGCGAGACGACGCCCCGTCGGTGTTAAAGAACATGCTGCACGATAATGAGACGTATGCCTCGGTTGCATAGAATTAGTCAAAAATAGGTTATTTTTACATATAGATAAAAGGCGCTTTGCTGCCCTTCATTCTTTCAGCTTGTAATTTTATCACTTCATACGCCATCAGCACGAAGCCGCATGAGAAGCCAGCGAACGGTGGTGTGATAGAGCATGCAGTAGTGCACCTACGCTTGAGGAGATGGCTTAATTCACTGATATTTTGAAATTATTTTTTACCGAGTTCGCTATAGAGATATTGCGCTAGTTCATAGATTAGCATTGCTTGCCTAGGTTCAATAGCAATACATTTAGATCAATAGATGACCTGCTCTCGAGCTACTCTGCTGGGAAGCAGTCCAAAAATGTTTTTACTAGTATAACGACAAAAGTCTGCAATATGCTACATTCTACAACATCTCGGCTCTCACGCACGCTCATTCCGGACGCACATTCAGTGGGGCGAAGTTGTTTATTATCACATGCCTGCATAAATGAAAAAAAATTGAGGCAGAAGCAACCTCAGAACGACTGCCGACGTTAATGCAATTACCGCCTAAACAATATAGCTGCAAACCGCGTTCCTTGTCTGATTGCGCCCACCATTGAAGCTCAGCTACAACGAATTGCAACCACCATCACCCAACCGGTTACGATACAAGTAACGCAGGACATCAAGGCCTGGATTATTATTTAGGCGCGCAGGACCTGTACAGGATATGAGCCGCCCATCAAAAATGTTTGGCTCTGTTGTTGACGATGAAAATGATGATACCCTCCTAGAAGCTGTGCAAGGTGCCGGAGCATTTGCGGCAGTGGATGAGGTAGACTAGCAAAGTACATCGTTGGGCTAGTTGGTACATTGTATTAAGAAAAAAACCAGCCAAAAATAGATACAGACAGAAAACATACCAGAAGACAGGAAAGAGCCTCTTTCCTGTCTTATTGTATGTCTCCTGTGTGCGTCTCCTTTTGGTTCGTTTTTTCTTAATACGATAGGGTAGACCAACCAGCTTTAAGTCAGCAACATGGCCCAGGGGACTAATTGGTCGCCTCGCAAACTAAAACGGGACCCTTAATCATTAAAACAGTGAAATTCCAGAAGACTCTGTGATCGGCATAAAAGAACACACTTCCGCCTCTACTTCGAAACTCTGCACTTTCTGGCAGCCATCCTGGCTCTGCAGGAACCTGGTCTTACCATACGCTGGCACAGGCAGAAAAACTACTGTAGCCTCAAAAGACGAATTGTAGAGCTCACCTTACTGACACTAACTGGGTGACCGGTGCAGCACAGCAGCTACACACATGTGTTGTAAGACCACATGGAGATTTTTTCGCAGTCTTAGTGGCCCCTCACATTGAAGAGGGGGACACAAAGATATTTACAACGCGCACGCCACAACATCAAAGGCACTACATCATAACTGGCCGGGACATTACGGAACAAGTACTTGTGCCAGAAACAGAACCCCAGAGGCACGGAATATCTTTATGCAGGCAAAGATAATCCGGACTTGGACCAACCGTTCCAACTCTACGACCTCAAGGCGGGCCTAGCCAAGATGCGCAGGGCATGGCGCCGGGTAGGGACAAGGTCACAGTCACACTGCTGGCCAACCTCCGTGATCAGGCATATAAAGCCCTGCTCAAATAAAGTGACGCGATTTGGAAAGGGGAGAAAGCTGTTCCTTTAGATTGCGAAACAGAACGGGCTACATTCACTCCTAAATCAGGCAAGCAAATCAACGCCGACAACTTAAGACCTATCTCGCTCACATTATGTGTGGGCAAACTGATGGAGATGATGGTGCGGGATAGACTCTCAGAATATTTGGAAAACCGTAACACTTTCTCGGACGCGATGCTCGGTTTTCGCCCGCACATGTGAGCACCGACCATCCTGCTCCTACTTAACACAGATGTAATACAGTATGTCAAGCATCCTTACAATCACAAGGTGATCTTAGCCTTGGACTTGAAGGGTGCTTTCGATAACGTCAAACACAGCCTCATGCTGACTCACCTTAGTGAGGCACACTGCGGCCGCAACACTTTCAGTTACATAAAGGGTTTCTTAACAGATCTGGCCATACTGATCAGTATTCAAGATACCGAAGACGAACCCTATCAAATAGGCAGGCGGGGCACACCACAAGGCCCCATGTTGTCCACACTGCTCTTCAGTTTAGCTATGCTACACCTTGCGACACAGTTGAAGGATATTGAAGGCATACGGCATGCGCTGTATGCTGGTGATATAATCTGGGCCACCTAAGGCAAATTAGGGCACATGGAGGAGAGCCTGCACTGTGGCGTCCAATGCGCACCGGCAAAGTCAGAATTTGTTCACCTTAGGGCTTCTCTTAAGGATAGTGCAAACACCCACTTATCCCTATCCAGTGGCCCTATCCACGAGGCTAAAGAGATTAGAATTGCGAGACTTTTCATAACCATCAACAAAAGGGCGACACAACACCTGCAAGCTCCAGGAGATCGGAAACCAGGTGGGTCGATTGGTTCGCCGGCGCTCCAACAAGAGGGGAGGGTTATGAAGCAAGGACGTAGTGTGTCTCGCTCACGTTTTTGTAACTAGCCAAATACTGTATTCGGTACTCTACTTCCACTTGCGCAAGCACGATGAAGACAAGGTAGAGGTTATTCTCCAGAACATGATGAAAATGGCTTTTGCTCACCCGGTATCCACTCCCAACGGACGATTTCTCGCTCTTGGAATGGTCAACATTTTCGAGAAGCTCAAGCAAGCTCATATAACAAATCGATACACAAAGTTAACCCAAACATGATCGGACCAACGACTTCTGGCTCGACTACACGTCCAACACGGGTTCTATATGCAGGAAATGGTGAGGATGCCAGAACTATTGAGACGCGCCATCCGAGCTCGACCTCTTCCAACCAAGATGGATAGAGAAAACCATAGTGAGGAAGGGAAGAAACATAGGGAGGAAGCTTTGGAAAGTCACTATGGCAACAAGCATGGAGTTAAGTACGTAGATGTCGCTAGGCCACACCACGGGGGATAGTATACGGCAAGTCATACATGAGGCAACACAGCTGAACGGCCTCAATTTTCGTGAACCAGGTACAGCACAAGCAGCAGAGGTAGCGATCGCCCTAGCTGCCTCGGATGCTAAATCTAAATACATAATTACTGATTCGTGTGGGGCGTGCCGTAATTACGAGGATGGTTGGGTCACCCTAATAGCCGAACGAATATTGCGAAACTGCAGCAGGGATGTAGATCGCATCCCTCGCTGTATAGTTCGGACTCCTGGCCATTAGGGCCTTCAATGGAATGAAGCGGCTGATGCGGCAGCCCGAGCGCTCACTTACCGGGCGTCCCCTTTGGCCAATGAGGACCTGAAACAAGAAGACGGAATTCTCTTATCTTTCAAAGACATTGCTATCCGTTATAAGAATAGCCATCAGTGGCACCCAGCCCGGGGAAAGCGAATGAAGGCGTCCTACTTCCCTGATACACCAACGGAATGCTGCGCTCGGCAGTAATGATATATTGTGATCCTACGCTCCCTAGCAGTTGCCAACACCATGGAGAGGCGGCTGACGCCAATCACTTGGTGTGGGCCTGCCAGCAAAATCCAGCTCTCATCCGCCACTCCAACCCTACCCGAGCGGACTGGAACGTGGTCCTGCTTGGTTGCTCAGACATTCAAGCCCAAAAGGTCAAGAGGGTCAGGCTGGCGGCTTCAACCAAGGGGTCCCGGACTAGGGACGCCACCTATTATGTAGTGCTCTTGCGTGACTTCACGTCTCTATTTCTTGTTTAATAAATGCTTTCCACACCACCACCACCACCCAGTGACGCAAGTTGGCATGAAGGCGGTTAGCCATGGGCAAACGGACAAACAGACGTACAGAAAGACATACCGTAAATTGGGTGAAGTTGCTGAAGAATGCGGATAACAACAAAACAAATTCTTGAATGTTTTGTCAAAACAAATTTTGAGCAACCGTTTATACCATCATTTACATATCCATTACGTGTTATCTAGAACCCCAACACTTCATTAACCTTTTATTGACGAGTGCTGCCTGTAGGCAGCATTTTTTTCTTGCTGAGTATCAGTATTGAGTACGAAACGTTTGGTCAGATGTCTCCGGCTAATTTTAATGACAGGCTGCAAGCGTCATTTGTCGGTTTACAGCAGTAACGCTGGACGAGGAAAACGGTTGGCACGCGGCTCGCTTTATTTTGAAAGCACAGTCGCAGGAGAAAAGAAAGCAAGATATTCGGCTGGCAGTGGTGTCAGACTTGTGTTGTAAAGCCAATGAAATGTACGCCTATGATTCACATATGACGAGAGCTATCTGTACAAATTCCAAAGGAAGCCTTAGGTGGCTTGCGGTTGAGCTCAGTTCTACTGCAGCTTTATGCGTGGGGTTTCCCCCCAACTGCAAAAGCTTCCGCAGAACATTTTTGTTTAGTTGGTTATGCTTACTGTCGGCGTGGTGTGCCCATTTAGATAAAAAATAAACATTTCTTCCGATTTATAAGTACTGTCAATTGATGGCAATGGTTGATGCCAATGTCGCTGTCCTCAATCTGTCAAAACATTTTCTTCCGAGTGCTGCCTTTGGGGGACGTTATTAAGAGTTTTAGAGCACTATGCAGTTGAGCTAGGATATTGATTGCGTTGTGCCCCTTCGTTCACCCATTCGGAACAAGCTGTTATTGAGACTTATTTCTGAGTCAATCGACCTTGACTGCTAAGATTGGCTGAAGACGCCCGTAAATCTCCGAGTTGTGACTATCATGATGCTGGAGTGGTCCTTAGGCTTGACCTACACTGCGTCTTCTCTGGAAGATCTACATGTAGAAAAGCGTGAAAAATAAAATTTAATAATTTAAAAAAAATTTAATTTAATAAAAAGCTAGAATTTAGAGGCAGCCAGCAGCGGTGGTTTAGTGGCTATGGCGTTCTGCTATGAAACACAATGTCGCTTGTTTAATTCCGGACACACCGCAGGCTTTATTTGAACGGGAAATACGAAAGTGCTCGCTTAGATTAAAATGCACGTTGAGCAATCCTAGGTTGTAAAAGTTATTACGGAGCCTTCCTGTATGGTGCCTTTAATTGCTACACTGTTTCTAAACGATGTTAAATGCAGCAAACCAATCAGATATAGGATACATATGTGCGTGGTTTTGTTCGTTCTCAACGAAAACACCGCGGCCACAGCACCGGGACTGACTATAATGAACGTTCCACTTGAATCCGTAGGAGCATTCACCATGCGCAAGGTTATGCGTAGTAGGTAATGGTATATATGCAAAAGTTCACTAACACCTACGCCGTGGCCACTTTTTTGAAGCATATCCTACACTCGGAACATTTTTACACCTTTCTGGGTGTATATAAACAGGGTGCTCGCTTGTCCCGCGGCTAACATCCTCACATTTAAAGGGTAAGATCAAATCGTTGTTGGGGGCTGAATCTGGCAGTTTCTTTGCCAAATTTTCATGACAAGTAAAAATCATGATAGCTTTGACAAGGGCACAAAAAAGCTACATAAATTCTGTGAATTGTCTACTAATGCGTAAACATTGTTGCGCTCGGCTGTGACTTAGTTTTGCTTGATTTTGCTTACCTGCTTTTCCTAGCTTGTGCGGGTCTACCCATGGCCTTTCTGGTGGCAAATAATGCTTTACGCTTGCGTAGACAACTGTCAGATTTTGTCACCGCATCGTTCAATGCAATCGTACCAATTGAGCCACAGCGCCGGGCACGAGCGCGCCTCGACGAAGGAGAGCGGCCGAAAGGGAACGCCAGCTGCCGCAGTAGCGCGTGAGAGAGAGATAGAAGTGGTTCTTGTAGGGAAAGCGGAAAGGCTAGCACTATCTTTTGCAACCCATGCGGGAGCACGGCTCAGCGCCAGCAGGGTTGGCGAATTGGGATTGAAAAAGAGAGAGGGTAGGAGGGAAAAAGGTAGAGGGTCGTTCCAGCAGCATCAGACAAGCCCAGTGGGTTCGACCGGAGGAGTTGGCTGGAAGTAGACCGTATAGGAGGTGGCCCAGCAGAAGCGTAGATGCAGATCAGGAAGCCCGAGGTGGTGGGATGGCCGTTAGGCTATCCGTCTTTGTAGAAATGTCCTATAGTCTCGCCGTGAGGCGTTGCGTGAGGGCAGAGTCGTAGGTGAAGCAGGCGTTAAGCAGGCTTGTGACTGAAGAAGCAGGCCTCACCCACGTCGTAGGTGAAGCAGGCGTTAAGCACTCCCCCTACGTGGGCCGATCCCGAAGACAATACCCAGTTCCCACTGGTATCGAGCATGGGAACTCACCACGGGAGTCAGTTACTTTAACACTGCGCCACGACAGCGCTTGCTACCTGACGCGAAAACGTGCCGTATATAGGCGTCCAACCGCGAAGAGTGACGCTATGTGAGATGCGCGCCGCTTAGCGTCGATACACGCACACTTTGCATTGTAGTTACATATTATTGCACCAGGTGGCACGCCATCTTGCAGTTGCATAGGTAGCGGTAAAAGGTAGACATAGGTTCTGAGGAAGAAAAAGAAGATTAAGGAGATGTATAGGAAAATGCTAGAATAACAAAAACATGTATAGCATACCTCAATAAATAAAGCTGACTAGGCGACCCTTTGCACCGCCCCCATTTCATAGAGGACGCCAATAAATCATCATCATCATGATCAACAGCAGCCTTTTTTCACAGCGCTTGCTAGCTGCCGCGGAAAGATGCGTCCTAGCACTCGATAATTCACGCGATCAGAGTTACTGTATAGGATGCTGGAATACAAGGAAACTGCAATGCAAAGTTTGTACGTATACGTGTCACGCGGCACCCATCTCACATCGCGTGTACAGTGAAATAAGGCTACCTTTAGTAATCATACAGGCTACCTTTAGGGAGCCTATACAGTAAGTACATACCCGTTGTCGAATTCTCGCTGCATAGCATCTATACGTGCAAACATTGGGTGCAGTTGCCTTGTATTCCCCCAGGTGTCCGACATGTAGCACTTGCATCGTATCGTACCACGTGTCTCGATCCCCATGTTTACTCTTAGGTACACGTGATGGCGCATCCTTGCAAGGTAGGAATCGCTGCTCGAGGAGCAGCAACCAGGCAACGTCGGCCTCATCAGACCGATGTGCAGAGAGCCGCACAAGCCACAGCTCACCGTTGACGACGGGTGGACAGCTCATTTCGTTCTCGTGAAAACGACGCAAACATACTTCGCCGTGAAGACCCTCTAGTGCGCGCTGCCGAAAATGGAGCTGATATGGATCCCCTCCTCGAGCTTACGCTGTGACTGTGCGGCGTGAGCCGCGCAGGCCTGTGAATTTTTTGTCAGCACCGTGTGATTGATTATGTAACCATCACTAACAGGTCGCGCACTATGTTGGGCGATGAATATTTCTCGCCGTTGTCGTTCTTCCGAACTCATGCATGCGAATATTCCCAACAAAATAAACTAGCAGACTAAAGTTAACGGTACACTGTACCGTTGGCCTCTAACAAGGAGCAATGCGACACAAGTGCCAGACTTGATTAACATAGCTTTTCGTTTCTTTACTTTTCGAAGAAGCCGCGGCGAACACTTATTTGTTGCATTAAACCCTCCGCGTCGAAGTTTGCCGCCCTCCGGGAAAGAACCCGCCCCATCGAACGAGTGGCAGGAAAGGTCCCCCCCCCCCCCCCCCCCGCTTGTTTTTTTTGAGCACCCGGCGCCATTGCCTTAGGTTGCGTAATCACGATTAATATCATCATGGCACGATGTGCCTTCTAATTGATCAAAAGGCCACAATCTGGGAAGAGAGGCAGTGTGTTAACATACAGGGCGCACTATCGCCAGGCTTGCATGGGATCGTGGGTGCCTCCACGCTGTCACCATCTCCGAAGTTCGGCAAGTGGCTCCTCGAAGGAGCGAGTCCTTGGAGAAAGAAACAAGAATGAGTTAAGGAGCCTGGATCGGAGAGGAGTTAAGAAGCCTGGCTCGGGCTTATCACGAAAACCTTAGCCAGAAATAGGTGCCAGGAAAGGGAATCAGTAAATTAAGAAAGAAGAAATAATAGCGTTGTACGCTCATCAAACGGAGGCTGTATTAAGAATCCTTGGCTATAGTGAGCATGCGCTAATCAGCGAAGCATAACAAGAAAAGAAAGAATAACACCACAAGGATCAAGGGTCATATTTACAAAGTTTTCCGTTCGCAAGTGCTCACTGGCATTGGTGGCTACTTTCGCTTCTAACATGTACACCATCGGGATTGGCTCGAATTTCTTACGAATGTTTTACTACTAACCAATTCATGCGCAGTTTTTATTGACAGAGAAGAATTAGAACAAGGATCGGAAAATTACGTATCTGAGTTGCTTAAACGTTTCTGCGAAAGAAGCACAACAATGTTGTTAAAAAATATAATGAATCTTTTCTTCCGCGTGTGCCGCAGGACTCCCATGGTTAGACATTGACGGAAAGCCACGTGAACGCCGCCTTGTTTTCTTTTTTTCTATTTTATCTGTGTGACAGCTAATGTAGTTATACCCGCGCGCAGGCCAGAATGATCTGCTTAATCGCCTCCTGCAAAGGAGCGAAAGGGCAGGTGGAAGAAGGAATATACGCAGTCAAGAACATTGGACGCAACTTGCTTCTGGAAGGTTTCGGTGTTTTTTGTTTTCATTTTGCTGAAAGAATTTAGGTTCCCCCGAACACCGTGCTTCATAAAGGCATCAGAAAAATTGTGCTTCCGCGTCAAGCAAGCTTTGAGAAACCAGCTTTGGTAAGGCCGCCGCGTTGAGTAACGACCTCCATGTAGCCTTCAGAGTATCGACTAGGCGCTTTCTTCTTTCCATACGTATGCGTTTTCACTTCCGCTAGACATTAATATTCCTAATTCTTATTTTATACTCTTAGCGATAGGGTCACCACGCTGTAGATGGTTGCTCAAGTCTTCATTGATTCGAAGTGTCGACCGAAGAGAGGATCCGCAACCTTACTTGTTTTGAAAGTTTTTTTTTTTTTTTCAGGAAGAGGCGGCACAGCTAATGCTCTGCCGTTAACGTTGTGGGGGAACCCAGTTGAAAAAATATGCAGCATACATTTCACCTGCTGCACTGAAAGCATGGTAAGAAAGACCATGTTTTCAGTGCGTGGTTATTCGAGCTCCTACTAGCATGATGACTTTAAGCTATTTTCGGTAGTTTCCTGCCTTTTAAGCTAATCACTTCGAATCTATCCTACCTAGAGGCTCCGAAATATTCCAAATGGTGCTTGTACGGTTAATCAGAAGGAGTCACATTTAATAAGTAAGCAATCCCATCACATAAATATATACATATAAAGCGCAGAGCGGAAGTATATCAAGTAGAAGTATATTTACTTATCGCTTCGATTTCGCACTGGAAATGTATTGGTCTGACTAGCAACAAATAAAGAAAACACTAAAGGCGACAGTGTTTTCACTTGATCGGTCCTTAAGCAAACTAATAATGACTCTTAATAAGGTCTATAAAACAGATGCAATAGTTATAACCATTGCATATGCTTAATGCTTATTACGAGTGAAAGTTAAATTATTACCATGTTGTTTTACATGGTATTTCATTATTTCCCGATAACGCTACTTAAAATTGAACTTATGTTAGGAACCAATTTCGCTGCGTTCTTTTATTATATTGTTATCATGCACGCGAGACAAAAAATTGTGAGTTCTCTGGTTTGCGTCCATTATTACAAATAATTACTTTCGTAACGACAACAAAAATGCAAGTACAATGGCAGGAAACCTATTGTTTGACGAACAATATCTTCATTACCACTGGGCACCGTTGGAAATAAGCAGTCTTAAATCTCAATCTCTATTGACAAATCAGTTAGCTTTTGTCACCTAGGTTATGAGTGCACGCCATTAAATTTAAAGAATATTGCGAATAATTAGGACATAAACGGATGAACAAGAAAGTTTAGGAGTGTTCTAGCTCTGAAAGCTACGTTGGCGCTAGGAGACACCATAGTTGAGTACGTAGCAGAGGCTCGATGTTTTGACTGTATCCTGAATGGCGCTGCCAAGGTGGTACACACAGGAACTCTAATACGAAAACGAACGAGTCGAACACGGGCTGTATGTACTAGTACATCTGCAGAGAGAGCCAGCAAAGAGAGGAAAGGCAGGGAGGTCAACCAGACGAGCGTCCGGTTTGCTACCCTACACTGGGGGAAGGGAAAGGGGGAACAGAAAGCGGAAAGTGGGAGGGATGAAACACTGTTTGTGCACGCAACAAAGCACCTGGAAATCAGTCAAGTCCAAACAAGTGCTAGGCCGATACGTTAGGCTGCCGTCATTCTGCTCTCTGAAGCTAATCTCGGTGCTTCCCCATAGCTGGTGACGCACGTTGAAGCTACCAGTGAAGACCATGGAGCCAGTGGGCGTCAGCAGTACGTTGCAGTGCGTGGCAGTATATTGTTAAGTTAAACCCCAGCCTTTTTGACTTCATTGCTCTGCAGCTGCGCTACTAAGCTAGAGGGCGAGCGACTGAGTCACGGCCGCAGCGGCCACATTTCGATGGGGGTGAAATGCCGAAACGCCCACGTACCGTGCATTGAGTGCACGTGAAGGAACCCCAGGTGGCCAAAATTATTCCGGAGTCCCTCATTACGGCTTGCCTCATAAAGAAATCGCGGTTTTGGCATGTAAAACACCAGAATTAAATGTAGAGCAATACCGGTCCACTAAGAGTAGTGGTCTTACCGCCAGCAAGCAGACTTGAGCTTTCGAGACATGAGCAAATTGAAGCTGTGTCAGCGTACACTTATCAGGAAGGCGTTTTCCGCTTCATTCGACAGTTCGAAGGCGATATACACAGCTTGCTTTCATATTGTTACGGAAGGATGAGAGAAGAGAGAGGAAGAAGAAGAAGATCGCAGACGCTGGCTGCGGCGTGTTGTTGGTGGTCAGAGATGTTTTATAGTTATATAGTTTTTATATACTCGCAACATCCCCGTAACAATAAATTCGAGTAATCCAGCGGTCAAAAAACAGGCAATTATAGAGGAAACGAAAACTTCGTTTGCGTAAAGGAAGCATGCGCAGCAGCCGTCGCGCACAAAACCAAGACTCATAGTTACTTTCAATTCATTTTACAAAGGGATCGAGGAACTTATTTTTTCGGACCACTAGCTAGTTTTTTGGTGCCTTGTATTCGCTTCAGTTGCCTGTATATGGGGAACATTTTTCTGCGAATCTCTGTTCACGAGTGCACGTACAACGAATAAATCCATAAGAAAACTGAGAATACAAGTGAGAGGCCATTAGAAGAGCACATGCTAAATATTTCAAATGACCGACACTGGATGGGCGCCGGTGATATAATTTGTGTTGAAATTCTGGTAATTTAATTAGCAGCTCTAACCTCTTGCACACAGAGAGGGCCTCTATTTACTTGAATCACGCAACCTACTTGGTGTATATATAGAAATTATTGTTTTATTTTTATGTCATTGGCTTGTCCTTTTCAGATATAGTCTTGTTAAGCAACACTTTTCATTTCATTCTGAAATCTTACGCTTTTGTTGCGCCATGACAGGCCTAATTCTTTATTTTTGCCGCATTTATTTGCTATTAGTGGACGTGCCCTAACCTTACAATTGTTAAAGATTGGCCTGATTGTCGCGATTCTTGCTTGTTTATTTGTGCAAGCGTGAGTGAAATTATTTTCATTTACCTTTTAAACATTCACAAAACGGTCACATGTATAACACGATGAAAGGTCTCTTAGAACGCTGAGTGTTTATTTATTTATTTATTCATTTATTTATTTTATTTATTATGAATATTTACAGCACACTATAGCTCTTGCAGCCAAGGTAGGAATTAGCGGAAAACCGTAGGTTGCGGCCTGTCGAAAAGAGCGCTGTTTATTAGCCAGTGTGGTGGAAAGGGAGAGATGTGACGTCGCATGCGCGAGACGGGGAGAGATGGTGATGAGAGAATGGTGCAGTTGGCACCGGATGGGAATTTGGTCTTAATAAGGGTCGTCTTTGAATAGCCTGCAAGCTAAATACAAATTTCATGCTGCAACAAAATACAAAGAGGCGTAAGAGGCCATTAATTAACATTTCCTAGACACGTAACAAATATTATAATGGTTCTTTTGCGGATTCAAGTCACGTCAGGAGCAGATATAGGTTGCCACATTACGTACGCGGACGCTTTTCTCTTGGGCCCGAAGCATAGGATGGTTTTACGCCCTTCGTGTTATCAGTAATCGAGAATGGTGACATAAATCTCTCCAAATGATTACTTTATTCTTTACATGTAGATAATAATAACCTACAACAAACCTGATAACTGAGTTCATCATATTTTGTCGCACCATAAATAAAAGAACTTCATTTTTCTCGCACAGTAACTTCTCGTATATGTAGTTCGATATGTCCGGATATCTCTTAGCCGAAAGAAAAAAAGACCAGGTAAAAAAAAAAATTGACGCACCTCTTGCGTTTTTCTCTCTCTCTTTCCCCTGCGCCATTGGTCACTGCAACTTCGCCAGCACAGTTTTGCCTACTCGGTCCTCGACTTCACTGTCCGTCAGCGAATAAGCTGATGGAATCCTCAAGGCACGTGCGGAAGTCTAGCGTATGAGCCTCAGCGTAATCCTTTCCTGAGGCCGCTCTCTTGAAAGAAATATGTAGACCTAGGAGCCCCTGGGGCAACTGTTCGTAAACAAACGAGACAGATGATGTCCGTATGAGTTATTTCGGTCTTTGCTTCCGTCCCGTCTTGTTCCTCAAGTTCGGCGAAGCACACTCTGGAACAAGGTTCAGAGGTACAAAAGAGAATGTGCATGAACATCCGCACAAAGAAGGAAGAAAATTGGGAGGATGCCACGCTGTGTTCAACATCCTGGACTACAATTCAATGCAATGTATACAAGACCAACACACGTGCATGGCGGCCGCACGTTTAACCCAGACGTATCAAATTCATTAAGCCCTACATTCCTCAAAATGTGAACGACGTAGGTGACATCGGCGAGAGACAACGCGGGAGAAATGGCGCTGCTGAAACCTTCTGCATGAAGAGAGAAGAAAAGAAGGGGCATGTATCTGTCATGTTGTAATAGGCTTAGCGTGTATTTTTTTTTTTTTTTTTTGCTTTTGTGCAGGCATGGCTACTGTTTTCTTTTTCTTCTATGCGAACACATTCCACAGTATGTCGTAGTACCCTGCGAAATGAAATATTCAATATCTGTACAAGGCACCTAAACGGGAGGACATGGAAATTGCTAGCAGAGCATGAATGGGAATACTGAATGCTAAAACATTTAAAAATAAGTTGGAGGGACACCCATGTACAATGTTGCCATCTAATTACATCAAAAACAAGGGAATCAAAACTGATATTATAAGCATGATGAACTCTTATAGTGGGTGGCATCTATGCTTCTCTTTCGGTGGGCGCGATGGGCAGTACTGTAGCAGTCGAGGACCATTTTGTGAGCATTTTAAAAAGGCCGTTCTTAAGAAGATGGCGCCGTCAGTTGTGAGAGGCTGCTGTCGCTGTAAAGTAGCGCAGCGCAACAAAAACTGATGAAGTCTGTTGATTGTTTTTCTACCTTTATGACTTCCGCTCTATCTCCGCTTTCGCGCTCATGTTTTGTAGTTATACGGTGCTAATCTGGTTGCTTGAAGGCTTGAATATAATCTAAGGTTCCAGCGACAAATTAAAAAAAAAATATGGGAAATAAACGGACTAGTTGTCATAAGCGAAAATAAGGCAAACACCGACCCAGAAAATTCGGCAAATTATTGCCTATCCTCTGTTTCATGCCTTTGTGATCTCCTCAAATACATTTAGGTTTTAAAGATAACTCTCCATATGTGAAGTGTCATGGTCCACGGTGTGCAGTGTGGAAGTCTTTCTGTTTGAGTGTTTTTAACGTGTAACCCTAATAAATAAAGTATATATTCTCAGTTACCAACATACGTGTAGAGTTTATAGCCCTCCCCACACATCCTAGAGGATTCGTCAGGTTCCAAATGCAGTCAGTAAAACTGTCAAAAATTCTCTAAAGGGCACTAACACTACGTCAGCAAATAGGAATCGGAAACGCTGACGGGGTCGGCATTTGTGCGGGGTGGCCGGTAAACGTGAAACAAAGAAGTACACTGACCGCTGTCTCTCCCCGAGCACTGCAGCCTTTCAATCCCACACAAGCCCGCGCTTCCACGGAGATTGCTTCAAGGATTGCCACAATCCGTTGGAGGTCATGTACGTGCCTAGTGATGCTACGAGTCGCAGTACGCTTACCTCTGGAACAGTAATGCAGCACAAACTGCAAGACGAGAGAGAAAAAGAACGCGTGGACGAAAAGAGAATCTGCAACTGGAATCAGCTAGCTTTTGTGTTGTACCCGGCACTCTAGGAAAATCCGATCTCAGCCCTTTTATACTATCACTTTTTTACCTATTCGGAGCACGTAAGCAACTCGTTATAGTTCTCCTTTTGTATCATTGCTTTTGTAGCTTTGAGTGCAATATCTCTTTAAACACATGTAGAGCCTCACTGCTTGCCTGCTTCGTTTAAGATTTGTTAAAGCGGTGGGGGGGGGGGGGGGGGTACTCTGTCCATTTCGGCCGCTGCTGATTGGCTAGGGCCGCTCGTCTCCTCCTCTCTCGTGCAGCTGCATCCAATCAGCAGTGGCCGAATTACACTCCACTCGGTGGACTCTTACAGAATACACCCCCTTTTGAGGGTGCAGCACTTAAGTATCCCACAGCACACAGTATTCCAGAAAGTCTCCAGCTCTGTTTTTCCTTCCTCCGTTTACGACGCAAACGCTTGCATGTTGTCTGAGCATAGTGAACAGCGTATCAGTTTGGTTTGGAAGCTATACAGAGCGAGTGCAGGTCTTTACGTAAAGTGAATAATACAGAAAAACCACAGCAGGAAAGTTGGTGTAATGTAACATACCCACTGAGGGGGCAGCTGTTTTAGTCCTCCGTCTACATAAGTGCAGTCCCGTTCTGGAGGGTCAAGGGATACACTTCGACGTTGAGCTTTCGTCAATGCTATCGTAATTATTTAACTCATAGTTTCCACGCCAACCGTACAACTAAAACATGCAAATGAAGTTCAACTGTGCTAAATACCTTAAAATGTTCTCCAATTTCTTTTCTTTGTGGCTTAGCGCAATGCATCTCTGTTCTTTTTATTTGCGATCATCTTTTCTATTGCTTGCGGAAGGGGTTGTTCGGACAGCCTTTTACCTGGGATTGTCTGGCAAATAAAAAAGAAATTTAGGGTAAACTAAATTCTAGGTTCTTATGTGCCAAAACCACACTATGATTATAAGGCACGCTGTAGTAAGGGACTCCGAAATAATTTTGAACCCCCTGCGGTTCCTCAACTTGCACCTATATCTAACATTTTATCACTTCATCCCCATCGACATGCGCCCGCCACGGTCAGGAATTGAACCCACCACCTCTTAGCGACACTACGACGAAGACACTAAGTCACCGTGGTGGGTGGCAAATCTTCCGGTGTATTCAAACAATTCAGTAGTTAGGCTACCTAAATGAGCATTCTATTGCAGCTTCCTGTTGCTTAAACTAGTTGAGACCAAGGCCTGTCTGATGAACTGATTATATTACATCATATTTTGTAGGTCGTGAGTGTTGGATGATAAGAAAAAATTACAATTACGTGAAACGAATTCTTACGTTACACCAACCCAAATGATGACGATTATAGTTATTATTGGGTAATTCCATGCCACTGTACCAAGCTTGATGCTCGACTATGGGCGATTTCTATAACGAAATTTCAGGCGATCGCGTATAACATGAAAAGTAAATTCATGAAATATTTCTCCCGAACAAAATTTTCCATGGTTCAAATACCGGAAGTTTCGCATACGAAACGATATTTTGCACAATAAAGGCGTCACCAACTGCCGTTTCAATAGAACAAAAAAACTAAGACATTTTCTTGCGTGAAGCGAGAGATAGTCCTTGCATCTAAAATTGCATTAATCGCTTATTAGCCATTTCTACAATATTCTAAAGACCGGTAAAGAAGGGCAAATTAGTTCATCATCAGATTCTTTTTCGAGAATTTGCTTGATACAAAAACACAATTTCTATCAAAAAGTGCCCGAAAACTTTACTTTACGCCTTCTTTTCAAGCGCACAGGCAACAATAAATCAACAAAAAAATAATCTTTAGCTTATATCTAGCAGCCAGCAGAAAACTGTAGTGTCCTGTAGTGCAAATACCCTGAATATCACTTCTGATGGCGCATTGTTTTGGTTCCAAATTGTGAAAGGTTTATCAAATTATACATTGCTTTGGATTGTAAAAGGATTTCACCCGCCTAGATGTAAAAGTAATTTGATATAGCTTGTTCTGTTTTCAAACACTACATTGTGTCATCAGAGGTGCTATTTAGCCAATTTTACTAAGACCTCCTCAGTGTTCCATTAGCGGCTAAACAACCGACAAAACGAAAGTATATGGCATATTTATTCTTTTCTGCACGCTATTCTGCGGAATATCTACCACGCTGCACAATATCGCAACAATATATCCATAAAAATTGTTTTAATAGCTATTCGCACTTAGCTCATCTGATGCAACATTTCCTTTTTGGTATCAATCAATTCTTTTTCGAAAACAACAAATTAAAATATGGACCGGTTAGCCCATATGTCAAGCTTAAAAAATGCAAGAATGACTTATAAATGATGACTGTAATTTTGAATGTAAGCTCTATCTTCAGTATACTCAGAGAACTAAGTGTACATCATTTAAAAGCACGTTGCGGTATAAAAATTAGAAATGGGGATAAAGTTCCCTAGAATGGCTGGCCAGGCTTTCCAAGGCAGCTTATCCCTGTTTGTAACTGCTATACCGCAGTGTTGATGTTTTAATAATTAAAGGCCTTTATGGCTACGCCTTTCTACGATATACTCTTTCGTGTCGTACACGAAAGTTGAGGTGAGCTTGAAGGGGTGAAAATATTTTTCTTTCGGGAAAAATCTGTCAATAAACCACTTTTCGTCTTATAATATTTATAGACAAAACTCCACGCTGGTAGGCTGTAAAGGTTGGTACAGTTCACGCGGAATAACCAAGTAATAATAATTTAAAAAGCTATGCGGTTTAAACGCACGTGTTCCGATCTATGTCAAGCGAAGCGGGTTATGAAATATGCTACAAACTTTCCCATTTCATTGCTTATAGGCTTGTATTTAATCATTTCTTCTTTCTCATTTAAAATGTACAACCCGCTTATTTTACAATCCGCGGTTCTGGGTATTTGCCGCAGGACGTAAATCGTAATCACAATCGACACGTGGCAGCCACCTGCAAGTGCTCGTTAGTCTTCAGTGTACGTGGACTACGGCTGATTTGGCCGCTATGTACATGACTTATGCACGTGTGTTTTGTATTTTAATAAATACCAAGAAAAAAAACTACTTGTGGCTTAATGATCAGAGCATCGGGCTGCTGTGCTAGGCGGCCTAGGTTTGAATCCCACTAACAAATGTACTTCATTTTTTTCGTAAGCGAATACGAATATATTTGGCGAGAACAGCATCAGCGACGGACCGACCGACCGACCGACCGACAGGAAAGGGTTCATGGTGCAGGAAAGTGAGTACAGATGAACGTACACTTTGACCTGATACTTCAGGAACGAAGTCACAAATTCTTCTGCAAGCAGCGATAGCGAGATCTTTTTTATTATTGGGAACAGCGTCAAAACGTTCGTGCCATTATAAGGTCACAATTTAAAGGTGCATGACGTATATAGCTATCTAAACTAGCGCCACGTCAACGTTCAAAAATGCATTTCAAGTGTACGTAATATTTGACAGAAGCTTTCTATGTAAGACTACTCCATGGTGTATAAACTGCGCTGGTAAAGCTGCCATTATGCCTTTCACGAAGTGAAATGCATCTTAGTGTTCTTTAGTAACATCAATATGTATACCATTTCTCAAATCCTACGCTGCAACTGCACGTAACTGAGTTACCGAGGGTAGGCTAGGGGCCCTTTGCCAGGTCTTATAAAACACCTCTAGCCCAACTTTCGTTAGTTTGCAGAGTACACTACGAACCAAAATAAAGAAGAAGTTCCAATGTTCTTTTTGCTGTTTTATACATGGATATATAGTAAGGTTTACGCCCTAAAAAAATTGTAGTTTAGCCGTGATGCGAAGGAGTGACGCAATAGTTAACGAAATACGCAGTAAGCCTTGCACTACTTGGTAGATTGTTGGTTTGAGCAAACATTTGCAAATGCGGACCAGTAGGCTTCTTCCGACAAGTAAAAGCACTACGAGTCATGTTCATTTGTGGAAGTTACGCTTCCAATTGGTTGAGTGGGGTGAGACAGCTTTTCGTTTTTTTTCTCCCACCCCTTACCTCTCCTGCCTAACCTAGAAGAAGCTTAATCATGACAAAGCAGGGGCGCTCGTTAGTCGTCCTTTCAAGCAAAAAAAGAAAATATAATTCAGTATGGCCTCCAGAATTGCGAAGGTGGAACTCTAGAACATTGAGAAGACGCTTACGACAGCTACATTCACCACACAACTGCAGCATGGAATGGACGCAGGACAATCATAGCAGCTGCTGGCCCGTTGCGCTCTTCGGTTGCACTATTCTCAACTGCTGTCGCATCGGCAGAGTGGCTGAAGTAGAATCTTCGTACGCCAATCTGTTGCTCCGGAGTTTGAATCCTCGCCAGACAATGAGGCCACTTTTATTCATGTGTAAATCTCCGTCAAAAAATTTTGGGCTACCATCAATGCCCGCCAGCGCACACTGGTGTTAGCGGCTGACTTCAAAACGGTTAGGATAATGAGCCCAAAAAGCTTTCGCTGTAAAAGGTGTACCTGGCCAAACTCTTTCTCCCCTTTTAAAGAGCCACAATGTTTTCGTCAGCGTGTCACAAGGCCCCGGGGTGCGCTTAATCAGCGGCGCTTGTACGACGCCCGCCATCATGACGTCCATTACACACCGAGTGCCCTGGTTCTCCTTTGGGCACAGTCATGACGCGTTGGCCTCTCGGAGAAGTTACTTTCACGCTACTCTCCTTACTGTGTCTTGCGCCAAGTAACGGACGTCACGTACGAAATCGCCCCTCTTGAGCCAACCGCGGCTAAGCATTGCTCTGACGTGGCCCATGTCGCGCCTCTTAAGGCGTCTCACTCGCCCGCCTCCTAACCAGCACCGAGTCGGTGCTTCAGCTGCCGGGGGGCATGTGATACACTGACGAAGACGTTTTGAGCTTGGTTGGAAGAAGACGACGCTCTGGGCTTCGCGCGCTGTCTACAATCTTGTCAGCTGCTACCATTATTGTAAATATCCTGTAAATATACTTCTGATTACTTTTAATCCCATAACAATATGTTTAACTGATTGGCTTTAGACCTTGTCATGTTCGTATGCTGCGGTATTTGCAGTAACTTATATATATGTTGATAGTTTCAATAAAGATTTAGTTAAGAGTTAGCGCTCGCCCTGTCTTCTAGTCTGTGTGTGTGTCACTTCGCGCTACAATCCAAGAACATGTTACTGTACCAACCCGCCCAACTTCCTGCCCTTTTGTAATAGCGAAAACAGCAAGGCGTAAGCCAGGCTACCTCCCACGTGTGGAGAAGTATACGTTTTATTCGTGTAAAAGTAGAATTTCAAGAGCTGCAGTGACTATAGTACGCAAGGATATCCCGCCCTCTGCTTACATTTCTGTGGAAGGCTGAATTTATGGGCACATGATCACACACCCTCGTGACCCGACAAGCGGTATCTGCTCTTCACAGGCTTAGCGACTGCCACTCCAAACTGCAAAGCTAATACTGCGTGTTTGAAAAACAGCATTAAAGCAGGTGTACCGCTTAAGGAAGAGTAAATTGAATCCGCAGTGCAACTTGCTAGTGATATACTACCCAGAATCAAATAACGCAAAGCAGCACAACGCCCATCTCTCCCCTTTCACCGCCCCAACAGCTCATGCAATTACGCCTTCCATTAAAGTCGCAATGATTTCCATCAGAGCACCTTTCTTTCAGGTTTATGCGATAATTCTTTTTTTTTTCATTGCTGAATGCTCAAGACACAACTTCAAGTGTCCGGTATTTTCTCATAACACCTCTTTCGAAATACCATACAACCAGCAGATTTCACGTTTCTGCGCTTAGTTCTATTTTTATTCTTCAACGCTCAAGCCGCAACTTCAAGTGTCCGGTGTTTCCTCGTAACGCCTCTTTCGAAATACCATATAGCCACTGGATTACGAAGGCACCTGCCTAAAACCAGCCAGTAAGTATATACCACAGGTACACGCGGAAAGATAGCATTTGGTTTACTCCCAAATTCTTTGAGTTCTTTCCAAGAACTTGGACTAATTGTTCGCTGCGGTAAGGATGTGTAATTGCAGCAGTTCTGCATTGTTGCACAATGCTTCCACAAAACTACGACAGATTTAAGCAAGTAATGTTCGCGGTGTGTATAAGTTTACCAGTCTAGTAGGAGTTTCGGATTTCCTTTCTTTCCCCACGCCTACTTTGGTATGTTCTATGTTCATGAGACCGCTGGATGAAGGACCATGTCCTGTCAATTCACAGAGATGTCCTATAATTTAATTTTCATAACGAGCCCTCTTGCTTTGTATATTTAAGACTTAACGCCCTGGTGGCGCTTCTGCCCGATAAGTTAGAATGGTTTATTAGTCTTCGCAACGTCCTTTCTTCTGGCTGCCATCTTGTTTTCAGAACTTCAAACAAGCTTCTTGGTTTTATTAGACTTTTATATCACTAGTTCATATACAGAAATACATCCCCCGCCTTAACTTCGTCTGCAAGCGTAGAGCAACTTCGTTCTTTCCTTAGTAGGGTCTGAATACAGGCACGGAAAGAAACCCTGAAGCGCATTTTGTAAAAACCACGACAAAGTGTCTGCTTGGCAGAGCCTTCTGTCAGTATCCCTTGCCTTTTTTGTGGAGTTATATGTTTACCTCTGAGGCGTTGCTTCTTTGCCCTTCCGCGATGGACGTGGACCACCTCGGACATCTGCGAGAGTCGGCGACGTCAGCGGTGGCCGCGTCAATAGTGCGGACTGGCCATCACAGCAACTGTGACAGCGAGGACATCTATTTACTCACTCAGCAGCGAGGAGCCCTCCGACGACCACTTCGAAATTGATGTGAGTCGCAAAGCGAAGAGTCGTAACAACGGGACCTCATCGTCCTCGACCACATTGAATGAAAGACAATAACACTTTTCACACACAATAACACCATGCTTTTCTTTCCTGTTGTGTCCGACGGGAACAAGGAACGCCTCAACAGGAAAACTGTTTCGGTGCTGCTGGAGGGATTGGTGTTTAACGAAATGACCGACATCAGGGTGAATACACGTAAGAACGCTATGACGATTGATTTCGCACATGCAGCCACGCTGAATGCCGTACGCAGTGTCACCAACCTGGATGGAATGAAAGTCCGTTCCCATATCCCACTTTGCTCTGACGTCGTGACTGGTGTCATCAACAATGTAGATCCCGCCACTCCCAACTCCGAATTAAATGTTCTGGTAAATCCAGCAAGTGAAGCTGCTGTCATCGCGAGCGTTATACACCGGGGCAACTCACGTTGTTTGAAGATAGTGTTCTAGTGAGACTCTCTACCATCATATGTAAAAGTGTACCACTTTCAACATCCTGTGCCACCTTTCGTACGGAACCCAGTACAATGCCTCAACTGCATGACGCTGTGTCACATCAGAAGCGTACACAAGAATGCAGCAGTCTGTTCTCGTTGTGCGGAAACCCACTCTGCGCATGACTGCAGGGCCCCTGTTCTTAAGTGTTCGAATAGTCGCGGGTCCCATGAAGCTTAGCTAAAGGATTGCTCAAAACATTAAAAAGGAGCTGGCTGTCTTAGAACAAATGGCAAGAGACTACTCGTCTTATCTGGAGGCAGCCTAAACCCACAGCAAGGTGTGATATCGCAGCCGACGTTCGTTAAAGTCAATGCCTCTACGGCGTCCGCCGCATGTCCTCCTCCTCTCTCCACCTCCCTTGCCACGGAGGCCGATCGTGGCTGATGCAACTTGGCCTAAGTTCTGAAAGCCACAGCCATTTGCGAATTCACAGCGTACATTGGCTACTATAAATTCTGAACATCCCGCCAATAAACTGCCTGAAGAGGACAACCAGGTGATCATGTTTCGATCACTGATGAGCGCCATCTGCGTGCTCCTCGGAAAGCTAACACTGCCGTCAGCTCAGAGTGCACTACATGCACTAGATGCCCTAAATACAGCCCTTGCAAGCCTTTGGTAGACACCATGCCTCGTGCAATACTGCTATTTCGCGCTGCGGTCAGACAAGCTTCGATTTTACAGTGAAACGCCAGATGCTTGAGGTCCCGCATATCATCATTCTGCCAATATATTTTCACAAATCTTGTTCCCATAATCGTTATTTGCCAGCCCAACGTACGTACTCCCATCAAACAGTCAGGGTGCCAACCATTTCATTTGTCAACGTGCGAGGAGCGCAGCAAAGTTGCCGTTTATATTCGCGCGGATTATACGTATGCCTGCCGATCAGCACGACCAGCGGCATGGTAACAATGTGTCTGCCTGCGTGTAACAAAGAAGCAAGAGTCATTCATACTCACTGGCGTCGGCATATGCCCATCAGGGCGACTTGAACGCGATAGACTGCGAGACGTATTGTTACAGTCCAGTGGTCCTTGGATTATAACGGGAGATTTCAGCACGCATCATTTACTCTGGGTTAGGCTCGGGAATCAATTCCGGAGGCAAAAATCTGGTGTCAATCGCCTCTGGTCATGACCTATGTGCCATGAATGGTGTGTGTGTGTGTGTATGAAAACTTTTATTGTAATGAGGTCCGGAGGCTCGACTTCTCAAGCCAAGGCGGGCCGCTCCCACGTTGGCACTGTCAGGCCAAGCCTTTCAGCGACATCATGGGCCCTCTGGACTGCCCTTAGTTGGTCCTGAAACAATGGGCTTTGAATCCTTTTCTCCCACTGTTTCCATCCTTCAACGAGGTTGGGGAGAGTCGCGGGACACCCCGCCAGCATATGTCTGATTCCAATGATGCCATTACAATCATTGCAGTTCATCTTAACCTCTCTCTCTGGATATATTTTATTAATGGTGTACGGTGTGGGATATGTACCCGTTTGCAATAAGCGCAGTGAGACTGCCTGAGCCCTGTTCAGCTTTGAATGCGGCAATGGGAATTGTCTGCGTCCTAAATAGTAATGTTCGGTAACGTCATTGTATGTTATTATATGATCTCTAGATTCCTTGGCTTGATGGTGAACGGCTCGGTTGTGACTGTCACGGTTAGCAAGTCCTCGTGCCAAGTTATGAGCAACCTCATTGAGGTTTACTCGAGTCTCGTCCATTTACCCCATATGCGCAGGAAACCATCGGATTTCAGTTGTCATAATCGCAATGTTTTCGAAAAGTTTAGCTGCAACTCCAGCTACGTAGCCTTTATCAAAGCACTTTACAGCGGATTTCGAATCACTGTAAATGCAGTCCCACTTATTACTCCTGATGGCTAGAGCAATTGCCGCTTGTTCCGCCACCATGGGGTCCTTGGTAAAAATAGTGAGAGCGTCTTGCACCTTCCCTTGATAATTTGATACAATGGCCGTATATGCTTCTTTATCTTTCACCCAGGCAGCATCAACTATTGCTGCCAGTTGGTTATGCTGCTCTATTTCCTGCAAGAGTGCTTTAGCTCTTGCCTTTCTCCGTTCGACATTTATTATATTCTGGATGCATGTTTCTGGGGAGAGGGTTGGTTCTGATCTTGTTCCTAACTTCATTCCTTAATTCTACTTCAGCCTCTATTGGGCTCCTTGATGTATTCAGTTCTGCACCCATTGCCTGTAATATGCTCCTGCCAGCTCGTGACTTTGTGAATCTTTCGTGTTGCGCTAGCTGTTGGGCCTCTGCGATTTCTTCCATTGTGCTGTGCACCCCTAGACTCATGAGTTTGTTGGTTGCAGCGTTACTGGGTATCCCTAGGGCTACTTTAACGAGCTTCCTGAGCATCACATTAAGTTTGTTAAGTTCTGCCTGCTTTCATTTGAATAATCCAGCCACATAAGTGAAGTGACAGAGAGCAAAGGCATGTATTAGCCTCAGAGCGCTGTCTTCTCCGAAGCCTTTGTGTCTATTGGTAATTCTCCTTAGTTACCTAATGACTTCATCGGTTTTATTCGAGATATGTTGTATTGTTCTAGAGTTAGTATTGTTTCCGTCTATGTGATACCAAAGAACCTTGATTTTTTTCAACTAGCCTGATTGCGGATCCTTCATGAGTGTACAAGCACACTCTTGGCTCATCTTCCGGAGTGTAACCTCTTCGTTTACGACCTTTTCTGCGATGTTTAATGACTAAAAGTTATGATTTGGCTGCCGAGCATTTCAACCCCATGTCTTTCAATGTGTTCTCTACAACATATAAACTTTCCTGTAATCTGGCCTCTGTCTGTCCTACATTGCCCTTGGCACTCCATATGGTTATGTCGTCGGCATATATCACATAATGCATACCCTCAATTTTCTCCAGATTTCTTGCAACCTTGGACATTGCCATGAATGGTGGCACTCTTACGTATCTGCGAGGCCTTAAGTAGAGCAGTTGCCTGGATTTAACATTGTTATCGCGATTCTTCAACTCGCAAGCTCAGTGATTTTCAGACATAGAAACGCATGGAAGGGACCACATTCCTGTTTATTTGCGGACAGAGGGCCTAAATAATTCCTTCTCACCGAATGCAATACGAAGAATCGAGTGGTCTAAATTTATGCTATACATGGAAAATGCATGCAGAGAAGACTGGCCATAGCCTGTAGGATACCATCACAGAGGCAATGAGAGAAGCTTCATGCCTCATAACGTTGACAAGGAACCATTGCTAATTCGATGTAGAACTGAAGAGGTTAACTGCGCTTTGAAGACGAGCTGAAAGGAGATAACAGGCACACGAAGGCAGTCTGTGAGCTGAGAATGGCACCGAAAACACACAAGGTAAACCCAGCGCTGTTTGGTAAAAAGGAACGTTGGAAGTCATCTTGTGAACCGCTAGACCCTCACAAACCACTGTCACACATCTGTATGACCGTTAGTGGCCTGCGCTCGCCATCGAAATAGCGACATACTTTCAGGGCCTTAGCCCTACATCACTGAAAGACGCAACTTGAAGTGGCGAATGATTTTTGTGCGCGGATCGCTGGCGTGGGAGTCACCCCCATCGCTGAAGACATGACTGCCGTCTCTTTGTCTTACGTCCCAAAAATGAAAATTCAATTTGCTATGGAAGAACCTTACGCCTCCTTTGATGCTTCTCGACGTTCATCTTAACCAATACTTGACGACATCAACTATGCCGCTCTAGCCCATCTTTTACAAGAGGCCAGGCAAGAGCTGTTGATTTACTACAGGCGCTCATGGCATGCCGGCATTGTTCATCCGCAATAGAAGATTAGTGGGCTTGTACCTCTGGTCAAACCAAGAAATTTGCCTCTCGACTATTGGCCTGGCAGGTTGCACATGAAATCGAATTGAACAGATGATACTTACACGCCTCTAATGATATCTCGAACGCCACAATGTGTCACATGTTTGGAAAATGGCGCTTGTTGTCTTTGCACCAGCAAAGCAGCAATGTTGATACTGGGCACGCGACAAAGATGTCGAATGTGTGCTCTGAGGTTGCCGACTGTAATGTATGTTGGAATCAAGTAGTTTTTAGCAATGGTGATTCTTGCATTAGTCGAGGCGCATCGGGGTAGTCCAAGACATGGCCGTAGTGCCTGGCCTTGCAAACTTTCCAGAGTACGAATGTTTGTTTGGCATGCATTCGCGAAAACCGGCAAGCGATACCGCAAAAATCGCAGAAACAGTGTTCGGTACGGCTGCAGCATAGGCCGTACCAACGTGCCCCAGTTTTTTCCGCAGAGAAACTTCATTATATGTACAATCGAAATGAGACTCCGCTTCAGGTACATGCACCGAGGGCTCCATGGAAGGTGCATGTCGCTAATCACACCTAAGAAGCGATGAGACTTTGGTATGTGATAGCTTGGCCACAGAGAGAAACAGGGTATGGTGTCATGGGTTTGTGCGTAAGCAAGATTAACGGGCATTTTTCGACGGACGCACTAAGCATTTTTTTGTGGAGATACGAACAATTTTGGGTCACTGGCCGTTGAATTTCTACGCGCACTTGAAGACGAGTGACCGCAGAAGACCAAAGACAAATATTGTCCGCGTACATTGATAGGTGAATTGTCTTGGATAATATTTCAGGAAGACGAACCATAGTTTAGTTATAGAAAATATCGCTTTAAACCCTGCCTTGTAGAACCCCACCGCATATATAATATTTACCAGTGGTGCCATCTTCGGTCTACGCAAAGAAGGGCCTTCTCGTCAAGCAGTCACGGATCCACAGAAACATTCAGCCACCGATTCCAACGGCCTCCAATGATTCGAAGATCGCTTCATGTGTCACGTTATCGTACACCCGTTTCTGATAAAGAAAGAGTGCCATTGCTATGCGCTGAAGGAATTTTTGTTGTATGAACGTTGTGAGGTCAATACCATTGTCTATTGATGACCTCCGTCACAGAAGCCTGTCATGGAGTCACAGTATATATTGTAAAACACGGGTAATGCGGGGAGATGGAAATTCAAGACGATGAGCAAAACGTGAACAAGGTGAATGCAGGAGCCAACGTTTCGGCAAGTGGACTTGTCTTCTTACGCAGCATAACAGCATAGCATAACAGGGTATGGTTTCTCTAGCACCTATCAATGTATGCTGACAATATTTCTCTTTGGTCTTCTGCGGTCACTTGTCTTCAAGTGCGCATAGAAATTCAACGGCCAGTCACCCTGAATTGTTCGTATCTCCACAAAAAAAGGCTTTGTCTGTCGAAAAATGCCCGTTAATCCCATTTAAGCCCAAACTCATGACACCATATCCGGTTTCTCTCTGTGGCCAAACTGCCCCATACTAAACTCTCCTCGCTTCTTAGGTATGATTAGGGACATGCACCTTCCATGGAGTCCTCGGTGCATGTACCTGAGGCGGAGACTAATTTTGATTGTAGATATAATGAAGTTCCTGTACGGAAAAACTTGGGGCACGTTGGTGCGGTCTATGCTGCAGCTGTACCGAATACTGTTTCTGCGATTTTCGCGGTACCGCTTGCCGGCTTTCGCGAACGCATGCAAAACAAACATTCGTACTCTGGAAAGTTTGCAAGGTCAGGCACTACGGCTATGACTTGGACTACCACGATGCGCTTTGACTAATGCAAGAATCACCATTGCTATAAACTACTTGATTCCAACATACATTACAGTCGGCAACCTCAGGGCACACATTCGACATCTTTGTCGCGTGCCCAGTATCTACATTGCTGCTTTGCTGGTGCAAAGACTACAAGCGCCATTTTCCAAACATGTTGCGACACATGAAGGCTGCCTTCCGTCGGGCTTTACACAAGTATCACGACCATCGCTACCCCGGTGGTGCCTACGAAAGCCACAAGTAAACCCCACAATTCTGGGGATTACGAAGAAGGCCTGCCATTCCACAGTGGCTCTACGACAGTTGACATTGCTATTGCTGAACGAAACGTATGAACAAAGAATGCACACTTACACTGATGGATCGATGTCAGCCACCAGCTGCACAGAGCTGCTAGCATCCCGACCTTACAAGTCACAGTGAAGTTCAAAGTATCCTACATAACGATCTCTACGGCTACAACACGTGCGGCTGTTAATTACATCGCACAAGCAAAACCATGAAAGTGGGCGGTTTTTGTGACTCCAAGGCGACCCTTAAGAGTCAGCCTTACGATGCAAGACCCGTGAACAACTGATGTTTGAGACAACAGAGGTTCTCCATCAAGCCCCTGGAAATGAACATGACATCCCCTCCCAATCTCTTCCGGTGCACTGTGGCATCGTCGGTAATGACCTTGCTGATAATGCCACCAGGTCAGGCCATAAAGAAATTCTGACACTTTCTATACCCCTATTAAAGACAGATGCTGCGAACGGTCTTCATTTACTTGCTGAAACTAAACCTGAAACTTCGTGGAAGACCCTGGTTTTCTCGAACTGTCGTATCCACTGGATGAATCACACACTGAAGCTGCACATTCAGTCGCACTTTTCTTGCCGTGATAAAACTTCACTATAGGGCCTTTGGTGAGCAGTGGCTTTTACGAAAGCCTACACATTCTTTATTGGAATGTCCAACACTTCTATCTGGGGCTCACACAGCTATGAAGCACGCGTTGTGCTTTTGTAATCTTTATGACACTGAACACGACATTCTTCAGAGTGTGTTAAATCGATTATACAGCAAACCATTTTCAGGGACAAATATTCTTGGACCATGGTCCCACGCTTTGCAGGATAACACAGCGACGTGAATATCGCTACGTTTCACAATATCCACTGCTTTCAGTGACCGATTGTAGACGTGATGTGATGGACTACTGTACGAGTTCACATAGATAGTACCTTATTCCCTCCCTGTCCTCTTTCTTTTAATTTCTTAAACCCCTTCCTGTACAGGGTAGTAGAGCGAACGTGCGTCTGGTTAACTTCCCTACCCCTGATCCCTTCTGTTCCCCTTCCTCCAAGTGCATTTCGTGCTGAAACAACGAGTGCCTTGACCTTGTTTTTATTATGTGAGGCTTTGCAAGGTGTAAGTAATGACCTTGATTTCAAAGAGGTGTCACTGGTCTTTATCACATACAGTTTACGTTTTCATTCCCTTTAAATCAGTCGGAATTTGACTTGATATTTTACGTGAAGCAAATTAAGGGTGCCCTGCGTTGTCACTGAACGAAGCTTCAAAAATAGTTTTATATACAACTCACCAATCACGTTCTCATCCCAGTACTTTTGTATACGTATACTGTATAGACCTAAAATTAGGGGTTGTCTCACTTTAATCTACCTCAGATCAGTAAAGGGGATAGGAATAAAGTAAACTGGTTCGGAGTCTCTCATGATCACCTAGAGTCCTTTTGACGTTTACAGCGTGAGGTCTACGAGTGCTTCGAAAGAAGTACCGACATATAGAATAAATTATTGACCGATTTAAAAACTTGTCGAAAATATGCATAAAAATGTTTTTGTGCGTTTTACTATACTGGCACGCGTACTTGTTTATCTTTTTCTGGTAACTTTTCAACGCCTCACAAATGCCAGACGTTATTGCTCGACGCAGGATGCGACTGAATCTATCCGAACATTCTCTATTCTTGTGGCCGATTCTGTCTGTCGTCTATGTTATCCCCGAAGCTTTTGTAATGAGATTGCATGCGTGACGCGAATAACGTTGCACATTGCAGAATTGGGACGAACATCAGCGGTTACAGTGGAATCTTTCATAAGTGAAGTGTGTGCAGCTGACGCCTTTGACCTGCAGATCATATTTCGACGATCGCCGACTAGGCTCGCCACTATCGTTCTGGTTTGAGTGCCACTCGATTTTCTGGGCACAGGTTCTCCCAATAAAGATTTAGTTTCGTCATCCACAGTGTTCGCTACTGTGCTCTTCACCGTCACGACAACGTGACAATACCTAATACTTGTCGTGCGTAGGCCTTGCTGTTACATTTTGCTGAGCGAAACATGTGTCACAGCTCCTAAACAAGAATGAGATTCAATTCGGCTCGCATGCTGGTGGGCGCTCTGTCGGCGGCACCAGAGAGACCACTGCCCAAACATTTGTCTCTGTGCTCTTTGCAATTTCTCTATTGTCGTTATGGCAAACGAGGGAGAGAGCATGATTTAGATTCATGCGGCATAAACTGGATGACCGGGTCCGTAATGTTGAGCAACGTCTACGGTAGATACATCTGAACTAATTGGCAGAAATGTGCGTAAATCGCTATTATATGGGGAACAATACAATCATACCAGTCAAATTGGTGGTTAATATTAAAGCCCAACGTCGATGACAAATTATATGCGATCCCTTTAAAATATACTATCCTGCCACTTCATCTCGAATACTCCTCTTTACTTCCAACGAGTAAGAAGTACCATATAGATTTGTTTTATTATGTTTTTGTGCTAATATATCTGCGCCGCGTGCGCAGCGTGGTGAATAGCTGCTCTAAGGGCTCGTGTCGCCTCACATACTTTGTTCAATCATAGAATAAGCTAACATTGTAGAGACGGCGTTGACGTATCTGTCGGCGACATTTTCATCATAATAAATGATCAAGCCGAACTTCTGGGACTTGTTGCTCCTTTAGTGCTGTCTTTACGGGAACGCCCAGTGGTAGCAACTGACGTACAAGGTTAATCATCATAATAATGCAGGTAGTCATCCTTTCCTCTCTACGTTGATATGACACACGTCATCGAGAAGCGGCGAAGCTCGAAACCCATCCACGAAAGTCCGCGTCCACAGGTACAGAATCGGCACGCCCTATTTGACTAACAACTTCGCTTAGCCATCTGTGAAAAGGGTACTTTTTCTACAGTAGAACATCTGTCGTCCGATACTTGTAAATTGTACCAAAGTACTTACGTTATGCAGTATCTTGACTCACAAATCGTTCGTTTTTATTGCCAGAAAAATTGTGAAGAACCATTAATATATTTATACCCTGAGATTTAGATACCTGGTGAGATGGTATCGATGGCAATGCCCTAGTTTAGCTCAAGCATGCGTTTCGATAGACACGACATAAGAACCCTAAAACATTTAGGCGCACAATCTCACCACATAGCCCGCAGGCCCGTAAGCTCTACAGGGGGACGGCGGAAGCAAGTGCTACCATTTTTAATAATTATTTTACTTACGTGTTCACTCACGAAGCTCATTCTAGGATTCCTTCAGCCGCCGAAATTGGCTACAGATGTATGACCCCAATCGAACTAACCGTTGAAGCCATCACGTCTTTAATCAATACTATTAAAATGTCCACAAACCCTGGCGCTGATGGAATTAACGCCAAAATTATTTAACTCACGATAACCTCCAGTAGCTTAATCCTCTATCACATTTTTCAGCAGTCTCTGTCAACAGGCGAACTTCCCTTCCATTGGAAAATTGGCAAAATCATCCCAGTGGTGAAATCTGGCGACAAAAATATCAGTAACTACCGGCCCATATTTCTAACAAGTATTGCATGTAAGCTACAAAAACATATTGCATCAAACGTCGCGCAGTATCTTGAAGAAAACAGCTTTTTTTACCCTCATCAACATGGTTTTAGGAAAGGGCTGTCGCGTGCTACGCAACTCTTGGAAACTACTCATGAAACTTTATCTAATATGAACGGTAACCATCAGACGCATTGTGTTTTCAGTGACTTTTCGAAGGCATTTGATTGCGTACCATATTGTCGTTTACTTTCCAAACTCTCCGCGTTAAACATAGATTATTTAATACTGTCATGAATTATGAATTTTTTGTCATTTCGCAAGCAATTGACATGCATAAATGATTGCTGATCACCCTCACTGAGGTATCGTCTGGTGTTCCCCAAGGCACTGTCTTGAGCCAATTACAATTTCTAGTATATATTAACGACCTACCTACAGATATTGCCTCTACCATTCGTTTGTTTACAGCTGATTGTGTTATTTGCCGTAATATTTCTAATCCAACAGATTATCTTGTGCTACAGAAGGATCTGGACCATGCAACAAAATGGTGCGCTAAATGGCTAATGCCAGTAAGCACTGAAAATGTATATTAGTAACTTTCAGCCGAAAACTATCAAACTCCACGTTCAGCTACTCGCTTAACAATCACCCTGTCCCATCGGCACAAATATCTCGGTATCCACTATACTCCTAACCTTTCTTGGACGACACACAAATATTATTGCAGCTAGGGCTTCCCATACTCTCAAATACCTAAACCGTATTCTTCATTGTTCGCTACCTGAGACCCGAAAACTAGCTTACTTAACGTTTGTTTGCCCACAACTTGAATTTGCATCGCCTATCTGGTCACCCTACCAAGCATAATTACAGACTCTTTTTAATCCACTCAAAACCTTGCTGCGCGCTCCCCCGCTCGCGATTATAGCCGCCATTCCAGCGTGACTAACATCAAATGACGCTATCACTTCCATCTTTAGAATGGCCTCGAGTGGTTGCACTGTTTTGTTTATTTCATAAAATGGTGTTCGCTCCTCATAGAAACACGCTGCCCTTTTCACAGCCATATATATCACATCGTCTTCATAATCGCAGTAGCTTGCGGTGCATTTTTGGTCATGCTAAAGCATTTAACATGTCTGCTGTCCCGCGTGCCATAAGCCACTGGAATGGCCTTCCTGATGACGTCACAAACACCAGAAATACTAGCGCATTTAGAGCAGGATAACCGCCATACTTACGTAATATCTTTATTTTTATGTGCTGTTACCAAACAAAATGTTTTCTAATGTTGTATTACATGTAGCAAACTTTGCTCGTGTTTAGATCTGAGCCAAGTTGTGTTCCGTTTTTATATAGCCACATTCCTAAATACCTAAAATTTGTATAACCGCTTTCCTTGCTTTTAAGACTATAATGTCTGGTGTTTGTCGCTAACAACTGTATAACGTTTTTCTTCAATCGATGTATTTGCTCATATGTTTAGCGATTTCCATGTATATTGTCCCATTCACACAATGCTCCCATGTAAAGAAGCCTGTCAGTTATTTGAACAAATAAATAAATAAATAAATAAATAAATAAATAAATAAATAAAACTCTTGGGCAAATAATAGTTTTGGAGGGGCAATAATTTATGCTCTTAAGGCATGAAATTACAGGCGCGCAGAACAAAGTAAGGTGCAAACTCATACTATTAAACTAGCGGAATTCAATGGCACAAGAAAATAAAGTTTAACATCAGTCAGATGTGCAAAGTCACACGACAGCTGGTCTATAGCTTGGAAAATTGTCAACAACGCGCACCAGACTGCAGCACAGTGTGAAGTGAGCAGACAAAAATTTTATCACTTTATAAGCTCTCTGGAGCGGAAGTATCGTTCAGCCAGAGAGCGACTGATTAATATTAACATACGACGGGAAATAATAAAAGAGGATGACAAAAAAAAATTCATCAACAGGTATGCAGTGCAGTGTTGCAGCCTTCACAGGATAAGATTCCCGGCATTGTTCATATAGAAACGACAGAGAAGGGCAACTCGACCATTACCTGATACGCAAGTATTCCCACGCACGTGCGTTTGTGGAAGTTTAAGCTTGCCGCAATGAGCCTCTATTGAAAGTCATCGCCGCTTACTGACTAATGTGCATAAATATTTCAAGCTGCCAATAGTGCCGTTCTTTTTATGCCAGAGAACCGTAACTTCTCGAAACTTCTTATTAATGGCGAAACAGCTCACCTTCGTCTTCACTTTCCTCTTTACTGTTTGGTAAAGCTAACGAGGCCTTCATCTGCATCGAATTGCGAAACTCCGTGATCCGGGAACTTCACTTATGGTGTCGAAATTGAAGTACTCGAAAAGCAATTGACCAGCCATTCTCGCAGTACAAATAACCGCTTCCTTTCAACTGCATATGCAGAGGCCAATGAATAACGTCAAGGAACTCTTGAGCCGATATTCTCGTTTAGTCGCTTGACAGCTTCTCTTCCCCTTCTCCCTTCCCCCAGTGTAGGGTAGCCAACCAGACTATTGACTGGTTAACATCCCTGCCTTCCTGTATTCTTATCTCTCTCTCTCTCTCTCGAAAACGGCTGAGCATTAGCGCACGTTCTTTAAATATTATCCTGTCTTGTGCAGTTGTGTTCTAACGCTGTTTCTCTGCGCTTTGCTGCAACGCAACTTTCGCACAGGTAGCTGTCAAGGAAGGTCATACAGAAGAAAAACGAAATTCTGAACCACATATCCAACCTATCTATAGCTGTGCAAAGAAGCCCTCCTTGGATAGCGTTACCGCAAATATGATGCTAACGTATCGAGTGAGTGAAACAGGAGCATACGACGAGAATGCGATCTGAGCCCGGTCGCTTCTTAAATTCAATCCCTTGAGAAAGTCGACGCCCAGAATGAGGTGGATGGAAACCCTGCTGCAGGCAAAAGCGCAGGGTAAACTGAGAAGGTTGATAGAACAGAGTAGGGTGTATAGCTGCCCGATACTAAAATAGGCTTCGTTTCAAGAGAGATCAGATTCAAGAGATGCGGTCGAAAGCGCTACGATTTGTGTTGAACGCACTGCCGCAAACTCTGCATCTTTTGTGTCACTAAAGCCACGGGAGCCTTAGGGACTCCAATATTATGCCTCCTAGAGAAACTTCCTTCGGTGAGACTGAAATGCGTGCAATCCTACATTGTCTACTTTCTCAAAGTTTTTGCACAGTCACAATTCACCAGGATTTCCGCGAATGTTGCTCATATTTTAGCAGTGCATGTCTCTTAAATGATTGCTGCGATCTAATTCATAGTTCCATGATGCTTGTACTCCGTGTGTATACTTTGGTTAGTCCCTAGTTATGCGGATAAATGATGAAGTGAGACAGCAATATACACTAAAATGCTGCGAATTGAAGGCGCTTCCTTCGAAAAGATGTTGCATGCGTAAACACCCGGTCCCCTAGTCGTTCCGTACTAGCACCACTTATTACCAAAGCTACAGCTACGCAACAAATATAAAAAATTAAGAGCTGTTCACTGTTCACTGAAAGTGCCTACTTCTGTGACTGCCTTCTCGACTGTTTGAGCGAGATGAATAAGAGGATCCGAGAGGCTCGATCGTTTAAGCATGAAATGCTTTTAGCTCCCGTTGTCTGCAACATTCGAGTGACTCTGAGCCAAAAGCTAAAGTTGCTATCTGGCCACTCAAACGAGAACATCCGGGTAACCAATCCAAATTTAAAAAAAAAATTTGGTGTCTGGCCCGCAACCCTTTGCACAGGACCGAATTACATCCGCTAGTTACTCCCCAACCAAGTTTCAAAAAAGTTGCTTCCGAGTTATTTTTAATGTTTATTAACAATATCACTCAAGCTGTAACTTCTGATACGCTTAAGTTTAATTTGTTATTTCCAATAGCGACGCCCAAAAGGCCAGATACAGGGCATCTTACACTTCATTGCCATCTTTTGGCGCTGAGAGCTGAGCGCTGCTAAGCAAGAGGTCGCGGGACCAAATCCTGGCTGCGGCGGCCGCATTTTGATAAAGGCGAAATGCAAAAATGCCCGTGTCCCGCACATTAGGGGCATGTTAAAGATCCACTGGTAGTCAAAATTAATCAGGGGTCCCCTACTATGGCGTGCATCATAATCAAATCGTGGTTTTGGCACATAAAACCCCAGGATTTATTTAATTCTTCCTCTAGCTGGACAGTGCGCTATGTCTCTCTAGAGTCTTTCGCTGCCTTTCATGCGGCCTTCAGCCGCTTTCTTTCTTCTAGCTTGTCAGCGTCCATGTGGACCAGTGCACAGTATGGCGTGCTGCGGTGTGGTGTGGTCGGGTGTGCAATTGCGAATATACACTACACCCATTTTAAGATTGTGGCTAGTATCATCTCCGACCAGTCTGCTATACCGGCCGACATTTCATGTTAATCTCTACTCTCGATTGCGGGAGAGCCACCATTTTTTTTAAAGCGAAGCTTCCTTGCATTAAAAAAATTAGGTTATGGGGTTTTACGTGCCAAAACCACTTTCTGATTATGAGGCACGCCGTAGTGGAGGACTCCGGAAATTTTGACCACCTGGGGTTCTTTAACGTGCACCTAAATCTAAGTAGACGGGTGTTTTCGCATTTGGCCCCCATCGAAATGCGGCCGCCGTGGCCAGGATCCGATCCCGCGATCTCGTGCTCGGCAGCCCAAAACAATAGCCACTAAGTAACCACGGCGGGTAAGCTTTCTTGCATCAAGCTTCCATTAACATCCCATGGTTTCATGGGTCGGTCGGTCGTTCGATCGCTTAGTCTCTTGTCAGGGTTGCGCTAAGTAGACACTTCCTCGCCCTTTATCTTATCGGGCGCTTGAAATTGACGGCGGGTACTCCAATGTAGTAGCCCGCTGCTCTGTCCATGGCATCACCTGGCGGCAGCCGGAAAACGCAAGTGCGAAAGGCAGTTGTTGCACACGGTGACATCTTCGTCAGCATTTATTCGGTTAAGCAAAACCCCAACGCGCACGGAAGGGAGGCGTAACCGGGCGGGGGAGCTAGGAGGCTTCTGACTGTATAGCTGGCGTCACCTGGCGGTGGACGAAAAGACTAATGGGAATGAGGCCCGAGATAGAGTATGAGATATCATGCTTAGTAAAGCTTTCCTTGTAATGTCAGGAAGTTAGATGCTTTGGTTACTGATGGCATTGTGTTTCGTTTCTGCAAGGTCCGCCATGGTGCCTGAGTACATTTGCGAGATGTATTCGTCATCGAAAACCTCTGCGCAACTCTCATCGCATGCGCGCTCTTAGGAAAGATAGCGGGTCACCTAAGCTTCGCTTACACCGAAACATTCAGTGCTCGGAATCCACATAACTTTTTGGTGGTCACAGCTATACAAAAAACCAATGTGAGAAATAACTGCCATGTTTCATTTAAATGCAGAAATAATAAGTTCAAGGAAACCAAACATGGACGAAAAGAGAATTTGCCACCGCCAGGTGGGAGCCGAACCCACATCTTACGCATTATGCGGGCTCTGCTCTACCATTAAAGCTACCGCGACTGCCAATAACAGTCCGAAGCTATTATGTCTGCAGCTAGTGCGTAAGTCGTACTTTACGCATTTTATGCCGCAAATAACTTTTAAACATTAATTTAGTTCAATAAGGCACTTGCGCTTGGCCGACGGCATAGAATAATCATGATGTATGCTGCAGCGCACTGCCGGACACGGGCTTGCGCGCGTGACGTACGTCGCTTATGGTGGTGGTGCTTGTGCAACGTCATCTAACGTCAGTTTTGGGGGCTAGTACTTGTACAACGTGCGCACGTACTTTTACAACGTCCTGTACATCCACTTTTAAATGGTGGAATGGAGTTGGATTTTTAACGCGATAACATTAAAGGCCCCGTGTCGCAGTAAGTGCGGTGTTGGCATCTGCCTCCTGCGCTAGCGCCCCCGTCAGCGAAAATTTCCATATATATTTAGGCATATGCATATGCCACGCCTTGGTATATGACAGCTCACAGACAAATGTCATGACATGACACAACGATAGCGCATGCCTTTTACGTTGAACCATCTCAGACTGAAATATTCAAAGTGCCCAACAGTAACAGAAGCATAAAAATGATGTCATCCTTTTGGCGCGGCTGTGAACTACCTAAGACATCGCCACATGCAAGAGGCTGCATTTCTACCAAAAAGCATGCCTTTGTCCATAGCGTTCACCGCTATCACTTCCCGGTAAACATTGCGGTTGCATAAGCTGCATTTGCCGGGAAGGTGAGAAGCAGTCAGGAATTTTTGAATGCTATCGCGTTTCACCTTTAATTGAGAAGCTATCCCTCACCTTGCCTGTGCTTGCCCCTTCTTTCTTCTCGAAGTATCAACGCGATAACTTTAACGGCCCTATGTTGCAGAAAATCCGTTATCAGCACCAGCGTTGTCCGTTAGAGAAAAATGATCCCTAACCCCGCATCTCGAACCACGCAGGTCATCCGCGTGCCGCATAGGTGTTATTGAATTACTTGAATTTCTCAAAGTAAAACGCATCGGTAAATTCGTAAAACACGACTTCCACACAACTTACAGACATGATAGCGCTGGATTGTAACTTGAATACGCGAGAAAACGTATTTCTGTTACGCGGTAACTCAAACACGAACCCCTTTTCCAGCTGCCGTCGGAACTGCCATATTTGCTCAAATATATCGCGGAAAAGTTGCTAACGAACAAGCAATCATGTATAAAAAATAATCTATGGGCCTTTGAAGCATATCTTTGCATTAGTCGCTCATGGAATACCTAATTACGTGTTTAATTTGACAGTGTACGTATGGTGTGTCAGTAGCAAAAACAAAGCAGAAATGAGCGAAGGCCTGCTGTCTACAGTACACAATGCATGTATTAACATGTAGGCTTCACCTTTGCATAAAGATACATATATATATATATATATATATATATATATATATATATATATATATATATATATACATTGTTACGAAGAGTTGCGAAGAAATGGTTTTATTTACAGGAGATGGACGACGATCGCAGCGTGATCGTAGCGCAGTCCGGCCTCTCAAAACTCCTCGTTCTCTCCGTCTTCTCTTCTTTTTTCTTGTACTTGCCTTTCGTATCCGTAACAATATATATAATCCTTCTCCCGTAATGTATCGTCTCGCGGGAGTAAGTTTTCATTACTTCGATTGCACTGAGAGCGACAGGTTCTTTTTTTTCACTGCACATGTCTGCCATATTGAGTGACCGCTACGCGCACTCGCATTGTTTACAAGAAAATACCCAGCTGGACCATGTATGGGTGCTTCTTGTGAATTCTTCCTTGGATTCAACCTGGATTTACGCATTGTGTTGTAAGGCATGAGTTCAAGAAATGGCAGAGGCATTGCGGTCTTCCACATTTAACTTGCTTGTCGTGGTCTTTTTTTTTGCACCCCATTGTTTTAACCTAAGGTATCCCAGCGATCTTGCAGTAAACAAAACAGCTTATATCCGGTTCTTCAATCGTTGTCAGGGTCGTCTTCAATTTCATGAAATAAGGCCTGATGTCAGTGGACCGTTTGGAGGGGGGCTTGAAAATGCTACATTCTCTTATTCGCGGCACATTTATTTCTTGGAAGTCAACATGTCAGTACAACACGGTGCGCTGTGAGCGTGGCTGTTGTGGTTGAATGCCTTAACGTCTATTTAAACCTAAGAACACTTGCGTCATCGGGATCGGCGCTTGAATTAAGTGAGCTGCAAAAGGTAGAATGTAATCCCGCCAACTCGTTCTAAGAATTCTCCGATCAGTTTGGCAGCTTCGCCGAAGAGAAGAATAGCTTTTCTATGGTGGTTCAGGCAAGACAGAAAAAGAAATAACTATACTAAGAGAGACAGAGAGACGTCGCAGAACAAAGATACCGGAGCCACTAAAAGATTTGAGACTCTGCTAGAGCAGCTGTTCTTGCACTCCTGAGAGCATGAAATTAATATGTGACTTGGTCCGTACTGACAGCAAATTTTCACTTCACGTACTCTGGTCGCTTTTATAATGAAAAGACTTCAAATGTGTTAAGGCGTTATTGAAGCCATTGTGTAATCAAACAATAGCAAAAAAATGCAGAAACGTATGGCAGCCTTTATTCGTGATTCTGTGTTAGAAATTTGACAGAAACAAAAAAAAAATGTAGTTGCTGCGAGTGTCTCGGGTCAAGAGAGAAAAGTGGGAAGTGGTTTAAGTTATATGCTGCAGCTTATCGATTAGCGTTATCCCTATGTTTATTCTGGTATTATTGCTTTTATGTAGGTTTGGTGTTTCGGCTGAGAACGGTGTTGTTCACTACAAAGATAATAATTCGGCTTTGTATTATAATATTGCAGCAAGGTCCCACTGCTCCGGCTGCTTTCTCTAGTATTGCATGTCAAGACAATAATTTTGTTTTTGCTTGTTGTTAACCCAGATTCATTTGAATACATTCTTTGTCGAACGTTTGCTCCACGCTTTTAATTTATTTTCCGCTAAGCACGAGAGGATTAGCTGTATAACTGATCTCGTGGAGCCGACAGAGATAATACCTGCAACTAATATGACACGAGAGCGCCAATTAAATGTCAGCACGTGCTGCGCTAAAATGAGATACACGAGCGTTCACACCTGAGTCAGGTTGGAAAAATATATATACACTTCACATAAGTCAGTCTACGCTTCACGTGAATACATTTTCAACGGGTCTTAATTTGGCAATCTGCGTTCATTGTTTCTTTCGCGCGCCGAAACCTAGCAGTAGCCGGTACCTCTAGAAGAGCCATTATCTCATCACATAAGTCAAATTTAAAAAAAAAAGAAAAAGTAAAGGTTGACTCGAGTGGCAGTTGATTTTCTTCCGAGGTAAAAAGGGTGACGCGATACTACTTCATCACATCGCCGTATGAAATTGTACGCTTATGTCATAATCGCCCAAGCGATCAGGTTGCTCCGCCTATCGCGGTACAGAGGTTTATTTTCGGGCTCTTAATTAACAGGAATATCCCCTCTCTGTCATAAATAGTGCCGTACGGTGACCCCACACCTAGGAAAAGCAGAGGGAACACAAGAAAATATGAAAATAAATTCCAGCTCCCCATAAAATAGATTGCGTAGTAACCAGGCACCGCTGAGGGCAGCAAAATATTATTACCGACGTCCGCTTTTTCCGCTATACTGCGTAGCAACTGAAAATTCGGCAGAAGTTTCCTGTTCTTTCTCAGTCTGCGCTTTCCTCATCTTCTTTTTTCCCTCGGCTGTTAGTTCTCAGTGACAAGGTAGCTGACAAAGCACAGAAGTTGTCTGCGGCCGCCAGCAGAATTAGAGCCTTTTCGTTTCTACATTCCGCTTTCTCTTTTTGGTTGTTCGTAGCAGACCACGGAGTGAATTCGCCGTCGTGGGACACCAATGTGTGCTTTGTTCGTTCGCTTATTCTACTTCGATAGCTGGGGTCACCTGAAAAGGCTGCTCAAGTTTTCATACAAGGGCAACCACATGTGCGGCTTTTGGGCATGGCGTTGCCCGCCGTGTTGCGAAAAGCTTGTTATTGTCGGAATGCTTTCATATCCCCCGACGATGTAATCTGTGAATCAGTCCATAATAAATTCATTGTGTTAATGCAGGCAGCCCAATAGCCGACATCATGCTACACTTGGGTGGACAACAATTTTTTTTTCATTTTATGGGCCGACGTACGCCTTGTCAGAGTGATGCCTGCCGTCTCCGATTTTGGTGCACGATTTTCTAATTTTTATCTTATATTCGTCTCTTCCGCTCCGTCTCCATATTATGTTTTTTTCCTAATTTTTCCACCCTGAGGGATAGCGGAGCAATACATGTTACAGCCAACCTTCCTACACTCTTTCCGTTTTTGTCACTTTCTGGGCATGCAGACGCACGATGTTGCAACATCGTGCGTCTGCATGCCCAGAAAGTGGGTGGTGCACTTCAAGATGGACGGCATTCATGCTATGCTACGGTTGTAGAAATACGTTGACATTTCCTTCTATAGCCCCACGAAACAAGTTTCTTTTTTTTTCGCTATTTGGCATCATCCTAGTGACGAGAGCGGCAATTGACGCTGCAACTCCGGGTGAAGACGTGCCGCATATACGTTGGAAACCCGATTGTCGCCCACGAGGAAGCTTTCCATAAGAAATGTTTTTTCAACAGTTTTTTTTTTCACACCGAAGATTTTCCCCTTATTGTATTGCACAATGACGTACAGTGTCTGTTCGTATTGCGCTGCACTGAATGTACGCGGTCTTGCGGCTCGGTCAAGCTGTCGTTTCTGACGGCTATTGATTGTCTCCAGTGTCATGTACGCAGTGTCTGATGGAATAAACAACTGTCCAGCTGTTTTAGTCCAGTAGTATGAATGTTGAACAACTAACGTACAGAAAGAATTGAGCAAAGATACAATTTGAAATTAATTACTACCCTATCCAGCAAGATTTATCACCATGGAACAAGTTTCACAGAGCTTCTGTCGCAGCAGATGAATGACACCCAAAAAATCTTAGTGCCCTTCCACTTTGTGAAGAAGGATGACCAGCGAAGCTGTGTATGTGAGCCCCTTAACGGCCAACTGCAACTCCGCCGCGGGTCGGCACCAGCTTCGGGATCGGCCCACGTAGGGGAATGCTTAACCTTTGCATCACCTCTGCTGCGGTTCGGCCCGGCATAGCACTATCCTCGCGATCGTCCCACGTATGGGGAGTGCTTAACGCCTGCTTCGCCTCCGCCGTGGGTCGGCCCGGTATTGCCCTAACTTCGGAATCGGCCAACGTATGGGGAGTGCTTAACTCCTGCTTGGCCTCCGCCGTGCGTCGGCCCGGCATTGCACAATCTCCGGGATCGGCCCACGTATGGGGAGTGATTAACGCCTGCTTCGCCTCCACCGCGGGTCGGCCCGGCATTGCACTATCTTCGCGGTTGGCCCACGTATGGCGAGTGCTTAGCGCCTGCTTCACCTCCGCCGCCTGTCGGGCCGGTATTGCACTATCTTCGGTATCGGTCCACGTATGGGGAGTGCTTAACGCCTGCTCCGCCTCCGCCGCGGGTCGGGCCGGTATTGCAATATCTTCGGGAGGGGCCCGCGTATGAGGAGTGCTTAACGCTTGCTTCGCCTCCGCCGTGGGTCGGCCCGGCATTGCACTATCTTCGGGAACGGCCTATGTGTGGGGAGTGCTTAGCGCCTGCTTCACCTCCGCCGTGGGTCGGCCCGGCATTGCACTATTTCCGGGATCGGCCCACGTATGGGGAGTTTTTCGCTTACGACACGAAAATTTCCTTGGAATATGCAAGAAAATTTCCTGCATAATTTACAGCTTCGCTGTAGAATATGCAGATCCCACGCACTGTGGGAATCGATGTAAGCGAAGCTTTCCGTGCTGGATGCTTTGATTGACGATAACTAGTGGCAATGTTGACGGCTAAAGCTTAATTTCTTCAACGTTCAGGCTAACACTAATGTGGTGAGTTCATGTTAAACGTTACCTTACGTGCACGACTGCTGTTTGTCTGCTTAGTACACAGAACACATAGGGAGAGGTGTTTGCTTGAGCCATTGTTGTGCACCATATTTTATAACCTCTGAGGAGGCTGAGCGTTGTCATTTCTTCACATGGCACATCGTATTGTGGCCATATTAAACTTGAATTGGATTATGGAGTTATACGTGCCCAAACCACACTCGGATTATGAGGCAAGTCGTAGTGGTGGACTGCGGATTAATTTTGAAACCATGATGTTCTTTAACGTGTCACAAAATTTAAGTGCGCGTGCGTTTCCCTTTTCGCCCTCGTCGAAATGCGGCTGCCGCGATTGGATCAAATCTACGACCTCTAGCAACGCCATATCCACAAAGCTTACGATGCAGGCGCAGAAGTGTATATTTGACGGTCGACCGCTTCCGCAGTGTCTAGACTTTGCGGTGCGCTTTAATTAATGCGGCTCTGCTTCGGCATGCCCTGCGTAATTTGTCCGCTTGACATATTTGCATGGCGATTATTTTTCAGAAATAACAGCAGCGTACTGTACCCTACCTTGAACTTAAGCTTATCCTGTTTCTCCGCAACCGCTGTCGTTTAGTAGCTATGTTCCCTTGCCTTCTCACGTCACCTCCCCCCTCTCTTATGTGGGAACTGCCTCTTCTCCTCCCTCTCCTTGTTCTCCTTTTCTTCTCTTCTCTACAGTTCTATCGGCGTCCCCTCAGGCCTAGCACGTTAATAGAAAGGGAAGCGCCGCAGTTTCTGCAATGCTTCTGAGGGGAGCCACGGATAATTACCGCTGTCAAGCGACTAAAGTGGCGACAGCCAGGGAGCTCCAGAGGGCACTGTGGACGTTCGACGTGGTGGGGTGAAAACGAGTTTCTCCCATAGCCTTTCCTCTCTTAATCGCGCCTCAAACATCTCCCGACGCGGTGTGCGCGACAGCAGCAGCCTACAGTAGCAGCAGCAGCAGCAGCAGTGAGAAAGTCGAAGGAAGAGGCAAAGAAAGCTTCGCTTCAATACGCTGGGACCAAAAGCAACGCGTGCGGCGCTCGGTCAACGCCCACCACGACCCCATTTACGTGCAGGAAGTCGCCCTGAGTGGCCGCACTGCTGTCAATGTTTGGGCCGCTATGTCCCGAGACGGACTTGGCGTTTCGCACCGTGCTGAAGGACCGCTGACATCGGCAAAATATTGCGACATCATTGGTTATGTTATGATCCCTTGCGCATTTGGACGGGCCTTTTCCTGACAGAGACTTCCTGTTCCAACAAGGCCTGTCACCTGTCCATACTGCAAAGGTTGTTGAGTTCCTGAACATTCGAAGGGTGCGGTGTCTCAGGTGGGTCGCTAAAGGGGCAGACATTAATATCGTTGAGGCCGTATGGAGTACAATGAAGGTCAGGCTCTGCAAAAGAAGATTGTATAGTTCACCCGCTGATGAGCCACGGAGCGGCGTAGAAGAAGAATGGATGCGCCTCCAGAATGAACACAGATTCATTGAAAATCATTACGCGTCAATCCTGTCCGGGATGCAGAACGTGATTGCCGTTCAAGGGGCCATGGCCCACCACTAAGGCGTAACGGCCACTCCATCAATTTTTTCTTTTTCGTTACTCGTGTTATTGCCCTTTAATATTTCCTCTCATATTAGAAAATGTCATTATTTCTGTTATTACTACATATTTGCCTTTCTTTATTTATGCATTCTGAATGCAGTCAGTATGCATTATTCACACTGCTATTCATATAACTATCTTGACTAGGGCTTGTTTACTATAGTACTCGCTTTGTATTACCATGAAAATATATCGCAATTCTCGTGGTATTTTGCTCTTCCTAATTTCTCTTAGTGCGAGAAATCGGCTTTTCTTCCCCATCTTTGCTATACTTGGCAATTCCTATCACACAAAAATAAAAGAAACCAATAAGCAGCGCAGCTTTTGCTTTCACTGAATTATCGGAAGCCTTTATTTTTATTCCCGCCGCATTTTGTTATTTCGATGATCACGCAATATTTTGGGAAACCAGCTAAGATTCTTGGTCTAGAGCACGACTTCAAGTTGACGTATCCAAGAAAAGTTTTTCTTGCCTCTCCCTTTTCTAGGCGAGCTGGCTGGACACTGGTACATGTTGATGACTGGTATTATTAGGAAGTATTATCAGCCCAGTTCCGCTAAACAAGCAAAGTATACGGCTACTGCAGCATAGAAGAAATGCTGCTAGCGAGCACCGGAATGGTAATATCAACCGCGTCGCGTTAGGCATTGGCAGCGCAGCTCTGCTGAAACTCTCTACTGAAAGTGCTGCCGGCCCGTGTCGTCACCGGGTCTCCCTCTTCACTAGAATCATGACGCGATCAGAAAATTTTGAATTTAAGTAAAAAGTACATGCATAGCCCTTCTTGGATGGAGGTATAGCACTCATTCTTTGATAAGTTTCGCACACCATCTCTCGTCGGCGGCAGAGTCGCTGTATCATCTACAAATTTTTCTGCTGTAAAGACAGAGTGAACCAGCCAAATAAATGGCAAAAAGTTCCTTGAAATAAAAGGAGGCGAGGGTGAAAGCAAGCAAGTGGAGGCGATACGCACTCGCAGAAACAACCAAACCCTCCCCTAACAACTCGAAAACATGTCACGCTCGGCGCCACTGTACAACCTTACAGTACGCTTGGCCACGCCCTCCCGCGGTGTAGCTCATACTGAGCGCGATAGTACTTTCTGAAGACACGCGGGCAACAGCGATTACTCTGGAAATTTCGATGGCTCATGTATAAAAGCCAAGGCGCTTGACCAGCAGATAGGATATCGACGATCGCCGGCTGTGTTGCCACTATCGTTGCGCTTCGAGTTTCACTCGCTTTTGTGGGCTCAATAAGTTCTCCCGATAAAAAGTTAATTTCGTCATTCACAGCTTTCCTACTGTTTCCTTGGCGGTCACTACAACGGGGCAATACATTATTGCGCATTAAGAATAAAGTACTGGGTCAGCCAGAGCATTCATATAAATTGTACTTACTATACCTACGTTCAAAAAGCGTAATCGCTGGGCGAATTGCCACAGGATCAACTAAGACAAAAACCAGCAAAAAAAAAAAAAAACGCACACGGTACAAGGAGTACACAGCTACCCGCCAATGTGACGTAGTGGCTACGGCGCTGTGTAGGCACAAGGTCGCTGGACCAAATCCCGGCTGCGGCGGTAGCATTTTGATGAGGGCGAAATGCAAAAGGGCCTCGTATTATTTATTGGATACACGCTAAAGAAATCCAAGTGGTAAAAACTGATCCGCAGTTCTCTACTACAGCATTCCTCATCATAAGATCATGGTTCTGACACGTAAAACAACAGAATAAAATTTAAGGAGTACACAGGAGAAATACAGAACTAGCAAATGAACTTAATTGCTGCCAAAACCCTGCAAGGTCACATCGAGCACGTTAATATCTACCTAAAAATTATGGTGGAACGTACATTACGATTACTGTCGAAGTCAATGCGATTTGCACTAAAAAAATCTAGGGACACACCGTATTGCTAAGGCACCTCTAACTAAAGTTACAGGAGAACGTAGGCTGAGAATGTTCATCGCATTAATACACCAACATGTCACCGCTTCTACAGCTTAGGATGGCACAAAAGAAAGCGTCACTAAACGCGGCCTCCCAACCTTGATCAGTTTAGTCTCACTAACCACATGTTTCAAAGTCTGCACGTTCCGACGTTACAAATTTGGCCTCCTATACGTTTCCTAATCGCGCGAGCGTCGTCACTGGCCTTGCAGCAACGTGGGCATTCGAACCTGAAGTGAACGGCGAGCAGCATACATTCGAGCTGCAAAATGTCTCTCGCTTACTTTCGCTCATCCCACCGCCCCCCCCCCCCCCCTTCCCCCCACTGTTACAAGGCGGCCGGCACGCCATATTGCCGATGCACGCGATAGGACGGCTTGGCGCGAACGAAGGATCTTTGATTACGGAACAGTTCGGATGATTTCAGGTCGCATTGTGTTCCACCAAAACGGCAGAAAAGCACGGGCGCTCCCTAAAAAGGCTAATTGAATCGGTGCTCCAACACCGCACAAAAAAAAAGAAAAAGATCACGGCGCATAACATGCCCTGTTCTAGCTGGCGCCACATAGCTGCTTTACATCGCCACAAGCTCACGGTGAAGTTAAACCAGGAAAAAAACTCACTGCCCAATATCATAAATCTAGTGCTGTACAACCAGTTCTCGCAACGCAAGGTTAGTGCGAGGAATGCAAACGAGCACAGAGGCGCGCGCAAGACAAGCACAGGCGCTGCACGCACTTCCGCGCTTTCCTTTATCGCGTTGCAATGAACAAGGTGTGTTCAAAACACACACTTACCTTTGATGTGGCTGAGTCGGAGGAGATTATGGTGATCTTCGGGGTGACAGGAAGCCCGTGAAAAGCGGGCAACAAGCAGTAACATACTGAAGAGGTGTCAACGAGGCAAACAAAGAGCCGTAGAACGCAAGAAACAGTCAACCAAACCAAACGTACGAACTGCAGGAATGCGCCAGAGCCAAGCGCAAACGCGCATTCGTACAAATACAGGCTTACATCGACATAAATTGTCAAATCTATAACAAATTTTGTAATATAATGGTATTTTTTAACCATTGCTGCGGTTTACAAGTATACGACGGTTTTCTGTTTAGCTTCTTTGAAGAACTATTTTCATTATCGCAGTAACGCAGTGCACCGGCCGTACGCCTACGGATGCGCGGGAAATGAAGCAAAATCCAAACATCGCAAACACCACGCCATGTGCGCGCGCACAGTTTTCATCGTTTGAATTAACCAAAAAAAATTGAGTAATACGTGCATCAACCGGCGCGAACTGATATAGTGACCAGAAAAGCTGAGAATTGTCGCTGTTTGTGCGTGTTAGTTCGACATCATGACAAATCGACGGCCTGTCGTCCCATTCTTTCAGCATTTGTGCACGTGTTTCTGCGGTGCGCTTTGCCACCGGAAAAGTATAGCAGCCCAGATTTTGCTTGGTGGCCAAGCAGTTTCCCAACACACTGGCCAGACAACCGGCTCTGTTATAGAGAAGATATTTGCGTCTATGTAAACCATCGACACCATGTCGGAGATATCGGCCAAACTTTTTAATGCGTAATCATTATTCGGCGAGTACCCAAGCAAAATCTGTACGCCACGCGGAAAGTGCAATATCTCGTATCTGCACACATATGCGTAATTTGCGAAGTTAAAAGGTTTACTCGTATCATAAGTGTGAATGTAGATGAGTGGTAGCTTTAAAAAGGAAACAAACAATTGAAATAAATATATTGAGAGTGAACACCAATACGATGAGATTTATGAATACACATGGAGATACACAGGGCTCCGTAGAATATGCATGGGGAAGCCTATAGTAGGGGTGGGCGAACTGATATTTAGGGGTGGGCCAATTGAGATTTGGGGGTGGGCCAACTTGAAATTCTGTGCCGAGCCTATTTGAATTAGGGCGTCGGTAAACTTACACGGAGGGTGGGCCAACTAGAGATTTAGGGGTGGGCGAAAAAAAATTTGGGGCTATGCTCATGGATACTTGGACAACGCCCGTGTAGTTTCTGCATACTTTTGTTTCCTTCTATATTGCGCGCTTAGGGCTAACAACTAAGCAAAACACGCTTTAAAAAAAAGCATAGGCGTCTCTTTCTCCGCCATCTTTCCAAGATTTAACATCGAGGCAATGCAGTTTTTCCAACACACAGCCAGTGCACTAGCCACTTACGAGTACAATGGATGCCATTGCGAATCCAGGATGTGTTCAATATATATATATAACGTGAACAAAAGCGTGTGTGAAAGTAAACAGAGGGAGTTGCTGTTCAATAATTTCATCAACTTTTCAATTATAACCTAGCGGCAACCATAGATGCCTCTACCTTGCAGTCTGTATAAGAAGACAACAAACAAAGACACCAAGGACATTCTTAAAACTAGGCACTGGGAGGCACGCGAAGACCACGTTTGCAAAGAAGTTATGTGGCCAGGGTACACAAAGTGAAATGATAATTATCGCTGTCAGTAGCCCAATTAGCTAAAGTTGAATAATTAACTTTTTCTTGACTGCGGTAAGTGTATGTTTGTATTCAAAAGTTAGAGCCAGTCGTGTTTCCACACAGTTTCACTTGGAAGAATTCTTCTAGCATGTCTGTGCTCCGAGATATCCGACGCCAGATAGCTTAATATTGAACACCCTGTGTAATGGGTAATGTTTCCCTACGATTTCTAGATAAAACGTGAACATTTTATGTCAGCTCACGTATATCTCCAAGGCACACCGATTTGTTATTGGGAGGGTATTTCATATTTTACGGATCGTTTTGCTTACTTTATCTTTTATTTAGCCGCTTGTTATGCGCGATTATGGGTGTGCCCTCTCTTGACCAATCCATTAGAATGGACATGTCCTACTTTAAAAGGAGAGATACAAAATTCCGAAACGCTTCTGTATACGTGTCGTACCTTTCTGTGCATACACCTGTTATCGCCGTTCTTCACTCAACAAACATCATACATCGCCTTCGTTTTTGAGGCATCACTGCGCAAACATCTGACGTAGTGCATCCGCCTGAATTGGAGCTTGCGTTTCGGCAGAGCTTGTGAACGAAGCAAAGCAGAAATAAAGAGAAATTGCAGGGCAATAAGGTTGTGACCTTTGTTGAGGATAAACATAAACATTCCATGAGATTACTTGTTGCATAGGATGAAAGTAAACAAAATTGTACTCATTGTCATTAGTTTTCAAGAATTTGTTTAGGCATTCTACTAAGGCTTCCTTAACATAGATTCCAACAGGTGTGCTTGATCAGCACATATATTTTCTCCCTACTACGGCCAATGCAACGTCATTGCAACTGAAAATTGCACCCGCAACAAATGGCGCGACACCTAAACCAAGTCCCCTGATACCTAACCCTCTGACAGAGATTTCAAAAACAAAACAAGAAAACTGGCTGGGGTTCAACGTGGCTTAAACTTAGTTATACGAGGAAAAGCTCTGTTAAGCGTGGCTATACACGTTTGCTCAGTGCTTCTTCCTGGCGAGCTACATCGCCAAGGCGCTCAGACTCAGCCTGGCGCCCGCGACGAAGAGTTGACGCGCTCGCACCGGTGCGTGCTTCTTCAATGGCGAGACTTACCCCCGTATTCAAAAATGCATATTAATTTGAAGCCCATGCTTGACTTGATTTAAACGACGCCTGTTGTCAACGGACCAAAAGAAACGCAATGAGCGTTTGTACCAGGCGTCATTTATATCAAGTCAAGCATGAGCTTCAAGTTCCATCTCAGAATAGGGAGATTAGCGACCAAGCGGCGCCGAAGCAGTCCATAAAATGCGTTTATAGTCCCACGTTATCGGCGCGCGGGCGAGCATCGCTCGGCGCAAGGCGCGTCGGAGCGCATTGGTAGCGTCCGATTACGTTGGCTGCGCCAGTGCGTCGAACAATCGGTCGAAGCATAGACGTTGTTCTCGCTCTCGCCAACGTGACGTAACGTATGCGCGCGCTCACGCTACGTCGGACTTAGCCTTTTAAACCCTCGCCTAGTCACGTGGTACACAGCGGCGAGGCTCGAGCGAGCGCAGCGGCGACGCCTCTCCGCAGCGGATTACATGACGTGACGTTACACCTTCACACTTGTGCGCCGGCAGCTGAAGGTCGAACGCGCGCTGAGATTCACCATGGGAGTTGTACCTCGAGGAGTAGAGCTATCGCTCTAAAGCAACGTAGGTTATGGTGCAGGAGGCAGAGGTTCTGAGTATAGCACAAGTGAGAGGTTCGCCCTTGAATGCACATCGGCGTTGTGCTGCTGCTTATCTCCATGAAAGATAGCGGGGTTCTTCGTAAATATTCATGCGAGTGCTATGAAACAGTTTTGTTTTTCAGACACAATTTTGCGCATGGTTTAAACAAAATATATGCAGATTCTGTTCCATGTTGCTGATCAACATCGGAGATATAGCCTAACAATATCACTTTCTCTGTCGCCATCCATGTCCGCTGTTAACCCTTTAAGATAACTTACCGACTAACCCACCAAACCATCCTTGTGAACGTCGTGGGAACAAAAAAAGAAAGCTAAGTATAAAACAAAACGCATAGAACTCTTGAAACGAGCTGCACTGAGCTGTCTTTAAACTCAAGTCCATAAATTTCGTTCGTTTATCGCACTTGAGGTTATTTCATTCGTTTATAGCACATGCCGCTCAGAGTAATTGCACCATTTTGCTCGAATTAAGGTTCCAGTGCAATCCTTTTGCTTTCTAGTGCAACAACGTTTCTACAATATTTCTCTCAACTACGTCTCTTTTCCCTTGTTTTTCTTCTACTTTAGGTGTTATGCAGTATATTTCAGCCAACAGTATTCTTTTTTCATCTCTGTCTCTATGGAAGAAAAGTAACCGAACTGCAGGAGCCATTAGTCATTAGTGTCAGGATCGAGAGAGAAATTTTGACGGCGCGGTCATAGGCGCTTTTATACTATTTGCAGAGAGGGTAAGGGGGGGGGGGGGGGTCTCTCGTGATGTTTGTTTCACACGCTCGGCTCATTACCCAACTAATAATGGCTGTGCATGAAGAACCTAGAGGGAAAGAAATCATATGTCTCTGCAACCATTTTATTTTTCGAGGAAGAGAGTGCATATATTTAATTTTGTATCTGTTAAAATCAACTTTGCTCTATCCATGTTTAGATTTTATGCAACGCTGAAGCCAATTGATGCTATTAGGCTTTACCCGTATAGTGGAAAAGAAAATGACAGTATCAGGAAATCTATGGCGTGACCTATACTACTAACTTAGTAAGTGTACACTGACTACTCACGGTGAAACCGAGCAGCAGCTACCAGAATATACGCTGCTAATTCATTGCATGATATTAAAAGTGAAATAAATATTCAATTGGATTTTTGCTGGGCTTTGTAAAAATTATTGGTTACGTTATTTCTTGCTGATGGGATAGTCGTTATGTGGTGCATGGAACTTGAGCATCTGAAGTGGAATGTCCAAAAGTGGTAATATTCAAACTGATTTTATTGAGATGAATATAGAAGAACATGTTAGTCTCGTCACATATAATATTAGTATATAATGTACGTTTAGCAGAAAATTGAAATAGGTAGCAGACCAACAGCATACAGCTACCATGAAACAAACTGCTATCAAAGAAAAAGATAAACATCGGCAGGGTGAAATAGAAATCACATCATAACACATTCAGTATGTCAAAATATAGGAACGCAACACAGGGCAATAGAGGCCGAAACTGATTTGGCGCTCTAATGTGTTATAGTGTCGCATGTTTTTCGTTCATGTATTTCCTGCCGCAGCAACAAGCGACGCCATGATTGATTGCTTCGTCCGAACGCTGCGCGTAGCCAATATTGTACTTCGATGTCACAAGTTCCTCCTCCAAGTGCCTTATCAATAGCGTGTCTCAACATGCGTGCCTGCTTGCAAGCTTCCACAATGGGATGAAGCGCCTAAAGAAGTTCGAGACTACCCTATCAGAGTGTTCAAAGAGGGCAGTCTGGTGGATGGCAGCCACAGTTGAACTCGTTCGGATACGGGCTAGAAATGCACCATGGCACGTCATTATACTCTCATCCTTAGAATGCATTCTGTTGTTCAAGTTTTCCATCCATCCATCTCCCTCCCCAAGTGTATTAGCAAACGAGACAAAGCCTTGGTAACCTCTCCGTCATAGCTTTTCTCTTTCTCTCTCTCTCATTCACTTATGACAGCGGTTGGAGTGGCCCGTAATTAATGTTATAAGAGCGCGAAAAAGAGGGTATTTGAACGCAATTTTGTTTCTACAAGTGTGAGTGATGTAGAGCGACTGACCCTAATTATGTTTTTCCCCTGCAGCTTAGCTAAACGTCCGATTCAACTCAGGCACGCAGATACCCCCCTCTTCCTCCCCCCCCCCCCCCCCCTCCGACGCTGGGGCACAAATACCCTGTTGCGGGAATTGTAAAGCTGGAACAAGCCGCAATGAATAACTCATATAAAAGAGTATTTTTGTCGCGAGTGGAAACTTGGCCTAAAGAGCAAAGTTCATTCTGCTGAACTTTTGCTCCCGGGAGCATGCTCTCGTTTAGGCCGCCAATTATGCTGCCGTCTGTCTCCCCCTCTTTGGTTGTGTAGTGTGCGTCGGTATCGTGGATGAGCTTGAAGTTGAACGGTTCGCCATCCGTGTACAGTTATACGGCTCTCTCGGCGGTTATATTATTTGCACGCTTTCGAAGCGAAGTATCTGACACCCAGATGCTACGAGAGAGAGCGTCGTTAGCGAAAGCACCGTCTTAGTATGAAACAGTGATGGAGGCGGTGCCCGAAAAATACGCGAGGAGTTCGCATGTTCCGCTGGTGTGGTCGTGCCCTCTGTTTGCTTCAGTGAACGAGGGGAGCATTTCTGCTGCTGAGCACGTGGTAGCGGATTTGATTCCTGAACATCGTGGCTGCAAGTGAACTTTAAATAACCCCAGCTTGTCAAATATTGTTCCAGAGCCCTCCCTTAGCCTCGTAACAAACTGCTCAGTTTAGTAATCTTAACTTCTAAATGTGATAAAATTGTACCGTCATGAGCTGCAAGCGCAAGGTCCGCCATGATATGCGAATGATCTTGTGGGAGAAGGGCGCTTCTGTATGGTTTTCTGTTCAGCAATCGTACTTCGTATTTTTTGCGCAGCATCAGACGAGCGTTTAATGCCAGATAGATACTCGCGTGTGTACTCATTAATGCACGGAAAGCGGACTTTCTTTAACTCACACTTTTGCGTCTGAATCAACAAATGTCAACTGTGCAAGAGTACTGTACTCTCATCGGTACCGATGACCCCCGATAAATAATACTTTGCGGGAGACAGCGCCAAAGTATATTTTGGGTAATATTTAATTAGGGCGCAGACTGTATAAATAAAAGCAATGTTTATATTGGCGGCATCTGTAGAGATTTTGAACATTGCCACTTCAGCTATCTCTGGAACTTCAACGAAGTGTAGAAGCTTCACTCCAATGTGCAAAAATAAAAAAAAAATATAATATTTCAGAATGCAAGTGGTATTTCAACAACTTTCACTTAGCAGCATCGACGGGGTACGCTTTTTTATTAACAGGCGTATTTATTGCACTTAGTCGTAACTAATCTGCTGCGTTATAGCAGAAATTTGGTCAGGATTAACGCACTGCTACAACACAGATGGAAACTTACGAATAAGTGCCGTAAATAAAATATCTGGAGGACGCTTAAACTTAATCTTTAAGAGGAAGCGTTAGCTCAGGTGATTCTATCTAAATACATCTAAAAGGAGAATTCGTTTTTCTCGACAGCCACGGCACCAAATTTGACGGAGTTTGTTGCAATTAAAAGAAAAACTTAAAATCTAATGACTGTTGGTTTCTAATTTTTTTATTTATGTCGCCACAGTTGCATAAAGAAATTGGCAAAATTCGCAACCTTTCAGGAAATGAAAGTATGAAGTTTACAACTCTGTAACTCAGCAATGAGAAGTGATATAACGATTCTCTGATTTGCAGCTAATAGTTCATCTAAACCGTACAAAAGTGATATGTTACACATGTATCTAAATATAATTTAATACTGTGGGAAGACAGCTTTTTCAGAGCGATTGTACATAACTCAACGAATTCACGCTAGATATACATTGACATATCAAATTTGTCCACTTTGAATGATCTAATGGACGCCGTTGACAAAACTGCCATATCTGTTCTTGATGCAGAGCTATGAACTTATTAACCTACGCGTGCTATTATTCTTTTCCAACTTCCAAATTTGCGACAATATTTCTAACAAAATTTCGGCCATAAATCTCAATTACACTTTCAACACTTACTAGAATTTAACTTTTCCTCTCAAATGCAAACAAATTTCATTAAAATTGGTCCAGGGGTTATCTGAGAAAAGCGTTTCTGCGTGTTAAATTTATTTGAATATCCAGCGTCGGATTAGGGCCGGAGCAAAAGCTTCCTCTTAAGAGCGGATCCCGGTAGCTTGCAAAGATCCCTGACTGCGTTTAACGCTTCCCGGCAACTGCAGCTTATGTAACAGTAACGTTTACCTTCTTGACGGTGCTGACTGTGTGGTGTTAAAATCCGGGCGGCCTTTTGAATTATTATTTTATGGCGCAGCTCTTAGGCGTTTATTCCAGCGGCGAGCGTCGGCGTCAGCGTTGTACCTTGTGACTTATGGTATCTTCGACTGGTCGCCTCCATCCCCCGAAGCAGAGTTGGGCAGATACGGCGTTCCCCGAGCTCAGAGGTAGAGGACAAGCGCGCAAGCCGAACGTGTGACTCGCTCTCGGAGGAGGAAATGGCAGATATGAAACCACGGGACTACTGCCAACGTCCAATGTTTCGCCTATCAAAAGCTCCCGGCGCTGCCGAGAAAACCGGCGGACGTGCCGGCGGCACGAGCGTTCGTCGAGACGCCAGCATGCAGTGGCCTAGGTTGCCTAGGTTACGGTGGGCCGTCGCCAACAGCAGCGACGCGGCGCTGCGATGACGTTTCAATCTCGACGACTGCTCCGACGACAGGGCTCGGAGCGCCTCAGAGCGCTCGAAGATGGAGGAGAGCAATCGAGAAGAACCAGCCGAACGCAGGGCGCGCGCCCTCTTTCAACCAGCCGAAGACAACGCCGCTCGCGAGAGCGCTCCAGAGCGCTCAGAGGCGACCAGCCGAAGATGGCATTAGTGAAACAGCACAGTGAAGGGTGAAAGCGAACGCGTAGCGCAGCGGGAGATTAAAGACAGTGATAGCAAGGAGAGTGCGAGGAAGAAAGTGGAACCATGAGGCGGAAAGCGGAAGAGCAGGGCATGACGACAGCGTGAGAAGAAAACCGTAGTCCCACGCAAAACGGACTTTGCGGCGTTGATATAGCTACGAAATGGCGCCACAGTAGCGCGGGTCGTTTGTATGGAAGCAAAGCGCTGCATGAGCCGAGGTCTGTCTGCGGCGGCTGCTGTGACTCGCGCCCACGCATCACCCACGCGCTTCCTCTGTTGATCTCCCGATTAGCAAGGTAGTCGCGCCACACTTCGCCCCGTTCGCAACGTGCCGCAGTAGACAGATTGTCCGTGCCAGCCAATATATCGTGAAATCAACACGTATAGAACTGCGCTCAACTTTCGCATTAGGGAGTAGCGTAATCGTAGGAAATTTCTTTTTAACTGTGCCCATTGAGTTACGTTAGTGCATTGCGGTGCAGTTTGACAGATGGCAGAGATAGCAATATCCAACATTCCTGAGTATGACAGTGTTTGACTCATTTGTCCGGATGAGCCAGACAAGAAAACTAAGCGTAGCCGAAGCTCATTTTTCCAGGTCTGAATAATTCTTCTGTAGGAATTTTCCACGTCGTTGTAATACACTAAGTTTCCTATGCAGCTGTCATGCTCATCTGACAGCAGTGAGCAGTGCCAACAGTGAGTGACAACTGCACACCTGCCACTGCCTAAGTCACCACGTCGCCGACTAAACCTTAACCTGCCGAGTGAATTCAAAAAACTCGAAGCCGGTGCTCTCTGTTAAATAACGAAACTATGACTCGTATTTCCCAAATTCTTGCACTTTCAGTACGTCGAAGCTTGTGCGTAAGCAATGGGCTGAAATACTGCGCAATAATGACTACAGTATTACTACGATAATTATGTAGGTAATATTGCGAATAAAGCAATTTACTGAAATTATTTTGTTTGAAGCAAATTACTAAACAATCGACCAGTAGTCAGCACAAGAATATTTTTCCTACTTCTCTTTCTAGGGCACTGCATTGTGTACCGAATGAGCCGCACTGCCCATGTTCTGCTTCATGCCCGTCGGTTTCCTTAGGAAAGCCGTTTTCTCGCTTTCTGTTGCATGATAAGAACAAAGCTCACACGGACTGTTAGAGGCGACATTAGTTAGTCTGTACTTGGCGAGACTGATAAAAGTACTTCAGTGCGCCCCCCCTCCCCTAAAAAAACAATGAGATCAACAGCGTCCTCAAACCGACGAATGGTGCAGCTGGACCTTGTCGCAATAACCTCGACTGTAACATGGCAATCTCAAATTCCGAGGTCAGTACCGCGGCAGCGAGTTGCGCAACTTGAATAAAACGGCGCTTCTAATGAAGCCGCCGCTCCAGCTTTTCTGCCTTGTAACGAAACTATGCAGCGATCGTTTCTGCTGTCCTTGACAGCAAAGTTGCAAAAGACGGCTCTTCAAGTTTTCTTTTTCTGTGGCGATGCATAGCGTCTTTGGAGCTGTATCGTAAAAAAGACAGTGTGCGCTAGAAAATACATAATTTACGCAGCGTTCTTTTAAAGAACTGGGAGTTCTTTCGCAAGCTTTCTTGAAGCGCGTGGCTTTTGTCATGGAAGTGCGCTGACCGCTGAAATACGACGATTATCCATTTCTAGTTTGTTTCAAACGCAATATACGCTATATGGAGTACGTCATATACTGTCTCTGCCCTAATCCGAACCATTTTGCTAGCGGTCAAGCCTCCTCCTATCATTCCTATCTTTATTATCTTGCTCGAGTGAGTGGCCGAAGACTACTGTGATGTTATCTAACTACAATCGTGTGCAATATCGAGAAACTATGTGCGCAGGCCGTACTGAAGCAATGTATGGCGGTGCTTCTACATATTTATTTATTTATTTATTTATTTATTTATTTATTTATTATATCTTACAGACTCCTACGCAAGAACATAGAATAAAATGGGTTCGCATAATGAAAGAAAAGAAGGCCAAAACGTCTTCATAGTGACCACACAATGTAGCACCTCATAGTCAGATGAAAATCGCCCTTCGTTTTACACTGTATAATGTTTTGTTTGGCAGTACCAACACGCAGAATTTTTCACAATACAGCAACGGTTGACTTGGTCCTTAAGGTATTTATGATTAAAACTAAAATGGCCTGTAGCACCCAGTTATTGCAAAACCTGAATATCTTAAGTTGGATGAGACTAAATAATTAGAAAGAAACCTTTAAGTGAGTATTTACAGTGAGTTGTTATGGAAGTAGTGCGAACGCAGTCGGAGTACTGAGCACAGCAGTGTTCCGCTATGGTCCACCATACCACTTACAAATAAATTTACGTATAGAACAGCAATGAAAAGCATAATAGCGGGAGTGTCAGAGCTAGCACATGTGCAGCACTCGACTTATCTTGTAGAGAAGGCAGCTAGTTTTTTATTATGACTTGATTAGACGAAAGCAGCGGGCTGAGCCAGCGTAATTCTACACGGAAGCAATACGGGCCTGGAAGATGTTCGAGCTTAAGCGGAAGTCGCGTGCCTCGGTGAGCAATTAGTGTTCACTGAAGTACTTGGCCCCATCCAGAATGGCGCTTTTTTCGCCACCGTGCAGCCTGTGTCATTCCAGTAGGACTGAAACGACCGAACGGTGATCCAGCGGGAAGAAACATGCTGGCACAGAACAGCCATTACAGCTCTCTTTTCTAATTTGTCTTTCTTTGGTTCTCAAGGTCATGTAGAAGAACCGGATAAGTGCTGTCTAATGCACTTTGCCCGTCTCCAGGGTGATTAGTGTATGGCGTGGATGTTGCAAGTTCTTTTTTACGCCAGCGCATATATGCACCATCTGCACACTTGCCGCTCAGCTGCGTGCAATTCTTCCTTCACCGTGTTGTGACCTACGTGCCATATACTTGAGGACAAAGCTCCCTGATTGTACATACGACTGGTTGCTTTTGAGCGCTCTAGAGCACCCTCGCGGGGCGGTTTGCAATCGGCTAGTTGAAATCGAGCACTCAGAACACATTAGCCTGATTCATTCAGAGAACCACGCTGTTTCGCAAAGCACACGGAGGCGTCATCACATTCGAGCTTGAAGCGCGACCGAGATCCGACAGAATTCCAGTCACGTGGCCATTCCGATTTCTGTGGTGGCTCTGGGATCCACTCAACGTTCGGCGCGGGCATGCTTTCTCTGGATCGAATGTTCAAAGGATTCTGCATCGCACAAAACTGATTCGGAGCGTGGTATGAACTAATCGACTGTACTATTATTATGCCATTGCAGCCTTTTCACACTGCGTGGAGGACCTTCCTATTGTTCGCATTGAATGCATCTTATCAGAGATAGTGCATTGAGCTTTGACGTGTGCTATGACTATGAAGCAGTGGCGCGCGAGCATTTCGCCAGAAGAAGGCACCGCAAACATTTTGGCGAAACACTGGTGTTAACAAAGTGATCAACAACGGTTAAACAAAATACGTAGTTCAGCCAACATTTTGATGCTTTGACAAGAGAACTTGTCTTTGTCATTAATGTATCCTGCATTTTCCTTTTGGAATCGTGAGCATGGTGAACTCTAATCACGTCGCGGAAGCCAGACGCTCTGAACAGCGCGGAGATTAACCAGGCAATTGAGGTTTCAGTCACTTAAGCTGTTATTTTTTTCTGCACCGCCCCGATTTAGCATCAGAGTTCAACCGTAACTCTAAACTTAAAGTTCATCATGCCTTGTATACAGAAAATAAAGCTCCAGCTTTTTACAGCTTCACCTCGCCTATTTTATCAGCTCGCTTCTCCTTAGAGATGTCGATGCTGCAAGACGACCGATATTAAAGTAACGGAATAGAAATTGGTTATTGAAGTTGCTTGTTGAAGTAGAAGTTGCTAGTTTATGCTTAGCGCTCTCTCCGTTCTTTCCGATTCCCTCCTACTAAATCTTTGTTTCCACGTGGTGGTAATATGCACACCCTAGATCATAGCAACCGCTATTTTTTTTTCACGAGATAATTTTACAGTAGAGGTTGGCGCCTTCAGGTGGCACCTGCTGCTTCTCGTCACGTTGGAAACAAAAGAAAATCACATACCCCTAATACAAAGTCCTCAAAAATTGTATATGGAAAATACGCCATTCAAGCTTAACTTCGTTATTTATTGTCATATGTAGGTATGTGATATGGTAGGCAATTATGTGTTGTACTGCTAAGCACGAGATTGCGGCTTTGCATCCCGGTCGCAGGGGCCGCATATTGATGGGACGAAGTGCAAGAACGCTTGCGTATCGTTTTTCGCATGCACCTTAAAAACCTCAGATGGTCCAAATTAAACCAGACACCGCCACCATAGCGTCTTATAACCTACTGTGCAGTTTCGATGCGTTGAACTTTAAAAATTACTTACATAATTGCGTGAACTTGCGGTCAGCTACTTGTTTGCTAGACAATGAACATCTGTACGTATCCTAGGATAATAAAACGTGTAATTATTTATCTATGGAACTCCGCATGTTAATACACATTTAGGCATGATGGTGCGTCGTCTTATATGAGCAGGGCCTTCCACGGAGCTGCACGGTAGCGTAAGGGTTGCACAGATAAATGAATGGCTCACGAACAAAAAACTTGGAGGGCGTTTAAGCTTCGCCTTCAAGAGTGGAACGCGATAGCGTTATCGCACCCCGTTCGCACCGCCCACTCATTCGCTCGGCATGCTCTTGAGTCACACAAAGACGAAACGTGCGCCTGAGCAAGCGGAACGAACCAAAGAACTCGGTGTCTCGAAGGGAGAAACGATCTACGCGAGCCAAACGTCGTGATCGGCACGGACAGCTGGGCCACGACGCGCCATGAAGGTGGACGCGATTATGGGGCTGACGCCTCGATGGGATCATCCTCTATCTCGCTTGGGAGCACCACGCAGACGCATGACTCCTCGCCAGCAGCACGGCACACGTCGCAGGGGACGCGTTCCCACCAGACGCGCTACGGGGCAGCGATCACGCCAGAGGCGTCCTGCATCGGACGCTGCACTAGAAATCGCGCTGAGAGCGGAAAGAGGAGCCGTGTCCCCTAAACACGAGGGTTCGAGTGACGCACGCTGGAAGTTGGAAGGGGAGAGAGCGAGAAAACTTATTAAACGCAAGGGTAATTGGGGCATCCTCGCAACGGTCCCCGCACGGCCCCAATGCGCTCAAACGAGACGAAGGGGAGAAGCGGGCGAGTGGCACGCCACCTGTCGAGGCAGCGCCGTACATTGCGAGGAGGGGGTGTTCTGTGTTTGCCGCAAGATGGCTCTGCGTGTGCGCCAAGCGCAGAAGAAATGTAGTGGTAACGTACTTCGCTACGTCTTTAACTGCGACTTCTGTAATTTGCATGCTCATAATTACTGATATACACCACAGTATGAAATTCTGCGGCACGTTTCTAAGGCAATACCGCATTCACTAGAGGTGCTTTTGTCCCGCTTTGGACCATCGAACTCATGGCTGAATGCTAGCGCCTCCGTCTCACACTCCGAAGACCCTGGTTCGATTCCCACCCAGCCCATCTTGGAAGTTGTTTTTATTTATGAATTGCCTTCCGCCATCTCTGGCTCACGGGCAACGCCGCCGACGTCGACGTTTCTGCGACACGAGCTCCTTAACCAGCCCGCCTTCTTCTACGCTTATAACGGTTGTTCACAGTGTAATGAATAAAGGAACGCGTCATGCATCGCGAAATTCGATCAGAAGGATTGGGGCTGTCGCAGCGACCATGCAAGGATCCAACGCAACACTTATGTGCGTGTTTCATGCGATTCGGCATAAGGCCGTTAGCTGACATTCTCCAGTTTCGAATGGCGATCAACATATCTTAAATTTCAGCACAATTCTAACCTGCCCCCTAATTTTAGGTGTAGGCCAAACTCTTTCGTGCCCCCCTTGAATATGGAAGGTAAATCTCGCAGATAGCACAAAACTAATGTCAATGAACTGCTGAAAGCGTGCTCAATAATGTGGTTATACGTCACCACTACAGAATCACTACAACAAAAGCAACGTCAATGTCAATGTTCGTCGAAACGAAATATTTTGTTGCTATAAGTTCCACCGTTTCCCTTGGCTACGCAAGTTTTCTTACTACAAAGAAATCATGTCATCAGGAAACAGCCAGCTTGCGAATCTTAATTGTAACTGCTTAAACGCACCTGTTCGAGACTGTTGCATCGAAAAGAAGCATAGGGGTCGTGTTCATTCCTGTGCCAGTGAAGAAGTCAGGGAAGGAAATTGGTCGCTAATTGCATGCGCTGTTTGTCGAGGTTTGAACAAAATTATGCATTATGCGTATTTATTTTAAGCCCAGTTTCGAGTAATAAAAACTGGGTAGTACGAAAAGCTCTAAAGACTGCCTTGTCACGTGCTTAACAATAAATATTTTTGCCTATACACATTTCATTTGACGCGCTTCTCTGACGGCAGAGCTTGCGTGAACAAAAGCATGAGCGCCAAAGCATACTTCGCTGCAGGCAAACGCAAAGTAACATAATAAGGACCCTGGATTACCGGCCTTCATCCAGCTTTTCGCACTGGCAAAGGGCGGTTCCTGGACAAATTTATAAAAAAGTAATCTTCCCTGTGTAACGTTACTGTGTGTAGCATATAAAGTAGAGGGTTCATTTAAACGAGGTATGCACAATACATAGTCCTTAGTTTAAATGTTACATTGCTTTGGACGGTTTTATAACCAGTCGTGCGACTTCCTTTGCCATTCTTTTGAAACAGCTGTGATCTTGTCAGCACGTATTTATTTTCGCCGCTGTTCTGCCTAGACATTTCTTGTGGCGTGATATTGGGAATCATTCCGGGAAGGACCCGTTTAGGCACACATTTTTCTGCTTAATGCTTCAATAATCCACCGAGGACAACTAAACTGCGAAGGTTTGAAGACACGAAATTGTGAACGCGCTGGTCTCGTTTTTCGTAAAAGAAAAAAATGAAACGTATAACGGGACTACATTTTTTTTTCCAATTAACTAGACGACAGGCAAGTGGGCTTAAAGTGTTCAGTCTCAATTTTGTAGTTTAATGTGCCACCGGCCTTAAAGACTCAAAGTGCCCTACAAAATGGTCTCATTACGTTCCTCAACTGGTTTAATCTACTTCGTTATATTCTATTCAAATCATTTCAGAGAACTTGTTTCTTCTATTTAACGCTGAATCTTTTTTCTGTTCTCGTTCCGAGAACAGAAAAATATAACTAAAATTAGTTTTCTTTTGTATGGTATTTTCTTTGCTTTGTTGAGTATAGCGCCTCTTTAGGCGGCAACAGGGTTAGGCTACTATTTTAGTTTTCATCGGTGAACTTTGATCGGTGCACTGCTGCCGCAGTCGCAAACCAAACTAGCAAAACTTCCAACTTTTGTGCGTGTTTTCAGATTGCTTTCCGCCCGTATTTACGGAACCTTGTGTGTGTCTTAGTGTCATTTTACTCTCTCCTCTGCCTTCCTTTATTTGGGCGCGCAACTTCGCCAATGTTTCTGATAATTGACTGTCTCCAGTGCTTTTCAGTATTTTTCTGGTTTTAGTATTGCTCGTCCTTCGAAGAGCAGTATAGCCGAGGCCAATAAAGGAGTAAACTTTTGCTTTAACTACAAATTTTTAAAGAAAAGCTAGAGTAGCAATACGGTGGGATGAACTTCGAACGAGTTGGGCTTCCTACACGTGTGTACTACTCTCATGTTACAGCATGGTTCGTAGCTATACTTATTTCTATCTCACGATGACGCGTTCTATTGAGCGTGTGGTTACTTTGGCTACAGTGAGACTGCAGTCATTTATAACACGGTTGCTTTTATCCGCACCAGCCACGGTGACTTAATCACTACGGCATTGTGCTCCTAAGCGTACGTTCGTGGCTGCCATTCCTGGCAGCGCCGGATGCATGGCGATCAGGTTTGAATGCAAAGAGCTCCTGTATCCTGCATGGAATGCACGTTAGAGAACCGAAGATGGTCAAAATTATTCCGGAGCTCTCTTATAGGTGACCGTTACAATCAAGTGAGCATTTGTGGGACACTAAAAAACCAGTAACTTCATTCTTAACAAAGCTATCTTAAGCTATTAAGAGCGTTCAAACACATTACATTCCTGCTCGAACTGTCTTCCGAAAAAAACAAAACAAAGAACAGGATCACTCACGAAGTCTACACTTGGAGGAAATAAGGAAACTGTTATGGGCAATACGTGGGGCAAACTTTGAAGCATATATGTTACACAGTGGTTTATTAAAGAGCGCAAAACTCCCGCTTTTGGCCTCTTTAGAGACGGTATGTGAAATGCTTACAAAGCTTCCTGCACCCTGGCAGGATAAAAAACGGCGGGGGGAATGGAAGCCCTTCTATGAGTGACGTGCATATAAAGTTTGAAGTGTGCAGGTCATTTATGTGCTTTGCAAATAAATACTCAATGCTCGTTTTCTTTCACTTTTTATTGAGGTATGCGAGGTTCTTATTTTGTTTCCCCCGTGTCCTCAGAGAACCACGAAAGGCATTATGTTTACATTTAACGAAAATAAGGAGCACGTTATGGGATATGTGTAGCCAAAATTCAAATGGTGGCGGCTTAATTGCGAGCTTTGCAATAAATACGTATGCAGTTGCTCCGAAGCGTTATAAATATGTTTTAAGAGTGGCGCAAAATTTATCCAACTAACCGGGCATAGCAAGAAGTGCTACAAGATCAAATTTAGCGAACGTTAAGGATTGCTATGACATCAATTTTTTTTGTGATGTTAAATTGTATGGGTCAAATACAGTCTTTGTGATACATTTCTGTAGAGAACTCTTGAAAGCCTTATATGATCATTAAACACTATGTTTTCAAGTGTCCCGACATAACTTTATACTAGATCAAGTTTACATTTCGGGAAAGTAAGACGCACACTGTGTAGGCAAAGTTCAAAGTGTGGGGGTTTATTGCGGTCATTGCAATAAATTACGAATTCAAGTGCTCTGGTGTGTTATGTGTATGTTTCATGAGTGCCGCAAAATTTAACCCGCTGCTATGGTACAAAAATATATGCTAACAAGTTCAACTATAGAAAAAAAAGAATGGGAGGGACATATGTAACATTTCTGTGAAAAGTCAAGTTTGTACGAATCAAATAATACTCTTGCAAAAAAAAAAAAACTTTATCAATTGCTAGAAAGCGTTACGTGGACATTTTTCGCTATGTACCCCAGTGTGCCGTGATAACTCTGCGTTAGAAGTTCATATTTGTGGAAAAAAAGCGGCATCTTAAATGTAATTTGCTGCAAGATTTTGCACTGGATTGTTTGCTTGACTTGACTGGTTTATTGATTGAGCTTGATTACCGAACTCTAGTTCTTTACCAGCATTTTCATGCTTACGATCTTCGTTGTACGTTTTCATCGTGTCCCTGGAGAACAAAACAAGGCACCTCGTTAATATATTTGCTGAAATTTAGGGCCTAATTATGGGAGATATGTAGGCCAAGTTCAAAGTGTGTGGATTTCCTACGGCCTTACTAGTACACAATACGTGCAAGCCATCGGGAGCATTAGAAGTGTGTTTTCTTTTTTCAAACAATGCAGACTTTAATCCGCTGTCCTGGGAGAACTATCAATACCCTGAGGTTAAATTTAGTGAAGATTTCGGAACAGTGTGGCCAATATTGCGAAGTAACATTCCTTCGGAATAACCATTGCTTTTGTAAAAAAAGTGATTATACAAGTGCTCAAAAACATTAAATGCAGCCAAGGTGTGAATCGGGATTCTCACATGTGGGCAACGTTATAAAGTACGTGGTTTTTAAAGCAGTCGAATCAAATTCCTTAGTAAACTGCAAAAGAAACCGCTTTATTTAAATTTGGCATTGACTCTGTGAGCCTGCGCAAAATTTGACTGAGATGACCTGAAATTACGGCATGCATGCCTCAGAGCACGCACATTTGGTTCTTAGTATATATGTCGTTCATATCCAAACGACTTATAGCGCCTATCATTTTAGACAAGTAGTCCGCCAGTTCGTAGGTGCTGAACAAATGACGAGTTTGATAGCCCACGCGAATCAGGAAAAATCAATTTGCGTTTTCACATCCACAAAGCGCAATCAAAAATGTAATAGCTTTATTCTGTCGCAGAGAGTATCAGTGAGATATCATCTTCTCTTTGTATAACGGTTTTATATTATAATTGCGTCTAAACCTGCTCAATGCGTTCTCAAGCATGGCTGAAACAAAAGAACTCCTCAGCTCAGCACACTCGCAAGCTGTCGTGAATAATAGATGTCGCTAAGTACGGGCACGCTACTAAAGCTTTTGGTATTTCCGACGTGCATATTGTCGGCAACGTAAAAGAAACTTTCGACCGGGACAAAAGCTAATTTTCAAGATGGTGCTTTTTCAGCTATTCAATTTATACTCACGTACAATTAACTGGGCACGCTTTTCACTTGGTACTGGTTCGTGACGTACACGTCTCCTTCAACAAGATCAAAGAACCTCTGGGCTCTTCTTTACAGTGCAACGCAGCACATTTTACGCTTCATAGCCCAAAGTCATTTGAACACGACATTGCAACATGAAGAGCACTATGTGGGGAATTCTGAACAAAAAAGCTTGATGAACAAATTCTGTACACCCCGTTGCGAAAAATAATGAAAAAATGAGTAAGGCACATCCAAAACAAGGGAGGATATTGCCCTTTACCATTCCCAACAGAGAAACCCTTTCAACGCGTTGCATAACGTGAAAGCGAGAAAAGTACCAAAGCAATGGCCATTGTTCTAATGGCTCCGGCTTTCCACTTGCGCGTTTTGCTTTCCTCTTAAGCAATCACTTGCTCTTTTTTTAAAGCGGCAGTTTTTTTTTTATTCACTATATCTAGGGAGTGCTATTATTGTTGCTGGTATTTTAATTTCTGTAGTTGTAGGAGGAGCAAGGATCTTGCGTGCCTGTTGAGCTTTCCTGCTCATGCAATTTTCCAGAGCCGGGGCAACACTTTAGGTGCGCTGCTTATCGCTCTCGCCAAAGCAAACACTGCGCGCACGTAAGGGAGGCGTGTTCATGTTCGAAGAGCACCAGTGGCCTCTAACATTTTGACAACCTGACGCAGGAATAATACAGAAAAAGAAAGAGAGAATGGGCGGTCCAATTTCTATTCAGAACGCCAATGTATGTAAAAGTGCCAGGAAAGAGAGAAGAAAATAAGGAACGTAGCCAACTTATCAATCATGGCATACCACTAGCTACTATACGTTGGATAATGGGGAAATGGGAACAAAAGACACTTAAGAGAGAAAGAAAGCAAGCCTCCTAATATATAAAAGATCAAAAAGACGGTTATATATTGTGCTCTTACAACAAATATATGGCAGGTGAATGAAGTGAATGAAAAGTGAATGAAGCGAGAATTAGGGAACTTCTGTAGATCCGAGGACTGCCACTCGCTCGGCTGAGTCGGAAGTGAAAAATCGAGCGAACGGTCGCGCATTATTTTGTGTGAAAACTGCAGGAGAGAAAATGCAGCAGCTATAGGAGAGGTTGCGAGGCTGGAATCCATGTATGTGACATGACGGTGCGTGCACTCGTCTGGCTTCTATAAGCCAGCAACAGGGTTTGCTGATGAAGTCAACGAATTTTCCACCGCTCTACGCTCTTCCTTGCGGTATGCTCTTTGGCCGGCTTTTACGTACTAATGCATTTATGCGGTCCTACATTACCGCTCCCAGTTGGGTGAATTCGTTATAAAATTTTGAGCAACATAAGTATACAGTCGCGTTCAATAAGAGCTGCAATAGGACGACCGTGGTTGAAGGGGCTTCAAAGGTAGCATTGCGGCGCCAACATACCAGAAATTGGTGCAATAAGGACGGGTTATGTAGATGGCGTCTCATTCAAGAAATGTTTGTTGTTGACGTCACCATGCAGTCGTAGAGCCCACTACACCATGGACACCGTGTTGGAGCTCATACATTGAACGTGACTATAATTGTACTTCTTTTCCCACCCTGCACGTCATCGGGCCTGATACTGAGACATGGTGGCTGGCATCACCGAAAGAAAACTTCTTGATAGTTGATGAGTCAGTATGCTGATGCGGTTGAGCTCGCCTAGGAGAGGTGGCAAGCGACTGACGATGTAAGCATTAGGCGGGAAGCTTAAAAGAGTCTAGTGTACACGGACATCGCGAGACGTCGTATGGGTGCACCAAACAAGATACGCTTAAGTGCATCAGCACAAAAACAGCAATTCTGACACTGCGATGACCACGCGTAAAAAAAATAACAAAGTAAGTAATACAACGCGACAAGAACTGCACAAGCCTGACTTCTTGTCGCGACAACGATGTTTCCTGGCGTCGCATAGGACTTGCTCTTGTATCAACATCTAGCCGTCAGGTCTGCCGAAGAAGTTGCTCTTCCTGCGACGTAATAAACTTAAGTTTCACGTCTGTCCGCGAGATCAAACTACAAAAACATCTCCCGCTAAGAGACGAAGGTATGGACTGACAACCACTTTGCGTTCCAAATTAATGGAAAGATACTGCAACAAAAAAATTCTTTGCGGCCTTTCTCCGACCTGCCGGCTAGTTATGTGGACAAGTGTTTAGATGTGAGGCTTTAGGAATCTACAGGCATCCGCATACATGTTTTCACTGTCGGCACATCTCTCGGCACGAAGCTCTGTAAGTTCAGAGGAAGGGGAGAGTCGCAGTCACCTGCACCAGCTGGGCGTCGATAGGAAATATCTAACGCGAAGCTACGCGGCAACGTTTCCCTTTGCAGGGAAAAAAAGAAAAGTAACTAAATAAAAAGAAAGCTACGATTTCACAGCCTTGCTCCGAGTCGCAGAACATCAAGGATAATGTTACACGCTACGTTGCAAGATAACCAGACACAACACTGACACAAAAGGGGAATGAAGACGTACCCGGATATAAATATTTGAAATCATATGAACGTAAAGCACTTGCCTTTCAGGCCACTTAAAGAAAATGTGATCAGAGGCGTTTTACTGCAGCGAAGATACTGAGAGCGTGGCTTCCTCTGCCTTTTCTCGAGATCTACAAGATTTCCTGATAGCTTGCAACGGACTAAGCCATGAATACTTCGGCATGTGCGTGTGTGCTATCAATGTTTCTTTCTTCTACTCACATTGTAGCCCTCATTCCCCATTTGTCAAGACCGATTAGCCAACCCAACTCAGCATATTTAGCTCCCTGCGTTTCTCTTATTACTTCTCTCTCTCAATAGGACCACACAAGGCAAGCCAACGTTTGATTGTTTAGGTTCATTACATCAGGTGCTCTTCTGTTCCTTGCTTTTCTCTTATGCATATCTGAATCTACAAGATATGCGCATGTGCTTTAAATAATAACACATAATGTGCACTGGTTAAAGCAACTTGGGATAAGGTGTAGATTATGTGGCAGTCATTACTACCAGGTTTTTATTGCTTTAGTACTCATAGAAGCGAGCCTCTACAGCAGCTTTATTTGAATAAAATGTAACGTTATGCAGGAGATAGCGTATTATGTTCTGCAACAACATAAATGTCATGGTGATGTGTTTACGGACAATGTTTCCCCCTTTTTTCCTCGTGCAGGCCTATCAGTAGAGAACTGCTATGGTATAAAATGCTTAAAAATCTATCGTGCACCCTGGATTGGGTGTAGCACGCTTGAACAGCTCTCATGATTTAGTCTTGCCTTCGTTGGGTAATGAGCTGTTTACGAAGCTTATCACACATGCAACTTTTAACATTTTATTAGCTGCACCTTGTCGTTTTCAATTTGCGAAGAGCACGTGTTCAAGAACGTAACCAGTTGGGATTGCAGGTAACCTCTTGTTGGTTTATATCTTGCCTCAGTATTCAAGTCAGCTTTGAATATTTCATCAATTATTCATCAATTTTTGTGGACGTTCCTTCATGGTCAGAAGTTCCCGCGTACTTTTTAACCAAGTTATCTGCTTCTGTTGCTCAAAAAAAAATCTGATGAACAAAGAACCAACTTACAAACGGACGAGTTGTTGTAGTAAAAAGGTTAGTACAAAATACAAGGACATTCTAGTTAAAAAACTATGCGCTTTATGGACAGTCTCGTTTTTGGCGCTATTCAAATTTTTATAGGAAGTATTTTGAGAACTTTGCTTTTGGAATAGAAATCGCACACTGGTTACACAAGTGCGAAATGCATTTGCATCATCAATTCAATTTACGCTTCATAATCCCTTTAAAAGAAGATCGTTGATCAAGCAAACAGAAACGCATGAAAGCTTGCGACCTGCGAAAGAACACCAAATAAGAAATAAATTTGTTTAATTGTTAATACCCCGTACTTTTCTTATATATCTCCATTTGCCTTCTAGGGCATACCCTGCTGTTTTGGCAAATCAGTTGTGCGAATACACGCAAGGTAGAGCCAGGTTCATGAAAAGGGAAAATTTTATCTACCTGACTGAAGCGTAAAGCTGCAAAGGAAATGGATACAGATTTCCCAGAAAGAAAGCTTTGCAATTGGAGATCCAGAGAAAAGGCGGGGAATGAGGGAGATGGAGATTCAAGACGATGAGCAAAACGTGAACAAGGTGAATGCAGGCTCCTGCATTCACCTTGTTCAAGTTTTGCTCATTGCAGTTGGAGAGAAATTCGTACTGGTCCGGGGATTGAACTTGGTACCAACGAATTACCGGAGTGTTCTCTCTACCCTCTAAGCTAACCAGTAGGCAAGCAAACCACAGCAGTAGGCAACATTGTACGGAAATTCTAAAACTACAGGTTTTCTTCTTTTCTTTAAACCAACCTCTTTCTTAAAATGATGCGATACTAATTTTTCTAAAGTCTCTTGTGCTTGGCCCAGGTTGAATTTACCTGTAAATAATTGACATGACTTAACGAGAACTGTTATTTACTCCGCTAGGGCGACGATATCACGACCCTGCAGTTTTCGCGGAAAGAAGAGCCTTGTGATTTAAGTGCAGAGAATGTGGACGAAGCAAAGGCATGCTCCCCACAGGAGCAGGCCAGCGCATGCGCCTGATAAACGCTCGGTCAAGGCAGTAGCGATTAAATATTGGAGAGATACTGTAAGGCGCCCTACAGCTTAATGATGACTCATCCAATCAAGCTATCAGCTGCCTGGCAGCATTTTAATTTCACGGACAGTGTGAAGGACAAGAGGGAGTCATGCGTATTAATTATGTTGTATCCCTTTAACCGATAATGCGCCCAAAGCTGAGCACTGTACTAATTGTGCATAGACATCGCGCAGTAGCGGCGAGGAGAGGTGAGTTGGCAAACGTAGATGGCGGCGTTTTTACATCACCCTACAGGAAGAGTAGGACCAACACAGAATCGATGTTGAGAGGTTAATTAAATGATTACAAATATCGGTGATGCTCACAATTTCTTCACTTTCATGCTATGCAACGCGAAATCTCATGGAATGTTTACGTTTATCCATCCCAAAGGCCGCAAATTTATTGTCATGCAATATTAAGTTTCAGCCGTGCAGCGTTATGAAGGGATACCAAAATGCAAGTTCCAAATCAGGTGCATGCGCAATGCAAAACGTATGCACAGGGGCGTCTAAAGAATGGAGGCGATGCATGATGCTTGTTGAGGGAAGAATGGTGATGACAGGTGTAAGCAAAGAAAAGTACAGTGCGCGTAAACAAATATTTAGGAATTCCTTACATCTTGTATCAGAGTGGGACATAACCATTCTTGACGATTGACCGAGGACGGGCACACCTCCAGTTTCACAACTGAGTGGCTAAATAAAAGAAAATCAAGTTCATGAAACAGTTCGTTAAATGTAATTCATCAGTTCCTAAAACATTGGTGTGCTTTAAGGCACCCTGTGAGCCAACGTTATATATTCATGTTTTTCGTAGGACGTTATTCGTTTCTTACGCAGAACGGAACTCTTCATACTTGGTCAGCATGCAAGTGTTAAATAAGTCACTTCGTGGGAACTTTCATATTACTTTTATATATCGCCACAAATATATCTGCCGAACTTAGCGACCGACCCGACGGGCAGCGACACCAAACCCGGGAACGTCTGCAAAGAAACCACCATTTGAATAAATAGATAGCGGGCGGCATCGAACATAATGAACGCAATTTAGTTTGCCTGAGGTGAACAATATAGAAATTGGTTTCGTAGAGTTTTCAACCTTTAACTGGTAATGTTGCCGAAACATCCATAATAAAGGGCTTTTCCACCTTCTTTTACTATTCCCTGATTAGGCGATGATATTACAAAGTTTCTTCTTTCATGAACTTTCGCCTCACTCTCGCGCTCTTTAGGTAATTCTCGTTATGCCAAAAAATGCCTGATTTACGACATTCTTGCTATTTACCGTTCGGAGCGATTGTTCCACTCTGCTGAATGTTGTGCTTTACACAATATAGCTTCACCTATAATATAAGCGTTCCGAATTCTGCTATTACACGCCACTACTGCGATGCCCCGGAGAAAACAGATCGTACAATTTTTCGTCAGTGAAATTCGCTGCCTTTTATAGAACTCTCTTCAGTTTACTTTTACTTTCTATACTCATGCAAGTACCAGTTCATTAGTGGCCTTTTCATTGTGCTCGCAGAGACGAGGCGACCCCCTTGGGCATATGATTACTATACAAATCTTATCAGATCAGAGCAGCTGTATTATTATTGGGCCGCCACACTACTTCGTGTGTGTCTAATTGCAGCCTTGTTTACTCAGCAACGTTGCGCACTGCTGCTCAAACAGAAGCGCAAATTAAACGCATTTTGTGGTGTATACTTATCGGATTATATTTCAAGCAAATTAACATTTCTTTCGGAAACAAAGAGAAAATCGGTCGGCCACTAGCGTACGAGCTTACGGAAGCTTTCTATACGCTGTACTAATGCTTCCACTGCCATCGTTTTCACTTCGCATTCGATATAATTTCATCTGTTGCCCCTCGCGCGTAAATGTGCTATCACTATCCGTAAGGACCTAGAAAGGTCAATATTTAAGTAGAGATGCACATGTTGAACAGCTTTCACGCTTTCATTTTGGCCTGTTTGAGGTTGTACACTGACCCTACCTGGTATTTAGTCTTTTCTCTATGTATTAGGCCACGCCTGGTTAAAGCACCTTTACTGCGTAACATCCCGACGCTCTGTATCACGTGCACTGCAAGATACCTTAGTCTGCATAGCTTAGAAAAAATTGCGGCATTGAATTCCCGACTATCAGGTCTCTGCCATGGTGCAAGCATTCTTCTTCTTCCCCTATATAGTTGCGAAATCATGGCCGTTCCTCTGCAGTGGATCTCGCACTTCTCAGCCGGAAAGGGTGCCCGAATAGCACAAAAAGCAATACTTGACCCACTTATTAGTATTACAAAGAATTTCGTGATTTTCTACCACTTGCCTTAAGCAGCACTTGTGATTTAGAGGCCACTAAACGACATATCTCTGATCCTATACTGCATGAAGTTGGCGCTAAATTGGTAGCGCACATCAACAGCGACCTTAAGCACCAGGCCGCAGAAATTGTATTCGAATAAGAGTTGCGCGCAGGCTTAGTTCCGTGAAACCGAACTTCACACCCAGCTCATGTTGTAAACCTGCCAGAGTTTTGACGTGAGAGTAAGATTAGAGTAACCAGTTTTCCCATAGGTGATCACCACATCCTAATTTCACATATGTGCGCGTGAATGCCTTCATGACAGGTGCGTACTGCAAATAATCTGCAAATGTCTTCAGTGAAAACGAAGGTGCGCAACACCTCATAGTCGAATTCGATTCCGAGAATTGATTCAACGCCGAAAATACTTCGACTTGACTCACAGCATTGCGTTTTTTTGAATAGGTATCGGAACCGGGACGTAATCACCTTCCAGACATTCGTTTCACAAGTGCAAGATAGCTTTCAGCTGTGCTATACACTTGTTATTGTATTCCAGCGAAGTTGTGAGTAAGCTTAAAGTGGTCTTGTTATAGAAGCAGCCTGTATTATTTGAACGCCGGCACATTCACTGAAGTATCACAATTTAGCAGAACAATAACAAAAAATTGGTAGAAAAACTAACCACTCGAAGGCTACAAATAAATTCGAATAATTTTTTGATGTCTGCAAAACAATTATGTACGATGTTTTGCCACTATGGGTGAGTTGCTAAAACCGCGTATAACGAAAGCATGTAGCAATAATATTTGCGTGTATGTTTGCAACCGTATTACTTGCGCACCTTACTTTGGTAGCATGCTTAGAAGAAAAAGCCATTAACCCATCACGCATGTGCCATATGCGCAGATTGCGCTGTTGTTGTGCCGCACAAAACACACTCGGACATAAATTTAGCTTGGCACGCGGCCATTACATAGGTGATTACACTACCTTAGTCCATTTCAGAGGGAGTGGTCGTACCGGCCGGGGTTGCTCAGTGGCTATGGTGTTGGGCTGCTGAGCACGAGGTCGCGGGATCGAATCCCGGCCACGGCGGCCGCATTTCGATGGGGGCGAAATGCGAAAACACCCGTGTGCTTAGATTTAGGTGCACGTTAAAGAACCCCAGGTGGTCGAAATTTCCGGAGTCCTCCACTGCGGCGTGCCTCATAATCAGAAAGTGGTTTTGGCATGTAAAACCTTATAATTTAAAGAAAGAGGGATTGGTCGCGTTATAGGGCGCTCTGTCTGCTGAAGTAAGCATAATTCATCGAACTCAAACCGGAACTCATTGGGAGGTATAAGGCTTAGAAGGGAATGTAACTTGTTGCATTAATTTGACAGCCGCTCGGCTATGGCGCCCCCTCGTTCGAGACGTATGGCCCAGAAATGGTGTGAAGAGACTCTGGCAGCAAGACAGTGGGATGCCAATCCTCACCCATCTATTTTGGTTGCGGATGAACGTGTCCGTCTCCCTAAGAAGTGCAAGCGCACGAAACTGAGGCAAGCATGGCAACCCCACCAATCTAGAAGTGCGGTGGGCTCGAGATGAGCAGGGCAGTCTCGGGAGCTGCCAGCAGGAGGTCTGCGGCAGCAATGGAGGTGGTCGACGAGACCAGCCTATCAGTATCCCCCAGGAGAGTCCAGACTGCGCCCAACCACCCTATTATGGTATCACAGCCAGGCCAGATTACGTGTGCGTCAAAATAGCACTGGCGCTGGGAGTAGGCTACGGCACGGTTTGAATCCGTCTTCACCTACAACGAGTTGTGAATTTGGTTGTCCTTTCTGTGTAATATAGGCCCATGCATCATCTGCAAAGACACACTAGACATTTCACGCACCCCACTCGCAGAGGTGCTAATTACTCTTCTGCTCTAAGCAACAAAAACAAAGTACCAGCGCAATAAAGTTATTCCTCATTTCTTTTATTTTTTCTTTCTTGAAGCCACATCTTTTAATACCGGAATCGAAGTTTACCTTGCTCATTTCTCGCTTTTGCTTTTGCGACGAGCTATCTTTCATGGGTAGTGACCTCCACAATAAGTTTTTTTTCTCTATCCTCGTGTTAGCGGTGTTTGCCTATATAACAAGGTAAATATATCTGGTAGGGAAGCTTCCATATATAGAAGCCCATACGTTCAAAACATGGTGGTTCATGGGTGGTTCATGGGGCGTAGCGCCATCTATGTGTAGAGGGAACATTTTCGCCAGAACAAAAAAATTAAATGACTGCAGATCCGTTAAAAAGAGAAATGGCGTTGTTTTAGTTTCAAAGGCGTGAAACTCATTTTGGTGGCCTGTCGTTAGGTCAGTATTTTCGCGCGTCCCACAATTCGACGCGGTGGTCGTTGCGAGATTTTAGCCTGCAAAGCGACACAGCGAAACGCCAGATGCATGGGCGTCGCAATCGCACAGTGTTATTGCTTGTCGCATTGCTGAACGTCAAGCCTGTCGGCCAGCACAGCCACACAAAGCCAGCTAAGTGAAAAATAATCTTGCGGTCGTAACTCACTACTTTTGACTGCATGCGTTAGCCACGATAAAACACACCTCGCAAGCACAACGCCGCCAGAACTGGCACAACCATGTGAAAATACGTTTTTGGGCCTCGTTGCCACCATAATGCACAACCACGGGCTTGGCCTCCTGTGAAACGAACAATACAAATTCGCATGTTCATTTCACGACACGTGACATTTATAAGATTCCACTAAAGTGCGGCATATACTACATTAGAAAAACCGGTAGGTGCGTTAGCATTCGCTTCTGTGCATGAAGGGTCCTTGGCGCTGCTGGAGGGTCGAACTTCACTATTTATTGCCGTAGTTGCTCGGGCTGCTCTCATTTGTTTTCAAAGACTGAGATTATCGGCAGAAAAAGAATGGCCAGCTGGAAAGAGAGATTGCAAAGGTAATGGTCATGCGACGCTTTAACGATGATGATTGCCTAAGCTCGCCGTCAGTTGCGGTTTCTAAGAAAGAACTTTTGTTTCTTTCCATGCGATACACACCTGTTCGGTGCCTTAGTAGTCTGTCAGCGTTTTCTTAGAATTTGTATCGCACCCCTGTTTAATGTCGCTCAGTGTTTTTTATTGGTTTATACATTGCCTTTCGGGTACATACGTGTGTCTGATCTACAAAAGCTTGGCGTTCATTTTATTAAATCAACAGTTGTCAGGACCGCTTTGTGTTTTCCCTTCCTTCCAGTCTCGTGTTTTGCTTGCGGCAACTTCTGAAGATCATGAATCACCAACTGGCCTAAACGCACACTCTGCTATGTCGCCTTACCGCAGCACTGGCATCTCTGTGTGATGATCCGTCTCTGGTCATTTTCCACAAGATTTTGCGCTCTTTCGTTAGGCGTGGCTAGTCTTTTGAGAATGCAGCGTGCGAGTCTTGACAATTTGGGCACTTGAGCTCCGTTGTATGACAAGAGTCAGTGGCGTGTTGTTCGGAACATCGTGGGCATATCGTTAAATTTCGGCAGACAGCACTCACGTGCCCAATTCTCTGATACCTTCTGCATTGAAGTGGTTTGGGTATGAGAGGCCGTACCCCATGCCGAAAGTGGCCGACCTGTATGTGTGATGGTAGACAGTCACCTTTAAAGACGAGCCTCACACAGGTCGAATTGGCAAGGCACCGAGCTTGCTGTAAGGAAACACAATCTGTCGCAGTTTTGGTTAAAATTGGCAGGTTGCTGTCGCTAAAGGACGCGTCAGTATCATAAACAACACCATTCCTGGTTTTCTTGTCCTGCGGAATGTGGTAGTGGACATTGATGTTGCCCTGGAGCTTTACTGCTATCAAAGTATCGATTGCGCTTTGGTTGTGGACATCAATAGCCAGGACGTTGTTTCGATTATTAATTGTGATATCCTTGATTTCTCCTGGGTCAACAGCCTCCAAAGAAACGGAAATCGCTTTTCGCCAAGGCGGTTGAGGTTGTCGGCAGGTGTGTCCGGAATAAAAAGAATTGTGTGCGCCGATGGCCTACGCTGTGGCATGACTGCACGAAGGCCGGCAGCTGATGTTTGTTCTCTTCGCATTCCGGTGTACAACTCTCTTGAAGCCTTCTTCAGCTGAGGCGTCATCGCTTGAGCAGCAGTACAACACAGTGTCCTCGCTGTCAGCTTGACTTGGAAGACAGTTTCTCTTCCTCGGGCCGGTTCCAACCGAAGTAGCGATGTCGCATCGGCACTCTGCCGACACCACTTCCACTGCTGTGGCGATGGTAGCGGCGTCTCCCAGTAAAACAGGAAAAAATATGAAAATACTACAGCGCGAAGATACAGTGGTCTCTACCATGAGTAAGCAAAGATACAAGAGCTCATACCCCCGTAAGCAAGAATAAACGCAATGTCTCATACCCCCTTAAGTCAGAGGCTTCAAGTGCTCGGCAAAGTGAAGCGAACAGTACACACATTCATTGAAATCACCCATACGACACACTGAACAGCATACGTTTCAATAAAGACCAAGCTCAAAACAAGCATCCGAACCATCAATAAAGCATTGCACACCCCCCTTGGAAATGCACTACGGCCGAGGATGCTCGCCAAGGGAGAAACGAGGTGCGACGTGCGGAGCGGCAGGAGCAAGGCGCTCGACCGCGAGTGCTGCCTTCTCCTGCTGAGAGGATGCAACGTAAAGTCGAAGAGAAGCGTCGTTGTCGCGAATATGATCCACGTACAAGAGTGCGCGAAGCCGCATCTAAGCGTCGAAAACGAGTCGAAGAAGCTGAACTGCGAAAGCATCAACGCGACGATGCGAGACGGCATGGTGGAGAGGAGGTTGAAGCTCGCATACACAGCTTGCCACACGCTTACTTTGCAATGTGGCTTGTTATGTCTTGCAAGAAGTCTGCCCCCTCCGATCGTATAACTTAATGCATCACCAAGTATGCAGCAGGCTTTCGACTTCACGTGTTATGGGTGTGTAACATGCTGCCGAATTTTTTCATTACAAAGGCCCGCTAACGACACCGATTCATGATCACGCCATTATTGAACTGTGGTTTGCGCCTTTAGTACTGTTTATTTGTCACTGGAACGTTACGTGACCCTTCCGCCTCAATACACCTCGTCATGATTGTCACTGGTATGCGAGGTAGCAATTTCGGAACGCGGCCATGATGATACTAGGCAAACAACAATTATGAGGTGACTTCCAAAGCAATCATTCTCTTCTTGTCAAGCTAAGTTATTATTATAATCATCATCATAATCCTTATCACGGGAAACTTTGCAAAGAGAGAAAACTGTGGTTGGAACAAAGAGAGATAGGTACAAGTTTTAATGATAGGCCCGAGGTTCGTACGGGGAGTGATCTGGGATTTACTCACAGAAAGATGTCGTACCGATAAGTTTAACCGATAGTGAACCTGCGTGCAACATGAAGACTCGCGTTAACTCTCCCGATTTAGCATTTTTCTATGCCACTCCTCAGGTGCCTTCATTTTTCCCAATTTCCTAAATAGCTTCCTGTCATGCTTGGAAATGGAAGAGTGCAGGACACACAACCCGAGACCGGACCATGCGCGACCGTTCGGCCATCATCTGAATTTCAAATGAGCTGCCGCGGGCTGCCCGCTTCTTTTGTATTCACTACTACCCTCTTCCTTCCCTGACGTTAGCTGCCTAGCTGGACCTGTGTTTATGCTGGTTTTGTTTTTTCGACGGCGCTTGTCCAAGGGGAACTACTACTTCGTGGAGGTGAAAGTAACTCTGGTTTACTCTCAAGACGACGCGCGCATCCCACTCTTTTATTAAGCTTGAAAAAAAAGATTCCTTCTAAAATGTTTCCACTCAAAAAGAGTAAGCTGAGTGAGTTCTATAAAATTATTATTACCTTTGCCTTAATAGATGCAGGTGGCTGCCAGCTGCTCGACTTGTACGTGTTCTTGTAGGGATCGTCTTTAGTGGCGCTATAAACGAGGTTGGTATTCATGTCATTGTTGATTTCTAAGTGCGTCGCTAAGCTGGGACCTTAGCTGGCGTATATATAGTTATAGTGGTTTAGCAAGAGTTATGAGAGCAATTTCACACTTCAGTCAAATAGGCTTTTACTTGTCGCCAAGGCGCGACTAGGTAGCTTGCAATATCTTGTACAAGAAATAACTTCTTTTTTCGTTTTGGCCGTGACTGCCGCGACGTCCAAGAGCTCTGGCTGGCGGACAGAAATACGCCTTGCTTAATACCGAAAAAATGACTCCGTTGCATTCGAAGGGGCTGGACCATTAATCCGTTGTTTTATTATCTGCTCCTTCGACGCCGATAATTGTTTTGGCTTTTCCTCCGACATATTGAAGCGTTAGTTTGAAGTGGACGAGGAAAAAGTAGGGGATTGTCTTTAACTACCTGAGGGAACGACATAGCTGTCCTGTATTGGAGATCCTGGGTCAAAGTCGCGATGCAAAATTTCATTAGTTTTGTGTTCTCACGTGTTCTGTCTTTTTTCTTCTTTTGCACAGGGTTGAATAACACGTTCTGATAATATTGGCCTAATAATAAAACGTAATTGCTCTTTTGCGACAGAAGAAATCTTCTCAATCTGAAAATTCTTGAAATAGTGAGATAGTTAAATTTGTTGGGACAATTTGTCTGTAATCAGCCTGTGTCGCCGTTTTCTCCAAACTTTCTAGATCTTTTATTCACAAGAAAACAGCCTATGCGCATTGTGGTTACTTTTGTTGAGTCAATTTGTTCATTCTGTCACTTCAGAGGTAGCATAAGCTCACATCCTAAGATATTTCGCTAGCACAAAAGTCTAAGAGCAGACGTCTGATGTCACGCAAATACTACGAACTACTACGTCTGGCAGCAAGCGCCATTCTATTGAAATCCTATTGTTATCAAGGCTGCTCTGGGGAACCCAATCCCTCGAGCCGCTTCTCTCTCGTAACCTTTCCATGCGTTAAAAAATATACGCGTTTTGCAGAAAGGCTCCTGCGTTTCTTCTTCTCCGGATTCTTCAAACTATAGAATCCGCAACGGACAGGCTATGTGCAGAATGGTTGCTAGACAAGATGGCTGAGGCAAAAAGTTTGCCACACTTGAATCAAATTGACTGCTTAAACAACTGGAAAAACATGGCGGCAATTATGAATCAAGAGACATGAGTGCCATTTCTGGCCGCTTTGTAACGCGCGAGATGAAGAACTCGTTACTTGCTGACGTTTTTTATAGGCCAAAGTATCATTGGATTACTCGAATGTGGACAGGCCGGAAATTATCTGCCCACATATCTGCCCACATCTAAGGTGATGGATTCAAGTTAAAAATGTAGGATAGGTGCGATCTAAAACCGACACCTGAATGTCCTTTCTTCTCTATTTTCTCTTTAGGCGCGTTTCGTTCGGCATCGCAAGCAGGGACTGTTGTTGCTTATCGCCGGCCTTTCACGCGTCCCCGTTCCCGTAGCAACTTCAATACGTACGGGGCCAGCTGTCAGAACGAGAACGGAAGAACCAAGAAATGGAAAAAGATCAGACAATAAAATGGAAATCAGCCGAGTGTGAGCTTGATGCGAGTCGACAGTCCTTTTCCTTGTGACGGCTTTGAGAAGCCTGAGGGACATTCGGGAAATCAATGCTTTTATCGCCTGCGTGCATAGAGAGCTCGATGTGTTTTCGCGTGTTGCACTCACTGGCGGCCTGAGCTCTTCTATTTTTCTGTTTATGTTGTTCCGTAATAAAACAAGGTCTATTTGTACTCCTTAGCCCATCGCCAATGCCGAAGGTATTCGTCATTTTTTTTACCTGAATGCACAATGAAATTAAACATACGCTCGCTTACGCAATTTAGCACACCGGCCAATGTCATAACTCCACACAGTGCGAAAAGGATTAGCCTGCATCACATATCTGACCAAGGTGTTCTATGTACACTCTTCAGTAATCATCCCACTTCAGTAATCATCCGACTCTAATCTGGCTCACAAAGGAGCAATCTTCTTGATTACCCTTAATGCCCTCGACTTTGTGTAAAGTCATCGTTGCTCGGGTTTTTTATGTGCAAGCTCCGCCAATTATGTGTAAGCAACAACAAAATCATCATCACAAACTACATTTGCTGCAATAAATACCACTCTGGGAACGGCTGTCCAATCACGCAGAAACCAAGATGCGTCGGTGCAGTGCCTGCTGTTGCCTCCAAAATATTTACACGGCAAAGGCCATGACTCTGAGGGTCTATGTCGTGCATAATGCAAACACCGTATCAACCGCTAGGAGCAGATGCTGCCTGATAGCTTCGTGTAGATAAGTGGTTAGCCAGCCTCGTCCGGAAGTGTAAATTTCTGCAATGCTGTCCGTTTGATCACCAGTGAAGACGGTGAGAAACGTTGGAACGACGACAATGCCTGGACCATACGACAATGTCAGCGGCGGCATGACGACAACACATGTCACAGCGCAGAGCAGCGGGAGCGAGGAGAAAGGAAAACCATTTGCGTGGTTCAAATGCGATTGCATTGAAGTACGCATGCACAGGGCCCTGAATATTTTGCTGCTCGTGTTAGAAAAAAGGTTTTGCGCTCGTCACTGCACTGTCCTTGCTCAAATGTTGCGGAACGATCTCATTTTGATGTCTATTTCATTTAGTATAACACTTGGCACAGTTAATGGCATGATTTTTAAGAAAAAAAGTGCAAATTTGCCGGCGCTTACGGGGATGCGCGCTGCTGCCGTGACGGCGCCCGCATAAACTTGTGTCGCTGCCTGCCGTAAACTGCAGCAAGCAGCGTTTCAGGGAAGGCAAGCACCTGCTCGAGGAGCGGGCCACGCGCGCTCCTCAGCGAATGTGTAGACGTGTGCTACCTTAAGCGAATGTGTAGACGTTGTTCTGTTATTGGCATCAGTCTGGTGACATCGAAACTAATTCCTGGCTCTGCCAAGACTACTCGATTTAACTCTACCGCATCATCTAATGAGACCGACGAGTCTGAGGAAATGTTTCAAATACTTAAAAATATTAAAGAGCAGACTTCAGAGTTTGCTCCAGGTCAATCCGACCTGAAATTTGACGTCAGAGCTAACAAGACTAGTCAAGAAGCCTTGGAGTATACGCTTGAGGATATTGTTCGTCGCACTAATTCCCTTAAAAACCGTACTAAACTACTTGATCATATGAAATCCAACTTGTTCGATGACCTTAAAATCCCTTAATCGCTCAACTTGCAGCAAGCTGTGCTTGAATCTAGGCTATTAACTACGAAGACGGTTCTAGACGCAACAATCTAAATCTTCGCGGCATTTCTGATGGTCATGAATCTTGGCTTCAAATCGAGCGACGTACCCTTGCTGCCATTTCATCTGCTCTTGGGAATGACTTGCCACCTAGTGCAGTTGAACGCGTCATCGCTTGGATGATTACTCGGAGTCCAAATTTCGCCCAGTCATATTAAATTTTAACGACTTCAAAACAAAGGAAGTCGTACTTACGTTATGATCAAAACTAAAAACCCAACTTATCTTCGTATCTGAGGATTTTTGCCCTGCCACCCGGCAGAAAAGAAACGCACCGTTTGACTACGCTAAAGAAAAATCGGAATCATCTGCCTTCCAGATAAAATACACAAAATTGAACTTGCACGGAAAATGCTTTGTGTGCGACCCGATGAGTAACAGTATTACATAAGATGAACGGTCACTCACTACTCGTAAACTAAACAGTGCTGGTGGTAGGTCGACCGCACGTAGATTGCCACGTGACACTTCTACATAGCTGTGTGCGAAAGGGCTTGGCCTTCCTTAATCACCCAGTAGCTTCGGTGCTCCACCCTTGACCGTTCTAACCTATAACGCGCGCATTCTTAACAAATTTGCCTCTTTTAATTCAGCTCTTGATTCATTAGTATACTTATGGAAATGTATTACAGCACTTGCGCTTATAGCGCCAAAGATACCCGGCCCGGTATCTTTGGCTAATGCAGAAGAAAGTTATTTACGGAGATTACATACCATGTCATTTAATAATACCATCAAGCTACAGGCTATCGAGCAACAATTACTTGCAGCCGAATGTAAATTCTACGGGCAGAAAGCAGATTTGTACCATATGGTATGGGCCTGCAAGGCTAATAGTGCCTTAGACAGTACGCATCAGCCAACGTGGGAAGGATAGGAGGCAGCGCCGTCCAGCTGAACACTCGAGGACCAGCAAGCCGTCGTGAAAGAAGCCAGGGCGACAGCCTTAGCCAACGGAATCCCCGAATAAGGATCCGACCACCCTTCTCCTAGGTCCCCTCCCCTTTTCCTGTTAATAAAATGTTTTCATCTTCATCATCATCATTGCCGTAACTGAAACCTAGTTACATCGAAACATCGGCGATCATGAAGCTTTGTCGAATGTCTCGCACTTTGCAATTTATCGCTGCAATCACACGTTGCCTCAGGGCGGGGGTGTATACTGCTAGCCATCAAAAAGAGTTTATTGTCAAGGCTTATTCCTCTGAACTTTCAACAAGAAAACATTTGGTCAGTTGTCGAGCTTGGTTACTGCAAATTTAATTTTAGTGTATATTATCGTCCGCCCTCGTACACGGGTGACTTTGTCAGTGAGTGACATGACATGCTAGGCACTATTCACACTCAATTTCAAAACGCTTCCTTCTTTCTAATGGGAGATATTAATTTTCCAAATATAGCAACGGTCTTCAGTTCTACCTACAGCTCAACACGCTTCTGCAGAATCAAACGACCTTTTGAATTTCTGTTGACTGTTTGCTCTTTCACAGCTGGTCTGTAAGCCGACCAGACTGGCAAATGGAACAGCCAACAAGTTGGACTTAATACTAATGTCATGACCTGAACTTGTGTCTGATATTTTGTACTTACCTGGCTTAAGTAAGCACCTACTTCTGGAATTTGCTACTAACACTCCTATCTAAAAGAAACACGCGAGTACTAAAGTTGTCTTGGATTACAAAAAGAGCAAATTTTGAGGCATTAACATTGAGTTATCGAATTTTCTTCACTTCTTTCCTACTAACTTTGATGACCGGACTGTTGATGTAGCTGGCAACTTTTCAAAACTAAACTTCACGAACTGGTAACGAAGTACAGCCGCTTGCGCAAGCTCTCCTGTAATATTAATGCTTCTTGGTAGAACGCTCACTTAAAACGCCTAGTAAACAGAAAAAAGCGGGCATACAGTGCCGCTAAGCTTTCTTCCTCTGACACACCATGGGAAGCCTTCTATACTGCTCACAATACATACGTGTCAGCACTAATTCTATATAGATGTGAATTTCTTCGCCTTACCTACCATATTAACTAACAATGCCAAAAAATTTAGGCAAGTGAATAACCTTTCTAGTCACAAAACTACTAACCTTGTTAACATTCTCGATAACATTATTTGCTGATGACTGCGTCATTTTCCGTGAAAGTGCCAACGATCACGACACTAATGCCCTTCAAACTGACCTTGACGCCGTATGTAACTGATGTGACACATGCATAAATCCTGACAAGTGCATAGTTGTGCGTGTAACTCGAACTTCATCCAGCTCCCCCTGCCATTTCCTCAATAATTATATCTCGAAGTCTGTTACTTCCTACCGTTATCTCGGCGTGAACATATGAACCCTAAAGTGAACTCTGCAAGCCAGTGCCATAATTAATAATGCTAACCGCATGCTAAGTTACCTCCGTCGAAACTTTTCCTCTGCTTGCTCCTCCCTCAAACTACTTCCCTACAAAGCACAGGTCGTAACAAAACGTCAATACGCGTATTCCATGTGGGATCCTTCCTCTAACACTCTCATAACTGCACTTGAACTTGTCCAGAATAACGCCGCTAGATTTATCAGGGAGAACTATCATCGCACAGCTAGCATCACTGAAATTAAAAACACACTCGAGCTCCTTCACTTGCTTCTCGCCTCAATCATTCTACCCTGTACTTGATTCACGAAATTTATTATCATATTCCACATGTACGTTCTCACCTAATGGCCCCACCATCCCACACGTCTTCACGCGTCAACCATCTCAACAAGGTCGGTACTGCGCCGTGCTGTACGAAAGCATACTTCGACTCCTTCATACCGCGTACTTCGAAGGAATACAACGGCCTTCCCTAATCAATCGCCTGCATTCAAGATCCTGTTAGTTTTCGCGCACTTGTCAAGTAGTTACAACCTCGCTGTTATTTTAGCATGCTTTACTACTTTTCAGTATATGCCCTACTAGCTATCATTGTATAATAAGGTACTTATATGTTGTATCGTTTTTTTTTTCTTATTTTACTACATTTCTCTGTTATGCGCCAACTTCAAGGCATAAAGCTGTTCTTGGGTACTTTCAGAACATAAATAAATGAAATGAAATGAAATCATGTACCTCTAACCTCTGTAATGCCTCCGGGCCTTGAGGGTACTAATAAATAAATAAATAAATAAATAAATAAATAAATAAATAAATAAATAAAACACAGAGTACCGCACCTATAAAACCAAGCACGATCTCCCCCAGAAGGCGGTCTAAAGTAAACGGGAGACATCAAAACAAGAACATCGGCTAGCCAGCGAGAGCTGCTCAAAGAGCAGAAATATTAGCGCTGTGGCTGCATTCAAGCCTTGCTATATATATCATGATATTTATGTTTCATATCCCAGTATACGCTTTCATATGTCCTTTTGTGTGTGTGTGTATTTTCAAAGCACACGAACAATTCGCACTTTTTTCGCAGACAAAAGGAAAGTAGACTCTAAATCTGTAGCCTTCTTTTTATTTAGGGTGCAGCGAAACAGAACACGTGACCCAACGATACTGTTGTCTGTGCACCGCAAAGCGCGCACCATCGAAATTGCCAACGTCGTTATGGTGCAACAACCTTCCCTGAGCACGGAACCACAGCATCGCATGTGTGGGTGTACGCCAGAATAAAAGCCAAACTTTTAGGGAGCAACACATGGCCTGTTATCCAGTTTAGGTGTTCTTAAGCTCCAGTAAGCTGAAAGTGGAATCGCAGTTGCGCAACCTTCGAGAGTCTGCTTCTCTGAGCCGTTAGCAACTACATGTGCCCACCCACCTTAGTGCACATGCTGCCGTGTTTCCTTGGAAACGATGGAAGGGCCATAATGTAAGTCTTGCTCTCACTGCGGCGGCCATGTGTTGTTGCGTAAATGATGAGCGTTCGGTTGCACAAGATCTGGAAGAAAAAGCTTGTGGTATGCCCGAGGGGCTATCCATATTCGGCCACCGCAGGCTAACTGATCAGCCTATCGGTTCTCGAAACTTTCTTCGCTGTTCTGCAGGGTATTTTTTTATTGTGTCGCTCGCATTTCTTTGCGAAACAAGCCCATATACGCCGTATCACGTTATGCTGTTTATCCCACACATGTGGCTCTGCTACATGCCCTTGCAACATATTGCTATCTTCATTAGGTACTTCGTATTTGATGTATTCATTTATGCAGCTTTATAACAAACAATAGGCCTTACATAATGTAAGAAAAAAACTTACTTTCTGCACCAGCTTTCTATTCTCCCTATGGTACTGTCAGGTCGGCAAGCGCAGTTTGAATTCTAATTACAGCATCTACTTTCACGTAACGTTCATGTGAGGTGACCTAACAGGGAAAGAAAGAATCACCACCGAGTAGTACGCGAGTTGACGCTCAAATCTAGTCCGGAGTGCAAAGAATAGTGATAAGGGAGTCAAATATATTCGAGAAAGTCGTAGATGCTGTAAAAACGCCTGTATTTTTGACGCTTTCCTCGCATGCGATAGCGCAAGATCTGTTGATTGCAGCATCAGATTTGTGCAGTCGCAATTATCTGTTTCCATACATTCAAGTTGATGAATCACAGACAGACAACCGGAGGGTACACGTACACATTCCTTAAAGCAAGGAAGGGCGTGACCGGCAGAAATTATAGCATATGACAGATGGCGGGTAGGTGCACCTTACGTGTTGATTGCTGATTTGTAGATAAACTACGAGTTTTGCAAAAGCAGGGAGATGAGAACGAAAAAAAGATCCACATGTCGAGCGAAAGCTTCATTATCAGTGGCCTGATAAGTAGTGATCGAACAGAGGATTCTTCAGAATGGAGTTAACGGTTTGATAAGTGAACTTGCCTTCGTCAGGGCCCCGACGAAGACAGCATGCCTTGTGATAACATTGGTGCCTCCTTGGCACACCTACTGTTCAACCACTGTTGTTAATTTGGGTCCGTACCAGCCTGAAAAACTCCGTTTGTTTTGAATGGTAAGTCATTTATGTTTTGCCCAAAGCAAGTTGAAAGCGGACGAATGTGCCAACATGTGCTTGCTCTATACCACCAAGCAGCAGGAAATTTAGCCGATCGCGATTGCGAGCGATTGCGAAGCTAACAGAAATAATCAGCGACAGCGCATTTATTTCTAGCATGCAGAAACACATACTAAGCAGCCAGAGAGCAGAATGATGGTAAGTTAATTATTATAACAAATATTCTAAAGCCGTAACCATTACCGAATTAGTCAGATTGGTCGAAATCGACATATGTGACTTCAATTAAATTACTAAATACTCGTTGAGTGCTTCTTGTGAAATAAATAATTGAACGGTTAAGGCAAATTGGAAGTTAGAAGTGTCTTTCAGATCGCCTTTAGTATGCGTTTAAGATAGGAGATACTCCGAATTCACGGAATCTTGAGAGTGCTTGATGGGCCCAGCAGCAGAAAAGCTCTATGGACAATTTTATTCAGAGCCCTATGATAAATTCAGGAGCCGGCCCATTCTCCTTTAATTTTACAGTCACTTGTACAGTTTCTTAAAGGAAGCGAAATGTCATTTTTGTTAAACAAAGGTCCCGAACCCAGAAAAACATACGTGGGCAGAAGAGAAACACTGAAAAGGAGACAAGTGTTTTTGAGGTTGACATCGTCAGCAAATACACTATCTTCTTCCGTACATTTTCGGCTGGTCTCATCATTCTGTAACTTAAGTGCCAAAGGCTCGCTCCTCCTCAGATACTTACGCACGTATTGATCTGGTCATTGCTATTATAACGTAAAAAGAACACTCGCGCATCAAAGCCACCGTGAGGTATTTACGTTCTGAGCGAATGAGAAGTGATTCACTTGCTACGTCACTGTGGCTGTGCGCAGAAGTTACACAACTAGCAGTTGCTTCAGAACAAACCCTTGTCATGATTCTGTTTAGTCAGGAATAATGTTAAATAGGCAACGCTCTATGACGCGCAACTTGACGTAGTGATATGCTTCGCTTGTTAAGATAAACATCGCAATCTTTCCGGCTCCATTGCTGTATTGTGTGTTAGAGCAAGCAGCTTGGGATGAACGCGGAGGGGTTCAGCATAGTAAGGAACTTAAGCAGCAAAACAGAAAAGCAAATGAAACTGAGCTTATAAAACACGAAAATGAATGTACTACAGTGCTTCTGCACTGAAATATAAACCGTCAGTGTGGAGAATGTTGTTCAGCACCTGGGTTGTAGAAAAAATGAGGAGTTCATTTTGATTAGGCATTATGCCAGCTACTACATGAACGTTCGCTAATCCAAGAATGTTTGCTCATCCTCGCTTTATTCCCAGCACCTTGCCTTTCACATCGACGCTTGAGCCGATTTCTTCGTCGGCAGACGTGGAGGTTGTTCACCGACGAGATAATCTTTGAACGCATATCTCACTGCAATATTATGCGCAAAAATAGCGCGTTGTCTATTTCGCTGGCATCACAGGCAAGAAAGGCTGCGTTGCTTCCAGCTTAATCATTATTCTTGATGATTTGCCCATAGGGTGTCAAAAGTGCTAAGGATGCACCGTCGAAGGCCATCTCTAAAAGTTCTGCGAGTTGTCAGTTGCAATTTCCTGATGTCTTGTCTAGATATGGCAGATCCACAGGGTACGCAATATTTTTCGCTATGCATAGATTTCCATTAATGCAATTAAACAAAATTTCGTCATGAACATGTTATTCTCACTAATAACCTAATAACTCCACATCTTATGACAAACTAATACGCAATAAAATCATCAATAATGAAGCGTACCTTCTGTACATATAATAATAATAATAATAATAATAATAATAATAATAATAATAATAATAATAATAATAAATTCTTTGCCATCAATACATAGGTTGATGGAAGGTATGAGATTCAAAGCGAGGAACGGTTGACGAAAGTCTCACACCTTTTACAGCAGGGAACGTCATACATTTACATTCATATTTACAGATAACTTTTCTCAAATAGAAACAATTGCTGACAAACATTTCGAGGCGTTTTATTTTGCTGCGTACATGTTGTACAAACCTTTCAAAAAGAAAATAAACCTACAAATTAAGTTCGTAGGCCTTCAGCCTGCGTACTTAATTTATAGAAATAAGAATGAAAAATGGTCACACTTGACACTGTAACAGTAACAGTATGCAAGTATATTGGGAGTGGTGACATGTTTGTTTATGTAGAGAGACATTGTCGATGAGCGACGTTAAGAAGCTGCTCCTACTACGCGACAACCGATAATGTAACTCCGTAGAGGCGCATTTGAGATGTCCTTAAGGGAAATGTTCAAGTTATGTAGTTCATTTAAAAGTGCGGGTAACTGGAACCTCATCATCTCGTAGCCGTAATTTGTCCGTACAGTAGGCAACACCCAGGCTGTCATCTGTCAGAGTGGATACGGAGATTTGAAAGGATGTAAAGACGCTTATTTTTATATTATGTCATACAATTTCGTTGCTCTTTCTTATAATTGTGCAATAACTTGTACGCGTATAAATTGGATGTATCTACGATTTTCTGTTCGTGGAACAGGTGGTATCTGGTCGTATATCCGTGAGCTATATCATACGCAATACAAAGAATTATGTTTTGCAAGACCGATATCTGTTTTAAGTTCGTAGTGGTGGTGGTCGCCCACACTAATGGATAGCAATTTAGATGAGAGCAGAATAGGGAATTGTACAGAAGCAACTTCACTTTATGCGGCGGGGCATACCTGTGCCGTGGCGCAAAACCTATAACCTGAGAGACTTTCCTGGCAATATGATTTATCTGTCTGTCCCACAACATTTGTTCTGAAAAATACATTCCCAGTGATTTAAAGGCTGTACAATTTCTATAATTTATTCCTTGTACAATACGTTAAGAGTAAAGTCCTATTTTTTATTTCTTGTGTGAAAACAGGTTGCCTTAGATTTGTTAACACTAATATTAAACGCATTTGTGTTGCACCATGCTGCCAATTCTTGAGAAATGTATTCGCCTTTACTGCCAAGGTAATAAAGCTATCGCCTTCAAAGAGTATAGTAGTATCGTGTGCACATTTTATAAAGGGAGCATTACTATTAATGATGACCAGATCATTAATATAGATATTAAAAAGCAATTGTCCGAGAATACTGCTTTGTGGCACACCACAATTCACAGCTTGCATAGTTGACTTAAATTTGTCCATTGAAACGAACTGTTTTCGGGAAGAAAGGTATGATTTAACCAGTTGCAAAGCATGACCTCTAATTCCATACAGCTCTAGTTTTTCGCAGAGTATGCCATGATCTATTCTCTCAGATGCTTTTGTGAAGTCAAGAAAAACCCTTTACACAATGTTCTTGTTTTGAAAATTTCCTAAGATGAATTATTTTTGGTACAGAAGTGCAAGCTCTCTATACCGATTACTCCTGAATACATACTGACATTCAGTAATAATACTATATTTGCGTAAGAATGTTTGAATTTGTGTAAGAAGTACTTTTTCAAGTGCTTTCGAAAAAAAACGGGCAGTATGCTAATTGGTCTATAATTACTAAATTCACTTCTACTTCCTTTTTTATAGACAGCAGCGATTTTTCCAATCTGCATGTCTGACGGAAAAGTGGCCGTCTGTATAGATAGGTCATATATGTGATCAAGGGGATAGGCAACAATGTATATGACATGTTTAATTGGTTTTATCTCTAGGTCATTAGCGTCAAAGGACAAAGAGAATTTTCTAATAACTTCGTTTTGGGAAAGTGGCTTGAGAAAGACAGGGGACGAATATCTATCAATATCAATATTGGTAACGTCTCTGCAGTGGGAGATACCTTGAACAAAAACATAGTTAAGTTCATTCACTAAATCCTCACCCACATACTCACGGCCATCATGCACGATCCTATCTACCGTTTTTTTTCATGGAGTCGCCGCCATCAACTGCCCTGAGTTTTCTCCGTAGTCTATTAGGTCGGCCGTAAGGTTAATCAAAATATTTCTCATAATATTGTACTCTTGCTTTACGTATATCACTGTTCAGCTTATTTCTGTACTTTCTGAACTTCTCTAAAGCGTCGATGTCCCTAGAGGCAATAAAAAAACGGTAAAGGTCATTCTTTATTTTTATGTGTGAGTGCAGCTCGGAAGAAATCCATGGCTCTCTTATTCTCTTGGGCTTCCGTTTCTTCTAAAAATAAAAGCGACGTTTATATATTAAGCAAACTTTTTTCAGAAACAATCGGTATGCATTTTCTGCGTTTTCTTCGGAAAGGACACAGTTACAATCTTCATTAGATATCTCTGTGCGAAAATTTTCTAAAGCAGTTTGTGTAATTGTCTGAACGTACATATCATACCTTCTACGTTTGTGAACAGCTGTTTTACAAAACAGGTATATTCCTATGTAGTCACTCAAGTCATAGCATGTAACTCCATTATGTGTTATTAAAATATCAATATTAGTTATAAACAAGTCAATTAATGTCTCTCATGTCGGAGTAATTCGCGCTGGGTGTCGTGTAAGAATACTAAAATAAAAACATTTGAGCAATAGGTCAAAGCTATTGCTATTCTGTGTGCTGTACAACATGTCTATATTAATGTGGCCGCTTAAAATGGCATCATATCTGCTTTTTAACACCAATAAAGGATAACACTCGAGAAATTCAAAAAATAGACGCATATTTCCATTTGGTGGCCTGTAGAACACTGATAACACTTTGTTGTTAGCTACCACTGAAACAACTTCGACGTCATCATACGTGTAGCAGAAGTCTGGTAAGATATCGCAACTGATTTTTTCGTTGACAAGCAAACATACCACTCAACCGCCGCCGACAGCATGGTTTACACTGAAAGTTGAAAACAGTGGTAGCTGAAAGCAATCATTGTTCAGCCATGACTCTGATATTGCACTGACGTCAAATGAGAAGAAAAGATTTGCGGTAACAGTTCCAACTCCTCCTGTTTTTTATTTATAGACCATGCATTTATGTGAAAGCACTTCAAGGAACGATGAATAATCCACTATGATGATGCAACATCGTGTATGTCACGAGGTAACGTGTAGATAGAAGGATCCGTAATTACCAACGTCAAATTTTATACAAAGAATACATCAACCCGAGACAAGCTTTGACAGTTTGCCAGCATCGATTACTACGTGCACTTTGTTTCCTTCTTGTTTTCGGATGAACACTTTGCCATTGGCATACCAGACAAACCGGCAGTTGTTCCGTGCCCATTCCTTCGTAATTGCAAGCAGTGATCGAGCTCTGTGGGTTAGGCTTTAACAAATGCATGAATTCTTCCGATGTTCCTTCAGCGCTTTCTTTTTCCGCAGCCGCTCACCTTTCTGGCTTTGCCTTTCAAACCGAACGATGATTGCTAGCACTCTACCTCCCTTAGCCGGAAGCCTATGACATGTCACATTTACTAATCTCGGGTACTTGAATTAATCTTGCCACTTCGTTACACTTAGACAACAGATCTTCGTGCTCGTTGTAAGGTAGACCATGAAGCTATAATTTTTTTCTGCTTCGTACTTCAACTTTGTTTAGGTCGGCGTTCAGTTGTTTCAGGTTGTCGTCATCGTGCGCGCATTCGACCCTTTCGACTCTTTTGCGTAGGTCAGCAAGTTCTTTGTCCTGACTGTCGAGACACTTCATTTTGCTGTCAAAGTGATACGACATAGTCTGTACCGACTGTTCTATGTGGTTCACTAGTTGCCTCAGCGGCATCAAACAGTCAAGGTTTCTGCTCAGTTCGGCAAATGCAGCTGCAACATTTAGATCTTCAAGGCTAAAGGCTGCGCTTGGTGTGCCGCTGCGTTAGCTTTGTGGAAAGAAGCAGTTTTTTGTTTTTGCAGAATGGTCTTTTATACCAGAGCATACTTCAAAGTGTTGGCATAGTTACACTCTTTGAATTCCCCCCCCCCCCCCCCCCCCAGCACGCTATTTGATCCATATACTTGCAAATAACGGCAAAAGAAAAAAGGCACAACAAAAACACAAATAAATAACGCACATAAAAAATTGCATAAATACAGCAGGCCGCAAAGAAATCTAACGCGAATATTGCCAATGTGTGTTGTCTTATTCATTTTCGTTCTTTTCCGCTAAGCAAAAGCGATAAATGTAATATGGCATCATCCAGGCCGTGCTTATATAAGCTCGTTAGAGAAAAAGTTGGGAGCATTGTCTATCCAGATAGAAACGACTCGTTTTTAAACGACTCCTAATTGGAGTCATCGCTGTCGTACCTCAACTAGGCCACCGGTTTTTAGGCTGAGTGCAAGTGAATGAACTATCAAAGAAAGGGCATTATGTAAGACAAGCCAACAAAACCATTTCTGGATAAATATTCCTTCAGAACTCACACGTCCCCCGACACCCCCGTACCTAACCTCAACGAGGAGGTCCACCGCGTAGCGCGAGGTCTCACGTTCCACGCCCGCGAAGAAGGAACCTCTCTTGGGGTTGGAAATCCAACGGAGGCGTGGACAGAGAGGGACAGAATGACCAGATACTGTGATATTACAAAATTTTATCAAAACTCAACGCCCTAACCCCAAACTCGACAGATCCCAAGCGGTAGACTGGAGGCAGCTACAAACAAAGACCTTCCCCAACCCCGTCCATCTCAGAAGAATATATCCGGACATCTACTCAGATGATAACTGCAAATTATGCAGCAGGGCTCACGCATCTCTTAGACACATTCTCTGGGAATGTGAAATTATATGCAAAGAAAATGCAGTTTCCCCAGATGAAGCTGCGGCGCGATGGACGGCGGCGTTGCGCAACTCAAACCTCAAAAATCAACTATGGGCCATCCAGCAAGCCCGTGAGGCGGCGAGGAGACAGGATCTCCGGACCTCCTCGGGGGCGGCCTAGGCCCAGGCCACGAATTTGCCGGATTGTTAATAAAGTTGTCACCACCACCACCACCACGGTTTCTAATGAAAAGTTTTGAAGAGCAAAGCTGTGCACTCAAATAATCTTTTCTCTGCTTTCTTTAATGAACTAAGTGACAAGACAGAGAACTGTGAAATCGATCCGAAAGCTATTGTTGTCTGAGAGTTCTGTGCTTCTTTTATAGGGGCCTCTGGACGATTGTAAGCGTGATGTGCAGCCCCATGTGTTCGCACTTCCAGTGCCTCCTTCCCATTCTTGATTTGTTTGTTTGTCTCTTTCTTTCTTTCTTCTGTACTCCTTAACCCATTTTCTCCGGGCAGTCTTCGAAAACAAGAGGCGCAGCTGTTTGACCCCCCCTTTCTTTCTTTATCTCTCCAGTCGTCTTTCTCCATTCGTGTAGATATTCAATAAAGTAACGCGTTGCGGCCAGCATTAACCATATTTCAAACAAAGCATCCGAAAATTCAATCAACACCAAGTCAACAAGTGAAGCCTCAGCCGGGAGGCTTACCTTTGTTGATCAATTCAGGGCTGCTTATACCTTGATTCGCTTTGTGTTCTAAGGGGGTGTGAAGTATCTCGAAGTCTTATAGACTCACCGGCCTCGTACAACGTCATTTATCAGGCACCGCGTTGTTTCCTTATGCGTCGTCCCATCTGCACTCTGTCGATGTCGCTGTGTCTTGGCAAGACTGATTTGTCACCAATCCTCAGGCAATCCAAATTCACGAACTCCTTATGCATTCAGCTCGCAGTGACAACCAGGGAACAGTCCCAACCGGAGTGAAAAATCTTAAGACTTGCCTGATTGGCCTACGTAACGGAAGTGCCTAACGCCTGCTTCACCTCCGACTCGGTTTCGCTCTGTATTGCACCAGCTTCGGGATCGGTCCACGTATGTGGAGTGCTTAACGCCTGTTTCACATCCGCCGCAGGTCGGCCCGGCCTTGTGCTATTTTCGGGATTGGCGCATTTATGAAAGTTTTTTGATCGATCGCAGGGCACGGATGGAATTCAAGCTTAAACAGCTCCGCTCTTAATAAGGGAAGCGGTGTGGGTTGGCTTTTGAAGCGAAGGGGCCACCCTTCTCAACCAAGAAATAAACTTCCTTTTTAAGTGCGCTTGACATACATTCCCGGCGGGCACGTCACTGCACGTTTCTATTTCGGTATTTGCTCTCCTTACAGAAGACAGACTGTATTGCATTAAAGGAAGACACGCCAATGATAAGCAGCGGCGACGGCTTTAAGTAATCGAGCCACGCTCGTGCCCGCAGATCCCAAGCGGCCACCGTTACGGGCAAAATAACGAGCGAGCGCAGAGCACATGCCTTGGCTGTGCCCCAGATTTTTATTTTTATTTCTTTTTTTTTGAGCCGGAAGAGAGGCTGACGCTTCAATAGTTTTGTCATCATCGTTTTTATGGCAGCTGTCGCGAACCAAAAGTAAAACAAAGGGACACCCTTCGTGTCACAATGAAGGAAAATTCGTTTTCTCTTACAATAAAAATGTGCTGTTCAGGCCCCGCAAGTAAGCATGAGATATAAGTCTCCATGAGGACGCAGGTCCATGTCCTATCCCCATCCCTGGTACGGAAAAGTAAGGAGGTCGACAGAACCGAGGAGATGGGTTTTCGCTTTCAGTCGGACAGATTCTCAAGGGACTGAGAGAGGGGCTGTCTGCTGCGTGGGCTTCGGCGCTGCGTCTCTGTTGACCTGCCCTTATAAGCTGTCAGGTTTGGCTCGCCTCCCTAGTGGCTCGTTAGCGTTCCTTTACACACTGCACACACACACGCGTCGCTAATGGCGAGCCTAGAAGAATGTTGAGATAAACTTACTTTATTTGCTGCGCATTTCAAATCAAACGAACGAGAATTGGGCTCCATGAAAACGGAAAGGTCTTGCGCGAATAGCAAAGCCTGTTTCGTTATAAAAATGTCGCATCTATCTTGGTAGTATGTAGCTAGTTGTGTCAGGAAGAAAGGGCGAGTAGCAGTACTACGTCATTGTACAGAATGTAGCCGCATTAGCGCCTACGTTATCTGCGGCAGGCATACAAGCAGGCACCTGGCTTATTGAAGAATGACCGTATTAATGCAGTTTTCTGCATTTAATATAACAATTAGTGCCTCTTTACTTTTATTGTTTAACCGCCACAGGAATCACCATAATATACATGTATTTCTCATCTATTCCATTTCATTTTCTTGCCTCAAAGCTACGTATTCAAACGTCTTTATTTACGGGCCATTCTATTTACACAAGATATTGTTTTCTGAAATGATAGTAAAAAGAAAACAAGGTTTAGCAGAACTATAATGGGGGAAATAGATATTTCTTTATATAGCAATGATCAATATATATATGTATGAATGAAATTGTTTATTTGCCATCCTGTACATTTACTGATGGAGGGACTGTAGATAAAAAGCTGTCCTTCAACCACAGTCCCTGTTTCTGCAGGGAGGCAGCATAATATATGCGCACATACATATACATACATATATATAGCTGTATACATAGCTTCAATGACATGTTACTCACACTTTGCTTCACGTCAACAAAAAAATGCAATAACACAGATACATAACGCTACCAGATATTACATCGAAACCGTATACATCAGTTTCAGTTCCTTGGATGATGACGTGAAAAGATCAAATCGGAGCGAATTATAGTAATTTAACAGTGTTGGTATTATGTATATAAAGGATTGTTTCCCATAGTTTGAACGTGGTGTTGGTACTAACCAATCCTCGAAGTGTCTTGTAACGTAATTTGTAGATTTTCTCTGAAGTTGGGCTAGAGTACGGAGGTTGCTGATATTTCGATGGATTTCCAGTGTATATACATGACTCAGACGATATCTGTAGAGATTGTGAGCTGGGATCACACCAGAATTATTAAAGAAGGTTATTGCCGATGCTGTGTAGGAAGCGTTATATGCGTGGCGGAGATACTTCTTTTGTAGCAGGTGAATATGTTCTAGATTGGTGGATGTTGTATTACCCCATACTAATTGGCAATAGTTTAAATGTGATTGGAAAAGTGAATTGTACAGCAAGAGTTTAATACGCGTTGACAGAACGTATCTCATACGGCCTACTACACCAGTTATTCTACTTATTTTGCTTAGAACGTGTTTGACGTGATTGTCCCAAGACATGTTCGCTGAAAAGAAGACATCCAGACATTTGAAAGTCTCGACTATTTCAATAGTCTTTGAGTTTATTACAATGTCTTGATGGGGAGATATTTGCTTGTTTTTCGGTCTGAATATACCTACTTTTGTTTTGTTTGCATTTATCTTCATTTAATTCATTCTCGACCATTCCTCTAAGGATTTCATTGCATTGTTGCATTGCTCTATAAGAACTTGAATATCATTACCAGTGAAGAAAATACTCGTGTCGTCCGCGTAGATAATAAACCTTGCCTGAGAGTTGGTATTGACGATATCATTCAGATATATATTAAAAAGCAAAGGCCCTAAAATACTTCCCTGTGGCACTCCACAATGGACAGCTCTAGCCTTAGAAGTAAAGGTGTCGATTTTCACAATTTGTGTTCTGTCAGATAAGTAGGATTTGACAAGAGATAATGCCTGTCCTCGTATTCCATAATAGTTTAATTTCTCCAATAAAATGTTATGGTCAACTAAGTCAAAGGCCTTAGAAAAGTATACGAAAATACCAACAACTATAGCTTTGTTATGAAACTGTGTTAATATATATTCTTCTTGCTCTACTAATGCTAACTCCACTGACTTTTTCTTACGAAAACCAAACTGGTGTGGTGTTAACAGGTTATGTTTTTCAATAAAATTTGTCATCCTCGAATGCAAAATTTTTTCCAACACGTTTGAAAAGATTGGCAAAATAGATACCGGCCTGTAATTTCCCAAATGATTACGAGCTCCTTTACATATATATATATATATATATATATATATATATATATATATAGAATCTGCCACTGGAATTCAATAAGTGCCGCGTGTGCCGCACAGGCATGCGATTTCTCTTTTACTACTGTACTTTATCTCGTTTTAGTTCCCTGAAGTTACCACACAGAGACCAAATAGTAATATCTGGAGAGATGAGCCTTGCACTGAGAACAATAGAATACCGTCCCCTTGTTCTACTTTCGGAATACAATTGTTTTGCGGCCCGCAATGATGTCAGCTTTTTCCTCAGGCGGCCCGTTTTCAACAAAGGACCCTGTTTGGCTTCTCTTCCAGTGGGCTGGTTGCCTTGTTTTGACTTTCTTCCGTGCAGTGCCTCTAAGAAGACAGTTACATTGGTGACACCAGCGGCCTTGTTTGGGGCGTGTTCGGCGTGAGCATGCACAGCTGTTTTAATTCCTGCCCATGACGCGTAATTTGTGTACTATGCAAATGAATAATGTCTGTCATTTAACAGCACAAGTCTCCACTAAAAGTTTCAATGGCACGAAGACTGGTAGCATATGGCAATTTTCTAAGGACGTCTGTATGTGAAATTATCGTTTCTTTACCTATATTTCCTTGCGCTAACATGGGCAAGCTTTATGATGCTTGCAAATTTTATGCACGCATGGCTATATGTTCTCTTTCCGACCACTTCCTTTTTGAAAACACTGCAGGACATCGTGAAGCGGTATGTTTTGTAAAGAAACAGATTTAACGATAATGGCGCTGTTTTGTAATATATATTCTGTGCGCGTTCCAGGTAATTCAACTTACTTTTTTATTTTGGAGCTTCAGTCTCTGGTAAGATGAAAACTTAAAAAAGAAGAGGTTCTACTATCAGTAAGAAGGTCGATACGAATGTACGAAATAAAACGAAACTCTTGCGAGCGTTTTCTCGAGAACAAACCCGAAAAGGTGGAAGTGTGCCATAATTTTCATTTCCGGCTGCTCTTCTTTCGAATTTAAAATTAATAACCATTGTGAACTGCTCTAGGTGAGGCGCATACATGCCATATGACATCATTAATTTACAGATACCAACGTTGCATTGTTCAAGATATTACTTGGTCAAACTGAATAGGAAAACTACGCCTTTAAATCTTGCATACCTAAGGTTTTTTTTTTTTTCTAGAATAATATGAAACATGCGATAGCGCTGACCTTTTCTGAAGTTTATAAAGGTGGCTAACAGTGTAATTGGTTTCGGTGCGTATTTAGTAGTTCATATCTCCCTTAGAAATTTCAGAGTCCTAGCATGTGCATAAAGTCACCGTTGTCCTCAAGCAACTGCATGGCGAGGTTAGGTGCAGTTGTGTATGTGGCACCACGCGCTACCATTCATGCAATAGGCATTTTGGGAGTGAACTTCTCATTCAATTGACGAAACAGGTATGTCATAACACGTACCCCAACAAACAACTGCTGCTCGTCAAAGTTTAATATAAAAGAACTTATCGGTGGTCTAGAGCAGTGCTCTGTTTGACGCACCTCCAACACTTTGCTGTAGATGCGTGATGTGCTTTAGTGCTTAATCCGACGTGTGCAACGGGATTCGCGGAAAATCAACAATGTATACAGAACGGCGCGGCTGTTTCAGTAGATGCAGTGAACACTGAATGCTTCGCTAGAACGAAACTTGACCTTGCACCGGCAGCAGTGTTGATCGCTGCCTGAGGTTACATAACGGGTTGTGTACGGCGAGACGTCAACATCTTGATGTCCCTACGCTGCGCACATTCTTGGTAGATAGGAAAAAAGGAAACTCGCTTTCGACCGCCTACAGAGAAACAGTTCCTTTATTTCTAATATTTTAACCAATCACCGGTTTACAATAAAAAAAGACAGCTACACTTCAGTCTTATTTGTTTGCAGGCCATTAGCATGAAAACAACCGTGAATGTGCTTTTTTTTAATAATTTCCTCTGCGCTATGTTAAAGATCTGAAATTGTCACAATTGTCTCAATTGTATATTAAAATATTATCAGCTTCTAAAATTCTCTTTTCTAACTATATTTTTCTTGTTTTGTCCACCCTTCTCTAGAATCTCCTGATTACCTTGGCTCTCCCGCCCCCGCCCATATGAAGACTGACCTGACAAAATTCATACACACACCTGCGAAAACATCTGCCTTTGAATAAAGACCTTCTCTCTTTCTTCTTCACGCCTTCATCAAGTGCATTGATTTCCTATCCAATAATCAAATTGGAAGAAATCGAGTATATTTCATAAGTAAAAAGCAGGGCACAAATTATCAGGAGTAAGTGCTCACACAAACACAAGCACACATGCTAGAAATGCGCGTAAATACATGACTCTGGAGGGGTACATAATACCACAGATTACGAACTGCGGGGCATGATAAAAAGCTCATTTGAATCTATGTACAGAACCCGTTTTGCTTATCCCCCCTATCAAGAAGGGGTAGCCGCCGCAGGGTATCGAGCCCTCGTTCTGCTGCATAACAGCAGAGTGTCCTAGCCATTACGCCATCGTGACGTGTGCGACCAAATTTTTACAAAACTAGTTCACAAGGTTCACTAGTGCAGAACTGTTCCGGAAGGGCAATACAGTGTCCACTCAGACCATGCACGACATCGAGCAGTTAGATGGAGAGCAGAGCATCGGCTTGGTCGTAACGGACGGCTTGAAAATTACCAAGAAATTCAAGCTACACACAGAAAATCTAACCGGGACATGCAAGAACTGGGACAGCAACGGTGACGTGAGTTCTGTACGTCACTTACCCCCCTCACTCCCTTACCGAAAATCTGGAGGTTATTAAACGCTCTTGGCTATCCCGTATCACAATGTAGTCCCTTGAAAAGGCTCGCTACAGCACTTGGCTTATCTGAGCGCGAAATTGCAAGCACATTCTGCTCAGCAGTAGTAAATTTCCAACAGCCTGTGTCAATTCAAGATCAGTCAATCTTTTCGGTGCAGCAACAGATTAAAAATGCGTGCAATTTACCTCATGCGCAATTGCATATATTGTTCTGTCTAAACTAACTGCCGCATGCTCTCTCGAAGACACGCGAAAGAACAGCGACTGGTCTTCACAACATCTCTTATTGCACCTTGAAAAACCTTGGCCCAACAGGCACGTCCACTCCCACTATTCTTCAAAAAGAATTGGGAGGAAGCACATCTTCCTGGGAGTTGGTGGATAGCTAACGTGGTCCCATTGCTAAAACTTGGCAAAACACTACTGTCTCTTGACTCCTTCCGTTCTGTTAGTTTAACAAGCTGTGTTTCAAAGGTGATGGGGAAAGTGATCGATATTAGACTGTAATAATGGATAGAATGGAGCAGTCAACTACCAGATCACATGGCTGGTTTCAGAAAACATAGATGCACAATAGACTGCATCTTTGACTTGGTAACCTTTGTTGACTACCAGATCAGCTGTGGAAACATTGCCGTTGCTGTGTTTATTGATGTTAAGAAGGCCTTTGACTCGGTCAGTCACCGTCATGCTCTATTTGGACTCTCAACTCTCGGACTGCATGACAGGGTCCTCAAATGGAACGCTAACTTCTTGCTAACAAGGACTACAGGGAACAAGTGGATCCCCGTTGCTACTGATTATGCGACACGCTACGCGATTACAAAGGCGTTGCCGACTAGTTGCGCAACTGACGTCGCCAATTTTCTCCTCCACGAGGTCATTCTCCACCACGGTGCACCTCGACAGTTACAGACCGCGGCTGCTCGTTCTTATCTCGACTTGTCGACGATCTCCTCCGCTCTTGTGCCACTGAGCACAAGCTTTCCACCGCCTACCACCCACAAACGAACGGTCTTACGGAACCTCTCAACCGAACAATCACAGAGATGCTGTTGATGTACGTATCCAACGATCACCGCGACTGGGACGCCGCGCGGGCTTACATGACGTTCGCGTATAACTCGTCCCGACATGACACCACAGAATATTCACCCTTTTATCTCTTGTACGGCGACAACCCCACACTGCCGCTTGACACTATCCTCCCTTCTGTGTCACGTGTTGCAAATGAGTACGCTCGTGAAGTCATCGATCGCGCTCTCATGACACGTCAAGTCGCCCAATCGCGTTTATTACCCTCACAGCATATACAGAAAGAGCCTTACGACCGCTGCCATCGCGATGTTAAGTTCGCACCAGGTGCTTGCGTGCTCCTCTGGTCACCATATCGCCGGGTTGGCCTCTCCCAGACGCTTCTCTCTCGCTACACAGGGCCTTACAAAGTCCTACGCCAAGTTAACGACATCAATTACGAGATTTCGCCACTACACTTTGATGCATCCTCAAGCCAGACGCCTGTCGACGTCGTGCACGTTTCGCGGCTGAAGCCATACTTCGCTCGCAATTCTTCGCCTGCGATGCGCCGAGACAGCGCTTCGCCACCCGGGGGTCCTGTTACGGAAGGATCAAAGAAGAGAGAGGTAGAAGATTGGAGACGCTGGCTGCTGCGTGTTGTTGGTGGTGGCACCTTAACTATTCTGACTCAGCCTGCATATATATTGTAAATATAGTTTTTATAAACTCGTAACATCCCCGTAACAATAAGTACGTAGGTGTATATGACTGTGTGCTGTGGACTTCTAATCCTATGACATGGTTTCTTCTCATTTGCTTACATATATATTTTATATTGTTTCCGCTATGCGAAAAGGAGTATCCGTCACCATTATAAGGCGACTACGTCTGTTTTCGTTATTATCAGTTGAATAAAAAGAAGGTGCACAAAGTTCGCTTTCGCTTGGACACCGATTTGCACTCTCGGTAACTGTTGTCATTTTGTTACTCAGCAAGCGGACGAATTCATCCAACAATTTGTGCTCCGAGGTATGTTTGACACGGCAAAAGTTATCCGGCGTGCCAAATGCATGAGTAAGGAACAACGCCTCCGATAAATGAGCACCTCGCCAGCACACTCTCACAGTCAGAATTACGACAGCGCCGTCTCTTCCTACATGAACATCGGCTTGAATATAGTCCGGTCATGCGTGTGTGTACGCTATAGGAACGCAAGTGGTCGAGAGCACGACGTTGTAAATCTCATAGGCCACACAGTTTTTATCACTCTTCCACACACACCATTGGTCGTGCTCGTACAACTAGCAGATTTTGTTCACTCAAAGGTACATTGTGGGCCCATTTTCAGAAATAAAAACAGCATATGTTTTTACGTTCTGGCATTACCTTCATTATGAACCGCTAAAAACATTTTGTGAATTGAACTAGTAAGCCTAAAACAAAACTCTTTAGGTCAATAAAATACTGTAGTGGATTGGTGCTAAAGCGCATGCAACAAAGACGTTTTGTTTTTAAACGAACTGACGACGACAATTTGGTTTTTCTTTACGTTTCGGAAGCGCCTCAGCCTATTGTTAGAGAAATAGCCGGATTACAAGCAAATAACAGCATAGCGCAGTCAAGGCATTTTCTCGTCGTTGACGATTGAACAGCCAAATTGACGACTGAACAGCAAATAACTCTTCAATTTCAACGGACATTTGGCGACATCGCCACATGGGCTCCTGGAACACCTGTGCAGTACCAAATATTCCAACAACACCACCAAAAAGGCGAGAGGGATAACCAGAAGAGTAACGCAGCAGTACCGTGTCATCTTGAAAGGGTTGGGGCATATATTTGTAGAGCCGGATAATTAAAGCGACGCCACCGTAAGAGTGGGGCGGAGAGAAAAAAGAAAATCCGAGGACACCTAACCACTTCTTGTGGGTTGTGAATGCGAAATCATTAATTTCCATTGCTGCTGAGCAGTCCTTCGAGTTTTGCGCTGAGAGTGATGTACCATAGCGGCACCTGCTGCCCAGGCCAGCAAGCAGCAGCAGCTTGCGGTGCTGGTGCTGAAGCCCATTGGGCGGCGCGTCGTGGTGAAGCCCTCTCTCCTCACGCAATAACTGGTGCGCTACCGGGGCTGCAGGCCCTGCAGGTATTCGCTTTCGTCCGCTCTACCAACGCCTCAAAGATGGCACAAAGCCTGTGACGACCCATGACGTCATGGTGCCTTACCCGACTGCCAGAGAATCTAACCAGGATGCTCCCGGGTAAGCCACGATGATTTTCACGGCACCGCTTTCGTCACGCCGGGCTTGCCAGTTAAAATGTCGGTCCAAGAAGAATGCCGCCATAAAGCAGAGTGCACAGGCCTGCTATCTAGGAGGCGTTGTTTCTGCTCCGTCGAGGAGCGCTCGTTCCGAGAGTGAGAGCCGAGGGTGACGCGGCTTCACGGCGATGCCCTCTGCCCTCACGCAACAGTTGGCGCGCTACCGCGGCAACAGGCGTTCCCTTTCGCCAGGTCTACTCCGTCGAGACGCAGCTCGTGACAAGGCACCGCAACCAATGTGAAGTATGTCGAGGCACGCTCGTTACGTGGCGTCGCAGACAATGACAATGCTAGTTTAGATGACATTTCGCTCCTATACGGACGAAATACGCCGGCTTTTTTGTTCAATGGACCATTTGACGCTTACGCATCAATGAGCATGCATTTGCAAGAACATGTCGAGGAGATTGACACGGACAAAATACGCAAGTATAGATAAACAAATTGGGCATCTGAGAAGGTTCGACCTTTTAATATATATATAGCCGGTAAAACCACCTCGTCAATCTGTTCACCTAATGTTTTCGCTGGCGTGGTCCGACGGCACAACATCGAAAACATAAAAACGAAGGATTGCGTAGCGGGTTTTACATGTAGCAATGTACCAACAAGTACTCCCTCTACATCTACGAAAAGACGATATTCTTTGTTCATCCGGGACACAATTGTGCTCTCTCCTAACAAACGCAGGGGAGGTCAAGCGTTAAGCGCGCAAGTTGTATGTCATGTCAGCGCGTCTGTGACGGAGCACAGCGTGCCCGCCAGAAAGATTCGCCCGGCTTTCATTGTATCTATTTTTTATAATGGCTGAGTGAGCGAATGCACAGCCTGTTTCTTTGTCTCTCGGACCTCATAATGCGCGAGTTCTGCGTTGAAGCGTGACGTAAACATGGGAGTAAGCGGTGTCCAAATGGAACAAAGGAGGATTTAGAAAGTGGCGATTAGGAAACGTGGAACCGCGCAACCGGTTACAACTATCTGTAATATCTACAAAGCGCAGATGACTGCACAGTCTAAGCTAGTGTGGTCGAGGTCAAGTTTGATAGCGACGGGTAAGTGCTGCTAGCGCCAAAAGTTCATGAATTTACAGAGATGTGCAAGTACGGCAAACATTTGCAAGACCTGAGTGGTCTAATTTCTTATTGTGCGCCGCACCATTGTTCAATTCTACTCAGCATCTTCTTTCACAGAGTAGTGATCAAAAGAAATAATAATTCAAGATTAGCAGAAGTGGCACAAACTCAAAAAATCGAGCATGAAGATAGTGTAGGAAAGTAGACGAGGACCTGGTGCAAAACAACATGCCACCATCATCATCAGTCTATTCTTAATGTCCACTGCAGGATGAATGCCTCACCCAGCGATCTCCAATTATCCCTGCCTTGCAGTACAAGATAGACGTCATATAGATATAAAACTCCAGACTAGGCTCTGCTCTTTGCTATACATTAAGTGAAAAAGAGCTGAAGAGGCATATGAAGCAACAATGCCGTATCATGTGCACATTGTACAGGTGAGCATGACACACCAATATCATATTATGCGCCTAGAGGCGAGTTGAACTATGCACCACACAGACAGGTGAGAACATATTAGGTAAAATGAGCCTACAGGCAGAAATTAGGAAACCTTGATCGGTTATACACAGTGCTTTGTTCTGTTGAATGATTGGTGCAAAGCACTGCCAAACACAACGCGCAGACACATAGAAAGGACGAACACCGCCATGACCGGGCGCGAACTAACGACTATTTATTCCACACGGTCATTGAATATATATATATATATATATATCCGCAAGTCAGAACATGGCTCGTGCTGTGTCCTATGTTCTTGTTTCTTTTGTGTGTGTGTGTGCGGATGTCACCTAATTTATGTGCCATGTTTTTATAGGCTTATATCAGCGGATATATATTTACTCGGTGTGTGTTTGAAATAAACAGTGGTTAGTTCGTGCTTGTCCAGTGACATCGTTCTCCTTCTCTTGTGTCCAAGTGTCTTATTTCACAGTAACGCGTTGCAATCATTCAACATGTACAAACAGCCAGCTCGAACAATAGCTCTTCTGGCCTTTCGGTGCTACGTGCAGTTCTCTTTCAAGAAATACTCGAGCCTACCCACCACTTTAAAAATTAGTTTTAGACCTGGAATATTTTTTTGCGGTGGTGTCTCATTCTTGGCGAAGGCGAGCGAATGGAGCATGACAACAACAAGACTAAACGACAATATTATAAAAATAAAGTTCGATCAAGTTCACTCGAAAATACAATCTCCAAGGAGCACTGATACGCTGGCCTGTCAGATAAATAGCACAAAAGTTGTATAACAGTGTTCAGTAGCATTGATGGCTAAAATGTTTACGATCAATAATCAGTTATGTCAGGCTGTCCAGATAATGTTTGTGAAGTAAAACATACACAAGCGTGGCACGTGTATATAACAGTGTTATCGATACGCAATGCGAAATTTTGATATGAGTGTACCCGCAAATCGAAACAACCGGAAGGCCCGTGTAACGTAAAATCGAACGCATGTGCAAAAAAAGAGCAACACCTTGAAATATCAGTGTCTCATCTGAGTATTCTGATTGTACAGCGTTTCGAACAAGAAGTTGTGCCTAATGTCTCATTAATTTCAGCTTCGACAACCCACAATTGTGTATGAAGTACCCAATAACTTTTTTTCCTTGATAGTAGAATTTCTAATGCAGCTAGTATTTTCGTAAGTATAAGTTGTAGCCACTTCAGTATTGGCCAGGGAAGGTATGCAAAACATTATGTAGCATAAGCGTATAACTTTGTCGCATTGGTTCTCCTTTGTCGCAATATATTAGCAACACGCGTGGAATCCGTATGAACCCTGTTATTCAAAATTCTCCCTAGGTGCACAATCCTGCAATTTTTCTGTGCTCTACTAGCTATAGCACTTTTGGCCGCCATTCAACAATCGCATCAACTTTTCTGACGCGTACTAAGACCGTCGTGTTGCAACGACAACGCTGAGAGTTGGTTCAAAATCCAGCTGAAGGACAAACGGTATGTACGGCGCTTTTGTTGTTGTACTGTATGCTCCCCTTTGCATCACTCAGGGAGCGGATTCTATCGTCACAAACCAATTTGTCTTAATTTCATTGCAGTCGTATACGACAAAGTACAATCCGCGCCTGCCATCTCGCCGTCCTTGACGCATGCCAGTGGTCCAGTATTAGTTCCACAGAGCTCAGCTTCCACACTAACATCACCATTTGTGTTGTCAGTAGGCATTAGCCTATACTTAACAAATGACCAATGCACCGGCTGCGACCTTGATAATTCACATGGATTGATGAGTACCAAAGCGGTCTGACTGAGCCAAACAAACCTATAGCAGCTCAAAAAATTCGCCTGTGTAACCGCGTAAACAGCAGTGTTTTTACACGCCAGGAGCTTCTGTTTTGATGACTTACCACATCTGTGATGATGCAAAGAATTGTACAGATACAAGACGCCGTACTGCCCTCAGTAATAAAGATACAACAGAGAGCAAACAATGTAAACCTAAGAACTGTGATATTGCACCTCCTTAAACCACAGCTCTAGATAAGAACTGCAGCGGACACCACATTTGTTCGACTTTTTCACAACTAGAGACAACCGGTATCTAGAGAATGCATTTCAGCTGAGACGCACATTTGCGCAGTGACTAACTAATGACAAATTCATAATGAATAGAAGACTTTCTTTGCATATACACTGCCTAATTACAAAGTATCATGCTCATCAAAGTACCTGACATATTATTTTTATTTCTGCAAAAATTTACTCTTTTTTATTAAAGAAACAAATAGTCGGGTCAGTCAATGACAGCCATTTGATGCCACTGTTTTGAAATTTTAGCACATAACTGTCTTGAAAGAACGTAGTTTTTCTGTAACAGGCACGAACTGGCTCAGTCGCTTTCGTTATGGCGCGTCAAACACGCACGGCTACAATTTTTTATTTCATGTTCTTTCCAAAGCCACTTGATTTGCCTAAATACCGAAGCATCTGCGAGGCATCGATATTGTTCAGGCTACTTCCATTCAATATATCATGGCCATCCGAGATCCGGAACATTGGTTAATGTTCGCAATAATAATGCTTCCTCACTACATGCCGCACCGAAACATCGCTTTTCGGCGTTCTATATATAGCACACTACCTGCCGACAAAAGTTATAGGAACGAAAAAACTTCTGAATGTCTAACTTACTACGCTGTGAAAGGTAGGACTTAGTTGTACTTGGCACGCCTTGTATAGTCAAGAGCAGCGCACGCCTCTCATCTGCCCGCTGCCACCGAAGCATGCCGACTTACTTAACGTGCGCGAAGTTACTACGCTCGAATATGTCTACTTTGCAACCGGCGACATAATTGAAGGTGTCAACTCAGAAACTAAACGGTATCTATTGCCTCGAAGCACCGCAGTGCTGCACGTGAGGATACATGTCAGTCGCTGCCTGACGGACCATATGCAGTGGGAGCAACTTGACTACGCTTCTTATATGCGATATCTAGAACTCTCAATGTTGACTAGTAGAAATGGCGTGCTTGAGGGCTCTTTAATTACTTTCTACCACTTGAAGTATTATTATAAGTTCACCTGAATAAGGACGCGAGAGTTTTCCTGTGCTGCCCCTGCTAACACTTCAATGCAACCACTGCCAGCGCCATTCAAGGACCGTAGCCTTGTGCGACGCAACGGGTCACCGCACCCAAAGAGCAACCAGGGTGGAGGTATCGCAAACAAGACCTTAAGATTACGGAAACTCTTCACTAGCAATAAGCAGTTACGTTTGTCAACATACACAGGAAAGCACTTGTGAGCTAATAATGGCAACGCCATCAACAATGTGCACTAGCGTTCGCGACAGTTTCAGGTATTCTCGTTATAGGCTCACAGTCACGAGGGTATACGAGGCTTAATCCCCCGACGTGTATCGCAACGATGCCTGCCCGTCCTGCAGGCAGACCTCCACATTAGCGCACATGCTCTGGGAATGCGGGTGGACATACTCCACGTTCATCAAGGAGGAGTGGGGCCCGCTACTGCGTAGCACCGGTCTAGATAAGCAAATCTTGGCTGTGCGGCGTTCCCGCGACCGGGCCAGTGGGCTAGACCTGCCGGTCCCGACGTGGGACTAGCCGGGTGAGCGACGAGTTCGCGTCCTCGCCGGACCTGCAATAATGTTTCTTCACTCACTCATTCCCTCAGTCACGAGGTGCACCTCGTGACTGAGGGAGCGGTTACTTGTAGCACGGAAGCGTTTCGTCCTATTGAACACGCAGGCGTGTTGCTTCAGTGATTGAAATGGAGCTTCGTTACTATATGTGCGGCTGGAGACCTACCACTCTGTAATTTTCTTGCGACAATTTCTGTACCCTTCAGGGTGGAAAATTTCAAATTTAGGATAGTGTGATAACACAGCATACATGAACGGTATATCTGTGCACGGAGTATATTATTGAAAAACCGCGTCACGACACCTGCGCACAAAAACAAACGAGGACCGGGCTCAGTACAGCGTAAGTGCTAAAATTGTGCATCATGTCGCCCACCACGCGTTACAAACTCCCCGCATTTTGGACAGTTTTCCTGCTGGCTCTGGGCGAAAAGAAAAAAAAAACTCATCAATATGGGAACAAATGCCAGTTGCCACGTCTCGTTTTCTATAATTTCTTGCAGCACATTTGTGATATTGTTGAACGAAGTAAAAATATTACCATAACATTTATGCAAGGGTACGCGACCAACCATTGCTTCTATTTTATATTATCAGGGGAAGTCTCCATACTCCAGAAACTTTCGGTTGCTCACACAGCAAGCCGAATGCGTATAGCTGGAAACAGTATAAGAACGTGCGGACGACGTAAATGATTGCTCCCAATTATCGCAAATGTGCGCTTGTCCTTGTCCGCCTTACATTTTTCCCTGTTTTTATTCGTGCTAAGTTACTACTTGGAATGTGGACGCCACGGATGCAATTTTCCCGCGATTCACTTCCTGCAATATTACGATATAAAGAAAAGGCGAATGAATGATTTTCTGTATTTCTGGGCGTGGCTCTCGATATTTTCTGGATTGTACGCAATTGGAGCACCATGCGAGGCCCTTACATGCGAACAACCGTAAAAGAAAAAGAAAAACATTGCCACCATCTTCGTACTTCCTAAAGTAAAAGGCGGTTTAGGAAACAAGGCGGCTGGACAGTCTCTGTCTCTCTCTCTGTCTCTCTCTCTCTCTCTACGCACGCCTGCTGAACATCAGTCATCCTAGGCACGTGCGACGGTAAAAACCAGCCACAGCTTTCGTCCACACGGGAAAACAGCTATTAGCAACGTTCGCGCTAATCAATCGTTCTGCCGAACAACGGGCTGCCGCTGTCGCCGTGGAGTGAGCAAGTGGAGGGGGATGGGGATGCTGTGGCTCAGGCTTAGAGGGGAACAACTCTTCACGCCACTACTCGCGTTGGCTCTACACCCGGGTGGGAGCCCGGGCTGCGACACAAGGCCACGACAGGGTAAGGGGCGAAAGAGAGAGGTTGAAGTCAGAACCATTTCCGCACGTCGGCGACAAAATGAATTGTTCTCGGTAAGTGATTTCCAATGAAACGCGATGCTTGCTTTCGCTACGCGGCCCTTACCCCTTCTCACTGTGTTTTGCCAGGAGGTCGTTCTTGCCAGTCGACCCATCCCACCATCCCACCACGGCGGGTGTACGAAAAGCACTGGCGAGACTGGCAGCAAGTAAGATGTGCTTTTTCATGCTTCACCAGTAAAAAAAAAACAACACAAAAGGTAACTTTGCATATAATTGGTATATAATTGAATGTTTCTTAGAATGGAGTTATTTAAAAGCATCCAAAGTGAACGGACAAAAGTGGGAAATGCTTATTTCCTTCCGACATTTGAACCAGGATTCTGCCTTCGTCAGTGAATACCAGCATGACCTGACGATAGGTACTCATCAGGTGACGCCATGTAAGTATTTCCTATGGAACGACGGGAGAAAAGAAACGTTTCGCACGTTCGGTCTGTCGTTTGAATGCTTGAGATTAGACAGACAGACAGACAGACAGACAGACAGACAGACATCTATCTATCTATCTATCTATCTATCTATCTATCTATCTATCTATCTATCTATCTATCTATCTATCTATCTATCTATCTATCTATCTATCTATCTATCTAGATAGATAGATAGATAGATAGATAGATAGATAGATAGATAGATAGATAGATAGATAGATAGATAGATAGATAGATAGATAGATAGATAGATAGATAGATAGATAGATGTCTGTCTGTCTGTCTGTCTGTCTGTCTGTCTGTCTGTCTAATCTCAATGTCTATTTTTCTTAGATAGATAGATAGATAGATAGATAGATAGATAGATAGATAGATAGATAGATAGATAGATAGATAGATAGATAGATAGATAGATAGGCGGCATGCCATACCTACTAAGCTGCCGCGCCGGGTGCATCTCTTCTTACAAAGCGCTTTGCGAATAACGGGCATTCTAATTCAAGTCTTATCATTGCCAATTCATGCCCAATAGCAGGGCAATGTCGTCTCCTAGCGATAGACATAGCAAACATACATTATGATGCTCTTCAGCAAAATCAATCAGGCAATTTTCCATATGTGCAATCACAGAAGCATCGTTAGCTCTGTCGTAATCTCTAAAATAGCGTATGCTACTAGTTTTATGAGAAGCAAATTTCACTATGGGAATTGACATATATACAAGACAGTGGTCTGATAAGCCTTCTGCAACTATGACAGTGTGTTAAATAAAATCACGGTTTACAAAGGCCAAATCTAATATCGAGCAAGATCAACCCTGGATGCGAGTGGGCTGTTTGACAACTAGAACCATGTCATGAGTGAGCATAATATCAAAGACAATATTCATATTTTTGTTGAATTTGCTAGTTGCTTGCAGTCGCTCCCAGTCGACGCTGGGCAAATTGAAATCACCCAGCAAAAAAACTTTCTTTTTGCGACAGAAGTACATACACTTTCGCAATTTAATTAGGTAATCAGGAGTACAATCAGGTGGCCTGTAGCATGCTATCAGGACGACGCCATGACCCCAGCAAAATATTTTTAAGCATAAATACTCAAGATCGCGGAAGCAGTCGAGTACCACTGCCTCGATTGAAGATTTAACAAGGATTGCTACGCCCCGCCCCTCGTTTCTCTGTCTGTGCGAAAAACTTTATAAGAAGAAGGAAAGACTAAGTCGTCTGCTATGTCGCTGTGCAACCAAGTTTCAGTAAGGACTGAAATGTGTGGGTCATGTTCAATTAACTTTAATTCCAGGGTATCTGTCTTGTTAATAATGCTCCGGGCATTAATATTTAATAGTCTCAGGTACATTTTCTTTGACTTAGCACGAGTAACATCACTAACGGTTTCATTGTAGAAGTGTGATGAAGTGCTACTTTGCATACTACTGCTAAAGTTTTGTGCTGCATTTGCATGCAACTGCGCGTCAAAGGGCGATTTGGTTTGTTGTTTTCGTTTTTTTGCAGAATTACTTTATCAATTTTGTACTCATCCCACACATAGGCCACGTTATTGATATACAGTTTATCAAAAGCCAAAGAAACCTTATCATGCTTCTCACGGTTTGTTTTTGCAATTGCCCATACCTTTCTTCTGATCTCACGTACTCTAAGCGAGAAATCTTCGCCAATAGAATATTCAGTATTTTCTAGTTTATAACCTTTCCTTAGAATTTTTACTTTATTACGCGAGTCCGTTAACTTGAGAATCACTGGCCTTAACTTTCTAGTGTTTGGTCGGCCCAACCTGTGAATGCGCTCTATATCAATGTCATTAATTTCAAGAATTTTCTTAAAAATACCTTCATTGACGACCTTGTCAAGTGATTCGTTATCCTCTTTCTCAGATTCCGGAAGACCATAAATGATTAAATTGCATCGTCTGCTATGGTTCTCTAAATCGTCAGGTCGCGCCTCAAGTGACTGAATTGTGTTACTCATGTGTTCAATTTCATTCTGGCATGAAGAAATTTTCTCTTCCAAGACAGCCAGAGCGTCCAATTTAACATCAATAGCGGATAATCTTATGTCTTTGATTTCTTTGATGTCGGACGCCATCAATTTCAGTTGATTCGCAATTTGGGATAGGTAAGGACCAGGATTTGACTCAATATCCCCTCGGAGTGAATACAGTACCACATGCGATACAAAACTCATCAATGGGCACGGAAGCATCAGCAAACATGGGCTACTAGATCTAAAACATTTATCATGATGCCTTCTCGCCTTCGTAAAGAAGAGAAGCGGAATGTGAAGCAGCCGTATGTTGTGGAAGCCGCCGTGCCCAGTGGCAAGGAAATTTGCTGCAAGTCCTTTTATAGCATCTCGGCACATTGACGCCCCTGCAGGTCCCACAGGAAGCGCTCAGTGCTTGCTGACGTGATGCGATGATACAGGTAATCCGTTGGCATCCATATCGAATTTTCATGCACGTGTCGTGGTGGGGTGTCGCGGTCATGCGCAAAGGCGGGGATCGCAATGACATCCCGGCATTTATACGGTTCTATCAGAAGGCCAAGAAACTGCGGAAAGAAGAGAAGCGGACTGTGAAGCAGCCGCATGTTGTGGAAGCCGCCCTTTTTAGTTTCACCATGACGCCACTTGGGGAAACTTCTCTCTCAGCGTGCTTGAAACTAAACAGGCGGAGCCACAACTGTTAATATATCCGACATATATAGAAGAGGTTCCATGTCTGTATGACATACGGTATACAAGTACCAGTCTGAGAATGTGACGCTGGAGTGGACAATGTGAAACCCACTTTAATGTACATTGGTGGCGACCTAAACGAAGAATGTAAGCGCGCGAGAATCTGCAGTAGCTGAAGGAAAAGCACTAGGGGGATAACGATTATTAAAATCATACCTTCACCGCGTGTAGATGCAAAAGATACAAATTTTAAAAAATTTCCTTGGTTGCATTTTGCCTCCTGCAATCTAACAAAGGAAAGTAGCGAAGAAATATTTAGGGGCCATTCCAATATGTGAAAGTGGATAACCATTAAAGCTGTAGCACAACACACAGAGTTAGACTAGGGTAAATGTATTTAGTTTCATCATTTGGTAATGGCAGTGACGATAGCTTTTTGATTACTGTGATATATACTGACTGGTTCGGTTACAACCCTAGACAGAAACCTGGTCAAAATTAAATCTATACACGACCATCGTTGAGTAGTTGAGTTACTTGTATCGGGGTGGCACTTCAAATCAAACTTTTCTAGCACAAACTATGAAAACCATTTCTTGTGTGGGTATGTAATGTCCACATTCAAGCCTCCAGCGATGATCGCAAGAGTAGTACCATCAAGGATAACCCATGCAAGGTGCATGGCCAGGAACCTCTCGATATCACACTTGGGTGTGCCTGACGATGTATTGCACTGTGGATATCACAATTCCTTGTTTCGTCTATACGGCACAAACATCCATCCCCAGAATCACTCGCATTGTCCTCTTGATTCGCAAGAGGACAAATGCACATACATTTTGTAGACACGAACGTTGTGGGGATATAAGCCAGTGCATTTTTTGCTTGCTTACGGGGTATGAGCCATTGATGATGACAGTATTCGACATGCTCTTCTTTATGTTGTATGTGTGATTAGAAAGCCTGTAAGCACCGTTCGCTTGACTTTGTTGAGTGCTCGTAGGCTCTGTCTTACGGGACTATGAGCCATTTCATTTCCTTGCTTACGGGGGTAGGAGTAGTTGATGATGATAATTTTTGTTGACACATGAAAAACGCATGAAACCTTGATCACATACAGCTTCGCTGCAAAAGTGATATATGAAACCCCTGAAATTCTTCAACTATTCAGGCTCCCGTAAATGTGGTACTCTCGGTTCCCTTTTACCCTCCCTATTTTTGTTATTCTTCTGTTCATGCGCCCTTAGCCAAATCGTTACAAGAGAAGTCGGCTAACCGGCCGTTTTCAGAGACACCGCTTTAGACACCGCTTTAGACACCACTCGTAATGCAATTGAAACAAGACTATATAAGGAACGAGCGTCTCGTTAATATTAAACAATGTATTTTTTCCGACAAAGGAGATACGTCTCTCTACGGTGGGTGTACTGTGATTGCTAAATGCGACCCTCGAAAATGGCGCAATGTTTTAAACTTAAGATGACATTCAGCAGAAGAGCGGCCTTTATTTTTCATCCTTTTTGTTTATCGCTTTATGGTATTCCACACGTGGACGAAGGTCAGTGCTCTTGATGTAATTTTGGCTGTCCTAACTTCACTACTTAACGAATTACTCTGGCATGAAGGTTTCTAGCTATAGCTCTAGAAAGAAAGTGGATCGCAACATTTCTGACTGTGATCTTGGCTACCACACTCACGTATTTTTTGTCCCGCCTGCGTTGTATCTTGCACGGTCCTTGAATTGAGTAAGTGGTTAGTAACATGCACTTTTCTTTGTATTTTTTGTGCGTGCGCCCGCATTAAATGAAGCACCCGTCAGGAACTCGCATGAAACATACGAGTACAAAGATGTGCAAGACCATGAGGCAACTGGATCCTGAGTTGGGATATTATAAATTTTCAGTCTCAATGTGGGCTGAGCTGTCACCAGCCTTCGCAAGAGAACACGTGGTGGAGGGTTCAGCAAGTGCTCTATACATGAATCAAGTGTGAAAAGAAAAAAAGAAACTGACAGAGTCAACTCCAATGGACATCCGCGTAAAGCGAAGCATTCTTATATATTCTTATATTATTCTTATATAATAATATATACCTTATATAAGCTTATATACTATATTCTTATAATAAATCTGGTTTTCGAGGTGTAAATATTGATCGTATAGAACAGCATATTGTACGAAGAAATGATTTTATGTGCTGTGAATTATAGATAGGCTGGATATTATAGCCACATATTCATATGTAGTGCACTATATATATATATATATATATATATATATATATATATATATATATATATATATATATATATATATATATATATATATATATATTGATTATCCATCGTGTCATGTTACGCTCTTGGTGTTTATGATGCGTCGGTTTCTTCTAGTGTGAATGTGGATCTAAACACGGCAGGCGTGTCTGTGCGCTAGCATGTACGCAAGGGTGTTCTATGCCGCTTGTCTATGCATGGGTTTGTCGAGTAATGCTTTCAGTATCAGGCTTGTGTGCTAGACGTCCAATGTTCGAATGCTGCCATTGGACAATTTGACTAACGTTTATTCAATCATTTGTAGCGCCGTGGTTCGTTGACGCGTTTGCAAAGTCACGAAGCCGTTAGAAGCCAAACTGATGAAGTTTAGGCAAATCCATTTACTAATCATGATTCCCATGCTGGCTGAATCGCCCTGCTTGCAGCTCCCGTAGACACTAGAGCCACAGTTCCTTCTAGTAATTATTGCATGAAACTCTATGCTTGAAACGGTAAACCACTTGTTTGTGGCACCATTCTTACATGGCGCCACCAAAGCGTTCGGCGTGAGGGGCCAGATACGTATGAAAATGTGCCCGGAACTCGGCAAGAAAGCTTCGCTTTAGCAGATTGCTCAATGGACGCAATGTGCAAGAACGTAAAAAGACGCCATTCGGAGCATGATTGCAACATGCCCCTCCCGTCGCCGCTATACCAATGTCTAGACGCCTGGTGTTGAGCGTGCGGGATTGCGCACCCGGGCGAGGCTAGGATCCTACACAGGCAAGCACCAGCTACTAACACGAAAAATATCTAGTGAATGTCACACCTCCCGCTAGAAATTTTTGGCAGCTGGTGTCACGTGAGTGCTGTCACAGGTGAAACTCTTCCAGCGCGCTGCCAGGCAAACAATGTTTGGGAAGAACGCGCGTTTCAAACAAATTCGAAACTATAACAAGACAAAACAAATTATATCAAAACCCGTGCTACGTGCTGGAAGGCATGATCAGAAAAGAAGGAAAAACAAGAACATTCGTTTGCTTTTATTTTTTTCACCGTAATCAAGAGAGATGCGGATGCCGTAGCGTATGTTACCATTAACGCGATTCCTGTATATTGAATGCGATTAGGTGATTTTAATAAGCGTATTTGTTTACTCTGTTCCTACATTATACGTGTGACCCACGCGCTTCATCACACGAGTCCCACATGCAGTGCATTCATTCTTCTAACAACATAAGCCAACACCGTAACACTGGCAAAAAAAAAAAAATTCTGAGCAGATATCTTCTATTGCGCATAATAAATGTACTATTGTCGCTTTAATGTTCTTGAGTAACTGGATCCCAATAGAGGACTCAACGGCTCTAAATGAGCGCATGTCTAAATAAATTCATATGTATCGCTTTCTTTTTATGCTCACATGGCAAATTATTTTGCAGCAGCACATGTTCTCGAAAAATTTGATAGCGTTTCGAGTTGAGTTAGTCAAGACAAAGCGTCCAAATGACACAAAGTCAATGCAAGTGTATTCTTGCTTTCGCAGCGATTTTGCAGTGCATGCGTGGTGGAGAAACGAGATCAACCTCCTTGAATTTTTTCGGCTGTTGTGAGCTTCATGAAAGCAGCACCAATGAGTTTAATAAAAACAATGAAGCTAGTCGAAGAAAAGAAGAGACATTCTGCGATAAAATCAATACAACAGAGTTCAAGCCGATTTCCCTGTCAATAGTCCGCTAACGTGGCTCATTATTTCGAGGTTACATTCACTTTTTTCTCCGTTTTTCTTTTTGCTACCGTCAACGCAGCTTTTCTTAGTTATTCTTAGTCCATCAACCCTGTAATAAGCTACGAAAGCAGCAATGCATCGAGAATCAAGCGTCGAACAACGCGATAACGCAATCATGAAATAAAGGAAGAAAAAATGAAAAATTAGAAGTTGTCGTGCACGACCCCCAAATCGTGAACTTGTCAGGCATATTAATAAAACATAACAGTAAAGCACCACTAGAGAACGATGAAGACCATTGAGAATTTCGCTGAAACGCATGCGTGTGGACAGGCTTTCGGGCTTGCGTGAAAGGGCAGAGCCACAGAAAAGCAGCAATTCTCGCTTTCGCAGCGACGCGGACGTGTTTACGCATTGGGTCGATGGAGCGAACGTGAATATTAACACTGCATAGGAAGTGCCCACTACCGCTTGCAGTTTCGATGCACTGCAATTGATTGCAGGCACGTCGCTGTACCCCGGGGCGAATGATGAAAAATTTAAAGCGAGAAGGAGTTGGGCGGCATGGCGTACAGTGTGATGCTCAAAGAGTTAACCGTCCTTTTACGCCGCTCTTCAACAAGTGGTGCATCAAAACGAACTTATTTCACAGTTTGGCTTCAGAATTTAAGTGCAGCAGTGCTTATTTTATTCGTAACAGCAAGATATACTCAGGTTTCGCACTTTTTTGTGAAGCCTTGTGTCAAATATTTCATCGAGCTGTCTAGCAGCAAGAAATGTTATTTTTTACAGCAATTTATATGTTACATTACAATAGTTAGGGTCATCTTCTTTGGGAGCTCTGCGGCCTCATAACGTAAAACAATTCCAATCTGTTTTTGATCCAATGACATGACGTTCAATTTACGTATCACGCAAGCAACGGGCGATAACCCGCGGCGTTCTTTCAAAAGGCCAATAAAACGCGGTCTTCGTTTATAGGAGGCCGCTTTTCTTGCTTTCAAAGCGAATAGCATAGCCTACATTGAACACTTTTTCTTATCTAATTGGCTGATACGAGGCGAGGAGCACGATCAAATGCTGAGGGTTTCAATGGGGCCGAGCCACCAAAGTGGAAGCAGATAACCGGATGAGAAGGGTGGTGCCCGCGTCTGCGATTGGTGCACTTCCCCTTATTTAGCTTGCGATGGCTGTTAAAAAATCGTGGTGGCATGCAAGGGAAGCCTAAAAATGCAGCTAAAACAGATCCTCAGCAAAGAGGAGTTGACAGATCAGTGCCGTACATGTGCCGAAAGGGCTCGATAACGTTGTACTCTCACGCAAAAATTTTTATTATGCGCAAGTAAATCCATGCTTCCCGGCAGCTTTGATTTGTCAGTGCCAGATCGATCGGTGGGCAGCCGTCATCTATTCCTTTCGGAATGGGTCTGGCTATTCAGAAAAATAAATTCAGTTTTGTTCGGCATAGTAATGCGTCTTTAACGCGCATACGTCACTTTGACGCGGTGACTTTTCACATTTTTATGACGTCGCGCAACAGACAGGCGAAGAGAGAGCAGCCCGAAAACTGCGAGTGCCTGAAAAGAGTTGTATATTTTGAGGGTTTGGTTACCTACCATCAATAAAGCCAAGTGTACGCTATCGCTGCTAACATACGCTATCCTAAAAAGCTTCTGTGCTTGATCTGGGGACCTATAACGTAAAACTATTCCAAGATGTTTTTATTCCAATCTCCTGACGTCAAATTTGTGTAACCGCCAACGCAAGCATCGGGCCGTCACCCGCAGGGTTGTCTGAAAGACCAATCAAACGCTCTCCTCGTTCATATGAGGTGACTTCTGTTGGCTTGAAAAACCAATGACATTACCTACACTGAGCGGCTTGTATTATCAAATTGGCCTACAAGAGGCGAGGAGCACGCTGAAGTAGAGAGGGATTTGATGGGGCCGAGCTATTGCACTGAATATAGGTAACCGCGTGATGAAGGTGGTGCCGACGTCTGCGATTGGTCCGCTTTCCCTTACTTAGCTTGCAGTGGCCGCTTGAAAATCGCGGCGGCATGCAACGGAAGCTTAAAATGACGCTAAAACGGATCCTCAGCAAAGAAGAGTTGGCAGAACAAGGTCGTAAGTGTGCCGAAAGTGCTCAAAAACGTTACACGGCCGCGCAAAAAGTATTGTTATACGCAAATAAACCCATGCTCTCTGGCAGGTGCGAATAGCCAGTGCATGAGCGATCGGCGGCAGCCATCTTTTATTCCTTGCGGAGCGGGGCCGCCTGCAGCTATTCAAAAGGAAATTCAGTTTTGTTCGGCATATTAATGCATGTTTCATGCGTACACTCTAAGAAAAGTTTACACCCTTTGGAGTGTATATTTGCCACACAACAACAATCGTCATCTGTCTTCCCGCATTTCCCTTCTTGAAAACGCTGCGCTCGTTACTTTCCTGTTGGGAATGCTATGTCATGCTGATAACGCGCATGCCGTTCGTTACTGGAAACTACCGGGCTCGCCGCGTTACAGAAAGGAAATGCTGACAAGACAGATGACGATTATTGTTGTGTGGCAAATATACACCTCAAAGGTTACAACTGTTTTTAGAGTGTACACGTCACTTTGGCGAGGTGAGTTCTTGAGGCTTTGTGATGTCGCGCGACAGGCAGGTGAAGTGGGTGCAGCTCGAAAACTTTTCGCCAATAGCTGAGGGCTAATGGCAAAAAAGTGAAAAGGCGTCGAATCAGAAATAACCGTTTTTTTTTTGTTCGGTCAAATCATGCATAATCAGTGTGTGCACGTCATATTAGATGGGGAGCTATCGCAGTTTTCATGACGTCGCGTGAGAGACAGGTGAAGTGGGGGTGGTCCAAAAGAGTTTTTGACCAGTGGCGTAGGGCTGATTGCAGAAATTCAATAGTTTTACATTATAGCGCCCCTGGTTAGTCTGAAGATTTCATCTGTAAACCTAATTAGAATTGCGGAAAACCGCAAAATAACAGTCTAAAGGTAGAATTTTGATCGCCTTTTTAATATTCTTTAAGCTAACATCACAATGAACTCTAAATATATGCCTAAAGGTATAATTTTACAGCCTTCTTAGTATTCTTTAAGCTAACATCACAATGAAATGTAAATATATGCCTGAAACTGGTAGAGGGTCGCGAGGGGGGTTACTTAAATGTTGGCCACTAGTGGATTCCAAAAGAATAACCTTGATTGGCATCACGGAATAAGATAGACAGCTGTGCCGACTGGGCTAATCTGGAAACAACTGATCGTGAAACAATAAAGTGCGGTTCGAAGCATACCCGCCAGATGGCGCTACCCCAGAGAAAAGACTGACAATTTGTCGACAGGAAATAATTGCACAGAGAAGAATGAAGAATTATTGGAATGCATAAGTGCTGATATTAAGGGTTTCGCGAATGATGCCGCAATTATCCTATTAGGTGACATGAATGCCCCCATACAGAATTTAGATGGCTATACCGACAACAACGGAAGTCAACGCTAGAGCTTTGTGAGCAACATAACCTTGTTATCGTGAATACAGTGCGTAAGTGTGAAGGTCAAATGACGTGGGAACTGGGAAACCGGCAATCGACCATTAATTAATGTCTGATGAGAGAAGGAATTCATGATAAGTTCAAAGAAATGGTCATAGATGAGGAAGGCTATAGCAGCATTGGGGTTGACCATAAACGCATCATTTTGAAAACAGGATATGTAATTGGGGAAGAGAGCAAGGAGTGCAAAATGGACAGTCGAAATTTGAACGCTGAAAAAAATAACAAATATAGACACTAGAGTCGAAGGAGAACTTGGCAAATGGCCAAATAAAGAACGAGAATATAGGGAGCTTCTAAGTTTAATAACAACATAAATACGGAATGAGAAACAACATGTTAGTTGGAAAGGAAAAAAGAAACCGAAAAGCTGGTTGAACAGGCAGATAAGGGAAGCGATCGCCGAATGACAGAAAGCATCCCGATAGCACAGGCAGGCAAAGAAGGCGCAGTTGCCGCAGGATGATGTAGACAGAAATAGGAAATATACCGGGAGAAAAAAATGTATGGTTCAAATACTGGTTCAAACAAAAATAAAGGTTGAAAGTGAACGTTGGTTGCCAGAGATACGTGAGAAAAAGAAGGCCGCACCTAGGTTATTTTGGAACCACATAAAATTATCAGGCAGGAAGTCAACAACAATACAAGAAGATACCCTATACGAAGATGGAAACAAACTGGAAATGGAAGCCGCACTAAATTACATCTGAAAAATAACAGCCGTATCTTTCAAGGCAATGACGAGGTTGTATTTGAAGAAAAAAAAAAGAGCATGAAAGAGAACCAGATGTAAAAGGAGCTGGTGCTGACAAATTTAAACGGGAAGACAGCCGAAGAGACAAATCCTAAGCGTACAGCCACAAGGCTAGACGAGATTCCCGTTAGGCTGATTAATAATCTAGGACCAAAAAGTAAGGAAGCTCTGGTGAAAGCAGTGGAAAAAACTTTAAAAGATACACGAATACGAGACAGTTGACAACAAAGTAGAATGAATTTAGTTTACAAACGTAAGGGGGAGAAAGATAGAATTCACTCGTATAGACCGTTGGCTATTACATCGGTAATACACAGGCTAGCAATGCAGGCGATCAAATTAAAACTGCAAGCACGGGCAGAGAATAATGGCATTTTGGGAGAACTTCAGAATGGCTTCAGAATAAGTAGGTGTTGGGATGACAACTTATTTGTTCTTACTCAGTGTATTTAAATATCAAAAGTAGAAAGAAGACCGTTATATGTGGCCTTTAAGACATTACAGGAGCGCCTAGGAGCAACGTAGACCGCAACATCTTGTGGGATATTCTAGAAGGGGAAGGCTTAAGTGACGATTGTCTACAACTTTTGAAAAAGATTTACCTAGAAAACACCGTTTGCGTTGAATAGGAAGAGATGAGCAGCGAGTAGGAAGTCGATATCAACACGGGACTTAGGCAGGGGGGCCCTGTATCCCCACTGCTGTTTATGATGTATATGGCGTGAATGGAGAGGGCGCTGGAAGAAAGTAATATCTGGTTTAATCTCTCATACAAACAGGTGGGTACAGTAGTAGAGCAGGAGCTTCCAGATTTATTTTATGTGGACGACATTATGCTGCTAGCTAACAAGCAAAGTTATTTGCAACGTCTGGCTAATATCTGCGGACAGGAAGGCGAGAATTTAGGTCTGAAATATAGTGTTACAAAATCAGGTATTATGGTATTCAATGAAAACCGTGAACAGACAGTGTAAATATAGGGCAAGGAAATACCTCGGGTAAAGAAATATAAATACCTTGGTATATGGATAAACGAAGACAATGGATATATGGAAACAGGAAATAACAATAGCAGTAAAGGGGAAGAGAAATGCAGCCATAATGAAGCAGAGAGCGCTATGGGGATGCAATAGGTGCGGGGTGCTCCGGGGTATGTGGAAAGGTGTAATGGTTCCAGGACTTACTTTTGTAAATGCGGTTGTTTGCTTGCTCAGGACTCGATGGGAAGCAAATGTCAGTTGGACGCCTCGCATTGGGCGCTCATGGGAAGAGTACAAATCAAGCTTTGCAGGGTGATATGGGCTGGACAAGATTTGAAGTCAGAGAAGGTCGGAGTGAAATTGATTATGAAGAGCGACGGAGGAATGTGAAAGAGAAAAAATGGGCTGGGAGAGTTTTCAGGTATTTGTACAGGAGAACCGTTGATTCACAGTGGAGGAAAAGAACTAGGAAACTTGTCAGCAAGTATGCGACCTGTATGGTGAGCAACATGGCAACAAAGTACGTCAAGCGGAAAGTCAGAGAGGCTGAAATAATCTCATGGGTGGCGGCAAATTAAATGAAACCTACCATGAGTAACTACTTAAGAGGAAAAGACGAAATCAGGAAAAAAAGACTATTTATGATAACTCGAAGGGAAGCTCACTACTTTTCGAAGCGAGATGAGGATGCCTTAGAACACGCACCTATAAAGCGAGATATAAGAAGGAAGAAGAAGCATGTGCTTGCTGCGGTAAAGCTCGGGAAACGATGGAGCATATTTTATTAGAATATGAAGGCTGCGCAGCGGTCAATTTAGGCACCACTGGCGTCCTTGAAGCCCTTGGGTTCACTGAGAGCAGGGGAAAAGTAAACATGTCCGCAATAGGGATTAGTAAGACGCGATTGGAAGATTGGCGGAAGAAAAGTAGGGAAACGAAAAAAACGGAGACGTACAAAAGCCACGTTCACAATAGGGACTCAGGAAACTTGGCAGTTCATAGTGTTTTTTTTTTTTTTTTACTTAACCTAGGTAGGACATAAGGCAGTATAATAGCAAGAGGTTGGTGGCGCTATCCACCAACCCGTTCCAAAGGGGACACACATAGCATCCCTCTATCCATCCACTGAGATGCCTCAATAGCAGACGCACCCTAGAAATCACATGTAGGAGATGTGAGTGGTTTGCTGCTGTTACGAACCAAAATAGCAGACCCGCCTTTGGGCCAAGATAGGTTCTCTTCTCATGCCGACTTCCTGTCATGCCACGTCCGCTTAAACGTCTGCGTTGTCCTGCAGTGTGATTGACGCGTACCCTGGAGTATTCCACGCGTACCAACCACTCTTGCTTCTAACAGTTATTAGCGGGGATTTCAGACTAAACGCAGTTTAGTTCTGAAGACACAAAAAGCGCGTGTGCAGTTATAGAATTCATTTTATTACTGCTATCTTTAAGCGCATACAAGTGGGCAGATGCTACCCTTGCTTGTTTCTTTTCGAAAACCACCGTGTCGACTCGCTGGCTATGACGAAGCTGTGGACGAAGCTGAAAAGTGGTCCTATGACTTACCAGTACCAGACACGAGAGGGCGACCCGGATTGCTTGGTTTGTGTATTTTTTGTGGGATTTAAAATTGCCCCGGGACGGAGATGAGGGAGAATAGTGAGCGTATCGCCGCCTCACTAATTTTGCTGTCTTTGACGAGTTCCCCGATGCTGTTAGCAGCAATTTACTTGATATGCCCGGAGCGATTGTTGTAAAGGCTCTTATCAAACTATTTTTCATCCAGTTATCCATGGGTTTCAAGAAAATCATCATCCTTATTCCTTACCACCTCGGGCGTCGCCTTTATCGGCTGGCCCGATAATGATGTCTGTGCGAGCATGTAGTGTTTTTATTGCTTCCTTTACAGGAATCGACAAGTTTTCTTTAAATGAGGTACATTTTCCGTATGCACGCAGAATATTGTTTTATTAACGAAATGTACAAATAAATAAATTTGTCATGTTCTGCTGGCGGAGTCCAGTGATCGTGGGATTACATGTCACTGGACGCTGGCGGTTCGTGAAAATTTTCTCGTAGCCTCAAGTTTGGCGTGAAATTGTCCAAGTCTTTCACTAGGTGGAACTCGCTATAGCCACCAATCGGCGTGCAGGAATTAAAACCGCGAGCGAGGAACGACAATTCAAGTCTAGACAATGTATTGTTAGAAATATGGACTATGTTAGTGAGCGGAAATTGTCTACAATGTTAGAAGGCAGTATTGTGCGAACGGAAGTGCTGATTTTACGGTATAGAAGTGACGCAAGGACAACATTCTTAGCAACTTTACGGGCTATTTTGTATGGATTTCAGTTTTTTGTTTCTTGCTCGTAGTTATTAAATGAAGTGATTTGTGAAGGACTCCTGGCGGGCGCAGTGCGGAGTTGTTCTGTGTTAACTAGTGTTTTGCAAAATGATTTGCAGTGATCGACAAGCACTCGCGTTAGGTATAATGAGGCATTCCTTAAATGTCGTTCCATCTATCAACGTGAAAGGTAGACATTTGCGAAGTAGCTGGTGTCATCTAAAACTGAAGACCCTTTGGTACCTTAAGAGCAGTTTCGTATGAACTAGGCGCATACATGTGAAGTTTTTCGATCATTTTTCTGAATATGGGGAAACCACACGGATAGCTCGCTATTCCGGTAGAGCAAGCAACTAGTCAATCCTAAGAACCTTAGCGGGGCAGGCGTGGCTGCCACTTCAAAGCTAGTACTGGCGAGATGAAGAAAGACTGCCAGACTAACTTCGTGGTGGTACTTCTTGAAGCACAAGTCAGGCCAGACTTGTGGCCACATAGACTTGTGGCCACATTTACGGTGATATGGCAAATGATAGTGGTTCAGTGCGTACTCTGGTGCGCCCTATACGATGTTTGTATTTAACAACCGCAAATTTCTGTTAATTGTATTCCCTGATATATACCCTGGCCTAAACTGTGACAGAATAAAATGTCTTCATTTCGTGCGTCCTATCGTTAACACGCACACACACAGACACACAGACACACACACGCACACACACACACACACACACACACACACACACACACATATATATATATATATATATATATATATATATATATATATATATATATATATATATATATATATATATATATATATATATATATATATATATATATATATATATATATGTCACGGAGTGACGACAGCAAAGGAGAGGCGCGAGGTATCACGGACGTGTTGGAGAAAGTGTGGTGGAAGTCACGTGCTGTTTTTCGCAAAGTGCCACTGGGACTGGTGCCCCGAACGTAAACTTTCCCATAGCCACCACGCTATACTGAAGCTCTCGCTCCTCCTCTAGGCCTCTAAAAAGCGAGGCAACTTTTTTCGGTCTCAGTCCTTAAAGCAGCATATGCTGTCCGCGAGACAAGCTGACTTTGGAGCGTGGTGTATCAGCTTGAAAGTTGCTTTGTGTCTGTGAGTGTTTTTGTCAGTCAGCAACAGACAAACCCAAGTAATCACGGTGGGGGTATTCGTCGTCGTCTCCAACGTGCCACGGAAACGCACAGGAGCGCGTCTGCCTCACTAGGACTGTTACAGAAGTGTCATAGGCTCTGTTGTGAGGCGCGTCGGCAGCACACACTACCGGCGGCTCGTAGAAATGCATGTTCAAAGATCCCGCCTATCTGTTCCGGCGAGCTGATTGGAGGCGCAACATGAGATGGCACACCAACATGGCTGCATTTCCGGCTTGAAAAACGAGACGTACATGTCTCTCCCATTTTGTTTCTTTCCTATATATATATATATATATATATATATATATACATGGGGCGCGCACAACTGAATTCTACTCAAGGCCATTCGATAAGGTACGTACATGACCTTGAGGAGAGTAAAATTCAGTTTTGTAATTTTACACAAACTGCGCGCCGCTGACGAATCTGCACAGTATAGGAAATAAATAAGCGATTGCGCCACACATGCTTATCATTTGTATCCGCCGCTCGGCCCCACAGCACACATATCGGATTTCCATCAGGAGATTGAGGAGCCCATTCGCTTCAGGCGCGCGTCTAGAAGTGTGGTCGCTAGTTTAGGCTTGGTTTTCTCTTACTTGCATATTCTGTAACACAGTGCGGCTCTACTGGCATTGCAAATAAGGAGTAAATATAAAGCTAGCTTCCTTGATATAGGAAGAGCTCTGTTCAATAATGGACGTACAAACAGAAGAGAGTCTAAAGAGAGCCAGTTTTAAAGGATTATTTTTCTGGCAGCATTACTAGATTGCGCGCAGCTGCAAGATATGATGATGGCCTTTTTTATTATATTTTGTTCAGTATGGATTGCAGGATTGTATAAACAAGCCCTCGCTGCAAGGTGTGCTGGGATCAAACACGTTCTATAAATGGTAGTCCGCGTGTTAAAATGTACAGTGACGTATATGTCGATGGATAAATGTCGATATCTGTGCCCTCCCCCTTTCCTTTCTTCTTCTTTTTTTGTTTCTTCTTTGAAATTCACTTATCACCTATATTGTCAAAGAGTGCCCGAAATGGCCGTTATATTACTGGGAGAAGATGGCATGACATTGATTTGTACTTTCGTAACATTCATGCATGGTAACTCTAGCCGATGCTCACTGGTTATCTATGCGCTACGTTTATTGTTTGTTGGTGCCTCTCAGAATTTATTATATTCTGCAGGCTCGGGCACTAATCAAACTTTCGCATGCAAAAACAACCTTAATGCGTGTAACTCGGAACAGTAGACTGGTATCTGCTGATAAAAGACAGAACACAAAACTCACCAACCTGAGCCTATATGACATCTTCTAGATATCGTCATCGTTATAAAAGATATAGGATTTTTGTTCGTAATAGGATCTCTCATTACTCCCCGTATCTACAGGGTATTTCACTCTAATTTATTTCAATATAGGTTTTCTTGGAAGACCAGTAAGCTTCCTCCATCCATTACTCTGTTGAAGACGCCGTCGGATTTAGATGATTGCTGTATCAACCACACCAGCGTCGGACAAAGTGTAGCAATCAAAGCTGTGTCAACTCCCCCCCTCCCCCCCCTCCTATTCTTCTGATGTTGGAGATTACGCCAGCACAATTACAGAAGCGGCAAACGAGCAGAAACACGTTGTAATCGATGGCCACCGCCACCATTACCGCCTCGCACGCTCCACGCTCCCTTTGTTCTAAAACCATAGCGCAAATAAGCACAAATAGACGACCAAACGCCGGCGAAATGCTTTCAGGTAAACTCCTCGATATGGCTTCCATGGTCCTTAGTGAGGAAATACTCACACGTGTACAGATGTCCAACAAAATGTAAAGAGCAAATAAAAGGCGCTGGGGGGAGGGGGAGCAAGCAAACATCATCAAAGTTTCGATTGCTAGCGTGCTCGTGAACAAACAGGCTGATTGTCTACTCAAACCTTTCACAAATGTTTTCTATACGAGGCAACCCTTTATGGCTCAGTTACAGCGGACGCCAGCAAGTCATGAGACTGGAATAAGGTTTCTCTCGTCCTGCACAAATATAAAAGCTCCTATGTTTGCCTCCACCATAAGAGCAGGAAACAATTAGTAAGGTTTATAATGTGGTCGCACACACATAGGCACGCACACACACACGCACACACAGGCACGCAACAACCAAGAAACCAAAAATAAAACGAATAAAAAAACATATATTACAATGTCAGAAGCCAGATAGAAGAGACCGACTGTAAATTTGGTCGTTTCTTTCTTTTGGACACAGATTCGCGTCCACAGTTAGTACCCAGTTTAGATTCTTCGTACTTCAACTTTATTTTTTTTTTCTGTCTGAAAATGGTGGAAAACAGTGGACACGTAACAGGGCAGCGCGTGGCATGATATGAAACACTCTGGCGTCACTGACAGAGTGTGCAGCTTCCTCGATCTCATTCTGTTTAAAACGAATCTTTCTTTACGTCTTCAACGAGCTTGACGTTTGTCGTCGTGCCCTCGGCTGATATATATATATATATATATATATATATATATATATATATATATATATATATATATATATTGCAGACGTAAAGACAGATTCATTAGTGCAGCGCTCGTGTAGTGCGGAGGTATATATATATATATATATATATATATATATATATATATATATATATATATATATATATATATATATATATATATATATATATACGTATGAGGAGGGGGGAACAGTGGGGCTCAATATTTGTTACTAACAACCATGAAAGCGAACAGGCAATGAAGCCAACGGAAACACAGAGCTAATTAGCTGTGGTAAAGATTTAAATCCAGACAATATTAAGCGACAGGGTAATATGAAAGAAGACGAGAAGTTAGCCTGTCCTCGGTGGGAGACAAACCCACAACCTCCGCACTACACGAGCGCTGCCCTAGCGACCGCCATCTATCCGTCCGCTATCTTGTGTATTTATGTCGCATGGAGATACTCAAATTATTTCTTGATTTCGCCTAGTCAGATAATTACTCCTAATTAATTATTCAACGTCTCAAATATCACAATTAGACGAAAAGTGTCAATGAGAAAATTGTAGAGCGACATGAAAAACTCCCCTCACAGCTTTCTGGTCCTCAATGCGCGCTACATAAAGGTGTTTTTCAGAGCGTGAAAGAAGCCCGCGAACCCACGCAAAGTGCCTCGAGCGGCCTGTCGCGCGACAATTTTGCGTGCATCTGCGGGCTTTGTATGTCGTTGCATGTAGCGGGTTCACTTCATTCATTGTATTTCGCCAGGTGTTACACCAGAAAAAAAATTCAAGTGACTGGATAAGTGCTCTGCAAGCCGGCTAGACACGAACTAATGTATGATCTCATATCTCATGTTCCGGCAGGGAGATTTCGCACTGAGTCCACAATGTGTAAACTTGAAAAACTCCCTAAAGAATGAAAAATTCTTGTTCTGTTCTGCAACTTTACGCTTTCTTTGCGATTATGAAGATGTAGGAAATGCAATAAATGCAAATAAATTAGATCAACTGATATTTTGGCGCCAGACAGGGTTATTAATAATCAAATCTTAATTATCAAGGAATAAAGAACCATCGCTTGGCCCCACTCGAATATTGTCTCAGAATTGTTCGTCTATTAGTCTTTTAAAATTTTTTTAATCAAGCGTTACTTGATATCGACCTGCCTTTTCAGCCCCAATATAATTCAGGTGAACATTCCAGCAAGGTTCATGCAATAGGGTGTATTTTTTAAAATGGCACATGCCTTGTACTTCTTAAGGATGAATCAACTTTTACGTAAGTCTCGTATCTATAAGCCATAGGAAGAAGTTTTATTAAACCTTAGTCGACACCGTATAATGAGGACCGGTACAATTTGTTTACAGCAGAACGGCCTGACACGGACAGAACGGGATGACGACAAACGCTGGACTAACCAAATGAATGGCATGTGTGGTCATCTCCTTCTGTCCATGTCAGTACGTTCTGCTGGGAACAATTTGTGCTATTTGCAACCAACGAGCTGAGGCAAAAGGACTTTTTCTTGGGTAAGTTAATGCTTAGATTTCCGAGGCAGCCTTTATTGTGGCGTGAAGTGAAAAGGGACAGAAAGAAGAAGACAGTGAAGCGGGCCAAACTACCAACTCTTTAATGACAGCCTGAAGAAACGCATCGAAAAAGAAATACAACTTCCGCGCATGCGCAGAGAGCCACGTTTCTTCAGCCCGTCATTAAACAATTGGTAGTTTGGCGCTTCACTGTCTGCTTTTTTCTGCCCCTACTCACGCAATGTATTTCGCGCCACAATCAAGTATACCTAAGGGCTCAGGCAAACACGGTTATGAAGACTGGCTTTGATGCCAACAACAACCACCACCGTTACGCAATGTGAAGCGTGATCGGCTTTGGTGAAGAGGGATCCGAGTAACCACGAGTGCTACATACGATCATATGACACAGTTAAGCTTCGTGCTCCTCTACCGCGCAGCTACATAATTCAAGTTTACAAAAAAAGAAAGCCGAGAACCATGTGTGCACCGCATTTCACTGATATGGCCGTCCACGTGACGAGACTGACCAGCGCGAAGAGTCGTTACAGTGAGAGTTATGTGGCTACAATAAACGTGCATTGATGCTGGTAAGCTTACATAACCTTCTAAACTCAAACTTCCTTGAGTGGCATTTGCACATCAAAAATTGATGATCAATGCAAAAAAAAATATTTTATTTATTTATTTATTTATTTATTTATTTATTTATTTATTTATTCATACTGCAGCGCTATAAGTGCTATAGCAGGAGTGGAATAACAGAGGAAAGTTATACACAGAAAAGTGCAATGCAACGATGAAGGTGGTGTGCTAGGACCATTCATCCGGGATGGCAGATACAAAACTTCGGGGTGAGCATGAGCGAATAAACTCAGGTAAGGAATTTCAGACTTCTATCGAACGAGGAAAAAAGCTGAATTTAAATATATTAGAGCGTGCAAAGCAGGGCATCAAGTTCAAGTTGTGATGTCGTCTCGTCGATGGCTCTAGCGCGCGGTTAGTATAGTTATTTTTTTAAAGTCTAATGTAAGAATTGCGATGCTTGGCAGGAAATCTAACGATGCAATGCGGCGACGTGAATAGAGCGAAGTTAAATTCAAGGAACGAAGTGCGGAGGAGGGTGAAAAGCCAGGATCATAAGGTGACATATAAATCTTACAGCTTTCTTTTTTTCTGAATTGCTTGTAATCTATTAATCTCTCACTGCTTACAAGGGTTCCAAACGACAAATGCGTGGTCAACAACAGGACTGATTAGCGATTTTCATACCAGTAGCTAACATAACGTAGCTTCATAACAGTAGCTTTCCATAACGTAGGTAACCTAATTTTTTTAGTGCTTTGTTACAAATGTAATCAATGTGATTAGACTATGACATGTTATGCGTAAAAATAACACCGAGATACTTATACTCAGATACCCTACACATGGCGCGGTTATTGAAGGAGTAATTAAAAAGAGAAGGAGAAGATTTTTTACAGAAGGATATAAGGACAATTTTATGAAAGTTAATATTCATTTTCCGGGTGTTGCACCAAGTGCAAAACCTTGCAAATGATTCTTGGAGGCGGTAATGATCATCACTATAGTTAATAACTTCTTCTAGAACGCAATCGTCGGCATAAAGACAAATTTTAAAAGAAATGTTAACAAGCAAATCATTTACGTAAACTTATAGAAGTAGTGGCCCAAGAACGGCTTGGGGCACTCCAGATGTCACATCAATAGCAGTAGATTTGGTCAAGCTATAAGAAACAAACTGGAAACGAGGTGAAAGAAAGCTTGAAATCCATTTAACTAGTTGAGGAGTATTTAGTACAGCGTCAAGTTTAGCAAGGAGTTTAGAATGTAATACTGTGCCAAATGCTTTAGATAAGTCTATAAAGATAGCGTCAACCTGGTTGCCAACATCAAGATTAGGGAAAATCTCATGCGTAAACTCAACTAAGTGCGTTGTTGTAGTAAAACTGCATCTAAAGCTATGCTGTATATTAGATAGCAGATTATGAGATTCTAGGAAAAGCTGTGTGTGCTTATGAATGATGTGTTCTAAGATTTTGCATGATTGGGATGTTATTGAAATCCGTCTGTAGTTCTATAAAGACTGGTTATAGCCAGATTTATAAAGAGGAAGCACTTTAGCTAACTTCCATGAGGAAGGAACAGTCGCAGATGATAATAAATCTGTTGTATATGACTGTCAGATACCTTGATGACCACAAGTAATAGCGAACCAAGAATGCATTGTGTATGCCGTCCAGACCGGTGCATTTCTTGGTATCCATGTTTAATACGAGGTTAAGGATGCCTTCATTGTTTATGTCAATGTCAGTGATTCCTTCAGAAAAAACTATATTGATGAGAGAAGTAATGAAGTTGCTATCGAGTACAAATACGGACTGAAAATACTTGTTGAAATCATCCGTTATTACTGACGGATCACTGACGACGTCATTGTCAATTTTTAATGAAGTGGGTGAAGCATCGCGAGGTAAAACAGAAGACCAGAATTTACGAGGGTGAGTTCTTAACAGAAGAGGCACTTTAATGCGAAAAAAATAAATCTTTGGTGGTTTGCATTTCCAAATTGGGTTCACGTTCTGCATTGTGAAACCTGTCGATGGTTATGGGATTGTTGGTTCGTTTAAAACGTATAAGCGTATACGGACACGACGAGATAAATGCGAGAAGTCGCGAGTCATCCAAGGAAAGTTAGCATTACTTTTTTTAGTTTTAATGGGCACAAATCGTAGAACACGTGACTTGACAAGATCCTCAAAATAATTAACAAGACAATTTCCATCCTGTCTGTCTGACAGAGAGCAATACGTATCGAAATGATCAGCTACGAGATCAGTAATAGAATTTTCGTACGCACGAATAAAGCTAGTGAAACTGGTAAACGTATAGGGTGGTTTGGAGGTTGGACAAGAGAGCGATAACAAAACACCTTTATGATCTCAGAATCCGTTAATTACTTCGCAAGACAAGTCAGTTTTCGCTAGATTAGCGCTTAAGAAAACCAAGTCGAGGACGGAATTTAACCTAGTAGCATTAGAAACAACTTGAGTGAGCCCAACGGACAAGGAAATGTTTATTAATTCATTACAAATTGCTACGTCATGACCGGTTGTATATAGTGCAGGCAGGTTAATGCCAGAAGCATTAAAATCACTCATGTAGAAAAATCGTGATGAAGCAATGTTAGCATGACGGACATCAAGGGAAGTACCGGGCGGACGATATGTAACGCTAATTACAATAACACAATTACAGTTATTCAAGAAAGTTTTCCACCACATGGTTTCTGTATTGTTTCTAGGTTTCTTTCTGTTTCTGTCACCACACGGCGAGCGCAAAACTGAGAAACGAAGGTCCAGTACGACGCCGCCACGAGGGCCGTGGATCCTGTCTAAGCGCACAGCAATAAAACCGGGTGGAGTAAACTGGAGTCACAAATATTACTATGTAGTCATGACTGAATGATGCTTATAACATGAGGGAACAAATAGAAGTAAGAGACAGTAAGTCTGGAAGCTGTTTAACAATACTGCGAGTATTAATGTTCAAAATGACAAGGTTATCGAGATGGCTAGAATGATGTCAGGTATGTGGATGAGCCGAGAGTTGAAGACGCAGGCACGCAAGGTAATGATCGATTAGGTACTTTTACTGATGTGTTTGAACTGTCATTCCAGCTCTAACGAACCTTGTCAATCAATGCATGATCGTATCTTAACTTTCCGACAGAGCAACTGTTACGAAAAGAAATTGATGCTTCCCAGATTTCTTTCCGAATTTATCGAATCCTTGCAGAGAAATCTTCTGTAATTAATAAATGTGAGCGGCTGAGTTAGAATCACGGTCTAAGTGTTGAGGCCAGGAAGTTTTAGAATTATAGGATGAGTGCGACCAGCGCGTGCTCTACCAAACCTGTGCACGCGTTCAATGTGGGGACAGCTAATTTTTAAGGTCTTGCTAAATACAGACGTAACGTTGGACAACAGTGCGGTAGCATTTTCTTTGGTGTTTTCCAAAATGCCCTGTATTATAAAATTATTTCCTGTTCTTTAATTATGGGGTGTTACGTACCAAAACCACTTTCTGGCTATGAGGCACGCCGTAGTGGAAGACTCTGGAAATTTCGACCACCTGGGGTTCTTTGACGTGCACCTAATTCTAAGTACACATGTGTTTTCGCATTTCGCCCACATCAAAATGCGGCCGCTGTGGCCGGGATTCAAGCCCTCGACCTCATGCTCAGCGGCGCAAGATCATTTCTTCGAGAACAATTTTCTAGGTCATCATTTTTAAGACCTGCTTGGTAACTTTAGAAGTTGGTATACCTGAGAAAGTCAATGCCACGCAAATAAAATGAAACACAAACACCAGAAGACAGTAAGCCAACATGGTGTCCTGTCTTCTGTGTAAGGTAGCAAACCCGCTGCAAGCTGGTTAGCTTCCCTCTCATTCCTTTCTTTCTTTCTCCCTCTTTAGCCTAAAGTACCAGTTCAAACCGAAGCTATTTCTTGGTTCACATTTGCGAGGCTGGCAATGAAGGCCGTATTTCTTCGCTTTCAAATTCATACTTGGGCTAATCGCCGGAGCGACAGGTACTGCGCCTTTCATGTCAGCTGCAACCGCTACTCTCCCTCGGCGTAATCACTGTCTCTGTACTATATCTGTGAATTGTTCTCTGCTTTACGGTCTTCACCAGTGTTGCTTTCCAAATATGATTAGACACAGGTATCGACAGACGCCGTTTCCTTGGATTCGCCGCGTGTGCGCACATAAAAAATGCAACTGAGAAACTACAACGAATGATCCTCCCTGCGGCGAAGCATAGTTGTCGTCACAGATTTACTAAACGGTCCACGAACCGTGGAGGCCACAGCCATTCCCTCCCTCCTATATTAAAAGAGTAGCTTTTCTTTGGCGAACTTCGTCGGGTTTCGTGACTGTGGGTACTGCGTGGCTGTTCTGTGGCGGAACCGACCAACCAATCATAGCGCAAGGATCGCGCGTCACCGCCGCTGAGTTCCTTTCATCACCACCAGATGGCTTTGGTCTCCTCGTGTCCGCTGATGAGTAAGAGGTGATTGGAGGTTTGGTGGCAGAAAAGTGGGGAGACCACAATCAACGAAGGTGTAGAAAATAAAGTTCCAGTAGTGGTTCAGAAAATTTGATGCTGGAAATTATTCAGGTATTATTTGGTGTGTGTGTGTGGGTGTGTGTGTGTGCGTGTGTGTGTGCGTGTGCGTGTGTGTGTGTGTGTGTGTGTGTGTGTGTGTGTGTGTGTGTGTGTGTGTGTGTGTGTGTGTGTGTGTGTGTGTGTGTGTGTGTGTGTGTGTGTGTGTGTGTGTGTGTGTGTGTGTGTGTGTGTGTGTGTGCGCGCGTGTGTGCTTTCAGAAATAGTGAAGGCATGCGGCAGAATAGGAACAAGTGGTCGGTGGCGCAACCCACCACCCCATTTCAAAGGGGACGTCATAGCATCCATCCATCCATTCATCCATCTATACGCGGCAGCGGCGCCGCTGGCCGTGCGGGAGAAAAAAAAATCACCGACGATTACGATACTCCCTAACGCAAAATGTCAGCGCAACTCAATACGTATTTTCATTAAGCGTTATACTGGCTGGCGCGGACAATCTGTCTCGTGCGGTACATTGAAAATGGAGCGAAGTGTGGCGCGACTGCCTCGCTAATCTGGAGATCGAGACAGCCAGCCAGTGGGTGACGCATGGGTGGTATTCACAGGAACCGCCGCCGACAGACCTCCCATACGACGCACTATTCTGGTGCCATCTCACATCCATGGTCATCGCAGTACGCTTTTCTTCTGACGCTTTCGCCATGCCTTCTTTAGGTTATTTGCCATGTGCGCAAACGATGACTCTTGTTCTTGCTTGTTGCGCAGAGCTTTATTCTGGAAGAGAGCTGGTTAAGATGTCCCTGATTCACCTGGACAAGAAAAATGCTGCCATTGTGGTTTCATGTTCTACATTAGTTCCTTATTTCATTGCAATCAACTTCGGCTAATTCGACGAACGAAAGTAACGGAATTATCTGGCAGGTTCAATTAAGCAAGCTGAAAGAAACACAGATACACCCCCTAATTTAATTCATTTAGCAGCATGTTCCCGATACATAGACAGCCGCGAATCAACCATCAGTAGGAAGGAGAAAACTAACCCACAAATGATTAAAGCATCTAAGTAGAAATCGAACGCGCACCCGATTTTTTACCAAGAAAAATGCGCAAGGGTAAAATATGTGTTGTCCCATAGTCTCCTGTTCAATTTATTCTTCGCCGCAAAAAACTGCCGTTACTCTTTAAAGCATACGAAGCCGCAAAGGCGGTTTTAGTTTCGTAACCGATTGCTCCGAGCAGGAAACTTTCGACCCACTTTTCCAGGAAAATGTATCCGCACGTTATAATCGGGTAAATAATGTAATTAGACATTTTGAGTTATGCTAATACTTTAAGGCATTGTTAGAACAGGCCAAAATAGACAATTTCGAGGGGAGATGAGGTGAGTTCAATGCATTTGCTGTCCTCTAAGCTCCGCCGAGGCAGACGCTCCCACTAAAGGGGTCACTGAAGGGGTCACCAAGGGGTCAGGCGCGTTCGCCATGACAAGCCAAGTTCGAATATTGATGCGAGGGCCACTATGATGATTGAAATAACGAAAGGCTAGGCGCATAGAAACCCACGGGCACTAGCCGGAAACTTCCGTTGCGATCGAATTAACCGCAACATTGAATTAACCGGAGCCAAATCAATGGACGTCTACCGTAGCTACACAGTGCGAACAAGCTACGTAATGCGTTTTTTGTCCGACTGGTGATTTCGTTTTCCTAAACGTGTCCTCTATTTGTCACCGCTTCTAATACTTCTCTCGCTGAGTACATACAAGCTCCACCATCGTTTCAGTTTCGAAGGACGCAGAAACAGCAATGCTAGGGCGAGACCCAAATGAGCAGCAAATACGGCAATGTTTCTCTCTCGTCAGTCACGCCTCCTGCGCAGCGCTGCCTCTTTCCCTGGCCACTTCCCTTTTTTCGTTGACTTAGTGCTGACGTCGAGCAAACTCGACACACAACGCTCAATTCGAGCAAGGTATCGCGACCATTGCAGAAGCAGAATGCAGAGCTGGACTTTCCTGTTTCCTGATAGTCTGTAATAATCGAGTAACTCAAATACAAGCACAGTGATACTAAGCCTTTTGGAGCAAAGGCCTTGGTGAATACACATGCGCGCTGGCGGACTCAGTATAGAAAGAGACTTGAAAGGCGAAAGGAAGAGTGCAGAAGACCCACGCAACGTCAACAAAAGTCGAGAACGCGGACGTGGCAGCGTTCATCTGGGGGCAAACGATGAGCCTGAAAGTTTGGAAGCGAATACAATTGTTCCCTCATCTAACCCTTACACACACCAAGTTGTCGGTTGCCAGCGTTCTTCAGAGGCCGGCTACGCTCCAGTAAGCATGTTTGCATACGCAGTGCTGTGTACTATGCTTTCTCGGCGTATATCGACGCTCGCTCAACATCTTGAAAAAGAATGCGAAGAAACGGGGAAAGACATGCCGCGGCCTTCTATAGGATTTTCAGAGCTTGTCTCCTTACCAGCCGGCTGCAACCCCCCTCACTTCATTTCCTTTTCCTTTATTTCTTAACACCTCTGCTGTAGCGATAAAGAAACAATATACGAACTACCAAAGCTAAATTAAACGCTGGCGCTACCTCCGTGCCTGTGGTTCCAAGTCTGCAAATTCCGAAGTTCATCCCTTCAACCTTGCTGTCATAACCAACTCTTTGGTGTGCTTATAAATTATTGCTCTTCTTGTTCATATATGGAATGCATTTGGCAGACGTCCCTGCCTTCATTAGATCACCGCCACATCAGTGCCAGCGCATTGCTTACGTGTATTGCACTGCAGAAAAAAAAAAACGTTGCCGTTAGATTTTTGTCCTACTCGAAAGTTCAAAGAGATTTATAGCAGACATGTAATTTATTGCACATAGTATGAAAGGAACGGCAATATATGGTTTAAAATGTTGTCAAGAAAATATAAGTAGATGCTTGAATCTGCTTTGTGTCATTTCTTATTTTTAATGAATACTCTACTTGCTAGCTCTATACGACCTAACTGGCCAGAAACGTCAATTCTAGCGAAGAAAAGAAAATAACTAAAGCATAAAGGTGAATTGCGGGATTCAGGAATATCTTCCGTACCATCTGTTCTAAACTGATTATTGTCTTATCTTTGTCTTATCTATTATTGTCACCTTATCTTTGTGCACGCGCTTTTAGAACGCTTAACCAGATTTGGAATTGGGCAAGCGCGGATGAATAAACCGAAATAGTGCGGGAAACTTAACTGCTTGAGAAGACTCATGCAAACGTTGTAATGGAAAGTGCAAAAATCGGGCTCCTTAGATAATCAAAGATGGAGGAGTGCCTCTAATGCTCGAAGTGCAATCTAGAGGGGCAAGCGCGCGTGAGGTCGCGACTGCGCTAGGCTATCATTAATGATTCAGTTTGAAGTTTCCTTTTCTCAAGCGTCGAAGCAAAGTCAAGTTACTCTTGCTTTATTGCTGATTTACCCCCCTCCCCTCCTATCCCTTGTGTTTTTATGATATTTTATTCTTGCTAGAGCGGCTGCCGGCTCTCGAGTGGTTGCTAGCGACTTGAGACAGCACGATCCGTTTGTTTACGGCGGCAAGAGGCAATCTACGACGTCTTGTCTCGTTCACTGACGTATTTAATGAGGTGCCCTTCCATTTCCACAATGAAGAGAAGGATTCCCGCGATTCATTTGCCTCGCAGTGCGAAACAAACACTGCTTCTTCGTACGCGTTCCGCATTCCGGACGAAACTCAATAACATTCCAGTCATTCGGTTGATTGAACCTCACTCGTACAGCGTTCCACCCATATATTTTCAATCTCTATGTAATTACAGGAAGCTTCCGGCATCAGGAAAGAGTGCGCTAACCTGCAAGCATATATCTTAGACTTATAAGCACTGTCGGGAGACTGCATTTCATGCATTCAGCAGGTAACGTAATCTTTTTTTATGCCTGCACCGTTCAGCATCCTCATGCTTAAAGCAATTATAAAAGCGTATTCAAAGGGTCCGGGCAGCTGCAAAGCTGTCTGGATCGTGCCACATATTCTAGGGATAAAAAAACCGACTGGGAAGAGGCACTCCGGAGCCCATCGCTCCGGACACAACTAGAGGCAATCCAGAGGGCCCAAGAAAGGGCGGAACATCACGGTATTCCTGCCCCGGCTTCCTGCCCCGGCCAGCGGCTTCCGCGGGTCCCCGATAGGGCCCCCGCTGAAGCTCCTCAGGACCAAATAAAGTTCACTGTCTGTCTGTCTGTCTGTCTGTCTGTCTGTCTGTCTGTCTGTCTGTCTGTCTGTCTGTCTGTCTGTCTGTCTGTCTGTCTGTCTGTCTGTCTGTCTGTCTGTCTGTCTGTCTGTCTGTCTGTCTGTCTGTCTGTCTGTCTGTCTGTCTGTCTGTCTGTCTGTCTGTCTGTCTGTCTGTCTGTCTGTCTGTCTGTCTGTCTGTCTGTCTGTCTGTCTGTCTGTCTGTCTGTCTGTCTGTCTGTCTGTCTGTCTGTCTGTCTGTCTGTCTGTCTGTCTGTCTGTCTGTCTGTCTGTCTGTCTGTCTGTCTGTCTGTCTGTCTGTCTGTCTGTCTGTCTGTCTGTCTGTCTGTCTGTCTGTCTGTCTGTCTGTCTGTCTGTCTGTCTGTCTGTCTGTCTGTCTGTCTGTCTGTCTGTCTGTCTGTCTGTCTGTCTGTCTGTCTGTCTGTCTGTCTGTCTGTCTGTCTGTCTGTCTGTCTGTCTGTCTGTCTGTCTGTCTGTCTGTCTGTCTGTCTGTCTGTCTGTCTGTCTGTCTGTCTGTCTGTCTGTCTGTCTGTCTGTCTGTCTGTCTGTCTGTCTGTCTGTCTGTCTGTCTGTCTGTCTGTCTGTCTGTCTGTCTGTCTGTCTGTCTGTCTGTCTGTCTGTCTGTCTGTCTGTCTGTCTGTCTGTCTGTCTGTCTGTCTGTCTGTCTGTCTGTCTGTCTGTCTGTCTGTCTGTCTGTCTGTCTGTCTGTCTGTCTGTCTGTCTGTCTGTCTGTCTGTCTGTCTGTCTGTCTGTCTGTCTGTCTGTCTGTCTGTCTGTCTGTCTGTCTGTCTGTCTGTCTGTCTGTCTGTCTGTCTGTCTGTCTGTCTGTCTGTCTGTCTGTCTGTCTGTCTGTCTGTCTGTCTGTCTGTCTGTCTGTCTGTCTGTCTGTCTGTCTGTCTGTCTGTCTGTCTGTCTGTCTGTGTCTGTCTGTCTGTCTGTCTCTGTCTGTCTGTCTGTCTGTCTGTCTGTCTGTCTGTCTGTCTGTCTGTCTGTCTGTGTCTGTCTGTCTGTCTGTCTGTGTCTGTCTGTCTGTCTGTCTGTCTGTCTGTCTGTCTGTCTGTCTGTCTGTCTGTCTGTCTGTCTGTCTGTCTGTCTGTCTGTCTGTCTGTCTGTCTGTCTGTCTGTCTGTCTGTCTGTCTGTCTGTCTGTCTGTCTGTCTGTCTGTCTGTCTGTCTGTCTGTCGAATGTTTAGTTGATAGTACTTTTCGGGATTGCTTTATTGTTTAAAGAGAACCATTTGAGAGCTTCTGCCGGTTTGCATGATTGCACAGGGGCTAATTTGGCATGCACATACTTGAGAGTCAAAACAGTGACTTTGAGCGGGACCACAGGAGACGACATACACGAGCGCTGATAACCAAAGCGTTTATTCGCAGTGGTTGCTATTGTCAGCACTCATGCATGTAATCTCCTCTTCTCCCGTTTAAACAAGGCTGTTGAACCGAATCAGCAACCGAGCAGAAAACTGTACCCGAGATCGCGTTCGAACGCGAACCTTAACAACAACAACAATAATTATAATTATAACTATAATTATGATGATGTAAGTTACATGTTTGGCATGAAAATGTTTAAGGATATAGGATGCAAGCGGGTGGACAATACATTAGCGATTCTTCGAAATTAAGTCGGCGAACTCCACAAGAACATCGTCAGAACTCACGAACTTACTTATGCGCGAGAAATAGGATAGACGATAGGCCGTGTGTTGATAACTATACAGCCGCCTTGGCAGAGACGCTTGCTGGTCTTAACTCGACTTGCCAGTTGTGTTACTCTGCCAAAACGTTCTTTCATATAGGGGACCCCAGAATAACTGTTTCTGTTGAAGCCCTTACTCCAGCCTTCAGGTCAGTGTGATGCTCTTAATGAATAAATCTTAAAATGCACATGCTAGTGCACACGGAGAATAAAAAAAATACGGTGTCCTTTAGTAGTAAAAATAATAAAACCAACTGGTTCAGCAGCACAGCTTCTAATAACAAAGACACTGCAGTCGCTAATGAATGCCGCAACCTTCTCAGTGCGCGGAAACAACGGCGGTATGTGCAACCAAAAATTTGATTTTCTTGCGTTTTAGGGTTCAACGCATGTTTGGCGCCTCCAAGCACAAAGTGTTCTTGTTCATCATTCAGAAGCATCAATGTCTTCACCTGCTTTTGTTTAAAAAATATACCTAATAACCGAAGAAAATGTCACTTGCTGGGTACTTTCTTTGTTCAGACTAAAAGTTTGGAGTGTCATCCAGGCTGTGTCATATATCACAATGCGCTCACCACTAGTCCACTTATAGTCGCTTAAAAGAAAGAAAGAAAAGAAGTGCAGTAACTGACTGTGCTGGTGTAAAGGCCCACCTGATGCTGAACAAAAGGCAACGTCATTAATTATCTGTCTGTTATATGTGCATGAAACTTTGCCCGTATCTGTTAGTGTTGAGGATCGAGCACGTTGGTATTTTATTTTCAAACTCGTACAGCACAACAAAGAAATGAACAGCAGAGGCGGCCCCGTATCTGTGCAATTAATTTTTGTCCATGCTGTAGAGAAAAATGTCGTTCATCATTCTTATCAATGTGCCTCAGATATATTTTCCACAGCTCATTTTTGAAATAGCCACAGCTAAAATCGCGACGCTGGCGCCACGGCGATCCGTTTATCCAATTGGGGCAAGTAGCGTGCTTCGAACTAGCGTACAAAGGAAAGAGAATGCCGCAAAAACAAGAAGGCTCTGCACAGAGCCACGTGGCCGCTGTTCGCGATGCCGGTATCTGAACACCTGTAATCTGCACTGCATCGTCAAGGCCAAAGAAATCGCCCCCCCCCCCCTTCCCCCCTGCCCACACACATACACATACACTAGATTTACGTACTCCCTCCCCTGTAGCGTCTAGAAAGCTGAACGCCAGGAAAAATTCCTCATGCAAATGAAAACTCTTCTGAAGGACTCTTGTTCAGTCAGCAACTGGTTCAGCAGGGCCACAGTTGTGCAGGCGATCAAGTTCCTGAACAAGAAATTATATATCTTAGGCAGCCGATGAATCCGCTGTTTCGATTTACACAAATAAGGTTATTATTCGTCGAAAAGAACCATAATTTGGTAGAGCTGGTTCATGGTCTAACGATTGAGAAAGAGCGTTGAAAAACACAAGGACAGAGGCAGATAGTACGCATGACGGGCGCTAACTTACAACTAAAAATTATTGCCATCTAGCACACAGTTCTATGTGTGCCACAATCGTCTAACAACGAATTCACAATCTGCTTTGAGAAGGCCAGTTCAGACAACTTTTCCTAAAAAAAAAAAAAAAAACATTCTTGTAAATAATTCACGCAACAAACGCTTCTTACTGAGCATGCGCACGGCGACGAACCACTCCATGAGCAGAACTAAACAAACCAAAACGTAACAACTAATGAATAATTTACTTCACAAGCTTTCTAACCATGAAATAGAAACGACACCGTGAAAACCAAGAAAGCATGATATGCATGCCTTTAAGGAGATTACCAACAAGAATGCGGAAGAGATGCATATTAAACAACATGCGAGAAACCCTAACTGACAGTGAAATCAAGGAAAGACTAAAAACCCCCGCTCTTCCCACAACCCGTCTAAAAAAAGGGGGGAAGGGTGCATTGAAAGATACAGAACATACAGCTTTATCATGAAGTTCATCAATTGAGATACTATAGGGCAAAAGAACAGCGCATTTAATGATACCGTCCAGATGCTCTATCTCTTCGCAAGATAGTGAAATAGAAGGCCTGCTAACGCAATTGGTTCCCGCTTCACGGATGAAACAGAAGCTTCTACAATTTCGCGCTCTACTTTATCTTTCCCTCCTTTAGAAACTGCGCCCGCAGAAAATCAGAGAAGCAACCACATCGTTCACAATCATCAGCTGAGTAACCTACCGCTTATCTAGCACGTTCAAATTATGCTCTTTAGCCCTCTCGCTGAAGCACCTGCTAGTCTGATCGATGTATTGACGACCACAGCTTAAGAGAATCCTGTAAATCACTTTAGAAGATCACGCTGTAAACCTGTTCCTCTGTTGCCTCATTCAACCAGAGCGCTTGTCTTCGATAGTCATTGCACACAGATTTGAAAGTTTGCCCGGCACTTACAGTACAACTTGAACGCTGTAAGGAGTCCCATGCACGGGCTTCTTTGCTTTCCTGGGCTTCTCTTTTGCACTGGAACGTTGAATTTTTTTGCAAAAGGGTATCACATATGGCAAAGACAAGGTCTTGAGGGTAACCCGCATGCTTCAGTCTCCTAACCTGAACACAAAAGCTTATTTCACCAGTCTAATGTTCCGATTCCATCAAAATTATTCGCGGTACTGCAGCAAAACCCTCTGCTATTTGCATGAGCACGTTTAATGTCATCGTGCACCAAATGTGATCGTACTATGTGGTGGTGTATATGTATGAAATAATGTAAACAAGTCATGTGTTGTCAAATAGAGTCCGGAAAATTTGTAACTTTACTTTTTTCATAAGTTGGCAATATTCGACAATCTATTCGATATCGGACTGTTGTTTCTCTCGCATAGTCGTGTATTCAATTCTACTCGAAAATTTCGCTATTCGAATACCCCCTATAAATAACTCCTATTTTCCCCGTACTCAGTACATATGCCAATAAAAGGAAACGCGTCGAAGAAAAGAGGCGTCGAAGCAACGCAGCGCGTGACGCACACTCTTGCGATGACGCTGCAAAAGATGAACATCTGTACGCGCATGGCTGCTGCAGGTGTAAAACATTACATTTCATTTGTATTCCTGTAAAAGGCATTATTTCTGTCTCCCATGTGCCAGCGAGCGCATTTATTCAACTCCTGACAAGAGACAGAGAGAAAGAGAGGAATATATAAAAGGATGGCAGGCACGTTAACCTGTCAACAGTCCGGTTCGCTACTCTGCGCTAGGGACAGGGAGAAGTTGAATAGAAAGAAGGGAGGGAGAGAGAGACGGGGGTAGAGAGACGTGCACGAACCGCACTACAGAGTCAAAGGCGCTCGCACAAGCCAGACGTTCTTCGAAAGCACAAAAGTGCCTCCATTGCCTTCTGAGCCGACAAAGCCTGCGAATGCACCATGCGGACAAGCACATTGCACTTAGCGGCCTTTTCCCATAGGGCAGCATAAAGTTTACTGTGGTGAACCAGTTCGCGAGCCGGTTCAGTGTTGCGAACAGGTTCGTGAGCCGCTACAGATTTTTATTTCTTCAAACTAGAACGGATCCATAGTAACATATGAGCGCGCTCAACCCGAACTCGACGATAACCGGTATTCTTTTATGGTTTGACACGCCGGTTTAAACATGCTCTTTCCTGAGGCAAGTATGGTTCAAGTTATCTAATCGACTCCGCTGTAATGCCTACGTTGAAGTGCCATCTTCAGTACGTTAACATCATTCACATTGAATGCCAGGCAGTGCTTTTCAGCGAATCTGATCACTAAAGCTCATAACTATATTGTGTTCCCTCGGTGCAGAGAGTATATTTTGTTTCCCAAAACGCGAGTAGTATTGCTGGTATAGATGGCAGAAATATAAACACTGATGCACAGAAACTTAGTTTTCTCTGGCACCTATTCCCAATGATTGAACGGGTGAATTATTATTATGGCATTTGGGAGATGCAAAACAACAAAGTGATTGCATTCATGCAGGCTGATATACAACCGAAAATGTGACGCAGATGTATGATCTGATTTATCGATTGAGCAATTTATTTATTTATTTATTTATTTATTTATTTATTTATTTATTTACTTGTTTATTTATTTATTTATTTATCGATGCTGAGGGTTATGGGGGCCAAATTTTCGCCATATCCTTGTAAATGAAGAGGCATGAAGGACACAGGAACATGATACAAATCTAGAAGTAGATAAGATCAAAGCATAGCTCTTTCCGATTGAATCAACCTGGTTAATTTTAACGAAGAAAATATCTTATCCTTTGGTGCATTCTTTTACCTAGAGGGATTCATCAGTTGCTTTGGTTGACCTATTTCAGAAAGGGAGTCACAATCGCGCAGGAGATCACAAAAGGTTTAGGATTTTTTATGCATACCATCCCCTTTTAAAGGGCCCATCACCAGGTCTGGCCATTTTGCGCTCACAAGCGCAGAGCATACATTGCGCGATAACAATCGTGTCTGCAAAGTGTTACATCGCTATGAGCCGCGGGAAGATCTGAAATTTCAATCCGAATGCCGTTTTCCTCTTCATTCGCGGCTGCCACGCTCCAAGCCGGACGGTGACGTAATTGTGCCCCTGCGCCTACGTAATCGTGTCCGCAGTATGACGTCGCTCGTGACACGTGCCGTCAATGGAATGGAATGGAAAACTTTATTGGTTCTTTATGATATTAGCGAGTTGAGGACGAAGTCTTCATTCTTGAAAACTTTGGGTGCTCTTCAGCCTTGGGTGGACCCCTAGCCCAGGGCACCACTGAGTCGAGCCACCTCGCTTGCGTGTGCTATGAGGGCCCTTTGGACCCCTAGCTCGCAGCTGGTGAGCCCGCTCTCCCATCGCTCCGCAGTTGGTGTTGTATGTTTGTGGAATGTCTTGTTTCTCTCGCATTCCCATGTGATGTGATATAGTGTTGGCCTTGCTCCGCACCACGGGCATACGGGGCAATATTGTGTGGGGAACATCCTGCTTAGTATGTAAAGATTTGGAAAGGAACCCGTCTGCAGTCTACGCCATCCTGCGGCTTCCTCCTTCGTGAACGCTTTGTGTGGTGGGGGGTATTGGAATCTTCGCCCCCTATATAGGTTTAGCAGCTCTGAATAACTGTCCCCGCAAGTAATCTGAGGCTCTCCCGGGGGGACTGAGGTGCCCGCTCGGATGGTGAAGCCTCGAGCTAAGCTGTCCGCCCCTTCATTGCCCTGAATCCCTGCGTGGCTTGGTATCCAGATTATGTTGTGTGTAGGTTGTCCTTCATAGAGCGGTGCTCTACTAAGGATCTTGAGTGCCATGCTGCTTATTCTACCCCTGATATAGTTTCGGCATGCCTCTTGTGAGTCTGTTAGGATGTTGAGGGATTTTCCTATCCTGTATCCTTCCTCTGCTGCCAGTGCAACAGCTATTTCCTCTGCTTCGGTTATGTCTGATACCGCTGCCGTGAGACTCGTGATTAGTTTACTTTTATTATTAGCTACTACCGCTACTGCGTGTTTCCTGTGTTCTTTTGGATAGAGGGAAGCATCTGTGTAGACTGTGTTGTCTCTCTGCCCCATCGTTCTTCCGTAGAATTCTGCCCTATCCTGTCGCCTGCTGGTAAGGAGATTGGGGTCCATATTGCGGGAGACAGGTTGTATACGCAGTTTCTTCCTTAGCAGGTCCGGTATTATTGCCCTACTACTTTGCGGTTTTTCTATTTCCCAACCCAACTTTGTCAGGAGCGCCCTTCTTGTTGTTGTGTTACTGAGCCTTCGCGCTTGTGCCTTGAGCTGGCATTCCTTTAGTTCTTCAAACGTGTTGCTGATTCCCAGTTGCATCAGCTTGTCATTGGATGTGTTTCTTGGGAGATGAAGGGCTGTTTTGTATGCCTTCCGAAGGATTGCTTCGGCTTGTTCTCTTTCGGCTTTGATGGTTACATGGTACGGCAGGGAGTATGTGACGCGGCTGACCACCAGGCTGTTGACCAGCCTGAGGGTATCTTCCTCTTTCATGCGTATCTCTTGTGCGCAACTCTGCTGATCATGCGGCCCACTTGTCCAGCTGCTCTACTCAGCAGGCAGAGGGTGTGGCTGCATCTCCGGCTGCCCTGCAGCCACATGCCGAGGATCCTGATCATTTTCTGTTCCGGAATGTTTTGGCCTTCGATTTTTACTTCGAGTGGGGCATCTGTTGGGTGCCTTCCCACTCTGAGGAGCTCAGACTTCTCCGTGGAGCATCTGAGGCCTCTTTGCTGCGTATATTCCTCGATGCAAGCGGTGGCTTTCTGTAGCGCTTCTTGCTTGTTCCCTAGTGATCCTTCGGTGGTCCAGATGGTTATGTCGTCTGCATATATGGCATGACTGATGCCCTGGACTTCGTTGAGCTTCTTCGCAAGGTTGACCATGGCGATGTTAAAAAGTATCGGCGAAATTACCGAGCCCTGCGGAGTGCCCTTGCATGGCGTTTGAAAGGTGCCGCTCCGCAGGTCTCCGAGGCCTACTGTCGCTGTTCTATCTGTGAGGAAGCTTCTGACATAGGCGTGTACTTTCTTCCCGCAGTTGGTAGTGTTGAGTCCTTCCATAATGGCGGCGTGGGATTCGTTATCAAAGGCCCCTTTGATATCAATGGCCATGACGACGTTCTCCCCGTTTTTCGGCATTGGTTCGAGTACCTCTTCTTTTAGTTGTAGCAGGATGTCTTGGGTGGATAGGTTTGCCCGGAAGCCGAACATGGTGTTGGGGTACCACCCTCCGTCTTCTAGGTGCGTTTGGATTCGTCGGGTCACAATTTTCTCAAACAGCTTGCCGAGGCACGATGTGAGCGAGATTGGTCTGAGGTTTTCAATTTGTAGTTTCTTGCCGGGCTTGGGAATCATGACTACCACGGCCTGTTTCCACTCCGCTGGGACTGTTCCGTCCTCCCATAATTTGTTAAGGTAGATGGTGAGTTGGTCTACTGCTTCTTCACTTAGGTTTCGTATTAGCGAGTTGCGAATCTTGTCCGCCCCTGCCGCCGTGTTCTTCGTGGTTGCTTGTATGGCTTCGACAACTTCTTCCCTTGTGATGGGCCTGTCTGCTGTGGGGTTCTCCTCTCCTTGGTAGTCGCCTTGATAGCATTCCACCGAGTCTTTCCCATAGCATTTTTCTCGTACTGCTTGGAGTAGCTGGTCTTCGGTCCCTTCATATTGGTGAATTAGTCTCTGAATAGATTTGCTGCTTTCTGTTTTGGTTTTGCTTGGGTCCATTAGTGTTCTGAGGATCTGCCACGTTCTAGCTGTGCCGAGGGTGCAATTCAGGGAGGTACTAAACTGTTGCCACCCCTGTCTCGCTAGCTGCTTTGCATATTCCTCCGCTTGCTGTGTTATTTCAGCAATTTTCTTCTTTAATTTCCGATTTAGTTTTTGGCGCTTCCAGCGCTTGGTTAGGCCCCGTCGTGCATCCCATAGTCTGAGGAGTCGCTTGTCCACTTCCGGCGCTTGTTCTGTTCGATCTACCTCTTTGGTGTAGAGGTCCCTAATTTGCTGGAGTTGTTGGCTCCATTCTTCTACTGAAGTTATATCCCCTTTTAGCTGTTTGCAGTGGATTCGTAAGGCGTCCCAGTCTGTTAGGGTTGCCTTACCAATTTTCCTCTTGATGCTTTCTGCTTCCGTGCTGATCCTAATGATGTAGTGATCGCTGCCCAGATTTTCTTGCAAGTTTTCCCATGTCGCTTGCTTGGCGCCCCTGACAAAAGTTAGGTCGGGACATGTGTCCACACTGACGCTATTCCCCTGTCTAGTAGGTTGGCCCTCGTCTGTGAGTAGTTCGCAGCCTATGTTTCCTGCTGCTGTACAGATGCTGCGTCCCTTTTTGTCTTCAATTCTGCTGCCCCATTGCGGGCTTTTTGCGTTAAAATCCCCGGCTATTATCAGGGTGTTCTGTCCCGCTAGCTTTTTTGCTTCTGTAAAGAGTTTAATGAAGTCTCCCCTATCTTTAGGTGGGCTGTATAGATTAACTATGAAGGTACTTTTAGCTTTCCGCTTCCTCTTGGGGATTATCTCGGTTACTATGTGTTCGAGCTGTGTATTCTCGAATTCTTTGTGTGCAATAGTGGTGATTTTGTTGCTAATTAGAGTAGCTGTTCGTCCGTTCTCCTGGCAAGTATATCCTCTCAGGGCTGGAATACAGTTTGTCTCTTGTAAAAGTATTAGATCTGGTGGGGTTCCTCTAGTGCTAATGAACTGCTGTAGGAGCCCTTGTTTGCGCTTGTAGCTCCTGCAGTTCCATTGCCATATCTCTAGTTGGTTTTGTCCTGCCATGTTGATGTATTAGAGTTCGCGTTCGTTCCCTGGGATTCTGATCCGAACCTGCGCTCATTGTAGAGCCGGTCTCTGGCGTCATTTACAGTTTTCTGTGTGTTTTGATTCTTTAGATAATTTCGAAAGCTCTGATCTTGCATGGCTATCTTTCGATTTAGCTGCTGCATTTGCTGTTGCATTTGCTGTATCAATGTTTTCAAATCGTTTATTGGGGAGGTTCCCCCTTCGTTAGTCTGTAAGCTTCCTACGCTCTGCTGTGGAGGTGAGGATGGCCTGACAGGCGGAAAACCTGCTTTTCGCGTCTCTTGTATTTCTGCTATTAGTTCACTTATTTGTTTTTTTAGTTGCCAGTTTTCCTCACGGGTCTGTTCCTGTTCCCTCTTAAGATTATTAATTTTGGCAGTAAGCCTTTTTTCGTTTTCTGTTTGTGTGTTTGTGTTGTTACTGTTGTGCGGAGCAAAAAGCGTCTTGGGACGGCCGGCTCCCCAGCTCACCTTAACTCCGCCGCTCTTCTTCTGTAGTTGCTTCGGCTTCGCCCAGGTCTGCTGACCGCCCAGGGGTGGGTAGGACTCGTCCCGCTCCCGGCTCCGGTCCTGGTCTCGGCTACCACTGCGGCCCCGGCTGCGGCTCCTCGACTCGCTCCGGTAGTCGCCTCGCTTCTCCTGGTCTTCGTTCCGGAACCAGCGTGGGCGCCGCGCTCCACCTCTACTTCGGCTGCGGCCGCGTCGTTGCTGACCCTGGGGTCCCCATCGTAGTTCGCTTGTTGTCTTTAAACGTTGCTTGCAGTCCTTTGTGCCGGCTGCGTGGGGCTCCCCACACAGCAGGCACTTGGGTGTGCATTGATGGTGTTCCTCTGGATCCTTTTGGCCACACTGCCTGCAGGTCTTGATCCCGGGAGTCGGGCACACGTCTGACCGGTGTCCCTGCTGACAACAGATGTAGCAGATCTGTCTCGTTGGTCTGTAGGGATAGCACCACGTTTCTCCCCCATAGTACAGAACTTGCTTGGGGAGGGTGGGGCCATCGAAGGTGATGACGGCAGTGCTCGACCGGCCTAGCATTCTTGCCGCCAAAATCTTCACACCGTGCATTCGGGTTCGTAGGTTTGTCTCGAGTTCTTTAGCAGGGGTTTCCGGGTCCACCCCGTGGATTACCCCGCGCAGCGTTCCTTCCGGCGCCGCCACGTGTGCGTTGATGTCGTAGCTGGGCTCTCCAAACTTCAGCTGCGTAATGCGTCTAATTTGTTGAGCAGCGCTTTCGTTGTCGGTGCTTATAATAATGATGTTGGAACCTGTGCGGAGTCAGATAATAAGGTCTTCTGCCTTGCATCCATGTCCGGTGGCTGCAACCACCACCCGCGCCACTTGGTGCGTCTGCAGGTTCTTCACTGCTAGTCCCTTGGGCCTCAGGACTATTTTTAGGTCGTCCTTGGGCAGCGGAGGCAGTCTCCTCCTCAGCGCTCCTCCCCCCTCTCTTTGATTCGGTGCGGCTGGCGTGCCACCTATGCTCTTCGCCGAGCCTAGGGAATTTCCGTTCCCTAGCCCTGTTCCCGCCAAAACTTCTGCTTGGCTGCCGCGTTGGCGTTTCTTCTGCCGCTTGGAAATGGATATCTGCCAGTCCGCGTCCTCGTCGAGATTTTGACTTACTTGTGACGTTGTGGTCGCTGGGGCGCTGCTTGTCAGGCCTTGAGTGGCTGCCGCTGGTCCGTGGTCACGGGTCTCCCCGGCCGCGTCTTGGTAGTCTTCGTCCATGATTTCGTGGTTTTCGGCCATGAGATTCGTCGGATCTCGTAGCGGTGTTTGTCCTAAGCTGGGGTTGAGTACTCGGGCTATCGCTCCAGGCTCCTCTGCCGTTGGCCAAGGCCGGGAGGGCCGCAGAGCCCCGCTGCCGTGTTAGGTCTAATAGGCCTAGCTCTGGTCGGCCACTTGGGAAAACTTCAAGTCCGAAAAATAGCCAAAAATACTGGACCCACCGGCTTGAAAGTGGATTCCGCGTGGTCCGCTTCGCTCTCGGCGTCGATTCCAACCACAATTCGGTGGTCCCGTCGATTTGGATGGGTCAAGAAGCCCAAAAACTGCGGAGCGCATGTGAAGTGCGTCTGCACAGACCCACTTCGTCATCGTGAATTATTCAAGACAACATCTGTTATTTGTGTGATCTGTTGCTTGAATTGAAGAATTGAAGCTTAGAGAAATAATAAAATATACAAACAGAATGTCTGCGTATTCTTTTGTTTTACTTCGCACCGAAGCAAGAGAGATGAACTTCCGCTTCGTCTGTTTGTTCCCACGGTCGTGCGGTCACTTGTGCAGGTACCGAAACTATGCCATTTTCTACTGTGTTTCTGCGCGCGATCACGCTCTGCGATCGTCTTGTTCTGCCCCAGTATTCGTCTAACACTGAATTATACCGCTAGACACGCTAGGGAGGTGCGTGTCTGTTCTGCGTGCCGGGATTCGTTAAATGTGTCGTGCCGCGTTTTAAAACAATACATGGGTATGTATACTCCCCGTTGCCCCATCATCTTCCGAGGCTCCAAATTGTGGAAAAGCGACCAGTCACGCCTCGCCTTCCATTTATGTGCATACGGCGTTTGATCGACGCACGGCAATGGACAGTTCATCATTAAGGGACACACATACACAGCTTCGCTGGTTATCCACCTTCACACATCGGAATGGCACTGCATTATCATTCGAAGGTCACATAACAAATAAGTATTATTTGATATGTCATAAATATTATTGCGAGTATTCATATATATATATATTTTTTTAATTTTTAATCTCATTCCTTAACCAGAGGTGTAGAAAAATGCCATACCAATTTTCTTTGAAACATGTTTATTCACTTTATTCATAATGAAGTCACTAGTATTCTCCCAACGAGAAATTTTAGGACATAACATTTTTCTGAAAACCTTTATAAATATTCGCCGGCAGATAGATAATCAACTGATACGTTTGTACGGAAACGAAGTAGAAACGAGTCTTCTTGAACGCGTTTTTAATGGGTGCAGGCTTTTAATATGTCATAAATAAGAAATTGACTTTTCTCGGAAACGCAAAAGAGGAAATGGGGATGGAGGAACCAAATACGAACGTTTTAAAACAAGGTGACCTGGCTTGATTGATTGATTGATTGATTGATTGATTGATTGATTGATTGATTGATTGATTGATTGATTGATTTAATGATCGATCGATCGATTAAATGACTGAAGAACCTCCCAAGTCCGCTTATCCCCTTCTCCAGGCGTACAGCCACGGATTATTCCGCGTGAAAATCGGGTGCTTATGATCGGAAGCGCGAATTCAATTCTCCACGAGCAGCTGTTCTCCAGCAACAGCCCAGCTGCAATTCACGAAAAACATTTACGTAGCCCTAAGGACCGTCCCTGTGTCACTGCCTGCCCCTACAGCCTCGTCGTTATGCGCTCGTTAGGCAACCGTGAATGCCGGTATTTCAGGTTGGGCGGTAGATGAAAGTAAGCCAACGTACAGGCCGCAGAGATGCGATGGGCATTGCGTAATGTTAAGCGCCGCCATTTATTCCTCCATGAAATGAATGCGCTGCACTGCGCCTAAGGTCGGCATTCACTGTGCTTACCATCGTAGCGGAACAAGCAGAGTGTCCGCTCGTTTCTGTACGTGCAGAGAAGCCCGAGAAGAATGCGGTGAGTATGATAACTAGCATGCCGCCATGAGGCCATTGGATGGGAGTTGGCCGGCTGAACGTGTAAAGTAAGTTGTGGTAATGGCAGCTCAGGCCACCGCACAATACGATCATTCTTCCTTATGCACTGCCAGTTGTTTGCGAATATTTTCATGTGGCGTTAATGACAGGCAGACTAGCAGCCTGGCAACGAGAATGAATAAATTGGAAGCGGATAGCTTAGCGTTTTCAACTAAGCATGAGAACACCTCTGCATGTGCGAAAGAGAGTAAAAAGAAAGAAAACATGCGAGTGACTTGCGCAATTTACAGAAGAGCCTATCTCCGGCCAGGCGACTTCTGCACATTGCGACACATCGTTGGCCCAAGCGGGACTCTTCCTTTAGCCGGTGCGTGCTATCACCTTGGATGGTAGACGCGTCTTTCATCACGCGACATAGCCACACCGACACTCCTTCCACCCACCTCGGACTCCCACTTTTATATAAACTGATCTTGTAAATGCCTCGCGCTGCCACTTGACCTCAGACAGATTAATCACGGCGCAAAGCTCCAACAAATCTCCTCAAATCCACATCGAGATTTTATGCCCCGTGAAGAGTAGTGAGACGCCAGTTTGCGACAGGCGATAGCGGACGCGAGCAGCGTGATGGAAGACGTTGCAAAATGTGACTAACAGTTCCTTCAGGAAAGAGCGTGAGCCCACTTCGTCAGCTACAGCTGTTTCTCTCTTTCTCTCTATTTTTGCTTACTTAAAGGTTTCTTACTCAGATAAACTTTTTGGTGAGTTTTTTATCCGGCGCAAGGCATTCAGTGTATGAAAAGAAATAAGCGGTAAAACGAAACACCTTCTGAAGCTTTGCTTGTTTGACCCCGTCGAATGTATTTAAATCCTTAAGCATTTATATCATCATAACTATTACACAAAGCGCGCACCTAAATACACGGACGAAGAATAAACAAGCACGAGCGCTTTTATATACATTTATAAGCATTTATGTGCCGACCCAACAAGCAAACCCGTCTACCCGTCCTTCAATCTCTTAAGTAAGAGGAATCCATATTGGGGCCGAGCTCCACCACTATGAAAGCAGATGCCGCCGTCGGTGTGACGTGGTATGCGGGATCATGTGGACACAGAGGCCGCGTCAACAGCTTTGGAGGCTCCGAAGCAAGCTGAAAACAATAGTTTAAAGTCTCGCCCGCACTCCGGTTCTCATTAAGTAGGAAGGTTTTCCCGTTTCGTTTGTCTGCTTGACAACACTTGAAAGCGTTGTAAAAGGTAGTGGCTGCCTTTGAAGAGGTCCAACATGGTAGGCTCCGGCTCGGTACCGCAGTGCTGGCCATACGCAACGGAGCCCGGTGTCAGCCTTCACACGTACCCGCAGGGCAAAGAAGCTGTGTGAAGCTTGGATCGCGAAACTTATAACCGGGAAGCAGCCGCCGACTACAACTCGGGTGTGCAGCCGGCACTTCCGCGAGGTAGATTTCTGCATTGGAGTCGGGGCTGCGATGTTCGCGGTGAGTAGCAGAAATCGCGCATTGAGACGTTCGCCCACGCACGCTGCCCGCCTAATGAGATAAAGCTCTGGGGCGGCTTGAACGAACATTTAATAAGGAAAATGATAACGAAATTAAGAACGCGTTCTTACATGTTCCATAGACAACGCCTAGGCCGCACAAAAACGCGTTCTTAAATTCGTCATTATTTTCGTTATTAAATGTTCGTGCAAGCCCCTCCTGGTCTACGTACTTGTTGATGCTAGATACTGGCAAGTTCACTGGAATGGAAAGGGAAAGGTAAGAAGCACATGAAGAAAAGGCATGACATATGCTCTAGCTGTGTTAGCACCAATCAATGAATGTACTGGATTAAGAAAAAAAAAAGCTGCAGGAAATCGCTCGCTGAGAAGGGCGATAAACATACAGTGTGATGCAAGTTGAGAAATAATGATAGTGAAACGTCCTAGAATTTATAAATAAGAAGGTTGAATCGTCGCGACGGCACATTACATGTCGCCGTAGGCGTCGACGTCCTTATAGTTACAAAAAGAAATTATTTTTGAACAGCTCTCATAGCGCTCACGCAATAATGGCTGCTTGTGCACTGTCAAATGTTCATATTCTGCGGCCTAACCTCACGGCACGGTGCAAAAGCGAGCTCGTAGCGAAAGCGAAACATTGTGCGCGGAATGCATTCAGAGGCACAGCCGGCCGCTGCGAACCCGTGCGATCGCTGCATTGAGGCTTCATTCTGTTATGCTCCATTTTGTTATTGAGACGGCTTACTATAAGCAAACATTTCACATAGTTTGCTCTCAACGATTGCCCACCTTTCACGCAAGAATCCAGTTTGGGGGTTGCTATCGGTGCTACCGGGCGCAGTGGGCGTTTACGGTACGTAGTCAGTAAAAAGCGTCTGTAAACCATTCTGTGCTTTCTGTTTGCCCGAGATGACTCTTTTCAGAGTAAAAACTTCCCTCGTTCCGAAGGTACGTAGAGAAATGTTTAGGAGGACTCTTGCATGGTGTTTTAATTGAGCGCCGACCGCCAAACCTACAAGGAGGGCGCCGCATTATCCGTCATACTACGCAAGCGAGGCGCTTCCCATAGACGGCGACTCCGCAAGTCCTCGCCCCCAATAAATAAATAAATTCGAAAGGAAAAACATTCGCGGTGGTGAGTTCCGAAGCTATGCCCCACTCTCGGAAGGCGAGTGTCTTACCAACTGGGCCAAAGAGCCACGCTTACCGTAGGTGAATATATTTGTACCATGTGAATGTGTTGCACGGGCTGTACAAAACAAAGTTCAAAGGAGAACAGTTTCTAGGAAACCCTTGCAGAAAGCTTTGGGGACGGCAGAATAAAAGCCATCTCCAAAATCACATGTAGAGCCGATTTGGAGCGTTGAAGACATCAAGAAAATTCAGATTTTTTAGAAAATTAAATTCCAAACACACCCATCCCGATGCGTGTCGCATCGGAGTCCCAAATGCCACTGACCTCTGAGGGCTCATGAGTTTCACGTCGCACAACACAGAAAGATAAGCAGTCAGTGAGTTGATAATGTGGATAAGGAGTGTTTAGGGGTTATATGGTTCACATCACCATTGGTAATGGCTGGACACGGATGGATAAGACGCTAAGAGCGGTAATTGCTTATAACAGTCGGAGCAATTCTGATGAAGTTAATAGGCACCGATAAGGGTTGAGAATGGTTGGATCAAGTCCGAAAAGATTTATAAGGAGCGGTAAATGTTAATAATGGTGGAATAATGTCTGATAAGGTTGACAAGAACCGATAAGAGTTGGTAGGGATCGCACCTAGTCCGATAAGGCTGATAAAGACCGATAAAGGTCGATAAGGGCTTATACTGGTCGGATAAATTTTCATAACACTGATAGTGAGCCACGGCTGCGCGGAGATAAGCAAGTGGCACAATGCTTACGCATACTTAGACAACTCCCAGAGGAGTTTCTGCGTCAATTCCTTTGAGAAAATTATCGGCTCATTTAAAAGATTTGTAAGTGCGTACCTGATGCGATAGCACGCCATGGGTGTTTTCATCCCGTCTTTTTGTGCTTGTGGGCAAGGTGAGCCATTCGTGCATGCGCCTGGCCATGCACTTGTAAGCATCTGTGTATACAATATGTACTACGCTTATACACTACGTCTGAATGTATATGCGTGCGTGTGTGTATGTGTGTGCGCGCGCGCGTGTTTGCGTGTGCGGGTGTGCGGCTATGCGTGTGCGTGCGTGCGTGTATGTGACCAGCTGCGCCTATGAAAGAAGGAAAAACGGGGAGGTTTACCGGGCGCGCGTCCGGTGAGCTATCCTGTAGAGGGAAAATAGGAAACGCCATTTTGTTCATATTGCGTTTCTGTCGATTTCTCATTTGTTTGCAAGACCGGACGTGCATTGTTTCCGATCGTAGTGCGCTGTGCTTAAAGCCATATCGCGCATGAACGCGGCGCCTGTGTTTTCTTGGTTAAGTGGCAGTGTCTTCGAAGCTTCTTTCCCATAAAGTTGATTATATATATATATATATATATATATATATATATATATATATATATATATATATAGCTATGGTACGACCTTTAATAAACATTTTTATTTGTCTGTCATTCTCTCTATACCGATATGATTCAAACAGGCATCATAAGGAGCGGCCGCGACAGGCACGCGCATGATTGGCATTGCAGCAACTTCCCACAACTCCTCCCGAAAGTAAAACTAGCGGGAGCGTCAGCTGCTGCATCACTTTAGATAAGTCTGCCTCGAGTTCTTTTAGGTTGTTTGGTTACCGTTAACAATGGGAACATTTACAAAACGGTCAGCCATAACCATAGTTGGTTTTCTCTTTCCCGCTTAACTCCCCGGTGTTCTTTATTCTAGCTTCTACCACTTTGAATGATGCGCCCACTCAGAAAACTCAGGGGGAGAACAACGCCTAGGCCTCCAACGGACGCCGTTCGCTCGCTATCCAAAAATGCTCTCATGCAACGGTCTTTCCGGAAATATGGCACCAATGCATCAGGTGACTGGAACAGGCGTGCGTTATAAAAATGCAAGCTGTGGCTTCGATTTAGGATCGCCCACTTACCATGATGAAAGCTGGAACGAAAGACAGTGAGGCCATTAAAGAAAGGGTGCGAAGGCTGAGTGAGGTGGGTGGAGATATATATATATATATATATATATATATATATATATATATATATATATATAGTGAGAGAGAGAGAGAGAGAGAGAGAGAGAACAACTTTAGTGAAAATGCCTGTAGAGTCGGTTAGGCTCCCTCCACGCAGGGAGGACATGCTGCTGGGTGGAAAGCTCCGCGGATGCATTTGTTTAAACGACGTCGTAGTCACTGAAGCGATCAGATGCAGGAGACGGCGTCCATAATCGGGGCGTGTTATTTCGAAACAGCGGCCATGAAATGAGTGCCTTATACGGCGCCACCTCGCCTGAATAGAGAGCTGGAAAAAGAAAAGAAAGAAAGGAAGAAAAGTCAACCACGCGAAACTCCGGTTACAACCCTACGAAGCGTTCGGTGGTAGCAACGCAACTTCCGTGTGTTTTTTTATTTCAGTTTCAATTGTTCTTTTCCGTCTCTAATCAACCTTTGCTTGAAAAACATGGAGAAGCCTACAGGGTTTCTGCAAGCGTATTACAGTCAGCTGCTGTCGGTAGATGTCGCGTGTGTAGGCACAGCGTTCGTGGCTATTATGGCCACAATTTAGTTTCATATGCAGATGATTATTTCGCTATCGACAGCCGCAACTGTTTATTATCGCGCGCTATGGTTTGCAGCTCGATCGTACTTAAAATAGGAAATGGTTTACAAAAAGAACTTCCGGTTCTTATCATCGCTATTTGCGACTTACTTTCGCAGTTTATTTTCCTCTAATTCTTTACATTAGACAAATGTTTATCATTGCGACATAATTTAATCTAGCAAGAAACGTTGGTATTCCCGCGGGCCCGCGTGTTAAGCCTCACATTACGCAATGTCTCCAGTTGCGGCAAGGCGAGAACTGCAGATAGTTCGCAGCGTTGAACGCCGAATAGAGCAAGTCTAGCGAAAACCGGTTAACGGTGATAGCAGGGTGAAGTTCTACGAGGCTCGTCACGTAGACGGACTCTGTGCATGTCCCGATCCACAACGGAGTGCCTCCGGACAAGAGAAGTCGTGGCTGTGAACTGAGCTCTCCTACCCTCTCTTCCTTTTCCCATAAGTCACAAGGCGCAGCAGTGTTTAGCGGCACGTGCCATGAGTGGTTAGCGTGCGCGGCGCAGTCAAGCACCACGTGTCGTCGACGCTCCCGGGGGGCGGTTCGATTAATTCGCCCACCATTGCAGACCGCGACTATCGGTCTCACTGTTCAGTGCCTGCGCCGGTGCTGGCATGAACGCATGCTTGTAGTAATGCGCTTCGCTATCGCACTGGAGCAGATGAAGCATAACACTCCGCGTCTTCTCCCCAAGTAAGGGGATGCTCAGCATCCGCTGCCGAGGTGCGTGACCTTCCAGGGCACTGCTTGCATACAGAAAATGGGCAGTTAGCCAGCTCGCTTGGCAAGCTGCACCCGAGCGATTACCAATGCTCGACCTCCATTACAAAAGGCTCCCGCCTGTGGTTGCGTAGTAATGAGATCCCATTCTGTATGGGCGGGCAAGGTGACCATTTGCAGATGGCATTGTGACAGTGATTTTTCCGAGGCAGCGTTGAATAGGGGACTTTCGTGTACTTGTTTTTATGTTTCGCAAACGTATACCTAAGGCACCGTTCTAAAAGTAAATGCGTAAAATACACTTCAAACAGGTTCTCATGCGAGGAACTGCATGGTCAGTGGCTGTGTAAATGCCACAGCATTAAGAGTTCAAAGGTTGCAAAGAAGCTACAAAAGTTTACTTTTGCGACTGTGTTTGTGTTCCGCTTGCTCGGATCGCAGGCACACATTGCGTGGGATTCAATACACGAGCCGCAATGACCTTTCAGTCACCAGCTAAGCAGAACAACGAAAAGTAAAAGAATCATGCCATGCACCTCTATTCCTTATATCATCGGCCTCATACTGTCTTCTGTCTCTTCCCATGGCTATCCTGCGCCAGGTGTGCGCAAATGCATCTGTTAATTTTTTACTTGCATCTTTTTTTTTTTTTGAAGCTGGCTAATGATTTTCTTCCAAAGACTTTTCATTGCATTGCAACGTCCGTGAGTCTGTCCAATGGTGTAAATATAGCGCATGTACCTTACGTTTGCTGTGTCAGGTGTCCTTTCCTGAAATCTTGTCGTGTCTTCTTCCCACGCTTTTGCTCATTGACCTTTTCTTTGCAAATCTATTCTTTCTATTCCCATACGTCTCTATTCGTTTCTACCTTGGTCCACCTTCTTACCTTTTCTTTGGGAGTCCTTAATATGATTCTTCCCACCATTTTGCTCAGTGACCTTTTCTTTGCAAATCTCTTCTATTTCTATACGTCTATATTCGTTTCTACTCTGGTCCAGCCTCTTACATTCTCTTTGGGAGCCCTTAAAATGATTGTTTTCAGCACCGCGCTTGTATTACTTCTATCGAAGAATTATTGTTCATGCTAGTTACAGTATGTAATATTCGTAGAGGACGAAAGAAAATTCCCTTTGTGCACGTGCCTGTTACCTTTCATCATCCAATCAGCATTCGCAGTGAATAATTGTCAGATGTCATGCCAACCTAGCCCAAGTAGTGGAAGCTTTGTCCTCTCTTTCACCTATTTCACAAATAAACAGAGTGTATAGGCAGTATTTCTTCTTGCACATGCTTTATTCCTACCTTGGCTGTCTGCTCGGTCACCTAGAGGCCGCAGCTGATATACCGCGAGAATTACACTCACCCCGAATAATGTCAGCCAAAACTGATTGCCAGGAAGCAGCATACTATCCGTCGCGTCTTAAATGACGTCCCAGAAAGTGTATATGACCCCACAGCGAAAACGCATCTCAAGTGTTCAAGGAGTCGAGCTTCTCCCGTGTGCTCGTTCACTTCGAACTCCTTATCGTCGGAGACGCGAAAGGTTACTTTAGTGCTCGTTCAATTTATTACCTGACAAAATCAACCGATCACGGGCCCTATCGGCCATCTGGCATTAATGCGAGCCGGCTCTCCCTCTGCATGCTGTCTTGCTTCTGGTTGCCCGACCGTGCCCGGTGTTGCACGCGTGTGGGCCGCAAAAGCAAAGCCTCAAAGTGAGACATGACATCAACGTCGGCATCGGTACCTGCTGCATCTGTACACTTCCTTCAAATATATTTAGTTTGTAGAGAGAGAGAGAGAGAGAGAGGGAACTGGGAGAAGGTTGAGTTGACCGGCAGGTTACGGGGGGGAGTGAAGGCGACAAAGAGAATCAGAGGACATATATGAGCTCACACTGATCACGTGCTCTAGATCCGCGCACAATGCTAGCAAAAAATAGGCGGCATTAAATTAATTTTGCTATTTGTGCACACACATTGAATTGGCACCAGAGATTATTCTAGCGTGGAAACTTTCTTACACATTGCGTTCAAAACGATGGGCTACGCTAGCGCCTTTCACGCAAAGTTCAAGACGGGCTTATCGAATTCTCACGAGTCTTAAGAAACAGACGCCCAAGGACATCAGCAATATTTCAGTGATTAGAAGTGAGTTAAAGATGTTACTGAAATGTCGCGCATCTATTTAGTTTTTGTCATTTAATAATCTATTCGCAGTTGCTCTCAGGCAACATGTTTTTAGCAATACTGTGCTACAGAGAAAATTTCCCTCATCATCTCTACCGCAATGTTTTTTTTTTGTTTTTTTACAAAAAACAGGAAATCTTCACGTAAACGCTAAGCAGAGTGCTATCTGACGCCATGGTAAGCCCCGCTCAGGCAACCGTATATGACGCAATGAAAGATGGTTACGTAAGGTTACCGTCGTTTCTTTTACGTTTTTGTATTGTGGCCATTTCTCGCTCGCGATTCAGTATGATGGTCGAGCATTCAGATTCACGCCCACGGATGACCTCTTCCGAACTTGGCGACCTACGAAGACTTGCCCCATTTTTACGACTTTAAATATTTTAGACGATGTGGTCGCGTTGAACACAGCCATTGGCCTTGAGACCAAAAAGAGACCAGCAGCGTTGTCCTCTCAATATAACGCCATACGGTTAAATAAAAAAAAAATAAACAGGCGACCGTTGGCATCTTCATATCTTCTCAACGAGGACCTCCGAAGGTACAATTACTCAAGATTTACCGAGCAAAGCCAGCAGTGGTCGTTAAACACGAGGCTGGCTTGGTGCCCTCCTGCAAGGAAGTGAGAAACCGGCAACATTACTCTCCGACACTTTCCTTGATTTCCCAAGATATCCTGCCTTAGACCCTAGCCTATCTGAATGGTGTAAAATTATTGCTTTAAAGAATCAAACAAAAGGTTCTTGCCCGGCCTAATAAACGGCGACCCGAACTTGCCACACAATCGCCGGCTTCTTGCAACATCCTCCTTACCGGTGACACTGCTCACCTATTACTAAAGCGCGGGGCCAACCACTCGCTACCAACATGAAGAAAAGGTTAGGGGAAAGAGTGATCGAGAGAAATTTCGTCCAACAGTGATGCGAAGCTGTAAGATGAGAAGCCGCTCTTGTCTTAGTCTTTACCACGTTTTGTTCTTTAGAGAACGACCACTATCAACAGTACGAGAATAAAGAGCCAGCGATTTGTGAGGCAGATAGAAAGAGGTTACGAAAAAAATAGCCGACAAGAGAGGGAGACATTTATTATAAAAAAAAGGCTGGGAGGTATTCCTGAATGACTTTGTTCGAGCCTGCGGCTCAGAGTATGACCAACTCAAGGACAGTGGTAAAGAAAGGAAAAACTGAGTGTTGAAAGTAGGGAAGAAACCAGCTGGCTATGGCAGATACAAAGCACACACGCATACGTTCTTGTTTCAGGAAGAAGTCGGCATGATTGCAGCACAAAGAGAAACCTTTGGAAGCTTGATAGCTATAGGGCATTACACTAAAAATTGAAGAGGTTATAAAAGGCAACTAGCATAAACTGAACAAAGGCAGTGAGGTGTAGTAAGAAAGGTTAAAGGAACAAACACTGCTTGGTGTGATGCTGACGAGCTCTGAAATACAACAGCGTAAACGTCCTTGTTTATTATTTCTTTCTTCGCGTGCTTTGTCACAGCCCGCTTCCGTAAGTGAAACGCATCTGGATGTGTGAGATGACACCGTCCGGCAGACGTGTGTGCAAGCGCAGAAGTCCGAATAAAAGTAGTAGAACGCCGCTGTGCACGATATGCGAGGCACAGTACCTTTCTGCCGCGGTAGGCTCGTTGTGTATATCGTCCAGAGCACTGGATCGATCCCCGCCGCTGTAGTCCGTTCGCTATAGCGTTGCACTGGTGAGCTTGTTGGGGCGGGTTTTGTAGCGTTCGCGGTGAACTCGTTTTGATGGAGGCGAAATGCGAAAATGCTCGCGCACATTTAGGTCCATGGTAAAGAACATCTGGTTGCCAAAATTAATACGGTGCCCACCACTATGATGTACCTGATAATCAGATCGTGGTTTTGTCAAGTAACAGAAAAAAAAACAGATTTTTTTTTCTTCTTTAGACTTGTATAGACATTACTTGGTGATGTTTGGTCCTGACTGCACTTTTTTTTTTTTTTTAGGAAAATTGTGCAGCGAGAGGGTAAATCATGGGGAATCGCTTGCCTGAGGCGAAATTGCGCCTTGGCTTTTTGAGCTCGAACCAACCAACTCCGGACCTACAGCTGGTAATGTACGGCCTGCGCTATGTGTCCTTTGGTATTATATTTTTTAACCTCCGAATGTCGCTATAGCATGCTGCCGCGATGTTATACATAATGTTTTTTTTTTTTTTTGTCAATAACGTTCGCTCAATAGCTCTATTGTTTTGTTGATTTTCTGACAGCCATTTCATTGTCGCAAAATAACATCACTTCATTTCGGCGTTACGCTTAACCTAAATTGGTACATGCATAGTCTTCGCTGGAAATACCTGCACACAAGATTCGTCTTCGAAGTTCACCTCTGTCAATCTTAGCTGAAAATTCAACTTCCAGTTAAACTCTACTGTAGCTTTTCCGACATGCTTCTGATTTCTGTTGTGAAACTGCCAAAGCGTTTCTTCACACTTTTGCCGTTCTAGAAAGACAGGCAGAAGAAATTAGTCGAAATTCAGCTAGTCTGCACAGTTACTGCAGTGTGGCGAATGAAATCAGCTCGAAAGTTTTTTTACGAATTAAATCACGTATACGAATTACTTTCTAACATTTTCTTTACAAAAAAGTTATGCGACAGTTTCCATTATCAGTGAGTAGAGGACGGCAGCGCTTCCTCTGCTGATCTAAAACGGTGCAAATTATGAGATCAGCAAAGAGCGAAGTTGCGCACTTTGTGCCAATAAACAACGGCGCATATCCGGCCGTAATGAATAAATGAATATTTCAACTGCACGGAATGCCACAAGGAATTTCTTAAAAGGCTGCCTGAGCAAGCCTTCCCACATCATTATTAGCGTGCCGATTTGACGGCTTTCGGACGCAATTTCGTGGTCAAAAATTTCCTCAGTTAAACACCAACTTTACTTTGCGAATATAAAAATGGCATTCCCAATAAAAACACAATGCCATTCTTTCGTTCCCATTAGGGCATTACCGTTCTGAAGGACCACTCGCCCCGCGGATAAAGCGACCGTTCACAAATCACATCAGCGGGAAGTGCTTTGTTGTAAATAGGTGAGATTTACGATTCGAGAGTCGCTGTCTGTACTTGTATTTCCACTAGCGAATAAAATAAAAGTTCTGCCATGCTTCGCATTAGCTGTTCATCTGTATCCGCGAGCATTTGCGCAAGAATGGAAAACTAACAACAAAAACACAGTTTTAAACAAACCATTGAGAAAATTGTCACAATGTTGGCAACGTGATTTGCTGAGACAATGTGTTCCTGTCTACGATGGTTTATTCAGTGAACATCAGTAGAAGCAATGACGTGATAAAGGCGTACCTTGAGAGTAAAAGAGAAACAAAGAAAAATGCAGGGAAGCTAATCAGTAAAAAAGGTTAGTGTGCTACCCTGCACTACGCAAAACAGTTTTAAAGTGGTAGGAAGAGAAAAAAAATGAGTTGCGAAATGGAAATTGGCGGACAAAATCAAGAGGCGGCAGACGTCACTGTCACAGCCTGTCTCGCAGTCTCATATACCGCCGGAAGTCAACAAGCACTCGGCTATCTTTAGCGCACGTGTCAGTTGATAGCAGCTCTCCATCTATCTTTTGCTCTGACGGTGGCTGGTACAACACAGTATCTTCGCAATGTGGTAGCCGAGGTGGTAAGGTCTTCAAGTCAACAGGCAGCGAATGCAGACGACCATTCGCTCAAGTTGTGGCATTCAACAAGGCCGATGTACAATCGCCATAAAGAGAAACAGAGTTAAGAAGGAAAGGCAGGGAGGTCCATGTGGCGCCTCGTTAGCAATCTTAGTTTGCGTTAAGGGAAATGAGAAAATAAAGATAAGAACGAGGTAAGGAGAGTCATTATTTGTCATATTTGTCACGAGTGCTCGGCTAGACTCTTTGTCTTCAAGAAGTGCGTTAGCGTTTTGCTGAAATTGTGGATACTACAGGTCCGAGAATCTTTGATTTCGATAAAGGCTTGTCATCTGAACGGCTAAGTACTAGTAGTGCGCAGAGCATAATGTTTATAGTCGTAGGTTGTACAGTAGCAGAGAATGGGCTCTATAGTTTCATGACATCCGCAAGAGTGGCATCCAGAGCTGTTGATTATTCCGATGAGGAATTAATATGCGTTCGTGAATGCGACCCCAACCATCGGCGGTAGACTAAAGTTTTTTTCTCGTTGTGGGAGCCAGGATGACATGCGAAATCGGAAGACAAGGTCCAATGAATAAAATCGCTAGTTGGTGAAGCTCGGCGAATTGAAACGTCGACGTGAGATACTACGAGTAAGTGATTAAAGTTGCCGTGCTGCATAGGCTCTCGAAAGCGGATTTGTCGCTCACTGATTTTGCTGGTGAGCCGAACGGGCGGCTTCGTCTGCCCTGTCGTTGCCGATAATTCAGCAGTGACTGGGCAGCCACTGAAAGCTAATGTCATGGCGGGATCATGGCTATTCTCGAGTGCTTGGTGGTGAGCTCTTCTAATTTCGATACTATCTGCACGTGAGAGACGTGACGCAGAGCGAGCCGTATAGCGTTTGCGGGATGGCATTGAAACGACAAAAAACTGCCATCGATCAGGCCGTTGTTAAAACACATAATCCACGGAAACTCAAAGAGCTGGAAGTTTTGCTGGTATTAGTGTCATAAGATGCGAAAGCTTGAGCTGTATAGAGATAGCCAGGCGGGGCAATCACAGCTAAGGTAGAGCTGCAGGAACTAGAAGAAGCTTTTGTGCAGATACGTACCCGGCCATATAGGACTGATTTATGAGAAAAGCGAGACAGCTGCTCCAAGAATAGTGGGGACATGTATGCCTTCTTGAAAACCCAAAATTTAGAGACATCACAACGGAGGTGTTGGGTGTTACGCAAGCTTGAAGCAAGATGGCAGTGAGCCAAGGTGACTCACCACAGCCTCGCTGAATTTAGCCTTTGGCCTCCGCACTGGAAAACAAACTAAGTAGTGCAGTAGTAGCCGTGAAAGACGTAGCATATACGCTCTAAGGATCTCAGTGCGACATATGTGTTGACTTTGGGTGCCCCCTTGCAATAGCAGTTGTTGCAGCCAACGAAGCACATCACGGGCGGCCCTTATATATTCTAAGTGATTAGTCTTGTGTGCTCTGTAGTGCACGGATGTTCGTCTTGCATGCGTTGGACAAGGCTAGAAGACTGTAGCGGAAAGTTTTTAGAAAGAACGCTCTCTATAGGCAAAAACACAGTGCAACACAGATATCCTCCATAATATATCTGCGAATAGCTTCAATAGATAATCAATGCAAATTAGCTTTTCCTTCAGTATTTGACTTCAGAAGTATCCGCATTCGACCATAACGCGTAAATATCTGTGCGTGCTCTTATACACCACTGACCGATCGTCGATGTACACGCGGTAGAAATCATCGGATTGCGCGTAAATGTTATTGGCTTGAATGTCCATAGTGACAATCAAGCCTTGCCTTTGAAGGTATGCGGATATTAATGTTGCCGTCTTCTGACTACTTGCGCTCGCTTGAAGACGTGTCACACCAGAAGCCGAGCCGTATAGACATCATCGCAGTAGAGTGAGGTCTTAGCCGTCTGTGTTAGCGAAACAGCAAGTCCGACAAAAGCCAGATCGAAAAGATTTAAGGTCAGGACTCCTCCTTGTGCGTTCTTCTTTTTTTCTCAGTCATGTCGAATCGGTGCACGTGAGCAACCTTAAATGTTCATGAGAACACTGGACAGATAAGTCTGTAAGTACACATCAATTGATCTGTTCATTATAGCCATTGCAAAGTAAAGTCTTATGCTGCCGGACATATTATTTTGATATGTGACTGCTGTGGATTGTTATGTGAAATAATGGCCCGGGCCAAGGCATTCTTGTACAGCGAAAACTGTATATGACTAACCTTTCTTAGTTTTTTTCGGCATCCAGCAATAGAAACGGACTTAGCGATTTCTAACAAACCCATACAGAATGGGTTTCATTGTTTGCTTTGTGTGTGACCACGTACGGATGCAGTGCGGCGACGCAGACGTGAACATGCGGGACAGATTAAAATGCTCGCCATGAAAAATAGCCTGACGTCAAGGTTATCGCAGTATATAAAAAGGAGAGATGTCGACGCTAAAAATAGCTGCGTTATTGATGGGGCGGACACGTATAGTTCGTACACCCGAAGAACAATATGCGTACGAAGATCGCCGGTGGGAACAGCAACGAGAATGTAAACGGTGCCGGCGCGAAACAACCACCGACAAAGAACATCCCCGCGATGCTGAATGAACAAATGACAACAATTCCGCTCTGTGAATATGGAATGGCAGCAAAAGTTTTCGTTTGAGAGCTTTGACTGTCGTCAGCTTTCCTTGCACTTCATTTTAACAGAGTGAAATGGTTGTCATTTTTTTCTTGAAAAGTTTCATTCCGTATTCACCAAATGAAAAAAAAGCATCCTTTTTTTTGTCAGAGTTGTTCTGCGGAGGACGTAGGTTATAATATACACGGCTGAAATAGACCATACCGATGCAGTGAGTGAAGTGATGCAGATGAAGTGGTGCCAGCTCGTTGCTTTCTCATTTCTGTGTGCTTGCGGGTGCGTGTATGTATGTGCGTGCTTCTTTGCAGTGAACTAGACAAACACTTACACCGCACCTCTTTAATAAGTGCATGTTGCCGACAAAAGATTGCCTGGCCCCGGCCAAAATAGAATGCTTTTTCTTTGCTTATGTGCTTGCGTGCCTGTGGGCACGCGTGCGTTTGTGTCCATACATGCATGCATATGTGTGTGTGTGCGCGCTTGCTGGGGTAGCAAGCTTGAAAAATTTAATATTTTGCGCAACTAAGAAAACGAACGTATTTATCTTAAAAGCGCAGGGAGGTATATTTATCTTCATTAGGTGAATTTTCGCAACCTGCGCCTCGCGCTTTGAATACAAGGTAATTTTCTCAATACTCTGTAAATACATCTTTAATCACTTCTTCAGATGGTCTGTAAACGCTTGACACGTTGCACAAAATTTTCAAGGTGTCACAAAACTATAGCGAGCTTGAGAGACCGGGTCGTGTCTTTGCAAACAAAGGCATGTATCATCCCAGTATAAGAAACTACAAAAGACTGGCAAACTTGTGCGTTTTCCCGAGAGAGGAAAGGCACTGCTCATCTCAAGCCTGCGACTATGAGTAAATTATTCTTTCAATTAATGTTGGTGGAGAAAGAGAAACAGCGGGTTAAATTCGCAATGATGCAATTGGGAAATGTATTCGGTCGCTTGCGCTTTCCCTAAGAAGACAGCGTCCCAACTCGCACTTCCTTTCAACTAATTGAAACAATATCCCTGGTGTTATTTGTTGATTGGTTTTCCGAGCCCTTTACATTTCGTCGTAAATAAATTAAGTGCGCTACACACGCTCTGAGTGAACGGATCAGAGAATGCGACGATACTGAAAATCCGTCGGGGCCTAATAATTACAAGATGAGGCTCCCGATCAATTTATTAACCCATATAAAATATTTGTGAAATGGGTCTGCATAAACATTGTGCTTATATTTAACTCTAAAAATTACTTAAATTCCCCTACAAGCAAGAACCTCATGGAGACGAGGCTTATTCAAATACGATGCTCGCTTACCATCAAGGCATAAAGCAGGGTTTCGTCTCAAAGGAGGGATGACAGGGAAGCACAGAGAGCAGAGAATGCTTTTTGACGTTACAAGACGACGCATGTGATAAATAGGCGGCGAGTAGGTGCGCTCCCTAACGAGCTGGTGAGATAGCGGTAATTGCGGATGCAGCCGGCGTCGTCGCCACCGAGCACACTGCAGGAAAAGATGAAAGATAAAGCAGGCGTCAGGACGTCATGCTTCTCTAGGAGCTAGGATGGCGACAACTGAGTACCTGTAATCGAGAGTGGTGCACACGGGGCGGAGCATTGGATGCTCACTATGCCCTGGGTGTGTTTGCAGTCTCACCTTTTCTTTAATACATGAGACCCGGGCTTTCACTAAGCAGTGCTTGCGATATTTATAATTACGAACGTGTTGCATCCTGTACACTTCATTAATATAAGCCGCAAGCTACGTGCTAAGGCCAGATGCTGCGTGACAACGTGATTAGGTGTTAACGCTATGAGACTGACACGGTGCATGCGCACCTATTGAACTGCGGAAAGAAAATATACAACCTTATTGTGTATGACGTGACAGTGTTAGCAGAGTCTCCTGATCAATATTTGTAGCGGGAAGCCTCTTGTGTACTAACGCTTTTGCCTACTGCTTAAGACAACCTTTCCTTCGGTAACGCGATAACCGAGCACACCCAACAGATCATAAATGGATAATTCGGTTCCAGACTCCCTCGTGCGAGTCAGCAAGAGTCTGAGCTGCGTGCACCAAAATCTTAAAAAAGAGAAGAAATCAATGTCGTCTCCGACATGGATTAAACTACTTGTCTATTATTAGCATCGATGCGAAGAAACCTCCGGTAATATTTCTGTTCTTCGAATTTCGGGACACTCTCACTACTTTCAGCGAAATTACTACGCACTATCACCTGGGTAGGAGGACTTATCCTCCGCCTCACAGCCAACTGGCTAGACCTCTGGCGTCCACTTGACGCATGATTCAGACTAAGTGTTATCCAAACCTGGCCCTTTTCCACACGATCACTCCAGAGGCTTTTAGCTCTACTTGCCCCGACTGTGGGGCTGTTAGCAATCTCGCACACATGCTCTGGCGATGCCCCTCGTTACAGGGACCCAATCGCATCACAGAAGAAGAATGGAGCTCTGCCATCCAGAGCTCAAAACTTTCACGTCAAACCTGGGCTGTACAGAGAGCCCACGATGCGCGGGTAAGGCTCGGCCTACCAGTCCCCACGTGGGAGCGGCCCGCAGCTCTGTCCTAGGGCAAAGCTTCTCAGGACCTTGTAATTAAAGTTCTCTCTCTCTCTCTCTCTCTCTCTCTGTCTGTCTGTCTGTCTGTCTGTCTGTCTGTCTGTCTGTCTGTCTGTCTGTCTGTCTGTCTGTCTGTCTGTCTGTCTGTCTGTCTGTCTGTCTGTCTGTCTGTCTGTCTGTCTGTCTGTCTGTCTGTCTGTCTGTCTGTCTGTCTGTCTGTCTGTCTGTCTGTCTGTCTGTCTGTCTGTCTGTCTGTCTGTCTGTCTGTCTGTCTGTCTGTCTGTCTGTCTGTCTGTCTGTCTGTCTGTCTGTCTGTCTGTCTGTCTGTCTGTCTGTCTGTCTGTCTGTCTGTCTGTCTGTCTGTCTGTCTGTCTGTCTGTCTGTCTGTCTGTCTGTCTGTCTGTCTGTCTGTCTGTCTGTCTGTCTGTCTGTCTGTCTGTCTGTCTGTCTGTCTGTCTGTCTGTCTGTCTGTCTGTCCATAAAAGGTAGATTGGCCCATTTTCCTAATTATTTAAATAATATACGTAAGGAATAATATGTGTCAACGCTAGACGCCTCTCATATCAATACATTAGTTTGCAGTTATATTACCTACCCGCAATATTTGTCGTTGCTTTTTCTTCCGCTCAAGAGATACAGGCTCCATGGCTGTACCTGCACGCAAAAAAGAAAATGGTCATAACGTAACAAGGTGACTTTCGATAATCGACACCACAATAGTAACTTCGCAACTCGGCGCATTCGGACGGCAAACGCTCCTAACAAGCTAGAGCACAGCGTTGTGGCAACAGTCACGAGTGGACCGTCCGTTTTCCGCGTTCGTAGAATAACAGGAGTGCACCATACTTTGCTTTACTGAAGCAACAATGAGGATCTGCCTAATAACCGCCTGACCTCCGACTGTCACGTGTGCCGTGAAGCTTGCAATGTCCTCCCCTATGTTCTCCAGTCCATCCGCTCTCCTTCATCCACGGCGCAACATTAACGATCGCCTGCTGTGCAGCTCTCGTCGTTTCGTAATGGGCGCCTATAATGGTGCTGGCGCCCGTCGATACATCGGTGGTCTCTCGGTAATTAGGCGGTCCCACGTGCTTCCTTGCACTATAGGCAAATGCACACTCCATGCAAAGCAACTTTCTGACGGGTGCGTGCTCAATGCACGGAATGCATTCTGGCAGCCGAAATAGCGTGGCTTACCCGTGCCCACCGACGTCGAAGTTCTATGTCTGCCGAAAAACATTCACTGCTCAATCGCGAGGTTCGGTGTTGCTGAAATAAGTATGCGTGAGTGTGATTGTTTCGTATATTTCTTAAATTATGTGCTGACATGAAGTGCGCGGCCTGACTCTATGTATTATCTCATGCGACATGTTGTTTCTAAAATGGTTTGGTCAGGTATCATAACTGGTTCGATAGCGTGCACTGAACGTTGCCAACCACTCCGTTTACGAGAAACATCAATAACATCGACATGAGTTCCACAAAAGCGCGTTTACTGAATATACTTTATTGAAACCAACAAGAGGTGGTGGCTGGACCTAGGCCTCCCACGTGGGGACGTCGAGGTGCTGCCTCTTCGTCACCTTGCAGGCTTGCTGGGTCGCCAAGAGTTCGTCGTCAAGGTTGGAGCTACGCAGGGCAGCGTGCCATCTCGACGAAAGGGTCGTGGGGTTAGTGTCGGGGTATTGTTGTGTACAGTCCCAAAGCATGTGTCGAAGTGTGCCTGCTGTGTCTTGCAGATATGGCACGTGGGATTGAGGTAAATATCTGGGTAGATCTTGTTGTAACGGTGTATCGAGGGGTAAGTATTGGTTTGTAGCAGGCGGTAAGTTGTAGCCTGCGCTCGGGATAGTTTGTTGTGTGGACCGGAGAAGGTTCTACGCTCTAAGTAGAAGGATTTCACAAGATCACTGTAGCGTGTCAGGTTATCCCTACCGGTGGGGGCAGCCTCCCCGTCTCCAGCACGGTTCACTACGCCTCGCGCTACGGAGTGGGTAACCTCGTTGAGCTTGGGGAAGTGTGGATGAACGGTGCCTACATGAGCTGGGAACAAGACGAGTGTAACCTCATGGTCGGTTGAGCGGGATGCTTGTTGCAAGCTGGGCAAGGCTTGGTATGGGATACGGCCGTTGATATAGTTGATAACGGCGGAGCGAGAGTCAGAGACGATGGTATGGCATGTTAAGTCTAGTGTGGCTCGCGCGATGCCCACTTCTTAAGCTTCCTCAGCGTATGGGGTTACTAGGCTGATAGCAGGGTGGAGAGAGCCTTCACGCATGGTGACGGCTGTAAAGCGGGTGGGCATATTCGGCGGCGTCGACGAAACTCACAGCGTCGTGGCGAGCAAGGGATTTGGTGAGAGCCGTGGCACGTGCTGTGCGGCGTGCGCGGTTGTATTCGGGGTGCATGTTTCTGGGGATAGAGTCGGTGATAATCCAGGCTCGTATGATGGAGGGAATCTGGTGTTTACGGTGGTATGATGGTGTTAGGTGATATCCAGCGCGGTGAGGATGTGGCGGCCGGGATGTGAGAGTGAGTCTCGCCAGCTCAGAGCGGCGTTAGGCCTCAATGAGCTCGTCCAGTGTGTTATGGACGCCTAGTTGTAGGAAGAAGTTAGTGCTGGTGTAACCGCGGAGGCCGAGGGCTTGTTTATAGACACCGCGGAGGAGGATGTTGAGCTTGGTTTGTTCAGCCTCGTGCCAATTTAGATACGCAGCAACGTAGGTGATGTGGCAAATTACGAATGACTGGATTAATCGGAGGAGATTCCTCTCTTTCATACCCCCAGGGCGGTTGGAGACCCGCATCAAAAGTCTCGTGGTGATGGCTGTATTCATCTTGATTTTGTAGAGGGCCATGCCATTCGCTCCGTTCGCCTCTACGAGCATGCCGAGCACACGGATATTGGTAACGAGGGGTATGGGTCTGCCATCCGTGAGATGAAGCGGGATGTCTTCGTAGTGGCGTTTAGCGGTAGATTATTTCGGATGGCGGCCACGGAGAGCTGGGGTGTAGAGGTTCAGACTTCGAATGGAAGCAGCGAAGCCCCTTGCCTTGGAGATCGGTATCGGCTGTTTCAATGGCGGATTGTAGTGCCGTTTCTATTTGGCCGTCACTGCCTTGGTGGGCCCAGATGGTTATATCGTCAGAGTAGATGGTTTGGGTGACGCCGTCCACTTGCTGCAACTCATTGGCAAGGTCGATCATGACGAGATTAAAGAGCCTTGGGGAGATAACGGAGCCCTGGAGGTTTCCAGCGCTGCCCAGAGTCTGGACGTAGGAGCGAGCTCCCCCACCGAGAGGAAGGCCGTGTGATTGGAGAGAAATTCTTTGACGTAACTATAAGCGCACGCACCGAAATTAAGGCATGAGATGCGGTCAAGAATGGTGGCATGGGCTGTGGTGTCAAAGGCTTTTTCGAGGTCAAGGCCGAATATAGCTTTAGTAGTACGTGTTCTACCTTCTAGTATATGGTGCTTAAGTTGTAGCATGGCATCTTGGATCAACAGGTGGGCGCGGAAGCCAATGACCGAGTGAAGATACGTTGCAGTGTCTTCCAGATGGGTGTTAATTCGGGTGAGGAAGGCATGCTCCGTAACCTTTCCCACAGATGAGGTTAGTGGGATGGAGCGAAGATGATCGAGGCTAGGTTTGCCAGGATTGGGGAATAAGGATGACCTTTGCTGTTTTCCCCGCCGGGGGAATGACACCATTACGCCAGCAGTCATTGATATCATCTGTGAGGTGGGTGACGGAGTAGTCATCCAGGTTACGGAGGGCTTTGTTAGTGACCCCATCGGGGCCAGGGGCAGAGCGGCTGTTTAAATTATGCAGCGCGGCTTGGATCTCAGCGACACTAAAGTCTCCGTCCAGTGGCGGGTTGGGGCCGTAGGAGCCGTGAGGTTGCACTGGGCCCAGGGGAAGATACTTGTTAGTTAGGTAGCCTAAGACTTGGGCGCGGCCCTGTTTCTTCGTTTCTGTATAGAGAAGCTTAGTGAGGTGATCTTGTTGGAAAGAGCGAGTGGCTTGATTATCGAGGAGGTGCTTGAAAACCTTCCAAGAGGGACTGTGGATCTGTCCGTCAGCAGTATTGCACAGTTCAGTCTGCTGTTGACGGCTCAGGGTGAGCCAATGGGCTTCGATTTCCTTGTTTAGGAGGGTATTTTAGCGTGGAGGCGCCTATTGGGTTGTTGCCCTTTCCAGTGAGCTAGGATGGATGTTTTACCCGTGAGGAGATGAGCCAGTCTGCTGTCCATGCGCTAGACGGGGGCATCGGTGGTAACGGTGTGCGTGGTTGCCTTGGTATCGGAGTGCAAATTTCGAATCCATACATCAATGTCCACTATGCCTTCCGCGTGCTGGTCAGCAGATCTATGCTTGTGAAATGCATCCCAGTAAGAACGGGTGAACTCACGGGGTTTGATAGTAGCTGCAGCTATCTGAGGGATAAGTATGGCAATGATGGAATGGTGACTACCGAGATCATGTTATGTGTTGCTCCATTGGGCGTTGGTAACGTTCTTGGTAAATGTCAGGTAGGCGGTCGTGTCGTGGGAAGTGGGGTTACCGAGGCGTGTGGGAAACGTGGGGTCTGTAATGAAAGTGAGGCCGAGGTCCTGGGAGTGTTGCCAGAGGTTTTGAGCCGCCGTCGTCGAGTAGCCACATCCCCATACCGTGTGGGCGAGGTTGAAGTCTCCACCGATAACGAGGGGGTTGGTGCCTTCTTGAAGAGGGCGAGAAAACGGCTTCGAACTTTGGCGGAGGGATGGCTGTACACGTTAATGAGAAAAATACTTTCCTCACGTTTCCTGGTGGGTATTAGTTCAACGAGAAGGTGTTCGATGTTTCGGACGTGGAGATCGTGCTTAATGGCGGTGATTATATTGTGGACGAAGGTGGAGAGGCGGCGAGAAGCATGTGACGGGATAAAATGTTGGTAACGTGGGATGGTGACCGCATCGATATGGGTTTCCTGAATCATGATGACGTCCGGTTGCCGGGTGTGGGTACAAAGGCGTTGACGGATGACTTGTTTGCGGCAGTTCTACTGCCAGATGAGTGTATCGCTGTTAGTGTGGGCCATGATGGGAATTGGGGGATGCCATCATGGGCAGTGCCGGGGTTTCGTGGGCCGGGGGAGAGGGCATGGGGAGAGCTTGTAGGTGGCTTTCAATGTTTGCGACGCAGTGTGCCAGGGCGAGAAGGGCGTGTTGTATGGATTTGACTGCGTTCTGGAGTGTGTCCATAGTGCTTTGAAGTGAGACTAGGATGTCTTTAACCTCTGAGCGCCCTTGGCCCGCGGCTCCCTCTTGGAGGGCCCGCCTTTTGGGGGCCCGTGTCAGTGGAGCGTGGTGGCTAGAGGAGGGGGACGCATCGGCGGGTGGTGTAGGAGCGGGTGTTTTGGATTGTTTGAGATCGCTAACCTCTTGCGACAGCTTGTGAATTAGGTCGCGCATAATGGCATCTTCTTTTTTGAGGTGAGCTATTTCTGCGTTATCATTGGTGTTCGTGGGCTGCGGGGGAGGTGTGTTGCGACCGTCTCGCGAGGCGCATGTAAGGAAGGGCTTCTGCGACGCTCACCTTGTTAGTAGGAGATTTGGCGGGTGAAGTAGAGGTAGATCTGGATCGGAAACGGCGCTGTATGGAACGTGAAGGGGTCCGGGAACAATGTTGCCTCGAGCGTGATGGAGACTGGTATCTGGAGCGGGGCTTGGAGTTCATGAGCGGGAAGTCGCTTTCATGAAGGGCGGCTTCCTTTGCAGCTCGGCGTACCCCAATGCGTTCGCGAATAACGTGCGATGTCTTGTAGCGAGCCGTACACGATTTGTCCGCCGTAAGATTAGGGCCGCCGCACAACGAACATTTGAAGATACACGTATGATCGGGAGGTGGGTTGCGGACTCCGCAACCTCGGCAGATCTTGTTCTTGGGAAAAGCGCAGACATCCATGCGGTGTCCGAGGCGGCCGCATTGGTAGCAAATTTCTATTTGCTTGCGATATAAAGAGCATGGGATTAAGGTGGCTCCGTAACGAACCAGATATGGCACGTCGGGGCCACTGAAGGCGATAACAACGGTGGTTGTCGTTCCAATGCGTATTGCGGCTAGTGCGAACGGGTTGCGGGTCTTGACAATATTGGCGTTGATTTTCTGGAGGGTGTTATCGGAGCGGAGGATTCCGCGGATGACTCCCTTCGTGGCATCTTCGACGGCCGTCTCGTACGCGTTAACATCGTGCGTGACCCCATTGACTTGAATGGATTTTATGCAGGCATACCGGTTGGTGTTTCGCAGACTTGGCGTACTGACAACGACAACGTTTCGTCGGGTGTTCGGACACACGGTGTCTTGTTTAATATCTGCTGGGCTGAGCTGTGCGGCTTGGAATACGGCTGTAGTCACGGTAGGACAACCAATTTTGTTGATGTTGAGGGATCTCTAGGGGCGATTGATAATCTTGACTTGGTTGGAAGGTAGCGGAGGCATGCGTCCAGCCTTGAGAACTTGTGCTTTGACTGATGGCCTGGTCTTGAAGCGAGAACGAGTGCTTGAGGTTTGGGTGGAGTCAGTTTGGGGTGAAGAGTCGCCACTCTGCTTCGCCGGTTGGCGAAGGCGAATTGTTCGCCAGCCCATCTCGGCGGTCACTTCGAGATCCATGGTTGTTGGCGGGGCAGAGAACTTGATCGGCGATACGGAGCTCGCGCGAGTGCGCGCTACGCAGCTGGTACATCTGGCGTGCACGCGCGGCGGCGACTTGGGTGAATCATAAAAATGCTCATAGCACAGGAAAATGAAGTGTCCCACCTGGAAATGAGGTGTCCACAGAGTCCTGGTAGCTTTACGGATCGATTGGCGTAAATATTCGGCCACAATTCGCAAGAAAAGGCTGCAAAATTATTTCACGAACACGGAGCCGACGCGAGCACACCTACACTCCTCGGCGATCCCAGCGCCTCCCAAAACGTGTTAAGACAAAAATTAAATAATTTTCATTGGAACATAACATGCTGTCTCCACATGCCACAGCAGGCGCGAAAACCTGTCCCGTGTTGCGTGTGCCGTGGTATGCGTGGCCGGCAGGAGGTCTGGACCCCACTTCACGCAGAGTCAGAGACGAGGAGAGCTTTCTCGGCAAAGAAATCTTTATACAATATGTACAAGTTGGCGTGGTTATCAGGAGAGACCAACTGAGCAGCTCCAAGCTGCTTAAATAACACATCCCCGTCCCCAGATTCCCCACACAGTCCCTAAGGACGAAGAAGGTAGAGAGAGAGAGAGGGTCCGGGCAGGCTCTGTGGTCCCAACGCCGCTTCCAATGGCCGGCGCCTCCGGGCACCGCGCTGCGCCGTCAGGCCAATCTGGCGGTCGGTCGGTATGGTGCGCCGGGCAAGTTCAATGGCCCGGCATAGGACAACGGAACAATCTGCAAGGCAAGGTGTCGAAACATAGTCCTTGGGTGGTCGGTAAAAGGGTTGCCCCTGGGCGCCGCCGCACAAAGGGGGGGGGGGGGGGGGAGGTGCATTGCTGCCCGCACGAGGAGGGGCCGAATAGCAGTCCGTGAGCCGGCGGCCGCTTCCGTCGTTGACGCCGTGCAGCCGCGAGGACACCCAAGCCGTGCACTTAGTCGTCATGTGCCCGAAGCGGGCACCATGTGGGGATGAATGTTGCCTCCACGGTCGACACACCACAGCACTGGCCTCCCGTCAGGCAAATCCCAAGGCACAAACATAACACCCGAAAACTTTGCCAACAGGTTGCAGCTTCTCCATAATTTTTGCTTTGAGCCCATGCTACAATATGAAGCAGTACCGAAATGTACTTCACGTGACCGTATACAGGGTGGCTTGCAAGCTTCCAGCACTCTTTCCTCTTCGCGACCAGCGCAATTCTTTATGGCTACTGTCCTTTTCTCTGATAATTATGTTGGCATTCTTCTGCAATATAGATTTGTAACCATGGCTGCAAACCCTCGTTTATCGCATTGTAAATTAGCGTTAGGAGACTTCAACATGCAAAGATCCCAATCGTAACAAAGCGGCATCGTTCGCTTACAGAGGGTATATTATAATATTTATTAGTGGCACGAGCATCCAGCATCGAGTATTACTGACACGAGCACCTGCTGGCTAGCTCGCTCGCTCGCAACAGTTGCCCGCGCGCGCTCGTTACAAGCTCTGACGTCAGCACCGGAGGGCGCATAAGGTGCCCTTCGTGCGCCGTTCGCTAGGGGACTGCGCCCGGCCAGATGGCACGCGCTGCGCTTCCTCCTCGCCCTCCCTTGCTCCTGGCCCACATAACCTGCCAGAGGAAAGACGTTGGCTCGCCTAACCTAAAGAACATCAACGCCGAGGTTAAAGATTCAGTCAAAGATTAGGGTCGTCTACCATTTTTTATAACGTTCTTGCAACGTTCAGTCCCTCCCATGCGATTTCTTACACAAGCTGAAAATCCACATTTGCATTTCCTTTCCTTCGTTTGAAATAAGCTGTGCATATTATTAGTACAGTTAGTTGATCATGTTCTGTATTGTATTTAATATATTTGCACAAATAGGCTACGCACTAGTAATGAGATCACAAGTAAAGTGTAACTTAAATTTTTTTCTTGACATTTGTTTGTTAAATGAAGACATTGAACCGCTCTCTTGAAGGAAGCACTGGTTCTCTTAATCCATATACTAAAGCATTAATATAAGAACAGCAGGGTATTTTGCTCATCGATGAATGGTTGAAACCTTGTCTCCCTTGATTCAGCTAAATCAAGCAACGGGGCTTCTTGAATGGTAATCAATCCAACAATGATCGTGATATGACAGCCAATAAACTTAATGGATGACTCAGTATTAAAATACCCATGAGGCACTTAATTGTTATTCATTGAAACTTGTACCTTCACCCCTGGCCGCTTTTGTGTGGGGCAATCAAAGCGTAGTTGCTCTGAGCTGCGCTGTGGACTAGAGAATTATTATGCACAATTTACGAACACGCATTTCGAAAGACGTTAGGATAATAAAGTTGAGTACATCTGTCTGACTCAAAAATATGCCGCTCTCGTAGACCTCTGGAGGCTAAGAAAAGCTTCGTACACGTAATCGTGCCGAACTGGCTACAGGTGGGATGAACAAAATCGAAATGTGAAGTTCTTTACACTATATCAGCCTAACGATGAGCCAACTATTCTGCTGTGTCCTACCAACTTTGAACCTTCTCTCTCAAACCTCCATACCTGTTCAACAAGCATGTAAGCATTAAATTAAGAAAACAAGAAAACTGAGGAACGGCAACATGCAATTGGCAGGGGAAAAAAAATGGGCGCGCCCAATCAAAACTTTCCTTTGTCGTGGTATGAGCAGGCAGCGAGAAAGAAAGAAAAAGAAAACGGAATGCTTAAGTGTCACAAAATACACAGTACCTTTTCTTCTCAACTTACAAAAGAATTCCCTTCCTTAAAAGCAACATCGAACGAGGCGACATACTAAGGAGGGGGCGGGGGCCGCGCAATTTTTTGTCACGTTGTAAACAAACAAAGGAGACTGTATCAAACTATATGGCTGGATGGGTTCTCGAAACTGTATTTAGACGCTGCTTAAGAAACGCCGCAAGAGTTAAAGCGCGCCTGATAATGAACAGCTGCTCAAGTGAGGTGATGCCGAGAAAGGTTCGAAGCTGGCAGTGGAGAAGAAATTCAAAATTAAACGTTAATGTGATCCTCGCAATAGGACGCTTTAATGGGCTCGCGCCTTAAGTTTTGGAATCTAGAGAGGCGCCCAGCATTAGTGCATCTTTGATTAGTTAACAAGGCGTGCCCTTACAATTACCGTCGTCGGCATTTTATGCAGTTCATCTTTAACAACTACCTTGAATTTTTTTTCCCATATGCCTTTTTTTTACCAACTTCTGTAATTTGTGAGAAAAGTCCAAAAATAGAAAGGCAGCTTTGAATTACTTTTAGAATCATCAATTGAGGAAAGAGGGGAAATGTCAGATTGCTTTCTTGCCCCTGTGCTGGCGCATTTTCCTTGCTGAATTGATTTTTTACAGCTAAGGTTCGTGAATGGCCTAATTAAAAGCTGGCGTAAGATCAGAACTTTATAGAAAATTGAGGATATAGCATTCGTTTTACTTTTTCCAACCATATTGCACTTGACAGAGCTAAAATCTATTAAAAGGTGTCGGGTAGTTGCAATGCAGTAAGGTGCAATGTAGTTATACGAAGGATGGTAGTTGCTCCGGAGACCCTGTCGCAGAGGTGAGCCGCCGCTCTGCTCAGCTCAGCCCTCGGAATCCAGACGTGGGCAGTCCAGCAAGCCCGTGAGGTGGCGTTGATGCAGGGCCTTGACGTTCCCCCGTGGGAGACCTGAGCCCAGGTCGCGTTAAATCTTGCCGGACGTACAAGAAAGTTGTATCCATCCATTGGAAGCAACTGTACGTTATTGCTGATTTGCTATTTGCAGCTATTAAGATTAACTGCAGTACTGTTGCTTGGGATGGAAGGTCGGAAAGTCCTGCTGTCATACTATAACGCCACGTGGTCATCCAGTACAGTCCCGAAGCAGTGGAAAACAAGCCGTTTGGTGGCCCTCCTAAAGCCAGGAAAATCGCCTTACAAAATGTCATCTTACCGGCCAGTAGCTTTAGCTAGCTGTGTCGGTAAGGTGATGGAACGGATGGTGCTCACTAGATTAGAATGGTTCATGCAAAAGAATGAGCTTTATCCTGAAATGATGACCAGATTTAGACGTGGCCGGTCTGCAATAGATGGGGTCATTGATCTCGTGTCCACGATCGAACACGAAAAAAAGCGACACCAACTTGTAGGAGCAGTTTTCTTAGACATAAAAGGCGCTTATGACAATGTACTGCACGAAGCCATTCTTGATGCCCTCAGTAATTTAGGCATCGGCGGCCGTCTCTACATGTGGATTGAAAATTACCTAGATGGTCGTACAGTCTTCATGTCCACGAACGATGGCGAAACGACAAGACACGCTGTGGTCCATGGAGTGCCTCAAGGAGGAGTTCTCAGCCCGACTATTTTCAATGTTACCTTTATTGGCCTTTCGGAAATAATTCCTGATACAGTACGCATCAGTACCTACGCAGACGACATCACGCGACCGCAGTCACGCGACCGCAAATTCGTGCCAGATTGCAGCGAGCTGTTTCTTTAACGTCTCAGTACCTGCAGTGCCAAGGACTGCAACTGGCCTCAGACAAGTGCGCTGCGATAGCGTTCACACGGAAGCTTATGTGTTGGTATCCAATTATGATCAATGGAAATGCCATCCCATATGTCACCCACCAGAAATACCTCGGCGTCGTCATTGACCGCGGTGTTTCATGGTCGAAACATGTGGCAATGTTAAAGAAAAAATTAACTGGGCTTGCTCAAATTTTTCGCTTTCTGGCCGGTATGAAGTGGGGTCCATCTGAGCATTCGCTACTCCGGCTGTACCAGGCTCTCTACGTCGGATACATTCGGTATAGCCTGTCAGTTTTATCAAGTATGAGCCCGTCATGTTTGCGTACGCTGGAAAGTGCCCAGGCACAGATGCTGAAAACATGTCTCGGTGTTCCACGTTGCGCCTCAACCCACGGAACAATTGAGGAGGCTCGCGTCACCCCTTTACCTGTCTACGATGCGAACCTCTTCGAGTATTCCTGCGACTGCTTTGCCGTCATGGAAGCTATCCCTTACCGACACTACCCGATATACGACCGGACTCCACTTCTTCAAGAGCCGTTAGATGCTAAGAATCTGCCATACCAGCATACTTTGCCCCGGCTGACCTTCCACATATGCCCCCATGGGTAATGTCCAAAATACCGGTACGTCTATCTATTCCCGCAATTTCTAAAAAATCGCGAATACCTACCGTCGGCCTGAGACATTTAACACTTCAATATATGTCGAAAGAATATGACTCCTCGGTGAGCGTGTATACAGACGGATCGGTTTCGTCGTATGCGTCTGGTGCGGCTTTCGTCGTGCCTGCGCATCAAGTCATTCGACGGTTTCGTCTGCATTACAAGACGACTACAACATCTACGGAACTAGTGGCAATAATAGAGGTCGTTCAATATATTGCTCGACAGCCTCCTCAAATATGGACAGTCTTCAGTGACGCAAAATCGGCTCTTCAGCTACTTTGAGTGGTGTTGAAAGAAAGTGCTTACAGAGTGTTGGCTCTTCAAACTGCCGAGCTCTACACTTTAGCGCAAGAAAACGGCCACCACATCACATTTCAGGGGATTCCCAGTCACTGTGGTATACAGCGCAACGAACTGGCCGGCGCCGAAGCGAAGAAAGCACTCGAAGAACGAGAGTCACTGCTTTCAATTCCTTTTTCAAGAGCGGACGCCAACTGTCTCCTCTCCAGTGCCACCCGAAAATTGACAGCAAAGCACTGGGACAATCCGGATAATCGCCACAGACGACTCCAGAGATTGGACCCTACCATGAATTTTAGACTACCATAGAAAATTCAACGAAGCTGTGCCAGTCTTCTGCACAGACTAAGGCTGGGGGTAGCGTTTACGCGCGGATACGTGCACCTCATGCGACGCACCGAGTCTCCACACAGTGAGGTGTGCAATGTTACTGAGACTATAGGTCATGTGCTTTGTGACTGCCCTAAGTACGTGGAAGAGCGTGAAAGGTTGGACAACGACCTTGCCCTTCTCGACAGCGCACCATTGTCGGAGGACGTTATTTTAGGCCCTTGGCCAGATGCTCAATCGAGTTTCAAGGCCATCCAGGCATTACTGAACTTTTTAAAAATTACGGGCTTGGATTGCAGACTTTGAGCATGCCAAATTGCTTGCCATATGTTCTACATCTTCTTTCTACCGTCATCGTCACCCATCATGCACCTCTTCCTTCCCTCTTTCTTCCCCTCTTCCCCTTCCCCCAATGCCGAGTAGCTGGCTAGAGGAATATACCTCAAACCGACCTCTCGGCATTTCGTATCATTAAACTTCTCGCTCTCTCTCTCTGTTGCAGCTGGTTCATGCAGATTCAGCCCTGCTTGTGAAAGAATAGGAATTGAAAGCGTGTTTCAAAAAGTACCAGTGATGGAATGTCCAACTTCAATGCATTTTAGTTATGTTTACGTAGCAGTGCATTCTACTTACACCCGGCGGCAAAATATTGCAGGCACGAGCTCTGAAAAAAAGCTGAGTATCTCTGCAACCTATTAGTGCAGTCGAGTATTTGCATTTGAGGCCTCGAATAGAATATGCTAACAACACAGACATATACAGTTTTACTAGCTACTCCTACAGGGTGCTCGGGAATTGAAGGTTTTCGGAAATCCCATGGTCCGTGAAGTTTTCCCTCCGGGTGTACGTAAAAAATTGGAGGACGCTTAAGCTTCGCCTTCAAGAGTGGAACGCGACAGCGTTCCCGTCGACCCAAGGTGTGTAAGACAATGGGCTACGGAGCAGCGATCACTTACGAGGCGCCCCGTATCGGACGCGGTGAGCATCAAGCAACGGAGCGTTCGGCCAAAGCCGCGCCGTACATTGAGATGAGGGGGTCTTCTGTGTTTGCCGCAAGATGGCTCTGCGTGTGCGGAAAGCGCAGATGAAATGTAGCGGAAACGCACTTCGCTACTCGTGTAACTGCGACTTCTGTAAGTTACATGTTCATAATTACCGATATACACCGCAGTATAACTTTCAACGGCTCATTTCTAAGGCAACACCGCATTCACTAGAGGCGCTTTTGTTCCGCTTTGAAGCATCGAGCCCGTGGCCGAGTGGTGACGTCTCCGTCTCACACTCCGGAGACCCTGGTTCGATTCCCACCCCGCCCATCTTGCAAGTTGTTTTTTATTCATAAAGTGCCTGCCGGAATTTATCGCTCACGGCCAACGCCGCCAACGCCGACACCGACGCCGACGACACCGGCTTTTCCGCGACACGAGCTCCTTAACGCTGTCGCGTTAAAAGACTGAAGTCCACGCTCGACTACGTAAGCTTTCCACGTATATGAGGAGGTCTTTGAGGCTTAAATTCAATTCCGTGGTTTTACGAGCCAGAACCACGTTATGATTGTGAGGCATGCTGTAGGGGGGGTCTCGGCGCTAATTTTGACCACCTGGGGTTCTTTAACGAGCGCCCACTGCACGGTACACGGGTGTTTCTGCATTTCACCCTGTCGAAATGCGCCCAGCGCGGCTGGGATTTGATTCCGCAACATCGGGTCTACCAGGGCAGCACCAAAGGCACTAAGCCACCAAGGCGAGTTTCGACATAAATAGCCGGAACGTGCATACTGCGGGAGCCTAGAATGAGCACTGCCACGTATCGCTAAAATTGGACAACCCCGCACACGCAATTTCGAAACAAGCTTATAGCGACGTTACTCTCAAAATTTGGGCTGAAGCTGCGCTAAGCACTTCAAATGTTGAAAACAATAAATGAACGCAGAATTATTATTCAGATACATTGAAATTTGACAGGGAAATAAATAACAAAAGAAAAACAAGTAGGCCCGCCTTGGTGGCTCAGCGGCTGTAGTGTTTAGCTGCTAAGAACGAGGCTGGGGGATCAAATCCCGGCCGCGGCGGCAGCGTTTTGATGGGGACGAAGCACAAAAACGCCCGTGTCCCGTACGTCCAATGAGGGCACGTTAAGGATCCCCAGGTGGCCGAAATATCCGGAGTCCCGCACTACGGCGTGCCTCATAATCAAATCCTAGTTTTGACACGTCAAGCCCGAGAATTAAGTAATCGCAAAAAACAAGTACACATAATGAAAGACTTAAATTATCTTTTACGGAAATACCCCTGTACTGCAGAGTGCAGTGTGGTTTAACGTATATGCGAAGTATTCCTTGGTTTTGATCTCGTTGCAAACCGTGATATCACCTTGTATATATTGTATTGTAGGCTGAGCTTTCTTAAAATACCAGCGAACTGCAAGTGATTGCTCTATAATCTTAATTGGCATTACTTGCTGCGCAAATTCTGTATGTCGTGACGTACGACGGGCTAATTTAAACTTTGCGGGAAAATTGGATTAGCGCTTTGTATCTCGCTTGTTTGTGCGTTCATTTCAGCCGCTTTGTCCTTGACATGCACCGTTTGCCTTGTTTGAGCAGGTCTATATTTCCCAAGCACTGTTTGCCTAAGAAAAAGAGTAGCGAGTATCACTCATGATGCTAACCCCACTAAAGCACACATCTCATAATAAATGGAAACCTGCACATCTTATTAAGTTCGGACAAAATTATTGTAACGAAAATATGGTGAATAATGAGCGCCCAATAGAAGCTTGACAACTAATTCAGCCACGAGCAAGTCAAAGCGCTTGCCGGCAACAAAAATGGCTCCAATTGGTTCGAGCTTCCCGCCCAAAAGCAGTGGTTGGATAGATGAAGTACTGGCAGGGAACCTGCAAAAGGGTTTGAACGGACAAAGTTTGCAGGGCAAAACATTAATTTTCTCATGCCACAATCTATAATTAAGAACACAACAATAAATCAAAGAAAATTTGATTTTATGACAAAAGGAAAGAAATTCACGTGCTGTAGACTGCTTCTACGAAATGCTATGTTATCTTTGACTCCACATTCAGAACCAAGTTCGAAAAGAGCAAGCACATTTCCCGTGGAGTAGATGCTGAACCTTCACCACCATGGTTACGTTCCTGCATTTTTGAGTGTGTACAACCGTACCTGCTAACTCTCCGAAATTTTTAGTAATTTTACTAATTTGGGATTGTTCTACAATTTGAAGAATGTTGCGTCCAAATTTACGAAAAGTTATGTTGGCAAAATAGTTTCGCTGGTCAGCGTCCAACGATATAATATCCACACTCTTCTGAGCAGTTTATTCAGAAAAGTTCCTATAAAAGGGAAAATTGGCAACATCAAATTTGCTGCAAAAGTCATTGTTATCTTAAAAACAATGTGCTAATTGTCACCACATTGCAGTGGCTTGCGCACTGCGTCTAAAGATATATAATTGTTAAAAAGATAATCATGCATTCCACAAAAGGTCAGTGCTACGGGAAAGAGAAAAATAATGGTCATATCCTCCCACCCCTCCTTCCTAGGATCGTATCTGCGGGATTATTGCGAATGTTAAAGTTTCCAGATTGGCAGGTAAGTCTTGCAACGGGCACGCATCGCAGGTGCCAAGCGTTCGTAGCTTGGTGGTTGTCCTTGAAGGGCCGAGCCGCAAAGGGTTACTGGAAGTTTCACTTATTACTCCGGATTTTCGACTCCCAGTTTGAAACAAACTTCACACATTAGGCTTCTTAGAGATACTGTGCAATAATTCTTTCTTTTTCAAGCTCACACTGGCCGCTCAATTACATATAACACCCTTTTGTATAAGCTAAGTACCGCAACCTTAACTCAATTTAGAGTGGCAAAGCGTTCTTTGAACACTATATATTTATTTGTTTGGTGGAATTAAGGTAAATACTGGATAGGAACAGAATTACTGTGAAGCCATTCTTGTTTTGCATTCCGCGCAACAGCCACAGCGCAGAAAGTGTAACATTGCGAATTTCAATGTAAGTTTTCATATTTAAGCAACTTCGGTGCAGTAAATGTTCTCAAAACGTGCTGCGTGGAGTGCTTTGCGCCTGCAGCATGAACTGTAATACTTTTTTGACGCTATGCTATTACCTGCATCCAACTATACACTGCCGAAATCAATGTAATAATTGCAAGCTCATGTGGGAACTTCAAGGCAACACGGCCTTCTGCCGCGCCTTTTATTTTAACGTGTTTTCTGGTTTACCAAGCATCTTCCCACACAGTAGGAGTTGCAGTTCTTCCATTGCGCAAACGTAATTTATAATTCCGCTCAATCTATTACTTCATCTAATTGTCATTGTAGAGACGCTGCTTCCCTGATTTAAAAAAGACTAGTCTTAAATAACAAACTGTTTCTATACTGCTTGTCAGCATGGCATCCCTTTTTTTCGCTTCCCTTGTAATCATTTATGTCCCCAACTGCGCCGCACCTCCGCGCATGATAGCCAACCAAAATTTTTTACTTATTTAACTTGCCTATATTTAATTTTATTGTTCTCTACATTTCTTAGCAGTCCTTTCTGCTTTTGGATACAACACTTCCCTGTGGGACGGCGTAGATAAGCGTGGGCGGATAGACTGAAGTTCAGGACGCAAAAATAAAACATAGGTGATAACGGCGTGAGTATGTGGGTTTACGTGTACCCTGCCCTTTCTTTCTTGCCATTTCGTGCCTTGCGCGGTGTCTGTCGCATCGCTGCTCCAAACAAGTATGAGGTATCCACGGCACATGGTGGCTCTATAGAAACGTAGCAGTCCATGACGAGCTCCCGCAAATCTGGTTTCGGATGATTTCGCCCATACGCGGAGGAGGGACGGGACGAGGGGGGTAGACGAGGATAAGATACGTAAGTGCAATATAATAAAAAATTTTGTGGTTCCCGAATTGGCGTTAACATGCATCCTAGATGAATCTCGCTTCCGTCAGCGCTTCCGACTCATGTATCGACGTCGCGTGGCCGTACTATATATGTCGCTACTTTTCATGCCTTTTGCTATATTACAGGTTCTGTTATGCAATATGTGCATTTGCCGAAGCCTTGGCGGGGGAAATGTATTTATGCTGACTGCTTGCTGCATTTGCTGCATGTCACCTCCTCGTGTTCTTCCTTATAAGGTGGGGAAAAAAATTCCAGCGCGCTGCATCTGTGGCAATCTATACCTTGTCTCGAATAGCACGTTATCTACGAAACCTGACAAAGCACTAAAGTGACGGAGCAGGACAGCGGCAACATCAGCAGCTTAGCCGGCAATTGTTCCACCTGAGTATCTCATACTTTTTAGCAGGTGCGTTGCACCAAACGTGTCTCGAATAAATGTAATAAATAGTCCGGTCACGTGTTGTATGCATGGTCATTTCCATACATACAACTGCACCGTAGCGCTAATTCCCTGCATAACGGTAAGAAAGTCTGCGCCTCAAGCTCTGTGGCCTCAGAGATTTTCACTACTCGGAGGCTGCAGCTGAAGCAACTCATCAGAAAAATCACTACAGAATCCCATTGAAGCTTCAAATTGTCCACTTCGAGCCACGGCTGCGCAGCATTTCGTTCAGTGTAGTCAAATAGGAGCATTGATTCGACGCATTTTCCTAACGTGGCATATATCGCAAGTTTTTCCAATGGCGCTCTTAAATGGAGCTGTCCTCGAGGTTAATTTTGCCACAGGTTACAAATGCAGAGGCGCATGCCCCCACGGCTGATTCGATAGTATTCTTAGATTCATCATCAAACCCACGTTTTTTTTTTTTTACTGCATTGCGCAGTTATGAGCTCGGTGTACGCTTATCCCATCAACGTTACGGCTGCTTGTAACATTGTGGCTCTTTGCAAGATTGCCCTTGAAACTTCTACAGCAATACTAAAGAAAAACAAGTGCAGCCTCGGTTCCAGTCAATGTTTATTGTGCTTGCGACATGTACGGCGCGCACTACAAGTTTCGTTTTAATTTAACAGCGGAGCTGTTATAAGTCGAGCATTCTCCGGCCGGCGCCCGGTGTCACGCAGGGGGGCAGAAGGCGCGCCGGGGGAGGGGGGAGGAGAGGAGTATAGGAGCAGGTGTTTCGCCGGCGCGAGCCCTTTCGCCCCATGGATACCGCTCGGCGCGAGTGGCAGGGGCAGCTCGCGCGAGAGCGGAAGCGCCGACGTCTCGCAAATCCCGAGCTTCGAGAGCCAGAAGTGCAAGCAAAGCGCCAGCGGAGGGAAGCCGCTACCACCGAGTATCGAGAACGGTAAGCGCAAGCCAAGCGCCGCTGGAGGTAAGCAAACCCTCACTTTCAAGAGAAGGCAACCCGAGCCAAGCGCCAAGTGATAAACAGTGGTCGATCGAGGAATACTGGCTGCATCCAACGTTTCGACAAAGAAAATTCTCTTCGTGAGCGCGGCAACTGCTCTCACGACGAGAAATGCCCTGTCAAAGCGTTGGCTTCAGCGACAGTCGACGTTCCCCCGTTATTCATAACGATAGAAAATTGACTTTACACATCATCGTTTCCGTGCAGTGGAACAGAAAAAGAAAGTGAAGTAGCCGAAAAATATAAACAGAAAGCAGAACTTTTTCTGTGCTCCAAAATAGATCGTTATTTTACGCTTACATTTTGTGCAAAATAAAACAGAAAACACCCTTAAGATAACAGAAAAATTTAATAGGGGAAACAGTACCTTTTCTTTAAACACGAGATTTCTGTTATTGTAAAACAGAAAGAACTTGTTAAGTAACAAAATAAGCAAAAATAAAAAAAACAGAGCTTAACAGAAATTTTCTGACAAGGCAGCTGCCTGAAGCATCTGTTCTTGTTTTTAAGGAAATTTGTTTTACAGTGCTCGTTGAAAGGCGCACCGCGCAGGAAATCGGCTTCTTCTAAAAATACCTCATTGTATTACAAATATTTTTATGCCTCCAAATTTACGCAAGAAACGGTCAAGATTTTTCTTCCTTTCTAACTTCGTAATATTCTGGTTTTAATCCATAAATGCACCGCTGTGATACTCTACCCCGCATCGCATTTAGCGCAAAAAGAAACAAAAATAATGAAAGTGTGTTGTCGTTTTGCGTTAAGGTGGTATAAAACATAAGAAGTCAACATAGATGTTTAAAGTAAGCGTGAGAAGCATTACTAAATGAGCCCGTGCTACACCATCAAACCCCGAGTGAAAAATAGTGCTAGCCAACTTCGTGACTTCCGAAGTGCCTCTGCTCAAGCCTAAGTCTATGGACGAGGACCTGCAGCCGTCACCAACGCTACTGTAGGTTCCATTGTACAGATCGAAGTATTTGCGGGAGTTGCTCCTGACTTTTGCAGTTGACCGAATTGAGGTCTACAAATTTCACAATGTCAGCAATAACCCGTGCTGTGGTGCGCAGAAATTAACGTGGTGACTGTTCTTGAACTGTGCTCAGGTAAACGTTCACTCACTTGTAGGCTTGAGTTTGGTAGGTCATTCTAAAGGGATACATGCAGTTTAGCTACATAGCGCAGTTATTGACTCTAGGCTGCTTGAGTCTGTGTTTTTCTCTTGTGTTCTTTTACATACCCATGCTGTTTCCAGGCCACAATGTATCTAAGTCATTCAGCTGTTTAATTTGTTTATGTTTCACTTTCCAACCGCGTGATGCGCAGCAGCCCCCCCCCCTCCCCTTTCTTTTTGCAGCTCAATACACAGCGTTAATGACTAAGCGAAAAAAACGAAAAGTGGCGTGGGTGGAAACAGTAGATAATGGCGAAACATAAAGACCCTTATCGCTTTATTGACATGGCGTAAACATATGGAACAAATTTACCACCCAAAGTAGCACCACATCGATCTTTCTCCTTCGCTCTCCTGGCGCTGTCCAGAGAACTCTCGATGACGCTGGCTCAGCGCGAATGAGAGATAACGGAGCTAATGAGGTCGAGTTCGACGTTGGGTCATTATGCCTGGGCGTTCTTCAGCTGAGACTTACAGGAAGTTCCTAATAGAACAATAAAAAAGTGCTCGCCTGGCCTCGGTTTACCAGGCCACCCTTTTTTTAGCTGCGAAAGACAAGCAAATGCACTGTACTGAATTTTTGTTATTGTCGTTTGGCGTGTACAATCTAGCGAAAGAGAAAGTGCCGTGTAAACTTGGTGTTAAGCTGTTTTCTTACTTTCTTACCTTCGTTGACCTTGCTGGCGAAATTTCCTAGCTAAGTTTTATTGCGGAATTACTTGCCTTCATAATTTAGCCAGGTCAACCAATGTGCTTGGCGTACTAGGAGTCTCTCGAAAAAAATATTTTCCTCCCCTTCCGCCAGTGTAGGGTAGCCAACGTGACTATGTACGGGTTAACATCCTTGCTTTTCATACTATATTTACTCTCCCTCCCCCTCTATCTTTGTCTTTTTCTCTCTAAAAAAATCACAGCACTGCTTCACGTATCTACACCATGATAGAGTGCACGGAATCCTCCGACTATTGTGACCACGAAAAAAATGATGCCATCACGAAAGTGTTGTATCTTACACCTACCTGGTTTTCTTTAATTATTTGGTGGCTGGGAACATGGCCACCGTGCGCAAAACACTGTGCCCTGACTGGTGAAGAAGAAATATGAAAATTTACTCGCCATCCCGGTCCTCCCAAAGTGGAGGTCTAGCGAAGCTGTTCAAAACCACCACTACAATTGCTGAGGGGAGTATGCAGTGCTTATTGTGGCAGTAATGTTAATTTTGACAGCAGGCCGCCGCTGGTCGTATTGCCGTTTATTTTTTCCTCTGCCGCTCCTCGTATTCAATCTGCTCCTCGGGAGTCCTAAGTGTGCGTTGCCTACCCATACCGGTCGTGCAGCAACAATGTTATCAGTTGCTATGCTGGTTTTCTTATATACGAAGGCTAGTGACGTGACTCCCCATGTCGCCAGCTGCCGTCGCCGTGGCAGCTTACACAACAGTCATCTTTACCGGGAAGCCGATTCAGGGAGCGCTACGTGCTCTGCATTGTTACCAGGAGCGTCCTATCCTTAATTATGCAGTTCGGAGGCTTGTTTTGTGCTTGCTCTTTGTTGAAACGAATGCTGTTCTGTATGTTGTATGCGTAATTCCAAAGAATGTAGGCACTTTTCGATTCACTTTGGTGAGTCCTTGAAGCCTGATTCACCTCCTTCGCTGGTCGGTCCGGTATTGTAGCACTTCCGGGTCGACACACATTTTGCGCAAGGATAACTCTTGGCACCCATTCTGTAACTCTAATGGTGCACCGGTCATCTAACCTACGCATTGCACGGCCTGCCCCGCTCCATTGTTTTTTCTCTTAATGTCAGTTAGAATATCGGCTATCCCCGTTTGCTCTCTGATCCATACCGCTCTCTCCTGTTTCTTATCGTTACGCCTATCATTCTTCGTTGCATCGCTCTTTGCGCTGTGCTTCACTTGTTTTCGAGCTTCTTTGTCAGTCTCCAAGTTATGGCCCAAATATTAGCACCTGTAGAATGCATTGATTATACACCTTCCTTTCAAATGATAGTGGTAAACCTCCAGTCAGGATCTGACAATGTTTACCGTATGCACTCCAATTCATTTTTATCCTTCTCTAAATTTTAGTCTCATGATAAGGGTCCCCTATAAGTAATTGACCTATGCACACGTACTACATCACAGACTCTAGTGCAACGTCAGTGCGGCGTTAATTTGCTTGGTTGCGCACTACCGCCGTTTACGCGTATGAAACGTGCGGGAAGTATGATGCGATGCGCCATTGTCGTATTCTAGCAAACGTGGTTACTAAACACGTGAAAAACTTTCGTTCACTCAACGTCATTAGGCGCTGAATATATATTTTTTTATATGCGGGTTTTCGCTTGAGTGTTAAGGGAAAACGAGGCAAATGCAATATTCATACATTAACAATATTAATAATATGGCATATAAATTAAGCACTTGCTCCCAATAGATCTGCGGCGTGCACTGGTTTTGTAACACATTGTATTTATTATTATCATTTACGAAAGATCGAATTTTGGGAAGAAATCGGATCCAACGAGAGTTTCATCAATTTCGTTCGGGTTAGAAAATTGTGAGCTATTGGGTTTCACCCGAAAACGAAATACCCTAGGTATATTTGAATCCCATTCTTGATCTTGGAAATGTCGCATATATACTGCTGTCCTAGTGTGACACTGCGGTTGGGATGTTGGATGGACTAAATTTACCCTCAAAAGAGGTCGATCTTAAAGGCGTGGTATCCTAATTCTCCTTTTTGTACAGACTTCAACGAAGAAGGAGACGCGAAACACTGTACATCTTATTCTACGGGTGCCTCAATACAGAGAGGAAGACGTCATTTGACGAGCTGGAAAGAAACGGATTTCCTCTTGAGTGAGTGCAATATCTCCTGCTCCCAGAAGATCCACCAGCAGTGTGAAGTAAATGTCGTGCCATCTTCCCTCGCGTTTACCTGAGGCAGAGCACGTTATGTTCTGAACAACGGTGCTCAGGGGGAGCAATTGTCAGCGTTGACGTCCAGGCCAACACCGGCTGTAGCAGCAATACAACCAATGCCATCAACAGCACCAGATTTCGAGAACGCATAACAATTTATTGCATTGAATGAGTCACAGTTGTGGACGCTACTTGCAAATGAAAGTAGTTGAATTGTCTTGCAACTGGCTAGCCAGGTCCCTAAATGCAAGACTGTTCCTTGCAGACTCTCAAGTATTGGTGCAAGATTGCTATATATTGATAGCTTACCGCGAAGATGATGATGCACCCAAAGAATAAATTATGCAACGTTGTATTGCACCATCCAAACGAACTGCTCGCCGCAAAGCTATTATTTGAAAAAGACGGTAGACTTTTACCAAATGAATCGTCTGTTTTCATCCACCTGTCTTTTTGCAGTAGAAAAACCTGACAGCATTCATCCTTCCCTATTGAAAAAGCTCATATGCCCCATAATTCCCATATCCAATTATGTCATATAAAATATGTAGGATCCCAATAAAAACACGTATTTCCCATATGCGAGATGATATTATTGCATATGGGAGTAATGGGGAATACGCGGTTTTTTCAGTAGAGCTTTCAACAGCCCTCCCATCCGCGCAAAACGTACAAACAAGGGTAACGTGTGCGTCTGGAAACACATTCGAAAATCGCTCTCTAGTTCTCGCATCAGATTTCCTGGCAGTTGTTTCCAGTGTTTCCCATTTTCTGTGGCGACGCCTGGGTGCCTCTTATTAAAAGTCCGTTATACGAACTGAAACACTTGCTTTGCAAGTCTTGATAAAGGCGAACGAAACTATAGTTTCCTTGCTTATCGATTTTCAAGCTTATTGACGTATTCCATTACCACGTAAATTCAATACTCATCTTGCTATTTATTTGTTTATTTATTTATTTTTATTTTTCATTCTTTTTTCTCGCCGGCCTCACTTTTGCTAACCAAATTAGTGTTCCCTGAATTTTACGCTTCGGAAGGCCTTACGCCTAGGGCGCAAATATCGAGCCCCGTTGCACACGCAGGCGTATTCGCGTTCAGAAAAAAGCAGAGAAAAATGCTGGCAGCAGCAAGTATCACTTGGAAATCGTATTTCAAGTCCACAGTCCTCATGTCATGCCCCGCCTACTTCATGTTTTTGTCACGCTCTATCTCCAAGGAACAAATCCGGGAGGCATTGCTGGCAGCTGCGTTAGCAGCAGCAATGGTTATAGCCGCGAGGAAGGTCACGCAGCCTCGTTCCTTGCAGCGGAAAGACTACGACAAAAGGATCACAAAAGCTTCAAGAACCTTTCTGGTGGGAACAAAGTGTAATGACTGGGTTCCGACCCATAGCTGAAATCCTCCGCGTTTGCGCACCACTGGCCCGCCCTCAACGCTTGACTTACCAAGAATTTGCTGCTCGGGGGTAAAGGGGTTAGGCGAAGTGGGCGAATAGTCACGTTGCAGACACGAACAAGTGCTCTATGTTCTGAGCACTCCAGCAATCCTGCAGGAGTGGCGCCCTTCCTAGCGTAACTACTGCTCGTTCGCCTGTTTCTTTTTTTCGTGTATCGACATCGCGCGGTCATCTTGAGGCACCAGAACACACAGCAAGCAAGTTCAAGGAATGCCTTGTCTGCCTCTGTCTAAACAATGCTCTAGGCTCGAATTTGCGATGTTCCTCCTCCTATCTCCGCCATCTTCTGTTGCTGTTGTCCCGTGTCGCTTCGTTTCGTTTTCGTTCATTGATGGAGTGCGACACATCTCACTTGTCCACGGTCGCTTGCTCATCTCCGCGTCGTTTTACCTTCTGGAAAGCACAGAACTGGGAGCGTTTTAAAGACAGAAGCAGCCCGAATGCTCTACCCGCATTCTTCTTTATCTTGTTTCTTCCTGCTCCCTAATTTATCCGGCCGAGTTTCATCTTCTAGATGCTCGGTGAACACTGCCGGTGGCAAGAAAAGGGTACACGTTGAGTGGAGGGACGAGGGGGCTTCGTTGTGTCGTTACCGCAACGCTAAGAAACACAGGCTAGGGGACTTGGTATATAATTTAGTTCCACAAACTGTGATGGCCATGGCCAACGTATCGAACAGCTTGTTAGGCGAACATTACAATTTAAACACAGCAGGAAAGGTGAAGATTCGCGGTCTTACTTCTGATCGTTGTTGCTGGTCCAGCTGTTGCTTTCGGCCGATCTTTCGGTTGTAGATATGCTTCTACACGACATTTCCAGCAGTGTAATGTTATTATTTTGGCTCTGCACTTTGGATAATAAACACTGTTCGTCGCTTGGCTGAAAGAAACTTCTAAGCATCAAATACTTATTCCACTACGAACATCCACATTTTCCCACGTTGATTGCTGCAGAAGTCACCGTCAGCTCGATAAAATACATTCCCGTCTTTCAACACTGTCTTGTTTTTCTTTGTCTAGCGCTACTTTTCCCATCATAAACGAATGTCGGGCCACAGATATGCGAAGCGATGTGTTGACTAAGACGCCGAACTTCATGCATTTCATATTTTTCGGATGAGTGCTCTAAGCAAATGAAGTAATTTAGTGGGAATCATCATCATCGTTATTTATTCAATCCTTAAGGTCCCTTTTTATGGTAATATAAAAAATGGTGGACACAAAGAAAAGATACAGCGAAATATGGGTTACAATATCATGAGATATAAGTGGCTCTACATTAATAGGTAAACCAACTAGACATTTCATAAAACACAGAAGTCTAAGCGGCGTAATTTACGGCATAACTCGCATAATAAATTCTGTGTCTGCGCCTTTGTGCTTCGCAGAAAGTGAGTAGTCTACAAAATTGCATCCTTACTTGCTCTGCAGAAGGAGTCACAACAATTACTGGAAAAGTCTGTACAGTTAGAAGCAAGAGGCATGCTATTTTCAAAGCGATCATGTGGTTATGACTGCTCTGCTTCGAGACAGCAATGAAATATTTATGGCTCAATGTAGAAGTCAAGGCGAGCATGTGCACCTTTTCTGCTGTTGCCCTTCATAGGCGCATGAATAAAAATGATGTTCAGCATTTTCCCGCTGCCTTGTCAGCGACTAAAACACCAGGTTGTGAAAGTAGAGGTTTTGTTATATCGCTGTCACACCCGTAGGCTATGAAGACTGCACAGTGACGTATAATGCGGACCCACAAAGAGTGCTCGGGCCTCGTATAACGCCTAGGCGGACATGCGCGCGATGATCAACGCTCTTCGTCAGTACGGAAGGAAGCTTAGCCGTCGTGGCAAAAAGACTGACATTCTACAGTGATTATCACGGTGCTTTGGAATATTTTGTCGCATCTCTCAATTTAGACCTCCTTTTGTTTTCTTTGTGTACTTTGCAAAGTGAGCCTTAACTTCTGTATTCTCAAAGGGGCCTCAATCTCAAGCTTTTTCTTCGACACAACGACGACGACAACTACGACGTCGATTAGTTCACATATTCAATGAAACTACGTGGTGACAACCATCTAGCTTGCATTAGTTACTCATGGTCTAATACATGTATTGTAGCCTTGCAATTTGTCTGTCATTATTTTATTTCATAAAAATACCCATTTCTATAACGACATCATTACCATTTCTTCTCTGCATTTTTTTTAGCAATGCTCTAAACGTCTCGTCCTTAACTCGACAGCTGATCAGTTAACGCTCCTATCATGTTTCAACTTAAGTCTTTCTTGAAGGTGGACAGTCCCTACGGTTCTGCCTGGGTGAGTATCTTGGCATTACCTTGCAATGTTCCTCATTCCTCTCTGGATATTCCTGCAGCAGACACATGGCTCCCGCTCATGTCAGCATTTTCCCCAGTGTGTTTTTCTCTTCAGCCGTCCAGCTCGGACCCCAAAAAGCGAGGCTTGACCCCTTGTGTTAATGTACAAATCGTCAGCACTGGCCCTGGGCTAATGTTGACAGTGCACTTCAATATTACCCCTAGATGATTCCTACGAAGAGGACTCGCTTGAGAAACACACACCCACTTCAGTGTACTCTAGAAGATGCTGAGAGTATCTCAGTTTCAATTTGTCATCAAGCAATAGCTGCGTAGTGTCGTTGAAACACAGTGACCAATTCAGTAGAGAGCCAGCGCCGCTATCCATTTGTTTTTTATTCGAATTGGAGTGACCAAAGAGTGTTCTGAAATATATGAAAGTAGCCGAAGTCAAGGTCTGATATATTGCAGTGGGCAGATTTAAATTTAAGAAGTTTATTGTGCGAGAAAGAACCTTAATGCCAACCAACCTACTCAGAAGATGACAATGGAGAGTACAGCCGACCTGAACAAGTGCCTCTTTAAAATCATCTGTAGACGGCATGTAAAATACCGTGAGCGTAGATTAAAACCTGCGTGCTTGTAGTTAGTGGGGAAGTTACAAAGTCGGACCGATTAGGTTCTACCAAGAGTCATCTTTGCCGTTTCCTGTTCTTGCCATATCTCTTTCTTCGGGAGCATGTGACGTATATTATATTTTCCTTTTTTATCAGAGGCACATAATGACAACAAAAGAAAGCAAGAACCACAGCGGAGAGAGCTGGTCGACGTTTCGTTTCCAACTGCTCCCACTTACTGACATTCCCTAGGAAAAAAGTTCTTTCTAAGAAGGCCGGACTCACGTACTGGTTCTTCCGGCAGTGTTCTTGTCGGATTGTGCGGTCTTTACCGCAACAATGGAGTCTGGGTGTACTTCAAAGAAAAAAGAAAGCTGGAGATAAAAAAAAATAACAGAAATTTGTGGCACTCGGCAACGAAACCGACTAAGTGCACTTCTTTTGAAGCAGAGGTACTTTCTAAAAAGTGCAGCTCCCCTATTTTATTTGTGCGATTTTTAATAAACGTAGTAAACCAGACGCTTCTTTTCCGCCTTCAGTGGTGCCAGTAGAATGATGTGCCGGACGCCTCTTGTTCGTTGTTATAATGATGAAACGTATTTTTTTCAACGATACGCGAGTGAAGTATACTAGAAGTTTCTGAAGTCAATATCTCACAGTAAAATTTTGTTCAAGAAACTCGTCGACCGGTCTTTCCGTGCGAAATTGACGCTCGTTTGGAGGGTTCAGAAATTTAAATTATGTTATCCTCTATTATTCCTTGAGATGTTGACAAGAACCTATACAATAGAAAACTATTTATTTGATTTGTGGCCACACTTTAGATGAGTTATTTGATAAGTGAGTACAACTGCGATTCCCTAAGAACTGTACCGAGGCATACTTCGTCTACACTGAACATTCGTAGATTCAATTTTTTTGTGCGTGTCACCGATCGCATATTTCGTACGCTCCCGTGTATTGATATCATAACAATATCTGTCACGGCCTTGAAAGAACATTCATAGTAAGATGCCAAAGCTCAAAATTCTTGGGTATTATCATAGACAGACGGCTATCATGGGCTTGCCAAATAAAAGAATGAAAGAAGAAAGTCAACTCCCTAATCAAAATTCTTCGTCTAATTGCTAGAGTAAGATGGGGTAGTTCCACCTTTTCCTTATAACGCATTCACTCGGCAATCATTAGACGAAGATTAGCATACTCTGCTGCTGTGCTACTTGGAATATCCTGTATCTAGAGGAAACAATTCAAAGCTTGCTGGCCAGCAGCCTTCGCATAAGTCTTCGTTCCGCGTGCATCTGCTAGTGCCTTGCTAATTGGTGAGACCCGCCAACCAACATTTCATGCATTAAGATTTACGGAAACGTGTCCCCTTTTTTTCGTTTGGCAACTCAACACGCTAATTATCCACTATGCCAGGACTTTCAGAATAGAACCACTGAACCCATACATGAGGATATACGGCGGTCAAAAAACTCATTGCCGGCTTACGAATACTGGCCTACTTGCGCAACTCACCCCTCATGGCGACCAGTAGTTCCAGAAATAATCAATTCAATTCCTGGAGTCGGCCGTAAATGTGATATGTCCACAGTCACGATATAGCATTTAACTTTATCACATCTTTACACTTAGTAGGCAGATCGCATTCACGTATTTACTGATAATTCATGCTGGAAACAAAGCTCTACATGTGCGTTTTATATACCTTTATATTTATACCTTTATGTTTATATTTAGGCTTCTATATATATTTCTTATATAAGAGAAAACAGCTTATTAGCTTTGCCAATTTACAACGTCGACAACGGCAGAACTTTACGCAATAACTTCTCCATTATGATACATATCTCAGCGGTCCCAGCCACATCGCTGGGTAATTCTCAGTAACACACAAGCCTCATTGTTGTGCTTGAATGAAATCAGCTTATGAAAAGCAAACAGAGCATTGACGTACGAAATACAGAAGACATACGCCATAGCGAAAGATCTACAACACGACATAGCTTTCCAGTGGATTCGAAGTCATAGGAAATGTGAAATCATAGGAAATGCAACAGCTGATCATATACGCCGAGCAGCACATCAAGAGAATTAATTATCACTACTTCCTCTCGTGACTAGTCATGCGCAATGACTATTGAACAAAGTCAAGGAAACTTTGTTCATCAATCAGGCGTAGAACTTCCAATTATGTCATTTAGATCATAGAATAGAATTCAATATTCCGTTTAAAATTAGTCGATATCTTGAAACAACAGTTCATAGACTTCGGCTAGGCACTGCCTATACTAAAAGCTTCCTGTATAGGATAAGAAACACCAACAGTGCTGCATGCATAATCATATAAAAAAGCTGATGAAGACATACAGTACCTTCTTCTACAGTGTAAAAATCATGATGCTCCCCACAAGAAAATTTCAGAAAAGCTACATGGCTTGGATACATGCCCACCAAACTCTGGAATAATGTTAGGTCCATGGCCAACAGAAAAACTTCAAAACATCGTACTAAGGCACGCTAGTACAATGTTTGGAGGAATAAAATATATCACAAAAATACTAAGTCATATCACAGTTATTGATAGCATTAAATTATTATTAACAGACACCTTAATTACATGCTCACTGTGCATTCGTGTTCCTGTTGCATTCTTTATTTGTTGTATTTAGAGTGCGGCATTCAGGAGAGACCTAATTCGCAAGTGCACAACATCTCTGTGAAAATCTTGGCTTTGTGAACATTTATGCTGTGTGAGCTCATGTGTTAGGCGTGAACAGTTCGTTTTTGTGAGTATTTATGCTATGTCAACTCTGAAGTAGTAGCTTAGCGCAAGAAAACCACAGACACAAGGAAGACAGACAAGGACGCATGCGCCTACCAAGCAGAAGAGAAGCCAGTACATGCACATCAAAGGCGGTTGCGCAAGAAGTTAAATTCGGCATCCAGTAATGTGATCGACGGCTCACTCACACATTTATTTCTATTCTTCTTGATAAAGAAGGCCTCAAGTGCGAGCCTGGAAGACGCATTGCCGCTCCTGCCAAGAATAGTTGTCGCAGAAAATCGAGCGTCGCAACCACACGCGGTGACATGAGCCACCAAATGTGCGCCCTTATCCTCTTTTTTCTTTAGTTTTTGCGCATGTTCCCTTAAACGGTCATTCACACAACGCTCAGTTTGTCCAGTGTAAAGCTGCCCACAAGGGTGCAAAGGAATTGCATAAACAACCCCTCTGGAGCACTCAACAAAGGGCTTCTCATGCCTCGTGCAGCAGCCCCGCCTGCTCTTACAGCAAACTCGAGAACACAGCTTCGAAAGCTTGTTGGGCGCAGAGAAAACCAGAGGAATACCATGACGGTTAGCAACCTTTTTAAGGTTGTGTGACACCTTGTGTACATAAGGAATAACCTCTGGTCTTACCTTCGGTCGTTCGACCTCTGCACTCGCCCTTCGTGCTCCAAGCTTAACTTTTTGCAGAAGAGACTCTACTATAGTATTGACGACCGTCAAAGGGAAACCAGCTGCCAAAAGGCGTCCAACTTGGTTCGTAAAACTAGACCGCATTTGGTGTGCGCACGATTTCCGCAAAGCCGATTCCAAGCAAAGAATACCAACTGCTCGCTTCACCACTTTAGAGTGTGCGGAATCGTACGGCAGCAATTGCTTCATGGCTCGCGGTTGATAGGACCCTTTTTTTGCGCTAAGCTACTACTTCAAATATGGACGACCAACTAGCCCAACAGTCAACTCTTCTAGAATTATGTCAACTCTTCTCCCTGGTTTGAGGAGGATGGGCAAATCCGCGTTGGAAATGGCGACATCGATGTCATAAATTACACCTGCTGTGGATGCATCATCAATCGGGATATAGGAACGCACTTTGATGCGCCCTAGCTCCGAGATTTGCTTCAATTTTTCGAGCACACTCCCGTTCGAAACATTGATTGCGAGGACATTTTTTCGTGTATTTATCCGAATCTCCTTAATTTAATTCGGCACGACCCCTTCCAAGAAAACGGATAGCTCTTCCCTGTTTAGCAGTCGGAGGTTGCTTGGGAGTTCCTCGGGTACGAACACGATGGCGTGAGGCCAGCGTTCAGGCCTTCACTTCCGAGCCACCGTGCTCGCTTGCATTGATGTATTCGCGTTGACAGTCCTCCTTTTGGCCCTCTTTCTGCGGACAGTGATGAAGCTATCATCCAATGAGTCCTCATCCGACACGAAGTACAGCTCAGTGTCCTCGGTGTCACCAAGCACGCTTTCTCTCTTCCTCGTGAGAGACGGCATTGATGACATCTGGCCAGGAGGGCCTCTGGAAGGCTGCACGTCCATGGCAACAAGACCGGGAGCCGAGGCACCAGGAAATTCCGAATATTTCGCCAGACATCAGAGCATACAGAAGCGTTCTACCAAGAAGGCACTTCGTCGTCGTCCCAATGGCGAGAATAGAAATAAAATAGACCTTATACTCTGCGTTAACCCTGGCATCATACAAGATGTGGACGTGCTCGGCAAGGTGCGCTGAACTCGAATTAGCCTAGACCTGAGGAGGAAACGAAAGAAACTAGTACATAATAAGCTCATCAATGAGTTAACGGTAGGAGGGAAAATAGAGGAATTCCGGATCAAGATCCAGAACAGGTATTCGTCTTTAACTCAGGAAGAGGACCTTAGTGTTGAAGCAATGAACAACAATTTTATGGGCATCATTAAGGAGTGTGCAATAGAAGTCGACGGCAACTCCATTAGACAGCATACTAGTAAACTATCACAAGACGAAAGATTTGATCAAGAAACGCCAATCTATGAAAGCCTCTAACCCTGCAGCTAGAATAGAACTGGCAGAACTTTGTAAGTTTATCAACAAGCGTAAGACAGCTGACATAAGGAAGTATAATATGGATATAATTGAACATGCTCTCAGGAACGGAGGAAGCCTAAAAGCAGTGAAGAAGAAACTAGGAATAGGCAAGAATCAGATGTATCCGTTAAAAGACAAAGCCGGCAATGTCATTACTAATATGGATGAGATAGTTCAAGCGGCTGAGGAGTTCTATCGATATTTATACAGTACCAGTGGCATCACGACCATAATGGAAGAGGAAATAGTCTAGAGGAATTTGAAATCCCATAAGTAACGCCGGGAGAAATAAACAAAGCCTTGGGTGCTATGTAAACGGGGAAGGCAGCTGGGGACGATCAGGCAACAGCAGATTTTTTGAATGATGGTGGGCAGCTTGATCTAGAAAAACTGGCCACCCTGCATACTGCTGTGACTTCGGGGTGGAGGACGAAAGACGGACTGGTTCCGGAGACAAAGAAGAAACGAAAAACTTTATACAATATTTACAGGTAGCGGATGATAGCGTACAGGTAGCAGTAGGAGCGCATCAGACCGACTGAGCGGCTGCAAGCGACTCCCTCTTCTCACAATGGGCCGGCTCTCCCTTAAATTCCTTCAGCGACACCTCGTCGGCAGGAGCCTGTTTGGGCGAGCTCTCGTCGGCAGGAACCAGGCGGGGCAGGGTGATCACCTCGACCGCGTCGAATTCTTGATTCGTCACGGAGATGCCTGGGTGCTTCTTGAAGTCGCCTCCCGTGTCGAATTCTTGATTCGTCGCGGAGAAGTGGGAGCTCTCGTCGCCTCGTGGTAGCCACGTGGTGCATGTAGTATAGCAGCTACTGTCGCCTCGAGGTCGTCAATTGGTCGCCACGTGCACGGTGCTCGTAGTATGGCACAAGAATACGCAATGCCTCATGCCCTCGAGCGTACCGGAATCTTGGAAGAACGCTAACATAATCGTAATGCATAAGATAGGGGACGCCAAAGACTTCAAAAATTAATGACCGATCAGCTTACTGTCCGTTCTCTGTAAAGTATTTACTAAGGTAATCGCAAATAGAATCAGGAACACCTTAGACTTCTGTCAACCGAAGGACCAGGCAGAATTCTGTAAAGGCTGCTCAACAATAGACCGTATTCACACTATCAATGAGGTGATAGAGAAATGTGCAGAATAAAGCCAACCCTTATATATAGCTTTCATTGATAACGAGAAAGCGTTTGATTCAGTCGAAACCTCAGCAGTCATGGAGGCTTTACAGAATCAGGGTGCAAAGAAGCCGTATGTAAGTATGCTGAAACATATCTATACCGGCTCCACAGCCATCGTAGTCCTCCATAAAGAAAGCAACAAAATCCCAATAAAGAAAGGCGTCAGGCAGGGAGATACAATCTCTCCAATGCTATTCAAAGCGTGTTTACAGGAGGTATTCAGAGACCTGGATTGGGAAGAATTGGGGATGAGAGTTAATGAAGAATACCTCAGTAACTTGCGATTCGCTGATGATATTGCCTTGCTTAGTAACTCAGGGGACTAATTGCAATGCATGGTCTCTGACTTGGAGAGCCAAAGCAGAAGGGTGGGTCTAAAAATTAATCTGCAGAAAACTAAAATAATGTTTAACAGTCTCGGAAGAGAACAGCAGTTTACAATAGGTAGCGAGGCACTGGAAGGGGTAAGGGAATACATCTACTTAGGGCAGGTAGTGACCGCGGATCCGGATCATGAGACTTCAATAATCAGAAGAATAAAAATGGGCTGGGGTGCGCATGGCAGGCATTCTCAAATCATGAACAGCAGGTTGCCATTATCCGTCAAGAGAAGAGTGTACAACAGCTGTGTCTTACCAGTACTCACCTACGGGGCAGAAACCTGGAGGCTTACGAAAAGGGTTCTACTTAAATTGAGGACGACCCAACGAGCTATGGAAAGAAGACTGATGGGTGCAACGTTAAGGGATAAGAAAAGAGCAGATTGGGTGAGGGAACAAACGCGAGTTAATGACATCTTAGTGGAAATCAAGAAAAAGAAATGGGCATGGGCAGGACATGTAATGAGGAGGGAAGATAACCGATGGTCATTAAGGGTTACGGACTGGATTCCAAGTGAAGGGAAGCGTAGCATGGGGTGGCAGAAAGTTAGGTGGGCGGATGAGATTAAGAAGTTTGCTGGGTCAACATGACCACAATTAGTACATGAGCGGGGTTGTTGGAGAAGTATGGGAGAGGCCTTTGCCCTGCAGTGGGCGTAACCAGGCTGATGCTGATGATGATGAACACTCTTGTTGCTTGACCATTTATTTACCTTGCAGTACTAAGACTTCGCACGTGAATGTTCGTGCATCTGTTTATTATTCCAATTGTGTGATTGTTGACAGCTTTCGGACAATAACTATCATGTGTGTGAAGAGGAGCAGTCGGCGACACACATACGCACTGCGATCTCCTTAAATACATTTAATAAAAAAGAAGTAAAACTGTGAAAGCCTTGGCCTTGTTTTTCTTGTTAATTATGATGTTAATAGATGAAACTGCTTTGTTTTCATCAAGGAGAATTGTATATTGGATTGCGGTATAGCCGGCTGTACTAAGAACTACACTCCCATTTTTCATAAATTCGCACTTGACAATTTACAAAAATCGAAAAACGTACATACGACACACAAATAAGCATTGAGCATTGAATTAACCGCCAAACTTACACACGAAGCATTTTTAAAACATTCTTTGTGCAATGAACCAAAGGAAATAGCACCCATAGGCTTGCGCGTAACCCGCATTCACGAAGTGTAACGTCACTGAATTTTTCGCTTACGCAATAAATGAAAGAGCTCGGTCTGCGTGAAGGGTTGACCGGGTTAGGTTCAAGTGGACCACGTTCCTTACACATTTTTTTTATCGACAACCTAAGTCAAAACAGTTTTCAGATCGACCGAAGATCTTTCGCCTTCCTGCACCCTTGACTGACAACAAAATTAACAGGGAGAGAAAGAGAACCCTTTCCTTGCAAGGTCGCAGAAAACAAGCTGAAATGACAGTCACGGCGCCTCCCTCAACACCAGGAAGAACGGCCCCTCAACTCATGCAACGCGCCGCGCTCTCACTTGGGAGGTGTTCCTGCGTGTCGCTCAGCATCAACTGCGCTTTTTTATCCTTTTACTGTATGTAGGCAAGGGGAAATAAGGAGGAGCAACTGGGAACACGTACGTAAGAGCTCTTTATGAATAGAGTGAAGTTCGCACGTCCGCCTCTACGGAACACCGCCGCTCAAGAGCAAGTACGTATGCTTCGAGGATGCTGCCGCTGGAGAATAATGGTTGCTATGCCAGAACAGCCCCTGCATGTCTGGGAGCTAAAGTGCTACCTTAGTATCTTTTAATGCGAAAAGCTCGTCACATGGCAGAGAGAGGAGAGCGGTATATAAGGGATAAAAGCGTGCATATATATATATATATATATATATATAAATATATATATATATATATATATATATATATATATATATATATATATATATATATATATATATATATATATATATATACTCCCACGCCCCCTCTGACAGTGGTCACCTACGTATTCTCGTCATCTTTCTCGGTCCCGCAAGTGTCCGCGAAGATCGTTCCCACAGTTGCGCAAGATCAGCCGCGTGTGACTTGCGGTTTTTCCTGGATGAAACATCGAGCGTCACGCGTGTTTGTCGTTTGCCGAGATATCCTCGAATTGCAAGTGGTCGTTCCCTCAATTGTGTTTCGGCTAGTTTCACTTATCCCTACAGTTTCTTTTGAAATCTTTTGCTTCCTTTTCGGCCCATTTTTCTTTCTTTTCCCTTCCTACGTAACCTCCCAACGATAAACGTACGACCTATCATAAAAGTCGTCCCGACGGCTGCAGTGATTCCCTTTTGCCGGATCGGCTCCTCCTTATCGTCTCGGCTGCTCGCCCGTACCACAGCTGTTTATGGCTCTCGTGTCTTCGAAGCGGAAATCGCTTTCGAACAGGCAGCCCCGAAGAGCTCCGGCATCGCTGACGCCTTAGCGGTTGTGGTGCGGCGCATTCTCCCCAGCCATACACACGCGTGCCATGTAACGAGCTTTCTTTCTCTCTCTCTCTCTCTCTTGCATTCCGCTTTCTCTTTGCGATGTAATACTTGTGGGCTCTTCTAGTTGAATTAAGAGCTACACTGCAAAAAAACACTATTTTTCATTTTTTTTTTTTGACGAAGCTGTTAATGCGGCTAGAAGCGCCCACAAACGTCATTTACAAGTCGTCACGGTTAACTGAGAAAAAGCTATATTATTCGCGAAGTATATATTTTAGAAAAAAACTGGAGTATGTAATGCGCAACATACAGGCACATTTTCAATTGTTTGTGCCAACTGACGTTTAAATGAAAATGAATAAACTCTCGTTTTCGCTTGGTTGCAGGCGTTATAAGGAAGACTTACAAGGTTACCCCATATTCCTGGAAGGACCATAAAAGCCGGAAATTTCATATTTGCGCGAAGTAAGGGCCACTCCGTATGAGACACGCACCGAAGTATTGGGGTGTGTTCTTTGAATATGTACTTTCAAAATAGTTACTGAATATTGGTTTTAATCCCGTGTTATTGCTTGATACGGGGCATGTGACTGCCTTTCTCTTGGCTTTTCGGTGAAATATACGAGGCAGAGTGTTCATATTTCATAGAAGAAGGAAGCATGTTTGTAAGTGAGGGCCGCTGAATGTTTTAACCGCGTAAGCTATTTACAGCTTTGTTATTTATTCAAGTGTTCCACATTAACATACTGCAACTATTCGCTATGTTTCCTGTGTCCTGAAACAATTATACAAGATGCTAATTTCTATTTCAGTGAAAATAAAGGAAAATTAGAGTTTAAAGTGCGGGCAAGCTTGCACGTTAGCGGATTATTTAGAGACGTCGTATATGATTACCGAATTCCTGTATATTTTTTTTTCTATTTTCAGGCGTCAGTAAGGTTTTGTCGTTGATTTCACAGATGTCATCGGTGAATTATTAAATTTGGCGAAAGTAAGTGGCCTGTTATAGCTAACGTGTAAAGAAAGGTTCAAATGCGGGAACTTATTGAGGACTTGGAAATAAATTACGTATGCAATTGCTCTTAACGTCAACAGGGTAATTAGGAGCGGCGCGAAATGAATCACTCTGCCCTGGCGTGGCTAAAATTTCCATCGGGATAGCCTTTAGCGTCCAGGGGCAAAACGCCATGGCGAGAGTGTGTGCGTAGCTGAATTCATATGGATCAAATACAGCGTTCACAAAATAAATGCTTAATTTAGTACTTGAAAGCGCTATATGGTCATATTACGCTGTTTCAAAGCAAGAAACTTCCTACTTTTCAAAAATAGGAGGCATGTTGTGAGTTTTGCGTAAGCGAACTTCTTTGGGGGTGCGAGGGCTTACCCCTTCCCAGGTCGCTCCTGCCAGCTCCCTCACAACAGACGTGGGAAGAGCTGCTCAGAACGCCGGATGAAAAAGTACAAAAAGCCCTCGTTGCCTGGGCCGAAAGAGTCGCTCCTCGTGAGGGGCCATTCTGGGTCTCGGGCCTGCCAGATCATAACTGACCAGAGTCTCAATAAAGTTGTTACCACCACCACCACCAAATTCCAAGTTTTCTGGGTACTTACAGCCTGCAGAGTAAACTGCATATTTATGTGCTCCTTGGTTTAACAAGCGGCGCGAAATCTCCTACGCTGCCCTGCACAACTACAAATGTAGCCAAAATCGTATTTACCGAAAATGGGGGGGGGGGGGGGGGCGGCATGGCAAATCTCTGTGCACAGGTAAATGCCCATATATAAAACACTATCTTTTCAGAAAATGTTTAATCAAGCGTTCCAATCTTGAAAACGTGCCCTTGAAAACTGTGAAAAACACCAACGCCAAATCCAATTATCATAGCGGAACCTCATGTTCATGTATTCCGAAAGTTTTTTTGTTACTGGAATAACTTGAAGTATTGCAAATAATTACTGAGCCTTCGTCCTTTCCCTATTACCATGCGTCAGAAAGAGTTCACGGTTGATATGTCCGGTCTCCTCAGTGAACTAAGCGACACACCTTGTTTACATTTAGCGAAAATAGGGGGCTTGGTTTAAGCAATGCATAGAGACAGTTCAAGTGTGTGGGTTAATTGCGGCCTTTAAAATAAAATACTGATAAGCTAACAGAACACGATGATGCTTCACACCAGGTAAAGAGGTTGTTTTGCTGGCTCAGACGACCGCATATCGACAGAAGCGCGACATGCAGAAAACAGCGTACACTTCAATTTTGGAGACCAGTAATAAACCATACGTTGGTGACGCCAGGGCCTGGAGCCCCTAACTACACTGTCATAGCCCATGTAGCACCTCATAGAAGTCAAGGCTAATCAGTCAACATCATCACATTGATCAGCGCCCACGTTATAAATTTAGGAGCCTCATAGGAACACATGTTCAAGCTGCAGGAGACGGTCGCGGTGACGTTGCGAACAAGATCGCCATTGTCTCCCTGCGTCAGATGCGCGAGAAGCTAAAAAAAAAAAAAAAAAAAGAAAGTTCACAGTTTCGCCCGAAAGGCGAGGCGCCGATTGCGATAGAGAGAGAGAGATTAACCAGATGCACATCCGGTTTGCTACCCTGCAGAGGGGGAAAAGTTATTGGGATGAAGAGAGAGAGAGCACAGTTTCGCGCACAGTTGCAGCTTCGCACCGAGCCTACACACGGTTCCCAAGACCTGTCAACTTGAGGTATTTCAACAGTGCTTTCGTGGCTTTCTGTGCCACCGACTCATAAGGCCATGGTCCAAGGATCTTCATCACCGAAAATGGTCTAGAGTCCAGCTGGTTCAATGCTGTCTGGAGAGCTTCACGCTGGACGTCGTATTGGGGACAGATACATAGGATGTGTGCAATCGTTTCTGTGGTTCCACAAGAGTCGCACATGGGCGTATCCCCCATCACAATGCGGAACGAGTACAGGCCTTCGTAAATGCCACCCCAAGGCAGAGGCGGCACAATACTGTCGCCTGAGCGCGGGAAACGTTTGATGGCACTTGTAGCTTTAAGGATAGATCCAGCCTATGAAGATGTCACTTCGAGAGGTTGGGAGGAGACCAGTATTTGCCTCTCATAGCTGTAACCATAATATGAAACTTTCTTGCAGCAACGATTCTGGATAGCGGGATTGGGACTGGTCGGGCTTCCAGATGGGCAGACCGGGCGGCTTCTTCGGCGAAGTCATTACCAGCAATACCGGTATGTCTAGGTAGCCACTGGAATATAATTTCATGCCCTTTAGCGATAGTTTGATGGTGAGCTTCTCTTATTTCATATGTCAGCTGCTCAAAAGTCCTATGATATAAGGCAAAATGCAGTCTCGGAAGTGCTGGCTTAGAGTCGCAAAAAATAACCCATTTGTGAGGTGTCTATTGCAGGAGATATTTGACAGCGGCACGCAGGGCCGCAAGCTCTGCCGCCGTTGATGTTGTCATGTGGGACAGTTTAAATTTTATTGTGGTTTGCGTAGCCGTAATGACAACGTCATCTGAAGAGCTGGCAGGTGAGACAGAACCATCAGCATAGATGTGTGTTCGGTCCCCGTATGTCTCATTGATTAATAGCAGCGTCATCTGTTTCGGAGCTATTGTTGGGTGATTGGCCTTCTTTACACCCGGAATACCTAGGCGCACCTGAGGCTGTTGGAGACACCACAAGGGTAATGAAGGCCTTGCTGCAGGTATGTATCTTAATAGAAGACAATCTTTATAGGTGATTATAACTTCAGAAAGCGTTGCACGATGTCTCTGCGACGGCAAGAATGCCAACTGATTATCAGGGACGCTGAAAAAATGACGTATATGCATCCTGAGACAATCTACAGCAAAGTATTACGCTTACTGACTAAATTAACAATGATATAATGTGTAAGCACGACTCAATGAGGACGTAGAAAGAAACAGATAGACAGAGACAATGCTGTCTCTGTGTGTCTGTTTCTTTCTACGTGCTCGTTCAGTCGCACTTACACTTTCTATCATTGATCCAGACCAACTAGCCCGCCAAGGTGTTTTAACTTAACTAAGAAGCATGGTGTCAGGCATGCACAGGTAAACATGAACACATCTCGCTTGATGAGCGCGGAAAGTGAGGAATCGCGGCAGCAGCAGGCAATCAAATTAACCTTCGTGTACCTCTCGCTTCAACGCGAACAAAACGTCGTAAGCACAGCGCATACGAAGCCACCACCACTACGCGCACTCTGCAAACATCGCAGACCGCTTTGAAAATGAGTTCCGTGCGGGCGCGTACTTTGGGCCCGTCGCAGATCGCTTTCAATATACAGCGCCCGAGCGGCCGCATGTGTAAAAGTGGTCCTAGAAATAAGCAGTCAATGAGCATATATAAGCATTCATAAAAAAATTTGCCGGTGCCGAAGCTTAGAGGCAATCATCAGTCAATCAAAGCGCCACATATTTTATTACAACCGTCATATCCAATTCTCGTCCGTATAGGCCTGCTATACCGAAAATGTAAAAAAGCTTACATGGCGTGTTATATATTACATTTATTTCTCTATCTTCTTTTTTTCGTTAACGGTTGACAGGTCTAGCATAAGTGTTCGCAAGGCGGCACTGGGAGAGGCCGACTAGCTTTTCCCTCTCGACAAGCTCAAGTGCCCGGGACGATCCTTCCTCTGTCGTAATTAAAAACCCTGGCCGAGCGACGCCTGTAGCCCTCGCTATCTCGCCGCCGCAGGAACTCCTTTATAACGTCCTCACGCAACAGCCCTTCTTTGCCGCCTTCTAATTATGATCTGAAGCCGTTTTGACGTGGGTCACACGCGTCGTCTGGACCCAGAAACGACGCTAATGTGCCTGAACGAAACCGGAGGCGACGGCAAACTCGATAATGAGCAGGGGCGCGGCATCCGAGTTGCCTGTCTTACGAAGCAGGCAGGGAGTTAGTTGCTGTCGTAGGAAGAAGAGCGAGTTTTTCACTTCCAAAGAAAAGAGACCTATTTAGAGTGTCTCAACCCTGTGTCGGGGTGACCCTCCAGCATACTGGATGCTCTTTCGAGGTTCGGTAGCCCGGCTTCAACCATATAAGTTCCGGAAGCTCAGCCCACATCTTTGTTGCTGCTTTTCTTCAACGGCAACGTAATCCACAGAATGCGTGGCTTTTCTTGCCAGACGCTATCAGCAAGAAAACATAGTCGCAGATGAATCAAATGCAAGGAAGCTGAATGTTGACGATGTTCCTTTCTTAGGGAAGAGCATCACCGCATTATCTAGAAAGCTTAATTAATGGTTATGCTCTTCGAAACGACACGACAGACTGACATTGAGTCATGTCGTACTCGCAATTCACTCTTTCAAACCTCACGGGATGCTCGTTTGGGAAGAGTAGAATTTGTTCACGGTGCATGTTCTTCACATTATATTTGAATATTTACTGACTACCGCTTGTAATCTGTTACGACCTGCTTCTTGTGGAGCTAGCAAGCTCGGTGAAAATCTGTTTGATGATTTTGTTCTTGAATGCATTTACCCTGCGACTAAGACCCCCATACAAAGGGAAGTGCACTCGCATTGGTCTTATAAGAATAGACGCAGTGGTATGTAGAACGTATGGTCCATAAGCCATATGATCAGTAGCATTTTGGGTTCTAATATTCCGTTATGTTAGGCCATATAATGTTTCCCGCTCCATGATCTTGCATAATCACTAATTCTAACAACTTCTGGCTTCGGTAGTAAGCGCAACGCCGTATACGCGGAGCTCGCAGCCCTTGTAGCTCGCAGGTTCTATTGCTGCCACCCTCTTGTAACGCTATGCGGTTTCGCTGAGCTTCCACACACAAGCTGTGTGATAGCGTCCACCTGCATTGTATCAAATGGCGCTAATATGTATTTATTCATTTACTTATTTATTTATTTATTTGCTTGCTTGTTTGCTTGCTTCCTTGCTTGCTTCTTTGTTTGTTTGTTTGTTTGTTTGTTTGTTTTTAGAGATTACAGTAAGCATTGAAAGACACGACCCACATATTTCGGCATTTCGGTACTGGTGACCGGTCGTTATAAACATTTAGATAGCTCTCAGAAACGCTTATTTTTCATCTGTATATGTAGAGGCCCTAAAACTGGAATATTACGTAATTTGGGCGGTGGGATGGAGGGGGGGGTGGAAGGGAACAAAACATTACAAGAGAGGTAGTGATTATATCATTATAAAAGACTATTACCATGTTGTTTACAAGTAGATGGTTGTGAACGCACAATAATTATACAATTGATAGCAATAGTCGGTTCTGAAATAACCAAATAAAAAATTACATTCTTGGTTTTTACCGGCCAAAACCACGATCTACTGAAAAAACACGCCATAGTGGGCGGATGCGGATCAAGTTTAGCCACTTGAAGTTCTTTATACATGCATTCAATGCTTGAACGCGAGCGTTCTTACATTCCGCCCTCATCGGAACGCAACTGCCGTGGCGGTGGTCGAACCCATGACCTCTAGCTCACCAGCGCCATGCCATAACCACCGGGCAGCCATGGCGAAAGGTAATGCAATAGATAGTGCTCTACATGTATTCGGGCTTTAAGTGCAGAATGCAAACAGCATGAATGACACCCTCAATGACATCCTGAAGTACGCAAACACATGCGCCTGCATTGTACAGCGAAAAAAAAAATTGTAACCAACACACATTTTTCCTCGCTATACATGGCATCTGCATGTGTTTAAGCCTTTCAGGCTGTCTCTGAGACTACCAACTCTCCAAACAGCAAGTCCTGCTAACAGCCCGCTATTATCTTACATCAGTTGAGCTTTTGGTTGGTGGCGAGTCTCACAGTCTCGATAGTGACCAGTTTAATTTTTCAAGACGAATGGACAATCATAAGTAAGGAAGGCACACGAGTAATGATGATTCCTCTAGGAGGTGCACACATTTTGCATGCACCCCTGCGTTTATTTTTGGCGCATTGCTTGACGGTAATTATGTCGCGTTGGCATATAGGTCCCGCCGCGCATTCAGGGCACAATTACAGTTAGATGATTCAACCATGAATCGAGCGCAACATTTATCGATGTGCAGACGCGCTATTTCTTTGCCTCTGAAGATTCCTGGCCAGTCATTGTACCCACCTGTGCCCAGCGTTTAATTGCTAAGGTTCACATTGCTTCTGAATTAAATGCATGATCAGCGATGCACAGCACTTCCCGACTTCCCTTCGAATTCATCCTTTTTTCCCGAACGGCTATTAAACGGAATTGAAAGAGATCTGATGACTCGTCTTGAATAATCTTGTCATGAACCTTCATGACTAGATTATATTGCGCGCATGATTCAGATCACCGTAAGTGGACTGCTTGAAGCTTGTGCCGGAGATAGATAATGCTGCGAAAAATAAATGTAGGGCACATAATAGAATTCACTGAAGACAGGATGACTTCACTGTTCACTTTGTGACAGGACTTCCTTTTTCAAGGAAGGATTCAACTTCTTTCTGTCCAAAAGCAAAATAGCAGATATCTACCCTTGCCTTCCCGTGTACCCTCCCTCTAGACCCAGCCCCTCCCACATTTCAACCTTGTGAGATGAGCATGGTCAGCTCCTAATTGAATCTTCCGCGAAATTGCTTCGGGAATGAAACGGTCCCTAGAGGAGAGCAACTTCTTCGGTTTCTCTGTTTAGTTTACGCGCGTTTATATTCCCTTTCGCACAGTCCTGCGGCACTGTCTTTGCAGGACTGTCGCGGAGATTTGAACACGCTGTGGCAAAGAGCGGATTGCTGGCTGAGTAAAATTGAACCTAAAGCGACACCATGCTTCCGACGTGCTACCCGTTCCTCTTTCGGCGGCGGGGGAGGGGGGGAGGGGGGTGCTTTTTTCTTTGCCACTTCAAACTTATAATTCTATGCGCGGAGAGTTATGGACAAATAAAAAAAAGGCCTTTATTTATATTCTTCAAATTAGACATTTTGATTACCATACCGTCACTTTAGCTCTTCTTGCTGTATTATCTCGCAGACGACCACAAAAAGGTGTGGCACAAATTTGGAGGTCGTGCTTGAAGACATGCTAGCGAAGCTTTTATACCTTACAGAGCTGTGAATGATAAATTTTAAATGCCATCAATATTACGAATTGCTCTGCAATTGCGATATTTCTGGTCGAATCTCGACTGGAGACTGCTACAGCTTTTATTTTCAACATAACTCCTTCGCGTAATTTGTCGCTATTTGGAATCCTAGTCAGGTAATTTTTTTTTAATGTGAAATGAAAGCACCGAACGTTGTGCGCGCGTGCGTGCGTGCGTGCGCGTGCGCGCGCGTGTGCGTGTGCGTGTGCGTGCGCGTGCGTGCGTGTGTGTGCGTGCGTGCGTGCGTGTGTGTGTGTGTGTGCGTGCGTGCGTGCGTGTGCGTGTGCGTGCGTGCGTGCGTGTGCGTGCGTGCGTGCGTATGTGTGTGTGTGTGTGTGTGCGTGTGCGTGTGCGTGTGCGTGTGCGTGTGTGTGTGTGTGTGTGTGTGTGTGTGTGTGTGTGTGTGTGTGTGTGTGTGTGTGTTGTGTGTGTGTGGTAATCTTATTGCAGTACTTGTTTGCAGTACTTATTGCAGTAATGTTTGTTTTTTCTCGACGCACACAAAAAAGTGAAAGAGGTTTCATTGAGCCGCTCAGAGGTTCAGCGAGAAAAGCAGTCCCTAGTTTGTCTCTGTTCTTCATAAAAATGAAAAAAAGTCTCCCTAAATATATACTCGCCCAATTTTATCTGAATACTGCCACAGGCTCCTTTTTCTTTCGAATATTTAATCGACGGTAGCCGTTTTAACTGGATAAAGCTTTGGCAGTGTGCGTGTGTGCTTCGCCAGCAGCATGTCAGCTCCTATAGGCTCCAAATGCGCGCATTGTGTAACGTAAGAGTTGCACAAGAAAGCAGAAATGTTATTAAAAGATCTTCATCAGCTGGTCGGGAAGGCTTAGGTAGGGATGATTATATATAACTGCCCTCTCTATAGAGAGGGCAGTTGCGAAACGGCATCCTATGTAGCTTTATGCTTCTTGCAGATGGACGTCGTCTCAAGCTTTCATTAATATTCCTCCACATCAGGGGATTTCCGGCGAACTCTTATGAAGCACTCGTGTGTCGGTGACTTCTTTATGATACTTGCCTAGGAAACGCAATAAGTAATCGAAGTGGGCGAATATCAAATTTTCCGAACACGAATCGAATACGAACAGCAAATATTGTTGCCGATGGTGACGCCCAGGAATCGAACATGAGTTGCACGAAGAATTGAATGCCCTCCGATATTCAACGTCAGACGTGTTGACTTGCGTCTCACTCCCGGGAAAATCATGAAGGCAGATTTTTCTGCTGATAAAGATAGGCCAAGCGTCGATAAGTGGCGATCGATAGTGGAGATTGCGGCCTGGGCTATCCGGGCCAAACGTTTGTGTTGGTACCCCGAGATCCAAATGCAGATGTCATCTGCGTAGATGGACATTTTTACTGCCGTCCAACCTACTTTCAGGGCATCTGGAAGGCTGGCCATGGCAACGTTAAAAAGCAAGGGGGATAGGACACTTGCTTGTGGGACGCCGATGGAAATTCGTCGCTTGTCACTCATTATACTTCCGAGCTTAACTTTGACACATCGATCACTGAGTGATCGATGGACGAATTGAAGAGCATTTCCCGAGACGCCCATGGCTCGGAGTCCGTTGATGATGCCTGTATGAAGCACACAGTGTTTTCTGTGGAGACATTGGCGACATCGAACATTTCATTTGGCTATGCCCACAGTTTCACACAGAAAGGAAAGCGATGGTCGACAACCTACAAAAGAGCGGTCTTACGCACAGGACCTTTGAAGACGTTGTTTTCCCCGGAGGGCCCGCGGCATTCAGGAAGAGAGCGCAACGACTGCTGATAGCCTTCCTGCGAGACACGGGGCTCATCGACACCTGGTGACACACCGCTGATCTCAACTCGAAGGAGGATCAGGCGGAACAATTGCCGGCTATGTATGCCAGGCTAACCCTGCCTGCTTCAACATCACCACCACCACCACCACCACCGCCACCAACAGCAAATATTGAATATCAAATGCAATATTGGCTTCCTTAGGCGTCGAATCACCCAATATCGGATATTCAAACGTGAAAGGATATAGTTAGAGCAGGTATGTGTATTTCTGTATAATTGGCTATGCGAATTGAAGTTGAAAAAGAATAAAAGGTAACAAATAGCTATCAACAACAGTCAGTCAGTCAGTCAAGAATTTTATTGAGGCCCTGAGGAGTTTTAAGGCGTGGCAATCCCACCCGCGGAGCTTCTCGGCCCGAAACCGTAGGCGACGCCCAAGTCCGGACGGGAACTTGATTACGCTCCGCCAGTTCTTGGGCCCTCTGGCCGGCCTTGAGTTAGAGTTTGAGGTCCGGGCTTTTGAGGGCTGCTTCCCATTCGGGCTCACTGGAGAGAGGGCCCTTTTGTAACGCGGTACATTGCCATAGCATGTGCGAGAGCGAGCTATAATGTACTGGGCAGTCTGGACAATCAACAACAAAGAAATTTATTTTTGCACATGAGTAAATGTAATGAAAAACAGCACGGATAGCTTCTGAACATTTTTGGAGCCTGGTTGGAAATAAACTTTCCTAGAATGAATGGGTACTGTATGTCTAGCTTTCGAAAAAGCAATGAATCTGTTGTTGCCAAAGAAATATGCGAAGTTTGGGGGAAAATGCTGTCGAAGGACTTGTGTGCCGCGTACACACGTAAAACGACCCATTGCAATGAAAACATTCCTGGCTTCAGCGTAAAGGATATGACTGCTACATGACCAGGGTGTCACAAGCGCTAAATAACAGACTATAAGCAGAAATCACAAGTTGTTTACAATGTCATGGTGGAAGCCTACATGATAAAGGTTTTGTCGTTGTTGCTCTTGTGATGATGAGCAGCACTTTGTTTAGCAGACGAAGAACAGTAACCAGACTTTACCAGTCGGTTGTAGTTAAACATTTTCTTAAGTACGAGTATACGAAAATACGGAATAGTTCATATTAAAATACACATTCGAAGGGATAGTGTGTATCATTTAATTGACTTTCGAAACTTGGAATATTTGCCCACCTTCATTCCCTTCAAGGATCTTTAGGTTACATGAATAAGTATATTCGTAAAGCGATGTCGCATACTGACAGACCCGAATTAAAAAACAAAATATCAATTAAAAACATGAGCTTTGCTTAGCTCATCCCTCACCTTCAGTCCGTTGGCGCCGCCCGCAGCGAAAGAGGTGTGCGAGAGAAGTCAGTGAGAAGGTGGACGCGACACCGCGTTGCTTAGTTTCGCGTTGCTGAGGCCGTTTACAGCCGTAGACCTTGGCATCATGCCAGAAGGTACCTTAAGAACGCGTCAGACTTAGCTTCCATTGATTGAAGCACACGCGATGACGCGCGCGCTTCCACCAATGAGAGGCGACAGTTCGATTACGGTGACCTAAAACTTGGCTTCGTGGAACATCACCTGCTGATGTTGCCGTCCACGCAATAAAACTAAATTATGGGATTTTACGTGCCAAAACCACTTCCTGATTATGAGGCACGCTGTAGTGGAGGACTCCGGAAATTTTGACCACCTGGGGTTCTTTAACGTGCACCTAATTCTAAGTACACAGGTGTTTGCGCATTTCGCCCCCATCGAAATGCGGCTGCTGTGGCCGGGATTCGATCCCGCGACCTGGTGCTCAGCTGCCTAACACCATAGCCACTGAGCAACCACGGCGGGTGCCATCCACGCATCCCGAGATGCGGAAACCAACCCAGCTTCGTTCACCATCGTCATCGCACACTCGTCGTCGTACAACCTTCGTCGTTCCGTAAACGTCATTCCTTCTTTGTGTTTCCGTCGTAATCACGCAGTCGTCATTCAATCGAGATTATGACGCCCCTTTCTTTCTCTTATCTTCATTGCGTCTTCGTCATACTGTCTTCGCCACTCAGTCATTGTCTTACCGCCGTCGTGATCGTTCCATCGCCGTCATTCCAGCTTCGTCATCTGACTCTTGTCTCGCCATCGTCGTTATACATTCGCATCACGCATCTCACGTCATCGTCATTCCATTGTCGTCGCGATGTCGTCATTATAACAGTGACATCATTTTGGAATCGTCATTGAGCGATCGTCATAGAGTCGTCGTCATGCATTCGTTGTCTTACCGTCGTTGTGATGCCGACGTCGTCGTCATACAGCTTCGTCTTCTGATTTTCATCATACCGTTGTCGTCACTCAATCGTCGTCATACAGTCGTCGTCCCGTCATTGTCGTTATACGCTCGTCGTTATCCACTGGCCCTCACGTCATTGTCATCACGCTGTCTGTCGTTACATTTTCTTCATCGTTGCACCGAATATAGAACACTCAAACAGGTATTAATCGCTATAACTTTCTCCTGGAACCAGATTACATAACGACTCGCTATGATACCAACAAAAAGATCTCAGCCTATAACTGCGGAACAAACACTTTTTACTACTCTTTTTTCCCCAAATCAATTAGACAATGGAACAGTTTATCAAATGATATAGTAAATGTGTCAAATAACGAACTATTCTATTCTATGCTGTGACGGCGCTCTTGTCAAACAAATGTATGTGTTATATATCTTGAAACCTGTTTGTTTCACATTACTTGTATGCCTTTCTCTAAAAGCTATTGCAGTGCTTCTGTCTGTGAGTGTATCTGTATTACTGGTTGTATTTTGTTCCCCCCTACGCAATGCCTTTATGGCCATTTAGGTACTCTGTAAATAAATAAATAAATAAAATCATTTTGAGAATCGCAAGCCCATTGTCGTCATGCCGTCATCGTCTCGTCATGCCACGTTCAGCTGTGCCATTGTATACTTAGAAAGCCGCCGAGTACTCGACCATCAGCGAGTATCGCAGTAGTTTAAACAAGAACGCTAGAATACATAACTTAAACTGTAATGTCATAAAGGAAACAGGACCTAAAGACCTCCAAGGGATTTCACGAACTCGATATCGGGAGCGAAAAGGCCTTGCCCACACCAAAGCTAGCTAAACAGCTGCTTTACACACTTGTAACCGTCCTGTAACCGTCCTGTGCTCGTCCGTGACGTTCTTTATCGTGAATCCTAAATATCGCAGGTGAAAGCGTTTCACAATGACAGGATGAACGTTTTGGGGCACTGAAAGGCACTGGTCAAGGTGAATAAAGTCATATACTGAATAGAGCCCCGAGTTATAATGGAAGATCCCGTATACCTAATTAGCATAAATATGCGCCTATGTTATCTGAGGCTTGATGAAATATATTAAAAAACGCAGAGCAAATTACGTTAACCTTTTACTATTTGGAGATATAAAGATCAATAAAAAAATTAGGAATTCGGATTATGTCTCACTGGTATAATTCTTTGAACTCGGTGGACCCATTAAGAACATTGCTGCTTGTGGTGTTTCGGCTCCCTATTTTAGTGCGTCGATCAAGTTACTATGTATTACGAGTACCTTGGTTTGCCTTGTCATCCGTCAACGCACTGAGCCTCCCTGCAACGTCTTTGTAGCCTGTGAGTCCCGTGATTCCTTATCAGTCGTTTGTGCTGCGGCGGAGCACGGCGCAGCTGGAACCCAAAAGGCGCAAACTCCGAGGCTTTAGACAATATTCTTGGGATGATCTTTCTCAGAAGACACCAGAAAAGACTCCTTGTCTCCGTTTCGAGCTCTAAGCCCACAGACATGTGTCTATCTTTAAAAGACCAAGGCCTGAATACACAAAGCTTTCTACTCGTGAGTAAACTTTGTCATTGGCCGACCGCCTTCGTTAATTATATGTCCAGCACCAGGATTGGCTGGAATGTTCCCTCACGAACAATTTCATTGTAAGCCCTTTTTATGAATACGGGCTAAGAACTCTTATTTTGGAGGTCTTGTAAGCCCCCTTTATGGCTGGGAACTTGAATATTTGGTCACCAGCCTCTGCTAGCGCCAGGGTGGCACCAATTAATAATGGGCTTGGATAGCTGAATTTGGCGGCTTAGTTTGTAAAAAAATAACATACCCGAAAGATGTTGCAGTAAGCACATATTATGCTCTCTTAGGGATGTTTTCTGTTCTTTCTTTCTTCCTTCATTCCCATCGTCGTGCTTGTATACTACGCTCGTGTATATTTATTGGCATTTTGCGTCATTGCTTCTGCTCTTAGCTACTGCAAACTACTGCAAGTCTCGAAGACAGTCACTCAGAAAGCGGTATGAAGAAACAAACGTATTATTTCAAACATATCGTGTTCTGTGTTCTCTACATCTATTTCACTCGCTTTGTTTCTCAAACTGTTCGATTCCTCCTGTTCGAAGGACAAACTTGTATTCAGCTTTCCTTGTTTTATGCCAGTTGCGGCTAAAACGCTTATAGGTATATTTACATTCCCCTTGATGAAACGAGAGCTTGTCCTTCGATTTTGTCGTTGCGCACGTGCTCCGGTCAAGCATGTATGTCCCTTGACGACGAGTAAGCCGATCGAACATGGGGCAGAAGCACCGCGAAAGAAACCGATCAGGAGGCCACTAACTGTTAACCTTCCGCGCTCTAGCTGGTGCTTCAGGAGAACTGCTTTTTCGCCTAGCTTGTACTTGCTCAAATATTTATTCCCCGTTGACAAGACCCTCACAAGAAAGTAGAAGCATTTATTGTCGACCACGTTCGCCGTCATGGCTCTGCTGTCTTGTCCAAGTCCTGAATCAAAGAAAGCTTCCACTCGAACTAACATGATATCAGCGTACTCGTATTGCTCTCACCCGTTGTGTTGGCCAAGTTAATAGAAATAGTTAATCTCAGGTGTCTCGACTGGTTTCTGGAGCCTTACAATGTTTACCCAGAGGCGATGACAGGCATTCGACGTAACTCTGCATCGACTGACAACTTAGTCGATCAGGGGCCCTGTAACGTAAAACTATTCCAATACGTTTTTATTCCAATCTGCTGACTTCAAATTTACGTAACCGTCGACGCAAGCATGGGGCGGTGACTCGCAGCGCTGTCAGAACAGCCCAGTCAAGCACTCGACCCATTCGATCGCCTGTAATAAAGGAAGAAAGTATTGTAAAGCTACCACTTTATAGACAATTGGAGTACCTCGCACAGCACCAAGAAGGCTTGGCTTACAATGGAGCGTTACATAGAGAAACACCACGTGATTATGAATAGCGATGAGCGCTACAGATAAGACTCAAATGGGCAGATCAAGGCAGTACTGGTGCCCAGCGTGCCATAGAGGAAATATTATTGGATAGGTAAAGCTAACTAGTAAACAACTACTGAGTAAAAGTGAGCTATGTAAAAGCTGTAGAGGAAAATGTTGCTCTGAAGAAGAAAAGTCGTTGTGACAAAACATTGCATCCAGACACGTCTTTTGTTCGACCACTCTTGCTCACTCGAAGTTCATCGTCTAGCTTACCTCCGTTCTGTTTGGTCATAAACAAACAATTGCAGTAGCCCCGTTTGGATGAGGAGCTGATTATTTCGTGTTTCACATAAGTGTACGTGTTTTAACTTCTATGAAGCGTCTTTTCTCCCTTAAAATTCGCTTAAAATAAATTTATGTGCGCCACTGGTACACATATATATTGCAATGCATATTATCTGTAGCCGAGTGACAGTTTCGCGAGATATCCCCCTTTCACTGTCAGCAAGATCATCTTAAATGAGAGACTGAAAGCGCTAAGATATAATACGAGAGAAAGTACGCAGCGTTGTTTGGTATGACTTTAAATGGCGTGCGGCATTGCACCAATGCAATGAAGAGGATGGCGAGCATCCCCTAGATATATAGGGTACGGACATAAGCCGGCAGTTGAATCCAAGCAATAGAAAAAAAGGAAACTTCAATCACAAGCCGGACAACGTGCAATGTAATTACAGTAAAAATCACTAAAAACAAAAATTGTATACCGGAACGTAGTATATCTTTTTTTACATTGGCGTATAAGCATTGCGTACTTCATCTGCACACCTGAATCTCTCCCTATGAGTAGCATGTCACAACAAGGAGAAGAGGATTTAGCAATAAGAAAAAAGTAAAACATTACGAGGCCCGCAATCAAATGTAAATAAGATGAGGAAAAAGAAAGGGAGCGGGAGAAGGGGACCGCGAACAAGGGAACACAAAAAGGAGAGTGCAGTGTCTCTCTCCATCGTCTCAGTGAGGCGTTCTCGACACATGAAGGACATCGATAACGCTAGCGTGAAAATCACAACCCGTGCCATCGTTGAAGGCAAGTGGGCGTAGAAAGCCATATGGATCCTTGGATTCCTGCTCTCGTTTATGTGCTTGCTGTTGAAGCTGTCGCTCGCTTATCGAGATCGTCAAGAAAAGGGGGTGGGGGCGGGGGGCTTCTATCAGGGAATGTGCCGGTACTGCGAAGGTGAAAGGCGCTTTCTGTTGGGTGACCGCAGACAGACTTCTGGCCTCCTGGGTGCTTCGAAATACAGAAAAAGATGATCATGCGAACTCTCATGCAAAGATGCGCCCATACGCTGAAGGAAAAGGCGAACATTCAAAAACGGGGAAATTCGTTGCGCTTTGAGAGGGCGGGGAAAAGGAACGGACGGTGATGCATGTACATACCTGCCGAAAAAAAAAAGAAGAAAACGACAGCGGCAGCCGGATCAGTTGAAGATAAAAACTTCCTGTGTGAGCTTTTGCTGGGTATATGAGAGGGGAGTGTCGTGCCTGGTGACAGCCAGTGTTGTCCTTTTACCGTCGTTTATACATTTGGAAATGCGGTCATACAGCAAAGCGTAGCCTGTGCCTGTGGTTGGATTGTTCTCTCTCGCATCACGTTTTCCGCTTTAGAAATTGGGCTGTGGTGTTTGCACATGCGTGCGTGGGGCATACGTCCCTGTGTTAGAATATACGGGCGTGCAGCACTTGAGTAAGCTAGTGTATATGACAACAGATGGTCAGGCGGCAAGACAGGCGACCGGGCATATGTGTATGTTAAATTTGTGTACGTGTGTCAAACGAGGTCATGGGTTTTAAACGCTAGTTTTGTGTTAACGCTGACGTCGTCAATTACTTCTTATAGAAAAAACATAGTGTGTTATAGAAATTGTAGTTCTAGGAACCTATTCGGAGCTCTTTTTTTTTCATGAAGTCGTTTGGTTCAAAGTTTCATCCAGAAAATCCTGTGTCGATGCTTTCCTCGCAGCAGGCTATGGTGAAGACCGTACTCCTAATGCATATATTAGCTGGGTTCTTTATATAGCCCTAAGTTTTTTTAACCATCAAGGGGATACGATATGGATACGTCTGAAATATTGCGCTCTGATGACCTGTCGAAGCAAAATAAACTAGCTCTGTGCAACGTAATGAACCGAGCAGCTCCACGAAACATTCTTTATTATGTACACAACGATGAAGCAACGGTCAACACCAATATGATGCAGGTGCAATGAACAAGATATATTGAAATACGAGACTAGCGCAAGACGCAACTTCAGATCCTAAACTGAAATATATGCTCGCAAAAAAAGTGAAAGATCCCCATGAGTGCAGTTAGACTAAAAAAAAACTATTAAAAGTTATCACACAATAAGAAGCGATATTTAATAACACTCTATGTCACAGAGAAATTATATTCACAATGTCAGAACCCCTGTTTGCAGAAATCATGAACGAATTATGAACATGACAACATGAACGGCGGCAGAGCTTGCTGCCCTGCGCGCTGCTGTCAAATATTTCATGCAAGTCACATACAGCATTCAAGCACTTGGGTAACCACTGGCTGATAGTTACTATTTTCTCGTTCGGCGTTTTCAGATAGCCAGCTCACACAGGACGCTACTTGCATTTCGGCTCTATGCAACCTGCTTCTCATAAAAGGGGCTGTGGTGTTCACGCTTCTACGACGCGCGGAGAAAATCTACAAAAGACAGGAAGACAACGCAGCCGAGGTAAGCGTGGTACGGTGGGAACTATCAGTCTGTGGTTACCGATTTTCTTTCTTGAATGCTGTTGAAAGACAAATGGCAAGTCTAGTTACCCTATTCTGCTTCTGGTGAAAAGCGCACCGGAATACCATATATCCCGTCCACAAGTGAAGCTCTAAGCCGTGTTCTGCGTTCTTACAATGTTCAAGTGGCACACATTCCCAACCAGAAACTACGACAATCGCTCGTCAATGTTAAGGACAAATTACCAAAAGAGAAATTCCCAGGTGTTGCGTACGTTGTCCCATGCGCGCATTGTGAGTACGTGTATGTTGGTGAATCTGGTGACTCTGAGAGACGTCTTAAACAACGCAATTATGACGTGAGGAAAGAAAATGTAAAATCCAGTGCTTTGACTGAGCATGCCGCTTCAAACGGCCGGGCAATGGATTAGGGGAAGGCACGTGTACTTGCCAGGGAAAAAGGGCTATCTTCACGCCTTTATCTTGAGTCGCTCATGACTCGGACTGCGCCGGGAACTCTGATCAGGAGCGATGGCAATCTGCCGTCAGTGTATGCGCGCTGCCTGTGTCACGTGTTCAAGTCTATTTAAACGAGCTGCTCCAACGCATTTGTTTATTTTACCTGTGAACAAGGCTCCCGTGCGGGAGCCAAAAAGTTTTCTTTCCTTTTAAATTTTACTTTGGTCGGCGTAGTGCCCGGGTTTCGTCTACCTTTTCATCTTATGGATACTCATGCCACCTGGATTATTGCCAGCGCCGTAATCCAGGTGACAATTAAAACCTTAAACTTTAATTTACCTCTTCTGTTATGGGACAACAGGTCGTTCTGTTTGTTCCCACTCAAGGCAAATTGCAGTCACAACTGCAACTTCTTCGCACGAGCAAAATGCGTAAAGGTTTCAAGTTTGCTCCAGAGTCCAGTGTGCCTCCAAGCAGCAGCCTTTTTCACTAAGCGTCGAGGTGCTTTCGAGTAAGTTGAGATGGAAGGGGGGAGACAGGGAGAGAATCAACATGTTTATTTTATAAATCAAGCCTACAGGAAAGGCATCCCTATTTTAATGCCTTGAGTTTGGGCTGCCTCTTGGACATTCGATCGTGACCAGCCAAATCTGGTCCTCGAGGTTGCAGCTGGCATCATATTGCCCAAGTCTTATAGAAAATGCCTTGGGTAAAGCGAGATCTGAACTAAAGTTATCTCAGTGGGTGGCTCAGTAAATATCAATAACGTCCTTAGTAAATCGGAAAATAAATTCTTCGGTTCATTGTAACAATAAGTGGTGTTCAAATCCAGGTCTGAGTGGCAGCTCTCACTAGAACGCTTTACGCAGATCTAGAGGCCAGTCTTGTGCTAGTTGCATGCGGTGGAAGTAATTTTAGAGCTGGAAAAATACGTGCTAAAATTTGGACACCATGTACACCATATATAAGCCACCTGCAGAACATCATGAAGTGTTGTGGGTGTGTTTTTGGCTATTTCTCCCTCATGAAAAATTTGGGCCTGGCTATTTTTAGGTTAAATTTTGAGACCACTTGGCTATTATTTGTTGGAACCATATGACAGCTCTGGTGATCCGTCCAGCGAGCAGGAACGAAGGCCATCCAAGGGAGACCGTTTGTAAGCAATCTCGCGTCGCCGTGAGAACAGGACAGTCATTCGTCATTGATTGCATATAACAAATCCTCCACGGTAAGGGAATCCTATCTTACGTGCACATTCTGAGTATATGACATGCTATAGCCAAGAAGTCATCGCGAAGTTTAGCCGACTCGATTGACAACGGACTAGGCAAGCGCACAGTGTCTCTCGATGTCGATCGAAAAAGCCAGTCGTAGCGGTAACTGCATGCGATTTTATCACTTGCCGCTATCCGTAAGAGCTTCGAAAATTGCAAACGCTGCCGTGGTATGATTAATAAGACCTGAGGCGAGGGGACGCATAAAAAGGTTCGTTTACCAGCCCATGATTCCGACAGAAAGCTGAGCTAGTTGGTAAGGATTCATAATGAAAAAAAAAACGGTAAGGCGTGCAGACACGGACACAAGAGAAGTGGACAACACGAACGCTGACTATCAACTGAAGGAAGCACTGACGCGAAAAAAGAAAGAAGACACAAAACTCATATAGACCGGCACGTGTACTCAATTAACACGTGGTGCTACCATTCCTAAGCATGCGGAGATGAGTTTTGTGTCTTCTTTATTTTTTCGCCTCAGTGCTTCCTTTAGTTGATAGTCGGCGTTGGTGTTGTCCACTTCTCTTGTGTTAGTGTCTGCACTCCTTACCCTTTTTTGCATCATGATTCTGAGCCTATGCGGAGCGTGCTTAGCGCGCGTTTTGTGTGCTTGAGTATATTAAATTTGGCAGTCTACTGTGTACGGGACGCTGTTGAATTAAGGAATCCCATAGCATGAGGTGTCATTTTGCTGGCGGCATGATTTCGGTAAAATAAGCCGCGGGCTTGACGTTGTCCTTCGCCCATGGGTAATGTGCGACCAGTAAAGTTACGAGCAGCGCCAGTGCTAGTTAGAAACCTAGGCGCAGGCATTCAGCTGCATGCTACGTGAGGTCAGTTGGGTGCGTAATCTTGAACTTGCTGAAAACACATAAGGAATTCATATTTTAGGCTGAATAAGACTAAGCTGTTTCTTTTTCATTCATTGAAATAGTGTGATTGTATGTCTAATTTTATGTCTTGCGTTGCGGTTTTCGAGCACGCCGCGAATGTGTAACTGTGTTTATGTGTACGAACTCGGTGAATTGTCAACCGGCGAGTGATGCATCGTAATTGAATATAACGGCTACTCTGTGGAATTACAGTTGCAGGGGCGTTTCGCATAGGCTTACTGTTTTGGACAGGCATGTGCGTTGGAGTTGGCGCTTCACACTTATGACATATGAACAGTTAAATCACCCTTCCTCTGAGGCTTACAAGCGTAATCTATGCATTTTACTACTGCATGGCAGATCAAAATGTGTTTATCGCTTTAATATTTTTAGTGGCGAAATAAAGCATCAAAATAAAACGTTGCCTTGATTCTGTGTTACCAGTCGTCTGCTATACACAAAACAAAGAGTTGGTCTAATAAACTAATAATTTCGGTCAAGTTGCAACTCTTACACGCCTTCAACAATGTAAAATTCTAGATTTGAAACTGCAGCAATCGTTGAGCCTGTCAAACATGAACTTCATTGCGCACCTCGACCTCGTAAATGAAAACTTCACTCTTTTAGTAAGCCTAGATGCAGCCGCAGTAAACTGTTTGTTGTTAGTCTTCCAATGCGCGTAAGCTTGCCATAGGAAGTCTTGTTTGCCATTCTTATAGGCACATCCAGTAATATCAATTGAACTCGAAGACCATATTTTCATCTAAACAGCATCATTTTTGCAGATATGATCCTCAAATTATGGCTCGGGCAGTGGCACAACCAGAGATGATGCGGGGACACTGGACCCGTGCTTAGGATGTGTCACAAGTTGTGTTTCTCATATCATAAGAAGACAACAAACACTGACGCCAAGTACAACATAGGGAAAATTATTTGTGCCTAATAAATTAAATAAAACGATAAATTAATAGAAATGAAAGTAGATGAAAAAACAACTTGCCGCAAGTGGGGAACGATCCAACAACCTTCGTATTACGATTGTGGGATTGTTCCCCACCCGCGGCAAGTTGTTTTTTCATACACTTTCATTTTCATTAATTTATCTTTTCTTGATTTCATTTATTAAGCACAAGTAATATTCCCTATGTTGTCCTTGGTGTCAGTGCTGGTTTGCTACTTATGATATGACTAATAAAAATCGGGCCCCCCTGGTTAACCTCTTGTCTTCTCGTTTAAGTGGTGTTTGTGATACACCAAACTAATGAAAGACTTTTGACATCTGGCAATGACCAATATCCCATTTATTAGTAGAGGTATTGCAAGATTGGTGCTGAACGAGGATGAGCTGTCGGGTATTTCTTCTTTCTTTAAATCTAAAAATTGAAGTTAGGTTAGCAGTTGACTATTGCAGTCATTTAGATGGTTCGCATGAAGTTCAGTAGGAAGACGAAGAGCAAAGACTTTCTTTTAGTGCAGTGACCTTATTTCTTGAGTGTCTTGATGGTTTTACACCATGTTTTCGTGTTGACTTCTGCCCACAATATTTTTCAGGCACCCGCATTGCATAACGCAAGGAAGGGTTGGAAGGGTTGACCCGATTGGCAACTTTGAAGTTTTCCTGGAGTGCGCAATTCGCAGAAAGGTGAAATTCTCGGGAGTGGCCTACAACAAAGCCGCCCTCTTTGTCTCACAGAAGCAACTTCAAATCGCTACTCCGCAGGGACTCGACGATGATTGATACCTTAAGTCGACAAAGAGCGGAGTTTTCCACTGGAAGCGCTTCAACACATTCCAGAAGTACCTGTTCACAGTCGAGGGAAGCAGCTCTACTCACAGCGATTCTAACAAGGGACCACGCCTCGACTTTGTCGACATTAGACGGAACGTAGAACTTAAGTCCCAACCTCAAAACTTTCTCCACTTGGTCCGGCATGTTAGGTTATGATCTCAGGTAACGAACAATGGCGCACAACAATGCCTCGAGCAAACAGGTATCTTTGTGTGTTCTGTGTACTACGTAGAAAAACACAAGTAATGCACGCAAGGTAACATTCCACAGCGCATCACGATTGTCGAAGGCAGTCAACATCCCTGCTAAATATTGTAACTGAACGTAAACAGCACATAAAGCTTCAGTTACATCGATTCCCACAGTGCGCGCGATCTGCACAAGTTTTTTCTCTTCCCCCCCCCCTTTCTCTTTACACGCCATATAAATCAAACAAAAGACGCCATGGAGACATTGCGTTGACTCTTTTATGAGTAATATCTGAGAAGGTGGAGAGCTGCAATTGTCGTATGGTGCTGCTGGTTGAAGGTACTATTGATCAACGCTGATCCCTCTGCGTCATCACCACAAGGGCAGCGCAAACTGGCGCCATTGGAGGTGGCGCGGAACCCGTTGGCCGCGCGACGTGTGACAGTGGTGCACTCTGTGATTTTGCGCACTCTCTGAGCAGATCCCTTGATTGATGAAAGTAAGACATGCCAACAGCGAGCGCTGTAAAAATAAAACACTTCATTTTCCGCAATGCACAACAATGTGGCCTTTCTAAAAGTTAGAAACACAAAATCTCCGAGCTCGCTTGAAGTAGGCGATCTCCGCATCGCTACCACAAGGCGACTGTTTCTTGCGAAGGGAGCCCCGAGCAGCAAGCGGCTGCCGCAGTCACTCACTGCGCCCACGATGCGGCGCCGGGATGGCGAGGAGCTGCTCCGGCATTAAAGTCAGCGGCTTGCGGTCGATTCGATAACGTCGGCGATAAAGGAAGACCTCAGCCCACCACCCTTACCCACGTGATTGGCGAGCGAGTATGCTAGCGAGTATTTTCTGGGGTAAAATATTGCGTAGGCCTGCATGCACGGCAGCGTATTGTGCAGCCACCTCCGTCGCCTATTTCTGAAGTTTCGCGCAGCTTTACTTGACTGTGATAATATTTGGTGCTGCAAGTGAGACAGAGTGGTAAATGTGGAAGGAAAGGCAGGAACGTTTTCTCCATGCTTTTTCTAGTTTGCAACCCTACACGTGGTAAAGAGGAGGAGAGTCAAAGAGAAAGAGAGAGAAAGCAAGAGTTCAAATTATGCACATGCACGAGGTACAATGGTTTACAGTGGGTCGCTTCAACCGTGGCCTTCAGTAATTGAAGAAGCTCTCGTGTGCTTTTGTCGCCTGGTGAGTGGAAAAGGTGAGGCTTTCAGGACATTAACTTCGGTATAATGACGATGGTTCAATATTGAAACTTAGAGCACTGCAAGAGACCGTAATGCAATAGCGACTAGCCTATATAGCCATCCTATCGCGATGGTTCATTTTTCTCAGGAAACGCCAGAGTCTAGCATTTTTCGCCGAAGCGTGTAAGATGAAAAATGAGGTAACCGATAGTGCTAGGCGTGCCAGTTATATTGTAGCGGCGCGACTGTCGCCTCAAAAACAGGTGAAGAACATGGGCTCACGTGCATGCAGGTAGCGCGAGGATAGCACAAGCTAGCGTGCTAGCGTATTCTATTCTCGCGCTACCTGCACTTGAGCCCATCTTCTTCGTCACCTGCTTTGCAGGCGATAGTCGCGCCGCTACAAGGCAGGCGACGAGGGTTTCTAGATGAAGCACGAATGCATGAATTTATTAGAACTGCGCGAAGCGCTCTGTAATTGTGAACGGCCATGCATAAGGCAATAACATCGAATATTTCCTTGAACTTTTCCAGCCTTTCGCCAGCGCAGTGTACATCTCACAGCGTGATGTTTCTCATAGACGCAATTTGTATTTGAGACAACGCATCGGTTTCACCACTCCGCTAAAACGCATTTGTCTAAATTTTGCAATACCCGTTTGACTGATCGTCATTTGAGTAAGGCTCGCCCTTCACTAAAACGAGGAAGGGGTGACTGACGCTTTAGAGTCGAATGTTGCAATTACTTTCAGCTAGCGACTAATTTTCCTCACTTTCATGGTTTCAGAAACCGACGCCCTAATCAGAGTATTTCGTACGGCTGTTTCTACACCCGAATGCGCGTCATCACTGATGGTAGAAACCAAGAGTGGCTTTTGCTAGCCTATATTATGAAGTTAAACGTTCCTCTCCCACACTAAATCATCGTAAATGACCATTGTCACAACAAAAATGTAAGACGGCAATGGAATAAAAAGAAGTCGCACTCCCGCCCGAAAGGCGATAACAAAAAGTTATACACAAAAAGCAGAACAAAAAGCAAAAGCCTTCACCGGAGTGAACGATTCTGCTGCCTCTCGCTTCAACACATGTACGAAACTTGATATTACGCAACCTCCGACCCTAGGCGCGTGGGAAGACAGTACACATGCAGCCACCAGCCATCTCCGTTCGCCAATCTTTTCGCTCACCGGAGATTCGTGTTCCGCGCTTAGGGGGGGAGGGGGGGGGGGGGAGCCACGCTGAATAAAGGCAAGGACAAAATCAAAGAAAAAAACGAAGAAACATTGTGCGTATCGTTAGGCGAATAGATATATGAGGCGGGCTCTGTATGCGCTGAAATGACTGTGAGGAGCCCAGTGGCTCCCGCGTTAATAAAGGCAACTTTAAAAAAAATCAAGCTCTTCTTGTAGAATTGCATCAGAAAGCCGGCGTACAATACATGGACGCAAAAAGAAGAAAGGCCAACAAAACTACTTCTAGTTTTGTTCTTTACGCCCGCTATTTCGTGATTCGCCGCCAACTTGCGTAGCTTCTTCTCGTTCTGAGCTCCTCTTGTAACATGATATAATGGCGTAAGCGCTGAGACAGCGTACTTTCAAGGAAACTAATTAATGTTTAATGGTGTCATGAAACTCATTATACATCGTCCGTAGTTTCGCATCAGGTACAGTGAGTTCTGCTACTTATGATTCCTCCAACCTACATTTTCTTCTATTTTCTTTTTCTTGACAGTTAATATGATTAACAATTACACGCATTGAAACACCACGAAGAGAGAGAAATGAGGGCTAGCAATAATAACATTAATAATAGCAATATCTAAATTTACCTCGCTCATTTACATTAATTTAGGTATTTTTATTATCAATTCTAAGTTAATTTTGCTTTTACCTGTTTATTCAAGCTTTACTGCCCTATTGCGCACTATTTCATTAGATTTATTATAAGTTTCTTTCACATCTTCGATTACATTTATTTTAAGTTTATCACATTACTAAACGGTTTCTGGCTTATCCCACAAAGTGTATTTGTGCCACTATACAATAAATCATCATCATCATCATCATCATCATCATCATCATCATCATCGTTGCTGTCGTCGTCTTCAGCATCATTGTCTCCTAACAGGTACACCGCGCACAATGGCTTGCAGATTACAGGAAATAGAAAGGAAAAGAAAAGAAGGCGATAAAAGGGGTAAACGAGAGAGGAAGGAGAAGCCGACGCGATTCACGTAACGCGTTCTTCAACCCCGTCTCAAGTGTGGCTTTTTCGCGTTATACGTGCATATATATTTCTCTTTTCGCGGCCCTAGAACTGCTACTGATGTATTTTCGGGCTCTCTTTATGTGCGTCACGTCAGCAGACTCACTCAGTAACGGACGCGTGCATTATTCTTCGACCAGCGACAACGAAGCGCACAGCTTATATTGCACGAATGATATTCAGTTTGTTATCGACTAAGCAACAATCTATAGTCTCATGGATCATTGCACAAATCGATATGAAAATACCAGTCCGCATAATGTGACCATTGTCTCAACTTTCAATGCAAATTGCCACTGATTCTGGCTTATCTGAATGCACGTGTGGAACATTAGCCGTATTTTGCAATTGTACGCTTACTGCCCTTGGCGCGGAGTTTTTGCTCGGCGATCCTTGTTTCTACGAAATTGTAGGGAAGATCACTTTATCGAAAAGAACTTGCGCAACTCATCTGCTTGTGGGAACGGTTTCATTACTGGAAGAATTGAACACGCTTTTTTTTGCAACCAGTACGTACATATAAGAAAATAACAATCGCAAGTCTTCCTGCTGTGTACGGGCGCACGTCGACACGCGCAACCACCCTCGCCAGGACATAGGCCTGCAATCGCCAACCGCAGTCTCACAATAGAACGTTGAGGTATTTTTACGGCGCGTGCCCCACGCGACTATGCCTTCCTTGAAAGCAATCCAGCAGGCAGGCGTTACTGCTGTTTTTCAGTAAGTGGCACTTTTCTTTCTAGCTTATTTCTTTCTTTCTTTCTTTCTTCCTCTCTTTCTTTTTGCTTGGCTTTACTTCAGTTTACATTAGTGCGATTCGCTGCCATTCTATCATTTATTATGTGCCGACCCCATTGCACTTTATTTCTTAAGTGATCCTTTCCTCGCACTCACGCTATTTGTGCAGTCAGTGGCGAAGGGAAGCTTTATTTGGCTCTTTTCTTCACTTTTCAGGCTGTGGTTGCTGGTGTCAGGCCGATTATACAACAACGTAATAGTGGGTAAGTTCCACGTAGTATGTGCCCCTGTGGCCACTAGACTTTCGTCCTCACGTCATCCGCCATTCCTCCAATGGTGAGGTTATAGTGTAGACCAGTACCGGATACCAGTACCGGACACCATACTACGTCACCATCGTCGCATCGTCGTCACTTCTTTGTCGTCATCCGTTCGCATATGCCGTTTTCGTCCCCTCGCCGTCGTCGTTCACTTACAACCTGTCGTCACCACGTCGTACCATGCATTGGTCGGCGCGCCATCAACGTCATGATGCTGTTGCCATTTCGTCGTGGTCATGCCGTAGTGCTCAAGCCTCCGTGGCTACGTCGTCATCGCTCCGTCGTCGTCGTTTTCATTGTCACTTTGTCGTCTTCTCACTGTCGTAGTGGCTCCCGTCGTGGTTACCTGCTCTTTCTTTTCCCTCAGTCGGCATCATTTACCCGTTGTCATTTTGTCGTGGTCGTGCCTTATTCCTCATGCCTTCGTGATTATGTCATTATCGTTGCGCCACCGTGACGCTGTCGTCGTCACTCCAATCGTGATTCAATCGGCAACGTTCTGCCATTAATTTGCCGTCATCATTCACTAATGTCTGCCCTCAGTTGTCATTCCAAAGTCATAATTCTATTGTTCTCATTCGATGGTCATTACTCCTTCGTCGTCATTCCTTCTTCACATGCCCTCGTGACGCGTTCTTATCGTGAAGTCATCGGCACACCACCGTTGTCGTGCGGCCATCATCAGTTGTAGTCGTTATTCTATCGTCATTCTTCCACCGTCTTCAATTTTTCGTCGTCCCTAACTCTGTCCTGGTCACTTAGTCATCACCATTGATTTTTTGTAGTTCCACTGTTGTCAGTTCTTCGATGTCATTCCTTGTTCCCATGCAATCGTAAAGTCTTCTTAATGATACTGGCGTTGGCATGCCGTCCTCGTCATGCAGCTGTGGTCACTACGTTGTTGTCAAGCCGCAGCAGTCAAGCCTTCGTGGTTTTATCGTGATCATTCCGTCATTACTACATTGTTGTCATTGCTTCGCCGTCAATACCCAAACCGATTACGAGAGGCAAAAAGTAAATAAGTTTATAGCAGGATGGTACACAAGAGGTTGGCAATATAAGCCATCACAGAAGTGGGCAAGCGCCATAGTATAAGGAGTAAGCAAGCAAAGCGCAAAGAATGTGACCAAAGCGTATAGTGAGTGTTGAACAGATAGTGGCCCGAAAAAAGTGTCGAGCGGAGCAAGAACGTCTTCGTTACTATGCGAAGCGTGGCGCAGAGTGCGAAAGTGTGCTGGCTAGGTAGAGAAGCGGAGCAACGATAGGCGACAACCGTTTCCATTGTGGAACATGACAAAGACCTAAATTAGAACCCATTTGTTTGAACATCAAATTGACATTTAGACATTACCACTGCATTTTCATACAACTTCATTTCCGTCATCTTCTGCAAGCATTTCAGTCATTAGCGTTATGCCTGCATAACATTTCCACTAATATTCGCACAAGAATCAATGGAGGCTTCGCTTAATATTGATTCCCACGTAAGCGTGGGGTCTGCTGATTTTTTTTCCTATTGTGTTTATTTAGTGCAGCAACAAATTCACCCTCTGTTTGTTTGTTAATTTACAGTGTTGTGTTGTATCCCGTTAGAGAAAAATGACTGGTTACAGTAAGAGAGGTATGCTCTCGTTAGCTATACCCTGCACATGGGAAAGGAGTAAGGGGTGATAGGAAGCGACAGAAAGAAACTGAGAAGATAAAAAAACTAACTAAACCACGTATGCAATCCAGCTGTAGCAAGTTTCGTTGTTCAAAATTTGTTGTGTACGCCCACGGACATCAGAAACTTGAGCATCGCATATATTGCCTTTTGCATTCAGTTACTTTTCGAGCACAGGCCTAGGACTTTCTTTCTTGACAGTGGACTATTGTCCAGTCTGTGACATCGCTTGTCTCTCGGCACTATAGCGCGGACACACACAAAGAAGGTGTGTCAGTGTCGTCACGGCAGTATGTGTGTCATATAGGGATGTTGGTGATTCCATTGAGGTACGGGCAGGAGTTTGTAAACGGGACATCGAGCTACAAATGGTACACCATGGTCTGCTCGCGTCGTGGAAACGCAAGCTGCAGATGTAGTTGTTCGGCCAGGGCACAACCAATGTAGGCGAGAGATCTTAAAAACGTTCCAGTTCCTCATGAGAATACGCATTCATGGGACGTCCGGCGTGTAGCAAAACTCGCACATCAGTACCGTGAAGGCAGAATCAAAATGCATTTACTATTAACTCCTGGCGGATAGCTCCATTTTCCTTTATTATATTTTCCTTTTTCCTTTGTCGATCTTTGAATCACCTCCTTCTGAAGCACAGACAGATGTTGTTACGCCCTTCCAAATGAATAATAATAACACGCGCCACGCATGGTATCTTGGAGCCTTATCAGATGACGTCTCTGATCAAACAATGAAACAACCAAACACCTAAGTGCGTGCTGCGAGACGTGATTCATCATCCAGCTCGCTTCTTTCAGTACGTTGACCTGCTCAGCTTTAACCAGCCCACTCATATTTAGGAACGCTGGTACATACGCAAGATTAGTCTTGTGTGCCCTCACAACGTCCGTCGACCCACTAATTTCTTCATGAACCTGTGTATTGAATTTTCATACAAATATCAATTTGCGTCGCGCACATTGCTACATTTGCACGTCCTAATCATTCTATTCTTGTGCGATAACGTTTAGGTTACTTTCGAAAATGTCACTATAGGAAAATTGCAGAGTGTCCAGAATTGTACGTTTCACAAAGAAGTAAGTAAGGAAAATTCCGCAGTGGGCTATTTGGCTCGACATATTTAACAATGTAGCGCAAAGCGGCGAAGGAACAAGACATAAGCGAGAAAAGTAGCATGCGCCACCTGAGCGCGAACTATCAAAAAAACCTAATTCGTTAATTATGTATTTTGACCGAGAACTTTGTCGTGGCTGACATCTAACAACAAGGGAACTGAGACACTTGAGTAAGTCCTGGCTAACCATTCTGTCTTTCTTTCTTCACTTCTCTTTCCTCTCCCTTTCTTTCCTGCGCTTATCACCAGAACACATTTCACATTAAATTCTTGGTTTATTTTCCTAAGTGCCATAACTACGCGCCTAGTCCTTCTCATATCTGGGTAGTCACCACGTAAATAATTCTCGGAACCATTTAGAACTCTTCTACTAAGTGAAGGCGTCCTCGTCTTTCGCTTTCAGAAACGGTGACATTTCACGAACTTGTCTACAGGTCCAAACAGGCTGGTCCTTTCTCACTGTTTTCAATTCTCTCTGACAATAAAACCCCCATTATGAATAAACCGGAGCGCATCTTCGACTTGGACAGCGCAACTATAGACGCATCCAGGAAAGAGTGGGTAAACCAGTTCTAGGAAAAGCCCACGCCACCGCAAGGTAAGATATCCCCGTCTCTATTCTTCTTTTATTTCTTTTTTCGCTCAAAGATCGCCTGCGCCTGCTTAAATGTTGTAGTACAAGCGAATATGGTGGCGAGAAGATGGAGGAAAGTGCGAGAAACGTAGGTCCCTGCAGGCGAACGAAAGTTGTCAGAAATTCTTGAGCTTCAAAGAAGTAAGGGAAATAAATTTGAAAGGAAAGCAAGCCTTCCCTGCGGGGACTACGGCCTTCGAAAAACTCGCGTTGTCATCTTTGAACATGTCGCCGGCGACATGGGATGGTAATATTTTGACGGCATGGGTAGTCGTCAGCATCTTCCATCATTTTTTTCGTTCAAGACGGTTGTGAAACAGTCCTTGGGAGAAGTGATTTTTTTTCTTTAATTTTATACTGACTCACTCTTCTCATCATTTCACTATCTGGAAAACCTCGTTTTCAGTTGACAGTAACTCCGACGACTGCTGAGAGTGACATACCTGCGTCGGCCTGAAGACGTATGCTCTGTGCTAGGATCTCTCAGAGATTTTGCTTCCTTTCACAATCTCTGCCGCCACTATAAGGTAGAATTGAGTTTCCGGTTAGCCAAAAGTACGAATAATCATGGATAAATGTACTACGGGTGTTCCCTTCAGGGAGAGGAAGTTAAAGTCGTATGTTGTCACCACATTATATAGAACCACCCCCCGTGCTCTTTTCTGAGCGGAAAGAACATTATTCACAAATTTGGGTCATTGCGGTGAAGTGAAGCATTTAAGTGCGGTAAATCTAGCTGCCTTGCTTATTCATGTGTGTGGTCTTCAGCTAAAATCTGCAATGTAGGCGGAGGCACGGTAGAGATGCTGTAAAACAAAACGTCTCTCTTAAAGCAATAAAAATTAGGTTCCACTAGAAATTACCTGCTGTAGGATGTGTGATCGAAGCGTAGGAGTCGCCTTTCGTCGTTGTCTCAATAGCATGGGGAGAGTGAGCGCAGATTAAAGTTATTACGCGCATGTGGTAAAAATAAACAACAACACTATAATAGGGCAGAACCTGTTTCCGACTATTCTGATGCCGGTTTTGATATTGAGAGCGCACTGACTTAAAGCACATGTAACAACAAGGTTGGGACATAATTTTACAGGACAAAGCGCCTAGTTCTATGTGTTTTGTTTTTTCGCGCGTGCTTGTATGTCAGTGCGTTCTGAAAATCACCACGAACGAACTAGCCCGATTTACTGCTCTGAGACCGGAGCCCGAACATCTGAGCTTTCCAAACAACCAATATTTGCACACGCTAATTTCTATCAGCACGAGGCCAAGGATCGCCGCTGATTATTGCGGCATTTATTTTTGACTCGGATATATATGCGCGCGGGGTACTACTATTGTGTGTTGCGGCGCTGAACAGTTCTAACAAGGTATAATGGCATGGCTAATGTGAACCTTGCGACAGCTGTGAAAAAACGAGCACTCTGAGAACAAATGAAAGTATTTGTGACGCCTTTCGGCTAAGTAGATGTTCGCCGCGCGTTAAACTTTCTATAGAAAATTTGTCATAACCCCCGCGGAATGCGGTTACTACGATGATAGCCACAAGCAGAGCAAATGCCACTTCTTTGTACCGTATAAGACGTCTGTCGAAAAAGAAAAGAAGAGTTAAACACAAGACGAACAGCTACTCTCGAACAAATGGGCTGCCCTACTGTGCTTCGTAAATGCACGTGAATATTCAGCAATTCATCAATACAGTACAAGCGATAACAAATGAACGGAAGTTACGGGAAGCAGCCGCCGGATATTTCATAATTATTTAACGCTAAAACATGGCTTTGTTACTGTTCATCACCTGTGCCAACGAATGCACGTAGACACTGTATATTTGTCACTACATACACCGATGCTAACCGGTACGAACTTATTCTATATCTGTTATGCTTGCGTGCTTCTGCACGATAATCGCACTGCATCCAGGCCAAAGAAAATGCAAGACCTAAATGTAGCCGATATTTCAACTTTAGCCGTCATTTATTCCGTTTAGACTGATAGGAGCGAAGGTACAACCAGGTTTGAACATACGTATAGACGCTCCTATATATGAACTTGTTTCCATCTAACTAAGTACGACGAATGTCACTGAACGCGAAGCGGCACAGTCGTTACAGCGAAATAACTCACGGCGAACTCTAATGCTCCGCTCTAGACATTACATAGGAATTTCGAAGCCGGGGGGCAAGCTTCCAGCGAGCCGTCCCCGGTAAAGCGGTCTTACATTACTCAGCATGGATGAACGGCACGGCTGAACTAACGGCTCGGCCGTCAGTCATGCCCGATTTTGTTTCTTTTTTTTTTCCTTCAATACGGTGTGACGGGAAACGCGAGCATCATTGTGAAATTGACGCCCCGGCGTTGCTGCAGCCTGGGCTGTAATAACACAGGTTCGTTATACAGCGGGTGAGGTGATTTAACCTAGGTTGCCGGATTTAACGATCGACATTGAACGTAGTTTAAAGTAGCGGTTGCCAATTACACCAAAGTGTGCGCGTATGATAACGTTATACGCAATCAGAGTGGCGACAAACCAAATAGTGCAAACGAACATGCCATCATTTGGTATGTAACAGTCTTCGAGGCTCAATGTGATATGAATAAAATGCGAATGTAAATTAAAACGAAGCTGTTTAATACTGACAATTGCAGTACTTTTTTAATTAATTCGCCAGCTGAGTAAACAGTTCTTTTTCTTGTATTTTTGTCTTTCGTCGCATACTAGTTTAATAAATTCACTTGAAAACGAAAAAAAAATTCTTCCCATCCAGAAATTTCCTGGTCGTACTTCTCTTGTAGCATCACTGAGCGAAGTTAACAGCACCGCGAATGTCTTGTAATATAATTAGTTTATTATTAGAAGAGACCTCAGGATCCAGGCAACGGCGGCCGCGTTTTGATGGGGGCGAAATGCGAAAACACACGTGTACTTAGATTTAGGTGCACAATGAGGAACCCTAGGTGGTCCAAATTTTCGCAGTCCCCCACTACGGCATGCCTTATAATCAGATCGTGGTGTCGGCACGTAAAACACCATAAGTTTAAATTAAGACACCTCAGGTGCCTGCCTATATTATCCTGGAAAAGACAATGCCTCGTACTGCAGCATTCAACCACACGAGTGTGGGGAGGGTGCGCTGGTGAACAGGTATTTCCTACGTAAGGTAAGTGAAATACCTTTACTGATCCCCTTTCAAACGACCTGGTTGTGATGTGTTATGCTTTGTTTTCACGATTCGAGAATTGGATGCTTGTGCATGTGGTGAATAAATACGACATGCTCATCGTTGATGAACGGCAGGGGCACTTTCCCCTCTTTGAGGTGTAGTTGTAACGTAACTGTTTTTGATGGTCCTAGCGACAAAGCCCAGGAGCATCACAGCTTGTTTTATTTTTATTTTTATTTATTTTTTGTTGTGGGAGGCGCATGAGCCTTTCTGTCATTATTCACTATCACTTTCTACAGGCGTCCTTCAAACCCACTGTATTTAAAACTTTATTTATTTCTTTATCATTTTTTTGCACTTTGGCTTAACGTTTGCTCAGGAATCACGAACACTGTCGCACTAGCTTTGACGGCACAATGGTGAAACACGAAGTGCATTACACACACCACTTCCATGTTCTCCGTAAATTAATCTCAACCGATTAAGCGACCAATTGTGTCGGAATAAAAGTTCATGGCACATTTGGCGGGGAAGTCACTCCTCCACAATGTCACTAAGACGCTACTGCCCTTTTTGAAGGCAAATAAGCTACACTACAGCACGATGATATGTTAGCGCACCCGGCTTTGCGTGCACGGAATGTCGCACTTCTTTCTTATCCTTCTGTAACCTTTTCTCCTTCCTGGCATGTAGGCTAACCAACCGCGCGCCAATATAATTGATCTCCATATCTTTCCTTCATTCCCTTTTTTCTTCAATCATCTGCAGGAGTTCAGATTTAGCATTACAAGCAAGTTGAATCTCTTGACTATGGGCATTGCCTTGCTTTCTTCGGGCCTTCAGACACCAATAAACACCAACACAAGAGCTCGAAATGAAGGCAAGTCCGTTAATCCCCTATGATCAGTCGTTCAATCCGTTCAGTCGAGCACTCTTTCCCTACTTACACTCATGTATATATCGGAATATTTCTGGTGCTTTTCCACAATATCTGCTTTCTTTTTTTCCCAGCACCCAAATGTGTTCGTGATAATCCCCCTCCTCCTCACACTCGCCCAGTTTTCTAGATGAGCCCATCTATCAAGTGGCTATGAAAAGGCTCATTAGTAATTCTTATCATTTTTATAAATTTTGCGCCCACATAGCCTAGAAAAAAAGTGGGCGGCATGCCGATCCCTGCTGCTACGAATGTCGGCCTGCGGAGCTGACTTGGCGGTTGCTATTTTTCTGCAACACATGTGCGTCGAGAAGCTGATGTCAGGACAAACCCGTCGTTTTCGCGGGACAATCCTAATTTGTGGATTTCGCGGCGCTATAATCGAGAATTGTTGGTACTGAACGGAGTAATCCAAAACTGTAATTGAAGGACTAATACTTCTCGGAGAGCCTCTCATGACATCCTATAAATGGCGATACTACATGTTATGAAAAAAGGATATCCTGAAAGAATGCGCAATGCGATGGAACAAGAAGTATACGTCTTCGTTGCACAGGAAATGGGAAGCAATGCAACATGCATTACCAAAAATTAGTTTCGATTATTGTTCGCAGGGGCAGATTGCAGAACAAGCAAAAGAATGAGAGAAGTGCATGGAAAGGGGCCGACTAGGTCAGGCCAGATTCAAGAACTGATTTCACGCTGTTTATACACAACAATATTTGCACCATAAAAGAGAGAGAGACAAAGTGACAGAAAAGAACTAGTGAACATACAGAATGCAATGCAATGGAGATGAACAAGAGCACGTAGAACATGTACCTAACGGCAACAGTGAGGCGTCGCAGGAAAAGCATTCAGATTGCAGCGGATACCATGACGTAGGGAAACTGAAACTATATCAATGCATTTATACAACCGAAAACGTAGAATGACAGCGCTACAGTTCATTGGTGTTACTGTGTACTTTTTCAGTTACGATACACCTTGCGTAACCTTAATGGTTTCAATCAGGGCTAGCCTCTATAACAGCATCAGACGCCTGACGTATGCGGACCTTCGTTCAGAGATACACTCGCTAGTAGTGTCAAGTCACCGGGCTTAGGGGTGGGGTGTTAGGGGGAGCGGGAGGGGGGGGGGGGGTGTGGCACGGGCCAGCGCTGCTTGCATAGCGATAAACGAACGACGCTGGCGGAAGCGACACGCGACGCGAAACTACGCCAGGGAGGTCGATTAATCTCTGCGGACATTGTCCTCCTCCTTTCCTCTCCCCTTCAAACAGCCAGAAGAGCAAACAGACGGGCCTGCAGAAGCACCGCTTTTCCCATGGTGACTGTGAACAAGAGATGGGGGCGTGCTGCTGTCATTTACGATTGTTGGCATTGTCGACTAGGGAGGGCAATAAATATGGCCACTGTCGCCGTGAAACGTTAGCTATCGCATACTTTCTAGAGGTATAAGGCTCGTGCAGAGGTTCAATGACAGAAAGGTGGAAGCACAAGCGATAAGGAACGTGGCGCTGGTAAAGTTTCACTGCTACTTTTAATGCAATTCATATGGCTGGCATCAACACGTTCGTGTTCTTCAGACGTGTATCCTGAGTGTACGTAACCATAGAGCTGAGCCTGGTGTCACGTGTTAGACAGCGTGCAAGGCAAACGCTAAACAATGTTGGAGAAGCACGTAGTGCATTATTTAAAAGCTTCCGGCTTCGAACTTGGCTCTCAAGCCACAGCTGTAATGATGTCTTGCGAGGTCGCGGATTTCATACTTACTTCTCGTTATTTGGCCGGTTATGTGATAGGAAAACTCCTCTGACAGTTTCATCAGGTTTTGCCTTCACAACACATAGAAAGCGCATGCTGGCGCTGAATTACTTGAGAAAGTCAATGACTTCTAAGGATCTGGTCGAATGAAAAGGGCTTCGACTTGTCAGCTAGTCGAAGACGCCAGTGACAGAACGGTATTTGATGAGACAGTGCACCGATCTGCGGGCGAGCAGCTAGTCCCCGCCCTTCTATAGGTAGTGGCGAATACTTCTATTGTTTTTTTTTTTCGCTTTTTTTCGCCCAGATTTCTACGCTGCATATGTGGAAATAAAATTTCATGTAAACATGAAGGCCCGTTTCCTGCATATACTACAACAGTGACTTAACAAATGCTTTTTCCATAAGCGAATTCCCTTAGCCTTAATTCGGAAGTATCCATGCGACCTTCGGTGTCTTAATTGCACGCGATGAGAGAGTTGGAGAGGTGGTAAACGAATAAGGAGTTTTACTGCTATAAATTTTCGACGTACAGTAAATATCGACTAGCTTATTTAGTGAAATAACACAATTGTGCCAAGAGGAGAGAAACGTAGTTGAGAACATTTGGTGGTGTGATGAGAAAAGGAAATTTTCAAAGGTAGGATGCCGAGTAGAATGATTGCGATGAAGAAGCTCTAAAGGCACTTCTTTTTCGGCTGTTCCTGCGCAATACGTCGTTTGGGGTGAGAAACCCTGTAACTGAACGTTCTTGACGCCAGATATGCAATTAAGTATTTGCCGTTAAAAGTTGTTCGACAAATTCAGACATAGTAAGAAACCTATATTTTCCGTATCCAAGATGCTAGTGCCCGCTCCAGTGATAAACGCTATTATTAACAGGATGCTAAAAATGTGACTGTAATGAGACAACTCCCTGCTACATCATCGACTTGCTCCATTGGCTGCGTTCGTATAAATTCCGCGGCAACGCGTGCTGTTTAGTCTAAAGCTCTTTGAGCTGCGATAATAGTCCGCGACATGGCGGATATTAGGTGATTGAAAAAGCTACCACGTTAGTAGTTTGTTTTATTGGCCTCAGCTACCTGTGTTGTGTTCCTGAAATCTGCAGCTTCTACATTCCCAGCATTTGAAGAGCCGTCACCAGTTCGATCCCAACCATACATTCCATCAGCAAGGGTACAAGCTTTGTAGCTATGTATAACAGTCCTCTTTATTATTTACCTGGACGTCTGACTCTTTCGTGATTTCTGGTCAGCTTTAAAGGTGCGAAGAAGGTGTGTTAGATGAGCAGAGTTACAACTCTGCTCATAAGGAGGAAACTGAAAATGATTGTACCACTATCCTTTTCGGCACTTCCTTCTTTTTTTTTTTTGCGTGTGTAGTATTGAACCCATTTCTTTGTACATTTTCTTCCGCAAACTTTCATTTCCGACCTTGTATGTCCACAGTACATGCATAATGCATGGCAAACGGTAATATCGTTTGTCCTGTGGTTCCCCCTTTTTTTTGTCGGCCTCTAAGCTACCTTGCTTCCTCCGCTCTCCTCATGCAGCATGGGCTGCACTGATTGCTTTTGCTTACTTTTGCTTGCTTGCTTTTTCCTCTAGTATTTGCATTCAACCACTACAGGGAACTGGACAAGGCCGATTGGTTAAGTAGGAGGGGTGCAGTTGTATCCAAATCTATTAAGCTAAAGTAATATGAAAAAAAAAACAGTATTTGAACATGATATTTAAAAGTTGAATTAAAAGGCCTAAAATGCATAATTGTGTGATAACACATAAATAATAGTGTGGATTAAATAAAGGAGTTCTTGCCCTTTTATGTTCTTTCTGATGTGCGCAACTTCCTTTCTGTATGACGCAGTAATGCACGTGGTCTAATGCGAAATAGGTACATCGGTAGAAATTAGCACTGTCAGACCCACCCTATCGTAGTAGCCTAGAGATATTTATTAAAAGTGTAGTGCTTTATGAAAGCTTTTATTCGCAGCTGTTTGTTTAAAGGCTTATGCCAATCCTGTTTCTTTATCTTGTATACTTCATTTTTTGTTCTAGGTGGTTCAACATTTTACCATTTGAGTACATTTGATTCAGGCAAAGTTGGTGGATCAGGTTTATTTTCGTCTCTTTTGTATGTTATAAAATTGAGATGGTGTTGCCGCCAGCGTAAGAAGCTTCCACAAGTTGTGTAAAAGTAATTTTTTTTTTGTTCCCATAGTTCAGTAAGACAACTTCCAAGTGCCTATTTGCCCAACGTGACTGTAGCGCATCACTTGAGATCAACTTCTAATTCGAAGTTTTCTTACACCATTTTTAAATTCAGCTTTTGCGTGAATCAATATCTAGGCCCCAGATGAGGAGACGGTTGCTGTGTTCAAGGTACCTTGCCTTTTCACTCTCGACAAATCGTTCTGAACGTCCTTCTGGAGATTAATCAACCTTGAGGCCAAAACAAATGCTGCAACTGATGTTACGAGAGAAATGGCACGGTTTCATCTACGACATCTGAATTATTTGATTATCGCTGCAAATTTGCAGTGCTGCTATACATGCATAGGGCACGAGTGGATGTGAATCCTATGATTTACTGTGTAAACTACATGGTGTTTTCGCTGGGAAACACTCTTGACGTTGACCTTGTCGATGCGTTCACCTTTCGTTTCCACAAACTACCTTATTGTTGGCACATACTCTATAGTGGGTACGTGCGACCACGCTTAGCCGCCGCAGCTGGAATAGAAGAGGAGTTTCAGTAACACTTTATTTGGGCCTAGTTGGTACATAATTCTGAACTAAACGTAACGCCGCAAACACCTAAGACGAGACACAAAAAGAAAGAGACGACACACACTGGCGCTGACTAACAACTTCCTTTTTTCTTTTCGTCGTCGATGCACATATATAGAAGAGGAGATTCGCGCTAACCTGCCCCCTCCCCCCTTCTCGAGCGTGTGAGAGGGCGGCGCGAACCCTTCCCACCTTCTTTCTCTGCAAGTGCGAGACGAAAGGGCCGCATCAAGCCACTGTCCTTTTCGGCTCACTCTTGCAAGCTTTCGCTATGACCTACAGCCTACGGCGCGCGGTCGCGATGATATCGCACTTGGAATTTGTACGGATCATAACGGTGACGCCAACGCAAAGGCGGAAATTCACCTAGAGTGTGCATATGATTGCTATTGTGTAAAGATATCCGGCAGCACTATCAACCGTACGTAGACGTAAAAATTTGCGTAATGCTTCGTATTACGTAAATTTGATATCTACATTGCCACCTACGAAATGACATCTAAGACTAACGTATGTGCCAACGTAATCGTTCGCGTTACATTACGTAGCTATTATTGTTGTCATACGCGCTGACCGAAGTTGGTGCAGAAGATGTTCATTGAATCTCTTGCACGAACTGTGACCAAGTATGATAAATGTCGCCTACCAATGAGCTGGAATGAATTGTCGGGGTCACGCGCCCATGCGTGAGTTAGGACTCATTCCTTTCACAAAACGATAAAACACCCAGTGGCGCATGCTAAGCTACACCATGGACCCATACCCAGTGGAGCTGGTGGCACATCTAAGTGGCACAGACAGAAGTTGGCGTCAAAGAGATCCAAAGTGGCAAATACCCAGTGGTGCATGCTGGCTGACAGGTTTACATATTTAAATTGCACTGCCTTGGAGATCGTACCGCGCATTTAGATGTGGTATCTTCGGGACTGGTCCACGAGAACGGCCGGATGCAAGTTACAGAAAAGTGGGTTGAACTCGTCAAGATTGCTGCGCATAAAAGTCGCCATCAAGCCATTCACACGGAACTGCTTGTGAAATAGTGGGCAGCCCGTATTGCTGACAGCTATACCATTCATGGTTTCTCGAGGCTCTATGTGTGTGTAATCTTTAGTGAATGGTACCGTGCCCACTTTTAATTTGGGTATCTTTTTTATTGCGATAGCAGTCATATGAACACTGCAGGCGCATTTCTGTCATTGCCGCCGCCGCCGTCGTAGTCGACGAACGCGGTTCAATCTCCCGTGTGCGAGCGAGGAAGGCGACCCCGCATGCGTGCTCTTTCCTGTGGCGCGTGAGGCAAGGAGGTGAGGCGAGGGAGAAAGGGGCGTTTTTCTCCGGCGGCTGCAACGGTGTCTCGATGTCCTCCTCACGCGCCGCTCCGTACAGAATGGAGACAACCGCGGCGTGTACTACGGCGTTGACCACCTTAATCACGCACGCCGTAGTAGACGCCTCTGGCGGAAGTCATAGGGGCGCGTTTCCAGCGCTCGTGTGTCTTGAAAGCAGTCTGCGACGTTGGTAAAGAGTGCGCCCGCGCGGGCCTCATCTTGAAGGCGATCTGCGATGTTTGCAGAGTGCGCGTAGTACCGGTAGCTTCGTATGCGCTGCGAGACAACCATCCAAAAATATTAAGAAACCATGGGTTTCACCTAGCCTTGTAAGAATAATTTAAAAAAGACCATCTGTACCACAGTTTTCTCGTAACCAGAAATCCTAGTGAATACGTTGTGTTTAAGCAGTTTAGGAAGAAATTAAATAATGAGTTTCGCTAAGCCAAGCGTGACTATTATTCGCCAATTTTCGCTGGAAGCAAGCATAATCCAAAGCTAATTTGGCGTGCAATAGATGAGGTAATTAACAATTGAAATGTATCGAATGACACTGGCGAATTGATTATTGACGGGTCACCAAAATCAGGCGCACTATTAGCCGATTGCTTTAACAATTTCTCCACCGAGCAAGCAACAACAAAATATATCGAAGGGGCGTGTTCTGTTATTTCAAGTAAAACAACCAGCTCAGTGTTTCTTAGCCCAAGAGACCCATCAGAAGTTTTTTCCCGTTCTCATGTCCTTAAGAAATAATTCCAGCTCTGATGTAGAAGGCCTCACAATTAAACCAGTAATGTTTGTTGCTGAGTTTCTTGCACTTCCTCTGTGTCATGGCATTAACCTTTCACTGGAATAGTGTGTTTTGCCTGCAAGAATGAAACTGGCCAAGGTTACAGTCATTTTCAAGTCAGGCTCGAAAAACGTTATGAGTAATTATCGCCCCATCTCTATTCTACCTCTTTTTTCGAAAGTGCTAGAAATAATTCTGCTCAAACGTTTGCAGAACTTCTTTGATGCTAATCAGTTAATATCACAATCTCAATACGGCTTCCGTAAAAGTTTTTCTATAGAATCAGCTTTATTAGTCAAAAAAGAAATTATGTTACAGAATATTGAAAACAAACTCTTAACGCTAGGAATCTCTGTGATTTCAGTAAGGCCTTCGATTGTCTAGACCACAATATTCTCTTAGATAAGTTAAATAAGTACGGTGTTAGTGGAAGGACACTTCAAATTTTCATTTCATATATTAAAGACCGTGAACAAATAGCGAACATAGATGGTTTTTGTTCATCCAAACGTGATTTGAAATGCGGCGTCCCTCAGGGCAGCATATTAGGACCTTTTCTTTTCAATGTCTACATAAACGATGTGGTAACAAGTTCGACAGAAGCTGATTTTGTAATTTATGCCGACGACGCCTCCCAATTTATCTCTAGTCTTTCGGCTACAGAAATGATTTCAAAAGCAAACAATACCCTAAACAGCCTTTTAAATGGGTCTAAATTAAACAATCTTAAAGTAAATACAACTAAGGCAAAAGCTGTTATTTTCCGCGCCATAAATCCTCACATAGGAACTAACTTAACCATTAACTTAGGCAATAATATTATTGAAATCGTCAGCCACCATAAAACACTGGGTGTTATAGTTGATGAGCACCTTCGATGAACTGAGCACACTAATTACGTAGCCCTAAGTTTATCAAAAGCTGTTGGAGCACTTTCCCGGTGTCGTGGAATTCTTCCAGTGCACATTAAAAAACCGATATATGTTTCATTAGTTCAATCACACATTGCATATTGTCATCTTGTTTGGGGCACGGCATCACCGACTAACATGAATATAATTGTGAGCCTGCAAAAGAAAGCGATTCGTATTGTTGCAGACGAAGAGTACTGCGCACACTCCAAACCGCTTTTTATTAGGTTAAAAATTCTGCCCCTCAATGTGATGCTGCCGCGCATTATTGTTTCTTTATTCACCACTAAAACCACGTTTCGTACTAACTTCCTTATCAGAATATCAGCACTCAAGGAAGGCGTGCCGGCAGCCAACACTCGACAATTAGAAGAATGGTGTCTTCCGAAAACTCGAACGAATTACGGTCAACAAATGTTAAAGTATACAATACCGTACACCCTGAACGCTAATACAACCTTAATAGATGGCCCCGCCATAAATAAACGTGCTTGAATGGAATACTTCTTAAACAGAATTGCTCAATCGGCAGCAGATTTATATCATGTAGTTTACAATCGGCGTTGTGCGTTCTTTTGTGTGGATTAGTTTGGAATGATCTTGCAGGCATTGTCTAATTTCACTTTTTTTTTCTTTTCTCTCTCTCTCGCTCTCCGTTTTTGTAGCAGTTCATTCTTCATAAATATTCAACTTAAAGGTATACATGTGTGCACATGAGTGGTGTGTCTATATATGCCCTGTGCGTGTGTATATGTGAATGTATATGTAGGTTCACATATATGTTTATGCATATATAGGGGCGTACGCGCGCCAATTCTGCGAGTGTTTGCGCTTGTACGTGTAAATATAACGTGTCAGTGTACAATATAGTTTTGTATTGGTGTATGTACATGTAAATATTTCTTTTTCTCATTCTTCACAGGTTGGTGCGAAGTTTCTTTCTTTTGTTTCTTTGTTTCCCGAAGACGCCGCCAGAAAGCAAGGACTGGCCGCCGTCTGAGGAAAGGGGGGATTGGGGGTTAGTCTCCCGACCCCCGCCACCCCTTAACCCCATCAAGGACACACTAAAGTTTTATCTCTCTCTCGTGTTGCTTATTTTTTTCTCGTACGGGTGTACGATATACACTGCTGTTTTGCCGCTGTTGCCGCTGCCTGTAGGTCCCCAGGCCTCGTCAAGCTGCTCAATGAGCAGCTTTCTGTCTGGGGTCCATTTTTCCTTGAGGAAAATAAAACTGATTCTGATTCTGATTCTGATTCTTTCGACGTTTCGTACGCGTTGAAGCAGCATATGCACGGAGGTCAATTGGCTCTTGGCTGCTACCGCCCTTCTTTACTCCAGCATTTTGACAGAGAGTTTCGGCTGTCATCGAGCGATCTGTGTTTATGTTTACCTGCGGGCGCGTGACACTATGCTAGTTCATTTAGCTACAACACGTTGACGGGCTAGTTGGTTTGAATCCATGATAGAATGTGTAAGCGCGACTGAACAAGGACGCGCAAAGAAGCAGACCCACAAAAACATCGCTGTCTCCGTCTGTTTCTTTCTACGTCCTCGTTGAGTCAGCCTTACACACTCTATCATTGTTAATTTAGTTCGTAAGCGAATGTTTACAAGTTTATACGGCCGATAAAACTACTTTCCTTACTTCGTACAGCTATCCACTAATTTGCTATCACAATAGGTGCTTCACCTTACGGGCGGAACTGCGACAACTTTTTTCCCAAGTTACCGTCAAGCGAATTCGTGCGAGTAGTAGTACACCTTGCCTGGAACCTCATCTCTGAGTTGTATATTGCGTAGTGTTGAACCGTTCAAGAACCTGCAGCGGACGGCGGTGAATTGTGGCCAAGTATGAGAAATGTCGCCTACCTGTGAGCTGGAATAAATTGCCTGGGCGGCAAATTCACCGCTCATTTTGAGGCACACGTGTCCAGCTTTTGACCTGTCTACGCACCGACGTGCTAGGATGTAGTAGCGCATGCGCTCCTCGTAGCCCGTATGGTCATGGACAGAACTTGCGTGGGGGCATCGATCGGCCTAAGCAAACGTTAGTACAGGCGTGCACCTGTTACCGTTAAATATGCCCTGGAATCTTCGTGGCCCCCCTACCGGACGGTGTAAGCATATTTGACTTACACACACAAGCTGCCGCAGCGTCTCCTGGTCAACGCTGCTCCCCCATTGCAGCGTCATCGATCATGATATTGACGACGATGATGATGATGATGTATTATGGCTCATGCCTGTACTGGGGAATTGGCCGAGAATTGTGTGTGCAACGCACTCAGCTTTGTCTTCTTCATATGTTTCTGTTTTCACCTTGGCTTCAGAAACACTCGATCGCTACCCGTTATCGCACGAGATTGGCCTGCAGAAATCTCTAGCACGACCGAACAGCAACGCTGCTGCAGAAGTGAAGAATGTAAAGGACTGCAACGTCAAATAATGAAAAAAGATGGAGAACTCGGCATCGATACCACAGCAGAGATGACTGAATTTCGGTAGCGTCCAAAATATTTTACGCAACGACCCAACCCTTTCGAAAGATTCCACTCTGAGCGTCATTCAGACAGCGCCAGGTTACTTCTTCCTTAGTTGCTGCTTTGCGGTCTTCTGACACTGTCGTCTTGCACAAACCACCAAAGTGGTTATTCACTGGTTAACAGTCTTGCCACCCCTAACCAGGCGTTGCATTCTAGTTCATTCTGAAATGGTGCCTGTGGTTCCTTATGATTAATAGAGCGAACACAGCTGTTGCATCAAAGGTGGCGGTAAGTGGCCGCAGGCAACGTGAAAAGGCTGTTTGGTCATCGGCGTTCATAATTGTTTAAAAAGAATCGCTATGATATATGATTCCAAGAGAGCCGAGGTATGCGGTCATCGAATTTATGTAGCTAGCGGATGGGCCTAAGGGCCGTCGGGGCGGGTTGTATCAGCCGGATAGCGAGGGAAGCATTGACTCGCTAGGTGGGCTTGGCTATATACATGTAAGCGCGGTCCAGTCGGTCCGGCTCAGCACAACTTGTGACTTGACCTGCTCCGGTCGAGTTCTTGTAAACGAATTTTAGGACACAGTGAACAATATTGTTTGCAACCACCGGTCAGGTTCAAGTACGCTGTATGTCAAGACAGGCATTGTAAGCGAAAAAAAAAGAAAATCCGAAGACACCTAAGCACTTATTATGAGTTGTGAATGTGAAAGCACTAATGTCCAATTCAACGCTGCTGAGCGGTACTTCGAGCAATGAACTCCTCGAGGGCATGGTGGCGCATTAAGACGTTTGACCAACGTCTCCTAGATAGCAAAACGCCGGTGCACTTCAATCCTTGACGTCACGCTACCTTGCCCAACTGCCTTAGAATCTGATGGGGACGCTTCTGAGTAGGCGGCGGCGACTGTGGCGTCAATGCTTTCGTCACACCTGGCTTTGCAATGAAAATTTCGGTCCAAGTAGCCTGATCTCATAAAGCAGAGTGCACAAGCCTGCTATCTATAGTAGGCGCTGGTTTAGCCCAGTGGGTAAGATATTCGACTTGTAGTAGTCGGTTTCTCTTAAATATATGCATTAATTTCTTTATAGCGATTCCCAAGGCTAAGTTAGAACGCAGGCGAGAGCTTGCGTTGCCAAGGCAGGCGGGATAACACATGCGTCCGTGAGCGAGAGCGACGGTAACGTGGCGTCACGGCGATGCCCTCATCTAACAAGTGGCGCGCCGGCGCGGCAGCAGGTGTTCCCGTTCACCCGCTTTTCTCTGTTGAAGCGCGTACGAGACGGGGCGTCGCAGCCAACGGGAATTTAGAGGCCATTTCGCTGCTACAGACGCCAGCTATCTCACTCAATGCGCCATTCGATGCGTTCGCATCAAAGCGAAGATGGTAATGCTAAGAATATAAAAATACGGGGCAGGCAGCGATAGAAATACTTGATAAAAGTCTGGTATCCTCGTTTACAGTGAAGTTAACGTCTAAATAGCGGCGCAGTATCCGCCGCAGTAAGATACTATTATGTGTCACATGGCTTCCTTTTCACTCTTAAGCGAAATTACAACCTTTTGCCACACAACAATAATCGTCATCTGTCTTGTCCGCATTTCCTTTCTCTTGCGCGGCGAACCTGGTACTTTCCAGTAACGAACGGCATGCGCGTTATCAGGATGATGTAGTATTCCCGACAGGAAAGTAGCGGGCGCGGCGTTTTCAAGAAAGGAAACGCGAGCAAGGCAGATGACGATTATTGTTGGGTGGCAGAGATACACCCCAAAGGGTATAACTTTGCCTAAGAGTGTTTAGCAAGAAATAAATACTTACTTCCGTAATAACTTGCATGAAATTTACAGCCTTCTATGGGCTTTTCGAGGAACTGATGTGCAATAAGCCTTCTTTTGACAGACCTGCTCGAACGCTACATGCTCCTGTCGTGAATGGAAATAAGGCTATTAAAAGGAGGAAAGCGCAGTAGCGTACGAATGTTTTATATTATAGTAAAACCACTTGGTTGCATTTGTCACCTAATGCAAAATTCAATTTAACTTGCCTTGAAAAGTTTTCCCAGAGATAACCAGAGTTGAAACCTTTCTATGAACAAGGGTACGAAACCCCTTATCAGGTCACAAACTTTTCCACAGAGCACGTGCTAGAGAATAATTAACGCTCTGGTAAGCACACTGGCAATTTGAAGCACGTTATCGGTGTGTCCACAGCAAACTCAGTGCGGTGAAATAAACACCCGATTTAGATATCTGTCTGAGATACCACTTTTGGCAGTGCTTGATATAGATGTGGAAGAGCCTCTCAATACGCTGCTTGCGCTCATTTCCTGGGAGCAGTAGTTTCCTACACATATAAATTTTCAGCCATCTGCTGAGGTCTCACGCATAGAGAAGAGAAAGACAATCGGCAAGGACAAATAGAATTAATGTTCTCCTAGATGGCAATCGAGTTATCGGTAAACACACAACTCCGTGTTCGCAAGCTCTCATCTCGTCGTATTTGTCTGCATGTTTTACTTGCGCTTTGCCCTCGTCGTGTTCGACCTAGTTCATTCGCAGGAGTCCTGGTATTTCTGACGCTTATGTGTAGCGCGGGGAAAAAAAAGAGACGCTGCCAAATGAGTGAGACTTTAATGAAGTCCGTACATAGACACTGCGTATTGCCCAATGGATGCAAAATGAGTGCATGCACGGCAAAGTGTGTGCGGAATTAGGGAAAAAGGAAAATAAAGAAGGAGCGAGGAATGCGTGTTTGTGTACCGAAAAGATGTGCAAATAAAGAAGGAAAGGCTCGGATCAAAGAGCAACGCATCGTGAAGAAGTGCATAGTTGGTAACAGTGCACTCGGCTTCAAGACAGAAATACACGGAATAGAGGAAAGAAATGTTATAGGGAAAAAAATCCGCCAACTCTTGCACCATCTCCATGTTCACTCTGTGTACACGAGGCAACTCAATTTCCCCTATCTATCACCACGGCCTAGCACGCATGCGGCGACAGACGGGGAATTCAAGTTTTGATCGAAGCACTTACTACGCACACGTACATGGTGCGCACAACCTCTCTGCAAGAGCGGCGTCAGTATAATAGCGTCAGGTGGCATCACAAGCACGGTGCAATATGGCCTCCAGGGACCGGGTATACTGTGAGCCAACAACTAGTGGCTATTCGAGCCTGTATCCGCAACAGCCTCGCTCTTTTGCTCCAGAATGTTCTCCCACATCCAATCCCGGCTTCCTCGTAAAACAGAAATGCGCTGGATACTCCGTAGACTGTAAACAGTGGCTGCGCTGCGGGGTCGACTTTTTTCTTATTCTTTTATCATTTTAGGACCGTTGCATAGGACGCCACGGCGCGCATAGACTATACGCGGGGGAATGGAATGGTGGCCTGTGCGGCGTGTCCGTTGGCAAGGCACCGCTTTGACGTGACTGGGGGGACTCGGAGCCAGCCTCAGGGTTTAGGCGCTCAGGAACCCGACGATAGCGACAACTTTCGGAAGCCCACTACATATAGGTCAACGCGCGGAAGACAGAAGGAACGTGCTCTGGCAGCACCCTTTGTCTGCCTTAGCGACTGCTGCAGCGCCTTGTTACTCTCCGTTTAGCCCTTCAGACCGAGAGCCTCCGTTCTGCTTCTTGTGATTTCGATTTTACTTACAGCCAGCATGTAGTACATTCTTGGCTGATTCTCTTCGCCGTGTCCCTATGTTTTTTTTTTTTTTTTTTGCGCTTCAGAAGATTTCGCATTCGTGTCTCTTCTGCGGCCACTAACGCCATAGCTTTGTCATTAGCTAATCGGCTCTGCTCGTACTGCCGCGGTGGGGCCAGTGCAGAAAAAAGAAAATACATACATTTTTTTAAATGCGAAGCATTCCTTTGCCTAGTCAGAGCCAATGTCAGACAAGGTCAGACTCAAGGACGCGACGACTTCGTCTACGCAAAATGAGGGCCAGTTCCCGAGGCAATGAAGCCTAAAATGTGGGTGGATCACCAAGACGACGACGACGAAGTTCGAAGGAGGCTTGTGGGCTTTTATGGGTTCGTCTTTTTCGAAGCTTCCGGGCCTTTTTTGGTCATCCAGTAGTGCAAACTTGATATCATCGGATCCGTGAAGACGAGAAGATTCAGCGGATACCTGATTTTTAGGTGGGCCACCCCTTTTTTGGACTTTATTGGAACTTTTGTGCTCACGCCACGCTGGCCGAGAGCTAGCGTCTGGTAGACCTAACGCGGCATGGCATCAACGCACGTTGAAGGGGAAGTGCTCTTGGCGGAGGACATTACTGAACACCTGGGATGGCGGACAGTGTCCAGCCGAAAATCTAGAGCTACGACGAGGCCTGAATTGGATCATGGCGGTTCGCCAAGCGAGATGCCTGGACGACGGGGCGCAGGTGAAGGCGTCGCGCATGCCACCGATGCCACAAGAAGACATCAAAATAGTCATTCGCCCACGGGGTGGACTGAATTTGGAGAAAGATCCACAGCGGTGGGCAAGGCAATCGTAGAGGCGGCAGGCCTCAGTAATGAGCAGATTAAGGAAGGTGTTATTTGCCCTAACTTTATGCAAAATATCTTGGTGGCTAGTACGCCAGAAAGGTGCAACGCTGAACGATATGTGAGACTCAGATCAATCAGAGTGGCAGACAAGGATTTTGACGTCAGTGCGTACGAGACGGCCCCACACGCTACGTGTAAGGGTGTCATTCGCAATGTAGACATTATGGATGGCCCAGCGACACTTGAGCGAAACATGGTTAACGATCGCAATCCGCCGGCTATGCCGGTCAAACGAATCAAGAACACAGGATCAGTTATCATTGTTTTCAGCAGGTTAAAAGTGCCCAATTTAGTCAGATATGGGTCAACTCTGGTCCGGTGCTTCCTGTATCGAAAGTAGTTGGATGTATGTTATGTGTTTGGCAAGCTTGGACATCGGGCGGATGTCTGTCCGGCGCCCGATTGTTTTGAATGCCGAGGATGCGGGGCTCGGAACCCTGAAGAGGATCACAACTGTGCGCCTTGTTGCAAGCTTTCTGGCGGACGACACCTGACCCCGGATAAACAATGCAGACAACGATACCAGCTTTCCTACGTCGTGGGTGTTCGACGACAGGAGAGAGCCAGGGCGGAGCTAACGGCGGAACAGGAGGCAGCCGAGATGGTGCAGCTGGTGAGCGCCCACCCACGCTCTAAGGGACGTTCGCGCTCTAGGAGCCGCTCTAGGTCGAGGCAGCGGCCATCGTGTGGGACTCGAACGACCAGGAGCCGCTCCGTTTCTAGGGAGGCGCGGGTGCGCTTTCCTGCAGCTGGTGGAGGCGGCGGCGCAGCTGGAAGCCAGACCACCTGGGCTGGCAAGGTCAAGGGCGGCATCAGCGCCGGCCGAGCGCGCGAGCAGCGCCAGGAGCATGTGGATGGTAATAGGGATAGGGATAGGATTGCGCAGTTGGAGAGAGAGAATCATAGCTTAAAAACAGCCATAGACGGGCTTATCAATGAGATAGCTGAACTTAGGAACGGCTAACCTTCCGGTAACAGCGATAGCTTAGAACAGGCTAGGAAACATGATGACTCGGTTGAGGTACCAAGGTGTGTGGAGGTCGCTAAAGAGGACATGGCGGACGAGGAGACGCCTGCTCCGAAAAAGAGGGCCCTGTCCTCGACGGTGCTGATTCAGGGCAAATTCGGTTCCGAGCTTAAAGCAATGATGGCGACTTTGAAAGAAAGTGTAAATCAGATCAAAAGAGGTTGGGGTATATTAGACATGATCTTCACATGGCGGATTGCAAGAGTGAATATATTATGGTGGAGGTAATTTTAGGTCGGCAAAGGTCATGTCAGAGTAGCGTTTACCTGCTTAACTTGTACAGTAGCCCCCGGGACACGAAGCAGAGTTTCAAATCTCTCTTGACCAAGGCAGCCAATCAGGCAAAGGATACACCGTTGCTTATTGGAGGGGACTTCAATGCACCATATCATGTGTGGAAGTATGTTTAGAGCTCTATTAAGGGGGAGAGACTATGGCAGCAGGCACTAGACTTGAATTTAACTCTGATTACAGACCCTTCGTATCCCACCAGATGTGTCACGTCGACATGTAGAGATTCGACACCTGATCTCACTTTTGTTCGGGGGGTGGTGGATTCATCCTGGTCCAATTCTAATATAGATTTTGGTAGCGATCATGAGATACTTATGATTACTTTGGTAGTGGATAATAAAAAGGAACGCACATTCAGGATGGTTGACGGAAACGAAAAGGAAACGGAAACGGAATTAGGAAACGAAAAGCGCAGAGCATCGAAGATGAGGGAAATGAGTTGACCTTGGAACAGTGGACTAGTCAGCTTAAAAGTGACGTTGAGGCGTCCGCTAAAGAGGTTCAGACGGATATTTACACGGTACACATGGATAGTCACCAGGCGCATTTGTTGGAAGTGAAGCAGTCGATGTTAGCGAGATGGAAGAGTCAGAGATGGAACAGAAGGCTTAGAAAGCATATAGCAGTGGTTAATCAGGAAATTGAAGGCCATTGTCGGGTATTGTGCAAGCAGCAATGGGAAGAAGTATGCAATTCTATTGATGGTCGCATTAAAAGGGGAGGCGCCTGGAGTTTGCTCAGACATTTACTAGATGAGACAAGCATCAAATCTAATCAGAGGCCTGTGATAGGCAAGCTGGTCTATCAGGCGCGTCGGGACTCCACGGAGCAGGAGTTGCTGAAGGATTTGGCTGAGATACCTTCTGTTGGAGACCTGACACGATACACCTGACGTGATGTTGGAATATAGTGGGGACGAAAATGCAGCTATGGATGAGGAATTTACTGAAAGTGATATAAGGATGGCGCTGCAGAATGTTAATGGTCGATCGGCATCAGGGCCGGATGGCATTACGAATAAAATGTTACGGAATTTAGACGACGGGTCATTGAGTTCCTTACGTGGCAGATCAATTGCCGATGGAAGGAAGGCTCTTTCCCGGAAGAGTGGAAACTTGCAACTACTGTTCTGATACCCAAACCGGGGAAGGCCATAGGGCTTGAAAATCCCCGACCCGTTTCACTGACATCGTGTTTGGGCAAAGTCACGGAGCATGTCATTTTCAATAGGCTAACGCGTTATGTTGAGGGCAATGGGGTCTTTCCGCACTCGATGATAGGATTTCGGCCCGGCCTCTCGACTCAGGATGCTATGATCAGGATGAAGCATCAGCTCCTTGACCGGCGGACAAGGGATACTAAGGCCCTAATTGGACTTGATGTGGAAAAAGCTTTTCGATAAAATCCGACATTCTTTCATTCTAAGGGTGCTATCGGACTTGAATATGGGGCAACGGCTTTTCCATTTTGTCAAGGCTTTCCTTATGGATAGAAGGGCGTGTCTCAGGTTTGGGGAGATAAAGTCGGGAGTCTTTAAATTGGGTTGCTGTGGTACTCCACACAGATCCGTACTCTCGCCTATGTTATTCAATCTGGCGATGTCGAAGTTGGCTAATACACTGGAGACTGTCCAGGATATTGGCTATTCTATCTACGTGGATGACATTACTACATGGAGTGTCGGTGGTAGTGATGGAGGGCTTGAGGCTAGGCTGCAGAAGGTGGTAACGCTTACGCAGGAGTATCTGGATCTTATGGGCTCAAGTGCTCCACTAAAAAGTCGGAGTTGTTGATCTTCAAATCTAAGAAGCTAGGTCGTAGGCCGAAGGGTTGGGTACCGGAAGTTGAGCCTTGCATTAAAATTCATACTAGGGAAGGGTCGGTGATACCCAAAGTTGAAGCAATCAGGGTCCTGGGTTTTGTACTTGAAGCGAACGGATCGAACATTAGAACCATTCAGCGTATTACCAAAAAGACGGAGGAGGCCATAAGACTTATAAGAAGGATCTCTAATAGGCATAGGGGTTTAGGAGAAGAAGGTGCGATGTGCTTAGTTCACGTATTTATTATGTGTCATTTCTCGTATGTGGCAGCTATGCTAAATTGGAGTAGGAGGAGAAAAATAAATTGGAAGCATTAACCAGAAAAGCCGTTAAGGCTGCGCTTGAACTGCCTATGACTACGTCAAACGATATGTTGTTATGACTGTGTTTGCATAATACTTTAGATGAAATTGCCGAGGCTAAGTGTACTGCACAGAGGGAGCGGTTGCTAGGTACACCAGCGGGTAGGTATAGTTTAGAGTCAATTGAAGAATCAGTGGCTGTGTCGCACGATAGGGCGCCCCTACCCGAGTTGAACGTGAACCTTAGGGCAAATGTCATGGTTCCTCCGTTTCTGTGGAATGTGCACCCCGTACACAATGTAGGGAGGCGCGTCGCGAGAGCTAGGGCTTTGTTGCGAGAGGCAAATGATCAGGACGAGGAGCCTTTGTTTGTTGACGCCGTGTGCATTAATGGCAAAAATGCTTATTCGGTGGTGGTGGTAGATGGCAAAGGGAGCGTTAGAAATGCCGCTTCCATTTATACCAAAGATCTGGGGGTCGCCGAACAGGTGGCTATTGCTCTAGCACCAATTTATTCAAGAAGATTTTTGGTGTTTAGTGACTCGCGATCTGCGATTAAAGCCTTCTCAAGAGGACTTGTTGCGGAACCGGCTGACATACTGCTGCAGGGTAGGGATATCACTTCACATACAGTTACTTGCTTCCCGGCGCACATGGGGACAGTAGAGGGAGTCCCGCGTAACCTCAACGAGGTGGTGCACAGGGAGGCACGAGGATTAGTGTGCCGTGTACTCCCTGAAGGGGCTGGATCTCCCGCTCCTGAGTACAGGGACCAACTGTTAACCTACAACGAAATCACCATGCACTATTACTTAGGACGGGCATTTAGAATGTGGCAGGGCATTCGCCCTGCCACATTCTAAATTAAATAGGCCACAGGCGGTTACGTTAAGGCTTCTGCAGACACAAACGTACCCTAACCCGGTCATCATGAATAAAATTAATCCGGACTGCGGGGTTTCAGTCTATTCTAGTTAGTGTGGGGGTTTGCTCGATTTAGAACACATGCTTTGGCGCTGCATGGCGTTGGCCAGTGATGGTTCCCGAGGTGAACACTGGTGGCAGCGAATGCTGCACAGTGAAGTGCTGGCGGACCAACTCAGGGCTGTCGAGAGGGCCCGTGTGACGGCAGAGGGGCTCGGCCTGTCTATACCGACGTGGGATCGGCCCGCATCAGTCCCTTACTGGTTCCTCAGGACCTAAATAAAGTTCTTCATACCATACCATACCAAGGTAGTGCAGTCTGAAGAGAAAAAATCGCGTATTCCTCCTCAAATGGCAACCGCTCCGCGTACCCATGTGGTCACTCTCCTTGTTCCGCTCGCCGCTAGGGGGTGCGCACGCGAGAAATACACGTCGCAGCTCGGGGTTCGGACAGCTCCGAGGCTTGTTAGGCGGAAAAAGACACTCTCTCGCCTTTGGGCACTCTAGGCAATCAAACCCGACTGAGTCGCGCTCCTCGAGAGAGAGAAAAACTCGTCGGGGTCTTCACGGGTGATTTCAGCGTGCACGTTTCGAACCTGGTCAACCAGCTGTTCCGCCATTACATGGAGGAAGTGTTCCGCGTCACACTAAACACCACGAAATAAGTGCCCATTACACAACGTGGTAGTGTCATCGACCACATGGCCCCCAGAGATGTGACTTTCCCACTTGCTAATACGTCTCGTACTTCAGTACGCATACGCCACTACTACATATAACATATAGCATCCATGTGGCTAAGGAAGCATCAAAAATAGCACTTAAAGCGGTCTTGAACCACTTTTTATCGAAGTGGAGAAAAGCATTTGAAGTGAAAACAGGCGATTCGAGAAATACTTTGCCGCAAAAAGTACTTCAATGCGTTCAGCAGAAGCGGAGTTATTGGCAATCCAACACGGCATCCGCTGTGCTCCCGTTCCTCCTTCAATGTCTTGCACTGCGAAGGCTACGGTCCACTGGGGCGTGCACACAACCCTCCGCCTTCTTATTGTCACAGTGGCGCGATGTGTAAATTTCATTTGTTGTCAGCATAGATGCCACGACTTCCAATTTTGTCGCCTGCGACGCGCTAAACATAAGCGAAAGGTGGTTGTGCTCAGCGAGCCGCAGTGTGCTTATCCATGGATGGATGGATGAATGGATATTATAAGTGTCCCCTTTGGAACGGGGCGGTGGGTTGCGCCACCAAGCTCTTGCTATTATACTGCCTAATGTCATACCTAGGTTAAACAATGAAAAAAGAAAAAAGGACACTATGAACTACCACGCCCAAATTTTCTGGTCCCCTATTGCGAACTGTGCTTTTGTACGTCTCCGTCTTTTGTCGTTTCCCTACTTTTCTTCCACCAATCCTCCAATCGCCCCTTACTAATGCCTATTGCGGACATGTTTGCTTTACCACTGCTCCCGCTGAACCCAAGGGCTTCAAGGAGGCCAGTGGTGCTTAAATCGACCGCCAGGTAGACATCTTCCCATTCTAAAAAAAAACATGTTCCAAAGTTTCCCTAGCTTTACCGCAACAAGCACACGCTTCTTCTTCCTTCTTATATCTCGCTTTATAGGTGCGTGTTCTAAGGCCTCCCTATCTCGCTTCCAAGAGTAATGAGCTTCCCTCTGAGGTGTCATAAATTGTTTATTTCCTGATTTCGTTTTTTCCTCTTAAGTAGTTACTCATAGCAGGTTTATTTTCCATTGCCGCCACCGATGACATTATTTCGGCCTCTCTTACTATCCGCTTGACGTTCTTTGTTGCTGTGTTGCCCACCCTACAGGCCGCATACTTGCTGGTAAGCTTCCTAGTTCTTTTCCTCCACTGTGAATCAATGTTTTTCCTGTACAGATACCTCAAAACTCTCCCAGCCCAATTACTTTTTTCCATATTCCTCAGTCGTTCTTCATACTCATTTTTACTGCGAGCTTCCCTCACTTCAAAACTAGTCCAGCCCATATCACCCTGAACAGCTTCATTTGTAGTCTTCCCGTAAGCGCCCAATGCGAGGCGACCCACTGACCTTGGGCTCCTGTCGAGTTCTGATTGTATCCCTGATTTAAAGCAAACAACCGCATTTCCAAAAGTAAGTCCTGGAACCATTACACCTTTCCACATATACCTCGGAGGACCTCGTATCTATTGTATACCCATAGCGCTCTGTGCTTCATTATGGCTGAATTTCTCTTCCCCATTACTGTTATGGTTTTTTCCTGTGTTTCCATATATCTATTGCCTTCGTTTATCCATATACCAAGGTATTCTGTTACCCGAGCTATTTCCTGGCCCTGTATCTCCACTGTCTGTTCCCTGTTTTCATTGAATACCATAACACCTGATTTTCGAACAAAATTTCAAACCTAAATTCTTGCCTTCTTGTCCACAGATATTAGCCAGACGTTGCAAATCACTTTGCTTGTTAGCTAGCAACACAATGTCGTCCGCATAAAATAAACTTGGGAGTTGCTGCTCTACTACTGTACCCGCCTGTTTGTATGAGAGATTAAAACCGATATTACTTCCTTCTAGCGCCCTCTGCATCCTCACCATGTGCATCATAAACAGCCGCGGGGATAAAGGGCACCCCTGCCTCAGTCCCTTGTTGGTATGAACTTTCTCCTCGCTCCTCGAGGATTAAGTGGACATTGGAGTGGACTTTGGAAAGTGGAGAGAAAGTGGAAAGCTCCAGGGGACTCGTGGGCGCCCCCCGCGGCGGCGGTGGCGGCGGCGGTATCTGTGATGTGTAGGCGACTGCAGCTACCAAAGGCCGTGACGTACGATAGTCCGGTTTATCATGAAATAAAGTGCAAGCCTTGCCTCCTTAAGAGAGTAAGGAGGAAGGCTTCTGTTGAAAAGACAACGTTTGAGAGAAAGGTGACTCCGCGATCCGCTTGTTAGATCTACGCACCCCGTACAACAGCAAAATTTGGCTTAGATGTTCCCAGCAGGGTATGCTACCCGTGGACTACGCTATCTTTAAAGGGGCCCTGAGGTTTTTCAGGGCCCCTTTAGAGCTTGTCAGGGCCCTTTTAGAGGCGCTGACAACCGATTTTCATGGTACCTCTGTTTATTGAAATGGAAAGTTTACCGGATACAGTGTCTATAATCATGAACTGGTAACGCGGGAAATGCCGTGGAACTTTTTCTACCAGAATGTTTTTATCTGCAGTGAGGATGTAGTCATTTATTGGAAGTATGCTAGAAACAGTGATAGGTGAGCGAGATGGCGATTATACGCCGGCATTGGTGAGAGGTGAACGACAAGTTCGGCCGTAGCTGTGAGAAAATATTACTTTGTTTATCAAGATAATTTTCCTGCAATTCATGGTTTCCGAAGTGTTAAACTACTTCTGCAGCAATATCTACGTGTTTTCGTGATTTTCTGTCCAACTGCTCTGGTCATTAACCAGTCAAGAGTGCTTTTTATCAACGCCAAGTTCAGTTAACGACGCTTACTTTACACGTAATACGCATTTGATCGTGATGCGACAGCCACGTGTGCGCTGATATTGTAGTGCTAGAACCCGTTCAAGGTATAATTAGATGTGACCATTTATATCTCACAGGGAGACCACACAACTCTGGGTACTTAGTCGCAAACACGCGCCCGTGTACATGGTGTCCCACATAACTTGAGCCAAGATTTTAAAAATGAAAGGCGCGTCAGAATCAAATTGAGCCGAACGCATAGTATTCGCACTGACATTTAGTAAGTCAGACAACTTTTGTTTTCTCTATAGCTCACTAATTAATTGAGTTTATTTACCCAACTTCGTTATTATTCGCTGAAGAACCAAGAGAGATTGGCAGATTTCTAGAGCACATTCAGAAACCACCAATCGAGTTCTTTCCTGTACGATACGTCTCACACAGTTGTTTTTTCCGGGTCACAAAGAAAGCCAGCGAAAAATAAGTCATGGGATGGAGCAGTTGCGCAGTGGTATCGTGCTGCTCTCAAACATGCGTTCGGTTAACAAGGTCGGCTGCATCGTGACTGGCGATGGGGGAGCGGCTGGGTGTCCTTTATCTCCTCTGCAGCTCTCGGCCAGCAGCATGCATTGGTGCCGTCATCCGACGGGAGCCGTCGCTCCAGCTACCTACAACCATCATAACGCGCTGCCGCTTCTCCGTCGCCAGTCACGATGCAGCTGGCCATGTTCGCCGAACGCATCCACTCCGCGATGAACACGCGTGACTCCCTGCTCACCTTCCATGCGATCACCCTTCATTACCGCAACTCTCGCCTATCTCTACCTCCCCCTCAGAAATCCCTGTCTAAGCTCCAACGGAGTACGTGGCGCCATTTACAGGCCCACACTTTCCTCTCTCCTGCCCGACTTGCTCTTGTTCACCCCGGCGCCTTCTCACCCGAATGCACGCTATGCAGACACCCACGAGCAGACTATGCTCATATTCTCCATTCATGCCCGAAACATTCTCTTCCTGCCGCTTGGCATGTATCTAGTCCGCAGCTGTGGGAGGCTGCTTTGGCCAGCTCTGAGCCGGATGTTCCGCTACGGCTGACGATCTGGGCTGCGAAAGTCACCGCCAGGCATGATCTGGAGGCCACGACCGCCAGCCTGAAAGCCACCCACGGAACGGCGGCTTCATAATTTTTTCTTTTCATTTTTGGCCTTCACTAAATAAAGTTTGTACCACCACAACCACCGAACGCACGCTTGAGAGCAGCACGACAAACGCTCTGTCACATGGCTCTTTCCAAATGTCGCGGGCGTTCTTTGCAATACGGAAAAAAGGACTGTGTGAGACGTATCGTAGAGGAAAGAACTCGATTGGTTGTTTCTAAAGGTGTTCTAAAAATCTGCGTAAATTAAGAAAGTTGGGTAATTAAACTTAAATATTTTCGAAGTTATGGGAAAACAATTATTGCCTCAGTTACTATAGACCAGTGCGAATAGTATGTGTTCGGTTCAATTGACTTCCGACGCGCACCTTTCATGTTTCATGTTTCATGTTCCATGTTTCATGTTTCATGTCAGTCTTGGCTCAAGTTACGTAGGACACCCCGTATATGCAATAGCATGTGCGCCTCCGTGCATTGAGGGGCGCGTTTGCCACTCTTTGGCGTGTACTTTCCTTACTTTGTAATGCGCATAGAATGAAGCGCAAGCGTCTACATAATATACGACCTACAATTTTCCGCCATAAGCATGATGCACTTAAGAACAGCCGACTTACGTACATAATCTCACATGCTACATTCGGAATGCCAATATTTCACTGCCAGGCCGTGCCACTTACTTGTTTTTAAAACTTTTTTGCCGATTTCTAATTACGATTCCTACTTAAATTGCGAGCAGCGTGCTGCATTCTATAATTATAAATCATGTTCCCTTCATTTCCATCAACGTCTGACAACACATTCTGGCCAATTTCCATTCCCTTTAAGTATAGAACTTAAGAAATAAAAGGTTGCCCGCACATCTGCGTCATCTGTACCTTTCAGAAATGTTTCGCATGACGCATGACGTAGATAAAACTCAGCGATGGTTCGTCTGAGTTTTTTTATTCGTGTCTCATCCGGAAGAACTTCGTATTTTTCCACAAACCGCCTTAGCCAGCAGTTGCCAAGGGTGCCACAAACTGATAATTGAATAGCGGCGTTGTCTGTTTAATTTTTCAGGGCCAATTATTATGTCTCATTCTTTTTTTTTTTCATGTCTCTTATGCGCTTTCAGAGGGATGGAGTAACTTCGGAACAACGACGCGCTTTGGTTGCTTAGTGGCTCTCGTATGGCGCAGCTAAGCACGAGGTCGCAGGATCAAATCCCGGCCACGGCGGCCGCATTTCGATGGTGGCCAAATGCACGTTGAAGAACCACAGGCGGTCGAAATTAACCTGGATTCCTTCCCTACGGCGTGCCTAATGATGATATCGTTGTTTTGGCAAGTAAAACTCTGTAATTTAATAATTGAACTTTGGAACAATTGAAACGCATGAACACTAAGAAAGTGTACATCTCCTCCCTTATGAGGCCGATACAGGGTTTGCGTCAGAAAGCCAATGTGGTTTGTTCAGTCATGGCGCTTCTCTCGAAACGCATAATCTGGAAATTCGCTTATATAGAAAGCAACGCCTCAACAATTTGTATGGCTCCCACAAAACTACTTACTTTTCTGTTTTTGAATAATAGATATACACCAGCTAATGGAGCAGGCTGATACAACACAAAAGGTAACTGAGAGATTGCTGAGGGAGGTTTCGTCCGGCAGTAAACGTAAGTAGGCTGGTGATAGGGGATTTATTTCCGAACGCCTACAAGAGAGGCCAGCCAAGTCCCAAGAGAAGACTGAACGGCGGGGCCACATGGACGGCCTCGCTTTTGCTTGCTCGTGCAAGCAACGGTGCAAAATAGTTTTCCATTATCATTTTATCGTATTGTGTGCGCGTACTCTCAGGGCACCCACCTGATACAAAATTGCCGGAGTGGAACCTGCAGCAATCGTTTCATTATCTACAGGGCTACCTTTCGAGGTGAGAACCCCAATAAGTAACCGAGGAGTAGACAGGAATCATCTCTGCCCAAACAACATTCATGAAGCTAGTAAGTCTGAGTGGCAAAAGCGTCGACTCACAATAATATTATAAGCACAGGGCCGCCACTCGTAATTCTCGATCGTAACACGCAATGGCGTCTAATGGATCTCATTATGCATAATAAGCAAACGCCTCACCGTTACTTCTCGGTTTTACATCGTTACCAGAACTTCGTTACATCATTACCGAAGTTCAAGCCAGATATTTCTGGCTTCCACTGCTCTGAAGAGGAAAGAAATATGAAACGATAACAAAATAGAAAGTTGGATGATTCTTCAGGGCTTGCAATTAGGAAGCAAACAAAAAAAAGAGGGGGAGAAAGAGAGAGGGAATGCGCTTGCGAAGCGTCCTGCAGAAAGTTCCTGGAAGCACTTCGATTGCGCGTCCCTCGAGAATTTGTCGGACGAGCGCCATGCTTTGGCAGGCAACCTTTTGCACTTACAAAACTTCAGAGGTAAAAGTGCATGGTAAGCTTTTGGACATTCTTATTTATGCTAATTTACTCATCCGAGTCCCTTATACCCAAAAAGTAAATGCGTTTTCATTTCGTATTGTGTTGCCCCCCGCAACCTTGTTGAAACTTTTTCTGGCCTTCTATGCCGTAAAAATATCCTAAAAGCTAAGCGTATGTGCAGCACGCTGACTGCGCAAATACGTACCGCTGTAAAAGCTGTTATTTTTCCGGGCTTCTTTTGATCATATAAATTCGGCATTTTTACCAGGGCATGGCAAACAAACCGGCCGACTCGAAAACATCAGGTAACTCTAGGCTGGTCTAAGCCGTCGTCGCGCTTTTAAGCTGCACTGACGCGACGGCATGGGTTGCTGATTCAGCTTGCAGACAAGCATGGCATGTCTGAGCTGCAAGAAATCAAGCTGCTCGTATGCGGTGTTCTCGTATCCGGCGTGCACGGTTATTGGAGCTTAGCGACCTCATGTAATCTCGCACGCTGAATCAGCGATATGTCCGGTCACGTTATTCCAACTTTAGAGCATACACGGACGAAGGGGGGCCAATCGAATCGAGACACAGCACGCTGGATAACGTGCTCAACATGTTATATTGGTAAAATTTCAGTCAAGCAACTACTGGTGCATGTGCGGAAACATTTTTTCAACAGAGAATATGGTAGTTGCACAGATATTGCACATCGCGTAACATGATCCGGTATAGGTAGTAAAGTCTGCTCCACTGAAAAGACGCAGATAATCGGATGACTTCGCGGTGTAATCTGCATACGATGGCGAAAATTATCTGCATGCAGCCACCAATAGCCGTGTTCTTCCATTCACTAAGCGGGTGCATAAATAGATGGAGCGTATCTTTTTTTTTAGTTGGCATTAAAACACGGAAATAATGTTGTTTCACATCACGTTTCACGAGAAGACGGTGGAGCTTCACGCTCGTTCAGCACTTCTGGCATGATCCATGGGATCGACATTTCTGGCACGCGAGTTCCTTTTCTTTATATTTCATCTTCATGACATATTGAAATGCAAGTCCAACTTGTTAGTGAAGAGATCTAAGAAAGAAAGGGCACACAGATGTACAAAGAAACGTACGCCTACGGAATGTCAGATGTCCTCCGCTATGGAAAAAAAACGCGATCTTATTACGAGGCCCGCCGTAGGGGGGGACTGTGCAATAATCTTCACCAAGCGGAGTCCTTTAACGTGCACCTAAATCTAAATCTGCGAGCGTTTTCTTTCTTTTGCCCCGATTGATTTGCGGTCGCTGTGGCCGACATGGAAGCAGCAACCTCGAGCTCAATAGCGGGAGGTGGGTTGCTATTGGTTACGCCAATTAGTTTGTTTTCGTTGACACTGCAGTGCGAGTACTCATCGCACGACTCACTCTGCTGAACAGGCAATCAGTAGTGCATTCATAAGCCTTACAAGTCCTTGAAACTCAGAAAGCTACTTGAAATGGTAGGCTTTTTAAACATCAAGCCGATGATTTTATCATGTGTCTAGCTCTTCCCCTCCGAAGTGTCATCTGCTTGAAGCGACATTGGTGAAACTTACGTCACCGACGGTGGGGTTCGTTACGCCGCACGACGACCACATTGTTCCTATAATGGCATCTCAGAGGTTGTTTTGAAAATCCAGGATTTTTGTATTGTTCCTTATGTGAATAAGGAAGTGCTTCGTATAGTGGTTACTGCAATATTTATTTACCTAGAGTGGGGGTAGTGAATATTCATGAACTTGTTCGCAATGGGTTTGCAACTTCCGCTTTATTTTTATTTTATTTTGCACCACCCAATAGGTCTATTGCTTTGAGTACAGGAATACCATTTGGAGAAAAAGTATCGTTGCCCACATTTTCGTATCTCAACTTGGTGGGAATCTTTCTCACGTATACATTTGCTAGCTCGCATTCTTTTACCGGCGCCTACTGATTCTAGACCATTATGTGAAGCTCCAGAAAACAATATAGCAGAAAGGAGTGAGTGACATTGCAACAGGAAGGGCAAGTTCTATTTTCATTTCTTTTTATTTATTTATTTTTTGCACTCGTTATACCGAGGACATCGCCCTCGCTGAACCAATTCAATGAAAATCAATGCATCACCTACTGGTGGGCGCCCTTTACTTAGCCATAAAAGAAAGTTGTTATAAATATAAGAAGTGCTAGAACAAGACCGAAATTTTGTTTGTCTTGTCGGCTGGCTCCTGACCACCACCGCAATATAATGCCAGTCACCTCTTCTTGCGAAATCACCGATGTAGCTGGGTGCCGAAGACGGGTCACCTTGTCGAAACGTTGGCTATAAGGACATTGCTTATTCAACAACTGATCATAACTACATACTCAATTTCTAACACTAGGAAAAGGTGTCGAAACGGTCCTACGACTTCTCCAGGTATTTTTGACGACAAATTAAAGCCGAAAGCCTACGTGTGTCGCGAAATTCGTTCACTTTATTACCATCTAGACAGTAACCTAGCGACCACATCAAAAAGACAGTATCATAATATCGTTACAGTGAACTCTAGATTCCAGCATAATTCACTGGTTAAGCAGGAAAAGAAATTTGTTGGAAGTTAGCGCCTGTGCATGTCTGTCTTCTCTTCTACGTCCTTGTGCTCTTTGCGCTACAGGAAAAAAACGGAAAAAAGTAAGACGCATTCTCTTCGTGCATATCCAGTGAACTATGCTGGAATCTAAAGTTCAATGTAACAATATTATGATGCTGACTTTTTCACATGGTGGTAAGGCACTGTATAAACATTAATAAAATGAACGAATTTCGGGACACGCGTAGGCTTTCGATTTTCATTTGTTGTCAAAAATACCTGGAGAACTCATAGGACCATTTCGAAACCCCTTCCTTGTGTTAGAAATTGAGAACAAGCGCTAACTTCCAACACGTTCTTGGAAGTTAGCGCATGTGTGTGCCTGTTTTCTCTTCTACGTCCTTGTGCTTTTTGCGCTACAGGAAAAAAAGTGCAGAATGTTACAACAACAAGCCCAAATGTTTAAACCGATGGCGTCTTACTAGATGAATTATTCGCGATTACAAGTGCAATGTAACCTTTGGAGTTTGTGTTACAAGAATTAACATTATTGGAATACTTTGTTAAGTTTAAACAATATATGCGATGCCCTTTCGTTATTTTGTAAACGAACAGTGCTTAAAACACGACAAGAAGCTATGGAAAAATCTGGGAAAGTTTTTTGTTTGCAAAGATTCCACCAACTAGCTCCCTTATTCAAGTTACTGCTCATTTAGCATCTACCGAGTATAATACTTTGCTTCATCTTTTTGTTTGGCAAAATCTGTAATCTGTAATCATCGGTAATTTGGCAGAATAGTTTAGTCTTGTTATATTTGGGCTAAATTCATTGAAACAGGAATCTGACTTATGTAAATCTTTTATTATTTCAGTGATTTCCGAATCATTTTATTTTTCTTGGAGTTTCATTTCCGTTCCTTCCTTGTATATTCTTTTACAGACTCGACCATACTGCTAGAAGGATTACGCGAGCCTGATCGCTTATTCAATTTTCCTTCGTAACTACAAAAGCGTTACGGTGAAACAAAAAACACCAAACTCTGACGTCGGACTGGTGGCTGGGGGCATCCATAACCAAATGCCTGCAAAATCTCTGGCCCCGGCATTACCCGAAGGTGACGTCATGGAGGTAACTGTTGACTAGCACGCTCCTTGAGACGTGCCGTCAACGTTTTATTATTATTATTATTCTGGGCTTGGAATGCATTTAGGCTGTAGGAGCACAGTGGTAAGCTGTACGAAAATAGGCACCCATGAACCTCTCTTTGGGGTCGCAGGTTTAATTTCTACTCTTTTTCTAGTACGATGACTTCATTGTCTACACTCCCGGGCTTGGCATGGCTACTGTCTACTTCTGTGTCAGCCCGTATCTCGGTAGACATACTTGCGTGCGCATAAACAAAGGTTATATATACACTGAATGAGTAATTCACAAATAGAGCTCAATTTATTTTTCATATTGATCTCCCTTGAAGTTGAAGTTTAAACTAATTGTTAGCCTGCTGAAAATTCAACCTTCCAAGCATATTTCCAGTCATAGATACGTCTAACGAGGCGCAAGCTCTCTGCGCGGTAATCGAACTCCATTTCCATAGTGATTGCAAAAGATGCTCTCTTTTTTATATTGACAATAATAGAGCGACAGTAGTGTGCTGAACTTGGCTGGTTGGTGCATTCCTACAAGGGAATCGAACAGCTCTTGACACAGGACGAAGTGAAGACGGCCAACACAGCGCTGTGTCTGTCATCTATATTGCTGTCTGAAAGGCTGTTCGATCACCTTAAAATATTAGAGCAAGGTTTAGCCATGCATTCCAGGCAGAAAACGGCAGGAGCACAGTTACAAGAACATCCAATAGTGAAGTGGTCACTAGGATTGTGAATAGGGACCACAAGAGAAACATGCTGCTAGAATTGCCGACTAAGGTAAACGGCAGAGAAGAGTCCATCCAGCTACTCTCAGATCGCTTTGATGCCATACACCACCGCCAGGACTGCCAAGGAAAAAGAACTCATAGATATTAGGCGCAAATTGGAGAATATTGAGAAAACGGGTGCTACTATAGAGCTAGCACCGCTTCAGGCTTATATCGAGGCGCTTGAGTGGCGTAGTAGAAGCCTCAACACCGAACAGGGAAGATCTGCTTGAGAAAGTGAATGACTTGGCGAGAAAAGTGTTAACTAGAGAGGAAGTGGTAGCACTCCACAGGCTGCCATCAAATTCTGGAAAGACACCAGGGATTATCATGCTCTGTGCTCACCAAGAACTTAGGAATGCTTTAATTGCTAAAAGAAAGGCTCTAAACGACTCCAACCACAAGCGGTACATCTGTGAAAATATGATTTCTCGGTCTAAGAAACTGCTTATACTCGCGAAAGAATGGGCGACGGGATCACGTTACGATTTCGTACGGCACACAGGCGGCAAGATTCTCGTGCGTAGGGCTGCAGGTGAAAGCGGCACAGTGATTAAATGGGAAAGTAACTTGGACGTTCTACATCTGCAGACCTGCTGTTCGTATGGCAGCTTTTTCAAACTGATTTTCTTCATGGACAGTTTGTAACATATACCAAACAAAAATGATTCACTCCTCGAGGCCTCGGTGAAAAATGACTGAGCTGCGTCCATATGAATGCTCAGTCGGTGAATAAAAAAAAAATTCCGGAATTAGAAGCATACTTTGCTGACATAAACAGATACTGTGATGTTGTTATATTTAGTGAGACGTGGTATAATGAAGATTCTTATGTGTTTAAATTGCCAAGCAAATACACAATATAATTTAACAGCACATCAAGACGTGGAGGAGGTGTCTCGTTACTGATAGATGACTCTATGAAAACTGATCTGTTAACCGATTTCTGTTGCATTACCAATGAATACGAAACGCTTTGTGTTGAAAGCAAGTCTTTGTTTCTTGCTAGATGTTATCGGCCCCCTGATGAAGACTACTAAGCGTTTTTCACTTTTCCTTGGGAATGTTTTATTTTTGCAAGTGAAAATAAGCAGTGAGTTATAATTGTCGGCAATTTTAACATTGTCACGAGAGATGCTACTGTCAAAGCAATAGACTTTGAAAGACCACTTACATTTCATGGGCACGCGAACCTTGTAAAGTCAGAAACAAGATTAACCTCCATGTCAGCGACACTGCTCGACTTTTCCATCACGAACTATTAACTGACATGTGTCGTGAGTGCTGTTCTCAGCTCCTGCAAAAGTGATCATATGCCAATAAGTATGTCTGTTAAAGTACCAGAAAACAAAGAAAATGAGTAAAACTTGTGTAACCTTGCAAAGCATCACTGAAAACTCTCTAGAAGCATTTCAGATCGACATACAAGAGACCAGCTGGGTAAAGTTCCTCTGGAAAATACGGCAGAGAAAGCTTATGATATTTTCATTAGTAACTTTGCGGCAGAATAAAGGGGAAAAAGAGCGATAAATAAGTTCAATGATTGGAAAGCCTTGAGCAACCAAAGAGCTTTTAAGGAAAATTAGAAAACGAGATAGGTTGTTTGCGAAATTTTTAGAAACTCGGGAACCTTTACATCTTAAACTGTTTAACACCTTTAGAAATAAGTTAACAAAACAATTGAGAACGGCAAGAGGCGCGTATTATATTCGGGAGTTTAAATCTTGTACCGGGCAAGCTGATAAATAGTAAAACCAAATAAACGCTCTTACGGGACGGAAACAGAAGGAAGAATCACCTCAAGAAATTTCATTAGACGGACGCCTAATGAAAGAACAGGAACATGCTGTTACTTTAAAGCAATACTTTGTAGCCAAGTGTTTTGACCCTAATTCTCGTCCGCTAATGATATCACAGCACCTAGAAACAAAAATTTAATTTTTTTTCGCGTCAACTGATTCTGCTGGCGTGTGTTCCGTTTACTTGATTCTTAAAAATTCACGTAGCTTTGACATACACGACCTACAAATACGGCCTAATAACTATGTCATATATGAAATCGCCCCTATTTTGGTGTATGTTTACAACTTGTATATTTCTTGTGGTGCTCTTCCTGATAGAATAAAAACTGCTAAAGTAGCCCCCATATTTTTTTAAACGGTGACAAGCAGAATGTAAAAAACTATCCCGCAATATCGATTCTCCAAATTTTCTGAAAGGGCCTGCAGAAAATTATCCAAAATCGGCTTTCATCGTTTTGTAGCAGGTATACCACCATATAACTGAAGCACAGTATGGATTTCAGAAGCACAAGTCCACTGAACTGGCTCCCTTAGATCATAAAGAATACATTTTAAGAAAATTTGGAAACGGGTTATTAACAATTGGTATATTTGTTGATTACACGCCGGCTCTTGTCCACATCAATAAAAATATTCACCTGAATAACCTTGAATGGTACGGGATAAGAGGCACACCACTCGCATTATTATCGTCCTATCTCACTAAGAGGAACCAATTTGTCTCAATAAATGAATACAAATCGCCACCAAAACAAATAATGTCAGAATGAAGCACTCTCAGGCCACTACTTTTCAACATTTATGCTAATTATCTATTATCTATTTATCAACAAGCAAAATTTTTAATGTATGCCGATGTCACAAGTATTTTTTTATCGACCCACAACTACACAGAAATACTGAGAATTGCAAATAACCTTCTTTATAGGCTTTCTATTTGGTCAAACAAAAATTGTCTACAGGTTAACTGCAATAAAACCAAAGCAGTAGTTTTCTGAAGTCAAGGTAAAGAAAACTCACAGTATCACAACATAATGTTCGAGTCTATGAATATTGAGGCTGCGAACAGAATTAAAATTCTTGGTGTAACCTTCTCCACCAACTTACAATGGGACGACCAAACAGTTTCAGTCCTCAAGAAGCTCCGCAGTACAGTTGGTATGCTAATTCGCAATATACACACTTTCCTCACTTCTCTTAAAATACTGCTTTATAATGGTTTTTTTTTTTTTGCCTCGCACATCAATTACGGTCATTTAGTATGGGGTACAACAACGCAATGGAATCTTAACAATATACTGGTCATGGAGAAAAGGGCGCTACGTATTATTGCCAATGTAGCTTACACTGAACATACCGCACCTCTCTTCGATAGGTACCTCATAAGAAAAATTCACGACTTGTACACATATAGACTCTTACGGGAGTATTACTTCAGTATAAAGAAAAATTACCTTAGTGGAAATCGCCAGCCTGAATCCCAATGTACCTGCCTACACCAACCGCCGCACAGAGATGTGGAATGTTGTGAGACATAGCACAAACTGTAGCAAACGGGTGCTTAAAGATAATTTACCGAGGTTATAAAATTCTATAGAATAAATTGACATTGATATTCGAAACAGGAACCCTCCAGAAGTTAAGGCTTTTCTACGCTCTTATGTTGTTACTATATGAAAGTTGTAACACATTTTTCCTTCAATACTTTTTTTTCGATATCACTTATCTCTGAAAACTGATTTGGAAACCTTACATTGCTTTGTTTACGGGCTTCCTTTATCCATTTTTATGTCTTGTCACCACTGCTCTGCCAATTGTGTAGGACGCAGGACCGGTAAAGCCTCCAGAAGGCTTTTTACCTGCCATCCTTAACATTGCACTTGCCTTGTAATGTTGGAACAAATATTTTTATTTTGACTTAACAGCCTTTCACTTGCCATGTTTTGTACTGCCGTCAAAATTTGATACATTTCCGGCAGAGTGAAGTTTATCAGGTGGTTCTCTAACACTTAAATGCGGTACTTATCTGTTAATGGCTGGACTTTGATTGTGCCTGCTTGTTTTATTTGTGCATTTACTTCTGTCAAGTTTAGTTGACACGTAGACAAAAGCTAAAAGACACACTCTTAGTACATATAAAGTGCGTTTTTGAATACTCTGTCAACTATGTCTTTATATCGCTTTCATTCTTCATTTTGTATGTGAGTTTCTGCTATAATACCGATCGGGATTAGTAGTGCCTACAGAGAACAGATATCTGCTATATAAGGATACACCACGTTCGCTATGAGAGCCTCTGAGCGATACAACACTCTATAATTATCTCCATAACGTGAAGTCTCCCACGGCTTCTCTCTTCTACGCAGAGCACAAAAAATGGCGCTATTCACGAACAAAAGTCAGCACCGTAGCGTACCGGTTACTGACCCTTAAAGGTGATAAATACCGCGCTGTTTCTTTTGTATGCCTATTCTAGTTCAACTAACCACCTTAAGTACATTCTGTGGTGTATTTTCATTTTTTTCTTGCTTTTAGGAATATCTATTTTAATGAAAGGGGAAAAAAGCAAAATCTTGCACGCAGAACTGATAATACTCACGAAATTAGCCTGCATGCATCCGACTTACGTAATTATTATCATATAATTTCAGGTAAGAAAGCTTATCCATTAGAAAAGCGAAAGGGTCTGCGAAAATTTATAAGGAGTGCCACACAGGTTGCTATCATGCCATCCAGAAATATTTTACATTTATTTGGCAACATCAAACTTAACTTCAAAGCAAGTCAACATACAAGTATAAATGCTCTTCAGAAAGTATAACCGAACTACTCCAAAGAAAGGCAGTATGAATTAACACTTTATACATTTCTGAGTATATATACATGTAGAGCGGGATGTATGAGAATTCTCATCAGGTGGTGCTATCATGGCACCGTGTTCAGTAATAAGCAAAAGCTGCAAGCCACAAATAGCTTCTTAGAATGCCAGGCAATATCTGGACCAGACGGTACCTTATTTGCCCTTTGTAGCGAAGCACAGACTGTAGAAATTGTCAAGAAATTCGGCAAAAAAGCGTAGTCCAGACTCAACCAGAAACACCAGAGCCTGAGAGATGAAATTGTAGCGTAGAAAACATTACTGGAAAAAAGCAATAGAAAATGTCTCTAATACCCTTGGCCCACAGGACCCGACAAAATATCAATACAGATAATCAAACAGATGGGTGCAAAGAGCAAGCCACTGCTGACTAATGCTTTGAGGAAGTGATTAAAACGAAGAAGATTCCGAAGAAAGCACGACGAACCTCATCTACAAAAGCAGAGGTGATTAGGATTGAACGAGCTCGTACAGGTCAGGTAAAGTAACATCATTGAAATATAGAATAGCAATGCAAGCCATAAAACTAGTGCTGTCGAAGTAGGGGGATCTAAACGAAATACTGGGGGAACTATATAATGAGTTTAGACCAGGCGAATGATTAGAGGATAATAGTTTTTTTTTTTTCTAACGCAGTGCATGGATGTTTCAATAGCTCAGAATAGGCATTTATGAATAGCATTTCTAGATATTAAGGGGGCTTATGACAACGCACACAGAGAACAGCTACGGGATATTCAATCATGATGACATAGACAACACATTCGTGGAGCAATTGAGGCGTATATATAGGGACAACCGAGTACAAATCGTACACTCTAAAAACTAAGGGAGTGCCGGGCACTCTCTTTGAGGGAGTAGCTGCTTGTCCCATATTTCACTCTCTTTTCGAGAGTAGATCGACCCTCTTTGAGAGAGAGTAGGTCAACTCCTCCTGACAGAGTTTTGTTACTCCACCGCAAGGGATTGCTAGTACTCTTCCGCAGAGTGATAATACTCTTCCCACAGGGAGTGCTAGTACTCTTCCGCAGAGTGCTAATACTCTCCCCGCAGGGTTAATAGTACACCGCCAGACCGAGTACTTCTACTCCCCCAAACAGAGTGCTTGTACTCCTTCAGAACAGAGTGCTAGTACTCTTCCCAATACCCTCTTAGCCAAGTCCTGGTCACGCATGCAGGCAGGAAATCTGATCAAATTAGGGCCGCTGATATACTGTTCCCTAGGCGGCTCCTCAGAGACACTGGCCCGATTCCAAGCGGCCTTCAGAATAGGCGTGAGCAAAGGTACGCAGGATTTTAAAGTCATTTTTTCGTGGCTATTTGCTGCCTACCGTGAGGCGTGACTGTTCTGAAGCGGCCTATGTGTATGCGTCACGAACGCCACTGAGGAGAAAAAAAAAGCGAATTACCACTTAATCTGCAAATATCTTCGCAAATTTCACAATCAGAAGTCACACAATCTAATTAGAATACAATTGTCAAGGGAATCACATACTTATCAAGAATCACAATGCTCTATACATCATGTGAATTCGAACCCGCGTACACTCGCATTTGTACAATTGAAAACACACATCATAACCATTACACCACAGCGCCGCCACACCCAGTAGTGTTCTTTTAGAGGTTATATATATACCGAACGTATTTGATGAATCGGCTGTGGTGGGTGGGGTTTCTCTGCAGTGTGCTGTGCTGTTGTGTACTGGAATGCGTGTGCGTTTGCATCATTTCCATTCCTTGCTACGACTAACGAAGGAAGACAACGTAGACGACAACGTGAGAACTATTCACGGCTTGTCGTCACCGCAGGAAAATAACAAATGTGCCGTTCAGCTCATGATCGAGTGCTTCTCCAGTCCATGTTCTCCAAAATACGCGGATACAAAGTATTGCGCCAACCATCCACGTATGTGAATTTAATTCGCGCGTATACTGGTGAGCAACTGCGACGCCAGTACCAGGCATTTCGACGTGCCTCACGCTGCCGTGTAGGCGTTCTTTTCAAGTGCATTAGTTTAGCGTTTGGTTCAGTCCGCTGTGAGCTGTTGTCCTGCAATAGCAGCGGATCGTTAGCGTTTTGAAGCGCATGCATTCCAGCATTTGGAGACTGCTTATGCCGATAGCCGCGTCAAATGCATTGGCACGCATGTTTAAATGACTAATGTGTCCACTTGTTACGCGTGCACTGCTCGTATCCTGTGGCAGTGCTCGTACTAAAAGCTTCGAAGACCATCTACACTCATGCGTGTGTTCAATTTATATATGCACAGGATGGACTTGCCGGCTAGTTGGTTGAGCATTTTAGAAGAAACAGCGCAACACAAGGACAACGCAAAAACATGCCACACCACGAAGCGCTGGTGTGGTTGATTCTTTTTTTCGTCCTTGTGTTTGCGCTGTTTCTTCTTCCACGATACACGCACACCACAGGTACGCGAAAGTTTAGGAGCATAAGTGGTTAACTCTGTTTTCCCCGTTTTCTCTCAGTGTCAATGGCACAGTGCGTTGCCCGGAATTGTGCACGCTTACCCCCATATGCAGAAATGCATCATAACTTGAAGCCCATGCTTGACTTGATCTAAACGACGCAAGTCGTGAACGCACCAAAAGAAAGGCAGTGAGCGTCTTGGGGGACGTTCGCACCAGGCGTCGTTTATATCAAGTCAAGCATGAGCTTTGTATTAAGATACATTTCTGAATACGGGGCTAGACATCTGCTTCTTCCAGAAAATGTCGAAGAAACGCCCGCCAAAACCAGGCACATTCGCAAACTTAACTAGGCAATACGAAGCTCCATAGAAAAAAAGAAGAGTGGTATTAAAAGCTTTCAGTATTTTTCTTTACTCCAAAATAGTTGCGCTCTCGTGGCTTCACTGTACAGAGATAGTGCAGCGTTAGCTACAAAGCATGAATTTCCTAACTCCATGCCAAAATAAGCTTGTAAAATTATTTAGGTGCTAGAATCCAGGGTTTGTAGCGATCCTTGAAAATCCTTTATTTCTAAAATGCCATTTTCAAGGCATTGAAAACCCTTGAAATTTTAGAAGTACTGGAAAGTCCTTAAACTTTTACACTTGGCTAGACTTAGCAGACATTGCCAAGCGCTTTTTTTCCCTTCTGCGACACTCTTTCGCATGTCACAGAAAATTGTCTCTGGAGGTAATAGAAGGAAAGCGACATCCTTAAAGTTGAAATTACAAAGGAGCTGCAGATACCAGTTTTATTCACATGGAACCGGCGACAAATGTGCTTGGAGGAGCAGAAGCAGGAAGCTCAACAGTTGAGGCATTCGAAGAGAAGCCGTGAAGAGAAAATTGAGAGCGACAGACACAATAAAAAGAAATTAGAAATGACTATTGCTTATTTGATGGTGAAAAAAGCTGAGGCAACAGATGACATCACATACACTGTCAAACCAAACAGTATTCAAAAACTGCAAACGTTGCAGGTCCAAGTAGTTAATTGTGCTATTGCAGAAAAACTTTGAGCGCTTTCTTGAAATGCTTCCTTGTGTGCGTTTAGTGGTGGGCGGTGAAAGGCAAATTAGCAGTCTTTCAGATGTTTGAAATCATTGAAATGCGATTTGTTTTGTTTTCTTTTGTTTGCATTAAAGTTAACGGTGTTCTTGAACAAGTTATTGCCTGTCCAAACTACTACACACATTGCACGAGGTCCTTGAAGTTACTGTGTCGGGGCCTCGAAAGTCCTTGAAAACCATTGAATTTTTTTCTTCAATATTGCTACGAACCCAGTAGAACAATTGTCATGGAGTAAAAACCTTGGCTGAACAGGGAACGCAGAGCACAGGAAGACTAGAAATGCAGTAGTAGGCATGGAGGGCCCTGAAAAAAATGTGCCACATCCGCTCGTCTGCCTTATGTTTCTGCACCGACTGTCGCATTTTTAATAGAAGTGCACTTTCTGTTCTACTCCAATAAACGCAACATTACGAACTCCAGTGTGGGGCAGTCCTTCAGCCAGTGCAGAACTTTTTCTGTACATCCGAGTCAGCTCTGTCATTTTTCCAGCATTGTAGTACAAGATTTGTTAAACTGGTTTAGCAGAATATGAGCAGTATACTCTTAAATTAGCTGTTTATTTGTATACACAAGTACAGGTCCTCAGTTTGGTTGCATGACAAATTGCCATACCTCAATAGATACAAGAAACAATTTTATTACAGTTTAATAAAATCCAAACAGTAATAATCACAACAATATAATGACATACATTTCTTTTGGTACGTATACAGCCCATGTCTTGGCAGTGTATAAATTCAACTATACACCGCAAGTACTGTGTCCTGACCACTATTATTCACATGTGTAAAACCATCACAGCAATTCAACAAATATCACAGTAATTAGTGACATACACTTTGTAACTGCTTTACATGAGCATAATGTATACAAATGGTCTCTGTGTACCTACACATGACTAGTGCCACCCGAGTACTATTACTCACAGGTGTAAAACCAACAAAGCAGTTCTTTAAAAAATATCACAGCGCTTAGTGACGTACATGCTGTAACTCCCTTGTAGAAACTTAATACAAACACGTGAGGACACAGAAAGCTAGCAGTGGGCATACATGGGAATACCACCGCCTCAATACTAATTCACAAGTGTAAAACCAACCAAGCAGTTCTTTAAAGGATATCACAATGCTTAGTGACATACATTTTCTAACTAGCTTATATAAGCTTTATACAAACATGAGAACATACACAAAGCTAGCGGTGCACCCGCATAGAAGTGCGGCCATCTGAACACGATTATTTGCAAGTGTAAGCTCAACAGAACAGTTCGTTATAGTGACGCACATTTTGTAACTGCCTTACACAAGCTTAGTGCAAGCACAAGAATACAGAAAAATATAAATTAAAAACATGCTCTATGCATACACAAACAGATCAACACAAATGGTAAACACCGCTTTGAAGACAAATGTGACTGTGGCAAAGCGCAGTGCTGTGCCGGTTGAAATTGCCACCCACAAAAGTATTGAGCAATGCTTAAACCACAGGAAACAAAGTGCTGAAAGACTGCGTCTCTAACGTAACTATTTTAATTCAAATTTCTTGAATATAGGGCTCGCTTGCAGATAAGGCATCTGATCCAACTGACCTGATTTTACACCTGCTACATGCATACAATGCACTCAGATATAACTGGTAATAATAATTATAAAAGGCATTTAAAAACTTGATAGTATGATGAAGATGCATGACTAGAAAAGTTCTGTCCCCCTCGTACTTGTTAAAAAGGTGTAAGTACGACACATGTTCTTTTTTTCCTCAATTTTTGCATTAATGGACAGCCGGGAACCTCGAACCGACACAAAAAAAAAGATACTGCTATGTTAATAGTGTTATGAACAATTTTTTGTGAAAGCTTTTTTACAGACAAGTTGCAGTCTCGTTTCTGGAGGTTGAGCTGTACCTTGCAAAATAACTTGAAAAGTGGTCACATGGGAGGATGACACTATATCATAATGTTAGTTTCAGTTGACTCTCTTGCCCTACAAGTCGCTGCTCACTGTGCCCAGTGATGCAACAGCAGTGTCTGTGTGATTTTCATCACACTTCTGTCCTATGCCATTCTTACCAGAGTTGGCAGCACATAGATACCCAAATTTCGATAGTGTTGCTTTCTCAGGTGGTTGCTTTTGATTTGCTCAATATCAGTTGGCACTTCACCTGCATCAAACTTCTTTTTTACCTCTTCAACAACAACATCAACAACAATCTTATGACACCTGTGTTGTCCTTCTAGTTGCCTACAAAGACCAGTCAATCTAGCAACAACACTGACAGTCTCTACTATCTTGTAATGGGGGAGAGGTGTGTCCCACCATGTGTTCCACATTGTTGTCACTATGTGGGCTGGCTGGGAGGACAACAACTGTAATATGTTTGCATTTGCATATATTAAAGTGATGCTTGTACTGTGTTATAACACCTAACTTAGTCTTGCACTTGCTGCACAATAACACTGGCTCACAGTCGTGGTGAAAAGCTTTTGTATGTTGAGCAAATGAGTTGTATCCACTACAAAAAAAGTCAGTGATAGCACACATGTTGCTCTACCAGGCCTGGTGGGGTTCCTTCTGACACTGCTGCTGATGCTGACGCGCTGCTGCTTGCCTCGTACACTGTTGCAGCTGCAGTAGACATGGCAGTCTCTGTATCTATTGCTGCCGTGTCATCTGTCATGGTAACTTCCAAGTGGTATCGGGCTCACTTCTGCAACAGAGATGTTGTTTGCCCCTTGAGGGCTCTCATGATCAGGGCCAATAATTTCGTAGGCATTGTCTCCTGCATCGAAGAACCAATAAGAACAGCACGAATTAATAAACATAGCTCTAAAAAGTACGGACATCAAGACTTAACCACAAGCTTTGCACATAAGTGACCGGGCTTAATGAATAATACTTGCAGGAGGAGTTACACAATTGTTTGTGTATATTACAGTAAAGCCTCATCAGAAGATATTTAAGAGGCACGGGAAACATGTCTCTCGAAACCAAAAATTTTGAGACACTGAGTAGCCAGACTAGATTACTTTATTATGCATCATCACTAAAGTATGTTTTAATACATCTGAAGGAATAAATGCTCAGGGTGGCTTAAAGGGCCCCTAGACCACTTCTCGACATTTTTTGAACATTTCAAATAAACACGAGTATCGAAATCAGAATGCCGTCACGATCGACGAAGCCAAATGCCAGAGTGCGTAGCACTGCCGGAGCACCACAACATGAAGAATATGACCCCGTGCGCCTCTCTGGATCTATCCTGCACCCCCCAGTTTGTCCTGACGTCACCAGGCTGTCTCTGATGATGTCACCAGTTCCCGGTGCTGTCGATTGGTCGAACGAAAGTGTACGACTTCCGGTAAGGCCTGCAAGCAAATACACACACTCCTTCCTCGTCGCGTTGCGCGCGATGCCATTGTGGGCAGCCAATGGGGGCAAAGAACAAACGCCAACAGAAGGGTCTCCCTATGAGGCTCTTCAACACGAGTCACCATACAGTTCCGTTGTATTAGCGCCACCCCTCGCAGGACGACGGGCCAGCGCGGCAGCAACAGAGCTCATTGGTGTTGGCCTGTCCCGTAACATTTGGAGGTGTACTAGGCAAGGAAAAGACGATACTGTCCTTATGGCGTGTACCAGATGAAAGAGTGAAATGAGTGGGGACTACTTTTCGATAATCAAACACACGTCGCTCCACTATTACTGCACCGTTTCGAAAAATTCTCGTGGCTACCTGTTCATTGCCTTATTGTGTAGAACTGCAACACCGCAACTAAATTTCAACCTCGGTGGTTTAGGGGCCCTTTAAAGAAGACATTCACAGCTTTTTAGTGACTGTAGATTGTGTTAGCTTCCTTCCCAACTTCTGGAATTTAAACACTTCACTTTGCAAGCCTTGTTGCTCGCAGTACCATTGAGGTGCTCTTAGGCGCTCGTCAGCTTCAACTGCCGACACTTTCTGCCCTGCACTATCCTCGTTGCCCTCCTTTTCTGGTTCATGCTAAAAGAGACATGCGCGATTGACTTGTGTAAGGATTACGTGATCTTTACGCCCTTCGGAGCACACAAGGTGCAAAAAGTGAATGTGTCTGGGTTGTGTCCCTTCGAAGTAGTGAATACTTAAAAAGTCATCCTTAGTAACAAAGGTGTCTCTTGTATACAGTATTGTTAATGTGGCAAACATCGGAAAACCAACCAAACCATTTTCAGATGTCTCTTACAACCAAGTGCATCTTGTAATGAGATTCTACTGTACTGAATATTTTTCAACTATGGATCATATGCATGTACATATAGTCACAAAGACATGTTGTGTGGAATGGCGAATCGGGAAACAGTTCGTACTCTTACTTTTTGTCCCTAACATAAGCAGCTGATAACAATATGATAAAAAAGCAGGCAATGAGGCTAGAATGGAACATAATCCTTCAGCTCTAAACAGTTTTTTGGGCCCACATCATTCCCTCATATGACATAAGGAAACAACTTGATAGCAGTAATGGCTGCATGTGATCCGAGTTGATTGAAACAAACTATACGTAAGGTTGTCTGGATGTAATTTTATCAGAGTGCTTTTTAGATGTCCTGCTGGTGATCCTGGCTGCGCGATGCTTCTCATGCTTTTTGGCACGATTCCTTTTTTTCCACTCCACTTTTTTTTCAGATTTTCTCCCCTTTCCCTTCCCCCTTGTGTAAAATAGCACACTTGAAGTATCAAATCTGTTGAACTAACGTGTGTATCAAACCTGTTAACATGTGTGCTTCTCTGTGGTCTGTGTTGTATTTTTGCGCTGCACAATTCAATTCAAGATGAAAGATGGAACGTCCCTGCCTTTAGTTTGTGTGTGTGTGTGTCTCTCTCATGTTTTGAAATATATGTACATTCAGGAGTGCCTGCATGCCCTTCTCTCCTGCTCCAGTGACGAAAAGGAGAGCCTGTTTATGTACCATAGTAAAAAATTCAATGGTTTTCGCTGTGCCCATTACATCCCTTATCATATGGATCTGTCACAATACAGAGTAGCAGTGGTCCATAATACTAGCCCATCCCAACATAATTATAAATTAACACATACCGACACGCTGCGAAACAGCTGTTGCAAAGCCGCTGGTGAAGGCAATTTCCGCAGCACTGCAGCGGTACAGCCGAGCTCCACCTGTATAGTGACAAATCCATATGCATGTTAGCAACTCAGTAGTTGCTGATGGTTTCATAAGCTTTACACTACACAATAAAGTAATCTAGACAACTTTGTTGGAACAAATGCAAATAATTAGGACACCACTTAAACACTAACACGATTAATTGCCCCCAATCTCTCACTCACTAAGGGATAATACTACTGAAACATCGGTGGAGAGCTCAGATTAACACAGCCCATAAAGGACAAGCGTTCTTTGAGGAAAACAGCTATAACAGCGGTTAGTTTTCTTGATCATTTTATGTGGTAGCTTTGATTTAAATGTCATGCAGTACTATAAAATACGAAGTGCCGCATTTCTAGCAGCAGAGGGCGTCGTCAGGCTCATGGTACAACAGATTTTTGCACTGTTTGTCAGTGAGCCGACACATACAAAGAAAACCGAATTCACACATACATATACAGTGTCAAGTGCACTTCTCCTTCTGAAAACGCAGCCACCAGTTCCAATGTTGCTGAAAGGAAAGGTTATATAAAGTGCGAGACTGCATGGAACTGCCACTTATGACTGTATATGTATGGTCTGCTGATTGCAGAGGTAGTCACATGCTATTTCTAGTCTCTTTTAGAAGCATTACTAAAGAATAAATTAAAATCTATTCATAAGTCACGAATTTCATGCATCCACAGTTTGGCTAAATAACCTGCGAGAAAAAGACATGTTTACCTGGAATAGCAACCTTTTTTCCTGCTGCAAAACTTTCCTTCGAATTAATGAAATAACTTTACAGCGTCATAATGCGTTTCTCGCAACTACTTGCCGGCAGTGGTGAGTTAGTGTTTATATCCGACTCATTGGGCGACAATACTGCCAAACACAAATGCTTCACGAACACGAGAACACGTCCCTCGCAGAGAATAGCAACCATATATGCCTCTGTGAGACATGATCGCACCTTTGTGGTGTTGTAATCGTACCGCTGGCACGAGTTGTTGGGGTCTCGGTGCTGACGCCCGTTATTGCCAATGGGTCGCAAGCCCCAAGGGTAGCGTTGGCCTGGCGGCCTGGGGCACTGGAAGCATCCGAAGGTCCCGGCAAAGCATGAGAAGACTGGTAACAGAACAACTTGTTTATTCTAACATAGCAAAAGAGCGGCCGGTCAGGTCGACCGGAGTGGAGAGACGGGAGAGCACGTAACTCAACAGTACAAATCGGAGCCTCTGCTCTGGCGTCCGGGGGCAGCTGCTCTTATACCCTCGGCGTCGCGGTCCAAAAGGGAAGGAGGGAAGGTCACGGGATGAAGGTCACGGGACGGCGCAGCAGGGGCCCACGACGGCGCGAGCGGTTGAGCCGAGAGACCTCCAGGCCCCTCCTTCGGGGAACTCCGCTCCCCGGCTGCCGCGCTTTGACAAGCGAGGGCACACACACACACACGCACACACGAAGACACGTGGCACTGAAACACGCCTGGACACGCTTGGCGGGTAGGCGTCGCGGCGGCGTCGGATGGGCCAAAATGTCCGCCGCTTTGAACAAAGCCCCGGCGTCCGTTGCATCCGCGCCGGCATTACCGCGCGTTGTAGGCGAAACGTAACAGACCGCCCCGCCGGGGGAAGGAGATCCCGATGGTCAGGGGACTGCATCCGCTGTCCGGAGGGATGTCGCTCGATGATGCTCATAACCGAAGTTGGGCGTCCCTGGGCGTTTCTTGAGCGCAGCGCACAGAGAAGGCCTCGTTCTCACGTTCAGGTGCACACAGGACACTGCAAAGTGACTTCGGGAGAGGTGACATTTTTGTTCTCGTTTCCGGCAAGCGTTAGAACCACGCCTGAAAGTCAACCGCTCAGTCAGCAAGCACGGCACAACCCTCACTAAGCCCTGCCAGGCTCTTTCCCCTTTTATACTGCTGCCTAGTTCCTTACAGTAGTTTAGCAGCACTCAGAACGCGTCCATAAATCGGAAAAATTGCACTAAAAAGCACATCATCACTTTGAAACACTACACAAAAGCAATAAGTTAAAAAAAAATCCTGCCTCAGGAAGAAAAACATCAGTAACAAGCAATTTTGAGGCTGATTCCCACGTTAGGGGCTTCGACTTAAGCCATCGGCGTTACCGTTGAGACTCCCCTTTTTGTAACGCACCTCAAAGGAATATTGTTGCAAAGCGAGGCTCCAGCGCAGGAGGCGGCCATTTTTGGGAGAGATGGTCTGCAGCCATTGGAGAGGGCAGTGATCCGTTTCAATGATAAACCTCGAGCCAGCTAGGTAACATGACAATTTCTGAACGGCCCACACGATACACGCACACTCTTTCTCGGTGGCGCTATACGCCTGCTCACGACTCGTCAGCTTACGACTAGCATACAGGACGGGGTGTTCTACTTCTCCATTTTCCCGTTGGCACAGTACAACGCCCATGCCTCGCTCACTAGCATCACACTGAACAACGAACCCTTTTGTGTAGTCGGGCGATCGTAGCACCGGCTGGCTTGTTAGGGCGCTCTTTAGGGCGCTAAAAGCTCTTTCCTTCGTCTCCTCCCAGACGACTGTTTGCGGCTCTGTCTTTCTTAGAGCATCCGTCAAGGGAGCCGCGATATCAGAGTACCTGGGGATGTACCTCTGATAGTAGCCGGCGACACCTAAGAACGACCGAATATCGGTCTTCGTGCGCGGTCGCGGGAAGTCTCGCACAGCGGCCACCTTTATTTCAGAGGGGCGGCGACGACCCCGACCAATCACGTGTCCGAGGTAGACAACCTCGGCCTGTGCTAACTGGCACTTGGGAGCCTTGACTGTCAAGCCCGCATCGCGCAGGCGGGTTAGCACTGCCCGCAAGTGCGCCATATGTTCCGGCCAGGATGCGGAGAATATCGCTACGTCGTCTAGATACGGTAAAGCGAATTCTTGCTGTCCCCGCAACACTTTATCCATGAGGCTTGAAAAGCAGTATGGCGCGTTCTTCAAACCAAAACTCAAAACTTTAGGACGGAATGTCCCCATGGGTGAAATGAACGCCGCATACCTACTAGCCTCTTCTGTAAGTGGAACCTGCCAATAGCCCCTGACAAGATCTAGGGTGGAAATAAACTGAGCGCTACTCACTCTCTCAAGGCGCTCCTCGATGTTAGGGATCGGATAAATTTGATCCTTAGTGATGGAATTAAGCCTGCGGTAGTCGACGCAAGGACGAGGTTCCTTGCCCGGTACCTCAACTAAAATCAAAGGGGAGGTATAATCACTCTCACCCGCTTCAATAACACCGAGCTGTAGCATTTTCTTTACCTCAGCCTCCATAATATCGCTCTGGCGGGGTGACACCCGGTACGCCTTGGATCGTACTGGCTCTGGGGAGGTAAGTTCTATGTCATGAGTAAGGACAGAAGTCCTACCAGGCCTCTCAGAGAACAGACCTTGAAACTCTTGTAAGAGCTGGTGTAGTTCGGTTTTCTGCTCAGGCGACAGCGATGCTTTACTTATTAAGTCACTAATGACTTGATCGGTGTCTTTCCTGTTCGTCACTGAGCCTAGTCCCGGAAGCTCGACCGGAAGCTCTTCTAACTTTCCCGCATCGGGAATTTCCTCTCCAGTATCTGGTGCCTTTAACGCTACAGGCTCAATTTTATCCCGTTCGGGCGTGCTCTGAATACTAGCTTGCTGCGCCTCTGACCCTTTTTCATCGTTCAACAACGTCGGCCCCGCAACTACCGCCTTTGCAGCGAGCTCCCGAACCTTCGATCTGGTTAAGGCCTGAACGCTAGCCTCCCCAAACAAAAGCCCCTTCTCGCGCAGGAGGTGATCGGACCTGTTCGAAAATAGGTACGGGTACTGGGGGGGCAGCATAGATGACACTGCGGCCTCCGTCTCAAGTGCTCCGAAAGGTCCTTCAATAAGCACTTTTGCTACCGGCAGACGCACGCTATGAGCTTCCACTGCTTGCTTGATCCATGTGCACTCGCCCGTGAACATATCGGGTTCTACGTAAGAGGGGTGAACTACATCCATCGTAGCTGCGGTATCGCGAAGCACTCGGCACTCTTTCCCGTTCACGAGGAGGTCTCGCATGTAAGGCTCGAGAAGCTTGATGTTCTCGTCAGTGCTGCCTAATGAAAAAAACACGACTTTTGGTTTTGTTTCTGGGCACTGCGCCGAAAAGTGACCCGGCTTCTGGCACGTATAACACAGGCGCGCTTGCCTCGCCTCGAACCGCTTTCTGCGTTCGGCTTCGGCTGCCGCCGTCTCCTTACGTTCGGTCGGACACTGCGCCGAAAAGTGACCCGGCTTCTGGCACGTATAACAAACGCGCGCTTGCCTCATCTCGAACCGCTTTCTGCGTTCGGCTTCGGCTGCCGCCGTCTCCTTACGTTCGGTCGGACTGCTTTCACTCGCATCCGCACTACGTGTGTCCCCCTTTGCTCTCATGGGCGTGAACTTTGGCCTCTCAAACTTGGAGCCAAATTCACCCTTTTGACCGTCCTTAGCTCCACGAGCCCGACGCGTCACAAACTCCTCGGCTAACTCAGCGGCTCTAGCCACCGTACTAACGTCTGGCCTATCCAAGACCCAGTACCGCACGTTCTCAGGTAACCGACTATAAAACTGTTCTAGCCCGAAACACTGCAGAACTTTCTCGTGGTCACCAAACGCTTTCTCTTCTTTGAGCCACTCCTGCATGTTTGACATAAGCCTGTACGCAAACTCTGTATATGACTCACTTTTGCCTTTCTCATTTTCCCGAAACTTCCGACGGAACGCCTCCGCTGACAGCCGGTACTTTTTTAGCAGACTCGATTTCACTTTGTCGAAATCCTCTGCCTCCTCTCTCTCCAAGCGAGCGACTACGTCGGCCGCCTCGCCGGGTAACAAAGTGAGCAAGCGCTGTGGCCACGTTTCCCGAGAGAACCCCTGCTTCTCGCACGTTCGCTCAAAGTTAACCAGGAACAAACCAATGTCCTCTCCAAGCTTAAACGGCCGCATCAGGTCAGTCATTTTGAACAATACTCGTTCTCCTGCACCGTGTGCCTGACTTCCATTACGAGCGCGTTCCATCTCTAACTCGAGACGCTTCATTTCCAAAGCGTGTTGACGGTCACGCTCTTCCTTTTCTTTCTCTTTTTGTTCTTTAAGTTCACGCTCCTGTTTCTCTTTTTGTTCTTTAAGTTCGCGCTCCTGTCTTTTTGCCGTCTCCCTTTCCTCAATGGTCTCAAGGCATTCCGACAGCTCGTCATCCTCAGCTTCTAACTCAAGAATAGCCCTTAGCAGTTCTGGTTTTCTGAGTTTGTCTGAGACATCCAGACCCAACTCTCTCGCAAGCTCCAACAATTTCGGTTTGCGCAACGACTTCAAATCCATGGCTGCTCTGAATGCTGCTTTCTCTACTGCCTACTATTGTCTTGCCGCAAACTAACCCGGTAGCAACGACAACCACAATTACCAGCTCTGTTTCTAACACTAACAAAAGCCTGGCAAAACTCAGAAGAAGAAAGTCCCGCACTCACCAAACCTTGCAGCCAAGACTTCAGCGCAGTCGTTCCGCTGCAGGCAACCAGTCATCACACAGGGCTCGTTGCACTGCTCCCGGATGGTCGTTGAGCTGCTCAGCATACAGTCAACCGCATCTCTTCGCTGCTGGCCTCCGTTGTCGCGATCTCACCGCTGGCAACCAGATGTTGTAATCGTACCGCTGGCACGAGTTGTTGGGGTCTCGGTGCTGACGCCCGTTATTGCCAATGGGTCGCAAGCCCCAAGGGTAGCGTTGGCCTGGCGGCCTGGGGCACTGGAAGCATCCGAAGGTCCCGGCAAAGCATGAGAAGACTGGTAACAGAACAACTTGTTTATTCTAACATAGCAAAAGAGCGGCCGGTCAGGTCGACCGGAGTGGAGAGACGGGAGAGCACGTAACTCAACAGTACAAATCGGAGCCTCTGCTCTGGCGTCCGGGGGCAGCTGCTCTTATACCCTCGGCGTCGCGGTCCAAAAGGGAAGGAGGGAAGGTCACGGGATGAAGGTCACGGGACGGCGCAGCAGGGGCCCACGACGGCGCGAGCGGTTGAGCCGAGAGACCTCCAGGCCCCTCCTTCGGGGAACTCCGCTCCCCGGCTGCCGCGCTTTGACAAGCGAGGGCACACACACACACACGCACACACGAAGACACGTGGCACTGAAACACGCCTGGACACGCTTGGCGGGTAGGCGTCGCGGCGGCGTCGGATGGGCCAAAATGTCCGCCGCTTTGAACAAAGCCCCGGCGTCCGTTGCATCCGCGCCGGCATTACCGCGCGTTGTAGGCGAAACGTAACAGTGGTCAAAATGTACATTAGAACGACATCACCATCTCAGTAAAAAAAAAAAGCCTCCGTACAAGGCAGCCGCCAACTGCATAATGTGAAATTGCAACTGATGTCCACTTACTGGTGGCCTGTGTTTGAGTCACTTTTGGCAGTTGACTGGGTGCTGAGAAATGCACGTGCTGGGTTGTCCCTGCAAGGCATACAGGGTTATGTCAAACGTTGAAAATATATATATGCCGGCATTTCATCAGTCGCAAAACAAACGAGTGAACTAATAAACAACTGTAATGTAAACAGAGTACACATCATAAGATAGGCTGTCAACTGTTAATGCATTACGCAAAAAACCTAATGCATAGGAAAGACTATATGTATACACACGAAGCTGACACACAATTTAATTCGCTCTAGGTTTTTCCGTGCAGTATATTCAAATTATTATGTCTCGTGGTTAGAGCAAAATTAGTGTAAATTACGAACTAAATTATCTACCCTGGAAACTTTTCTTCAATATGCCCCTGTGCGCGCTTCGAACGAGTAGCGTTGTAAAATTTACGTACATGGCATTTAACATAGTTGCTGAACACTGATTTCCTTTGCCCTGTGTCGTGTACAGTGAGCTACATATATCTGCCCCCCCCCCCCTTTTTTTGTACTAGCCATACTGCGCGCCACTGCACCTATACGCACGTCAATAAACCTCACGACACAGAAATAAAAAAAGCGCCAATCACCCATGCCTGCATGTTGTAGTGGGCCTAACCTAACCAAGCATGGGCTGTTGCTTTTTATAGTAAACAAAGGCACCGTGCTCATTGCAAGTATGTATCATGTCGCTAAGCAAATATGCAATTTCATTGTACCACTATTTTTTTTATCACATGGATATATCTGTTGAGAGGCAAGACAAAAAGCAGTCACTTCTCAGAACTAATCAGCTTTCTTAAAACACATTTTTAACTTTTCAATGACACTTGCTGCTATGTGTTTGTCTCCAGAGAGCATACTTGATTTGACTTTCCAATCAGAGACATTACATAAATATACCATGTTAAGATGACTGCCTGGAGCACGTGAGAATTTTCATCTTCGTGTAACATACTGTATCTTGATTTTGTTGACATTTGGTCAAATGGTACACCCAATATACCCACATACTAGTTTTCTTGTCCAAATAACATGCCAATGTAGTTTGATTTTTTGGCATTGGCTCCTCTGCACTACGTGAAGTCGCGCTGCACTGGCTCTTTCACATCCTCGTGTCCTTGCAGCTGCCTTCTTGCGTTATATAAAGCGGGTGCCTGAAAAATATCGTATGCAAAAGTCAACACAAGGGCATGGTGCAAAACAACATCAAGACAGTCAAGGCCATGGCAATAAAAAAGTCTTAGCTCTTAGTCTTCCTAGTGAAATGCATGCAAAACATCCAAATGACTGCAACAGTCAACTGCTAAACTAACTTCAATTTTTAGATTTAAGCAAAAAAACAAATAAACCACAGTTCATCCTTGTTTTTCATGAATGTTAGAATACTCCTGCTAATGAATAGAATATTGGTCATTTTCAGACGTCATAGGTCTGTCATGAGTCTGGTGTATCGCAAACACCACTTGTGACACATCCTAAGCACCTGCCCAGTGTGCCCCCCCCCCCCCGGACCATTCCTGGTTGTGCCACTGCTGAAGCAATAATTTGAGGATTATAGCTGCAAACACGATGCTCAGTAGGGATGAAAATATTGTCCTTCAGCTCAATGGATATATGGATGTGCCTATAAAAAAAGGGCAACAAGGCTTGTTATGGCAAGCTTACCCACATTTCAATACTAACAAGTTCACTGCGGCCTGCATCTAAGCTTACTAAAAGGCATGAACTTATTTTCATGCATGAGGTGCGCAGTGGAGTTCATTTCTGACAGACCCGACTACTGCTGCAGTTTGAAATCTAGCATTTTACATTCTTGTAGGCATGTAAAAGTTGCAGTTAAACCGCAGTTATTAGTTTATTACACCAACCTATTGTTCTGTGTACGACAGACTGGTAACACGGAATTAAAGCAACATTTTATTTTGATATTTTATTTCTCTACTAAAAATATTCAAGCGATAAACACATCTTGATCTGCCATGCTACAGCAAAATGCACACATTACGCTTGTAACCCCCAGAGGAAGGCTGATTTAGCTGTTCATATGACATAACTCTGACACGCCAACTCATATTAGCAAATGCACAGGCATGTCCAAAACAATAAGCGTATGCAAAGCGCCCCTGCAATTGTAATTCCACACAGCAGCCGTTATATTCGATGCCGATGCGTAACTAGGTGCTCGACAATTCACCGAGTTCGTAGACATAAGCATCCTTTCAGTTTCGCACCGTGCACGAAAACCGCAACAGGAGACAAAACCAGACCTATAATCACACCATTTCAACATGAGCAAAAACAGTTCGGTCTTAGGGATAAACACTGTGAGAGCGATTTAGTGCGCGACGGCGACGAGCGACGGCTTCGAGCGACAAAACGGGCCGTCGCTTGAACAGATGGCTCGGTTCTCGAAATCTAGAAATCGTCGCTCGTCGCCCAGAAGTGCTATGAGCGACTAGCCAATAGCGCGAAGCCGGAACTGGATGTACATACATCGCTCAAATACTACCGATTGTCGCGCGGAACGAGCAAATGATTCAATTTTTATACGTGCAAGGATAAGAACGTACTGCAAGACCACCGGAAATATTTTATGCTACTTTTTATAGTAAAATACATCAACGTAAATTACTAAAGCACGCGTCACGCGTGACTGCAGCCCTCATGCCGGCAACACCGGGGAGGCGTCGCTCAAAATCGTCGCTCGCACGGAGTACGACTTGTAGGCGACGAGCGAACGCGACAGCCATCTCCGTCGCGTCGCTTGTAGCTGCCGCGCGCAAGATCGCTTATATGGGGTTTATACTTTTTTCAGCATAAAACATGAATTCCTCATGCGTTTTCAGTAAGTTCAAGATAACGCGCCCAAGTGACCTCTTGCAGCATGCAGCTGAATGCCTGCGGCAAAGTTTCTAACTAGCACTGGTGCTGCACGTAACTTCAGTGGTCGCAGATTCCCCCTGCGCGAGACACCGTCAAGCGCGCGGTTTATTTATTAAAAAAAAGCATGCTGCCAGCAAAATGACGCCTTCTGTTATGTGATTCCTTAGTTCAACAGCGTTCCGTACACAGTAGACTGCCAAACTGAATAAATTCAAACACACAAAACGCACGCTAATCACGCTCCGCATAGGCTCGGAATCACGGGCTGGTGAACTAACCATTTTAAGTGTCCTCTCGCCTGGCGTCTTATTGAACATACCATAGTTCTGGCAGCGTTTGCGATTTTTAAAGCTCTTACGGACAGCGGCAAAGTGATAAAATCACATGCAGTTATCGCGACGACTGGCTTTTTCGATTGACATCGAGAGACAGCGCGTGCGCCTAGTCCTTTGTCAATCGCGTCGGCTAAGCGCAGCGACGACTTCCTGGCGATAGCATGACATATACGGAGAATGTGCACCTAAGTTAGAATTCACTTACCGTGGAGGATTTGTTGTTATATCCAAGGCATGACGAACGACTGTCGTGTTTTCGTGGCGGCGCGAGATGGCTGACACACGAAATCCCTCGGCTGGCCTTTGCTCGCTGGACGGATCTTCTTTCTCCAGTGCTGTGTTGTTCCGCGATCGTGAGCGCGCGCGCGCGCGGTGGAGCCACTCCGAGTGAAAAAGTAGAGCGCTCGCTACGCGTTTCTTTGAACTGCGGCGGCCTGTTCTCTTAGAAGCAAAACGATGTGTTCTTTGCTCAGCGTGCATGAATGATACATTGCCATGTTCGGGGCCAGCCACCTACAGTTGAAGCAGAAGATTACGCTACGTTTTGTTTTCTATTGCCGCAAGAGTCTCTCTTTTCTATTGTCGCAAGAGTCTTTTTACTCTCTCTCTCTGAAGGGGAGAGTGAAAAGCACATTTCACTCTCTCCTTGGTGACAGAGTGAACAATGCATTTCACTCTCCTCGACATTTTGCGAGAGTAAAACGACGCTTTGAAGAGTGAACCGGCAGCTTCACTCCTGCGATACCCTCCCTAGTTTTTAGAGTGTATGGGAAGGCTGGAAATGCAATGAAGTCGTGCAAATTCACCGACGATTGAAGCAACAATATCCCTTCGATTGTTGTTCAAGCTTTATGTTAGGGGCATGGAGAAACGACTGGAAAGCATTGAATTAGGCTTTAATCTGTCTTACATCCGTAGCAAAGGATGCAACAGAAGGTCACCGGGGCTGATGTATGCGGACGCTATGTCGTACTAGTGGTAGTAGCAGACAGTGGAAGGGATTTACAGAGACTTGCAATTATAAGTAGCAATGCAGCGAGAAATCAAAGGCCTTAGGCTTAGTACGGAGAAATCGGAAATTATAATCTATAATCAAGAGACGCGCGATGACATGGTGTCAACTCAACAGGAAGTCGTAACTATAGACAAGCAATATAACTACCTGTGTGTATACACAAACGAGGGAAAGACTTACCCTAGCGTTCGTCAAGATAATTTAAAAATGAAATGAAAAAATGATAGAGACCAAAGTGGCGGGGAAAAAAGCCGCCCTCTTTGTATCCGAGCGCCTCGTGAAACTTCCCACGACCTTCTCGCTGGTTCCAGGAACTCTCTAGAAATCATTCAGCCTCGGAGCACGCCATAGAAAAGCAACCCCAACCCACACCTACACGTGAGAGCACGCCATTAGCGGCTTTCGGTCTAATCAATCGTTGCGTGGAACACTTGCCCGTCGTCGTCAGATGAGGTTGCCTCAGCAGAGAGTGAAAAAAAACACACATCAGTAAAGGCGGATGGGGGAGGGAAGCTGTAGCTGACGCTTACGAGCCAACGACTCCTCAGATAACCGCTGGCCCAGGCTCCGTGTACTGGCTCCTATAAGGGAAGCGACAGGAAAGGGGGAAGTGGGAAAAGTAGTCGGTAGCGCTTTCACGCGTCGGCGATGAAATGAATTGTTTCCGGTGAGTGATTTCCAATGAAACACGAAGCGTTCAATCGCTTTCTAACCCTTTCTGTTCCTTCCGCGAGGAGCTTCCCCTCTCACCAATCGATCTGTGACCTCTCAGCACGGCCGCAAAGCTTGGCACGATTGTCAGCAAGCGACTCCGCTTCCATCCCTCGCTCCGCGCAAGTACACTTTACACACTCCTGTTGATCGATTTCGTAACTTGCGAAACGCGCGCAGTCGACGGCAAAGTATGCGATAAGAATCTAGTATTTCTCGATGCGTGAACTCTAGAGAGAAAGGCAGAACGGGTTGCTTTGAAGTAAATATAGTTACATGAACATATGAAGAAAAAAAATTGCAGCGGCCTTTTCTAACCTCATAAAATCCCAAACTATTTCCGAGTGAAGCTATTTACATCGAGCCGTTCCAATTACAATTGCAGTTGCCTGTGTAAACCACGTGGCTGTACTTCACAAACGCTGCAGTATACGACTGGTCCGCTTAAAATCTTGCCCGCATACAACGCCGTCGACTACTTGTTAGGGAAATTTTACAAAATTAATTCACTGGCGTTTCAATTCGCCAGAGCATTGGCTATACTCACCCCCCCCTCTTATTTTTTTTCCAGCTAAATTTGAATTAGGTTACGTTCAAAGTTCTTCCATGGCAGCGTGCTAAGTTTCGCATTGTTCGCAAAACACACTACAACGCTTCGTAGCCCTTGCATGTATATTTCATTGTGAAAGCCGCAATTAACCCACTTTAAGCTTCTTCCACTCATCTTCAATTACGTAACCCTTACGGACGGACGATGCCCTCTCGGTGAGCGCAAATTTCCCCTCATCTTTTAAGAGGTTCAATACTTACAAGCATTTGTCTCGCAAACCATATTTATTTCAAGGAAATTTTCCACGTCTCAATAATTTCTCTCGTCGTATTCGAGTGCTGATTGCCGTGTTATAGTTTGTTAACGAAGCTTTCCCTGAAGTCTAAATATTTTAAGGCAGTTTTCCTAGTCTCTAAAGCCGCTCGAGTTCGCTCTTCTCCTCGGGCAGCCATTTTTCCAAGAAAGTATGCCTTCTGAAAGTAAACCGACTATCGCGGACAACATGAGTCGGTTTCCACGTAAGTGTGAGGCTCGGAACAGGAGCTGTGGCGCTTGAAAATAGCCTGGGGCCTGACGAACCAACCGACTGAGCTATCTTTCCGGGCAACATCGAAGGGTCACGAGTTCAAATCACCTGTTATGTTCCTTCCCCCCCCCCTTTTTCTTTGTTTTTTTCCTTTCTTTTTAATGTGTTTTCCTTTATTTTAACACTGCACGGGAACCCTCCTAAAATAAAAAAAAGAAAGATATATATCTTCAATTATGTATGGCCTCACATGTGCAGGTCATAAATACCAGGTTCTCTAGCCGAGTGCCATCCGTGCGGTATAACCGAGCTCAGATTGGTCCACCTTGACTGATAAAATAGGGCGCCACTGTATATTAAATGAGGCGTACAACTCCTGCGGGACCCGCCGTGGTTACTCAGTGGCTATGGTGTTAGACTGCTGAGCACGAGGTCGCGGGATCGGATCCCGGCTACGGCGGCCGCATTTCGATGGGGGCGAAATGCGAAAACACCCGTGTACTTAGATTTAGGTGCACGTTAAAGAACCCCAGGTGGTCGAAATTTCCGGAGTCCTCCACTACGGCGTGCCTCATAATCAGAAAGTGGTTTTGTCACGTAAAATCCCACAATTTAATTTTTAAATTTAACTCCTGCGGGGACGGTAGAGTATCCGCCTCCCGTGCAAGAGGACCGTGATTCAAATCCTGGGCCGCACAATTCTCCACCGGAAAATACCAGAAAAAAAACAACAACCGTGTGTTGAGAAAATTGCACAAACAGGCCTGGAGTGCGGCCTGATCCCGGTGACCAGAACCGGTAACGCACTCTCTCACCAGAGCAGGATTGGCCACCCTGGTGCAGTACTTGGCCGCAACCTCCTATATGAACACAACAATCAAACCACGGCCCTCAGTCCCCAGCAGCTGCGAAGCAACTGACCACGGCGGTGGTCAGACCTGCGACGCTGCAGAGGGTGCTAAGAATCCCTGGCTCCGGACAGGCCGCCATTGGAATATGAACCTGGCAACGTTTAACGCTAGAACGTTATCTAGTGAGGCGAGTCTAGCAGTGCTATTGGAGGAATTAGAGGGCAGTAAATGGGATATAATAGGGCTCAGTGAAGTTAGGAGGCCAAAAGAAGCATATACAGTGCTAAAAGCAGGCACGTCCTGTGCTACCGGGGCTTAGCAGAGAGACGAGAACTAGGAGTCGGATTCCTGATTAATAAGAACATAGCTGGCAACATACAGGAATTCTATAGCATTAACGAGAGGGTGGCATGTCTTGTTGTGAAACTTAATAAGAGGTACAAAATGAAGGTTGTACAGGTCTACGCCCCTACATCTAGTCATGATGACCAGGAAGTCGAAAGCTTCTATGAAGACGTGGAATCGGCGATGGGTAAAGTCAAAACAAAATACAGTATACTGATGGGCGATTTCAATGCCAGGGTAGGCAAGAAGCAGGCCGGAGACAAGTGAGTGGGGGAATATGGCATAGGCTCTAGGAATAGCAGAGGAGAGTTATTGGTAGAGTTTGCAGAACAGAATAATATGCGGATAATGAATACCCTTTTCCGCAAGCGGGTTAGTCGAAAGTGGACGTGGAGGAGCCCGAATGGTGAGACTAGAAATGAAATCGACTTTATACTCTGCGCGAACCCTGGCATCATACAAGATGTAGACGTGCTCGGCAAGGTGCGCTGCAGTGACCATAGGATGGTAAGAACTCGAATTAGCCTTGACTTGAGGAGGGAACGGAAGAAACTGGTACATAAGAAACCAATCAATGAGTTAGCGGTAAGAGGGAAACTAGAGGAATTCCGGATCAAGCTACAGAACAGGTATTCGGCTTTAACCCAGGAAGAGGACCATAGTGTTGAAGCAATGAACGACAATCTTATGGGCATCATTAAGGAGTGCGCAATAGAAGTCGGTGGTAACGCCGTTAAACAGGAAAGCAGTAAGCTATCGCAGGAGACGAAAGATCTGATCAAGAAACGCCAATGTATGAAAGCCTCTCACCCTACAGCTAGAATAGAACTGGCAGAACTTTCCAAGGTAATCAACAAGCGTAGACAGCGGACATAAGGAACTATAATATGGATAGAATTGAACAGGCTCTCAGGAACGGAGGAAGCCTAAAAGCAGTAAAGAAGAAACTAGGAATAGGCAAGAATCAGATGTGTGCGTTAAGAGACAAAGCCGGCAATATCGTTACTAATATGGATGAGATAGTTCAAGTGGCTGAAGAGTTTTATAGAGGTTTATACAGTACCAGTAACACCCACGACGATAAGGTGAGAGAGAATAGTCTAGAGGAACTTGAAATCCCACAAGTAACACCGGAAGAGGTAAAGAACGCCTTGGGAGCTATGCAAAGGGGGAAGGCAGCTGGGGAGGATCAGGTAACAGCAGATTTGTTGAAGGATGGTGGGAACACTGTCCTAGAAAGGTTGGCTACCCTATATACACAATGCCTCATGACCTCGAACATGCCGGAATCTTGGAAGAACGCTAACATAATCCTAATCCATAAGAAAGGGGACGCCAAAGACATGAAAAATTATAGACCGATCAACTTACTGTCCATTGCCTACAAAGTATTTACTAAGGTAATCGCAAATAGAATCAGGAATACCTTAGACTTCTGTCAACCAAAGGACCAGGCAGGATTCCGTAAAGGCTACTCAACAATAGACCATATTCACACTATCAATCAGGTGATAGAGAAATATGCGGAATATAACCAACCCTTATATATAGCCTTCATTGATTACGAAAAAGCATTTGATTCAGTCGAAACCTCAGCAGTCATGAAGGCACTACGGAATCAGGGTGTAGATGAGCCATATGTAAAGATACCGGAAGCTATCTATAGCGGTTCCACAGTCACCGTAATCCTCCCTCAAAGAAAGCAACAACATCCCAATAAAGAAAGGCGTCAGACAGGGAGATACGATATCTCCAATGCTATTCACAGCATGTTTACAGGAGGTATTCAGAGACCTGGAGTGGGAAGAATTGGGGATAAAAGTTGATGGAGAATACCTTAGCAACTTGCGATTCGCTGATGATATTGCCTTGCTTAGTAACTCAAGAGACCAATTGCAATGCATGCTCACTGACCTGTAGAGGCAAAGCAGAAGGGTGGGTCTGAAAATTAATCTACAGAAAACTAATGTTTAAGAGCCTCGGAAGAGAACAGCACTTTACGATAGGCAGCGAGGCACTGGAAGTGGTAAGGGAATACATCTACTTAGGGCAGGTAGTGACCACGGATCCGGATCATGAGACTGAAATAACCAGAAGAATAAGAATGGGCTGGGGTGCGTTTGGCAGGCATTCTCAAATCATGAACAGCAGGTTGCCACTATCCCTCAAGAGGAAAGTGTATAACAGCTGTGTCTTACCAGTACTCACCTACGGGGCAGAAACCTGGAGGCTTACGAAAAGGGTTCTGCTGAAATTGAGGACGACGCAACGAGCCATGGAAAGAAGAATGATAGGTGTAACGTTAAGGGATAAGAAAAGAGCAGATTGGGTGAGGGAACAAACGCGGGTAAATGACATCTTAGTTGAAATCAAGAAAAAGAAATGGGCATGGGCAGGACATGTAATGAGGAGGGAAGATAACCGATGGTCATTAAGGGTTACGGACTGGATTCCAAGGGAAGGGTAGCGTAGTAGGGGGCGGCAGAAAGTTAGGTGGGCGGATGACATTAAGACGTTTGCAGGGACAACATGGCCACAATTAGTACATGACCGGGGTAGTTGGAGAAGTATGGGAGAGGCCTTTGCCCTGCAGTGGGCGTAACTAGGATGATGATGATGATGATGATGATGATGATGATGATGATGATGATGATGATGATGATGATGATGATGATACATTTCCAAAACATGAACCAAAAAGCTTGGTTTAGTTCAGCGAGAACACTTGGCAAACGTTACATAACGTACGCAAATATAAAAAATCTAGGGTTCAATAATTATTTGTAGCACCCATAATTACTCCAGAAAGGTTACGATTCAATGACACATTGCATCTACGATGCCCCGATTTTCGCAAAATGTAAACTTTGCATAACACCAATTTCTGTCTGGACATTGGAAAATGTAGTACGCACCAGCCGCGTACACTTTAGAACACTTGATTCACAATTTCTTTTTTTTTTGTGAAAGTTACATTTTATCCACATGCATATAAGTTGTACATAGATTAGTCATAGTGGGTCAGCCAGGTTTTGTTAAGTTTGATCTTGGTGGCACTTGTAGCTATACAAGGACTGCGTGCTAAATATGTCAATGCTCATAAAACACACTCAGAATGGTCCGGAGCGCTTGGTTACGTAATTTAGTGTAAAATCTGCATTTAACCCACACAAATTCAACTGTGCCTACGCACTGCCGATAACTTGAGCCTTGTTTCTACCGAATATAAACAATGTGCCTTGTCTGTTTCATCGAGAACACCAGAGAAACGAACTACAAACATTGTAGGACATATGAAAATATAAAGGGAACCAGGGTTTAGTAATTATGTGCACCGCTTTTGTTTAATCCAGGCAGGTGAAAGTATTGCTACGCATTACAATTAAAGTTGCCCTTATTTCGACAAGAGCCCTTCTATTCGTGCACAGCACTCTTAGAGGGTGCTGTGCGCGCTGTTGACACGCCGGCTGACATAAGGCCGTTGACACGTGGCTGCCCGATGGCCGTGTCACCAGGCTTGTGCACAGCACTCCTTTATTCTCAGTTCTACACCCTAGCCACTAACACACCTTCGCTCGTTGCTGCATCCCCCCATCTTACCCCATCTCCCTTTTAGAAGAACCCTACCGATGTATGTATACTGGGCTGAGGAAAGACAAGTCCACTTGTCGAAACGTTGGCTCCCGCGTTCACCTTTTTCTAGTTTTGCTCACCGTCCTGAATTTCCGTCTGCGCCTTCCCCCTACCGTCCTCAATTACATATAACAGCTTACTCTTTCATTGTTCACTGAGGAGACCTGGGAAAAGAACTTACATGCCCCCTACAATGCATAAAATTCAGCAATTCCGCCCGAAAGGCGAAGCACCGATTGCGATAGCAAATTAGTACGAAGTAAGGATAGCTGTACGAAGTAAGGATAGTAGTTTTATCGGCCGTATAGAATTGTAAACATTCGCCTACTAACTAAACTAACAATGATAAAATGCGTAAGCGTGACTCAACGAGCACGTAGAAAGAAACAGACACACGGATACAGCGCTGTCTTTGTGTGTCTGTTTCTTTGTACGTCCTTGTTCAGTCGCGCTTAGACATTGTATCGTATTCAAACCAAGTAGGCCATCAACGTGTTGTAGCTAAATTAACCAGCACGGTGTCACGCTCGCACAGGTAAGCTTGAACACATGTCGCTCGATGAACGCGGAAACTCGCTATGAAAAGTCTAGAGTGAGGAATCGCGGCAGCAGCAAGCGAATTGACCTTCATGCGTGTCTCGACACACGAGTGGCGGCAACGCGTCCCTACGGATTCCGCCAAAGCGTCTACTACGGCGTCCGCGATTCGCGTGGCCAACGCCGTAGGAGACGCTGCACTTGTCTCCACTCTGTGCGCAGCAGCGGACGAGGACAACGAGATGATGATAGTGATCTAAAAAAAAAGAAAAAATGCTTGATTCTGCAAATGAGGACAACGAGGCACCGTAGGAGCCACTGGAGAAGAACGTCCCTCCTCCCTCACCTCCCCCTCTCCCCCTCCTGCCTGTCTCGCGCGCCACAGGAGAGGACACGCATCCGGGCCGCGTTCCCCGCTCGCGCACGCGAAATTGAACCGTCTTCTCCGGCTCACCCTCGCACGCTTTCTCTTATACGGAACTTCACGGCGACGGCGACTACGACGGCAAAAATGAGCCTGGAGTGTCCGTATAATTGCTATCGCGATAAAATTGAGAAAACACGCTTATTCAGTAGTTACTTTTAAAACAGACAATTAACCTAGACTCTTCAAACCCGCCCCCGAAGAGCGTCCCCCATGTACTCCCTATATGAGAACTTGACCGTTTTTCTTCTTCCTAGTCAAACGCGTACTAGTTAAAGTGTTATGTATAACGCTTTCAAACATTCAGGAATTGAGGATTAAGCAATTTTTATGTACCCTTCACCTCCATTCTTTTTTATGCAACTTCGCTTCCTCATTTTTTTTTTTCGTGCTGTAATTATGACACCCATGACGGTGTTTTGCGACGGCCTAGACTTGGTGTTCTTTTTTTTTTTTTTGTTCCTTTGATTAAGCGAACACGAAGCGTCAGTACCTGTTGTCATCTCAGGTTTCGTTTTTAGCGCATTTGTCAATTTCATGATATCAAGTAAGGTTGCCAGGCTTCAGCAGCTAATTATTGCTTTTAAAACGTCGTGTTCGTGAATGTTCATAGAGCCTCCAAGGTGACAGTGATGTCACGTAACGCGCAAGAGTGACGCACCTTAACTGACGATGTGTGTGCCGTGTTATCTGCTCTCTCTCTCTCCTCCCCAACTTTCATCCCCCACATCCCGCTCCCTGTGTAGGGTAGCAAACCGGTTAAGCTAAACTGGCTAACCTCACTTCCTTTCCTTCTCCACTTTTTCCTTCCTTCCTTCCTCTTCTTTGAACATGCGTGGCATATCTCTTAGTTATACTTTTTGGCCCATACTTAACCTGGCATTTTTGCTCCCGTTCGGTTGAGCGCTATGCACAGCCTTTTCTTAAACAAAAGTCAACTACAACAACCTCGCGCTCTCGCAACTGTGCAGCGTGAGCAAGGACCCTATGACGTAAAACTATAACAATATGTTTTTATGACAATCTCCTGACGTCGAATTTGCGCAACCACCGCCGCAAGCATCGGGCGGTGACCGGCAGGGTTGTCTGAACAGACCAATCAAACGCTCTCCTCGTTTATAGGAGGTCACTTTTGTTTGCTTTAAAAGCGAATAACATTGCCTACCCTCAGCGGCTTTTCTTATCTAATTGGCTGGCAAGAATCGAGGAGTACGCTCAAGTGGAGAGGGATTCTATGGGGCCGAGGCATTGCACTGAAAATCGATAACCGGATGAAGAAGGTGGTAAGGGCGTCTGCGATGGGTCCGCTTTCCCTTACTTACCTTGCAGCAGCTTGGCTAAAATCGTGGCGGCATGCAACGAAAGGTTAAGAATGCCGCTAAAACGTATCCTCACCAAAGAAGAGTTGGCAGAGTGAGGTCATAAATGTGCCGAAAGTGCTCTAAAACGTTACACGGCCACGCAAAAAATGTTATTGTACGCAAATAAACCCATGCTCTCCGGGAGGTGCGGGTAGCCAGTGCCTGAGCGATCGGTGGCAGCCATCTTTTATTCCTTTCGGAATGGGGAAGCCTATGGCTATTCAGAAAAAAAAATCAGTTTTGTTTCGCATATTAATGCATCATTAACGCGCACACGTCACTCTTACGCGGTGAGTTTTCGCGGTTTTGTGACGTCGCGTGACAGGCAGAGGAAGTAGGTGCAGCCCGAAAACTTTTGACCAATAGCTGAGCGCTAATGGCGAAAAGATGTCGAGTCAGAAATAACTACTTTTTCTTTTGTTCGGTCAAATCATGCTTGATCAGTATGTCCGCGTCATATCAGATTGGGAGCTATCGTCGTTTTTGTGACGTTGCGTGACACACAGGCGAAGTGGGGGTGGTTCAAAAATTCTTTTGACCAATCGCGGAGGGTTGATTGCAGAATTGGAATAGAAAAGTTTGGGATCCCTTTAGGTCATAGCGCCTCAAATGTCGTAATTTAGCCACAACTCATCTTATTGCTAGAAAATTCTTACCTGTGAAGCCCCTGCGTTTTCTGTTTCTCAGGTCAAGCAATCATTTGTAACCACCACGAAGGTTCAGTTATTTTTATGTTTTAACTGGGTGGAAACGCCGTAAACAGAGCGAAACCACGTACGCTGTATGCCATAAACAGCAGCATCGCTGTCTCGCTTATCCTCGATGTTTCTGGCGTGCACACTTTTTCTTCAAGTGTACGACCACCCCATCGTTTCTTCGTTTTTTTTTTTTTTTTTTACTGCAGTCTCCCCAAAAAGCACGTCGTCCGTGAGGAAATGCCAGGCTCAGCGTAGACGCAGCGCACAACGTTTTTTTTTTTTTGCTGTCTCCCCTCCTTCAAGTAACTCACCAGTAAATCAAATACAAGTCCTGAATTACCTGCTCACCTCAAGCACAGACACCACCGCACGCACGTGAGCTCATAAGACGTAATAAATCCGGAGATGAAAGAGCACACACGCCATGCGACTTCGATAAAGGAAAGGTGGAAGGGCTGATCTGAGGAACTCAAAAAAGGGTGGCGAAACGGACAGTCACCGCTTCTCATAACTCCTTTGAAGCTTCGTTCTCGTTTTTACAAGCGTGACTGCAGGCAATCTACCTTGCCCACGCCTAGGCGTTTAGCGCTAAAGATCGTCCGGCAGCGTCCTATACACAAGGCACGTCTACCGATATATTTACCTGCTTCGAGATCATCTGATAAAAAACAACGTGATCCTTTATGTTATTCCTTGCGCTAAGTACAGAACAGAGACAGATGAAAGAGCAGCAACGACGAGATCACAATTATTTAATACAGCGACACGTACACCTAAAAAAGGAATAACAAAGGGAAACATGAAGACCTACTAAAATTGAAAAGTACTAGAGACGGCGAGCACAAGGAAGGGCAGGGAGATTAGTAAGATCGACTTCTGGTGGACACACCTCAGGGAAAAATAATAGATATGACATCAAAATTAAGAATCGATATTTGATACTGCGTAAGCCAGCCAGTGTAAAATATTGTTCTTGTCTGTGTTCCGTACTTGGCGCGAGAAATAGCGTAAACAGAAACCGAATGACTCCACGTAATCACCTTGGTGAGCCCTGTGTGTACATGGGATATGCGTGCGCGACCTTAGCTGCAAAACGTGCATGTTAGCGGATCGATAATGAGTATAGTTGGTATGAACCATCGGCCACAATTGTCACAGTTTCTGACCGCGAGGAGATCAAATGCGGATATGCTTCTGAATAAGGCCACCCAAGCAGTTGGAGTTTGCCTCGACCACGTAACTCTAACAGCCAAACCGCCTAGTGCCAGATGAATTCGAGGCTTTATAACGAAAGCAGGGTACGTGTCTTCTCCTGTACTGCAAGATCAGGAAGATTTGGAAATACAGTGTATAACAATCAGAATAAGAAATTGGAAAGGGAAGGAGGATGGACGGGGCTAGCACAATCGACGCGGCACATAAGACGAGTAGTAATTGTGTTGCCAGAATCATCGTGACACTTCCCGCGAGAACAAGATAAAGAATATGAAAAAACAAGCGAGAGAAAACGGGTAGCGCGCGTTCTTTGAGGCCAGGCTGTGCCAGACTTCTTAGAAATAAATTCTGAAACATTCGTTTCCGTGGCCCACTTGCTAAGAAAATGATTCCTTTCGCGAGGATGGGAGAAGGGAGCTTTCAGAATACGCGTGCTCTTACATGTATTTTTCGTCGCAAAGAAGCATGAAGGGCTTCTCACATCAGGTTAGAAAGTGGAAATCGTCGTCTTGCATTATTTCGCCCCTTCATTCTGAGCTCGTAGTTGCATTTTCTTTAAATTTCTGTCATGAAACCTCGACAGCAAGGTGTTGGCGACGGTGGGCAACAGTTCCCCAGATTGCTTGTCAATTTTTCCTTGCTCAAGGATTTACGAGACAGGCTGTTTTAGCTGAGCATGGCATCGTGGTCAGGCATCGCGGACGTCAAGCAAGACCCACCGCATTACTGTCTTGGAGGCCACAGACAAAGCCGTTCCTCTGCTTCGAAGATTATATGAAGAGCTCTACCATTTGTCAAAACTTGCAGCCGGCGTTTTCCTTTCGCCTGCCAGCCAGCTAGCCAGCCAGCGCTTGCCAGTAATTGCGCATGCGCAGATGAGCAACATGCACCTCGCTGAGAAGTGAGAGCAGTGTAAAAAGGCAGCATGAAGGTACCTTCGAGATTTCCATACGGTAAGGGAATACCAAGGAGGCCTCAACTAAGGACGCCTCAGTAAATATCTAAAACAGCTCAACTTCAATGGACGTTTCCCTACTAACGTAAAGCCTGTTTAAGAATTTCGGTCTTATAATCCAACGTTTACACCCTCCTCTCCATTAGCCGACTTTGTAGTTATTTTGTAGACAGGTGCTCCAGATTCAATTTTAATAAATAATGAGTGATAAAGAACGAAATTCTGGAGCAGTAATCTATGGCTCGTAAGTTGCTCACTTCCCAGTGAAAGCTGCGTTTTTTGTCCACGGAGCAAAACACCACAAATCGAGATATTCTTTGTGGATTTACCAAAGCTGCTGTTTGTCCTTTCCTTACAGATGCGTCTAATATCCCATATATAGGGCCATCCAAACTCCTTCCTCCCATTGAACGAGAAACTGTTTTGCAACGGTACGTCTCGTGTGCGTGTTTGAGTACACTAGGTTCAGCCTATGGGCGCATATCCTATGCCAAGTGTACGTTTCTTTCTTTTTGTTTCTTTTCCTTTTGCCTTCGTCAATAAATTATGCGCCATGTTCGCACTGTGAGTACCTATGGCAATAAAGGCAAAAATGGTAAAGCTGTAGAAAATCGTTCATCACAGATAAGAATGGGTGCTCGTTACAAATTAAACTTGAAGACGTAGCTGTTCTCTCCTAGAAGAAACTAAATACAAGTGCAATTTTTGAGCAATTTTTCTGCCTTTGACGCTTCAAAAGCCTATGTAAAAATGAAGCAGTCTCCGGCTCCTGAGCGCAATTACACTAATATGCCATTTATGAGGAAAATGAGAGTTTGAGTCAAGTGTTTTGGTTGTATTCGGCCAGAACATGCATGACTCCCGAACCATTGAAACTACACCGCCTGTTGAAGGGATTGAAGGGATCGAGGTTTCTCTCAAACTGCGTTTATCTCCAAGAAAAACTCGCCATCTTTCTCAGTGGGAAGCCTGACGTGGATTGACAGCATGCAAGTAGAAAAAAAAAATAAAGGCAATCCGACATGCATCACACTGAGAAATACTCGTTATTAAAAGTGAACTCGCAACTGGCCCGGAAATAGCTCGCCAAAAGCACGAGCGATGCCCGCGAGGAACAATATCGCTCTTCGTTTCGAAGTGGAGAATGAGCCACCGCTGAACTGGCTCACGTAAATCTGTGTCCAAGTTTTGTTTTCTTCCCCCCCCCCCCCTTCCCCCCGCTCTTGGTTAAACACGAGAACTCTCGGGAAATGTCCAGGCAGAGCCGTTCGTAATTTTATTTTCTTGTAGAGTTCCGTTGTTTGCTCCGACTTTTTTACTCTAGAGGCTTCAGCGTTTACAATGGCGCTTGACTAGCAGGAAACGAAAAAAAAAAAAGCCACATACTCTCATGCGTTGCCACATCGGCACTCTGCAGAAGTGCCCTTATTCAACAGCGTTTCCGGAAATATGACGCCAATGTATCGGGTGACTGAAGCAGGCGTGCGCCATAAAAACTTGAGCTGCGGCCTCGGCGCGCTCTCTTACCGAAATAAAAACCGATAAAGAAAAGAACGAAGGCCAGAAACAGGGCGCTGCGTAAGTTAAATAGGAAGCGAAAAAGGATGTGGCCAATAGGAAGTTGTGTGGCTACGCTCTCATTTCTTCCAGCGCCGTCGGTCATATAGTTTCAGAGGCTATCAGCCGTCAAGCGAAGGCACCCATAATCAGGGCACGCTGTTTCGAAAAGCCGACCTCACGATGTTGCGCTTACGGAGTGCTGCCTCTCCAAAATACCGATCGCGAAGCCACCAATCTTTGCAGTCATATTGCCCTGAACCTCGTCGGCGAGCATTCAGTTTCACATGTATACCATACTGCGGAGCTGTTGAGGAAGCTGAACGCAACTGGTTTGAGTTGGTATAAAATCCAGTAAAGCGTAGTTTCTCACTGTGATTGATTAACCACTGCAAGAATCCGCGGTATACTATGAAATTTTGTCGCCTTGTCCACAACCTTGCTTAAAGGTTTCAAACCAAACACTATGGTTTAGTTTGAAATTCTTTTTCGGAGACCTTATTATTTGAAGTGCAATATACCTCATTACAGGGATGAATCTGTCAACAATGAAAAGTTATTTATCTGTCATTGTTTTCCTCTTTAATAGATAGCCCAGCTGAACTATGTCGCTGAGTCTGCATATTGAAAGTTTATGATCATATTTATGCACTGCCCATACCAAGCCTAAACTAGGTGACAAAGATCGGGCTTCCGAAAAGTTTTCTTTAGTTCGTCCGGGGGTCTTGCTACCAGGACATTTCCGTCGCCAGTCAAGCAAATGTCAGTTTTTGCCAGAGCATTGCAAATTTTTTTTGGAGGGGGGTGGCCATAAAACCTGACATTTTCTTTCAGAGAATAATATTTGATATTTGTAAGAAATGGTGTCGAGAACGGAAAGGCACCACTTGAAGTTAAATTTTTGCCTAAACCTCGACGTCATAAAAAAAAGGAATACGCAGTTTTGAGGAATAAAAAGTCACGTGTGAAGCCGTTTGCTCCGGCAGTCTGAAGTTTCAATGAGCACTGGGTTTAAACCCGAATGTCAAAGATGGTTAACACCATTTAACGTTGCCGCGATTGAGAGCAACATTTAAATTGGTCCAAAGTCAGCTGCCTGAATTCGGCGTCTGACCAAGGAACTTTTTTGGGACATCTGCTAGCGCATTACATTGCTCACTACAAGGCTGGATATTATCATGAAGAGGTAAACAAAAGTGCCCGTCAATGGTGAAGTGGGTGAGCCCGGTGGCTTAAAATGTAGCATAGCTGCAGGCAAATCGACAAACCTGGTAACAGCGAAGTCTTGGCTAACCTAACCTAAACAAAGATACGTAAAAAACTCTGATTTTTCGGTAGCATACAATTTTGCTATTTTCGTGCAGGTGCGAAAGGTGTGGCTACAAGCCTGGCTTCTCACGTCAGGCTACATACGAGTAAATGCAGCCATTCCACTGCATAAATATTGAACCACCGTACCATAACTGACACTTGCACCATCGACCTTAACGTACACAGCATTGTACACGGAGCGTTAGTTCAAGTAATTGGCTGTAGCAGAGCCCTATTTTACGCTCTTCTCCGCTCGGGTAAAATGTACTAGGAACCGATTACTCCATATTTACGCAGCATGGTTGACGGGTGCCGCCAGCTTCAAGGATGTTTTATCTTTCCTCGCTCCAGAAAAGCATCTCTTGCAGGAAGCGATAAGGGAGGCAACCTTATTATCTGAATGTTTGGGACTTTGTACAATGTAGTGGACCTTATGTGGTTGCGATCCGCAAGAGTCAAAAGGTTTTGTTTGTTGTGACACGAACTGAAACACCTTTTTCTTTGCACTCTCTAAACGCAAGTGCGGACTTGCAAAACTCTGAGTGGTTTCTTACAACATCGGACTCAATGACAATACCAATTTTCTATTGCTAAATTGCCTGCTGAACCACATGCAAAAACAGCGAAAGAAAAGTAGCAGTTAGAGAATCAGGAATGGTTGCTATTGAGAAATAATATCTGGATGAGCCGGAAAAAAACAAGAGACAAAACCAATCTGATGATGGAGCTCCGTGAAACACCCCAAAATCTTACAAACCCAAGTTGCTGTTTTTGGTCCTAGTATTTCCGGCCCCGGTTGTGATCGTTTCTTCCAGTGGCTGTGACTGAAGTGGTTGTATGGCATATGTATTTGCGACGTTCACAAGAAACTTATAATACCACAAGGGTAAAGCTTTTGGAACACGCGGACGAACACCCGACCTTTCGGTCATTTTCGATGCTCCGTTACCATGCGACATACGACGTTCAGCATTAGGCTAAATATTTCATTGCACAGAGCTTGGTAACTTGCTCCAGAGCGCAAGACGACACCAGAACCTAAAGCGCGCACTCACACATGAACAGCCGAAACATGTGTGAGAGTGCGTGCATGTGCGTATGTGACGGTGTTCTTTTTCGTTCTGAACCAAGTTACGAAGATGGATTACCAACAAGTCGAGCTACATGTTCTTTACGGAACCAACTGTGACTACAGTGGTGATATGATTGGGAAAAGGGTAATATGTAGGCTTCCATTCTATTCACCGAACCATGTCTATCGGCATCTTTCTGCACAAATAGCAAACATTTAAATATATCACCAGAAATTACATGAAATTTATACTTCTCCCACTTATACGCCAGCCCGAAAACACGATTAAATTCAACAAGCTTGAAAACCTCAAAAACATAGAGCGCTCCAGTTACAAGCTCTTTTTATGAGAAGATGGGTAAGTGAGGGACAGTATTTTTTTTTTTTTAGCCTCAGCCATATGAAGCCAACCGATAATACATCCAAAGCGTAGGGGAACTTAATTATAGTTTGTTAACTGAAGTGTAGAAATGATAAGCTGACGAGAAATGGAAGTGTGCGAAAAAACAACTTGCCGCCCAGCTCAGCCGAACCCACAACCTCTGCGATACCCATGCAATACCACTTGCAGTTGTGCTATACGACGGTGTCTGTTCCAACATCCACACTTAGCGGTACTTCATCATCATCATATCGTCAGCCTGGTTACGCCCACTGCAGAGCAAAGGCCTCTCCCATACTTGTCCAGCTACCCCTCTCATGTGCTAATTGTGGCCACGTTGCCCCTGCAAACTTCTTAATCTCATCCGCCCACCTAACTTTCTGGCGCCCCCTGCTACGCTTTCGTTCTCTTGCAATTCAATCAGTAACCCTTAATGACCATCGGTTATCTTCCCTCCTCATTACATGCCTTTCCCATGCCCATTTCTTTTTCTTGATTTCAACTAAGATGTCATTAACTCGCGTTTGTTCCCTCACCCAATCTGCTCTTTTCTTATCCCTTAACGTCACACCAATCATTCTTCTTTCTATAGCTCGTTGCGTCGTCCTCAATTTAAGTAGCACCCTTTTCGTAAGCCTCCAGGTTTCTGCCCCGTACGTGAGCACTAGTAAGACACAGCTGTCGGTACTTATGTGTGCATAACCCTCGCAGTGCTTGCCTGCGCCACTCAAGGCCATGCCGGCGAATGTAAAACAACTTTTTTACCGATGGCGTTACGTAGTAAGTGAACTTCTTTATGAGCAAGCAGCTGACATATAAACCCTCGCATTCTATATGAAGGCATCAAACCAGCCACAATTGAGGCCCTAGCTACTCAATAAATGAGAAGAAGGTAAATGGGGGACCCGATTTGCGATGCGCAAGGTTGGTCTTGTACAAATTCTGCTTTACTAATAGTTTTATATATGGCTTGGCATCACTGTGGCTTGAAGCAGCGAGAAATATTTGAAGAGCCGAGAAAGAAAGTGCATTTCTAAAATGAGACAAATGGGACTTCCATGAAATATTTCCTATCATTTACAAGAGGAGCACGCACACAAGGGAAGGAATCGGTTAGGCATACTGGCTGCAAACCATGAAATGCAAATAGAAATTGTTAACCTGGAGCATCCTAGGACCATTATTTTCTCAATTTGATTATCAATTTGACTTGGTAGGCAAATACGTTAGCTAAGCACGAAGTAATTTCACTACGTTATTGTCGTTGCGAGCCAAACCACAAACATTCAAAGTGAAGAGGTAACTATAACTGTAAAAAATTAACAAACTTTAAAGTTGAAACATTGTCTCGGTTTGAAGTGTCTCAATCTTGCGATGCTATAATTATACACTTGATGAAAAGATGCAAATTAGCACTTCGCTCTTCTCGAGCTTCACTGTAATATAATTACTGGCCATTTTTATAATTGACACTTTTGAAAAGAAAAAGATTAAAGGTAGTTTGCTACCAAAATATCGGACAAAGTAAACGAATAGCCCGGAAGTCCCGTGCAGAATACAAGCTGAAGAAAATTTAAAAAAAGAAAAGCGACTGCGGATAGGTGGCGCTAATTTAGTGCATGCGTAATTAGAGGAATAGTTCTAGGGCTTCCCGTATTTCGTTTCTCCTCGCTTTTTCACTTCATAGGATTGCACAGTGAAAATGGCAACCACGACATGTCATTAAACTTCGCTTAAGCTACCGCAAGAACTGTTTGCATAATCGTCCGTCTTCATAGTATGCTTTCTCTGACAGCGCTAGGTGTACTCATGGCCCGCGTCGATGCTTTATCTTTAGTTAAGTATTTTGGAGCTTGCTCGGTGCCGTTCCTAAGGGGAAAGCCTTGTCTCTAACAGGCGCAAAAGAAGAAAGCATAGGACGAGTGTCTGGTGTTTAGGAACCCATCGCTCTGGTTAGGTTAGCTGCGCGCATTCACAGTGACCCCCGTACTTTGCCCGCGGCGCTGCATATATTGCAAATGTGACTGAGTGAGCCAGACAATTAGATATCTGTACGTGCTACGCTGCTTCCTCCTGCCGCATCTGTCAAATGTGAAACTGGCCGGGAATAAGTTGGCAACGACCATCGCAAGGTGCAGAACGCCCGCGTACCAACTAGGAAGGAGGGGAGACCTACGGCGTGGAAACTTGCCTGCAGTAATTTATTGTTTGTGAGAAGCGTAACATTCAAGGTGGAGAAACGTACCAAACCACTTTTTAGAAGTTGAATTAAATTTTTAAAAAGCTGCATACAGAAATGCCGTGGAACACATACGAGTTCTTGGAAAACTATGCTTTGTTCCCTTACCTGAGAAAAAGTACAGCCAGTGTTTGCTGTTCTGTATTTTGTCATAACAATACATGAAACGTGCTCGCTTTTCTTGCAGTGTGACTTTTGACGCAAACTGTTACAGAAGTTGTATTGCTCAGTCTTCCTGTGACGTCTATGGCATTGAAGTACAACGTGAGCAAAAACAGCGCGCCAAAACGAGCTGCCTTCCACAGTTATATTTGCGCTTACTTCACAAGCAATCCAACGCGTCAAGAGATCAAATAAAAGTAAATGAGACTGCATTTCATTCAGTGTCTTCGCACTACCCTATATAGATAGCTTAAAATTTGGCAGCATGATTCTTCTTCTAAAGTTGGTCACTAGTAATGCTTTGCTGTTTACAGGCAATGCTTGCAGCGTACATTTCCGCAAAATAATTGGTTTCACAATCAGGCGGCATCAATAAAATTGACCATTCTTCAGCCGTAACGTATCCAGTACCTTATTATACTGCATATATTTGGATTCTTTCGAAGTTCTGCGTTGCTTATTACTTTATGTTTGCGCATAGTCGTATAACATAATTATGGGATTTAAAAAGACAGTCACTTTAGCGCACGCAAAGGAGGATAACGGCTAAAGCCTGTGCGTCCACCAGACAGTCATTAAATTACTTTTGCCTTTGACGAAGATAGGTCTTCCTATTGAAACGTTGGCCAGTATTTCTGAGGCACCTTATCTCCGTTTATAACTTTTATACCACGTTCAATTACTTTGACATTCCCGTTCGAATGCGTTGTTATTTCCCATTGCTTGCTTTCTCTTTATTTTTTCTTCTCTGTATATGTTCTCATTTTCAGGCACCTAGACATCGCCACTGGTTCTGCGTTGTTAATGACACGTTAGGACGGTCGTGGGAAAAGTCTATGAATACCAATGAGAAACATACGCATGGTCACTGAATTTTTTTTGGCACTTTAATCAACGAGGGTAGCTACATGGGCGTTTATATACGGTGCCCAGTGGCGTAGCTAGGTCGTCTGGCACCCGGGGCCCATAGGTCTTCTGTCACCCCCCCCCCCCCCCCCCCCCCCCCGGGTGTAGCCGGCGGAAAGAGGGGTGTCTTCATACGTATATGACACCCCCCCCCCCTACCCATTGGCCCCTTGCACCCGGGGCCCACGGCCCCCCGGCCCCCCCTGTTGCTACGCCAGTGACGGTGCCTCCTACTTTCTTGTAGCGCAGCCAGAATGAGAGGGACACGGAAAGGTAAATTAGACAAATACACAGCGCTAACTTTGAACAACACATTTATTTGCAATTCTCTGCAAGCGTACTTATACTCCTCAATACATCATAAGGAACGTGTACGTTGCTCGGCAAATATGAACAAAACCGGGAAAACCACACGCAGACACTTTTGTGGCCAGACTCAATTTTTAGAAGCTTGTCCATTCAACGCGAAGTGAGGTAATCGAGCTCTTTTATTGATAAAGAAATTGATGGCATACTGGTGCATGCGCTTGAATTTTGGTGCCCCAACGCTGCATATGCGGTTGCATATGACGCATGCACATGCAATGCATTGGTATTGCAAATAATTTACTTCTGGCTCCCTTCCAGCAGTACATTTTCGCTGCTCTACAGTGCAGTTTACGCTGCAGAGAGCTTTAAACCTGTCACGTCTGCGCTGTGTACACATATCACTAAAAACACCTACAGAAGAAGCAGCCTTGTAATCTCCGAATGGGACTCAGATCAGTGAAATACACTTGCTACATTGTTCTAAACGTTCCAGGTGACATCGCCGTACGAAGATAAGTCGCAGGTTCCTTTGTTTATGGTTAAGTAAACATGTACAGCTGTCGTGTTAGTTCTGTAAGAAGTGATAACGGATATAATAATAACTGTAGCATCGGGCATTAAATCTTCACATTGATAATTTGCAAAAAGGGCATTAATGACAGACGCCTTCTATGTGGCTGCGAACATTTCAAAGCTTTGAAGTAGTAAAATATCTGTCACTCACATGGTGATCCTGCTCCCCAATTTTGACACTCTACAAAGGAGAATACCACAAAGGAAAAAAAAAGAACAATGGGCCGCCTCTACCATTAGAATCTCCGTCCAAGCCATTCTGGCGGAACGCAGATGATACGATACAGATAAGAGTTTCTACTCTTCTGCTCTTTTATTTTGTTTTTGCGCTAACCATGAAGAATGGAACGGGAGGCAAAAGGCACATAAAGTCTGTGGACGTGACAAACTGCATTGCTACCGGGTTTTCCTTGCTAAAAGCTAAGCCTCTTTCCTGAAGGACAAAGCCCCTTCGCCGTATCGCGGAAGCTGCTTCGTTTCCTAGATTGGAACTACAGCCTTCTTCACTGAATGACAAGGCGGGATCCGGAAAGTATGTAGTGATAGGTGGTGGTGGTGGAGGAGGGGGGGTTATATATGGAGGGCGGACTAAAGGGAAAGACCAAGATTCAATCTCTTTGAGCCCAAACAACAACATAACAACAAAACATAACACCTCAAACTTCATTCAACACAAGTACCCTAACACTTGGTGTGTCGGCACGGGCCGACACTTGAAATTTGACAACGCCAGCGATCCTTCGAGTTTAGAGAAGGATACAAAAGATGCACGCGCCGCGCACGTAGAAGCACTTTCATATCGCAAGTGTATCATATATGCGCATGACGAAAGACTGGGCTGACTCAAAGCGAAGTGCCATCTCAGGCGAACTGTTGAAAAGTACGGAATGGTATCGCACATCTAGCGGATGGAATGTTTTCGTGCAGCTGTTCTTTTTGTTGAATATGTACATGTTTTGAAACCACCCTTTTTTCTTGTGCATCTTATTTTCCTGCGGAATCATCAATTTTATAGTGCCCGCATGTTAAGCTTGTTGCACTGTTTCGAAAGCATGGAGAGGTTAGGAACATACCTGTTTATAACCGAAGAGAACTTGTCGTCTGTAATAATATGGACTTGAGTCTCAAACAGTAAATAGGATAGCCTTTACCGCTGAACAAATTCGTCAAGGCATTAAGATGTCCCATTACCATGTTTAATTACCAGCACAGTGGTGCTGCGAGGGAATAACCTACGAGTTAAAACCCTTTTAATGAAGTGACAAAATGACGTGGCATTGAGCATACGGATACCCACGCATAGTGGGTTCTCTAGAGGGGGCCTTTGCTATAACAGAGGATTAGTAAATGTTCGAGGAAACTTCGTACTCGAAGTGACCTTCCTATATGTATCCAGCAAGAGGGTGGTCAATTCAGTTGGCGCAGTCAAGCTGTTTGCGTAGGCAGCACCAACTGCGTTAGAGTATGAGTCGTGACGCAGTGCGTAGGTGGTGGGCAAACCTTGGGCAGCGTCTTTGAGCGTGCAGAAAAATAAAGTGAGGGGACAGTGAGTGGTTTAGCAGACTAGTCTGCTACGAAAGCTGGTTCGTTTTTGTGATGTTTGAAAGGAGAAGCGGTGCTGCCACAGACAAGGAGCTCGTTTAATTACCAAACATAAATAACAGACTAATCTAAATAGTTTGTTAATATTGTTTGTACACCAGCGCTAGTTGTATCAATTTGACAAGTGCGAGTGTTCGAAAAAAAATAATGGATAACACAAAAAACAGCACTGTAGCGCTTTTTTCTCAGAGTATCATAGAGTACTTGTTTGTGCACTGGCGCTTACGTACGCAGTCGTCTTCGAAGATGACATAATAAGGCCTTAACTACGCGAAATTTCAATGTTCTTTTGTCAACTCAAGCAATCAGATGGTACTCCTAGCCGCCGCAGCGACCTCGGTGGTGCATGGAGCCTTCGCAACCTGCATATCTTCCAAGCGACATAGGCTTGTTGTCGGTATCAAAGAAACACAATACAACAGAAAAATAAAAACTGCCATAATTGTGACAAAGAAGGTAAACGACTATAATATCCACGATAGTCCAGCAACGCAAAATCTAATGAGTAGCGCAGATATTCAGAACGACCCACAAATGTATCGTAAAAGAAACCCAGGGTTTCCACGTCGTTTTCTAACTACTATGATTACGCATGTGGTGCGCGCGACAAGTTACGTGCTGACTTGTTGTTCTAGGCGTATTCATGTGTACCCGTGAAGGACTGGCCAAACGCATTTTTCTCGTGTATTTCCAACGTACTCGTATTATGACAAGTGGCTATCGTCGCCACAGGAGCCCAAGTTAAGAGCAGCCGAGTGATTTAGTACTTGGAACAAGTACGCTAATATTTATACGAGATTTCACTTTTCTGAATGAGCATACTGCTTTAATGCGAAGTTTAAAAATCAACAAATAAATATTTGTGGCTTTTGAACGCTTCCGTAAAAAAAAAAAGAAGGGTGGCTTGGTTGTGCTGTGCAGGACTTGCATGATTTCATTTCCAACTCAATTGTGACGTATACGAGCTGAAGAAATATAGCGGTAGTATTTTATTGCTGCATTTACCTTTGAAAAGTTTTCCCTTATACTTCCGCGGTGATACCATCAGCCGCAGCCCCAGAAGACAAGGAAGATGAAGGCAACATAAAGTTCAAGAAACGAGGTATAGTCTGCGGCAAGAAACCAGGCACTACCCAGGCCACTCCATCGCTGACGATTCCCTATTAAATGTGGCGGCGGTCACCTTCAACGACGTGTGGCGACTGCCACATATTGGCAACCGGTGCGTGATGCGACTGTCAGTACCATGGCGTGTGTTGCACAAATACGCGTATTCTATTTCTGTCAACAAAATTGGCGACTGACTGACGTAAGGCATAAAAAGCAGCCTTGTTGGTAGTTCACAATGAAAGTGACTACCGCGCAGAAACATTCAACGCACGAATAACGAATACAGGCACTAACGTTGGCGTCGGTCTGCGTTATTTGTCCCTTGTCGATTTCTGTACTATGTTCTGTACTGTACGCAGTATTGTATAGTACTGTGTACTGTACTGTGTGTGACCGACACAGGCATCTGTGTTGGCCGCGAAGGTGAATGAGTGTGAGATGCACCTCAATAATTTCTGTTAGTTTTCTGTGTATCTCTTGATAAAATGCGGATATTTGTGAACGCCGGTAGCCTTCGGGAGCGCTAGTTTTGAAGTCTTCATTAGAAAACATAAGAAAATTATTTCATTGCTGTGTAACTGTTACAACCCTTACAACCGCGCAAAGTCAAAATCCATTTGCATCTTACAGTAATTGTTCACCACTTAGATAGCCGGTGGCGCTAGGACCTTTCTCTTTTTCTTCGTTTTAGCTGATTAATGAGTTTCTCTTTCTCTTTTCTTTTTCCGTTGTCCAGATAGCCGATATTTTCACAAGGCGACCACTGAATTTTAGGAACTGCAGTGACATGTTTCTATCCTATCTATACCAGTTGCTCCACCCACATTTTACTACTATTTGCTTTACTGCAGAAAGCATACTGAGTGAACACAGTGCGGAGGATTATATGGATGAGGGTTTATGAAGATTTAAGGAGCATCGGCGGGATCTGTTGTCTGTGTAATAAAAGGCTCTACCGACCTTCCGCCTTAATTCCTTTGTTTAGTGCAAAAGAACGGACACAAGAAAGACGACAGGACAAGGTGGGCTAGCGCCTTGTCTTGTCCCAACTAACCCGCCAACGCATTGTGCTGATCATTCCGGCTTCCTTCTTGTCACTACGGCGACTAGTTCCTTTCACTTCCGTTTCAGACCTCACAATCCGCTAATCACGCTTTTCTACAAGATGTTTTTTTTACTTTGTTCCATTTTCTTCCATTAAAGAAAAAAAATTGCTCACCCAGCAGAGACACCAAGTGCTTATTACACAGCTATGAAGACGACGTCCTTCTATTGCGATGTGGTTGTGTCTTCCACATAACAACGTTTCGCTAGCCGCATAAGGCGTATGATTTCGACATTGCATAACATTGCTGCGAACCGTGTTCTTGTTTTCCTTGATTGCGCATGTGCAATTGCCCACTGATTCTGTTTCTTTCCAAGGCGTGTAGATTGCCATCCATTGCGATCCCTTATTTTATCTATTCCTGGCGCTCAGACTGCACGCATGTTGTCTTGTTTCCTGCGCTCACGTAGGACCTTTTCTTTTTTTTGCAGCGTGTGAACACGTTAGACGTTGGTCGAAGGCGGCTAGATTACTAGATTACTAGATCACTAGATTAGGCTGCATAATATACGAGCCGGCACATCGCTAAGCATTAGATCCAACGGTGCTTCAACGGTGCTTGCCGCGATCGCCGAATTTTTCTAGTCGCAAGTACTAGTTCGTCCAATAAATAACTGCTGCCGGAATATGCGTCGTCACTTCTACATGTGACATTATGCTTACGTTGCGTTTGCAGGCTCCTTGCTCGGGGCCTGTGACCCGGCGTGTGGGCCCTGTGGTTATGGCATTGCGCTTCTAAATCCGAGTCACGGGGTCAAAGCCCGGCCGCAGTGGTTCCATTTCGATGGTGGCAAAATGCAGAAACGGTTGTGGTACCGTGCATTGGGTACACGTGAAAGGGCCCCAGGTGGTCAAAATTAATTCGGTGTACCCCTCTGCGGCGTACCTCGTAATCATATTCTGCCTCGTGAAACCTCAGAATTGAGTTTTTTGTTCCTTTTTCTTTGTGCAATGGGCCTATGTCTGGAAGTTTCAAAGCCGTCTCCACTGCATAATTTTCTAGCCTTAATGGTACAGTGAGCTCTAAGGAAGCTGTAGCAAATAAAAAAATAAATTATGGGGTTTTACGTACCAAAACCACGATCATGATCATGAGTCACGCCGTAGTGGGGGACTCCGTAAATTTGGACCCCATGGGGTTCCTTAAGGTGCACCTCAATCTAAGTACACGGCTGTTTTCCCATTTCGCCTCCTTGAAATGCGGCCGCCGTGTCCGCGATTCAGTCCTGTGACCTAGTCCTTAGTAGCCCAATACCATAGTCAGCAATTAAGAAATTACAATACAAAATTTGAATAAATGGAATCGCTTATTTTATTCTAAATTTTATTCTCTTTGCGTACTCGGTGATTGATTCTGCGTGTTCTTTACATAGATGTGCATATAGTCATTTTTATAGCATACGTACTGCAACATGTTTTTTCTGTATCCATATGCTTTTTTGTTAATTATGTTTCCATTTATGTATATTCCAGCGGGATAGACCGTTGATTTCCTGTATCGTATCGCATTTCTCTTGTAATACAAACAGCACTTTGCAGGCGGAAAAGGGCGAGTCAGTCTGTTCTCACAGCTTCTATCTCTCCTCGTCTTGACCGTTGATAAGAATCTGATGGGATATTCGATCAAAATAATAAGTCTTTGCTTGAATGTGGTCCACAGAATTCCATCTCTTGTAATACAGAGCAATATCGCAGTCTGAGACGTCTCTTGAGCAAACCGTAAAACATTGAAGCAAAAATAAAATGCAAGAAACAACTCGTACAAAGAACTCGTTGAAGAATTTGGCAATTTTAGTTTTTCCGTGCAGCCTAAGGCGGATTTCATCAGCTTCATGGATAAATTTTGCGATAGTTCCGAAGAAATATGCGGCTCTTTTTTACGAACTGCTGCAGAGATGCGAAATCCTATGTGTCGTAATAGACGTTCCTTCTAGATTTACCGATAGAGCACTGGAACAAAAACAAATTACCAACTCAATTCCTTTCTATCGAATAGAGCTGTAGCAGTTCTACTGCTCTATAGGGTTTGCAAAGTTCGTTCTGGATTGTCTTGGTTTGTGTAACAGAACGCAGGTACTGTATTTGCTTCATTTTGGTGAACAAAGTGCAAGCGGAACGTGCGTATGGGGGTATGGAAAGACAGAAGGGGAGGGGGTGATGAATTGTATTTCTTTTGCATTCGTAGAATTGGAAAAAGTCGGACATGGCAGAGCCTAATAGCGCGCAGCGTGCAAATATGTTGCTTATGTTCATAAATATTCAAGACCTGTCTGATGCACGGCATATATAGAACCTCTATAGGGTTACAATACCTCCAGAAAAAACTGTAATGGCAATGGTGAGGACAGCTGAGAACGGCACAAAGTTCCTCAAATCAACAACCTCATCAATCAAATCAAGGACCAAGAGAAGACGTAGCTAAATGCATGACTGATTGATTGATCAATCGATCGATTGATCGATCGATTGATTGACTGACTGAGTGATTGACTGACTGACTGACTGATTGATTGATTGATTGATTGATTGATTGATTGATTGATTGATTGATTGATTGATTGATTGATTGATTGATTGATTGACCATGTGATAACCGCGTAGTAGTCTAACCAACATTATGCGTGTATTTCACTATGGTGCTTTGAAATGGAGTTCACAGCGCTCTCTAGAGAAGCTGTTGTTGCCTCAGTGTCTGTATTTTCAATGTGAAACTACTGTCATCGTCGGCTCCTGCGTTAAACTTTCACCGCTTTCACCGCTTTGAACGATCGCGCTATGTGAAACTAGTGTTTTAGTTAAAAGAAAATCGCCAACAAACGTCAAGGTTAGATATCCGAGGTATTCAGTGCGTTCTTACGTGTCCAGGCTTTTACAATGTCATGAGCGTATGAAACTTATGCATGTCAGGGAAGTTTGCAAGGGTGCAGTAACATGCAAACGATGTAGTGGACCTGATGGAGACGGCAGTTGCAACGCTGACGCAAAGTATCCAAATTGCTACGGTGCCCCCGGCTCAACGTCAAATGAATGTCCGAACACCAGTAATGAAATCGGAATTCTGAAGAAGATCGTTAAATTTAAATTATGGTGTTTTACATGCCAAAACCACTTTCTGATTCTGAGGCACGCCGTAGTGGAGGACTCCGGAAATTTCGACCACCTGGGGTTATTGAACGTGCACCAAAGTCTAACTACACGGGTGTTTTTGCTATTCGCCCCCGTCGAAATGCGGCTGCCGTGGCCGGGATTCGATCGCGCGGCCTTGTGCTCAGCAGCCTAACGCCATAGCCACTGAGCAACCACGACGGGTAAGATTGTTAGAGACGACTCGATATGCACACGGAAGAGGCAAGGGCTATACGTAGACGCCGTTCACAACAGCAACGCCAAGGGACTACAGCGCCTATCGCGTGGAAGGATCGACGACTCAAGTCTAGGCAGAAGATAACGCCTTCTTCCTCTTCACGATCACTCTCTCTCTCTCTTCTCGATCACTCCTCGCTTACCTCTTTGTTGAGAATAGAAAAATCCACGTACGAAGAAAGGTGCGGCAGGGACCTAGACAATGCGCATGAGACCGCGATGAGGTCGTTATGCGTCCATTGAAAGGGAGTTCGGGTTCAAGGACGGCTTCTATGTCGACGCGGTTGTGTAAGAAACAAATGTCTGTGTGCGTGTATTTGGGCGTATGGGCGTATATATGTGTGGTTGTGCACAAATGTATATATGCATGTGTATGCGGCTGTGTGTGCGTTCCTGTATTCATGTGTTTCTGCATGTGTGTGTCCCCGCTTGCACGAAATAGGGCCAGCGGATACTTCTATGCAAATTTAGCGGCTGAAAGAGCGAGCTTTGTCACGGAACACAATTCTACGATGTTCAGTAAACACACCAATAATGCTGAATTAATTATTCACAAGAAATGCCGTGATACACCAAAAGACTTTCAACTTTGCTAACATATCACGCATAACCTCTCAACTATTTCCACCAATTAACAACGGTGCCTCATCAGGTTCGACGACGCATCAAAGAAACCTACTCCAATTGCAGGACGCCGGGCATTAAGGAAGTTACGAGTATTTAGTAAAAATTTACAAAGCTCATACTAGGCCAGAAGCGTCAATCTTTCTTTTGTTTCTCTTTCTCAATCTCTTAGTCTTTAGTGATACATTGAAGTGCTGGATCAAAATCAGCGAACATGAAACTGACATTCTAGAGTTGGGGAGCCGAGGCACGCCGCAGGGAACAGTCATCTCCTCTTTTCTCCTTAACGAGGCGATGCGCGGTCTCCCGGACCTGTTCCACACTATCCCCGCGCTTCACCACAGCCTCTACATTGACGACGGGACGTTGTGGGTGGTGGTGGATGATTCACGAACTCTAAAAGATCGTACAACGCGGCATCGACGCCGTACAAACTTATGCAGAGTCAAGGGGCCTGTCGTGCTCATCGGAAACATCCGAATGCCTCCTAATCAAGCTCGGCAGAAGTAGCTGTCCCGGGGAATACTAGGGGGGAGGCGATTCCTTGAACTTAGGATTGGAGGACTTACCGTCCCGGAGCGCCCCAGTATCAAGGTACTAGGGGATAGACTTGACGCTGCGCTGCGGGCTTATGTTACAGAAACTCCAGAGGGCGATTAATTACACACTACAGCTCATTCACCGGGTGGCTTATCGACACCTCGGCATGGGCGAGTGCGACCTGCTTCGACTTGTGCAGGCATACATACCGAGCAAAACCATTTACCAAACATTATATATCAAACTCGCAGCCACAGACTTAGCTAAATTAAACGCAATAATCAGAAGAGCCACAAAGGCAGCCCTGTGCCTTCCGGACTACGCGGTCACCGCAAGGCTAGAGGCCCTATGCATGCACAGCACGATCGAGGAGCTCTTAGATGCTCACCACACAGTCCAAGTCCGTCTTCTCTCAATAAACCCGGCGAGCTGCACAGTTCTCCGGAAGCTCAGTCTCGAGGCCATCCCCGAGGTTACAGAGTACGTGACGATTCCGCGAAAAGTCAGTGGGCATATTTATGCCCCGCCTCTACCCCGTAACATGGACCCAGAGTTCCGTCAGAGCCGCCGGCAGGTCCATAGCGAAGCAATTTGGCGATGCTACGACTCGCAAGGTGGAGTGATTTATACGGACGCAACGAGACACCCTCGCGGCGACCTCATGACCGCGGTGGTAGCGGATCACAACGGTCGATTGGTAGAAGACATAACGGTCACGGCTGGCCGAGTGGTGGAAGCGGAGGAAACAGCGATTGTCATGGCCGTTCATGCGGAAGCGGCCGCCGCGGCCGGGATTCGATCACACGTCATAAAGGTGAGGGGCAACAAAATCGTTATAACCGTGAAGGTAAATTACAGATAGCGGATGTAGTAAAGTGTGAAGCAAATTAACCTCTAGCACAGCAATGTAGAAAAGATAAATGAAGAAATATCAGTGTCACGAGGTCACTAATTTGTTACTTAGAAGAAACTGACCACTATTGATAACACTATCGAGTGTGTTGATTGAGGCTATTATCCGCCAATTTCTCCAGGAATGCAAGAAAATGGGATCTCCAAAAAGTGTCAATATAGAAAGAAATAGAAGGCAACGTTATGGTATTTTCACAGGTCAAGGCAGCACAACATCGCAACCAAATAAAAAGTCATACAGTGATCTAAAGACACTCTTCTTATGCATAACTATAGGTACCAACTCCGCCAGCATAAAGATAGTGCACAGTAAACGCCAAGAAACGACAGGTAGTGATCGAGAATAATTTGAACTTTGTGAGCGGCAGAAGCGTATCTTTCAATAATGGGCCGATGGTGAATTGAGAACAGAACAACGGTGTTGCAGAACCTGATCTGCAACACCGTTGTAGACGTTCTTTCAACGAATGGCACGGGACGTCTTGCCGTTTGTACGTCAGTGTAGCATGACTGAGGAGTGAATCTATCGAGCCTCATCTCTGCGATAGAATTGGAGCTTGATGAGCTTGAGGCAGTCACAATTGCGTCCTGAGCTGTTTGTATGCATTGCGAAAACAATAGGCAATCAGAAATCAGGTGTACTTTCAAGAAGCTTTTGATTAGAAGCAATAATGCGTTTAGCCGTCTTTATGGTTCAGCTATTGAGAAATGAGGTGGGAATTTTAGCATGTTTGCTCTGATGCAAGCTATATATAGCCACAATTTGCCTGATTTAGCACTTCGATAATTTACGCAATTCAAGTTCAGTTTTGAACACTAGCCTTTGTACTGCAAGAGGTGAAAGCAGGCAACGAGACAGTGTAGCTCCTGCCAGGTGGCCTTCCACGGATAGTTTTGGAGCTTGTCAATGCGCCACCTGGTTGCTTTAGTAAAGCGCATTATTCAGCTAGTTTGACATGTACGCGTGCTCTATCCGTTCCCGACCCTTGCTTGTTGAAAAGAAAAATTTTCTTCTCTTGCTCAGAGTGACCATGAATTTCTTTAAAATACGTGGTGGAGTGAAGCTGATTCATTGAGAATTTTTTTACTGTATTTATTGGTTTTACGTTTCCTCCCGCCGCTTCTTTCTCGGCTTACTTTCCGTGCATAATGAGGGCGCGAACTAACGGGAAATTTTTATAATTACATGAGCAACAGCTCTACTGGAAGCCCTTTTCTATATCCATAACGAATAGTGTGCTTGATGATTCAAAGCTAAAGGCAGGTATCTCGCTAGAGATATCATTTCTGTATAGGCTGCAAGATAAGTTATGCGAACTCCAAGAATGGACGTTTCAGCTTCCCGGTAATATAGGCATGTATAAATATACCAGAGCAAGTAGTATGTATGCCTATATATGTGGTCACAGAACAACAAGCAGAAAGAAAGGAGCTGTACAAGAACGTAGGGAAACGTCTACTAAAGCAAAAGAGTTTTAGCACCCACGTTTTAATGATACACAATATGCATCCAAACAATGTGTTTGTTTATTTAGGTACGTCATTCTAACTATATTTCCTAAAGCAATGCCATAATTTATGCTCACCAGCGCATGCTGTGCAACTTGTTTACTCGCTCAATATTTGAGTCACTACGCCATTGTGCCACTGCCTAAACAGGGCCGCTCTGACGAGGTTATCACTGGATACTTCTTCGCGATGGCGACAGTAGCCCAAAAATTTGAACGCACCGCAGTGGATCTCTTTCACTTGTTGTCTCGGACTGGCCAGAACTGTGCAAGGAGCTGTGAATGTCAACTGTCGTTGGCGGAGAGCAGAGGCTCAGGCACTCCGAGACCACAAAGCGAGGATACCAGCAGTTTACCGTCTACGTCTCGCCCGTTTCATGCTTTGTTTCTTGATAGCAAACGTACCGAGATATTTCAATGCAGTGCTAGAAAAAGTTAGCGATTCTGCTACTCTGACTCGGCATTCTTTCTACGTTCAGCTGCCTTATACCGAGCTTAAGCTTTCGTGATAGTTTCTGCGTATTCCTATGCGGAAATTCAAGAGACAGCGCGGAAAAGAATGGGCATGAACACAAAAAACAGGACACATGAAGCGGCGACTACTACGTTTAATTAGGTATCTACATGTGAATATGTATAGCTCCGCATATACGCTTTTCTGAGTCTATGGTAAGAATCTGTTGCACCAAATCACCCAAAATCTGCACCCTGCTCGTGCACATAGCCGAATTTAGTTACCAGCGCCGCTTAGGGGCTAGTCCGCCATGAAAGATATGATAAACTAAGTTTTTCTTGAATGTAGGGGCCGAAACAACGATGGTTGACTCGGCTTTGTTTTATGGCGAATAGCTTATTTTAGCACAGAAACTGGGCAACGCCGTAGGTCGCGGCCTACCGAAATAAACAACGGCCATTGGTCAGCTTGTGCCGCTGGAGTAGCACTCATGCGGATCTGATGTTAGGAGAAAGGGAGAGAGCGAAAATGGATAAAGTATAGCCGGGGAGTTTAAGCAGGCTGAACCCGTTTGGTTACCCTGCACTAAGGAAGGGACAAATGGGACTCCAAGATGAAGAGAAACAGAGCATAATTGTTCAGAGTAGGCACGCACAAACATGCAGAAGAGTTTATCGCTTCGTCAGTCACAAGGTGGTTAAGTGGTCGTATAAGCTGACGGATCCTAAGAAACGCAGCAATGCTTTCGTGTCTTTGGATATTGCAGGCGCACGACGCCATGGTGCCAGGATTACCAGTTCTGTAAAAAGCTTGTGGTACGATTTCCCTTTAGAGGCCTTAGGATGCTTTGTTCTCACTTCAAAGCTTGTCCAGCCCATATCGCCCTGCACAGTTTCCTTTGTAGTCTTCCCGTGAGCGCCCAATGCGAGGCGTCCCACTGACCTTTGATTGCCGTCGAGTCACGATTGTACCCATGATTTCAAGCAAACAACCGCATTTCCAAATGTAAGTCCTGGAACCATTGTGTCTTTCCTGTACGCATTAGGCCTTAATCTGCAGCGCTCCCAGAAGGAAAGACAGAAAGCATGAAAACTGAAGGAAATGGTCTCCAGGCTTCGTTGAGACGCGTGTCTATTGTACCGTGGTTATTCCTCAACCACTTTGTTTCTACTCTAGGGGTCTAATGGTCTCTGGACGACACTTTGCATAAAGAAATTTCCTTTAGGTCGAGGTAATGAGCCCTCTAAAAACAAACGTCAATACTTGGCACGTTGAATGTGCCGACTTCATAAATATTAGGAAAACATTATCAAATCATTCCAAAAACACAGAATGTCTACAGCTCTTCATAGATTCAATAAACTATTTCGCGAGGGCAGTTGACTGCACACTGTCGGATTTTGTTTCTTTTTTGTAAGTCGTAAAAAATTTCGAGTCAGTCCAACTCACAACGTACCTTCAGTGTCGAGCCCAGACCAGCATCCACAATAGTTGCATCACGCTCACGTACGTCACTTCCTGCACGTCACCTGGTTTGCGCTATTAGCTTAAGAAAAAATAAAATGGCTAACTGCGGCTAGGCCCTGAACTCGCCGTAGTAAACCAAAAAAAGTTTATTAAAGCAGTAGTGAGGCAACGGTGAATGTGTTGACAGAAACATTTTTTTTTCGTTGGAGCTCCTAAAATGGGTGGCCCCTTTTATGTGGTCCTATTTAAATTATGTGAGATTTACTGGGATACTGCAAAATACTGGTGACAGAGTACTGCGAACACTCGTACCGTTTCTGAAAGTTTCTTTCTCAAAAGCACAAACGCACATATCTCCGCTGTGTGCGTGCGTGCGTGCGTGTGCGTGTGCGTGTGTGTTGCAGAAGAAGAGCGATATAACATTGTATAACATTGTAACGCTCCTACGGTTTCCGAAAATCTCTTTCTCAAAAGTATATACCTACATATGTCTCAGTAGTACATGTTGCTAGCCTAGTCGGTACGTAATGAACAATTTCAGACTATAAGATTTATGGGCACTTAGCCAAAAAATGAGAACGGAAAGCAGGAGAGGACAAGATGAGCGCTATCTTCGACTGTTTGGTAAATTGAGAGATGGGTGGATACTGTAGAGACAAGACGAAAGTTAGCGCTCTCTTTATCGCCTCCCGCTCTCTGTTTCCATTCTTGCGCGAAGTTTCCATAAATGGCATGCTCTGAAATCGTTCCACATATCTCCGCTCCAGAGCACCCCCCCCCCACCACATACACACACGCACGCATATAACAGACACGCGCACGTCCACCTGTTCTTGTGACTATGTGTCTATGGAAGTCTACAGCTGAGTACTAGGTCACTGGTTCCATTTCTAAAGTGAATTCTATGCAGCGAAAGACAAAAAAGGTAGTTACGTAGCTGTGCACGTACGTGAAAGCCCCTGGTGGTGAAACTGAACCCATAGTCCTCCTCCACTACGATGTCGGTTGTTCATGCGCTTCTCTGTGACGATAAACTCCATCAATCAGCCGATCACACTTACATAACGTCAACCAAATGATTCAGAAACCACACACCAAAGGACCGCCTGCATGCATGAGCGCATACGGTATTTGACATGCCAATCTTGCTGCCTGTTCACTACAGCACAGCCACCATGGCGGACAGAACACTTTACGTACCCGTTCGCCATTAGCAATTTGCCAAGGCTACGGCGTTTGCGGCAGCAGCGTATATTCAATTACCTCCAAAATAGAAACGAACCAGGTTTCACTTTCGAGCAAAAAATGAATATCAAAAGGCACTTGGCTGACCCACATATAGCATGGCTTGATCAGGAGCTGGTAAAAGCTTGCAAACATATTTGCAGTGCAATATTGGAAAATAATAAATATGTATACATGCAGTAACACACGCAAAAAGAAACAAGAATCCCAGTGGCCTTGAGAAGACACGAATTGCATTTTTTTAATGTTCGCACGAGCTGCGCTGCTGATGAATATGCACTGCATATGGAGTAAGTGGAAAGTAACTGGAAGACTGCGCCACACGTGCACGTGCCTATCCCCCACTCGGCCCTAGACCGATATCCGATTTCCATCTGGATAGGGAGGAGGCTTTAAGCTTCAGGCGCAGGTGTTCTTGGTAAGAGTCCACTTTTCTTTAACTTGCAGCATCCGCAACGCAAGACTAGCGTTACTGCCCGGCCTTTTCCACCTGGCAAAGCTCCGTACAATAAACAGATGTACTAAATTGAAACAAACCAAAAAAAAAGAACCGCGTTTCGAAGGTTTCCGTTGTTTGCGCCATTACTGGATTGCTAAAGCTGCAAGAGATTATGATTTTTTTTCATATAAATTTCTAGAGTGTGCGTGTTACACCTGTCTTCGAAACGCTTTCCCTGTAATGTATTCCGGAACGACATATGTTCGATGCATGGCAACTTATGTGCTCGAAGCACCTGAATGTGTAGTACGGATAGGAAAGATGATACTTTTTGGTAATTTTTGGTACTAGATACAAAAGAAGCTATCTGAATCCAATGCCAGCTTCTCGAGTCCGCTCAATTGTGTTCGTTTCCTTCTTCGTAAAAGGCGCTTTGAACTGCTTAAATTTTGAAATCGCTGCAAAACATACTAATTCCAAACTTAAAAAAATAGTGATTGATGATTGGGGTGGCTGCTATTTCACTTCTGAACAGGGTATTTCGCTACAATTTTTTTGGCGTACTTCCGCTAGGTTACTTTAGAGCTTGCGCCAGCTATTATTGAACGCCATTGGTCGTAATGCATTGCTTTTACAGGATCGATGTCGGACGAGATGTAGCAACCAAAGGCGCCTATGTGTTGGACATCCCGCGAAGACAAATACGACACCGTCAAAAAAGCAGGAAACCTTCCATGAAATGACCACCACCATTACAGCCTCCAAAGGGCTCTGCATTGCATAATGGCAACCCAATAACAGATCAAAGGCCTACTATCTGCTTTTGGATAAGCCCTCCTATATGTCTATCAGCCTTTCAGTCCATTGTGAGGAAACACTGGCATATAGGTGAAGCCTAAAGGATTATCAACAGAAAAACAGAAAGGAAAGCTTCGCTTGCAAGCTTGGTCTCAAACAATGAAACTGATCTTGTTGCAAAAACAAGCCCAAAACTTTTTTAATTTCGCGAAGCCCTTTGTGGCTCATTTATGGTGGACACCGCCGGTCAGTCAGAAGGAGAATGGAGTAGCGTTTCGTCCATAGTGAATGCTCTTACGTGTATTTAGGAATAAAGTGCAGGAGAATAAAAAAAAATTACCGCAAGATGGCTCAGCTGTTGCACCTTATATATGGCGGATGCCAACAGACAGACGGACAGTCAAGTCCCGCTATTTGGGCAAGGAACTTGGTTGTTAGTGTGCGCCGTCTGTCCTATCGCCTTTTCCTTCCTTCCTACAATTTGTGCACTAAAAATGCTTTTTTTTGTATAAATACCGACAGACAGACCGACCATCTGACCAATCAACGAACAATGCGAGTATGAAAAGAAATTATTGGGGTGTCAGAAGCAGTACATAAGTCACCGATGGTAACTCGAGTCACTTTTCGTTCTGGCACAGATTATCGCGCAAATCTTCAGCGCCATCTTTCGATTATTGTTTAATTTACTTTCATCTTCGAATTTCACTTTAGCAAACGCTCAAAAGGGTTTATGTAAGAGCGGCAGCGCATGATGTGTCATCATCCTCTGGTGTCTGGTGGCAGAAGTGTGCGTACGCTTCTTATCCTTTTAGAACAAATAGCTTTCTTTGACTGTACCTCATAATCAAATCATGGTTTTGGCACGTGAAACCTCAGAATTCAGCTTATTTTTTTGGCTTTTCGGCCGCTTTTGGGATTGATCGATGGTTGGTCGGTAATCCGTCGATGGTCGGTGGTCGGACTCGGGAGAGAAAAATTTTCGCGCTTTGTCTTGCTCGCGTTCTCCCTCTCTCCCGTTTGCTCGCTTTCTCACTCAGTGGCTCTGTCACTCGTTAGTTAGTTCTTTTTCACTGGAGATAATCATCGTCGTCATCATCATCATCATCCCCCCCGTCAGCCTGGTTACGCCCACTGCAGGGCGAAGGCCTCTCCCATACTTCTCCAACTACCCCGGTCATGTACTAATTGTGGCCATGTTGTCTCTGCAAACTTCTTAATCTCATCCGCCCACCTAACTTTCTGCCGCCCGTGCTACACTTCCCTTCCCTTGGAATGCAGTCCGTAACCCTTAATGGCCATCGGTTATCTTCCCTCCTCATTACATGTCCTGGCCATGCCCATTTCTTTTCCTGGATTTCAACTAAGATGTCATTAACTCGCGTTTGTTCCCTTACCCAATCTGCTCTTTCCTTATCTCTTAACGTTACACCCATCATTCTTCTTTCCATAGCTCGTTGCGTCGTCCTAAATTTAAGCAGAACCCTTTTCGTAAGCCTCAAGGTTTCTGCCCCGTACGTGAGTACCGGTAAGACACAGCTGTTGTACACTTTTCTCTTGAGGGATAATGGCGACCTGCTGTTCATGATCTGAGAATGCCTGCCAAACGCACCCCAGCCCATTCTTATTCTTCTGATCATTTCAGTCTCATGATCCAGATCCGCAGTCACTACCTGTCCTAAGTAGATGTATTCCCACTTCGAGTGCCTCGCTACCGATCGTAAACTGCTGTTCTCTTCCGAGACTGTTAAACATTACTGTAGTTTTCTGCAGATTACTTTTTAGACCCACCCTTCTGCTTTGCCTCTCCATATATATGAGATGAGAAAGGCAGGGAGATTACCCAGAAAGTAGATATCCAATTTACTACCCTGCACTGAGAAAGAGGTAAGGGAGAGAGAAAGATCTTTTTAAAAATGCCCACACATGACAAGAATGGGAGAGGGGACAGAAATTAAAATTAGGAACGCACACAGACAAAGGAGTGTCACAGTCGTTCAAGAAGGTCGCTTGACCGAAGAAACTTCGGCAGCAGCTTTCACCGCCTTCTGGTGTGAAGGTCGCACCAGCCGGCACTCCAAGAGTGTCTGCTCGGAATACTGCCGAACATCGGGGCGTGCCAACGCCGTCACGAGCGACTGTCTCTTGGAGCTGTAGCGAGGACAATGACAGAGGATATATTATGCAAAAAAGTTGAGGCGTGCAGACAGGACACAAGAGTAGAGAAGTGAACAACACGAACGGCAACACACACGGTGTTCGTGTTGTCCACTTCTCTACTCTTCTGTCCTGTCTGCACACCTCCCCTTTTTTGCATAATGAATCCTTACCAACTAGCTCAGCGTTCTGTCGTTCTAAGCTTCATTTCTAGTACTCGGCGCCCTTTTCCATGTTCCCTTACTTATCTGCAAAATCCTGCTTCGTTAGCTTCCTTAATTGCGATATGTAGCTTCCGCGCTAGAACCATGTCGGGGTTTACTCGTAATTGTGTCGTCCCATTGGAAGTTAAAATGATGTGCGGCTTCCTTCAACCATCAACTGGGCACGCCAGGAGGATTCGAGCTATTCTTTTCGCTGAATCATGGCACCAAGTTAGATTCTACTAGGAGTGTTTAAAGGTCCGTTGCGCCGCCCTGGGAGATGGTCGCCCTTGGAGCCGCCCCTACGCCGACTGGAACAGGTTAGCCGTGCAACACACGGACTTCCTGTGGAGGATGAAACTTCCTCAGCTTCAACAAAGTAAGAGGATACACTTTTCTAATAATTCACCGTCAGATAACGTACTGGTTTTTGGAGACGCCATCGTAAGTGATACCCATAGAAAAACCCTTGCTTTAGGTCATAAGCACTGTTAAAAAAAAAACGCGTTCGTGTTGTCCACTTCTCTACTCTTTTGTCCTGTCTACACGCCTCACTTTTTTTTGCATAATCAATGCTTACCAACTAGCTCAGCTATCTGTCGGACAGAGGATATGTTTGATTGTTTCCTCGCTACAGCAACTATCACACGTACCACTGTCAGTCATTCCGGTGCGATAAGCAGATGCATTCGTGAAAGACACTCCTAGCCATAGTCCTTAGAGAACAGTTGTCTCGATTCGTATAGTCCAGATGGAATGCGTAGTCGGAAGGATGGGTCCAGGCGGTGTAGTCGAGTATGTTGGAAAGCTGTCGTGTTCCACATGGATCGTGTGGCATCACGCGCGAATATGCGAAGCTTTGCTGCTGCGTGAGTTCTTGATAGGGGGATGGGTTGCTTGACGGCATCTTCGTGAGCCCTCCTAGTAGTTTCAACGGCGTTTTCGTTGCCCTTGATGACGCAGTAACTTCTTGTACGTGCATACTGTTGCTGTGTGGCCACTCCTTTCGCTGACACCATATGGTCTCGAGTGCGACAAAAGACACTTTTTTTTACATTTTGTTAACCTTAATTCTCTTTCTTTGTACAGCGCTAAATGACTCCGGCAGAACCAGTCTCACAATTACTGCCGACGTTAATGCGATAGCATTCAAGCAATGTAGGGACATACCGTGTTGCCACCGCTGAAACGTGTCATGCATGATCCGTGTACTGCAGCCGAGCTCCATTCTCCCGTTTACCTCAGAACACGCTGCGCTATCTGTCGGCGAGCCCGCGAAGTCCATGCGAAGTCCCCCTCATTTTGCGTAGCCTCCAAGATGCGTGACCTCATGGTGCATGCTAATGCTCAGAATTTATCCCTAGCTGCGCGTGTTAAACCCTGCCAGTTCGGTCGGGTTATCTTTCAAGTTTGGTCTTTTTCCAGACAATTTATACTGGAAGACCACTTCAGCATTGACCAAAGAAACACTCCGTTTTTTAATGGTATAGTTGCATCCCCAAAGTTGCTAACAGTGTTTTACGAGTATTTTTTCGAAACTACATATGGAGCTCTGAAGGATATCTTTTTCTTAAACTTCGCCGTGCTGACCTAGTTTCTATGTCGGCCGAAGTGAAACGTGATTCGCTGTGACAGTGAGCGACTTCAGTGTCTACAAAGGCTGGACGCTACAACTTAGCACAGCACAACTCCATGCACGCTGTTCTACGTAGCAGTCCACAGCTCAATTTTAACATAAATGCCTCTCCTGGCATGTGCGTCAAATTTCCCCGACACTACAGGCCACACGAGGCCGCTGTGAGCATCGCGAAACTCTTCATGGCCACCATAAAGGCTTATTGAAGCATGCGTGCACCTTGTGTAGGCACAAATACACCTAAACGTAGTGATGGAGCATTCGCAAAACGCAATCCCGGCTGTACAAAACGACCTTATGTCTTTCTTTGTGGTTTCGGGGCTAGTAAAAGACGCCTTATTGCTTCGCTTGCCCCGTTACCCATCGTCGATCACTGACACGAAAAGTGCTGCATCTTCCGTCTCAGTAGCAGCGGTTGTGCCTTCGCTGCTCACTCACTTTCGTTACACGGTGGTGCAGTGAATCGCTACCTGCTTTAGTCTTCATCAGTGCGCCTTCCTGAGCCGATTAGACACGGGGAGACACATTCATGGATACCTCGTATTCCTGCATGTATATAAAGAAGCCAGCGGGAAACGACAACGAATGGTTGTCCCTGCGGCGAAGTGTAACAGTGGTCACAGATTCAGGAAGCCCTCTCCACACCTTGGAGACCCCACTGTTCGCACGGCATTTTCTTTTCTTTCTTTCTTTTACCAGCCACGGCTGGTGAAGAGCTGTAGGCTATCAGCATAGGGCCAAGGCTGCCAGTAATAGGGTGGCCCACCCACCTCAGAGCATTACTTAGAGCTTTATTCAGGAAAAGTGCTGACTGCAACGCCCGTAAAAGCTGCGGACGGCAAGAATGCTGCCACAGCTTAGACGTTTAGTTGCCCTCTTTATTTGAGCTCTTGCTCTGGAAAAGAATCCATGCACTCCTCTGATTGGGTACGTGTACATGTACAGGACGTCATGATTATTATTAACTGGCAATAACAGACGTCCATCAGCTCTAATGCCGACGGGGGAGAAAATACAACACACAAACACGTTAAATTGGTGTTAGATGAGAAAAACTAAACTGAAGAACGGAGAAGCAACGAAAAATGCATATTTGTATTAAGGTCACATTATTCATTGGCAGGAATAAATCTGTAGAAAAAGCACCACGAACAAATCTTATCGCACCGACCGGACTACTGGGCTATAAATATTTCTTACAAAAGAAAAACAATAAGGAGAAAATGATTCGTTATATGCATCGACTGCTACACGTCTTCATACATTTCTTTCCCGTTTAAAGTGTATATTGACATTGGGAGACCGGACTTCTTTCAAGGTATCGGTAGTTCTGATTATTGATTTTACTGTAATTGACATGTCCTTTCCCTCAAAGGCTGGGCACTCACAAAACAATGCCTAAACTATTTGCCCCTGGCCATAGTGGGATAACACCGAGAAGGCTCGATACAATGGCGAATGCGTTGTCTCTAGAGCACGTGCCCGGCCTACTTGATGTTTTTTTTTCCATTGGTCAGCCACAAAGGGAAACATTATCGGTGTCGAGGCACTCCAAGTACAAACACTGGTAGTTCGTACCACCACTGGTTGTATGTTTGGGCGATGTGGGATGTCTGTGCACTGGGTTTTAACCAAGGAACATCAGGATATGATGCAACAGCGCTTGAGCACATGTGTGGGCGTGGGACTCGAGCACATGCGGTCACGCAATAATAGCTGGCTATACCATACCACGCATTCAAGTCTTCTCTGCACCCTTTCATTTTATTTTCTTTCCCTGTCTTGTGTATCATCACTGCGCCAGCGGCAAAGCCAACGAAACAACAGGCAGGACATCCAGATGAGTGGCTTGTCCGGCTTACTCTGAACAGCGCCTGAAGCACGGACACCCTATTCAGTTGTCTCCCACCTGGCTCTGCAGTTTTTTTTTTTTTTTTTTTTGCCTATGTTTGGCCAGAATAGCCTTTTCCTATTTTTTTTTTCTGCGCTACTTGCTAGAAGGGCAAGGATGAACTGTTTCCACATTAATGGATGAAGAGGCTTTGTTACCCGCATCCACACATTAGGTTTTCCTTTTTTTCGATCGACGTTCAGGGAGTTCCATTTCGTAGCACAAGCGTAGGTGTAAGTATCGACAAAATGTAAGAAAGAGACGCAGGTTGGAGACAAATTCAATTTAAGGAAAGATTGGCGATGTACCGCAAATTAGCAACTTGCTAAGCACGATCGAGCGCGATGATAATTGGCAGGGTACACTGCCATGAGTGTTCTCATGGCAGTGTACGGGACCGGATGAATATGTTATGATCAGCAAGAGTTCCATTTACTGAGACAAATACGCAGAGCTGTAGTACTATATGCCGAAAAAAGTTTTTAACACTGTTAGACATGTCAAGAACTAAGAAGTGAATGAAGAACTTCAGTTTGGCCTAGTTGGTGTTTACTGCATATCATATTGACCGCAAATAAAGACGGGGACGGCGGAAGAGAACACAAAAACAATACGGGCGGTAACTTTCAACTGGTTTATTCACAACAGCCCGTGGGCATATATAGACAAATACAACATGTGCAAAACGCAGCAGACATGAACACTCATCAACATAGCGGGGCCACCAATAGATATTTTTTTTATAATTGGTTGCCCCGTTAGGTCGATGAGTGCTCTTGTTTGCTGCGTTCTGCGCATGTTCGATTTGTCTATATATGGCCACGGATGCCATGAACAAACCAGTTGAAAGTTACCACCCATGTTTTTTTTTTTTGTTCTCTTCCGCTGTGCCCGTTTTTATTTGTGTTCAATAAGATATGAAGAAGTGGATGTATCATCTATTAGTTTGTACAGTGGCATGAGCGTGGTCTGCGACTTCTGCCCAGATTAGGCTTCGCCAGGTGAGTTATATAGAAGGGTTGAAATCCGGGCCAGTTGGTACATAGATGAAAGGAAAATACCAGTCACAAAACACAAAGGACAAGAGGAGAGGTTCACACCACAACGACTGGACTATCAACTGAGCTTTATTAGAAACGGCGTAGTCCCAGCAAGGCCAGCAGAGCATGCGCAACCACAGCATCGCTAATCACTGAGCATGAAAAGACAAGACATCGCAGCTATCGTGACCGTCCTAGAAATGCAAATTCTTTTTCAAGTAAGCGCACCGAGGTTGCACTAATGCAGTCGTCACCTAATAAACTGATGTATTACGCTTCCAGGATTTCTCGCTCTTCTTCGCTCTTGGCCCTACCAAGAATCGTCATATAGAGCAGGCACCGGTGACGTATCAAAGCAAAAATATCGTTCTTACTGCCCAGGGGCCGTATTCTTGATCGATCGCTTTCGCGGGGACTTTCACTTCTGAATGAGGTTATTTCAATCTTCGTGGGGAATTCTGTCAATGCTCTTGACAACAATTTGATGGTAAAATAACCCCGATTCATTCTACGCGTCTTCATTCCTTTCTACGCGTCTGTTTCCGCTGGTTTATCCAATATGGGCACGCACTAAGACATATCACTGAACGCGATCGATACGAAAGGCGGCCGTAGTTGGCCCATCGAAAGCCCACTCGGGGCTCACAACATTCACGACGTCACAGTGCTTTGCTTTCTTTCGGCACACGAAAGACGCACCCGCCGTGGTTGCTTAATGGCTTTGGCGTTGCGCCGCTAAGCACGAGGTCGCGAGATCAAATCCTTGCTCCGGTGACCGCATTTCAATTGAAATTATTCCGGAGTCCCCCACTACCACGTGCTTCATAATCAGGTTGTGGCTTTGGCACGTGAAACTCCAGAATTAAAGAAAAAAGAGGCGAGCATGTCTGAAATCTCCCGTTGGTGGTCATGCGAGACAATTTCACAGCTGGAGTTTATCAGTGGGTGGTGTGCGCCAGACGTTAAGAAGAATGGGCAAGGACCAAAAGAAATGCGCGATTGTGCAGCCACCGCACTGCAAAATGTCATGCTAGTTCAGAGACCGTTAAAGGAGAAGATACGTCGTTGCTTTAGCTGAACGCATCGGAAAAAATTGACCTCTTCAATAAAGGGTGCTTACGTTTCATGGCGTTCATTGGAAAGCTCTCACATGCCTTCCGCCAACAAATTTTATACGCTGTACGTCAGAGCCGCACGAGCAGCAAATTAATATCTTGGCGGAAAACACCGGAAGGAACAGTCACTTAATGACATCATATTTACGTGTTATGAGCTCATGTTCTCTCTGTCATCATCAGCATCATCATCATGGCTACGCCCACTGCAAGGCAAAGGCCTCTCCCATACTTCTCCAACTACCCCGGTCATGGGCTAATTGTGGCCATGTTGTCTCTGCAAACTTCTTAATCTCGTCCACCCACCTAACTTTCTTTCGCCCGCTGCAACGCTTCCCTTCTCTTGGAATCTAGTCCGCAACCCTTAATGAGCATCGGTTATCTTCCCTCCTCATTACATGCCCTACCGATGCCCATTTCTTTTTCTTGATTTCAACTAAGATGTCACTAACTCGCGTTTGTTCCCTCAACTAATATGCTCTCTTCTTATCCCCCCCTTAATGTTGCACCCATTGTTCTTCTTTTCATAGCTCGCTACGTCATCCTCAATTTAAGGAGAACCCTTTTCGTAAGCCTCCAGGTTTCTGCCCCCTACGTGAGTACTAGTAAGACACAGCTGTTATATACTTTTCTCTTGAGGGATAATGGCAACCTGCTGTTCATGATCTGAGAATGCCTGCCAAACGCACCCCCACCCATTTTTATTCTTCTGATTATTTCAGTCACATGATCCGGATCCGCGGTCACCACCTGTCCTATGCAGATGTATTCCCTTACCACTTTCAGTGCCTCGCTACCTATCGTAAACTGCTGTTCTCTTCCAAGACTGGTAAACATTACTTTCGTTTTCTGCAGAATAATTTTACACTCACCCTTCTGCTTGGCCTGTCCAGGTCAGTGATTATGCATGGGAATTGGTCCCCCGAGTTACTAAGCAAGGCAATGTCATCAGAGAATCGCAAGCTACTAAGGTATTCTCCATTAACTCTTATCCCGAATTCTTCCCAATCCAGGTCTCTGAATGCCTCCTGTAAAAACGTTGTGAATGGCGTTGCAGAGATCGTAGCTACCTGCCTGACGCCCTTAATTAGTGGGATTTTGTTTCTTTCTTTATGGAGGACTACGGTGGCTGTGGAGTCACTATAGATATCTTTCAGTATTTTTGCATACGGCTCGTCTACACCCTGATTCCGTAATGCCTGCATGACTGCTGAGGTTTCGACTGAATAAAACGCTTTCTAGTAATCAATGAAAGCTATGTATAAGGGTTGATTATGTTTTGCACATTTCTCTATCACCTGAAACAGACATAATGAATATTCTCGATGTTTACTTGAGAACTACTTGGCTCAATCGCACTGCAAGCACCCAAAACCTATGCAGCCGTAGCAACCAAGCGACGCTCTGCCAGCGGTCGTATACTGCTGAAGTACGACCCATTTGAGAAGCCGTGGTAGAAAACAGAACCTTCGCCGTTATTTTTCGTTTGTTCCTGGCCACCTAAATACGGATTGTACTAAAAACCATCACTTCCGGTTTTCAAAAAAATCCGTATTTTCGCTTATGGCCTTCATCAGATATCTCTGTAATGTAGTATATTCCTATCTATGGGAGTGTTCAAGATCTCCTCTTAGGCAGTGAAATCACTGTCTTCATATGCCAGCAGCCTTCTTCAGTCCTGTTCCAATGCCGACGTTAATGGCAAAGAAGACAGCTTCGAGGAGACAACATCTAAGTCTGCGACGGCGCAGGCTACTTTGATGTCTAGGTAGCAGACGACAGAGACGAGTGCTCTTATGGGCAGTAGCGGAAGGGAGTCGGGTGAAGCAAGCTTGCTTAACAAGACGTACCATTTATGTTGAAGGTCCATAGACGTGGCTGCTCTGCGAAACCGAAAGTGTCAGTGCTGTTTATGTTAGAGAGAAAACAAATGCCTTGGAAAGCGAAGCGCTCAAGTCCTCAAACTGTACAGGACTGTTGTGTCATCTGCAATGGCGTCAAATATGGAGCTACTACAGTATCTAATAAAAAGTGAGTGACATGCGTATTTTGTTAGTTTGGTAAGCTTTATGAAGCAAATTACTCACAGTAAACTTACGATTTAGCTTTGCTACAGAAACTGCATCGAAGATGGCGAACTATGTCTAGGCGCGTCGATGTTCTAATATGCAGTCTGGCCGAAAGAAGAAACTGCCTCATAAGACGTCAGGTTAGACAGCTTTGGTTACTGGAATTAATTGGAACACACCTTTTATAGGAGTATGCTGTAAAGGCTACAATAGAAAAGCACGAACGACATGATGATTTTTCTTCTCTGTGATCCTACACTTTACATTTCTTCATTCTGTCCTCAATGAAGTGTAGCCAATTTTGTTTTAAAGCTGGGCTTGAAGTCAGACATATAGAATTCCATCTGTTAGCGAAATAGAACCCACGGCGTCATACAATTTATATACTCGAAGTATGGTCAGCGTCCAGTGTCTGCCTCTTTCTTTTCTATAGCAGAGCCCTATCTGACAGTGACTTACACTGGAGAGAAAAAGGAAGCGCTGAGGCACGCTCCCTCAAAGGCAGCAGTAAAGAACGTCTCTTTCTCTCTACAATCACACTCTCTCCCTCTCGAAAATAAAAAAGGAAAACCTAAGCAAAATGGTAACACCTAGCTTATCAATCTTCGTTTTTTTTTCATTGTAGGTATAGATTTTCACTGCTATGAAAAATGTGGTTTTGTTATTCTTTGCCTAGCCCTTATTTGTTTTCAGTGCGCTGCTTCCTGCAGAAGGAGACTGCACATTTCACCGGCTGTACTTTAAAGCGGTTGGCCGATCTTCAACAAAAGTTGAGAAATTGTAAGAGAACAAGTGACATTTGTAATTCATCGCCGTTATCAATGAATCAATGGGAGTATGCCTCTTCAACAAGAAAAGGACTTCCTGGAAAATGAAACGCATCTGCCTTTGTATATACCATTGCCAGCGAGGTAAATACGTCCTTCTATGTTATTTCTAAATTACGAAGCGTAATCAAGAGCCAGATGTCATTCTCGTGTTGTTGCAGCGAACGACTACCTTGTGCTGTCTTTACTACACCGGCAAAAAGCAACGCTTTACGAGATATTTCTTGAAGCAACTTCTTTCCATCACCGAGTTTTGTGTCATTTTTCAGTGCCGAACTAAGCAGACGAACTCATCTCGCTCAAATATTCCCCGAGGTCTCATCGCCATGCAGTACGTCAAGGAATGAATCTTATGCTCGGGCAACGTGAAAGTTCATTCGTTTTGCAATTTTCGGCCCAGCACACGTCTTAATATACTGACAGTCGACGATATATATCACTCAGAGCAGATGAAGATCATCCTGTGATATTAGCCATAACACTACCGAAGGTATGGTGTACAGTATGACATGCCGATTCTATTAGAGGCTCACTGCAACGTAATGTTTACGCTCCCGAAAAGCTTCGTTTCAAGTACTGTAAATATTAAGAATTCTCCATGCGAAATCTAACGTTTAGAATATGAGTGGATGGGTCACAAGAAGTTTAAAGAAAGTAACATGTTTTTGACGCAAGAAGCTGAAAAAGAATATGCTTCGCATTGCTACTAGCCGGATAGTGACGCATGACTCAAATGTTGAAAACCAGCGTGGCTCCTTGGTATGACCTCCTGTATTAGGCGGTGCCGTGGCTAGCCGCGGCACGCTGAGAAATCTCCGAGGCCACGGGGTGGAATTTACTTCATGTCCACTAACCACCAAGTGCCCGCGTCATTTTCTTAGGTGCTACTTAAAAGGTCCTAATGAAACAATTTGCATTTACTAGCCCTGTAGCACTACCACAATTACTTTAACAGTATGTACTACTCCTTTATATTCAATTTAACCAAAAGCGAAATCCCGTTGCTGTTTGCCTTTGAACACGCTCATTTGATGTCAAAGCGAGCTCATTTCAGGCTAATTTGAGTAGCCATCTAACAACGCTTTACTAACTTAATGATAAGGACTAGAATAATGAACTAGAAGAAACACACACTATAAAAACTTCATAAATGTCTCATGTTCTTCATCTGTTAGCGGCTACACTTTTCAGAATTAGCCTTGCATACTCCCTTGTGAAAGCACTGTTTTCAATAATGGAGATGTATTAAGAATAACAGACATAATGAATATGAGGGGTTTCAAAAGTAGGCGACCCTAATTTAGTTATTGGTCAATAATATCTGGCAGTGTGATACAAAAGATGAAAAGAATATACAGTCGAAATAGTTTACGCGTAATTTTATTTAGATTTGACATACATTTCTATCACCGCCGTTGAAAATTCTTTCTCGGTTATAGAGCAGGAGACGTCTTATTTATTTATTTATTTATTTATTTATTTATTTATTTATTTATTTATTTATTTATTTACAATACCTACAGCGCACGCGAGGGGCATTCATGCAGAGGAGAATATTTGGTTATAAAAAAACAAGCAAAAACAAAAACAAAAAAAGACGCACACAGGGAACATACAAGAAGGCAGGAAGCAGGCCGGTCTTGTATGTTTCCTGTGTGCATCTTCTTTTGGCTGGTTTTGTCTTAATACAATGTACCAACTAGCCCAACAACGTGTTTTACGATAATATTAACTTTCAAGTACAAATACAATTACAAATAAATTGCAAAGCACAGACTGACAACACGTCATTTCGATTTGTCTACCGAACAACTCTGACATGTGCTTTAAAAATAACAAAAGGCAACAAAGGGTCACGAAGGAAGAGCCAAGTACAAATGACTAGGAAGAAGAAACGAAAGCATAAACATGAACTTTCAACTGTGCCCCGTCTGACATGAAATGAAGCTTTGAAGCACAATTGGCAATGTTGAATGGGAATCGAACACAATTTCTTGAGTGAGGTTATTGCGTTGTTCAATTGTTCGTGGGAAAAAGAAATATTTAAATAGCTTTGTTTTGGTAGCAACCTTGCACGTATTTAATGTGTTATCAGTACGCGCAGATGTATATACATGCAGGCTCGAGCATGCAGTTTTCCGTTTTGAATACCTGCTAAACCATGAAATGTTTTATGAAACAAAGACAAACAAAAGTATTTGCGCCTGTCTTCGAAACGAGGCAGTCCTAATGTATTTCTGACTTTGAATGTCCTTTTAGAACAGTCATAATCACCCATGACGAAAGGGACCAATCGCAACTCTACACGCTCCAGATAGATCATCGATGTTTGCTTTAGTAAAAGGCTCCCAAATACTACACGTTTATTTTAAAAGTGGCGTACATTCGACATACACAGGGTTTCCTTTAGTCAGGCCGGTGCTTCTTCAAAGTTGCGTCTCAACAAGTTTAATGTGCTGCTAGCCTTGGATACAATGTAATATACGTGCGCATTTCATCTTAAATTGCTAGAAAACGTAACTCCTGCGTACTTACATTCCTTCATAAGCGGCAACTCTGTCGTGTTCATTGCATAGCTTGCCATCAGGGACTGTTTTTTGTATGTGAATCTTAGCAGATTGCATATGGACGAATTGTGGGTCATGTTCCAAGTGTAGCACTAAGACATAACATTGTTCAGATCACTTTGTAGATCTTCACCGTCTGGTTCACATGAAAAATCAGGATCAATGCAAATATTATTTGCATGTAATTTAACATGGTAAAACAAATGTTCAGTTAGATCATTAATAAATCTAAGAGGAAAGAGACATTCTTTGAACCGCCACGGTGGCTTAGTAGCTATGGTCTTGCGCTGCGAAGCACGAGGTCGCGGGATCAGACCTCGGCCGCGGCGGCCTCATTTCGATGGGGGCGGAATGCAAAACCGCCCGTGTGCCGTGCATTAGGGGCACGTTAAGGATCTCTTGGTAGTCAAAATTGATCCGGAGTCCCCACGTACTACGGCGTGCCTCAAAAGCAAATCGCGGTTTTGGCGCGTAAAACCCAGAATCAAATTCAAGTAGGGGCCTTGCGGCCCGCCTAATGATACAGAAGCGTCAGATGAGCGGAAACCACCAAGAATCATGCGTTAATATATTTTGAAAAAGATAAGCATCCAGCCTCTTTAAGACGGTAGTAGGAATGTTAAGATAAGCCTTTCTAGTAACAGGGTAAGAGATATTGTATCGAATGCTTTTACGAAAGTCTAAACATATGCAGTCAACCTGCGTAGCGGAGGTAATAAATGCTGTGATATGACAAAACTCAGTCAACTGATAGTCGCAGAAAAAAGAAAGCCGGTCCTGAAACCGTGTTGTGTTGGACTAAAAAAAGCTAATTTTTTGAAGGTGCGCCAGAATATTGGCACAAATGACATGTTTCAATTTCTTACAGGCAACGCTTGTAAGTGAAATAGGCGTGTAGTTGTACCTCTTTCTCTTTGTACCAGTTTTAATTATTGGAATATCATTTATGTCTCTCCAGTCCAAGGACAAAGCGCCTACCTGGAGGGATATCTTAAACAGTATAGCAAAGACAGCTGCTACAAATAAGGCGCATTTGTTTCGCATAAAATTTGAAATGTAGTCAGGACCGAGAGAAGAGTGAACGCTTACCTTCCGTAGTAATGATACGATGCCATCTCCACACAGCTCAATTACCCTCGTCTGTGGGTACTCTTTGACGTCATGTAATCCAGTATACTCGACATCTGCACATGGAAACAAAAAATGAAACTAAGCATGGAAGGCTTCTCCTTTTGCGAAAGTATCCGTACCGTATGTTTCGTCATCCATGACATCAGGGACAGCGTCCCCGGAGTTCTGTTTGCTTTTGACCTATTTGCCCAATTCCTTAGGGTTAGCGTTCGTTTCGTGACCAAGATTGCAAAGAAACGTGCTATGCACATTGCGCGTCATTTTTGCTATTATTTTGCTCAGGTCTTTGATCTTGCAGGATTGTGCTACTGGCAATACTTACGAAAGATTTTACTTTTATCAGCGTACCAACTTCATTATTAATCCGCGGCTTATCATTTCGGCGCTGGGAACTAAGCACACGCCAAAGGGCAAAGGTTTCTGTCAAGGACAATATTTTAGCTATTAAAAGGCCCCACATTGCGCTCATACCTACGCTGGAATTGAGAAGCCTAAACTCCGGAAGAAAAGCATCTAGCTCATACAATAATGCCGTATAATCACCCATTTCGTAAAACAAGACCTTGCTTAGTTGCGCAGAGCGACAATTCCTGGTGGTGCAGAAAACCTCGGCGACGACGGAATCATGATTACTGATACCAGCTATCGAGCTAACCGCAAACACAATATCATGTTCATTGCAATATGTAATAATAATAATAATAACAATAATAATAATAATAATAATAATAATAATAATAATAATAATAATAATAATAATAATAAGTGAAGTACACTTGCATTTTTAGGCGTAACGCGTGTCAGGTTTCTTATTTTTTTCTTCACAAGCTGAAGCAAGGAATGAGCATTTATCGTTCCTTGGATGGCCGTATACAGGAGGGACGAGTTGCTCAGTACTGGAGTAAAATGCTGCTCTTTCACATCACTTGCCAGCACTATGTGCGTTGCTTGTAAAGTAAGTAGCATGTTGCTTAAAATTAAGAGAGACTGGGAGCTTCTCGAACTGGATGGCCTGTAGAAAGAATCGAATGCTACAGCTAGACGTTCCATTGTTCAAGAATACTTAGCACCAAACAATTTCAGTCGCGTCAGCTTCAATGTCAAAGAGGGAGCTAGATACTATATTGTGTATGAAAACAAAGACGCCTCCGCCATGCGCATTTCTGTCCCTCTTGTAGACAGCGTAAGCGGGTTGAAAAAGTTCATCGTTGCTTATTGTGTCATCTAACCAGGATTCAATACGAACTACTGCATTTGGCTCTGTCGTTTCCAAGAGGGTATAAAACTCAGTAACATTATTTTTTAAGCTGTGACAATTTATAACAATACATACAATGCCAGCAGTGCCGGCTGGTGGTCTAGCAAATGAAACGAGCTTTCTTCGTTGCTACGGATTAATTTTGTTCATGTTCTCAATTTTAGAATTATATATAAAAGATTCCTTCCCAATTTTTAGTTTGTTATACTGAAGGCTGAAGTGTACTCTCTACTTTTTCGCGAACAGAATTAATTTTCGTTTCTCTTCATGACTTTTGTTGCTATAGTAATCACTCAGAGCACAATTTTTTTCTTCCAGCTTCAACGCAACAGGGAGAACGCGTTGCATGTCTTTAAATGAAAGAAAGCTGAAGATGATAGGTCTCTTTTTTTTTTCTTTAGCGACCGAGATTGTGAGCTCTCTCAACTGCATCAGCCGAGACCAAGCCTTTTAATTTTTCCTCACAAAAACAGAAGCACCTTCGTGTCCGAATATTGCCAAGTTTCACTGGCTGCTTCTTGGAAGCCAAATGATACAAGGTTATTTCTTCGAGATCTTTTTTTCATATCATCGTCCGATTCATGCCGCTTCGAATAAGTGACAGCGGGTGATCGGTTTTAGCAGCTAGCTGCTTCAATTTATCTTCAACTTACCTAATTCCCCTAAACTTAAAAAGTAGAGCGCGATTAAAACCTCATGAAGAGCATGAGTTACTCGTGAATCATCGGGCGACATTTTCCGAAGGGTTCTCGGACTGTTTTCCATTATAGTCAAAAGGAGACGCAGCACGTTAGTGCTAAGGTTTACTTGGGTATTGAGGAAGTACGTGTCTGATTCACCTTCGTTCCGCTTCAGCATATGCAATTTGACCTTCATTTCGGCAAATAAAGGCCACACTACTAGATGTGAGGAAAAATGCATCGATATCCAGAGTGCAGACTGGCTGACGGGCCCGATAATAGCTTATTTCAACATCAGAATTCGTTGCTGTCTTGCTTTCTTTTCAATGAATCGGCACATATTTGCACTTTAATTACCTCGTCCGTTTCTCCAGCTGGCTCGAAGTCAGAAGGTGAACCGTGTGCTCTCTTCCTCGAGCATCGATCGCCTGACTCTGCAAAGTGTCTGCAGAGATGGAGAATAAAAGCAAGAGCAGGGCAACGCGAGCTCTCATGCATACGCTTTGACAACTTCCATTCCGAAGTGGGCAGAAAGCTAATTTATTTGCTGCTGCTAGGGTGACGAATGGCGGTCCACCGTGCTTTGGTAAGCACAAAAAAAAAAGCTTTCAAACGAGAGCGCGAGCTGTAGGCTCTAATAGGACGGGAAAGGGCGAAGTGAAGACAAAAGAAAACAGTTTCTTCGTATTGGAAACCACTTTACTGAAACAACGTATTCGATCACCGGCACGTAGGACTGTTTCTGACTTCGCCCTTTCCTTTCACATTTAAGCTTTGGCAAGATTTCTGAAGGAAAAAAAAACGAAAAGAATAAACCTGTCACGTTTACAGTAAGGCGACCCGGCGCCAGTAGTTGGTCAACTTCTTACCCTGCTGACACCGGCTTTATCAAATGCTCATTCACCCTGGTGATTTTCGTGTTTTCCCGGGGTCGCACAAACGAACACAAGGGTAGGCATGTTGTTCATGGAACAATTGCGCTGAGAGGTCATCCTGCTGGTACCACTAATAGGGACTTCGACGTGCATTCGAATGTTGTGACCTGATTGCATCGGCGTTCAAATATGTAAGACAAATTATTTACTTAAGTCGCAAGTGCAAGCACCAATAATAGAGACAGGAGGACAACTGAAAAGGTTATTGCGCATTGCTAAAAATGAGTGCAAGGAATAGAGTTACGCTTCTTAAAGTGAAACTTTCTTTTCAAACCTTTGTCCACTTAGCTGACTCTAGCTCCTGCTGTGATATTGAAGAATAGCTCGTGTGAAAGACAACACTCGTGTATAATGGGCTTATACAGTACATAAGCACACGCTCTGACCCTCCAGTTGCGCTTCAAACGGCAATGCTCTTTATGGAATTAGGCTATCATACAACAAATCTCATAAATATTGCTACGGCACAATATGCGCGATCACGAAAGGCCAGCAGTGTGAAGACGACGACGACGATTAGAAGCTAGCGCGGGCTGTTGCCTCTTGGCCAAGCGCAGCGTATTTTCCTTGTAAATATATTTGAACATAGCTTTTCGTCTGCGTCTTCCTACGTAACATATCTGGTGGAGGTGGACGTTCCCTGTACCTCGTCACGGAGCTTCGCAGTGGACGGTACGTCGAGCCTTCCTTCATGGCTCCCGGCGACGACAACCCGACTCCGCCGGCTCCGACACCTGCTGCCACTTCGACGACCTACATCACTCTCCCCGCTCCCCGTGATCCTGGCGTATTCTCGGGCCAAGATGGGGAAGACGTCGATGACTGGATCAGCCTGTATGAACACGTCAGCCGCAATAACCGGTGGGACCCTACTATTATGCTCGCCAACGTAGTCTTTTACCTCGGTGGCACACCTCGAGTTTGGTATCGCACGCACGAAGATGAGCTCACCAGTTGGGATTCACTTAAGACACAGCTTCGAGACTTGTTCGGCAACCCCTACGGTCAACAACTTGCCGCGCAGAAGGCGCTTTCCGGCCGTGTGCAGACGTCAACAGAGCCCTATGTCACGTACATTCAGGACGTCTTGGCTCTGTGCCGCAAAGTTGACACCCACATGACTGAGTCAGACAAGGTTTCCCACATCCTCAAAGGCATTGCCGATGACGCCTTCAACTTGCTCGTTTGCAACAACGTAGCGACGGTGGATGCTGTTATAAGAGAGTGCCGCCGCCTGGAACTCGCCAAAAGCCGACGTATTGACCAGCAGTTTGCCCGTCTGCCCAACACCCCAGCGACATCTTCCTGTGCCGACGCTCCTCGTCCCAACAACACTGCCGATGTTACCAGGATCGTCCGGCGTGAGATCGAGGCCGCCTATCCGGCTGCCTTCGACTCCAGTCCCACCAACACATCTGCAGTCACGGTCTCACTGATCCAGGCAGTTGACCGCCAGGAGTTTGAAAACATGGGTCTTCACACCATCTGCTCGGCCCATCGCCCTAATACCCACCCGGCTTCTTCGATTTCGCCCCGTCCCGCATCTTCTTACCCACCACGTTTCCGCAACCCATCTGAATGGCGCACTGCTGACGACAAGCCTATTTGTTTCCACTGCCATCGAATCGGGCACATTTCTCGGCACTGTCGTAGTCGCTGGAGTTCCCCGAGCCGGCCTACTTATACTGCCTACTCTCGCCCCTCAGGTGGCCCTTCTCGTCCCTATGCCGCACGCTCCGATAATGCCGCCACTGATTCTCCTGCAACGAACCGCCCCTATTCTCGTTCGCCTTCGCCCCAACGACGACAATCTCGCTCTCCCCAGCCCCGTCGCTCCTATTCGCCGACTCCCTTCGGACGCCGCTCCCAGCCGGAAAACTAGACGATGCAGCGCCTCGAGGTGACGCTGCATTGCTCCCTACGCCGCCAAATCCTCTACTGACTTTGCCCACTCATCTGAACCTTCTTGACGTGCAAGTCGACGGTGTTTCTGTGTCTGCTCTCATAGACACTGGGGCGCATTTGTCCGTAATGAGCGCTGACCTTCGTAACCGGCTCAAGAAAATTATCACGCCCGCCACGACGCCTGTTGTCCGTGTCGCCGATGGCGGCACAGCCCCCGTAATTGGTATGTGTACCGCCCGCGTCTCCTTCGCCGATCGCTCAACAATCGTGCTATTCACAGTCATCGCCCACTGTCCCCACGACATCATCCTCGGCTTAGACTTCCTTTCCGCACATTCTGCTCTCATCGATTGTTCCGCCAGTACTCTCCGCCTTGACCTGCCTGTTCTGGATCCTGCTGAACCACACCCCAGTCGCCTCAGTTCCGCCGACTTCGTTCGCTTGCCACCTTCGGCACTGACCTACGTTGACCTAGTGTCATCCCCACCAGTCCCCGACGGTCACTACATCGCGGCTCCTATGCAAGACGTCCTCCTTACACACGGGATCACAGTACCCCATACAGTTTTATCTATTACGGCGAATTGCGTCTGCCTGCCAGTGGTCAACTTTGGCTTGACGACACAAGTGCTGCCACGTGGGATGTCTTTGGCCCAGCTTTGTTCATTCGAGGATCACTCAGTAGCATCCATTGCAGTAGACGACACTTCATCCGATACTCCTCTACCATCGCAGTCGGCAAATTGTACCATCGCTGACTTACGGAAAATGATTGCCCCCGACTTGCCCTCCGAGCACGCTCGTGAACTCTACCGCGTTCTGTTTTCCTACCACGATATTTTTGACGTTAACGATCGTCCTTTAGCCCAAACTACAGCTGTCAAACATCGCATTAATACCGGCGATGCCCCTCCTATTCATCGCCGCCCGTATCGAGTGTCACCAGCTGAGCGTCAAGTTATTCACGCAGAAGTTCGCAAAATGCTTGCCAAGAACATTATTGAACCATCATATAGTCCATGGGCGTCACCTGTAGTACTGGTCAAAAAGAAGGATGGCTCATGGCGCTTTTGCGTGGATTATCGGCACCTTAACAGGGTTACCAAAAAGGACGTGTATCCCCTACCTCGGATTGATGACGCCCTTGACTGCCTCCACGGTGCTCGCTATTTCTCTTCTATTGACCTTCGCTCCGGCTACTGGCAGATTGCCGTGGACGATCTCGACCGCGAGAAGACTGCTTTTGTCACACCCGACGGTCTTTATCAATTCAAAGTGATGCCGTTCGGTCTATGTAACGCCCCTGCCACTTTTGAACGCATGATGGACTCCCTTCTTCACGGTTTCAAATGGTCCACGTGCCTGTGCTACTTGGACGACGTTATCGTATTCTCCCCAACGTTCGCTACGCACCTCGAGCGCCTCTCACCAGTCCTGGACGTTTTTCGGCGAGCCGGTCTGCAACTCAACGCATCGAAGTGCCAATTCGGCCGTCGCCAGATTACCGTCCTTGGACATCTCGTTGACGCGAACGGAGTGCAACTGGACCCAGGCAAGATCCATGCTGTTACGCACTTCCCTGTTCCGAAGTGTGTCAAGGATGTGCGCAGCTTCATCGGCCTTTGTTCGTACTTCCGCCGTTTCGTGAGAAATTTCGCCGCCATAGCACGACCACTAACCGACCTTTTGAAAAAAGACGCTCCTTTCCAGTGGGGCGATAACGAGGCCTCTGCATTCTCTCATCTAATCGTCATTCTCACAACGCCTCCCGTTTTGGCCCATTTCGATCCTTCTGCGCCTACCGAAGTCCGTACTGATGCCAGCGGTCACGGAATTGGAGCAGTACTGGCACAACGCCAGCGTGGCCACGACCGTGTTATCGCTTACGCCAGCAGGCTCCTCTCACCCGCGGAGCGCAACTATTCCATCACTGAGCGTGAGTGTCTGGCCCTAGTTTGGGCGGTTGCGAAATTCCGCCCATACTTATATGGCCGATCCTTTTCCGTTGTCACAGACCATCACGCGCTTTGCTGGTTATGCTCACTGAAAGATCCTACAGGAAGACTTGGTCGCTGGGCCTTACGCCTCCAAGAATATTCGTATACTGTCACCTATAAATCTGGCCGACTACACAAGGACGCTGACTGCCTGTCTCGCTACCCGGTCGACGAGCCTGACGACGCCGACAGTAGTAGCGCCAACGGCATTTTCTCTGTCTCTGCCTTCGGTAACATCGCCGATGAGCAGTACCGAGACCTATCGCTGCGAGCACTTATCGAGCGTCTGCGCTCTACACCTACCGACGCATCCGTTCGCCGATATGTCCTCCAGGGTGGCATTCTGTATCGAAGGAACTTCCTCCCTGACGGCTCTGACCTTCTTCTTGTCGTGCCAAAACAGCTACGACAGACTGTGCTCTTTGAGATGCATGACGCACCCACTTCAGGACATCTTGGGGTAACCCGCACGTACGACCGCGTCCGCCGCCGCTTCTATTGGCCTGGTCTCGCTCGCTCCGTTCGACGCTATGTTGCTGCCTGTGATCCCTGCCAGCGTCGGAAGACACCTCAGGTGCTACCTGCCGGTCATCTCCAGCCGATCACCGTCCCTGTGGAACCGTTCTTTCGTGTTGGATTAGACCTGCTCGGTCCCTTTCCCACGTCATCTTCTGGGAACAAATGGGTAGCCGTCGCGACTGATTACGCCACCCGATACGCTATCACTCGGGCTCTCCCTACCAGCGGCGCCACTGACGTCGCGGACTTTCTCTTGCGTGACATTATCTTGCTTCATGGCGCCCCGCGACAGCTGCTTACTGACCGTGGTCGAAACTTCCTCTCGAAAGTTATCGCTGACATTGTACGTTCCTGCTCCATTCAACACAAACTGACTACTTCATACCATCCTCAAACCAATGGCCTGACAGAGGGGTTAAACCGTACTCTTACCGATATGCTGGCCAAGTACGTTTCCAAGGACCACCACGACTGGGACATTGCCCTTCCTTACGTAACATTTGCGTACAATTCTTCCCGGCACGACACCGCCGGATTTTCTCCCTTTTATCTACTGTACGGTCGCGAACCTACCTTGCCCCTAGACACGGCACTTCCTCCTGCTGCGGTCTCAACAAGCGAGTATGCGCGCGACGCCATCGCCCTCGCTGACCATGCACGCCAGCTTGCCCGTGCTCGACTGACGGCCTCACAGACCACTCAGCAGTGTCAGTACAACGCCCGCCATCGCGACGTACAGTTTTCACCTGGTGCGCTCGTGCTCCTGTGGTCGCCCTCTCGTCACGTCGGACTTTCAGAGAAGCTCCTTTCACGATACACAGGGCCCTACCGCGTGCTGCGCCAGGTGACGCCTGTGACTTACGAAATTGCTCCTGTGGCCTCAACCTCGTCCTCTCCTGTGGCATCTAGTGATGTCGTACACGTCAGTAGGCTCAAGGCCTACTACACTGCTTCCGAGTCCGATCTTTAGTCGCTCCGGGACGGCGCTTTTGCAGCCGGGGGTAGTGCTACGGCACAATATGCGCGATCACGAAAGGCCAGCAGTGTGAAGACGACGACGACGATTAGAAGCTAGCGCGGGCTGTTGCCTCTTGGCCAAGCGCAGCGTATTTTCCTTGTAAATATATTTGAACATAGCTTTTCGTCTGCGTCTTCCTACGTAACAATATCCTCACTGCGAGAAATTTCCGCTTTCAGGCCTGTTATTCCTTTAATGTAGAGAAACTTTCTATGCCGCTGTTTTCGGGTATTGGCGCATCTGGTCAGACGTATTCTGGTCTGGTAAAGTAGGCCGATCTGTGAGGCAGTGCACTACTGAACTGGGACCATCACCGTCACAACTAAGCACTCCCCCCCGGTCGCGTTGGTAACATGGGCCGCGTGTTGTGGTTATCCGCGTTTTACCAAGCACGTACGTAATCGCTGCGTTGAAAACCGTGGTTCAGAAGATGAACAGATTTAGAACATTTATTTAATCACATTACGAAAGCTTCGCTTCACGTAGATTCCAACATACCAATCGAATTCGCCCACTTTTTTTCTTCATTCCATGAGTATCAGCTTAGTGGGCGTCTTTGTCAGGGGGGCGGGGGGAAACATGTCAAGGTCATGTTTCATCTTCGACAAGTATGTTCTGCCCCCTTGAAGTGTTCGAGGCGCATGTAGCTTGCCACAGCATCAAGCGTTGCAGGCGACTAATAGAGAAATCGTGTTCGGCGTCTCAAAAAAGGGCTAACAGCGCCAAAGTAATATCCACCACTCGTAAATTTATGAGCCTTACGAAAAAACAGATATTTCTTGCAAAAGCCTAATTTTGTTCTCTTTTCACTCCAGTCAACATTTCAAGGTAGCTGCATTGAAGCTGGCATTATTAATAAAGACAAAAGAAATATACTGGCACCATTTGGCTAGATGAACTTGTTTTCTGCAGTATATTTCTTTCAGTTTCTTTTGCTAACGGCTTGTAGCATTATGTATTTTAAAAAAGAAAGCAAGGATTTGTATTTATGAAATTTGTTTGCCACATAGAAAACTGTTTACTTGGAGTTTCAAAACAACGCGGAGAAACGTGCGTTACTTACTAGAGCGTTCATCATAAGATAATGGAAAGGTTGGATGTGAAAGGGAAGTTATGCTTCTTGCTCCCGCTTGCAGCAGAACACTAAACGGAATGGCAAATCGCTCACAGGAAAAGCTAATTTTGTAGCTGAGAAAATATTGTTCTCGCACCACTTTGAGGTTTTCTGAAAGCTATTATGGAACGCCATGAACTGACAACATGATACGGAGGCAACGTTTGCTCCGTGCGGGGTTCGGCGTACAGTCGTCTTTCTGCCGAAGTAATTTCAGCCGCGCGCAGTTTCGTGTTTCCTGAACTCTGGCTGAGTGTGTTGGGGGAGGGCATGGAGCCACGTCGATTACTACTCGAGTGCGATCCCATCGCTGATCACGTTGGAAGCATTCATGGACACTGCCTTACCTCAGCTAAACCCAACATTGGCAAAGCCACTCTGAGGCTTTTATCAGGATAAAAAAAGGAAGGTGTATTTCAAATGAAGCACCGTAAGCGCCGAAAAATAATTGAACAGGAAATGAGCGCGAAGGAGGTGTATCCCAGGCCTCAATACCCGCGAGGTTTGTCAAAGTCAAAGTCAAAGTATTTTATTTAGGCATCAGAAAACGGCTGCCTAGGAAGCAGCAATAAAGGCAATTCATGCCTGACGGAGTCTCAACCCCCTTCCCCCACTCCCCAAACATCTCATCCAACATCACTGTAATAATTGCTACATTGCCTGTCAGCAAAACTTTCAATATAGATCAGTGGAAAGCACTGGCAACAATGCATCAAAATGAAAACATTTAAAACAAGAGTATTCTGTATGGCGAGAAATGCGCAACTAAGAACGAATGACATTTGCGACATGAAGTACATGAAAATCGACCTAGGCAATGAAACAGGAACAATAAAAATAAAGTCGCAACTGAAACCAACATGTAGTGCTCACTTGTCACACCGACAGAAAAAAACAAAAAGAAAACATTTCATAATTGTGCGCTAAGAAGGTATCTGCTTATGCTCTTTTTAAATGCTTACGCTGAGACGCTGTCTGTAACAACGGTCATAAATGTTTTGTGTCTATTCAAGAAGTCAGGAATCTGGTATGATAATTTTTGTGAGCCGTAGTTGGTGCGAATTCTGTTTCATTTGACTGTATATAACTAACGCTATTTTTTTACATCGAATGTTTGTAATAGTAAAGATTCGGGGTTTTGAAACAGTGGCGCAGAGCGTGCTGAGCGCGGAACATTCTCTATTTCACGCAACACTTTTTTCTGTAGTACATGTAGGCTTCCTAAATTCGTTTTTGTGGTCGTACCCCATACAAGAAGACGGTAGTGCAAAGGAGAGTGTACTAGGGCATAATATATGTATTTTTTTAACGAAGGTTGTAACCGATCCTTTAGTTTAAAAGTGACTCCGATTGTTCGTGAGATGTCTGTTTGTATTTTTGCGACATGTGCTGACCAGCTTAGGTGTTCCTGAAAAACTGCACCAAGGAATGTATGGGATGTAACGCGGTGGATTTGCTGATCACTGAAGTGAAGAGCAATCTCTGTCATATATTTATTCTTTGGTCTAAAAACAATACATTTTGTTTTCTTCGTGTTTAGATCTCATTTATTAACGCCAAGCCACATTGATAAGTTTTCAAGCCAGGTATTCGCTTGTCTCTCTATGTCCCCTATTTTAACCCCTGAAAGAGATGTGTTAGTGTCGTCAGCATAGAGGATAATATCTGGGGTTAGCGGATTATTTATGATGGTCATCAATATAGAGAAGAAATAATAATGGTCCAAGTACAGACCCTTGTGGTATCCCAAACGAGATAAAACCAATACCAGACTGAGCTTGGTTTACCGCAGTATACTGGGTTCTGTTCGTTAGGTAACTGGTAACTAGATCTAAGGCAACCCATCTAATTCCGTAATTGGCTAACTTTCGCAATAAGATATCATGTTTAATGGAGTAAAACGGTTTTTTTTAATCAAGAAACAATCCTACGGTGTATAATTTATGCTCAAAATTATCGAATATTCTATCTTTAATATTTAATAGAGCCGTTTCTGTTGACCTATGTTTCTGAAACACATACTGCTGCTCTACTATAACGCTATTTTGTTGATAGTAACTTAGATATCGTACATTGATAACTTGCTCTATTATTTTCGAGAACATTGGCAAGATAGAAATTGGTCTATTATTGTTCAAGACATCACTGTCGCTTCCCTTATGAATCACTGCTACTTTTGCAATCTTGATCTTAATTTCAGTTGTTTTCCCTGACAAGATGAATTTTCGCCAATCTCAGAGTGCGGTTGACAGAGTGCATGACCTCAACGGGCAGTAAATGTTGCCCTGTATAAACCATGGCTAGGGTCTTCTGCTAAAAATGCGCTGGGTCTCAAAAATTGGTGTGACGAGCATGACAAGAGTGAGTGGTATTCTTCCACGTGCTCGGCCAGAAGTTGCTGCAAATGTTCAATGTCTTATGAAAGAAAACGAGGTCATGGGTATCTCTGCCTCCACAGTTGAAAGAGTGCGACGCGTGAACCTTGACGAAGAGAGAGGGAGAGAAAAAAAAACGAAGGAGAGAGATAGAGAGAGAACGCATCGTCCGAAAGTTTCTTCAAAAGCCATTTTGGCGAGAAACGATGCCTTGATATTGATTTCGGCGGCTCCAAAGCGGAAGAAGAATAGAAGGAACGTCGTTTCAACAACAACAACAACAACAACAAAAAAGTACATTTTGGCCGCGTCATGCCATTGGTCACAATGCCTCAAGTGAGCTATGCTTTCTATTTTCGCCCTTCGTTGAGGAAATCAAATCTTTATTCGGCGAGGTCAAAGCACTTTCGCGTCGGCGTGCCAGCGTTAGCGGGAACCCAACTTTTTATCGCCTCTCGGTGGGCTGTTTTCTGAATGGGGGCAATAGGGGGCAAGTCAGTGCGGGGAGCCCCGTTCTTCCTACGAAAAAAAGCGCAGCACAATTCAAGCAACCTGGTGCGCTCTCTCATGGTGGTGTGAGATCCAAAGCTCTGCTGTGAACTTTGGAGACATCACTGCTGCTCGCCTACTAAAGCTTTCGGACAATAGTTGGGCGAATGCGTAGAATATTACCAAATATGCGGCGATTCACCCTCGTACCACTCCTATGGAGCAAATGCATCACCACCTTGAGCTGGTGGGAATGATCCTGAAACAGCACTCGTAATCACGCACGTCTGGCAAGTACACCGCGCTGAACAATTGTTTATTTTGTTTGCTCAGTCTCTATTCTTCCTACTGGTTCACCAGTGAGCAGCGCATGACATCACAACGTTTCTTTTCCCGTTGATAACAGTAGGTGGGGGGAGGGGTTCTATAGTATGGAGCCTATGCTCCAATTCACTACTTCGACCGCCTTGTGGTGGAGATATGGACGCGCAGAGACGTGAGTATGGCGTCGTAAACAAGCTATAGCCAAGCAAGTTATTCATTCCACTTTGTATGCGAAATTTGTAGGCGTCTTTTCTAGGTTTAAGGCGATAGCGAAAATCTACCAGGCAGTAAGGAAACCTATATTCTGAACAATCTGGTTCTTCCCTATGCCTATCTTCATCCTTACTCCTGGCGATTCCTTGTCCATTTCCGGTCCGCTACCCTACGCAGTCTTTTTATACGACAGAAAACAACGAAAGACGCATAGCAATCATAAAGTGATCTCGATGTCTGCCGAAATCGTCTTTGCGCTGGTAGAGAGCAGTTCCTTGTCGTTTCACTGCTCGGATGGAATGCGGCTGTTTTACGACCCATGCACCGATGACACGGATATCGGCTTCGAAATGGTGGAAGCCAAGAGGCATAACTCTGTGAGGCTAACGTTGTCTTGGTCCTTCTAGAACACAGACACGATACTGCTCGCCGTACGGCTCCTCGTAACTCTTACTGCACCTTTCTCACGGATTAGTTTCTGACTCTTGGAAACGAAAAATCCTCAACACCCAATGCCGCCAGCAATAGACGCACTTCTACATTACCAAGGTAGCCGGCCGGCAACCTCGTGATGAGGTTTCGTCGCGAATGACCACGTCTAGAGCATGTCGAGATAGGTCGTAATTCGCGCCTCTGGCAGATACGGATACGCCCGCCGCTTAGTAGCCTGCTAAAGACTGTCGACGAAGCGAATTACTTCCTCGGCTTCGGTACTTGCTCTTCTAAAAGCGTATCGTCAGGCATGTTAGAGCACATCCACTACAGCAGATTGTGGAACAAAATAACAATAGAGCGTTGCATTACTGCTGCAATAACGACCACTCAGTTTCATCACGTATTGAGCAATTGACATACGAAAAGAAAAAAACGAAAGCTCTGAATCAGCGATGCGTAACCTATCTTGCGGACACAAACAGTAGTTCTCGCTTTTATGGTAGCTGAAACCACTTCATTTTTACACGTCAGTCTTACAAAGAAGTGCTAAAATTGTAGCGGTTAACTTACTAGAAAAAGGTGCGAACGCTAGTAATCCTTGCCCAATCAGAGCATTATCTTTCTTTTTCTTGCTAAGTATGCAGTCTACCACAACCAAACAGTCTACGGGGAAGTGTCACTGATAGTTCACATTTGCGCACCCCAATTTTTTCTTGTCAAGTACAAGGTGCTTTTCAGAACCAACATATTTTTGGGGGCAACATTGTCCTTTAGAATTAACCACTCTCTTCGCAGCCACGCCACTCAAGGACACGTAACTTCTTTAGTAGGTTACTATATTTTGTCGTGATGTAAATGTGATGTTTGTCAAAGGGATGATAACTATCTTTCTTTATTCACAGGATATTAAAATGTTGTATGTCCTGTACATGAACGCCTGGAACAAGTGAGCCGGTGCCACCGTTTGCCAGACAGTAGTACCGACGTATCTCTTTAATAAAGGAAGGCCACAGATTAGATTGAGTGATCCATCCATCTCCTCAGGATAAGTTTTTATGCAATAATTGGTGCGAAATACTTGTTATGAGATGTATACTTTCGTAAGAACAAAACAGAAAGGGGATAGCGTTCTCTAAATGTGAGAGCTATAGCGTGGGTTATACTAGGTTATAGAATGGGTTAACTAGGTTATAGAAGACCATGCGCAAATAACAGTTACTATGTATTTCCCTTTGTAAATATCGGACGTAATCATTTCTTAAATGTCTCATTGTGTGCCGTCTTGCATTCTAATGTTGGAGAAAATACTTGTATGGTTTTTGTCACTGTCCGTCTCGTTCATGATTGCCCGCTCCTTAGATGCTCACCGATTGAGTTCCATTCGTTGTAAAAGAACATTTCCTATATTTTTAAAGAAGGCGACAAACAGGTAGCAGCTTAAGAATAAAGTATTTGATTATGCAGAACATACACATCCCATAAGCCAAACAGACGCCCAAGGGAGGGAGTCTTGGTTTGCTTCAGACCAGGCACAAGATGCCACTGGGACTTCTCCTGACGTCTGGAGAGCGACAGCGACAAAACCATGCGCACTGATTTAAAAATTATGGGGTTTTACGTGCCAAAACCACTTTCTGATTATGAGGCACGCCTTAGTGGAAAACGCCGGAAGTTTCGGCCACTTGGAGATTTTTAATGTGCACCTAAATCTAAGTACACGGGTGTTTTCACATTTCGCCTCCATCGAAATGCGGCCGCCAGGGCCGGGATTCGATCCCGCGACTTCGTGCTCAGTAGCCCAACACCATAGCTACTGAGCAACCACGGCGGGTGGCACTGATTTCGCTGCATCAGTTATCGGAGAAGCTTCTTCACAGAAAGGGAGAAGAAGTGAGGCTAAAGTTATCTCTTATATTCACAACGAAACACATAAAAACATCGAAACCAGTGACAGTTGTTATCATCAGCTATTCAGACAGCGATATTTCAGACTTTACTAAACATAAAATGCCAGCGTAAATTTCGGCAGCGGTGGTCACATTTCGATGGAAGCGAAATCGCAATGAATGTGTATTAAAGAACCCCATATGGTCAAAATTATTACAGAGTACCCACACTAGGGCGTGACTCAACACCATATCTTGATTTTGGCACGTAAAATAAACCGCCAATTTTTTAAACCAGTGTTAGGAAAACATAGAGATGAAAGGCGACAAAGACATTGTGTAACAGCTCTATGAGTCAGCGCTGGCACGGCTGAATAGCCTGAATAGCACGGCTGACGAGAACGAAAGCAACCAAGCCCAGAGAGACAAGAGAGCAAATTCTCGTGTTACTCTGACTTACCCCTTCACTCCTCCCCCAACTTTTTCCAAGTGGCTTTCAACGTGGTCATATAAAAAGCGACTGACACTAGCTCTGTATTCATTCAGAGTTCTGCTGTTGTCCGGCGGGCGTTTCTGTCGCGACTGTACTGTGGATATATATGCGGCGTTTCGCAACCAATATGCAATTTGCATGGTCTTTGATGATCTTAAATGTTATATGAGGGCCAATCAGAACGTTTTTGCCCACTATTTTTTATTAGTCAAGATAAGGCACACATATGTAATTACAAATATGCGTATTATTCCATGTAGCTTACACTATTTTTCCACACTATCCACACCGGTTCAGACATTTGTCCCAGCGCAGCACTAAATTTGAGAAATGTCTTCAGTCAGCGACGCACGCGGCCTCACCGAACGTTCATTGTCATGCAAATCTTCACGGCCCTTTTACGAACTCGCAAAACCACCACCTCACACTTCTCAAAGCGAGACACCTTTCCCGACACGTGGGCTGCATTTACTTGTGGATTTCAATGAGTGTTCGTTCCTTGCTTCATAGAAAAGGAATCACACTTCCTAGCTCGTACGACGTCGACGTGTGAAGCACAACTGCCATCTTCAACAACTGATAGCAGCACCGTGCCACCGACCTACCGGCAGAAAAGGCCGGTCGGTCCAAAAAAGCCCCACCGCTAGGAAAGGAAATGTTTACAGCCGCCTTTACAGCTGTATTTTGGTTAAAAAAAATAGGGGCAAATACTTTGTGAGTCGCCCTCGTACTTTGGATCCGCGCTCTATTTGCATATCGCTAGAAGTAACAAGCGCGTGACTGCACCACCCGCCATGGGCAAGCGGGTAGCTCTCGGGCAATGAAAAATTTAAAAAGCGCGTATTTTCCCTTGCCTATGTTCCAAGAAGTGCGCCGGGAGGCATCATGGTTCTTTGTATTCACGTGGCAAGCGAATGCGCTTGATGGCAAAAAAAAAAAAAGGAAAAACCGGGCAGCAAATTCCACTCACCTAGAAATGAGGATGAAGCCAAATGATGAGCACAAATACATGCCTATCAAAAATTACTTAAACATAAATATAGAAATGTTAAAAGCCATGACTAGGTTACACATATTTCGGTCCGAGATACCGGCGGTGACCTCTTCAAGGCACTCGATGTTGACCGTGCTGCGTCTTGACGAGAGTCAGCGAGTCCAGTTTAGGCCAAGATTCAAGGCCAGAAAAAGGAGGGAAGAGAGAAGTGGGCGAAATGCTGTCACGCCCAGTAGCATCGCAAGCCATAGCCAAATGGGCTCCAACGTTAAAGAAACGTCTCTGTCTGCCTAATTATAGAATGTTTGATTATCCAAAGAACCCCTCGCTGCTATAAATTTTTGTTAATAATTAATTATCCCTGAAAACTAAAGAAAAGCTTTGTACTCCATCTCCTACCCGTCCAATCTACATCATAATATTCTGAATTTTGAGCAGCGATACCGTCAAAATACAGATAAAAACGCCACATGTATCATCAACGACAGCTGCTGAACTGGTAGCCCTGCGTGCGGCTCTTCATTTCATTCAGGAGGAACCGCCCGATGCATGTTCAATCCTCTGTGATTCCAAGGCAGCCCCACAGAGTGCACTCTCAGCACTGCGCCATCGATCACATGAGCAGCTCGTCACAGAGATCAGAGAAGTACACCATCGCATAGTTGACGAAGGACACGATACATCAGAGGTTGCCTAGTCACTGTGGCATACATGGCAATGATCGAGCGGACGCAGATGCCCGATCTACCCATGACGGCGTCAACTGCGTTTCGAGAGCCAACCCAGTGAAAAGGCTTTGCACACTTGCGTGTGAATTAACATTAGCTCAATGGAATTCATACGAATTCACAAGTGCACACCTTCATACCCTGGACCCCAATTTACAGCTCCGTATTGTTCCCGACCTTCCACGACGTAACGGCACCCTTCTATTCCGTCTATGGCTTGGAGTAGCATGTTCAAATGCGCACTCCTTTCTTATCGGAATGGCCAACAGCCCACTTTGTGACTTCTGCGGGTGCAATGAAACAATCATATTTGTGAGTGCCCTCGTTTCAACTCGCAAAGAGCAGTCCACTCAGCCACCTTAGACCAACTGGACAAGCGCCCCCAAACGGAAAGCAACATCCTTGGAAATTGGCCTACGCGGACATCAGCGCGATCCGCTATAAAGGTGCTGCTGTGTTACTTAAGAGACACGTGGCTTTGTGACAAATTGTGACTGCACACTGTGTGACGTATGATTGGATGGTGACACTGCGTAACACTAGGAATGCCTTCGCAGACTGCGTGACAGTGCCCACAAAAGCAGTTCTGCATTCTGTGTATGTGTGTGTGTGTAAGGTTTGCCTTTTCATTCTTTATCTCTCTCTCGCCTATCACATCCCTTTGCCCCTCCCCAGATACAGGATAGCCAACCGGAGATAATCTCTGGTTAACCTCCCTGTCTTTCTTTTGCCTTTCTCTCTCTCTCTCTCTCTCTTGAGCAGCGATATACCGCAAGAACCTAAATTGGTATTCCGCTAAATTATGCACAGAGTGAAGGCGCCCAATACAGATTAAATCTGGGTGTTTTATTTTGACGGCGTGTTTGTGTACTTTATCATATTACTCCAAATTGTGTCTCTCGTCTCTTTGTAGTGTTTTTAGTCAATTAGCCGCCCTGTGTAGATATCATAAGCTCCGTGCATCATTTCCTCGTTTCGGTGCTTGCGGAGTAAGAAGGACCTTCAATAACGTAAAGGAATCCTGAACCATCCTTTTAGGCTTGGTAAAACAGACACACACACATACACACACATATTCTGCGAACAGCAAATGCAGCTGTGAAGGTCTCAAAGATTTTACAGTCATGAGTGACACGTGGAGCTCCCAAGCGGAGTGCGAAGTTGCCTTTTACAGCGAAGATGTATATGTCTATTCAATTCGTCCGTCCTTCTGTTGTCTGGGCGCCTCCGGTGCAATACCATGCGCGTGCGCGAAAAAGGAAAAAAAAGAAGAGAAATAGAGGCGCGCGATTGGCTGCGCAAGTAGCGACGTCCTTTCTCTCCGTCGCAGCCGAGTGCGCGCGTAGCAGTTTCTTTCCGGCTGCGAAATGGTACAGGCCACGCGTCATACGTACTCCTGAGGAACAGGGAGCTTTCGATCAGTAACGCCGCGAGCAGAACCGGGAACAAGCTCGCCTATGGTGTGCCGATGCTGCAGCCCGGGCACAAGAATAAGCTTATGCAGCGAAGCACAAGCAGCAACTGGGTACCAAGGATCCGGCAGCCTACCAAACCGTCGTTCAATGAACCATCGTGATTAACCCAGTGATAAACGCCGGGGCCGCACCTATCAGCATCGCTCGTTAACCCTCTATATGAAGCGCTTGGGCGGTCATTTCTGTCAGCCAGCCAAACTTTGTGGGAAGTTCGAGGCAAGCGGCCGCCTCCTTGCAGCAGCAACTTCTGATTTCATTGTATACCTTGGTGTGACCGGCGCACATTTTCTTATCAAGCACCCTCTTTTCAAACAGAGACTTTCTCCTGACCATCTTTAGGGCTTTCGGCAGCTACTTCTTCACTTCAAAGGGCAGATTCCTATTTAACGCAGCCACTGGCCGATAGTTGAATCATGAACGGTGCGCTGATCAGTGCACTTCTCCCCGACGTTACAGTGTATATTGAGATAGTGAACGAAATAGGCTGAAGAGAGCTGCGGTTCGAACTTCGATAAGAATTCGGCACTTCGTGACAAAGCCGACTGTCGTCCGCTCACGCTCGTCTACGTAGGAGTCTAGCTTTTGCTACAGTGCTCATTGCTGTCATAGTCGTCGCGCCTCAATATTATCAATTAGTTTTGCACATTAGACTATTCTCTAACAAGATGAAACTGAAAAACAAAGCACACGTACTACGCTTTCCAACACGCGCTCATTCTTGGCAACTCCTGGCTAGACGCCTTGGTAGACATCGCGTCGTATTGAGCTATTGATAGCGTTTTAAAGTACGCTATTTAGAGGCAGCTACTGTCCGTTCATCAAGGTGATACAGTACATAGCTGATCCAGACCACGTAGCACCGTCAGAGTGGAGCACTCAAGCGCGAACGCACACTCTACCTATGAGTTCTCCCAAACTCGAGTTTGCCTCCAGACACGAGCGGCGCTCCTTGTCCTAACGTAGAGACTCGTCACCATCGGTCAGTGCACCGACGCCGCCAGACGATCGCGGTCGAGCTTTTGCAAACGTACTCCTCGTCTCGTCTGCGTTTCGCAATCACTGAAGCGGCCTCACGACGGGTGGGTAGGCAGCTGTTGCGTGAACTGCAAGAATAGTGACGAAAATATCTGAGGCCTGCAGCCGGCTGAGAAGCTCTACAGATGCCTAGGCAAATGGAATGAAAAGAAACGCAGGGAAGCATGAATACCCACCGATCACAGGTTCATGTTATTCGGAATATAAAAGTTTGCCGTTTTCCAGTCTACTTATAATTATCCGGGGTAGCGCTGCTTCGCCGTCATGAATGTTTGCTTGTGACGATGAGAATCTTGCTGCAACTTCGGCGTTCTTTGAGTGATGCATCGAGCGGCAGCTAATGTGGGCGTTCTCAGCCAGCATGATGGTGCAGACAATAGCGTACAATCGCGATCGACTTGATCCGAATCGTGCAAAATCGTGATCGAATGTGCCCGTGTAGAAGCATTCTATCCTGATCGGCATCAATCGCGATCCAGATTAAAATGCTTGTGTAACAGCGGTACACATTCGTCATGAGTTTCGGGACCTCATGGGCGTCACAGACGTGTCGCGCGACATGATGCTTAAAGCGCCAGTCTTGATACTTGTGAAGCTAGCTACTCGCACGCCAGTCTTTGCACGCTTATTTTAGTCTGACAGATCACTTGCCTTTTTCTTGGTTCCCGTTTCAAACATGCGTGTCATTTCATAACATCACACCACTGCCACCACAGCCTTTGTTAATGTGCCCAAGCTACACACCAGAGCCCCCTCCAATTGCGGCATGAAACAGATAACATTTTTACATGCGAAAGCGAACAAGCGCGACCTAGTTGACTCTGCCAACGTTAGCAGTGGTGTTGGTTACAAGTGGCGTTGGCGCTGGTCCTTAGTGTTCTTGAAGTTGCGGCACCGAACGTTAGACTTGTGCGGACAAATGCACGGGAGACATAATGCTGCCCGTACTCCTGCCCCCACAACATGCTGACTCAAACTCGCTCACTGGCTACTTTTTCATTGAGCAGCCGTCAGCGGCGCTGCCCAGCAACGTCCGTAGCGTCACGTGACTCAGGTTGGTGCCGCGGTATTTTACAGGTGTTACGGTGTTACGGAAGGCAACCAGCTGGGGCCCTCAATAAAGCTTTTAGTTAAAAGTAAGCACCCCGTGCTATCCCTGCTTGGTTTTTTCCATCGTGTATTCGTATGTGCTGCAACATTACTGCAACACAGAACCTCGCCAAGAAGCATTACTACTATCGGAAAAAATAATGTGGTATTCTTACGCTAATTACTTTCGACATGTTGCAGTACTCGATGTTCAGAAAGAGAGAAACAAATAAGAGGACCCGGGTCAAAAGCAGAATAATTTCGAATCCCATCATGGCACCGCCATTGTTCGATTTGTTTGAATCTTACATATTGATTTCCTGGAACGGCTTCAGCGTATTCTGGCATAATGTATGGGTACGCCCAATGAGATTTTTCTTTTCAATGAGCAGGAGTGTCGAAATGCCGATGAATTGTTTTAAATGAAATCTGAATGAAAATGTAGCAGCCTTTGTTTAAGTTCAAGAGAAGATAACGTGAAAAGTGGTCCCACGAAGAAAGCTCTCGTATGCTCATCGGTTTTCTTGGATTCCCTGCAATGAGGTTTCTGTATTGGTTTTAGGCAGATCTTGGAGGAAGGAAATAACATAAAACGGCTAGAACTACATCACGCGTAGAACGTGCCTCTGCTGAAAGAATGAGTATTGTCTTCCCCTGAAACAGTTGTTCACTGCGAGAAAGAGAAAAACAAATGCACAATAAAAGTGGGCGAGTCATTCCCAACGGAGAAACAAGTAATGATTCATTATAAAGCCACCGAGAGCATTTACTTGCTCTCGAGGAAACAAATCGCTAACCAAATTGCAACCATTTACAGCAGTTAAAATGGGCAAGTGATGGTCCTGTACCATTAGTACCAGGAAAAGAGGGATGGTCGGTTGGGGGAACATAAACAGATGTGTCGTAAATAGAGAATGGTTTAACACTTGAGACAAGAAATTGCCGTGAGATTTCTTTAGATGAACATTACCATTACAACGTGCACCACCAAAACGACACTGCATAGAGTGTGTAACGATTTTCCTTCAACATTTATAAAAAGGGCTCGTAAAATAATTTATGCAAGCCTTCCTTCAGATGCAATGGGCTTGATCACTGTTGCATTGTACGCTTTGAGAATATTTCCCATGACAAACGCGTATAGCACTGGCCGTGGTGAACGTATGATAAATCCTGTATTTTTTATCTCTAGTATGTGAAAAACAGTCGCCGTGCTCATTTCAATAAAGAACTGTTGCAGTTTCGTCCACAATGCGAAGCAGTGATGCAATAACTGGCATAATACTTTGCGCAGTAAGCCTTGCACCATTTCTAGCGGTATCCCTTGTAGTTAACATTCGCAGAAGAGCGCGAGCAAGCTCCTCTTGAGAAGAAAAGTGATTTATTGCTTTATTATCACGTAACGAAAATGAATAGACAAAGAAAAGTTTATTCAGTTAAGCCTCTAGTCTGGGTCATCTTCATTTGTGTAGGTGGCGCTCCTAACCAATTGAGAAGCGGACAGGCAGGACATTTTCTTCCTGCTATTTCTTATGCTGCCGGTCGCTCCTTTCCAGTGGCATTGTTTCATCACCATTCCCATTGTTCCATCACCTCGGCCCTGGTTTATGGATAAGACGCAGAGCGTATTCTGAGCCAATCATTTTAACGAGCGATAATGAGTCTAAATATGCCATTGCCCTGGAGCTGTATTCTGTGCTGCAGCATCGGCGTGCGAAGAGGTAGAATCTGCGAGGGGCAGTCTCCTGGTCCAGAGTTAGAATCCTCGCAGGGCTGTGCGACTTCTATTTATTTAAACTTCAGGCAAATTACTCCGCGATAACAGCGATGAAGAAGGCCAGACATCAAAAGGACCAGTGAAGTCAGCCCTTAACAGTCTAAAAGTGCTCTGTAAAATATAACATAACAGTGTAAGTACGACACAACACAAACACAGCAGTGTAAAAATTACCGCTGTCAAATTGGCTTTCATTCTTGTAGGAAGTAAGTTGCCCGTGAAACGCGGTGTAAATTTCTCTCAGTTTGTTCTGGTTCAATTGCCGCAGCACAGAGGAAGCATTGGAACTGGTTGATCAGAAAAGTCTCAAATTGCTGACTACTCGAAGAAAGCGATCAGTCAGCTTGGATTGGAGCCCACTTATAATTACGTGTTCTTCGACCAGCAGTGGGCATTTCCCGGAGAGGCGTAACATTACGCTTTTACACGTCTATCTGGTTCCCAGCGTCCGACATACTCTCCACAAGTGTAACAAGCGATAAGATAGTACAAGGTCTGAAAGACGCACGTGGTATACAATTATTTTTATTATCCATTCTGGTGAAGCACCTTTCTCAACCACGTTGCAATGCATTAGCGTTCTTGGGGCATTTCACGCACATCCCAGGGGCTATTTATTTATCTGTGTCTGTATCTATGTATTTTGTATACAGATACATATGTTAGTATGTTTGTATCTGACTGTTTTCCCGCCGACCTGGGTCGCTGGTTTGTCAAGGGTCGACTGGCTGGCCTCTCGGACTGCTGTGCTGATGTAAGGATTTGCGAGACAAACCATCGGACCAACTTGGATTAGTGAGCAGATGGCAAGGTGTACACACGTGCTGCCCTTCAACGAACCTTTATCACGCCGACATTGGTCAGTGTAGGCACCGCTGTTCGAAGAAACTCTCTGACGCTGGCTTCGAGTATTGGGTACGTGCCACTCGGTCTGTGTTGGTCTTCAGTGAACTGCTTTGATGGCAATTTTGGTCGCTGGACATGTATCAGAAGGTGTACGCCGCTCTTTGACACCAACTTGGGTAAAATTTATCCGATGCTGAGCAGAATCGAACCCACGCCACAAGGGTTCCTCAAGGACAGAAACCCGACGAATTAGCAGGCCGCGCCACGAATGAATCTGGTGTGGGCCGTTTTTCAATGCTTTCAGCCCAACTCTTTAGCGAGCTGCACCATGAATGCACTGTACATATCTTGCTCTTCAATGAACGTCTTGCCAACTTGGGTCACTGAGTATGTGCCATTGAGTATACGGCAAGCGAGGAAACAATTCTCAGCGTTCTTTTTTCATGTGCTGACTTCTCGGCACTGCCACTACAACGTGTAACGTGTCCAGAAAGATGCGCAAGGTTGCCGCATCACGCGTTTCTTAGCGTTTGCGCACACCGGCGCGCCGCGCATTTCAGAGGCCACGCGCCAGCTTCGTGGGGGTGGCAGCGGCGACGCTAGATGGCACCGGGTGTTATTATAGAAGTGCCAAAGAAGGGTCCCGTTGCAGTACACGCCTCATTCATGACTCCTTTCGACGACGGCAACACGCTGTGTCGCTATGTTTATTCAATAGTAAACGCATTACCGTCGACAATCATCGCGAGATGGGTTCGACCGCATTTTTTTTATCCTTCATCATAACCCACTTTTCCAAAAAAGGCTTCTGTTTAGCAAGGTTTTACCCTTGTGGAACAACTTTTATGTTTCGAAGGCCGTTTAAGCAAAGTTCTACTCTTAATGCAACGGAAATGAGAAAAAGTGTAGAAATGGGGCTTCTTTTTTTCTATCGCTCATCCGATTTCATCAAATAGCAAGTTTAGGATCCACGCCGATTTTCCTCCGTGGAAAGCATAACGAGCTCTGAAATAGGTAGCTAATTGCTCGAAGTGCAGTACATGATATGTTGGAAGTTGTAAAAGCCATTTTCTCATTACCTCCGGCGAACATGTCAATGTTGGCAATGGCTCTACTCAAAGAAAAAGCCGCACACTCAACCACAAATGTTTGCGGACGAGGTGACATTATATTATTATTACCATTTGTTTTGAAAACACATATACACTACACAGAAAAAGAAAAGCGAGAAGGTTGGAAACTTCCACCGGAAGGGGCACAACGCCTGCCTGCTCTTTAGAAAGGAGGAGAAAGAGAAAGAAACTTACAAATGGATATAGGATGAAGGGGAAGGAAGAGGAAAGAAAAAACAAGATGACCAATCTCAAATAATTAAGCAGAACGCACACACTACAGGTCACAGACAGTATGGCCGGTCACTGCAGGTCACGCCACCAAGGAATGTCGAAATAGAAGAAATAGTGTTTCAGGTCCCATCACCTGAAAACAGAAATAGGCTACAAACGTGAAATTAAGTTAGTTTCTTTTGAAAACGTGAGTACAGCACCATGCGCCTAATCGCGTCGAGACGCACAACCACTAGGATACAAACATTCGTCAACTGTCGTGCACCGCAGGTCAAGGACTTGATAGTCCCTTACTAGCGACGTGCGCTGCCCACTGAAAGCGGGACACTCCAATAACTGAGGCGCAAATATCTCGCGGCAACCGCAAGGCGTATACGATGGACTGGTCACACGTCCACGCCGCTTTAAACGCTCACGTGTGAACGTGTGCGAACGTGCTATAAGAAAATGTTGAATTTTCAAGCAGTTTCTGGACGTGGCCAGCAAAGCCGTACTACAATTTATTATTCATATCCACTAAGGAGCTAGGGTGGCACTCGCTGGAAATCTGAATACCAAGAGGGATTCCGAGGGTACGGGAATACTCAGCTGTTTCTGCGGTAGACTGTACATTTTGATAGATCTAGATGGGTAGAACCTGAGGCTGTGGAACAGGGGCTGAATACCCGCAGCTTTTTGCTCGTAAGCGCTCATTGCCATTGGCCAGCCGCCTTCGTTATAGATTAGTCTGTCAGGATTGACTGAAATTTTCTCTAACAAGCGTTTCTAGGGCAAGAGGTTCTTGTACACGCGGGCCCAGCGCAATAACACAGATCACGAATGAAATTCGCTTCCGTTAACCGTCATACCATTTTGTGTAAACAATAAGTAGGCTCTGAAAAAACACCAATGACAAATGTTTGATTCGAGGTATTTTGCCGCTATGACGGGAACGATAAATGGCGAGGCGAACGAAGTGCCTTGCGCGTTTACAGCAAGAGGGGGTGCCGAGGCGTGCCCACCTCGCTCTCTTTGTGGGCACAGTCAGCACGAACAGCGCGATGACGTCTCCTCGCAATCGTTGTGCATACATGCTTTCACCAAGAGAGAGAGAGAGAGATAGAGAAATAACGATAGCTTGCTCCTGCAACTATGGTGCGATGAATAAGCTGGGCAAGAAAGCCTGTTCTGCGAGACAGCCCAAGCTTGAAGGGCTCTCGCGGCGAGCAACAACAGCCGATCATATTTGCATGCGGACGATTCCCATCGCAATTTACATTCGCGTTCGGTCACGTATCTCGCGAAAAGGCGCCTTTCTGTATTCTGGTCACGTGGTTCTAAGGAAAGACGATTTCTGAATGTCGCCGAGCAAGATCGTGTATTTGCACCTCAAGTTTTTTCCTAAAGCGGAGGAAGGAATTCCGCCTGCCAGTAGTTATACGTGACAAAGCAGACTACGCAGTAAATATGGAGCAACGTCATCAAGAATAAAGCAAGAGGATGCAGTCCTGCCAGGAAAATGCGAGACCGTATGCTTACGCTCCAGTTAAGCCGTTTGTATAGCACACGCGATACGCAATTCTGCATTCTTCACGCACACGAACTATATGACGTCGTACGTGCCACCTCGGTATGACGTGGATTTGCATGCGAGTATAGAAGGCTTCACTTCTTACTGTAGGTTTTACAGCGGAGAAGGAAGTTAGTGCTGATGTTCGCATATTTCCCTCGTTTCCTCTTCTTGTTTAGATGTACGTATATCAATGTTCTGAGAGCTCTCGTCTCAGGCTGTCTTTCTAATCAACACTTCAAATTATGATGTCTCACACGCCTTCTTTTCTAAACTTTGCAAATATTGTTCAGAAAGCCATGTACATTATCGCGAATAGTCTGAGCAAATAGTCTTAGTCTTAGCCTGAGCAAAAGCCACCGTTGTAGACCTGGGCATATATGGTGGAACGTCAGAAATGAGGTCTCAAGAAACAGAAAACTGCGAGAGACTACAAGCTCGAGTATAAATGAGATTCGACGCGGCATTGTTCCTTAATATGATTGTGTTCATTCTTATTTATTTATTTATTTATTTATTTTCTTGCAGAACATAGACAATTGCAATAGGCGAAATAAATTCTACATGAGTCTCTCTACAGCAATCACCGCATAGCTGCGTAGAGTTGTTCCGCGGCCTCCGTCTTTTTTTCGATTCGTTGACTGCGCAAGAAATAAACAACAGTTTGTCTCTATGTGGCTGGCAGAAATATACAGAACGTTGGTAAAGACGAAATTTGTAGAACATGTAAAAATTGCTCCACTCGTTACAAAAAAATTGATTACAATAAAAAAAGTACGATCGCAGTTCTGTTCAGTAAAGATTGTTCCGTATGGCGTCGATTCTTGTAATAAGGTAGCTGAAATGTACAAAGATGTAAAAGAGCTAATTAAGGAGCTAAAGGAGCTTAACCTGAGCAACCAAACGCTTACATCCGTGTCCTCCATGACTGGTAAATAAACAAAAAGATTCGGTGAATATTTAATGATCAACTCCATACTCATTTTGAGCGTCGTTAGCGTAGCGCTTTTAATGACGTTTTCTTCGCCACGCATCCCTTAAAGCTGCCTCGCCTGTCATCCCAGATAGTGATTTGAAAGCAGGGGTGTATGGGGTTTCAGCGCGTTACATTAAACTTAAATTGTGGGGTTTTACGTGCCAGAATCACCATTTCATTTTGACCACGCCGTAGTGGGGAACCCCTGAATATGTTGACCACCTGAGGCTCTTTAACGGACCCTTAAATCTACGTAAGCTAGCGTTTTCGGCATTTCGCCCCTCCTTGTAACGTGGCCGCCGCGGTTGAGATCAAACCAGCAACCTCAAGTTCAGCCGCGCAACGCCATAGCCCCTGACCTACCACGGAAGGTACTCTTACGTTTATTTAGAGATATTGGCCTAATTAAATGCGCGTTTGTGAAGACGGGAAAACTATGTGCACTCTTAGGCGGACTTTCCCTGTATTACTTTTTTTTTTCAAACATCAAAGATTATATTTGTAAACTTGTTTGAAATCCCCTGCAGTCTTCGCGGTCGAAGGCTTGCAGAATCAGCATTCCGAATGGGCCCCACTCAATTGTTGAATGTTTAAGCAATGCACTAAGGGTGATTCAGAGCACACATCCAGTTATCCAGTCTCAGTGCGTTCTCGCATCATTTCATGTAGTACTGACTTTCCTTTTCATAGCTTTAGCATTTTCTTTCTTGCAGTTATGGATGGTGCATTTTCAGGCGTCTCATGTTTTCGTGCTCGGTCATTGATTTATTTTTGAGAGCATAAGCTTCAGGGAAAGCGGCCTTTATGCTTGGTTTTGTTCGTGGGAATTCTTTCCGACAACTTATTTTTCGTCTTCCAGAAACTGGATGTTTGTGTGCTTTTTCACATTACCTTTTCAAAGCTGAAGGTCAACCCAGAGACCACTATTTGATTTTCAAGTTCACATCACGGCCGAGGAAGAAAACATCCACCAAAAAGTACGTCGGATACGAACGTGGTTCAGAAAAGCATGTGTTCAACTCAGAAATCCAATTCACATGTCTTTTCTTAAAAGCCTGGGACGAAAGCTTCGCCATGATAAGTTCACAGCACTAAAACAACTTTTGCTGTCTGCGTTCGACAAATAATAGGAAATCGTTTCATGGATATAGCGGAATGCCTTATAACTACCCTACATAAGCTGGTCCTTCACATAGAAAGGACGCATTTTGCTTCTTATAACTGCATCGTGCGTGCGTTGCGACAAAGTATATATATTGCAAACGTCTCCAGTAACATTGACCGGCGTTAGAATGTCCACCACATCGCGGTGCCACGGGCACTGCACATAACGAGATTACGAGGCTACTTTGCAGCAAGTTTCCTATAGTTCCCTCAATGCGAATCTTGTTGCAGGCGACAAGCGGATGGCTTCAATATTTCACTGAAGAGCATAAGCCCGTATGTGCAAAAGGACACGGCATGTGGATGATTCTGTTGAAGAAAAACAACTCATTATAAAATATGAAGACGCCAAATAAACGGACACACACAAGAGAAGAGAACGGGACAGAGCGTGTGTGTCCGTTTATTTGGCGTCTTCATATTTTATAATTAACAGCTACCAACTAGCCCAACAAGAAGTGTTTTGAAGAAAAACAAGCACAATATTTTCATGCATGAATGGCGGGTTCTGTACATGCTGCATGCTTCTAACACCAGCAGATTGTAAATGCATTTTATGTGCGCGAGTAGAAGAAAAAAATACGAAATATAGAAAAATAATTTACAGCGAGAGGTCCCTTGAGGTCTTTTGTTGGGCTTCAAAATTCACTTCAGAATTATTGCGAGAAATAGCAAGAGAGAAAAACAGTTACTTATACTAAGGTAAGGAATATTTCTCGCTAGGTGTAGCCATTAGCTCATGGGCTCATGGTCTCGCGCCCCTCCGCGTACACTGAGCTAGTCATCGCGGTCTCCCAGAAGGAAGGTGACAGTGACAGAATAGGATAGGGACTGTTGAGTTCGCTCCAGAGTGGGGAGAGCATAAAGCGTATTGTGGGGGGCGGTAGAAGTGAATGGTAAACAGACAGGGGAATAAATTAACTTGTAGTTGTCGCCACGGCGATGGCTTCATCTTGGGTAAAGAAATGATGCAGTGGGGGAAGTGTCTCCTGCATTTTGTGTAATGTTGTGTGTTTTGTGGGTGCCTTTTGTGGGTGCCATAATGGCGTCCGGTTAGCGAGCCACCGGTGTACGGCATTAGCGCGTTCAATACCGCAAAGAGAGGCCTGGCAAGGCGTCCACATAATACTCACCCTCTATCTGGCACTTGTCAATAGCATGCATGCATGTATAAATGCGCAAATTTTGAAATTACAGTACTAAAAAGAAGTATAAGCACCGATTACTTTTTGTGCTTAAGAGAAAAAAGGAACTCGCGCGATGTTAGTATCGATGTCTTTTAGAAAAGTTGCACATGCACACTCATGCAAGCGTAATTATGTCTTGAACTGGCAAAACTGGAAATCTGAGCAGTGCAACTGTGCGACTGCAAAATCATGCATTAGCGGTCGCTACATAATTAGAACAACTTGCGTCTGAAAGTAGCACCGCTTACTTCCTTACATAGAAAGTGAACACGTCTTAGAGAAAAAATCTGGAGAAATGAAGATAACCCTGTCATATATTGTTCAATTACCAGTAATATTAAGGTGCATGAAAAAATATTAGATGCTGTCGTTTTACGTTTAAAGCCACGATCTAATAAGCCACACTCTGATAAACCAAACGGCAGTAGGGAACTCTAGAATAATTTTGACCCGCTGAGCTTCTTTACCTTGCACTCAATGCTAGGTACAAGGTCGCTTTTGCATTTCACCCACATCAAAATGTTGACCCTGCGACCGGGATTTGATCCCGCGACCTCGTGCTTAGCAGCGCGACGCCATAGCCACTAAGAAACCATAGAAAGTGTACGTATGCTCTCACAATATTCCATGTACTTTTGCTTTCCTTTTTGAAGTTTTAACATATTATTGTTTTCAGGTGGTGAACCGGGTGTTCCTTAAAATGAAGAAAAAGAATTCTATCCTGCATACAGCAAAAACTTACTGATCTGGGTTACTCCAAGTGGACATTAATTGCACAAGAAACCGAGATACATAATTAAATAAATAACATAATCTTATTAGTTAAATTTCAAAATAATTGCTTGAGCACACATTATGCTATTTACAATTTGAAACCAGTGGGTTCACGAGGCTTTTTCACTTGGAACAAATTTCGAAACTAGCGCCATGCTTGGCATAAGCACTGTCAGACTTGGGGTAAAAATTCACTCTTGTTCAACTTACTTTTTCAGAATTCCCGTAGAACCCACCTCACGATAAGTGTCGACGTAAATGCGAATTGTATCAAAGCAATTTAGCGACACAGCACCGCCGAAACGCGTCATTATTGAGGCGTGTACGCAGCAGTGTTGCCAACTTAGCGGTTCCTGTGCTGCATAGCGGTCAAATTTGTTCACTTGTCCGCTGCTGGTTTTTTGTTTATTTCTTCCTTTCTTTCTTTTATGCAGGTGTTAATGCAATGTTTCATGCAATGCTTCTTTTCTGGCGACACAAGAACTTCCGATATTTTAGACAACAATTCGTACTTCTCGTGTCGCAAACGTGTGGCTTATTCATACCCCTTTGGAACTAGGAGGAAATTATGATCACCATCCACAAACGGTGCACTTCGCCTTTCTTCTTCCACGTCTCCACACCTTCTCTGAACGATAGCTCTAGCAGTTTCGCCATTTCAGAGCAGTTTGACTCTGCGCCATTTTCGCAGACGTGCTTAGAGTAAAAATATAGCCTTCGAAGAAACCGAAATTTCCGCATCCGAGACCAACAAACATAAACGATTGTTGTTGCAGTCGTGGTATATACAAAACACCAGAAACAGCTTCAACCATTTCAAAGGAAGCCTGCTGTCAAGATATATCCACGGCTTAAGCAGAGCCAAAAGTAAAAAACCAGGAATTAACCATCTAGGACCGCGTCCAGTCCACCACCCTTACCTTACCCTCCATCTACCTCATATCAGCAACACCAGAACATTGACTGAACGCTCTCCACACAGAGAAACGACCCTAGCTGAACAATCAGAAGACACAGACCTTTCCAAGAAACCAAAATTCTTACAACCAAGACGAACCAACAAAAACGACAGTCTAAACCACACCAAAGAAAAAGGTTCCGTCAAGATATATTCATGGTCAGGTAATAGTTACGATAAGCCCAGAACCATCCCAGACCGCTCCCAGCCTACAACCTACGAGTAGCCAAGAATTGAACACTCCCTCCTCCACCTCTCTCTTTCCCCCCTCCCGGTCCCACAAGAGCAGGAAAGCTTAAAACTCGCGCCTCGATATCTCTGTCGTCAGACCCACTAAAGAAAGAACCAAGTTGGTACCGAAAGGTCAGGAAAATAAGCTTACTTTTTTTTGTTGGAGCCACTTGAAAGGCATGATTAATTAACCCAACCAGACAGGCGACTCTAAAAAAAATTTGCTTCCGCGCGACTAGCTGCTCGAGGAACTTTGCGTGTATTCGTGGGCTTCTTTCACGCTCGGAAAAACACCATCATGCAGCACGTATTGAGGAACAAAAAGTTGTATCGGGAGTTTTTCATGTCGCTCTACAATTTTATCATTGACACTTTTCATCTAATTATAATATTTTAGACTGAAGACTAACTACCTATTAGGTCGAATGAAAAGAAATAATTAGATTACCTCCAAGCGACGTCGAACAACATTACCTTTGCTCTGTCAACTACGTGATATTCGCATATTTTTAAACTCTGGTTAAAATTTGCAGGGACACCGTGTATATGACGCGGGTTTTTTGCCATCCCGCAAAGGAGACATCTTACAGGATCTTTATTTTGTCGTTGAAGAGGGGCTCTTACCCAACGACACATACCGAGTGACCCGAATAAGTTGGCGTCGAAAAGGTTTATTGAAGAGTAGCGCGTACCCAGTGCCCCAAGATGGCATTAAAGAGGTTGAGAGTTACGGCCTTCGGGGTACCGAGGAAGACGAAGTCTCTCCTGCTTTGGGGGCTTAGGTCAAGTATCGGGTAGCGTTTTCTTTGTTCAGCTTGTAATTTTACGCTATTCTTCTCTCTCTCTCTCTGTCTTTCTTATATGTTGTTGTGTTAGCCTTGCTTGATGTCTGTATCATCACCTGGCTACGGGGCTTCCCCGTGTTCAGCCTCCGTAGCTCCTCAGGAGCTGCCGCGTGAGTTTTTTCTTCGCAGTGGAGCCGGCAATGTTCCTGGGGCCATGGTGCCTACCGACGGTGGTACGATCAATATGAAAAACCCAAAGACGATTCCGGGGAAATTGCAGAAGGCCTCACCTCATTTCCGACAAATCGCAGAGGTCCGACAGTTCGGCAAGGGGGTATACTATGCTGCTTGCCAGACCAGACCTGTGTCAAAGATCGCTTCCCATCCGGTGAGCTGTTTCGTACCGCCACATCTCGCATGCTCTAGAGGCATTGTCCGAGGGGCGGACGTTACTTTAACCCCTGAAGAGATTTTAGACATGTTCTCGATGGCTGCAGTCATCTCCGTTTACCGGTGTAGCCGAGTGATTGACAATAAGAAGATACCAACAGAGTCAGTCATTGTTACATGTGCTGGGACGATGCGGCCAACAGAAATTAAGGTCTGGCACCTAATGTACAAGGTAGGAGCTCTTTCTACACGTATTCTACAATGTAATAACTGTTGGCGATTTGGTCACAGCGTGCGGGGCTGCAGATCTGCACCCCGCTGCCGTGTTTGTGGAGACAGCCACAATTTTAGTGATTGTTCGTCCAAAGAAGAAAAATGTATCTGTGGTCACCCCGCCAACTAGTCGAATTGTCCTGCAATATCACAGGAAATTCAAATTATAGATGTAATTCAAAGGAGACGTTGATCCCGCCGTGATGCTATTGTTGAGGTCCAGGGGAGATCTAAGGGATATGCAGGAGTGACAGCCCGCCAGCAAATGGTTGCAGACTCAGCCCTTTCCGATTATATTGCGACAGCAGTCGAAAAGGCGTTGTCAAAAGCTATGGGACAATTAACATCAAACCTGTCGGAGACTCTAGCTCAAGCTTTGACATTAGAAATGATTCAGCTATTCAGTCCTTTAGTGAGTTTAATGCTAGCTGGCAGATTCTCACACATACCCTAACATCGAATGCTGAACACCTAATAGATCCTTTTTCAGTTATTGTAGAAGACGCAGACAATGCGAGGCCATCAACTTCAACACAGCAGATCGACAACGGATGCTTCTCTGGATCAGTGTCGAAAAACAACCAAGATGTAGAAATGGTCCTCCGAACGCTTAAACGCACAAGATCACCTAACGATAATTCATCAATCTCTGTCCCGCACTCAAAAACCAAAAAGTTTGTGAAAGATAGTCTTTGCAAGTAAGATTCTAATCCTAATTCTTCCAGCCCTGTCCCTCAATCAAAACCCACAAAGTACGGTATATAAAGACAGTCTTTCGAAGAAATATTTTTAAAAGACAGTATTTTAAAGCAAGCGGTATCTAAAGTATGCATTAATTGATAATAGAATATTTAAAGGTATTACAGTGGAACTGCCGTTCTATTATTTCTGCACCTATAGAGTTAATATATATTTGTTCACAACTTTCTCCCGACATTATTCTTTTGCAAGAAACTTGGCTCTCCAATGGCCAAGATTTTTATATGAAAAATTATCGTTTATTTCGATTGGACCATCCTTCGAAAGGCGGAGTACTTGTTTTTTTGATAACAACTAAAATATAGCACAAAGTAAAAGTTTTCTACCAGTATGTGTCCACGGAGTGTGAGATACTAGCAATATATCCAACTATTCCTGGTTGTTCCCCATTTTCCTTAGTTAATACATATTTTCCCACAGGCATACAGGATATTCGTTTCCTTGATACCGTTTTCAAATCTCGTAGGAAAGAAACTGTGATAGTTGGAGACTTTAATTCGCATCATGTGTCTTGGGGTTTCAAAACGGACTCATGTGGAAAGCGATTGTCGGACTGGGCAATAAATCAAAAATTTTGTTGCTTAAACACAAATTCAGCTACCTGTATTCAGGGTCTTTCAAAATCAGCATTAGATATAACATTTGTAAATTCAGGAATTTCCGTAACTTCCTGGTCCACTGTCGACTCAGCCTCAAATAGTGACCATCTACCTATTAGTTTTGATATTGTCTGCCCTGTGATTCCCCTGGAGTTTCGGACGCGGACTCTTGTCAATTACCAGAAATTTCAAAGTGTCTTGAAAACGGTACCCAATGACATCAAAGCCGTGAGGCTTTGCTCAGTATTAAAAAATTCCTTTAAGAAGTCCCAATTTTATGTTCACATAAGCAAAAGTACTATCTTTCCTTGGTGGAATTCGGATTGCACGCGGGATTATAGACGACGAAAGGCCGCGTGGAAGAAATTACTTTACGATCAGTGTCCAAGTATCTGGAGCCATTATAAATTCGCAGTTGCTGCGTTCAAGAGAACAGTATCGAATGCCAAATACGAGTATGATGAAAAATGTCATGACTGCCTCTCTAACACCAGCGACAAAAAATCTCTGTTCAGATTCCTTCAATATAGAAAATTCGTATCGACACCAGCGAACACTGAATCCATAATTATTTCACCACGCGAGATATCTGCTTCTTTAGAATTCATAGGAAAGGGCTCAGCTCAACGCTTAACATCACGTTTGCCGAATGCACAAATAAGGCCTCCCAGCACCGATGACATTGTGGAAGCCACAGTGTGAGAGCTCTCCGATGTTCTTAGATCTCTGCCTGCCTCAGCTCCGGGTCCTGATGGCATTTCCAATGCCATGCTAAAAATGTTATTTGAAATGTCTCCTAACGACATTCTGAACACAGTGTAATATTGTCTAAAAAATGATTGGATTCCACCAGAATGGAGCACAGCCAAAATTATTTCGCTGCTTAAAAAATAAGGAGCTGGCTACAATCTTGACAACTTTAGGCCTATCTCTCTTACGTCAAATATGGTAAAACAAATAGAAAGATTTTCATATGATTGTATGATGGATCAGATATCTGGAAATTGGTTACTGAGCCCAAGTCAAATAGATTTCCGGCCCGGTCTCTCCGTTTGGTTTGCGCATGTAGATTTGGAAAGCCGCATCGAACTTGCTCAGCATAAAAAAAAGTTAGTGCTTTAGTGACTCCTGACATAGCAAAACCTTTGACAGCGTTGACTACTCTCTACTGCTGGACAGATTACAGTCTTACAATTTTCCGAGATATATAACGGCATGGATTTTTGAATTTCTAAGAAACAGAAAATTTCATTCTTTTCAAAGCGGCTTCTCTTCAAGAAAGTTCGATCAGACAAGAGGGGTGACCCAGGGGGCTCTTCTGTATCCTGTACTATTTAACCTCTTGATGAGTTCAGTACCACTGCACCAGGATGTGAATCTATATCTATACAGATGACATTGCATTTTTCGGGACAGCTCCAGACATCGATTCCCTTCACCTGTCTTTACAAACGTACTTCTGTACTCTAGAGACGTGGCTTCACAATCTGCATCTGTCACTAAACGTAAACAAAAGTGCAGACCTTGTTTTTTCCACTTTCCGGGCCGTTACAGTTATCATTAGTATATGAACAAAGACCCATATCTCAGGTAGAGTCACTTAAGTACTTGGGTATCATATATGACGGAAAACTTAACTCACATAGAAAATATTGCAATAGAAGGGGACACGAGCCGTAGGTTTACTACGTAGAATCAGTAACCGGCGTTCTGGTATGCGAAGTGACATACTAATTATGATTTATCGTATGTACGTACTACCGATTCTAGAATTTGGCTTTGTTTTGTTCTCCGGAAGTGCAAAATATAAAGTAAGACCACTTGTTCTTTCAGAAAGAGAAGCTCTTCGACTATGTTTAGGTCTTCCTAAATTCGTTGCTATTAATGTATTATACCAGGAAGCGCACCTACCTACTCTTCCCACGCGATTCCCCATGCTTACGGTTCAAACCTACTTAAGAGCTTATGAATCTTCGCTACGACGTGGACAATATGCATTTATCAGTGAACCAAATCCATTTTTTGAGAACACGTGGTCACGATTGCATACCCCACAAGTTGTATTTGTGCAAGCACAATTAGCACCTTTAAATGTTCGCCTTGGAGAAATAACTCCGCTTGACAGGTTTCCAGGGTCGCTCAAAATTGAATTTGCTGAGATTTTTCCAAACAATGCAAAATTTCTGCCCAAGACATATTTGAATGACCGCTTACAAGAATATTTGGCCCTTTTCAAAATACATAACAGCGACTGATGCTTCTTCGTGTGAAGAGAAGGCAGGCGTGGGTACCTACTCACCATCCCTCGATTGGTCTTTTTCTCTTCGCGTACCAGATTACACATCAATTTTTCATGGCGAACTTCTGGCAATAGTTCTTGTCTTGCGGAAATTACCCCTTCGTACTACAAAAGTTATTATCGTCACAGATTTTTCTAGCTGTATATAGCGCACTTGCTGCGTCTACAAAGGCGACAGCATTGCACACGTTTTATTCATTGGCTCCACCTCACTTAAGTTTAGTTCATATGGTATGGGACCCAGGCCACCAAGACATTCATATTCATGAAATAGCCGATTCCTTAGCATGAGCTTCTCTAAGAGGTCCTGTGATATCTGTGCTGCCGGCAACTGCACACATCACTGCAGCCAGATATAGACAATTTTCTTGGAGCGAAGACAAAAAAGCCCTGTCATCAGCAAAATCTAGATTTCTTTTAATTTACTAGGCTGACCCCCCCCCCGTCGCCGTATTCCAAAACTTAATTTTTACTTGCACAGATGTGGTCGGGCGGTATCCCCTCTATGCCACCTCCGCAATGAGCTGGAATCCATAGATCATTTTTTTTATTATCGTGTTGGTGGTTTTCTACTCATCAAAAACTATGTCTAGAAATTTCGCTTAATAATTTAGGATTGCCTTTAAGCAGTACTGTTATACTCTCCCTTGGAGCAACAGTATTGGGATACAGCCACAGGAACGTTTGCCTAGCCATTTATAATTTTCTATGTGGCACAAAAAGAATGCCTTGTTAATAGTTCTTAGTTTCTACAACTGAGTTACTTCTGCTTAAATTTAGAAAATTCTAAATGTAAAAGCACAAATTCACCGTTTGGATCTTACTAGTGTTACTATTCAAAACTTAACTTACTGATGTTTAATTATATCCTTTATATTATGTATTTCAGTAACAATTTTTTTATTATGTTATTTTTTTAAATATTCCTATCAACGCAAGGCTTACTATAGTATTTATCACTACTTTAGCTCATGAATTCACAGTTTATTTTTCATCTTGCATTATATGTTTATTTTGCTTCTTTGTGTTATTTATTTATTAACTACTTTATTTAAGTTTTCAATCATATTACCACCCGATTCGTGAACTATCCACCATAATGGGTTTGTGCCATTAATTGAAGCTTCATCATCATCCTTGTCATCATCATCATCATCAACATCAAGTATACTGGCTTTTCCCCTGACAGGGGCTCGTGACCTCTGAATGTCGTCTCTGCAGTGGCGTCTTAGAATGGTCAACCAGAGCTCATGAGCATGGAACACCCTTTACATTCCGTGATCTTCGTGATTCTGTCTATGTTTTACAGCGAAGCTGTATATATGGCTAGGGTACCGTGCATTTTTGTTCTTCCTGAACAAAAACTATCATCATCAGTGGCTCATACCCCTGCAAGCATTCATACTTTCGTAAGCAAGCAAAAACCGCAATGGCTCATAGCCCTGTAAGACAGAGGCTACAAGCACTCAGCAAAGAGAAGCGAACAGTGCTTAAATTCTTTCTAATCACACAAACAACATACAAAACAGCCTGTCGAAAACTGTCCTCATCAATCGCTAATACTGCCGTGAGAAATGGCTCATGCCCCCTTAAGCAAGCAAAAAAATACCATGACTCATAGTCCCGTAAAGTTCATGGCTACTCACTTTGAGTGAATTAGCTGCGATGGCACCACCCCTTTTGACGTTCGTAATTTCAAGGTGCATGTGTCGGTAACAAAAAAGGAGTGCTTTGCGCGTTCCATGTCGCAGACATATCCCTTGCGTTGCCACATCGATCCTGCCCAACCGACCACCCAGTGGCGTACGTGGATCAATTTGACATTATCCAAGAATTTGATTGCAGTTGTGAGGGAAATAATGACCACCGATAAAGACAATAAATGAGTGTGCGTGCATTTCGACACGATGACCACCCATCAAGGCAAAAAATGAGTCTTTGTTCAAAATTACGTGTCACCCCCGTGTCGTGTGCTAAACAACTTCGCTGGTCAACCACCTTCATAGAGTGGAACTGCTCATGATCTGTCTTAAGGGTGGACTCCACTCGACGTTCTCTTCAGCCGCGGAATACGCCGGACCCCTTCTCGATCTAAATGGCAACGCGAAAACGTTCACGACCACTATCAACGGTCGTGACACTGTCATGTCCATTGACAACCTCAAGCCGACTTTCGTCGTAAGCTGTAGAACTCCAATGTCCTTCGCCCCTCTCCTCTTGCCTGCCATCTGACGAATTGGCCTTTAAGTGACCCATGCCACCAGTGAACTTCTCGTCGTTGTAGACAATAGCACAACTTCGTCTCTAAAGGCGGGGGCCCTGTCGTGCGGCGGCATTTAAGGGACTACGTGTTCTTCAAGTACACAGCTCACTTAAAAGAGCAAGCAGGTGGCACACGGGCATCAAGCTACGACTGTAGTTTGCAAGATTTTTAAGTGAATGAATGCATAATTTCTAGCAAGCTTTGTATTTAGTGCATGTGACAAGGCAGGTGTTTAGCCTTGCGCACTTTCATTTGCTTCCTTGTACTGTTAAAACAAAGAAAAGACAACTGCAATGTTTTCAGCATCATCATCATGCGGCCTCCTCTGGCTTTCCCAATTTTACTAGTACTCTACTGACTATAGGAAAACAATGATACATCAACGGCCTCCATCGTAATTGTGGGCGCACTATGACGAAGTTCTCTAAAAGGATGCGTTAAGGAATTGGGCTTGCACGGTTTTCACTTCTGTGCGACTTTCCTTTATTGCTCTCACATCAATTAGATCTTACGTTACTTCCTATTCGAATTCGCGCAGTACGTGAACAAACCAGTCAGAACAAGACTGCCTAGTCCACTCTAACGTCAACTACTATATTCACTTGTTGTGGCTTCCTGAAAAACATACTAATTACTCGCGCGTGCCTTTTCTTCAACTATAAACACGTGTTCAAGTCGCCATGATGAGTAGTAATGTTTAATGCTTGTAAATCACGCATAACCATTCTGTGCGCACTATATACGAAACTGCCTTTTACATTATGAAGCATCAATCGTACTAAAACGCTGCACTTAAACCCCTTTCTTTGCAAGGATGAGAGTCAGACTTTTTCAATGCTTGATGATGTGGCCATCGCTTAATGAATTATTCTCAGGATTTACCTAGTTTTCAACAGCTTGTTTTTGTGAAATACCGCCTGTGTTTAGTTAGGAGCAGCGGCATCCAAGCTGTGAAATGATTCAGTGTTTACGAGCGGTCAGCGCTGCACAGCGATGCCAGGACAAATGCCCCTCATAACTGTTGTATACCACTAAAGAAGTGACGATGAAAAGAATGAGAGTAAGCGTGTGTTGTGAGGCGCGTTTATAAATATAAATGAGGCACACGATCGTGAAGTTAAAGGTTTAGAGCCATGCACTGTTTCAGAAAGTCTGTATCACTTTCACTGCCTGCATAGCTGATAAATGGATATGCATCGCCTCTTGCTGCACAGCCTAATTTATTCGCCTTGGTTTGTAAATCGTGGTTTACGCTAAATTGTTTGTCAAGCACATTTGGAAATCTTTACAAGCATTAATTGTTCTCCTTTCGGTTCGCAGTATTACGTCGTGGTTTACAAACTTCGCTCGTCCACCAGCACGCCTTTATAATTCTCTAACAAGTCTGCTAAATCAAGAACGTGTTTTGACATGCACAACCATAACATAAAAATTCAATGACAAAACTTTTTCACCTTCGTTTATATTCTTTGGACTAGCATCTCAATGCAAGGTAAATATATGTTGGAAACTGCTGTCCAAATGTTTGTCACTAATTGATAAAGAAAAAGAAAAAAAGGTGGGGCACTCTGCATTGCAAGTTTTCTTTATTTTTTTTTTTGAAACCTCGTCGGCACCTCGGTTGGAACCATGCGGGAAACAAACAATTAGGAGAGACCCGAATGGCCGTTTCTGAATCCGAAAAAGTGGCCGTTTTGGTGTGCCATCTCCTTCTGCATCTCCGATTAGCTCACTGGAACACGTGGTGTAAGAGCTGGAGTCGGACACGCCGTAAATGCAAAGCACTAAAAAAAGGCGAGTCGTAAATGCATAGCACTAAAAGCGCCCTACCCCACTTTGCGATGCATAAACCATCCGCTACATTGCTGTGCACCCTAAACTCGCCCTTAAGTCGGGTAAATGTGCGGCTTTTCTGCCCTGACCAAATAAGAGACCACTAAATTGGACAGTGCCACGTGTGTATCACTGGTTAGCTCCTCAGGAAGCCTGCACAGCATCCACCACTTTCCACATTCGCACAGAAATGGAATACGTGCCTGGAATTCACGTCGCATGGAGCTTCTCTACTTATGCAAAGCGGTGCAGCGCTGCCACCATACCTGCCACTGTTTCAAGAGCCATACTTGTGCGTACGCGTGAGTCAGACTTTCCGGTTACACTCTTGTGGTGATGACCGAACTCGTTCCTGCCTTGTTCCGTCACGAAAGGCAAAACGTATTCAAATATTCGATGGTCCCGTCGGCTAGAATCGCGCTTTTGAGTGTGAACTCTAAAGTGCGAAAAGTACAAAAGTTAGAACTGAATGTATCTTGACATTTTTAGCAGGCGCACGTGGCCGGACTGTTCCCTTCGCACTGATGAAGAAAAAGTGAGAAAAAAAAACGATGCAATAGGACATGAACTGTTTCTATTATTCTTGAGTAAACCATGAAAAATTCCATCTAAAAGAGCGCAAATTTTTTATATAACAAGACTGCAACACATCTAACTGTTTTGGTACTTGTTTTGGTTGCCCCAAGCATAAGTGCTGACTCTGTAGAAATTGAGGAAAAGAGGCCGCGGCATTTTTTTAGAAGCAACGCGAAGAGAAGACTGCGGCTTCTTGAGAAGATGGTAATGGATTCGAAGAGGTAGCCCTATCGAAAGCTCTGCAAAATTTCTATTTCATGTTCCTCATCAGTCGAGCACTAGGGAAAAAATATATTTTTGGTTTTGGGCTCCTTAACACATTGAAATTGCCTAGCTTCTGGTGAAACCACCGTGGCCCCCAACTTTAAAATTTAGCTGTCTGTTGGCAGTCAACCAGCCCTTTCGTTTAACAGGCCATTATAAAGCAATGTTGCACCTGTCCTCCATGCTGCCCACCTTTATTTTGCATTCCGTAGTCAATGCTTCTAATGGCATTCGTCGAGACCGAAGCTATCTAGTACTTTTTTGTTGACATCATAAGAAGAAAAGCTTGGTGCACAAGTGCGGCTTCAATCACTCTTTTTTTCTGCCAAAGATGTAGCGTCGCACACATTCGCTGATACACATATTTACCGATCTTTCACTTATGTTGGTGAGCACCCTCGTTACCATAAAAAAAAACTAGGTAGCTAAATTATAGAGCGGACCTCTGTTGTCGAGTCATTACAGTTCGTACAACGCAGAACCATTCATCCACAAATTGCAAGATTCATGAACCATAATAATATCCTTTGTAATATCTTCGCCGCACCAGTAAGACAAAACCATGAGAGATCCTGCTCGGGGAGCTCTCCGTCTTCTTTTCCTGGTTGGTGTTCCGCTCGTTAATCCATAATGGGAAATAAAAAAACGGACACTAGGACACAACAGAAAGAAAACCAAAAGCAATCAACGCGAATACCCGAATTCCCTGCTGCGTTAGAAGAGCTAAAGCGCCGAAACTACTCAGGCGTCGACAACGAAGCAGTATTCACCAACCACCTATTCAAGCCCATTATCACGGCAGTGGTCCACAGGCTGTAATCTGATGATTCCGAAGCAACCATCCGAGACAACGAGCTGCCGAGTTCTTGTGAGGCAAGGCAATAGTGGCTTCTGTAATGACGCTCTTACGACTGCTGTTCTTTTCCCTTCATAAAACAAAACAATAACCAAGTAATTTCCTAGCTGACCCAAAAGAGAAAAGATGGTGAAACGGCAGGAGAAGGCGCTCGTACAGTGGTTGCTTCGTATTTTCTCTTTTCGCTAATGGAAAAAAGTACTCATGATGATTGTCAACAAGCTAGGCCACCAATTCATCCTCGCAGTAAGTAGGAGTTACTTATGCAACGAAAAAACTCACAGGATGGTTACTAGTGAGTACAGCGAATGTTTAAGCATTATCTTGTGGGAGATGAAAGCATGCTTTGTGGACAAGGTCACGTTTGCCGCTTTCATTTAATCTAGTGTAGCAATCACGGTCCTGTGATTACTACAGTAGTTATATGCTGAATGTACCGAATCAAATCGTTGATTTGGAAGACGAGGCCGATGCACTTTCCTCTATATGTGGTGACAGATCCCGACGGGCTTGCTAGCTTCCGCATCAATGATTGCTTAATACCGTTGAGAAAGTTAGCGTCGTTGCTGGAATGTTGACGTCTGCCAGGGATGAATGGCAGCATACCTGTATGGCAGCGGTGCATTGTTGATGTATGAGACTATTTGTGAAACGGTGACTTTGGGATCAAAGTACGCCACTGCGCAGACTACAGTTAACTGTCTAGTTTGACTGCGCACACATTACCCACGCTCATAGAAGTGCAAGCTTTCCGCGTGTACGTTGTTTCGACAGTAAACGGCCACATCCGCTCCACCGTCGTCGTGTTGAGGCAAAGATCCGCAGGAGTACACGTGCTCTATTAAGTGTAACGGCGGTTCAGAATTCGTTCAGGTGCCCTAGAGACACAGTTTGGAGGAGAGCCCAACAATGCGGACATGGCAATTGTTCTGCGCGCATGGTGCCAAGGATAGTACATTGATTGCTGTGATAGAGAGGAAACTCCAACAACGCTATCACCTGGTGAGGCAGGAACAGGAAGAGAGGTCCTTTTTTAGTCAAGTGTTCGATGAAAACTCGTCTGGCGAGGAAACATACTGGTGCCAAAAAAAAAAGCATGCGCTCGCCAAGAATAAAAGAAAAATAAAGAACATCACGTTTCGGGCCCCGTACTGGCCCCTTGATCACAATGAATATATAAGCATGGGCTCGCGGCTATTTATGGGTGAGGTGACGCAGCATACGGGTGTATATCTTATGAAGATTACCCCATATCCTGTTTATCGTGCGTCTAGTTGATTGAATGTAGTATGATTCTAAAAGCAAACGGGAAAATATGTGTTTCTCGGTTGCGATGATGGCTGCCGAGTCCCAGTCAATGCTGTGTCCGGTTAGTTTGCGAAGTTCCTTCAGGGCGTTCGCGGCTGTGTTGCCTTTGGCGATGTCATTTACGTGTTCTTTCAAGCGCCGTTTAAAATTTCCGCTCTCGCCGATGTACGACAGGTCACACTCCTTCCATGGTATCTTGTATGTCACTCCCGAGTAGTCGTTGTGTTTCATGGAGTCTTCTGCGCGAACCAGCTATTGGCGAAGTTTTGCACGAGGGCGATTTGCACACCGTAGCCCTTAATAATTATTGCAAGAGCTTCGCTTGTTCCCAGTGTGTAAGGTTCCACCGCGCGTTTCACTGTTTCTTTTGCCGTTTCCCGGCGAGGCTTCGCTGATTTGTGCTCCTGCGTTCTGAGCAGTTGCAGAAGGTAACCATTGTTTAACAGGTCGCTTTTCACAACCTGCAGCTCTTGTTTAGGTTTCGTGGGGGTGGAGCAGATGCGGAATGCCAGGGAAAAGAGTGCTGCTGCGACGGATCGCTTTTGCCCAATTGGGTGTCCCGAGTCGAAGGTCAGGTACTTTCCCGTGTGCGTTGGCCTTCTGTACACACTAGTCCTAAAGCCACTTGAAGTCCTCTCTACGAGGATATCCTGGAAGTGAATGCGCCCATTGGTTTCCTCTTTAGCCGTGAACTCTATACTCGGCTTGAAGGAATTTAGGTGCGCGAGGAAATGTGTTGGGTGACGGCGACGGATAATACATGAGAAGTCGTCCACGTATATTAGGAAGAGCATTGGTCGCGTCCCGAATGAAGACAAGGTGGCACTTTCCAGATCCTCCAGAGCAATGTTGGCGCAAACGACGACACAGAAGCTTCCATCACTGTGCCGAATACCTGCTTGTGCGAAGGCAAAATTTTAAAAGGCTTTTGTTTCTGCTTTTCCTTCTGTGGTTCAAAGCGATGAGTCATTTTAGTCGCCGTGCTGCTTCCGGCACGCAAGGAAGGACTGTTTTGGTGAGCTTGAGGCTTGCGCTCCGAGCCTCGAGCTCGCTGGATCGCTTGAAGGTCCGAGGTCCCTGCTTCTTCCATGACATTCTAAGATACTATGGTCGCAATCGGTTGGTTTTTTTGGTGCGTTTGCAATATTGAATGACTAATACACACTATGAGGGACTAGACCATGTGGTAGTGTTCAAGAGAACCGAGCGTTACGGCACAATGAACTAGTTCTCCTCTTTCAATGGCATCGGGGCGCGCTTCAATTAATGGTAGCATCTTCTCGCTCACTGAAAGGCACCAAGGTGTGCGCCTCCAAGACGGCGCCAACGGAGTTAAACTAAGCTAGAAGCTAACAAAAGCTAACGCATTCAAATATAGTAGGTGAGAAAAGTAGGCGTACGTGGGAATGATGTGGAACTGACAGCAATTTCTTTTGCATATTACCGAGCGAAGATTCACAACCTTTTAAGAAACAAATTGGGAATTCATTGGACGAAAGTGCAATTCTGCATAAATACACCTTGCCGCGCAAATAGCCTCTCGCAGCACCGCTTTTTAGAATATCTACCACCGAATTCATAAGCGAGATTTCAAGAAAGTGAACTGTCAGAACCTTACCACAAAAAATTGGCAGGTCCCACGTATATGTGGGTATCAGTTCAAGGAAAAGCATTTCTTTGATGTTTACCTAAATAAATTCACTTGTTCTTCTTGACTTCACTGCAGTTCAACGCTCTCGTTGGATGCGCTTTCTTGTAAAATTTTGTTGACTTCTTTTTACAAACTCGGATCCTTTTCATGCCTACTACATTTCTCGGCGGCTGACTTTTTCAGCTTTCTGTTGACGACTTATTCACTTCTTGCCTCTTGTCCTGCTTATTTATTGGGACATCTACCCAGTGACATATGCCCAATCTGGTAGATTGGACAAGAATGTCAATAGACCCAGTGTCACACGCCCCGTTGCGCATGCCAAGTGGCGCAAGTTGTCTATTCGGGCAGCTAACCGATGGTACACACCCACCTACAGATATCCCTTGACTCAAGTTGTTTATTTGGAGACATAACAAGCTGTGCCAACTCAGCGGGCCCAAATTGCTGCGGTAAATAGTGCAGTGGTAAATAAATAAAGAGGTCGAAATATGGTCACAGGGGAGACGTCTGCTGGAAATTAACTGGAAGAATAAATTTCAAGTGTTCTTTGTATCTATGATGTCTGTATGCCTCCTCCGCTGAGGCCGCAGCCTTGAGAGGGCAAAACACTTTCTTGCCACATATTACGGTATGTATAACTTGCACATGAGCCAACTGCACCGTGAGAGACCTTATTACTCTTATTATCACAGGTCCACCTATTGAAAGTTTGGCCAGAGTTTCTGAGGCACGTTATGCCTGTTTATGCAGCTTCTATCCACGCATGTTACTGAGACAAGGATTACCCATATTTGCAGCTCCACTTACGGCGTCGCCGTTGCCGCTTGAGGTAAGTGTTGACTTGTTGCCGACTCGAGATACCGTCGTAACGAGTAGAGCGTCATTGGTGAATAGTATTGCGCATTCAAGAACCTGGAGCATCATCTGTGTCCCGCTTGGTGAGGAGGGCGGGAAGTTATGTCTTGGAAATCCAGTTAATGACCTTGCATGTCTTAGACAGTCATCCTGGCTTAAGCAGCACTATATCGCTTTTTTTACGTTATGCCATTGTCTTCTAATTAGCATGTGTTGCGGCGAGCGCTAGTATCACCGTCACTCCCCCCCCCCCCCCTCTTTTATCACTGCTTCTTGATTTTTGCATAATTTGTCCCTTAGCGAGTCCCTTTGTATTACGCGTTATTTTGGGCTATGCACCGCTTGCGGTACTTCGCAGTATGCTCGCATGAAAATCTTCCTTCGCCTCACATCGGCCTGTAGAATGTTCAGCTGCTCGCACGATAAACCCTTCAGTTAATCAAGTACACGTAATGAGTTTTAACGCCTTATTCATGGTCGCCTTGGAATTTCGCAGAATAAATACGCTGGCGCCACTGCTTCATCGCCCTTTGCTGACGCCGTAGTGCCGAAAAAACAAGGATATTTGCGTAGGCAACGCACAACTCGGTTAGAACCACAGATTCCACACTTGTGATTCTAACGCCCTCTGCGAAGAGACTCGCCCATCCTTTGTGCAGCCAAGACAAATCGAAATATGACTGGCAGAAATCTCTTCTTTTTCCCTATCCCCAACGCCTTTCCACAATCACACATTATGTGTTCCTGCAGAGATAAAGCACCAGCCACTAGCTGTCACTATTCACTCATAGACATTTGAGCCTCCCCTAGTGATGCTAATGGTAGCGTGGTAGTAGTAGTAGTGTTGCAGCAGGAGGGGTGTGTCTGGCTTGTTTCACCAGAAATTGCTCCACCTGAGCACCTAATACATTCTTAGCTAGCATGTGTCACCAAACGTTGGCCAACTCCGGGTCTCGAAGAAATGTAATCAACCAGTAGTGTAACTCTTTCCGATTACTTCGGGCCCTTCAGAGAACACTACTTCTTCATAGTTCGCACGTGTGTGACTTTTCTCTTTCTTTCTTTTTCTTTCTTTCTTTTATAGGTTGTGAAGCCACACTTTTGTTTTCGCCTCAAACTACAGGCGTAACCTGATAAAGCGTTCCACGTCGCGAATCTTACCATTATTGGTAACACTTTTAGTCCTCCACAAATTGTACCATGCAACAATGTCCTTTTTGCATGCTCGGAACTATGCATAGTATGAAGCTACGTCAGGTAAGAAGAAAGGAGTGGGGCGCTGGATTCAGTTGTTCACGTGTACTCCTTATGCGTCATCAGGCAGCCACTAGGGAAGTGCGGAAACCTAGGCCCTGAAAGCCGGCACTTATTGACGGTGAAATGAAATTATTACCGGTAAATGTATTTCAATGAAAAGTGTCGTTTCTTTCCCAGGTCTCTTCTGCCCACAAGCACTCTTCCCTTCCATATTCTCGTCTTCTTTCAGTATTGATGCAGAGGAAGTCGAGAGCGAATTGGCTTCAAGGAAATTAGTTTTGTGCCACTCCACAAATAGAATACGCTTTGCGTACACACGTCGCACCATTCTTATTTCATTTTTGTTTTGAGTGACGACCATGCTCTGCAGAGAGGCAATCGACGGCACGGTGCCTGATCGCAGTTAGTTTGCTACGAATCTCGAGGGCACTCAGAAAGTACTTGCAAAAGTAAACGAAGAAAAAAAAACAATAAGAAAGGCACATAGCCTGTGGCTGAAGAGTTAAATTACTTGTCACTGTTCCTTTTTGTACATTCTTCTACACCGTTTCAATTCATAGCGTTACGCCTGAGTGATGACAGTCGGCTCGGTGTAATTTTCGTGTGGTGTTCTTTAGGGCGCACCGAGATATATGAGTGGTTTTGCACACCAAGGGTCGAATTCACAGTTTTTCTCGTTCGTAAGTGCTCTTTGTCATTTACTGGCTGCCTTTGCTGATATTATGTCCGATATCGCCATTGACGAGCATTTGCTCTTTTAAAGTTCTAACGCAAGGACATCATGCAGGTCCACTTGTATAGTGGAACGTGACTTCCGGCGGACAGAAATTGAACCCAATACGACAGACACCCTCAAACCTTAGAGCATCATCATTATGGCGCTATTGCCGTGGCTCGACGCACTTTGATTGTTCTCTTATTTATTATCTTAGTCATTACACGCAGGAGCATAAAGCTTGCTATGCGCTAAGTACCTTGTTTTTAAATTGGTTCTTCTTTCTGTGCAATAAGTTTGTGTTTTGATGCTGCTCAATCAGCCTTAAGCTGGTATTTTTGTTTTACTTAAGCCATGCCCTCGCTTTTGTGAGGGCAAGTCAATAAAAGAGTAGAAGAGATCCGGAGAAGCCTTGAGTTTACAACATAACGCAATCCTTTACCTCGGGGTACCGCTGTGACTACGAAGAAAAAAAGAGAGGGACAATAATTGAGATAGAGAAGTTCAGAGGTAGATTTCCATTCAAGGGACAGCCACCAAAAGATAAATCCTGTATTAAGTCTGCCATAGTGTCTCGCCATTGCTGTTCACTGATGAAGCCTTCTTATGAACTTTCCCAATGTGCCTTGTGGTCCAAGGCACAATGCGCCAAAATAAAACAAGAATAAACACAGAAATAGTTGTGTGCATGAATGGCAGGAAGACGAGTAAGACAAGACAAGAAAGGATGGCAGGCGCGTGTTCGAGTGGGTTTCTGAACAGGCCTCACAACAAGAAAAGTGACGGGCGCCACAAACGCTTAGCCACCACACTTCTTCCAATACGCTTACAAATTCTGACATCCTTACGCTGTTCAGCATTTGGAAAACACATGTGACATCAGCGAGGAAGAAAATAATATTCACGCAGAAACTCCTCTAGCAGTTGTCTAAGCATGCGTAAGCATTGCGTCACTTCCTCTTCTTCGCGCAGTCTGGTACGTGTCATTATCAATGTTATGAAACTTGAAATCAGTAGTAAAAATGGTTATCAACCTTTATCGGTCATTATCAATCTTGTTGGACTATATCCGACCCTTACAAACCCTCACTAGTTTTATCAAAACATTAATTCATCTGGCCAAACCTACATAGTGCACCTAGACTTTGCAAATGCGTTTGATAAAGTTTCTCATCCTAAGTTATTACACAAAATAGACGCCATATTTAAAAATCCCGTAATCACGAAATGGTTCATGTCTTACCTTCATTGCAGAGAACAGTATGTCAAAATTGGAAACTGGAAGTCTCTACCCTCACTTGTAGAGTCTGGTGTAAATCAGGGCACGGTACTAGGACCACTCTTATTTCTCGTATTTATTGATGATATGCCTAATGACATCACTGTACCGTTGCGCTTGTTTGCCGACGACTGCGTCATTTATAACAAAATTCAATCGAGACAAGACCAAGAACAACTTAACTCAAGTCTACAAAAAATTAAGAAATGGTGCGACGATTGGCAAATGGTCATAAACCCTCAAAAATCAGTGTCTATGTCTATTTCACGTAAAAAGCGTACCCTTAGTTACTCGTACTACATTAATGACAACAAACTCGAAAACGTTAAAAATCACAAATACTGGGGTTTAACTTTTACATCAGATTTACGCTGGAATACACACACACAGAAAATGTGTGCATCGAATCGTTTGAGTCCTGTGGTCTTTGAGGCGGAACCGGAATTTGGCAACCCCTGAAATTAATGTCGTGCTTACAAAACTCTAGTTAGACCAATTATTGAATATGCTAAATGTTCTAAACTAGACCGAATACAGAGGCTAGCTGCCAGTTTTATATTTAATAAATATCGTCGCATCCATTCTCCAACAGAGTTATGTCAATTAGCTGATCTAGCACCACTTGAGCTCAGAACTAAATACGCCAGATTAAAATTTCTCTTCGAAGTTATTCACAATCAACCGAATATTAAACCAGATGATTATTTTGAGCTTCCTATGAACGCGTCAACGAGGCATCGTGATAGTATGTACATTCCTCCTCCACTCGCCCGCAATCATTGTTTCAAGTTCAGTTTCTTCCCTAGGGCGATAAGAGACTGGAATTTGTTACCCGACTCTCTTGTAACCTCGATGTCCTTAACTACCTTTTTGGAAAGTCTTAAAAGCAAATTTTTTTCTAATTAGTCATATCATAAGAAGCCAACAAACACTGACACCAAGGACCAACATAGGGGAAATTGCTTGTGCTTAAATAAATGAAATGAAGAAACGATATGAAGAAACCCACAACCTTCGCGAAATGCGAAGGTTGTGGGTTCGGTTTCCACCTGTGGCAAGTTGTTTTTTCATCCACTTTAATTTCCATTAATTTATCGTTTCTTAATTTAATTTATTTAAGCACAAGTAATTTCCCCTATGTTGTCCTTGGTGTCAGTGTTTGTTGGCTTCTTATGATATGACTAATAAAAATCGGGCCCCTCGGTTAACCTCCTTTCTTCTAATTTCTCGTAATAACACATAGTGAATTACCCAATATGTATTTATTTACTTTTACATGTGTGACTCTTATTGTGTCTATGACGATGCGGTGCCAAATTGTGAATGGTTTCTTACTACTTTCCCTTGTATGTTGTAGTTCATACTTTTCCATTCTAAGGCAAGCTTTGTGAGTCAAAGCTTGTAACTTGGTCGCATTCTATGTTTCTTTTCGATGTTTTATTCTCCACTTCTGTAATAGCCCGATGAGGGCTGACAGTGTAAATTAATGAATGAATGAATGAATCAATCAAACTCTTTGGACTCGATGTAAACCTTATCAACCCTTATCCGTTGGTATCAACCTTATCGCAGTCGATCCAATTATAATCAGCACTTAACGAACTTATCGGACATCACCTTATCCTTACCAACTCTTATCAGTCCTTATCAGCCTTATCCGACTTAATCCAACCCTTATCAACTCTTCTCGGCGCTTATCAGCCTTATAAGAATTGCTCCGACCGTTATAAGCTATTATCGCTCTTTAAACACCTTATCTATCCATGTCGAACCACAACCAACAGTGATGATGCTTATATAACCCCTCAGTACTCCTTATCAACCCTAGCAACTCATCGACCACTTGTCTGTGCGTGCTGCGCAACGCCAAGCGGATGAGCCCTCAGAAATCGGTGGCATTTCGATCGGTGAAGCAACGTCCCAATGGAAGGCGCATCCCGCGACCAACGAAACGTATCGGGGATGTGACGTGTTTGGCGGTAAATTTTCGCAAAATCTGAATTTTTCTGACGTCGACATGCTCTAAGTAAGCTCTACATGTGGCCCCAGAGATGACTTTTATTTCACCATCACCAAAACTTTTAACAAAGCCTTAATAGAAACTGTTCTTCCTTGACATTTGTTTTGTACCGCTGGTAGAACACATTCGTATGGTTCAGATATATTCGCATTCAGCCAGCGTTGGTGTTTAGCCGAGTGAATTTACTCCAGTCTGAATTTAACTTTCAAGAAAAGAACGGGTCAACTATTTCCTTGAGAAAGCCCCAAGGAGCCTGTGGGGTATCGTTGGCATCTGATGCCACTACTATATTAGGAAAGTAATGAACTAAACGGAGTTGCAACGTTTCACGCAAAACTGGATGGTCACTGTCTCAAAAGAAAAACAGGCGAGAAACAATTTCTCTGACAAAGAGATCCTAGACCACTACGTTCCAGGGGGAGGAACAAATTATCGCGCCGCATCGATTCACAACTCGAGCTCCAAATAAATGTTGCAACTGCTAGCTGAAAGCAGTTTCTACGGCACTGGTGGAATCGCTGTTCCCAGGTGCTTTGTATTGCGCACTCTATTTAAGTCGACCTTATCAGGATGTACTTAGGTCCTCAAAGTGCGTACACCTCCTGTAGTAAAAGCATTTTCTTTAAATTGCATTCAGAAACATTCCCTGTTAAAACTTGGTTAAATTCGGGGGGCTGGTTTGTGCCGTGGTTAACAAACTGTTGACTCCGCCCACGTGCCGAGACCATAGATCACTATTTCATAGATTGTAGGGATGCTTTATTTTTTTTTTTTGGACATTCTCCAGCGGACGCTTAGAATGGACACTGACATCACACCATACTCAATTAGGTTTCTACCGTTCAAGATTACTGGTGGCACTCCCTATGACATGTTCATGCTATTGGGTTTATACAGTCTATGGAGATGTAGACTATGCACTCGCCATGCCATAAGCCCGCGATCTACAAGATTCTTCTTTTGGGCCTGACACCATGCATGTGCGTGACACCATGCTTGTTAATTTAGTTAGTAAGCGAATGTTTACGAGCTTATACGATCAAAAAAATCTGCTATCCTTACTTCGTATAGCTGTCCACTAATCAGGCAAAACTGCGACTTCCTTCTTTCACAAGGAATATGCAACCTAATTACCATCAGTGTTGCATGTAAATGCCCGGAACATGCTTTTGCATTACAAATAGTGTCTAACCTTTCGTGTTTCTTTTTTTTTTCTACGTTAGAATAATCACCACTCTTTCTGTGTGCAGGACGCACAGTAATTTCAATTACTGAAATATGCATTGAGCCCTAAATGTTTCTAACGCAAGGCGCAGTAAACTGATGGGATAAACACCTTACAATGACCTTTTGATTCTTTTCTATGGACCCGCCTTCGCTACTTTACTTTGGCACCGACGTTTCATTAGATCGCACCGTGAAACATGAAATCTCAGCGCACAAGTATGGTTGTGTCACAAGGCTCACGCAAAATAATCAGAATGTTGTGTCACATGACAGCATTCTATAGAATAATTACCATACCAGCGACAGCTGATTTGTACGCGATTTAGATAATTACATCATTTTTAGGACGTGTCATACAGATAAATGGATCGTATTTATAGATCCGCGCTAAATAAACGGGCATAAAATGGAATCATATGTTCGGATAAAAACATTGGCGAAGCATAGACACGTCGTCTAAACTCCGGGTCATAATACTGCATTTTATTACGCTGCCAGTCACATCGGCATAATTGAAAATTAACTATTGGACAAATCACCGAAGCATCCACACGATCGCGGAAATAAATACATTGTAGATCGTTCCGTTTTCTGGCCACGAGTTTAGAAACACAATACAATACTTAAGTTCACTTCATCGCTTTTGCTTCTGTACGGCAAACGATTTTAGGGAAACTAAAAAGGGAAACACAAAGTCAGTAATATTGCCAGAAATATCACTGGCAGTGGTTTCGTTGGTTACCTCTTTCTCAATCTCAAGCTTGCTTTGCTTCAAGATGGCCCATTATTTCCCATATTTCGAAATCCCTCATCCCGCTCCCTTTCCTTATCCACTCTACAATCTCTAAGCAGATACAAACCACAACTCACCCTTTCAATATCGTTTACTGGTATTGCGTCAATGTTTTTCTACTTATGTCCTAGCAGTTTCTCGGCCATTTCTTTCGAAACCATTCGCACGTTTCCTAAAGATAAGAAGCTATAGAAGTTATTGGCTAGGTCCACATTTTCCTAATATTGCATCGCTCCCTATACCTCCCTCTTTAGCTTTTAAACAACCTATTTTTTGTTTGTTGTCCTTTTTTTTCGTCTTCTGTTCCTCTTTTTACTTTCTTCAGTTTTTCTTTCTGTTGTTGTTGAGGACGCGAAGTAAAACTGTCAGACTTAAGAAACACGCAAGGCTGCTGCCAGTAGTCTGAATGCTCGAGCATTTACCGTCTTTCAAACACAGATATCAGAATCAACTGTCTAATTTGCAGAGAGCTGCCTTTGTGAAGCCGCACCGTCCAAATGTGACGAGGTTGCAGAGGAGCGGCGAGCGCGCACGCATGTATGCACAAACTAATAAGGAACCATTTTCTAGAATGGCCTTTTCCCAGTCTTCCAGTCAATTTAGCTGCACCCTAAATGCCTTGTTTTACTTTTAAATATTTCTTTGCATCCCTTTAGAGCCTATGCGTTTTATACACAATAATACATTACTGTAACGATTTCGTGAAGTAAACTTACCATTGTAGAAAGCGTTGGCAGTAAATGGGACAGAAAAAGGTACGAAAGGACCAGAATACAAGAGTGTTTATGATATGAAATATCAAGCATGTATCTTCAGCAATAATTTCAGCCTTGTTCAGCATTTCGGACTCTTACTGTACAATGGTATGCAATTTCACAATCTGATAACACAGAGCCAAGTTCTCTCCATTCGGCAACGCGTGCGAAGCATTCGAGGGCCATGGGGCCGAATTCACAACACTTCTCAGTAATGAGTGCTTATTGCCATCGGTAGCTGCTTTCCCTAATAATAAGCGCAGGATCAGGATTGACTAGTATTTGCTCTTGAATACAATTCTAGCGTAATAACTTCTTCGTGTATGCCAGTGAAGATTATTTTCACTGGCGGATATAGATTCGGTTACAAGGAATAATCTGTACAATGTCTATAATGGCGAACACGTTCTAGTCGGGAATTGGCCGGTATGCCAGAAGGTTTGCGTTATATGCCACGAGGTTAACTGGTGGCAAATGTTTAAGCTCTTTGAAGATAGGGGTGGTGGACGCACACTATGGATTGTCACTAATCATTGCGTGTGTTTCGATGGCACCCGATGTGAAAGGTGTGTGAGACCCTGTGTTTCGTAACGTAATTGAGGCGAGTTTCTATCCTTGGTTTCTATGTAAGCAACGTATATAATGTAAGTATTATATGTTTAAGTAATTGGGTGTTGTTTCATAAAAGTTCGGATAGCTTATGCGATTTACTTTTGAGTGCAGTAATACTAGGCGTGAATTTCGGGCGACTGTAAAGTTCCGTGTCTAATATCAGCAAAGACGTATGAAGGAGAGTCTGGCAACTCGGGCCGGGTGCTAGCTCATTCCGTGCTTTTACGGCTTGCTTAATGGACTTGTTCGCGGCCTCTTGCCTCTTTCGTCTGCTTATTATTTGTGATTTTTAAGACACAAGTTTTCTTTCTTAAACCAAGTATTTGAAAAGACAATAATGTCTCCCTCACTGTATCTATGTATGTATGTATGTATGTATGTATGTATGTATGTATGTATGTATGTATGTATGTATGTATGTATGTATGTATGTATGTATGTATGTATGTATGTATGTATGTATGCATGCATGCATGTATGTATGTATGTATGTATGTATGTGTGTGTGTGTGTGTGTGTATGTATGTATGTATGTATGTATGTATGTATGTATGTATGTATGTATGTATGTATGTATGTATGTATGTATGTATGTATGTATGTATGTATGTATGTATGTATGTGTGTATGTATGTATGTATGTATGTGTACTTTATCATATAATATTTCTTTAGGACTGCGGGAAGCATAAAAATAAGGAGGCATTTCTTTTTTTTCAGAAAGTACATTACGCGTGCGACCACTTTAGGCAGTGTAGAGGGGCGCTCCTTGACAACGTACAAAGAACAGGAATTAGGCAGCCATTTCTTGTGGAATTCATAATCTATTTTGACTGACGCAGTATTTTGCTGCCAAGACAACGATAACACATAATTCTCGCTCCACCACTGGGAATTCACTCTCATAGTCATTTTTCTTGCCTCACGCCTCCACCGGCGAACTTGGACGCAATAAATATTGAGACACTGAGACACACCATGACGCATTCACCTGCCACCCTGGGGTCAGGCTGATTTATGCGAAGTGTGGTGGTATATGCGGCTCGACTTCGCAAATTCGCATAATGTGGACGCTTGTGAAGCAGTAGATCGAAGGGAGACACGACAGTAATAATGAGCTGCTCTTGAGCACTGACATGCACGGTTGTTGGCACAATAAACGTCCTCGAATCATCGGTGACATTTCTGGGACGACGAATGGTGGCGAAAAGTAATTCGTGATGGAAGCATTTTCTATGATGGCCTGCTTTTCACATACTAATCGTCACCAAAACGCTGATGCGATGCGAGAAATAAAATGCAAGAGACTTCAGTTCCTCTAACTCTAACGAACGAACTAAGCACGAGGTCGCGGGATCACATCCCGGCTGCGGCGGTCGCATTTCGATGGGGGCGAAATGCGAGAACGTACCATGCACTGGAAGCACATTAAAGATTCTTTGGTAGTCAAAATGAATGTGGAGTCCCCCACTACGGCGTGCCCCATATTCGAATCGCGTTTTTTTTTTTACGTAAGACCCCAGGATTAAATAAATTAAAATAAATTACATTCTAAGCAGCGAATGTCAGTCGATGTCAGAACTTTTTCATGCAACGAGGAGATTCACCATGGGGTGTTTTTATTAGTTATTATAATTTTTTTATTCACCGTAATCTATAGCCAAGTCTCATTTTTAAGCTCTCAGAAGAAGGCATTTGCACAAGAAATCAAAATGAGCATATTGCTAATTAACATATTTAGCTAAATAACTTAAAATAATTACTGTACGGCACGTATTACAATTTACGAATTTTGGCCGCTGTCTTCGAAAGTCGTATCCACTTGAAAAAAGTCCGTGTATGACAAAAGTCTCGAGATATGCATTCACACAGTTTGCGGTGAAGTGCGTTGACGTTACAATAAAGTGTTAGCTTCTATAAATAAAAAGGCATTCGTTAAAAAGTTTGACAGCGTTTATCTCTAAACTGGGGCTACTTTCAAAATTAATTGCAAGTGTATGCGCCTTGTGAAAAACTGGCTTCAATTCGCATACTGAAATATTTGCACTAAGGTAATCAGTTAAAAATAGACTTGTTAGTTTTTTCGTAATTAAGCAGATAAGTGGTTTTATATCCAATGTAACTATGGTCGACCTATTCGAGTAAACCTGTTCAATGCATGTATTTGTGCAATTTAAATTGTGCTAGGCAATTTTTTTAAATTGCCCGTGGAAACACGGTCATATATTTTCACTGTGCTATAGCCTGAGCACACCGAAACTCCTTCCTCTTCTGCATCCTCCTGTCCTCTTGTCAGCCAGTTAGGCAAGAAAGATTTGCAAACGTAGGCAGTGCTATTCGCTTTCAAAGGAAATAAGAATTGCCTCCTATAATGAAGGAGAGCATTTGACTGGGCTGTTCAGGCAACGATTCGGCCATCGCTCGATGCTTGCTTCGGCGGTTGCGTAAATTTGACGTCAGGAGTTCAGAATAAAGTCATAATTGACTAATTTTATGTTAAATATTTCGAAGTTCTTCAACACTCCTGCAAACCGGAAGCTGAGGAAGGCAATGAATAAGCAGGAGAAACTTGCCAATAAATAATAATGTATACAAATGTGAAATCTCTGAATATGTACTACCGAAAACGCGCTTCTACCTTCTCGCTCAATGGCGTGGCAATTTCGTAATGTCGTCTCTGTCTTCTTGCTCCTGTCACCTTTTTTTTTTTGTTCAACTTATGCCTTTATTTCTAAATCGCTCTGAAATAAATCACCTCCCTAGCTTACAGTTGGAAAGGAGCGGTACTTGAGCAAACCGAGAGGACGGCGGACAAAAATACTCCGTGGATCTGCGCGGCAATCTAGCTAGTCAACTCGTTTTTGTTTGCCATCGTCGTCGCTCAGCTAACGTCGAGGCTATATCCAGAGACAGCGGCGTCATTTGAAACCAAGTATCACGTTCGCTGCGGGCACAGAACGCACTAGTCCATTTATCTTCTTCCACAAGTAATAACGTGAGTAAATGGAATAGCAGCCTAAGGATCCCCATCTAATGCTTCTGATCAGAGAGCATATCAGGTCATCTTGAATTTAGGAAGAGTTAATAAGTGATGCAAAGGCAAGGATATAGCTAAGTGCAATCACGTGTTGTCAACATGGTGGCAGAAGTCCAGGCGGCAGCAGCAATAATCTGCAAAGAACGAAAAGCACCGAAGGAAGCACGACAGTACGTGTTTACAACGAGAGTGTTTCCAGACTTTCTCGCTGGCTGCCCACGTTCGTAGCAGCGCATCGAGGTTCAGAACGTTGAGGTTCTTCGACACCTAAAGCGTTGCTTTTTTGCCAATACAGCCATGAAACGCTGTTTAAGTTTATCCAGGCTATACATAGAATACGGTGCTAGTATTGCTGCCTGCATGATTGCCCTGTACATCACGTCATAGCAACAACTATCTTGAAATAAGACAAATAAAGCAGATGTTTGTCTAAGCGATACCTATCTGTGATGATTTTTCAAAACGTCCGACCCATCTCACTATAAGCTCACGCGCAACGATGCACCACTTTTGTCGACCAAGAATGGGGGCTGAACTCAGAGACAGTAAACCTCGAAAAGCCGGTGGCTTATATGCGGAGAAATACCGCATATAGTGGGAATTAGGATGGCCCGCGGTGGCAGGCGATGCGCGTCAGCGCATACGTGAGTTCAATCACCAACAAGCCGTCATTGTCATGCTGTTGTCGTTATTCCGTGGTCGTCGTTGTAATTTAATTGCTTTTATGACATTTTTATCATTCTTTCGTTGTCAGGTCATCGTCATTTTTCGCCTTTCTTTTACTCTGTTGGTGTCACTTCATTGTCATGTTGTCGTCAGCATTGCGTCTTCGAGCTGCCGTCGTGTTACAGTTGTCATCATTTCAGCTTTGTCCTGCCAATGTCAACATCGCGTCGTCATCACAAAGTCGCCATCACGCCGTTGTGGTCGTTCCATCGTCAGGCATTCTGTAGTGTTTGCACTGACGATGCTGTTATCGTCTCGTCGTACGATCATCATCATACCATTGTCGGCGTGCCGCCAACATCATACCACCACAACCAACTTTAACCATCACACCGTTATACCAACTCTAACATCGTCAGCCCATCAGCATTACTTCAGCCTCGGCATCACGTTGTCGCCACGCCGCCTTCATCTCACGATTGTCGTCACTTCACAGTCTGCATATTATGGTCGTCATGAGCCGTCAGGCCACCATCGTTACAGAATCGCCGTCATCGTAAGCGTCGCCTTCCCATTATAGTCTTGTATCGTCGTCTCACCAGCCCGTTATATCATCATGACACGTACATTCACACTTAATGACTAGAAAGGTGCAACCGTGTATTGGAAAAGTAGCTCTTGTAGCAGGCCAAGTAATGAGGCCAATTACGAAAAACGAATTAGGTCATTTCGAAGATATTGTGCAGATATCTGCCGCCAGTGAACACGTGAAAAAAGAGAAATTGTTATGCTTCTCCTGAAGGTCATCGTCTATGTTCCACACTGGCGTACATTAACATAGAGTCTGCAGCAGAGCAAAAGAAATAGATTACCGACAAACAAGTTCAATAGAACAAATGAAGTATTGATTATCATGTAGTAAGAGAAGGAGACAAGGTGGAAATAAAGTAACTAATTAATAATAATAAAGACAATGTACGCGTACACCCTGTGAGACGCCTCGCAACTATCAGTCGGTTACGCAGCCCATACGGTTTTCAAGTGCTCTGAAACGTACTCGTGGGTGGTGTATGCTGGAAACAATGTTCAAGAAGTTCCTTTTCTCGCGAAGTAAATTGTGCATTTTAGTAGAAAGCGTTCTTCAGGACCACTAACATAGAAGGTGCCGCAATCATCGATTTACTCTCACAAACTTCACATATGGAAGTATGTGGTTAATTAGAATGTGAAAGAAGTAAACAGTCGCAAACGACATACTAAGTTCAGGAAAGGAAAGTGTTAGGCCACGCCGTTCTAAGCCAAGCGGAAGGCGGGATGGTAGATGTGAATGGAGGAATCAAAGGCATCGATTTATAAGTCAGCCTAATATCATTCGACCAACGTGAACACCAATTCAGATGCACGATGAGTACCTGCTTCAGCTGCTCTAAAGCCAGGATGTCAACACTGTTGACAGTGTCATTGGCAGATCGGGTGGCTGCATATTCTCGGTCTTTCCAGTGACGTAGCGCGGCCAGACTGGAGCTCAAGCCTTGTCATGCACAAAGCAAACGTTGCGCATACGCACTACAGTTGCATGTATACATAGCTGCGATCTGCGACGTAGCGTATAGGTACCGCGGCCGCCTCAGGGCGCCTCGACGAGTCCGCTGGCTGAGTGCACTGCTGCTTTGCGGCTCGCTGTGGACAACCGCGTTTAGTTACTTTTGGCGCTTCGTAGGGGCCAAAATTGGAAGTGGTGGTGTCTGCGTGAACATCCAAAGTCATACTTGCACTGCACACCATGACGGTGATGTTCAGTGAACTCAGCATTGTAAAAACGCCCCGCTCCGCCGTAGCCTTCATTGTGTTCAGAAGAGGCGGAGCTAATGGCAGTCAAAGATCGCGTATGATCCCCTTCTCTGTGCTTCATTGCCTTTCACTTTGAAGTACGTTTTGCGGTCAAGTATTCCTGAAATAGTCTGTTTTAGCCTCAAATGCATTTCTCGACTTCGTTAAAAAGTGATTCAGGCCCTCTTTAAACCCAACCTAACCAGTCGTCGTAGTCTTCATGTTTCTTGACGACGACGACGATGATTAATATTATTATTATTATTATTCTTATATTATTATTATTATTATTATTATTATTATTATTATTATTATTATTATTATATTATTATTATTATTATTATTATTATTATTATGTTAAAATGAATGGCACCTGTCTATTCAGGGAGCTCCACCAAGAGTCGGGTAGATTTCATACCTTATGAGAGAGATTACGTAATAAGCAAAAAAATATATCACTGAAAGTAAGAACAGTCGACAGTCCCTTTAGAGGAGGAGTGTACCTGCATGAAGAATAAAAAAATATGTGTGAAAAGAAATAGGTGCTCAGAAATTAGACTGGCAAGGTTAACAATAATATCGAAAGGACCGCCACAGCAAATTTTCTATAGCAATTGGTGAACATATTCCTGCAGGCAAATTTCTTCATGAAAGCATTTTCCCCAAACTGCCGCCTGCTTATATTTCTTCCAGGATCACCTCAAGCTTAACCTAAGCATGACACCACGCGTGGACATTTGTGACTTATCAGAGAAAGCCATATATACCTCCGGCAAAAAGTTCACAAATTACGGCGTTAGCATTTCTGACACTGCACTGTTCTGGAAATATTCTGGCTGTTTGTTTTATTGCGACAGCAACTATAAAGACGCCAGATGCACATTCACGTCATTGGCGCCACCGCCGTTGTCATGCTGTCCCGTTGACGGCAGATGCGAAGCTCGTGCGTGGAGGTTGAGAGGGTCTCCGAATACTCGGAGCGCGTTTGTCTGCAAAAACGGCTAATTGAAGTGGACGCACCGTCAGTGCTATAAGCTCAATTACCTCAGTGACGGAGAAAGGACCACGCTTTCTGTTCTTCAAAAAAAGAATTTGGTTTTCGGCTTTTACGTGCCAAAACCTCGATTTGATTACGAGCCACGACGCACTAGGAGACTCTCGACTAATTTCGACCACGTAGGGTTCTTATTACGCACCCAATGCACGGTAAGCGAGCGTGTTGCATTGCCCCCCTATTACAATGCGGACGCCGTGGCTGCTCAATGCGACTTCCAGCTCAGTAGCGCAAGGCCGCTTAGCCGCTGGGCTCTGCCTTCCGCTTGCTTGCCTTAGCACCGTGCACGCGCATACGAATTACACTAGCATTACTGTGTGTATGCCTTTCTCTGAGCAGTAAACGTCATGCTAACGTGATTTTAGTTTCACTAAGGCAGACGGTGTCCCGGCGGCCTAATCTAGGGCACCATCAAGGCGCGACGCCTGCAAGGTCACTGGCGGCGCTCATCACGCCATCTTTTTGAGGACGCCTGGTAACTGCTAGGGCACTGCTCTATCGTCCTAGGAAAATTTGCCTTGCGTGCTACGTCTCCCCAATATGTCGCACCCTCGTATAATTAACAAACCGTGCGAGTAGTTCAAGCCCAACGCTGAACCGTGCTATGATTGTCACTGCTTCGTCCTTCCGGGGAAATTAGCAGAATTTATTGGACCTGAAAGTTTTAAATCAGTGTTTCCGTACAGATGCAGAAAGGACACTTGTGCGCTTTCTCGGCGCGCAACATTCAAAATCGTACTTCGTAAATGTCGGGCGATTAGCAACTAGTATCACTGTGAACGAACAGATATGCCTTGAAAATCTGGATAAAGCAGAATTAAGACTCAGAACATGGTTAGGCGGCACACGGAGAACAAGCTTTTACGGATCTTTCGAGGCTCCAAAGAAGTTGCTGGTCAAAGTTAGTTGCAAAGGAATGTGGTGAAAAATGAATGGCTTATTCGTGGAACCTACCAGTCAAGTTTCTCAACATGAAATATCCAAGATTTATAAGAAGTTCCACTCAGGGAACGTAGTCTCTGTTCAATCCCCAAGGGTAAAATAAAACGCAACTGCACCTATTCAATAATTGTATTGCTGAGTTCTCAATTGTCGGCGGCCAGTCCACGATTCCATTTTTATTGGCATTCTTTCGAGCAACGTAATGCATCACATAGAGGAAACCCTTTCTCAAGACAAAATGAGCTAATATATATCGAAATACGGCTGACCATGTTTCTTCTAGGATATTGGTTGTTAGTGAGAATTGAAGAAACATATTTTCTATCCGATGGCTTATCGCGCTGATCCGCTTTACTTGCTGGCCAATTCGCCGAAGCAATTACGCGTCGCGATATTTGCTCAAGAAATAAGAGTGGAAATGTGGGAATTTTGCGCTATGTGACAGGAAGAATTTTCTACAAATCAATTACATGGGATAACAAAGATAACTTCATACTAGTCCAGTGAGTACCCACAGATACACACAATAAAAAGATGTGTTTACTTTATCTATTAAGGAGTGGACCGACGACTCTCATTTATCCTTAAAACAAGGTAATACTGGAATCATTTGATTTCTTTAAATCCCGAGAAGTTATAGAGTGAAAAGTTTTTTTTTTTTTTTAGAAAACACTATTTTGTTGATCTAAGGGATGCATAAGGCTAACCTCCTTCATTTTTTTTTTACCTAAGATCGTAGGGCGGCTCCATTTTCATTAGGCCTGATTGGATGCGTGCGGCCTAATGAAGGTGATTCTTTTTTTGTTTTTTTTTTGCAGCAGCAGCAGTTTCTGTAGTTTCTCTCTCGGGCTGGTAACCGTAAAGTATAACTCAACTGTTACTAGTCCATATGCCACCTTTTCAGAACCCTGAAGCCCCAACACGTTCCACGTCAAGAAAAATTAGAACAACCTGTTCACCTTTATTTCTGGCCATAGAAACTTCATTCGTACAAAAAAGAACGCTGACAACAATAAATGTACTTAGTTACATATTAAACACTGTTTGAATAAAGTTATTATGAATCACATGGTCTTCCTGAATTATCCACAAATGAAGTCTGCTTAAGTGTATTAAGCTCATTACTATAGACTTTATATTATGTTTACCACATTTACAACAAAATTATGAGCTATTAAAATTAGTGTGTGATAATGATACCTTCTCTTTGCACGGTTAGAGAAGCACCCAGAGAATATTAACTGGATTTATCTATTTTTGTCGCAAGAGAAGTTTTAACGTATATCGTTTGCGGGTCAACTTTCGCGACGAAAAAAGATATGCAGGTCAAACACGCACTTTGAGATTTATGTGAAGCGAAGTTTTCGCACAGTTGATAAATCCTGTACAACTAATAGCGGTGCATACAACTGTGTTTACTTTCATCCTATGCAGCGTGCGCGCCCACCGTGGTTGCTCAGTGGCTATGGTGTATGGCCGCTAAGCACAAGGTCGCGGGATCGAATCCCGGCCACGGCGACCGTATTTCAATGGGGGCAAAATGCGAAACCACCAGTGTGCTCAGGTTTACCTGCACATTAAAGAACCCCAGGTGATTCAAATTATTTCGGAGTCCTCCACTACGGCGTGCCTCATAATCAGATAGTGGTTTTGGCACGTAAAATCCTATTTATGTTTATGTTTATCCCACGATGCTTATGTTTATCCCACTGTCACACGGGAAGAATGGTGATGGCAGGTTTATGTACAGATAAGTGCCGCGCATATATGGCCACATTTAAAAATTCTGTACTTCATTATATCACATGCCCAGTCTGGATGATTGGTCATGCGTGGGTGCACACCCAGGGGCAGATGCGGAATCGATAAATCAATGACGGTCAAGTAAAGCAAAGGATATAATGCGTCATTTTATTAACAGGTCAATGTGCTTTAGGAATATCTGCGTGCCGACATTACTTCTTCAGGTTGTATGTAGGAATTTATTATATTTTATTTATTTATTTATTTATTTACTTACTTACTTACTTACTTACTTACTTGTTTATTTTTTGTTTATTTATTTTGTTAAGCAGATTGCAGTGGTGCTAACTCGCACTGCTTTGTCGTTCAGAATACAAGGTTTCTGTATGTCTCTTCAAGGGTACTATGATTCGGCGCACATGTAACCTTCGTACACATATCCAGGAACATATATGCCCTCTTACTGGCCGTCCCAGCAGCAGACAGCAGCCACGCCAAACACGGGAAAGTAGGCAAAGAAAACTTCGCTTTAAAAAAATGTTGGCTGTCGCAGGTGACTACAGCAGATCACACCTGCAAGAGCACACACACACAAGGGAGTGAAGTGGAAGTCACCTAGGTTCCACATCACAATGGAATGCACGGCAACGAAAAGACCAATCAGCTCACAAGTCAAAACTTACATCGGCTCCTGATCTTCCTTGACCTGATTTTCCTGATCATTCTTAACTAATTTCTCTCATCTTAATGACTACAATGATGCGAAATAGAATGCTCGGTTACAACACAAATGCAAATCACCACACAGATAAGTGCAACAGGGACAAGTATCTATGCCATGTGCCTTGTGCTTGCGTTGTACCCAAGCACCATGGAAAGTCACCAACTAGCCCAATACATGATGTTTCTAAACCACAAAGGTTATTCTGTGCTTTAACCTGAGCTAGTACAACGAGTTGTTACCAGACAAGCACAAACTCATACACTTGTCCTTGCCCGTATTCTCCTGACAAGCTTCCACACAAACAGGATTCTCGCTGCCCGACCGCCACTCCTGCAGTCGCCTAACGGATACCCGAACATTCACTACGTCGTATGGCAACGCCACCTATCATTTACCCTATATTCCCAAAGCTCCTGCCGCCAACTCAAGCGCCCCGGTCTATACCAACTGGTTGACTACCACTAGCGAGCTCCTGGGTTGATCCTGATGAACTGACATGTAGTTTTGCATCACAAAAAAATAACGTGTTTTGCCGGTGCTACAAAAAATTCGCGTTGCTCTACTTGTTTGTTCATTTGTGTGTGTGTAATCTATATAGCTATGTAGAGGTCAACAAGTTTTCTCTTGTTAGGCAAATCCCCTTACGTGCACTTTTGTTTGCCGTTAAAGAATTTCCGCTTTATTTCACCGACACTAAAAATTATTTCTTAGTAAAATTGAATTTGTATAAGCTGGTAAGGGTGGAATACTTCCTAAATATAATAGTACAACAGGTAAAGATAAAATAATTTGTATTTCTGCGCGGCCTCGCAGAAGTCACAAAGTTATTTTGCTTCAAAAGTACGATCGTACGCCTGTGAACCAAGAGGACCGTTTAAAGCTTCACGCACGCGCTTTCTCATTTTTGCATGTGCTAGAGAGGATTATTAACTTATGCAGTTTCTCTTGAGAGTTGCATGCAAAATGTGCGCAATGCTTATGCTGCAACCTCCCGCAGTGCAGCCTCTGCGCGTAATTATTCGCCGTTCTATTTCATATTGCATTGGCTGAAAGGTTACTTTGCGGCAAAATAATCAAATCAGACTCCACTATAGATTGCGGAAGATACTACAAACCAAGGTTACGGCCGTCTTTTATTTCACTCAAAAGCTAGAAAATGACGCCTATCTCATTATCACCTCAACGGAACGTGGAGGTGTAGCATTGGACCAATGCAAACTGTCTACAGAGGTCAATAACGCACGGTGATCGTGTATCCGTGGAATACTGCAGTGCCTCAGGAAGGTGTAGTTTAGCTCTGGTTTATGCATAAACTTGGGGAGCATGTAGCAGATCTATAGCGACTTCGGGATAGAAACGCAACCTGGAGTTCCAATAGCTCAAGCACTGCTGTTTGGGCCACCTTCGACAAGAACGCCCGCACGCTAACACATGTCAGATAATGCTATCTATACTTACCATTCTTTCTGCAAAAGTCCTTCTACCACACTGCTATGCTCCACCCCTGTTGGAACAAACACCTCTGGCTGTCTTTATAACTTACTCCCCTCAATGACCGCTATATATTGAAGAGTGCCAGCAAACCACCGAGAACAGTGTGCTCGACAGTTATCACCTACCCCTGCTATCTGGCGCGTCACGAAACAAAACAGTATCAGAAAATGCTATTTTGTTTTGTTCTCTTTAGTATTGCATCTGCTGTTTGTTTCAGTACCTGCTTTTACTCAGGTTATAGGTTCTCTGTCCTTGGTCTACTTTCATTGAGTAGATTCACCTGTTTTGGTGAGTGTCTTATTTGCTATTTGCGCCTTTTAACGAGCCTGCGTCGAAGACCTGCTATTCGCGTTCAGTCTTTGAAGGCTCCATTCGTAACTGTGAATAAGTAATACGTTCATTCTGCACCTGTCCTGGTGTGGTCTCCTTTTTTTTCCCCTTAAGCACCACCTCTTCTTGTCTTCATTTCCAGCCTCTATCCTTTTCACTAGGAGCCGTATAATCTCACAGCTCATTGTTTACCGTCTTTTTGCTTGTGCGCCAATGTCTTTACTAGGTATTTCTGTGTGTCAGGACGCGCAACTCCTAATAAGGTCAGCTGTGTTGTCATAAAAACAAAAATCTGTTGCAAAATACTGCTAATAACCACGAACTTCCAGTGGCATTATTAGTGAATGCCCTAGATTAACAGCGTAGCTGTGTAGGTTCGGTGTCTTGTGCAATGAATGAAGCACGCGGTAACGTTTACGCTTCGTGCATTTATTTCTGAAGTATACGCGAGAAAAGAAGAAAGCGCAATGCATAGCGACCTGCCCCAGTTGACGACCTTGCGCTGTAAATATAGAGTAATTAATTTCTCTCTTCCAGATTTCAACATCCACGAGAACGGCGGGATCGTTTTATAGGCTGGCGCTTTCAGAAATAAGCGAAACGGATAGACCCTGACTTGTTTTGTTCAGACCCTGGCTTCTCTACTAGTTTTGTTCATTCCTGTGCTGCTCAGCAAAAATCTAGTGCGCAGGACGTTATATTACCTAAAACAAGCTGTCTAAATAAAATAACATTTGGCCTAATGAGAATTAGCGGTTTAAACTTCGACTCCGGAGGCTAATCTCCAGATTGAAATTATACCTTTTTTTTTCCTTCGGTGGTTTCCTTTAGAAGATACCCCTCTATCTCTCTCTCAGTTTGTTGTAGTGCAGGGTTCAAGTTTTTCATTATTATTACCAGTTCTGTCATGGTGAGTTTTCGTAGATCTATTATAACATTAAAGGGTAACTGAAAATAATACCAGCTCAGTTCATGATGGTAAAGTGTTGTTTCAGAACCCCGTTTCCGTTCATTTTGCGGTAATAGGTTGATTGTGAGAAGAAAACATTTTTGCATGAAAGAGTGCATACACTGTCAAAACTCATGGCGTCACTTCGCGGAAGTGCATTAACTTCAAGGAGGCGTAAACATCCGCCTTTCGTTACTGCGCCTCTTCTAGCGTTCTCGTATTTTCCATGGTTTCTTTCTTTATTTATTTTTGTATTGTAGAATAGTACTTTAGTGGCTATGCTGTTGGGCTTGTGAGCACGAGGTCGCGGGATTTATCCCGGCCACGGCCGGCCGCATTTTGACGGGGTCAAATAAGGAAACACCTGCGTACATAGATTTAGGTGCACGTTAGAGATCCCCAGGTGGGCCCAATTATTCCGGAGTCCCTCACTACGGCCTGCCTCATAGTCAAATCGTGATTTTGACATGCAAAACCTCATAATTTTTATTAGTACTTTATTTATCGAATGCAGCGCAAATTAGGCTTCAGTTTAGTATCCCTCTAATGCTAATGGTGGCAAATAAGCAGTTCCACCACCAAAGTAAACGAGTATCAAATTCAGTTTTTTTTTTGGCAATTTTCCCGAGAGTTTGAGCTCCAAGGTTTATTGTGAAACTTAGAGGGGGGAGGGGGCTCTTGTTAACTACTGTCAACGCTCAAAATTAGGCACTCAGAGAGCACATTACCGTTGAGACAATGGTTATGCACACCCATTACTTCGCGCAGAGTTCTACCCACCCACGTGGTCAACATCTTAGCAGAAAGAGCCCTTACGACATTCAGTGCAACTGTATTCGCATGCAGTGCCTCACTTTCACCAGGGTGCGCCCCTGCGGCTGGGTCCTTGATTCCTCCATGGTCCCAGGGTTTCAGAAAAAGTTTAATTTAGCGTCACCTGTATTCAAACAACTATGTTTATTCCTCCGGCAGGAAAAATGCAACGGCTGCACACACGTTTGTACTGATGACACCACATCAACCAGTTTCAGCGGCGCTCTACTTAACATGACGGGATTAATAAGTCAAGGGTTGAAGAACTCGCATGTCACAACGTCTACAACTGCAGAATTTGCTGCTCTCCGCGCTGCGCTTTAGTTGATTGGTACATACAGTTATCGAAACTAAAAGCTGGCATTACAATGTATGCAGTCGTTCTTTCAGTATTGATCTCACGACCAAGTGACTTGGGAAAATGTGGAGCTTAACCACCACTTGAAAGAAAAAGGCTTTTTACATGTCACTGGAAATGAGACAAGGATGTTCGGACGTCACACGTAGAAGACTATTGTGTCCTGGTGTACTTTTTTACACAGACGGGGTAAAGCACCTTCGCCTTCTCGAACGCACACTGTCATTATAGGATTGGAATACCGCGCATATAAGGTGCACCACTCTTCACAGACCAAAGCCTTGGCTACAACTCAGACCTCCACCAGGAAAACACCGACGTGAGGCATCTCTTCTGCATCGGTTGTGGTTAGCAGTTGTTTTCACTACAACTTATTCAGCGCTTCTGACAGTCCTGCGCGTGATGTCTGCGGCCCGCGAGAACATAGACCACCTATTGCGACACTGTCCTTGAATACGCACACAAAAACAATTAGTTTGCAATGGAATAAGGCGACTAGATGATCGTCCAGTGAGCGCACAGACATTACTGCAACACCGTTCCCAGCGGTCATCAGCGCAGAATCCAGCGAAAGCACTCTTGTGCTCTTTGCAAATGACTGAATTATGCGTGCGCCTCTGACTATGTGGGTCTGCCCACACACACTCACACACTCACACACATACACACACTCACCGCTTTCTCTCTCTTCCTTCTATTTACCTTTTTCCTTCTCCCGGCATATGGTAACCGACCAGGCTCCTTTCTGGTTAATATTGCTGCAATATGTACTTCTTTTCACTCTGTCTGCAACGAACCTCTCGACCTTTCTTTTCAATGATTCTTGCTCTTTCTGTATTTACTCTTTACTGTCTTTACTCTTTACTGTCTTACTCTTTCTGCATCATTCGAAAGCTTTAATGCTTAGAGGGTGTTCGAAGTGCTCACTAATAAACGCCGATCTGGAAACAAGTACACCATATTTTGTAGACTGTTTGCTTTTTGCAATGCGGTAAGCAATAGGATGATTTGTAATTGCGATTTTTATTTTAGAATTAAAGAGATGCGAGCCGACACTTTTACAGCGTAAGTTGTGTGCTCATCCCAATGGGCCATTTCGGTTGGTGATGATGTCCACCGCCGCCGTAGCCTCCGGTGTCCTGTGTCCGTAGCAGCTATCGCCGGGAATGAGAAAAAGAACACCCAGTTTCCGGTGGGATCAAACGCGGGCCCGCTGCGAGGAAGCCAGCTACATTACTAGTGAGCCATGGCAACGCTAGCTAGCATGCTGAGGAAAATGCTTTATAAACGCGTCCTAGTGCGCGAGGAGAGACGCGACGTGACATGCGCAACACGTAGCGTCAATATGTGCACATTCTGTATTGCAGTTGCATATTATTACGCCACGTAGAACGCTATGTAGCAGGTGCACAGGTGGCGGTACAACGCAGCTAAGAACGTTTGAGGAAGCAAAATAAGTCTAAGAAGATGTATACAAGACTTCTAGAAACAATACACATTGTGTAACTGATCAAATGAAGCTGGCTAGGTGAGTATGTCGCCCCACGTTTCAAGGGGGGTGGGGGGGATGACAATAAATCATGATCATGCCCATCATGAGAATCGTATCGTGCCACTTGTCGAATCAAGCTGGCGACGAGACTATGTCATGGCCTAGTGTCAAAGTAGACGCCAATAAATTATGACATCACCATCGTCATCATTCTTAACATCGTATCGTGCCACTTCCTTTGCGATGGGACATGCGCGCCGCGTAGGGTGTATGCGTGCGCCCTTTGCATTGCAGTTGCATATTATTACACCAAGTGACACGCCATGTAGCAACTGAATAGGTAGTCTTACAAGGTATGTAGACAAGTCTAGAGGAAGAAAAAGATTATGGAGATGTATAAATGTTGTTGTTTATCAGGAACGCGTATGGTATGCCCGAATAATTCAAGCAGGCTCAAACCCTCCCGTTTCAAACGGAATGCTAATAAATCATCATCATCATCATCATCATCATCATCATCATCGTATAGTGCCATTTGACACGCGATGCGACATGCGCGTCGCGTAGCGTCGGAACATACAAACTGTGTTGTAGTTCACTTATATTCCACCACGTGTCCCAACATGCAGCAGTTGCATATAGCAGTTGCACGCTGCACGTAGCTGGACTTGGGAGAAATGACGCGAAGAGACTTCGCTGGGGATACTTTGTAGTGCGCTGTGCCATAAATGGAGCTACTACGGAGTCGTTCCTCACTGTAGGCTGTGACTGTGCCGCGTGTACCGCGCAGGCCTGTGACTTGGTGACATTACAAGGCAATGTGGCTACAGCCAAAGTGGTATTTACATTGCCTTGTAACATAGTCACGCTTAACGTGCATACCATGAGGCTACAGCCGTAAGCGGTAGCCGCATTGTCTTGTGACATCATAAATTGGTATCAAGAATATTTACATATTGGTTTTCCGTGAGTGGCGAGAAACGCCACTATTAGTAGATGTGGGAAAGTTTAGATTCGCAAAAAGCAATAGCACTCGCAGCAGGTGCTTAACATACTGTGCGGCGAAAGGCCGCGTGGATCGCCTTTGCATATTCAACAAAGCCATATATCATTGTTGAACGTACTCCCACATATCTGTACATTTGGGAAATACATTGAACACTTAGAGATTATTTAGGCACTAACAATCTTTAAAAGGAGCCCATAACTGATAGTGCTAAGAGACGAAACGTTGCACCTTGGTGCAGGTGAACACACGACACCTTCGTTCGCAAGGCGCCAGAGCAGCTTGTTGTCAAGGGTGGCGTATAGACATACAGACGTCTTTTGCAATTGGGGCAGAATGCGAAAGTGCTCATGCACCGTGCATTAAATGCACATTAAAGAATTCCAGATGGTCAAAGTGAATCACGAGTAACCCACTAAGGTGTGCCAGGTAACCAGATCCTGGCCTTGACCTATGAAACCGCAAAGTTTCTTTTTCTTTCGATTGTTTGTTGTGTTGCAACACTCGAGCATGGCGTACCAAAACAAACTACAGTATTGTCCGCCGCTTCGAGTAGACCAGCTCAAGAACTATAGATTGTGATATCTGTCCCAGGCAACAGTTAAAGATTTTTGAAAGTGTTCGCCGAAACAACCTGTATATTGCATGTAAATGTACACTATTCTACATTCGTGGGCCTGCTTTCTTCCTGCAACATTTTTGTGCAGGTGCGGGGTACAATCTCGAAACTTCTCAGTGGACGTCGTCTATCTGCCGCTACAAAGGCACATCCACCGACACAACCAAGAACACCTCAGCAGTCCGTGCCAATGGTCATCCTCACTAATACGCAGGACCCAGGGTCATTTTGTGGTACGGACAACGCCGACGTCGAGGACTGGCTTGCGATGTACGAGCAAGTGCGCGACAACAGGTGGGACACAACGATGATGTTAGCAAACCTGATATTCTATGTGAGAAGAACTGGTACGCAATGGTACGATACACATGAAGCTGACCGAACGAGCTGGGATGTCTGCAAAGAAAAAATGCGAGAGTGGTTTGGCAGCCCTGTCAGCCGCCAGTTGGAAAAAAAAAGAACTTGCATGCCACGCTCAGACAACACTAGAATCCTATGTCTTGCAGATGCAGGATGTGCTGGCGCTCGGCCTCAAGGCTGATGAAAACATGACAAAGGCAGCCAATATTTGTCACATACTAAAAAAATATTCCACCCGATGCCTTCAATCTCTTGCTGCGTAAGGATTTTGCCACGGTGGATGCCATTATAAAGGAGTGTCGGCGCTTCAAACAAGCGAAGGGCCGCCTCATCGCTCAAACTTTCGACATGTTGCCCAATACCGCGGCGACATATTCGTGCGAAGACCAGCCGCGGTTCATTCAGCCTCCGGGACCGGTAGACATAACGCGTATTGTTCGCCGTGAGCTTGAGGCCATGGCTCCGGCTCGAGTTCGTACCGACTGTCAGGACAGTGTGCCCTCTATCCCACTTATACAAGCGGTCGCGCAGGAAGAAATAACGAGTTTAGGCATCCCATCTCTCTGCACGGTCCGCCATACGAACACCTACCAGATTTTTCCGGCTACTCACTCCCAGATGCAAATTTTTCCTCCACACTGTCGCAGCCAAACTGACTGGTGCACAGCCGATGATAAACCCATATGGTTTAATTCTTCCGGTATTGGGCACACCAGCTGTCATTGCCGCAGCCGCTGGTTGCTGCCTCCTCGGTGGCCGTCTTCTTGTCGCTACTGCCACCTACCAGACAATCGCATTCTCTTGCCCTGCACCCCGGCTACGAACACCAAAGCCTACAGTGCTCCACCAAGATCCAGCCGCCCCCAGTCTCCGCAAGGTGGTCGGTCCCGTTCGCCCCTCGTTCACGGCTCTTCGCTACCATCTGCAACCGGTCGCTTCACTTCGGGAAACTGGGCGGCGCAGCTTACGGAGGCGAAGCTGCAACTCTGACCCGGTCTACAAATCATGTGTTGACCCTGCCTTCACGTGGAAACCTACTGGACGCTGAAATTGATGGTGTTCCTGTTAAATCTATCATCGACACAGTAGCGCAGCTTTCAGTTATGAGTGCTGCCTTCCGCCGAAGGCTCCAAAAGGGTCTGCCGCCCATCATATCGTGCACTGTGCAAGTCGCCGATGGTTGTACCTCACCAGTTATTGGAATGTGCAGAGCACGTGTGATCATCGGGAACTATTTCACATTGTTTTATTTGCCGTCCTTGAGCATTGTCCGCACGACCTCATTCTCTACCTCGACTTCCTTTCGAAACACTCTGCCCAAACTGACTGCTCCGCCGGTGGTGCAGTTGGATCTGCCGTTTCCTGCCGACGCCACAACTTGTGCTTCATACCGCTTATGTTCTGCTGAGGTTGCAAAGATGTCTCCACAAGCTACCACAAATGTCCTCCTGACGCCCTGTCCTCCCATTCCTGATGGTGAGTACGTCGTGTTGCCGCTTACTGACGTGGTATTGCCGTACAATATTGCCCTACCTAGCACAATAATCCAAATGCTCAAAAACAGCGCCCGCTTGCCCGTCTTCAATTTTGGATTTTCGACGCCTGTGCCTGCACACGGCACCACCATGGCGCAAATCCCTCCTTTGAAAGCAACTATATTGTTGTGTGTAGCTGATGCACAAGGCTATTTACAATATATTTACATGTAATCCAATAGTGGCCAAGATGGCGACCCTACATCAATCGGCAACACGTCGTGTTCCTCCTCTTCAGTGCAGCCACACCATGGTGGCTGTTCGGTTTCAATATATAAATACGATATACTTGACAGAGAAGGACAGCGTACATCATTCTTTTTTTTTTGCCATTGGTGCAGTTGCAAGACAGCATGTAGAGGGGAAATTACGACTTCATTTACTTATGTTTGGACTCTAAAGTATCGTGTTTCGCTTTTTCTACATAATAAACAGCAATAGGTTGCAGCTTATGGCGTGAAAAAAGTAAGTGTTTCTTCTGTTATGTCTTGTATTTTAAACAGATTGGCGGGCTTTTTTACAGGAAGTGATGATAACAGTTGAACCACTGCCGAACGATCTTCAGTGATATGCAGAGCCTGTAAGCAGTGTCGCATGTCTCTTTCAAGCGAATCTTTACTTGCCTTTCCCCGTCAATTCGCGGCTGCTGTCTTGCATGAAAGGACCCTCTTGGAAATAGTGCAAGCCAGTCCTAGTGCTACTGGAAACTGAGGCAGCCTGAGACGGGTGGTCAAGGCTTATATAACCCTGCAAATTAAAAAAAAACGTTCTTGATCTATCCTGGTTCTAAGCATGATCAGTGTTAAAAGCAAGCTTTCAATGCATCTTCCGCATGGTCTGCCACGTGGCCAATTTGGTAGGATAAGCCATTAGGTGGCGTGCATATTTTTTGTTGGTTTCATTTCTAACTTCACGTAGAGGCACTTTGATTGAAGATTGAAGATTGAAGGCGCATTTTCTTCTTCCTAATGAATGTGTGTGTAGGATGGGTTGGCCCCATAGGTGATCGCGGCTGCAACTTCTCTCTTGAAAAACAGTGCATAGCCATGTACGTCCACTAAAGAAAAAAAAAAAAGACGGAGACCGTACATGACAAAGACAGGCTGGCAACGCAAACGCATAAATGTAGTAATCGCCTGATGGAAGACTAATCTATGTGCTATGCTACGGAATAAAAATAGGTTTTCCTATTTAATAATATCAATGAGAATTAAGGGTCTGTGGTCGAACAGGTCTGTAAGGTGACGCTTGGAAGTCGAATAACTGTTTTCTTTTTTTTTCTAACTTTACACTGTATAGATGGTAGTTCAGAAGTCGTGCACTGCATGAAATCTCACTATTTCGAAGGGTCCTTGAAAATTTTTGAGGTCTAGCGCTGTGGAAAGGCAAAATTGAAACAGATAGAGGGAGTAATCCGTATCTAATACCCGCGTCACACGGGCGTTTGGAAGGCCTTCCAACCGATAGTCAGTTGACTCAAAGGTCAAGTTCGAGCTGCTACACGGGCGGTTTTGAAGGCCGCCGAGTCAATAGTCTATCGAGTCAACGGAGCACCTTACAACTCTATCGAAATCTCGATGGCCTTTGAGCAACGGAAACGAAACCAGTGCGAACGTGCCCTCTCGTACACAGTGTGCTCGTACTATCGGTTAGAAAGAATAAATCAAATCAAAATGGTCTAAAAATATTATATATGAGTGTTATTAATTATTCAATAAAGTATTTCTGCCACTTGACATGTGCGAACTGCACATACTCTCGACAACAGCGACATGCAGTGACGCAAACGTTGACGCAGTTTCGCTACTCAACAACTTAAAAACTAAACATATATGTATGGCAATGTATAAACATTTCATTAAATGTATAAACAAACATAAGAGAAATTATAGTGTTTTTAAGTGGTTTTAATGTTGCTTAACTTTTCGTGACATGAAAACGAAAGTAAAGATCCGCAGCGCCACACAATTTTACGAGAAACGCCTGAGCTACTCAACGGCCTTTAGAAAGTGCCGTGTAGCAGCGCGACAACTCCTTTGAGTCGATAGAGTTGTGGCATTTCGAAGGCCCTCGACTGGAAGGCTTTCCAAATGTGCCCGTGTGACACAGGTATAAATTTGGCACGCCACAGTGTCAAAAGCTAAAAGGAAAAGAAGTTCAAGTCATATATCGTTATCACAATTTCTTGTTGATCATAATTAAATCGTTTGTATAGCATATGTAGCCTTTTAAGCAGTATATTGAGATAATGGTCTGGCGTTCAACAGTAACTATGGTACTTCTCACACTAGTTTCTCAACACGTCATCTGCGAAAACAGCGATTCAGCGATGGCTGAAATGACCGACATCTGTCGAATAGGGGATGCTTTAGTCTGGAGCAGACGATTCGACAAACAGGCTTGTCTTTGCCATGGCGGGAATATACTTCAGAACATATATTTGACTACTAAATGCTTTACTTTTATTGTATACTCTTCTAAAAACACGAATTACACCAAACCTATTGGTTCGCATTACTCGAACGTCGCTAAGTAACCAACCGATCGCTCCCCTTGCTGTGATTCTCGGTTAGCAATATTTTTAATTATTTTTTATTTATTTGTTTCTACAAGCAAGGAGGTACATGGTTGTGGCGGAAGAACAAGGGGAAAAAAGCTGCAGAGAAAGCAGCTTGACTGGCCCCAGGTTCCGTTTATTTCGGTAGAAGACTGAAACAAGGCGAGTGTGCAATTAGACCTCTACTTTAAGCTCTTTGATTGCACAGATGGGCAATTATTATTGAATTAGCACGTTGACATTTGCAATATAAGGCGGCGTAACATTTGCTTGGGTTTGCTTATCACCTTACGTAAAGGGCGCAGTGACTCAAGCCTTCGGCAGTCCATTAAAAAAAGCAGGAATGTACGTTTTTAAAAATTAGTTATGTTTATATTATTCGCGCGTTGCAAATGTCGAACCAAAAAGCTTCTTTGTTCACCAACATCGCTTTCATAAGCCAACTGAATGTTCACAAACTAGCGTAGTTATTAACCCAGTGTCGCTAGCGGTTATGGTAAGCCTTGATCTTCTTTATACCGGAAACCTTCAAACGTGTGGAGTTTCCAAGGCCTACACCACGATGAAATGATGGCATACTTAATTTTAGGAAAGCTATCACGCAGCTTAAGGCTGTTACACGCATCAGGAAATCACGGTCAGAAATTAAAGAACCGTGATAGTGTATGTCAAAGATGGGTCTCGGTTTAGGTTTAAGTTATTGGTCCAGCAAGAACTTAATGCAGTGTAATATCTCTTTTAATCATATTTCTAATTTTTAATCATATTTGTTGTGAATGATGCGCCAGGAACATACAGTAAGGACGCTATCACAGCGGGCAAATTTCATTTTAATTTCCCGCATAAAAATCGCTAATCAAAACTAATAACAGCGTCGAGAGCCCTAACATTCCTTCGACAAAGGCACCTGATACTAAGGCTTTTATTGTTTCATAAAAGCCCAACTAAAACCTCACCTGCTCCGAGAAGCTGATAAAAACATTTTCTTTGTCCCAAAGGCAAAATAAAGTACCTATAAAACGTTTAAGTTTCATTGGGCACTTCGTGTATATCGAACCTAATCGTCGAAAAGTTGGGGCTCCGACAAACTGCGCCACGATGATGTCGCCGAATCATGAAGCGCTAAAAGAAGAATTGCGTTACGACATGGAGGGTAAAGTTAAGCGCACACTCAAGTAAAAGCAGCAATAATGTCGTCCGATACACCCTCCAAGTTAACTAGAAATATGAGAATTCTGAAGAATTCAAGCGTTCTTATCAACAAGGCGTCTCTTCTACGTCTACAGCAAGACAATATTTTACTGTACCGTTGTCCGCAAATCTAAATCCAGTCAGCAGTTCTCGAAAGGAGCGTGTTAAGGTTATTTTTCCTTACGCAGAGAAAGTAGTAAGCACGAATGCATGTGGCCCTAGATATGTAATGTCACTTGGGAAATCGCATCTAAGAAGGCTGGTTAGCGTATCATGGCAGGTATGATACCTGATGCTGAGCGCGAGATACCACCTCCCCTCCATCTTTTTGTCGGCGAATTAGCCCGGCCACAAATTATACGCGATGCCTTTTGAGTTACTACCACCTGCCTACTCAGTCAGCAAAATGCTTTCTATTTTCGAAGCATTTTTCGCAAATAACCACAACTGAAATACTAATGAACACTTTAAGACAGCTCTATATCTCGAGCTCCATGCCTATGTGAAAAGCCGTTGTATTCAGCCATGCGTATTTGACCTTACTAATGCCAGGCACGATACACTCACCAACGCATCCATTCTTTGCTATGGGTCACAATAGCAATCACTCGCCATAACGCTTCCTCGAAGGCAGCATGTCCTTGGAAAGTTGATGACGTTTGAAGAACGCCCGAGCTTTCTTTAAAAAAAAAACCCGCTGGGTGATATTAACGACACCCGAGCGCTTTACATCGCCATGAGATTCCTAAAGCGGCTTACCTGGCTAGCGCTTGACTCATTACTGTATGCCACCCGTTCGTGTTGACTCTGAGCGCATAACTTTCAGCACCCGCTGTGCTCCCACTTTTGGGACCAAGGCAGGTGTGAATAATTGAATCAACGGTCCGCATATCTGGACAGTGGTGGCACGGTCCCCTTAGGAGCGCAAGAAGAGCCTTCTTGGGTGCCCTCTTAATTTCTAGCGTTAATTAAGACCAAGCAGTGCTTTGGTGCATTCACACGAGGTTTCTTGAGTTTTCGTGGACTGTGAGATCGGAAGGAGAGAAAGAGCCCGAGAGAGAACGCAAAAGCAGAAAAAGGGGCCGGCACGTAGCTTGACGTATTTGTGCCGCTCCGCCGTTCAAGTAAACACGAGAAGAGGAACAAAGCAAAGTTTGCGACTTCAAAGACTTCTGGCGACTGCTAACATAACGAGCGAATATATTTTTAGCTGTTCATCTAATGGAACAGGGTGACATGACTCGTGGCCATATTATACGCATCCAAGTGTTATGCTACTTCAGCTGTATACGCAATCCAAGTATTATTGAAACGAGCCATACCTGTGCCCAGTTCAAGTAATCAAACAATTGCAGAACCGTAATCCGGCACGAGTTGGTATACACTCATACTCACTCATCTTAGCAACAAAGCGCAAAACGACCAAAACACAGGAGGAAGTAGATGTACGCATGACATAAACGTATACATTAATTAGAAAGAAACTTGTTCTCAACTTGTTCTTTCATTAAAAATATCATTTGCTGCGTGCAGATATTGCCAAAGAGTTCATATACCTTAATGCTATATTTACGCCGACAAGAGCTTCGACCTGTCCGCAAAGAGGTGCACGCCGACGTCAAGAAGCGAATCACTATTAGTTTGTCATATGACTTCTTTGTGGCGTCGTTGTTATCTCGTAGTCGCGTTCAGGCAACTTCCTCGTCATCAATTCCAAACTCGTCATATAACTAAAAAAAAACTATTTTCACGCTGTCCTGAAGTAGTGTGCAGTTGAGATGGTTAGTCACTGAGCTGTCATGCCACATTCGTGCATCAACGATATGTGTGGAGTTTGGTGCCTCATGCAAACTCTGAGACTCCGAAAGAAACAAACGAGAACTTCACCGACGAAAACGATACTCCCTAATGCGAAACTTCAGCACAGATCTATACGCGTTTTCATTTCACGTGTCAATATTTCTTATTATGATCATATAGGTACAGGGCTTATATTAGAAATAGAACGCTGTGAGTAGTGCACTTTGTTTCCAATAGACGACGCGCGCTACTCTGACGCGATATCGTAGCCATAGTAACTGACAGCCGTAATTGACTACAACAAATATAATTGACTACAACAAATAATCAAAACGACAATCTTAGCGACAACCATAACCAAAATTATTTTTATAGCTTGTCCCTAAACGAACACGTCTCTTAACGATATTCCGTGCTCGTTGAATCTGTTTTTCCTTTCTTTTTTATTTTTCAGTACCATAGATAATGCGTGTTTTCGCAACCCGTTTCTTCGTGCTCCATTGTTAGCCGCGGTACGAGTTATTTTTCTATCTGTGCATCTCACTTTCCTCTGTATCATCTACAGTATGTGGGGAATTTAGAAACGTCATGCTTCGAAGGAGAGTGTATTACTGGTTGCTGGAGGTGTTCAGCTACAGCTGCCACCGGCATTACACAAACTGAAGCCACAGTTATGCGGCAGGAAGACCGCATTAGTCACTGACCACAGAGTGTCAAATACAGATACGTGCGCTTTTATTGTAGGTCATGGTTTCCTTTACGTTGATGCGAGCAATGCGCCAGCGTTTCATAGTCCCTCAGATCCTAGTCAAAACAGCTTCAAAGCAACGAAAGCAGCTCTAGGATGAAGCAACTGCGTCAACAGGCCATAGCTTTTTATAGGAGAGCCCATTCTCCAAAAAGCATCCCCCCCCAACCCGCACCCCCGCGAAAAAAGAGAGACAAAAAATTTAACAACAAAAGTATGAAATACAAATATACAAGGTTCGGGGTTGGTGTGGAGGGCTCGAAATCGATCCCATGCACCGTTCGCCTGAGAAGTTATTCGATGGATCTGTCAACGCTGGGTTCTTTGCGCCGCCGTAGATATCAAAGTCCCCTCCTTGTCATCTCTATCCCGGCACCCATCTACCCTGAAATCTCGATTACTCGATCACCCACTACTGCAAGGCATGGACATGTCTTCACGTAGGCGACGTCGCTCCCATCGTTTCTCACTCCGAAGCAGCCGTGCAAGAACCAGCTAGCTAGCTGTCTGTCTGCGGTCGACGGCTGCCGCATTTCTCTCTTGTCGGATACCACCGATCCCGGATGGAAAGGCACCACGCGTCCGCGTAGCAATAAGAGAGTGTCATCCACACCGGCAACGACATCAAGCTTTGCAGCGACGCACTGGTGGGTGTGCTACGTCGCACGCCAAGTTGGCTCTGACTGTTGCACGTCAAAACGATTGACGCATGACACATTTTCGCATGAGCGTTGCCGATGCACTTTGTGTCTCAAGAAAGCGTTACCCCAGGCGGCGAGATGGCGGAATTCTGTTCGCACCAATACTGTTTTTTTGTTGTTATTTTGTGAACTTTCCGTTCCGATTTCTTTCTCTCTTCTTTCGCTAATGTTGCGTGTCGACACTGTCAACGATGCTGTTTCGCTCCCTGTTTTGTTCCCAGCATTCTTCTGGGTTTATTTTTGTTGTTAGGTGCTATAAATTTATGACACGCAGAAGTCTGCTAATCAGAGAGGACGAGAGATGTCAGGTAGATCAGAGTAGGAGAGGTTTCTTTTAGTTCATTTTCTGTGCAAGCGTGTACTTTCTTCTTTCACGTTTTGCAACTTTTCAACTTTTCTTTACGCTAGTATTCATTTTTTTTATTATTATATGGTATTTAGGAGATGTTGTCGCCTTTAATTGGCGCCCGGCTACTCCTTTTCACATGGGCATTCAAAAGAAAAAATAAATCACAACAAAAACAGTGAGATCAGAATAACACAAAGTCTGGTCACTTAGCTAGACTAAAATAAGGGCACATAAGAAATAACGCAATAAATTCTTATGAAGTTACAAAAAACCAGGCATTGGTTTGGCCAAAGTCGGATAAAAGAAAATATATACTGTGCTATCCCATTTAAACACTCTACTCAATACTTCCCGAGAATATTGCTTGCTTCTAGAAATCTTTGAAGGTCCAGTAACGCTCGTCCTTGCAATGAATATGTTGGCCAAGGACCTAAGATCTTCCTGAAGCAAAAGGGCCTGCGACCTAATGCCACTAAACCAAGTCCTAAGCATCGTCTGTGTGTGTCGTGTCGTGGAGATTCTAGCAGAAGATGCTGTACATCTTCATCAGCGTGGCCACAAGTGCATTCCGCACTATCAGCTCTTGAAAGTTTACGTAGAAGGTGTTGTGTGTACGGCGGTACCGAGCCGCAGACGGTGAATCAGCGTTTCAAAGGCTCTGGTTGTATTTAATGTGGCCGGTATCTTAAATTGATGATTCCTTCTTGTAATCACATTGCTCCATATGGAATCAAATTTCTTGTTGCTGTGAACATTGGTAACCCTGTATCTTAGACCTGATGTCCAGGGTAATATGTCTTTCTCTAGCTAGACAATAGATATTAAGCTTCTGATGAACCCGTATGTTAAGGTAGGGTGGAAGACGCTGAAAAAAAAAAACAAGGTCAAGAGTAGTATGAGCGTATTCTTGTCTCTTTTCAGAATTAATAAAGTATATTTCGCAGAGTTTCTGAAAATTGTTCCCGCATGATGCTTTCATACGCGTATCACCTATAATCTTACTTCCTATAAAATAAAGCGAGCATTTTTAGTTGAATGAAATTTCGTTTTATCTATAATACCAAATGTATTGTTCTTCACTTTACAGAGTAATACAAGTTTGTTTCCACATAGAGACACTAACAGATGAGAAGGTAATGTTGCTGAACGAGACCACGGGGCGCAGGATGCTATGTGACTGCAGACAATTCGTTCGTACTGCAACCTGCCTTCTTATGCCAATCTGTTTAGTTTAAAGGAGCCAATGTACTTATTGAAATTTATCTGAAGCAGTTAATTCCCTTCTCCGTGACTAAATGCAATCCGTGCAGTTGCCTATGAACTCGCCCTATGCAAGCTATATTATCATGCAATCTTTATGTTTATGCTTCGCACGTGTCAGAACTTTAATTAGATGCAATGTTTATACTTATTCTGCGACACAGAGGCTTCTTAATGAATGCCGGACTGACGAGACTTCTAGCATGTCCCTCCTAACGGGTTTCACGAAAAAAGACATGATATGAACAGCGCACAACACAAATACACAGCATACACAATACACTCCACAACACCCAACAAACTAATTTGTCTCATTGAAACCAGGGTCTTCATGGACCAAGTACGTGTCGTAGCTGAAAGCATGACAGCCTTTGCTGAATATTGAGTTTACATTGTACGCATTCAATGCCGAAATGCAAACACCAATTAAGGGAAATGAACACTGCGAAACATCGATGCAAATATATCGAGGAATCAGGCTATGTTTGCTGCTTGCCAAAAGAGGAACGGTGGGGCGAGGCGTATATACATTAGAGAAGCACGACACATAATTAAATACTTTCGACGCTTGTATATTCCTTGTGTCACATTGACGCAAACCCATTCTGGGCGACTGGCAAAAGATGTGCTCAAACAATCTGGTAAACACCCACTGGTGCAAAAATTGGGCAGCCCAAATTTGTGAAACAAATTAAATGCGGTTTAATTAGCCAAAAGGATGAATTATCGACCGCAATAGCAAGGTCTAGCGTTGTGTTTGTTCTCCGTGGACGGTGTTCAAACAAGATGTGGAAGCGAAAACTCGGCGCGACGAAGCACATGAGACAACTGCTGCTACTTAGAAGGAACAGCACCCCTCAGCTACCAGGCGTCTCAGAACGCTGACCTGACGAGGAGCGCCACCAGTGCCATTGATGGAATCGCACCTCGATGACTCCCTAGATCAGACCAACGATGAACAGTCGGCACTCTTCAGCCCCCCGCGAAATGTTATGAAGGTTAGCTTGACGGTCGTCATCCATCCGTACCGCTCACACCAGTGCATCGCACAGCAGGTTTTTTTTCTTTTTCAGTTTTTGTAAAATTAAAATGCGTTACCTAATCTGTACTGATCAAGTATAAATTTTACATTTTCTTGCGCACAAGGACTACTTGTTTTCTAAGTATTCAAATGTACTACTTCCTGTTTGTATACATACTTTTTGTAAATTGACGCCTACACACCTGTGAGCGCCCGTTGCCTTTTGTTGCCTTTGATGGGCTCTTGCGTTGGTCAAGTGGCATGCGCGGAACTTTTTACATGGAAGGCTACCGCAAGATCCTTCTTATTGGAAATTCATTCATTCATTCATTCATTTAGAGCGTGAGTCCACACAACGCTCTTGTAGCAGGGGAAGACAGAAAGCTGACCAGGCTCTAACACCGAGGTGATAGAGCGCAACTGGTGCTTCCATTTCACTTCTTCGCTTTTAACGCACTTAGCGTCTCTAAAAACCCTTTAAGCCTGCGTGCCCGGGCAGCGCATGCGCAGTCAGTCACGGGACTGCACGACAGCTCCGGCGCCGCCGCCGGCGTCAGTGCGCCTCAAGTGTCTGTAGAATTGCTATTGTCATAATATCAAAAGAAGCCGTTAAATATCATGCGTTCTTACGTTAAGAGATATGCGCGCTTCAGCGATTCCCATGAGCCGCCATTTACAGCATTTTTGTCGTTACCTAATGTTTTCTTCCAAAGAATACAGGCGTGTATGCTGCAATATATTGGAGGTTCATTCCGTGCTACATAAGCTGCCTTAGTGGCTCCTATCAAGTGACATAACCACCGACCAACGACGCGAAAAAATGGGGTAGTTGGCTTTTATATGGGCTTTTATATATTTGTGCTTATTACTGCTTTTAAACTGAGATAATGCAACGAGACTGCATTTCCTGGTAGAGTGACCAGCACTTCATTGTTTTTTGCCTAATAAGCCCGTATTTATAGCCTGCTCATAGGCGGTGAAAGCAGCGTACGTCGCTGGAGCCACTGTGAAGATAACTACATCTACTGTAGTTTTATTCCGAGAGCAATTAACCGGACACTCGAGGCGCATACGTGTCATCGGTACTACCGCCGACGTCGTGCTGTCATAGCATTGGCAGCGGACAAGATGCCCAAGCTTGGAAAGTTAGATGGCCCCGAGAGGTGCAAAATATGTTCGCCTAAAAAAAGAACGACGAAGTTGAGGCACCTTCCACTCAGTCGATCCCGCCGGAGTCAGGCTACCTTCTGGTTCCCGCTATGGCAACCCTGAAAGCGACAACCAAACAAATAGCAAGACTAATAGGAAGAATTACAAAGAAAGGGAGAGGCCTGTATGAAAGCGAAGCGGTACGACTCGTTCAAGCTTTCAGCATCAGACGCTCTACCCTATCAAAACTTAAATCACACAGGAACCAAGATGGTGGACCACATCATACGGTGCGCCTACAAGGCGGCGCTAGGATCACTCGTGAACACCGCAAATCAAAAGACGACACGACACAGGAATTTGCAACACCTTTGAAGAGCTCAAGGCAGCGATCCTGATAAATCAAACGGAACCCCTGTGTCTCACACAAGCCGGAGAACAACTACTGACTCAACTAAGATACCCACTGAAACCGCAATATTGCAGTGGCCAGATCCACCAGGTACCAGGCCACACGAGAAAGCAAATACAAGCCACACCGATACCCATAACATGAATTCCAAATACCGCAAAGGCCGAAGACAAGCCCGAGCCAAGCAACTTATCAAAAGCTTGGAGAATAATCAAGAAGTGCAATACGAGGACGCCACTCAGACCGCCAGAGGACACGTCATGGCAGCAGTTCGCAACGCGCAGCGGAGGAGAGCCGAGATAACGGCCGCAATAAACACAACATGCACAGCCACTGCCGAAGCTTCAGCAATCGCGACGGCAATTAAACACAGCGACAGCGCCGGGCACTCGGCACTGAGTATCCCCGACTCTCAAGCAGCACGCAGAATGTACATGCAAGGCAGATTGCCACGACTCGCGCTAAGAATTATAGGCGACGCACTCCGAGAAGAACATGCAATCATATGGTGTCCAGTGGCGCTATAAAGTAAAGCTATTCCAAACTTTTCTATTCCAATTATGCAATCAGCCCTCCACATAATCAGCCCTCCACACCCACATTGCCTGTATGTCACGCGCCGTCACGAAAACCTCTATAGCCCCCCATCTGATGTGACGTGTACATACTGATTATGCATGATTGGACCGAACAAAAGAAAAAATAGTAATTTCTTATTCGACACCTTTTCGCCATTAGACCTCGTCTTTCGGTCAAAAGTTTTCGGGCTGCACCCACTTCACCTGCCTGTCACGCGACGTCGCAAAACCGCGAGAACTCACCGCGTCGAAGTGACGCGGTGAGTTACGCATTGAAGATGCTATTATATGCCGAACAGAACTGAACTTTTTTCCTGAATAGCCGCAGGCTGCCCCGCTCCGAAAGGAATAAAAGATGGCTGCCGCCGATCGCTCAGGCACTGGCTACTCGCACTTGCCTGATAGGATGGGTTTATTATCGTACGATAAAACTTTTTGCGCTTTCGACCACTTTTGCCACGTTTACGACCTCACTCTGCCAACTATTCTTTGCTGACGACCCGTTTTAGCAGCATTCTTAACCTTTCGTTGCATGCCACCGCGATTTTAGGCCAGCCACCGCAAGCTAAGTAAGGGAAGGTGGACCAATCGCAGACGCGGGCACTAACCCCTTCATCTTTTATCAATTTTCAGTGCACTGGCTGGCGCCATCAAATCCCTCTCCACTTGAGTTTGCTCCTCGCCTCCTGTCAGCCAATTAGACAAAACAAGCAGCTCAGTGTAGGCAATGTTATTCGTTTAAAGCGCAAACAAAAGTGACCTCCTCTAAATGAGGAAGGCGTTTGATTGGTCTCTTCAGGCAACCCTGCGGGTCACCGCCCGATGCTTGCGTCGGCGGTTACGCAAATTTGACATCAGGAGATTGTAATAAAAACATATTAGAATAGTTTTACGTAATAGGGCCCCAGAACACGAGAGAACCCCAAGCAATGAGAGGGCACACTCCCCAAGCCCGAGAACCAAAAAACCGAGTGGGGAGCCACAGCCCTTCCAAGTTAGACCACTTAGTACCTGAGACATCCTCGAGCACCAACGTCGCACGAGAAAGCGCTTTGCCCCTCCCCCCCCCCCCCCCCCCCCCTGCATCGGCAACCGCGGGTACAAGAAGCCCGTGCTTACAGAAGAAAACGAACACACACCTATCCCCATTTAATTGGGAAGAGCACACCACATGAATCCCACGCGACATGTCGGTGCTTGTCCATGGTGCGGTGCATGGCCGTCACTACCACATGTGACGTGGGAATGCACGAAAAGATCACAAGAAGCAAACTCGTCTGAGCTGCTTAACTACACTAGGGAGCCGTGGGAGATCCTCCTCACCAGGCAGGGGGGGGGGGGGGGGAGGTCGGCCAGAGGGGCCTCTTGGACCAGGCGGAGAGGGTAGCCAGGATCAGTAGTGCCCTAAAATAAGCACCCACCCGCCAACTCCATCCCACCGTACCCTTTTACTTATTCACATTTTTCCCTCCCTTGATTAATCAATAAAGTTTTTCCTCCTCCTTCTCCTCTTCCTCCTCCTCTGGCTTCCGCTGCTGTCGTGAGTGATAGTGGGCTCCTGGTGAACAGTTGTGTGCAGATAACGCCGAGGTAAGTGTGCTGATCTCAGTGGGGCGAATACTAAACATCAATATCAAGTTATCTGATCTCTTCATTAGGGGCTGACAAGCGTCCATAAGCAAGGTTTGAGTACGGGCTAGTTGGTATTCCATGGTATCAATCGTCACTTATAGCGCATACATAGACGGAGGACAAAAAAGGAGCGAAGCATCCATAAATTTCCGTCATTCTCATCTCGTGCACCGTCGACATGCGAAGCCCCTAACTTTTCCGGCATTCCTGAGCGCGCCGGCATTGTGACGTGCTCGGCTGCTTGCTTATTTAAAACACGGCAATGGTTATTATTGTTAGGTGTCACATCACAAAAAATGCGTGCATGCGATTTTACGTGTGCTCACAGAACACCAACAACTTCTACTCTAAAATAAGAAAATATAACCGATTTGCCATCACAGAAAACGTGCGCCGTCTGTGTCAACAGGCTGTTAGCACACTAAAAGAATAATTCCAATAATACAATTGGACGCAGTGTCCGCAAGACAAGTTGGTCCATTCATATTCCGTGATAATGAACGCTTTATTTCTATTATTTCTCATAGCAGTAGTCTTGCAGGGCTATTATCAGGCAAAAAGGTAATATGGAACAGTTATTTTCCTTGCAGCGATGAAATCATCTTGTGTGGTCACTTTTATGATTTTGCGCTGCAGTCTCCCGTCAAACCAGCCTGCCACGTGTGAGCGACATAAGTGAAAGATTACAGCTTGACCGTCCGCACAGCAGACGCCCCTCTCGCAAACCGTACATTTAAGCAAACGGCATTTGTTTAGAAACAAAATGCAAAGTGTTGTTAACTTCAGAAACTGTTTCTTTTTTCCACGCAGAAAAAGTATGGTGAATACGAGCAACCGGAAAAGCAAGGCTGCTTTCTTCCGCACTCCTGACCGGCTCAGCCGTCCACGAGACACATTGCGTATACGAGGTCTCCAAAAGGATGACAGAAACACACAATGACAGGGGCTGCGAATAGCGATCTCGACTGCAGTGGGCGTCCGACGCATGGCATTTTTCCAATAGGGTTCACATCAAAAGAAAAGTATAGGACTGTAAAGAGGAGAGAGAAACAGAAACCAAGCATAACGTTTTCTTCTAGGCAGCACTATATATATATATATATATATATATATATATATATATATATATATATATATATATATATATTCATGGCTGGTGGCAGGATCTTCACCTATGCTTGCCACCTCCTGTCGTGTTCACTCTTGACGCAAACAGAATTCGTGAACCCGCTCGGAAGGCTCAGCGGAAACCCAAATTGTTGTACGGTTTGGAATGGTGACATTGAGAGAATGCTTTCTGCAGGCCTTGTGTCAGAATTCAGAATCCAAGGACGCCGAAAATCACAGAAATACGAAACAAAGAGAAGAACAAACAGAAAGAGACCTGGGAAGTGTCTGCTCGTGACGCCCTCAACTTTATGCGAACAGCCCGCGCGCTTAAGATGGCACGCTTTCGGCATTCGAAACATCGCGCGTCACTGCACTCGTTATTTCAGACATTATAGCGCCTTGCTCCATTTTTCCTTCCCTCCTCTCTCTCCCTGTGATCTTTGTTTTCCCCTTTCTCATTCCCCCGGTGTAGGGTAGCCAACCGGACATTATTCTGGTTAACCTCCCTACCTTCTACTTTTCTCTTCCCTCCTATAGCGCCTTGCTCACGTACCTTTGTCACCAACATAAAGAGCGTAAGCGTAATACAAAAACTGCAAACAGCGCCTTGTGTCAACTTTGATAGCCCTGTACCCCTGTACATGCAAAAATATTTCCTGTCACTTCTATATTTTCTCTCAGTTTTTTTTTCTTTCTTATTTCTGTTTGGCAACTTTCATTTCTCTGCAAGAGCTTTCTTGATTCATGTACGCAAACAAAAAACACACCATTCTGTTTTCACTATCGCGTGCTAGAAGGCACAGCTTACTGTAGTTTTCACAAAAATTGCATTTCTGCTGCAAGAAAGTAACGAGATGCGTGGTTTCTCGAAAAAGGCTAATTTATTTCTCTCCTTAGCTTATATGCCTGCATGTAGAATTGTTTTCTTTCCACTCCAGCAAAAACATATTAGTTCATACATATTTACTACTAGTTTACCAATGGCTACAGCTGTTAAAAGCAGTAGTAGTAGAATTAAACGTTTAAAGCCTTGAGGTGTCGGATGGAGAAAGCTGGTCTTACTTCTTTACCCGCCAGTCAGTAGACTCTTCAGTTACGAAATCCTGCAGCAGTCGCCGACCATCCCGCCAACGCCACTAGCCGTAGATGGTGTTGCAAGCTCGAGATCGACAGTTCTGCTTCCGACCGGTCTAGGGTAAGATTAGGGAGTGGTTGTAGGTTGGCTGTATTGTAGCATGCCCACACTGTATGGTGCAAGGAGGCATATTCCTTGCAAAGCGGTAATTTGTATGATTAGAGATCATGATATGATGACAGCGTGATGTGTATGATAAAGACTGAGATCATAGAAGGAGAATCATGAAAGGGCAGAGACCTTAATAAAGTCAAGTACTGGTAGAGAGTTTAAACCCTAACGTATACGTTAGTTTTCAAAACTGTCCACCGGTACTTGACTTTATTAATGTCTCTATAGCTTAACCTGCGAATCCCGTCACTGTCAGTTTGCTGCATCCGAAAAATTTACAGACAAAGCCTTATGTTTTTCTCATCAGGGCGCCATTATGGAGTACAGCGGTATCTGATACTTTGGCGAACTTTGTGTGCTGTTTGATATCTTTCCTCACATCATAAGCAAACCAGTACACAAATTCTACTATCCCTTCAAAGCCGGCTAAAGACAACTCTCCTAAGTACGTACAGGTAAGAATTCACTTTTCCCATGCGCGTACGCCTAGTCTGCAGAGCGTCGGAAGTGTGCGCCATATACTCGGCCAACTAATTAACGAGTTGGCGGTCGGCCTTAAGTTGGCTGAAGAGCATTAGCGTCGCTTCTGAGACTTGGCGATGCATGTGGCGCACGTCATAACAGCTTCGACAAATAATTAAGAGTTGGGGGTTGGCTGAGACGGACGAAGTGGAGGACGTCTTGGAATTGCTGCACCGTCGAGATAGTTCTGGCTACTTGCTTCGTTTTGCCAGGTTCCTCTTCTCCTTGAGGAAGTCGAGCCGTTTCTCTCTGACTTCCCACGTTCACTAACACATAACAAAACAATGACGTGCTCTGTGTGTGACCTTACACCTACATTCTGAACAATAAAGTCAAAGTAAAAAAATGAGACTAATACTTTACTTACTTGCGCCTCTAAACAAAAAGGACGCGCGCACAATACTTTTCCGACTCATCTCCTCTAAGGTATATATTTTGCCAGCTGCCCTAATATCAGTAGAGATCGACAGAATCAAGCTTTTTAGCCTATAAATGCCGTATTATAAGGCGAGGCCTACAGGTGGATGGGATAAACTTATTCACAAAATTAATTTTACACATTGTAAATAGACTACTATGATTGTATTCCTTCCTTTCGAGAATACGTTTCAAATATTTCCTAAACGTTTTTCCTTATTTTTGCTGGAGTTATTCGGAATACATGAGCTGCGCTCATTTTGTAAATATTCTTCTCGAGTACTGAATACCATATTGGGCAAATTTGCGCACGCGCACCTGCTGCCGCGCTTTATGTGAGAAAGATTATTTCTTTAACTAAAATGTGTCCACTATAGAGGTTCATCAGAGAGGGAGATTATTCAATTCCGAACAATGTTTAGCGCCTTTTATATTGTGCTTTTACGAACGAGTATAACTCATTCATATATAGATTTTGAAACAATAACTACGCGACTTACGATTGTCAACCAGTGCTGCTCATGTGAGCTACTAATTAGCATGTATGCTATTTAAACGCCAATGACTTTTCAAACCAGCAATGTTGTAAGTGGGCAGCGTTCCCGCCAGAATTCCGCACAAGGCAGCCAAAAGATCTTCATAAGTAAGATCCTATGTGATAGAACCATTCGCAAGAACAAGTGGCAGCATATCGTCTGATAATCATCATAGTGAACATATTATTAGTGAAGGCTGCTGGTCAATGAAAAACACGTCTTACGAACTAAAACACGATGTTTTAGCTGCACAACGCATAAAGAAAAGTGAACACGAGGTACATGAAACGAAAATACTGGTGAAGCTGACCTCTGTTCCTTTAGTGCAGTGCAAAACACTCGGCAGATGTATGGTGATGGATGCAGCTGCTCGCGCGAATGCTAATGCAGTTCTCGGTTCCTGCTCGCAATAGGATTGAACTTCGGAAGCGTTAGCTTCACAAGGTCCCGAGTGGTCCAGATCCAGATCTAATTACTTAGTGAGAAAAACGCGCCTAGACCAGCTGTGACAGCCGGCTGGTTACGTGAGCCCCGGTTACATATTGGGGCTGTTTTAGAGCGCCGCTCTTAGGCACCTGTTCCTCCGTTAGGCGTCGGCGTAACCGAGTGAACGAGCACAGCGAAGAATGAAAGAGCGAACGCGGAGTGCAGCGAGAGATGAAACAAAGCAATGGCGAAGAGTGCGCGAGGAGAAAACCAGAGGAGGAGCGCGCAGCGAAACCATGAGGCGGAAAGCGGAGGAGGAGAGTATGGCAAAAGCGTGAGAATAAAAGCGTAGTGCCACGTAGGATGGGCGCTGCGGCGACGACCACTACAAGATGGAGTGCGTCCACCGATACCATATATGGAGACAAAGCACTGCATGAGCGGAAGTCTGTCTGCGGCAGCTGCTGCAAATCACGTCACGCGTCACCCACGCGCTGCGGCTCTCGCGATCTCCCGCTTAGCGAAGCAGTCGTGCCACATGTTATTTATTTATTTATTTATTTATTTATTTATTTATTTATTTATTTATTTACGCTAAGGGGCCACAAGGGGCACTACATAGTGGGGTGGGAGGACATAAAGTAGCAATTTTCACAAACGAAGGAGCATTGCAAGTGGTTAAGACAGCACTTTGGTACAGCAAGTCGTAATACATAGCAAAAAGTAAATATTCTTGCAGAAATGCACAATCAGCAAAGAAAGAACAAAATAGCGGATGCGAATAGGCGCTCTGGGAGAGAAAATATTGTTGCTGAAAGTGCTACGATTTGAGATACGTTAGCAATGCTGAATGAAATAAGAAAGACGGTGTTATCGTGGCCATTCTGGAAGATAACTCATTCCATTGTCTTATTGGTGAGGTCAAAGGCGAATTCTTGTGCTTTTCCGTCCGGGCGAAGATAGGATTAACCTTGTAGGTATGATCGATGCGATGCGATGTATGAGGTGGCGGTAAGATTATACGACCGGGCAAATGATGTGTTACTGTGATGATTGTGGGAAAAAAAGATAATCTAGCGAATTTTGTGTACATTGAGAGTGGCGGAATGTTGATCGTTTTCCTCAGAGATGAAACGCTTTGAAATCGCGAGTAGGGTGACAAGCTGAATCCCACTGATCTAAGCTAGGCGGCTTCCAGTAGATTAATCAGGGTGATCAGGTAGACATGCCAAATGATTGGTGCATATTCCTGGGGAGGACGCATGCACGAGGAAATTTCACGCTTGAAGCCTGGCGTCCCTGTCGGCCAGATATAAGCATTGCTTCAGAAAGCAAACTTTCTTTTGCGCTTTAGATGCAATATATTCTATTAGCAGCCCATGTTAAACTAGAATTTATGAAGACGCCTAGGCATTTAACCGATGTCACCGAGCCTACTGTGGTATCGTTTAATATGTAAGTATTTGGTTGTGACTTCGAGACAGAAGTGAACTTCACATGTTTTGTCTTTTCTTTATCAATTCGCATCTGCCATTCACCGCCACATTCTGTTAGTTTATTAAGATCAGATCGCAAAGTTATGACGTCGTTACGGCTAGCTATCTCACTGTAAATTGCACATTGATCGGCAAAAACTGCTGAATTAATATTTGATGCTCTGTCATAATTACATATTAAAAATAAAAGCGGACGTATTAGTGAATCTTGAGAGACACTCGTCTTCACAAAGTTTGGACTGGAGATATTATCATTTGCTTTAACCACCTGAAAATGATTGGTTAGAAATTCTTGAAGCCATCGTGTTGTTTTGCTATCAAGTTCGAGATTACGAATTTTAATGCTATTCGTTTATGAGTGACACTTCAAAGGGTATCGAAAAATCAATAATGATACCATCGACAAAATGAGGCATGTGTAGTGAGGTGTGAAGGTCTATTACCAACTCGTAGAGATGCGTTGACATGAAAGGTTGGGGCGAAAACCATGCTGGTTGTCTACAAGCAAATTATTTTGATTGAGATGCGCTATAATGTGCGAGTACATAATATGTTCAAGCAATATGCAACTGATTGAGGTGAGCCAAATAGGCCGGTAGTTACTGAACACAGCGTTATCACCAGTTTTAGGTAATGGCAGAACATCAGCTGTCTTCCACTTTTCCGGTACACATCCAAAATCAAGTGGCTGTTGGAATATAAAGGAAAATGCAACTGCTGAGAAATGCCTGCTTTGTTTTAAATGTTTAGCACTGATGCCACAGGGCCCTGGGCTGCTTTTGAACGGCAAGCAGACAATAGCGCGTTTTGCGCCGTGAACGGTGATGATATTATGTGGAAAGCGAAACGGGATGGTTAGCTGCGGGACGATGAAGGAATTATTGATAGTATCTTCATATGTGTATGCTCGCTCCGTTTTCAATGTGCCGCTCGGGACAGATTGTCCGGTCCAGCCAATATATCGCAAAATGAAAACACCTAAGGAGGTGCGCTTAAATTTTGCATTAGAGAGCATCGTAATCGTCAATAAAAATTCTTTTTGTCTAAAGTCATGCTGGCGGGACAAGGAATCGGCTCTGAATTTCTGCTCAAGCTACTTAGTTTCAGGCACTCAAGTCGCCAATGCACTCAATTGTGCGTTCTGTGTAGGCCTCCACGATTCGTTCACCGTAACTTTAGCATGACCACTACGACAATACATTACGAACTGATTTGCACTCACCTTTAGTACCCCTGCCGCTAGAAAAAAAATGGAGACATACGCGAACAGACTTGCAACTAGAATCTGTGAATGACAATCATATTTTCATTTCACTTCATTTTGTTACACTAAAACTACAAAGCAACATTGAATATGCATTTCAGTTTAAAAACAATAAAAACATCAGCAAAGTGTCGAGGCTAAAGAAGACAAGGCTGACTTACATGGATGTTTAAATAATTTAATGAATAAATGATCATTATATCTCTCTATTCTGTATCTTTCTGTCTCTTTTTTATGTTCATTATTCAATAACGTCATATCTTATTCGTGTCGCTTTTCATGCGCCATTACGTCGACCTTGTTTTGTATTGTGGTCCACACCTGGTCAATCCTTTTTTTCTGCAAGCGGTTACAAGTTAACCAGATCCCATATATGGCAAACCCGTTTAAGGTCAGCAAAGAAAACCTAGCCTTCAAAAGCACGGAAACACAACGCGCACATGCGAAAGCATGGAACTTGAGGGAACATCCGGGATATCCCGCGCGCGCGCATGTAAGTTAGCGCATACCTGGCAGAAGGCCGAGTATGCTCTGAGTATGACTAAGGCACTCTTAGTAAAACATGTTTCTCCGGACCCACTATTTCTTTTGTTCATGTTGAGTCTTTTCATTCACTTTTTACGCTTATGTACGTTGACATTGTCTTCTTTCACCTGGGCATACGCTGACGTGCCTGTACTTTTTTTTTCAAGATGCCAACTAAGCCGATCCTGGAGACGGTACAAACTATGGTGCAATGTGGTTAATTCTAGGTTTTAATGGCACTCATTACTCTCGCAATGCTAACATTACCTACTCTGCGACTAGCTCTCGCCTCTGCTCTCGTTATGACCTACATATTGATACCTTTTTAGGTTCGTAAAACACTCTAAACTAACGAAGTTGCCCCTTATGTTGATAAGTTACAAGGTAGCCTGATCTCAGATACGCCGAAACCAAATGATGTCAAAAAAGAAGGCCGTGTCTTCGTCAAACAAAGCAGATACAAAGCACAATTCGGAATTTTGGTCGAGCGAAGCTTTAGGCAAGAAGTGTGAATAAAATTTGATAACACTAACGGCGACGCGTGCTTTACTTTCATCCTAAGGAGCGTGTAGCCTTATATGCAATGACTACTTTTATCCATCACAAAGGTCACACTTTGAATGTCATGCAGTAGACCGTTCACAAGCGATGCGGGAACCCCAAATCAGGCGGATGCATAGTTTAAGACGTTTACGCAGCAATGTCATGAGGATGAACGCAATGTATAATATTTGTTGAGGGAAGAATGGTGATTACCGGAGTAGGCACAAAGACAGAAAGGAAGCTCTCCACTTCTAAGTAAAAATTTTTACCGCCGTACATATGACCACTGGAATGGTATACTCCATAGGGACGCGGAAGCAGATTAGAAGATTACAGAGAGAAAAAAGAAATGATCAGATAAGTACGCCACATATTTAGCTACACTTGATAAAGAACCTGATAAAAGCATTTTCCTTTTTACAAGTAGTACGTTTGATACTACGCATTTAACTTGGCACACAGAATTGCATTAGTGGTGGCCCTATTTTGGGTATATTGGATCACGGTGGCGTTTATAGTTTTGCAATGGCAACGGGAAAAATTTTGCACCACTCCTAAGACACAATAATGACGCTCCGAAGCACTTGTAAAAGCAATTTATCGCAAAAGCTGCCGTCAACGAACACGTATTGGTATTTGTCTACACATTATGCATAATGTGCTTCTTAGTTCCACAAAATAGAAACGAGGTGCGTGGTTTAGTTCACCGTGGTTACCGGCAAACCAACCAGAAACCTCGTATCACCCGTGAAATTAGCGGGGAAAAAAGAGGGTTGAGTAAACATTTACACTGCTTCTAATTAGGCCAGCAAAGCGGAAGTTTCGCTCTAAATTATAAACTTAACATTTTCCACATTCTTGTTCATCTTGAACTTGGTGTTTTGTATAATTGTTTTAGGACCCTGGGAGAACTTGCGCATAACAGCAGTATGATAATAGGGAACACTTGATTAGGTTTTTTCTACGAAGGCTGTCATTAACCTACATATTAAACATTTTTTTGTTCGTAAGTTACCAGATGCTTCCTGCTTCAACAACAACAACAACAACAAAAAAAAAAGACGTGCCTTGCAAAGTCCTGCGCGAAGACCGGAAAAACCAACTAGCTGCCAGAACAAGGACTTAGTAGTAATTTTCAAAGCACATGGTTATCCCTAACACTTGAAAACTTGCGGTACGCGTCACCAAGAAAATGGCCCCCATTCGCCCTGAATGGTAAATTGCTTCTGTTTTCAGTCCCCCAACGAGAAGCGGGGAAACATCGTAAGGGTTCTATATAAGGCCACTAAACAAACCAAGAACGAGCGTTTAGCAATTCTCATAAATCCCTAATTAACACACAGACGTTAAAACTCATCTGCATATTGGCCCTAATGATTCCCACATTTCTTAAACCTATGAACTTCGTGGCATGATATGAATCGAGCACCGCAAAATAAGGGGAAGGTAGAGGGGGATTGCTGGATGAAAGCGGCGATGTAACCTTACAAAAGCTGCCGAAATATTGTCCGCCGAGTGCCACCTTCCAAATGCGGTAGGCCTAATCACGACATATCTGATACCAAATTCTAAAACCTTTTCGTTTTCATGTCCTCTTTGTTCACCAGCTTCTCTTACGAACAATTGTAACGCAAGACCTTTTTTTTTTTTTTTAGTACAGGCCCGCGGTAACACAATGGCATCTCGTAACAGAATGGAAGGCTAATGAAGAGGACAGAATGGAACCAGGGGGAAATATGCGGTAGGCCATTGATCCCACATGTCCCTGTTATCCCACCCTACCTCTCCCCATCCACTCTCCCGCTCTTTGTTGCGATGAAATATATAAAAGCCGGAACGTTCTTCTTTTATGTACGAATTGTCATAGAGGGATCGAAAACTCACTTTCACTGGGCTTGAGGTTATTTATGCGCTTAAGTCCATCTAATAACACTTCGTTTACCGCAGAAGCTGCATGCTGCATTTCTCCTGGTCTACCGCAGACCTCCGTTTCACGACAACTTTGTAATAACCCGACACGGCTCAATACAGGACACCAAACATTTATGGAGTAGGCGAATACGCATTGCCGTTTGTACTAGCCCTGCAGAGGTGACGCTTGCCGGGTTTCTTCTATACAGAATTACGCAACAAAGCAATAAACGTACATAAGCACCCTAAATGGAACAAATATGCCCTTTCATGCAGCTCATTCTTTTGATAAACAAATCTCACTTCTTTCTCAGTTTCAGCCCTTTTAAAGAAAATAGCTTTCGGTGGTTATTTTTCGTATCCGGGAAGAAGTGCACGTCGCCGAACGCCAACAAGCGCTGCTCTCTTGCGAGAGCTTCTGAGCGCCCGGAAGTTCAAATGCTGTGGTCAGCACTGGCGCTGTGCCCAGTTTCTCAGCCGCTAAATATTTTCTTGCCTCCTCGTTCTCGCTCTCGCAATATACTCTTCTAAGGGTACTAGGGTAATGCTCATTTTAATGTAATATAATAGCAAACTTATTTCTGACTATTTCCAATGTTTCTACGGCACTGCGTGACTGCAGCTTTCGCGTTAAAGTTGTTTTGTTCAATAATCAAGTAGTCAAGCAATCAAGCGATCAAGCTTTTCTAAATAAATTGGGGAGAATCTAACAGAAATTAGTTGACGTCGCTGACAGGTTGACAGTTCACAAACGACAAATAGAAACGTTAGACAGAATAAGGTCCGATTGGCTACCCTATACCTGGGTATAGAGACAACAGGTATAGAGAGATCGTACAGAGAGCGAGATATGAAGTAGGTTTGTTTGGACTGAGGCAACCACCCACCGCCAAAAGCCCATAACATAAATAAAATTTATGCTAGTACTACTTGCGGGAGCTGTCATGCAATCTAAGACAGTAAAGTTTGCTTCACAGCGAAGCTGTTATCCTCTAGTTGGTCGGAATTTCTCGTGTCCGCGTCCGTCAACAAAAATATGGGCCGATTCCGGCGGCAGTTCAGGGGCAGGAGCAGTGGGTCGTAGCCGCGTAAGGCAGAGGCTTCAATTAGTCACCAAAATGAAGGGAACAGTGCATACGCGTACATACTTTGGAATCACGGATACAGCACAAATAACCGTGTACGTTTCAATAAAGAACAATCACAAAACAATCAGTCAAACTACACAACTGATGATAAGGCGCTCCTGATAACAAAGCGAAGCCCGTAGCGCTCCCCGCATACGTTTCCCGGTAAAGGTAAAGGTTACGCTGGCGCGCCGACGGCAACTTGCGACGTGGGGAGTGACGTCCCTAGCCCTTCGTATACAAAAGCAGCAGCCTAGCAACCGATTTCTATGTTGTTGCAGCACCGCTATGCGCGGCGGCGTGCTCTCAAAATTACCATTACTACCATTACTACCATTACTACCATTACTACCATTACTGTCATTACTCTAAATTATCGTTGCTACCATTACTCAAAAGAAGTAAAGCATTGCATACCCCCCCCCCCCCCCCCCCCCAAAGCATTTTTCAACATCTTCGCGGGACGTCCACTTTCTCAGGACCGGGGTGCCGAGTCAGTTTTTTTTCATCATAAGAGCCCTATTCTTGTGTACAGAAACATTTCAATGCGTTGCAATATTTCTTTGTGTTCTCCGCATCGTTTCAGTTGAAATATTGTTGAATTTTATCGATTTCGCATTGTAGTGCAGGATATAGGTGAAAAAGTACTGAATTAGCATAAAAATTAAAAAAAAAAACACATTGAACTGTTAGAAAAACGTAAAACATAGGTGCGAAAAAAATTAAGACTAATACAAAACAGAAATACTAAGACGCATGCAGTATAGGAAACAGGAAGCAACATTAATAACTAAACCTCTAAGTTAACATGAAACAGCAAAACAAGGCGCTCAATATTTGATTGAACACAAAACAAAGAAAACTGTGAGATCTAAATTTATTGCGAGAAGTAGCCGCAAGCAGAAAGACAATACCAGAAGCTCATAGTTTCACAGCAGCTGCAGTCGACGTATGAAGGAATCGTAAACTTACTCCTTCCGGCCATATTTGTATGGCCGCCCATTTGACGTCGTCATGGACCACCCCGCGCTTTGTTGCTTGTCGTCACTGAAGGAAACCTCAGGCCACCTTCACCCTTAGGCATTTATCCTGCAGGACAACAATATTCGTGTGCTCTACCGTAGCGGCCACCATCACTCTGACGCCTATGTCCTCTCACGTTCTTCCTTGCCCGACGACAATGCCGGCTGCTTCGTATCTCGGCTTGCCGTTTCTTCCATCGACCTTCGCGCCATCGCCTCCGAATAGCGCAAGTACCACTTGGTGGCCTTGCTGATAGACTTGCTCTCTGATCCATCGGCATAAGCAACCACTCGCGCATTACGTAGTCCAGCCGACAATTTCGATATTCGCGACGACCTACTCCACCGACGCAATTACACAACCGATGGCCATCAGTGGTTGCCAGTAGTACCTCGCAGTCTGCGTTCTGGAATATGCGCGTCATTCCACTCTGACCCACTGTGTGCACACTCTGGAGTATTCAAATATTACCAGCGCATTGGACAGCGGTACTACTGGTGCGGGATGTACAGTTACGTTCAGAAGTTCGTTCGCTCGTGCCCCGATTGTGAGCGCCGGAAATCTTCACCGTGCCTCTCGCCAGCAGGTCTGCAACCGTTATCTTGCCCTAGACGGCCGTTCGGGCACGTCGGCACGGATTTTTATGGGCCACTTCCCCTGACATCTGCTGGTAACCGCGGGGCCATCGTAGCAGTAGACCACCTCACGCGATACGCCGAAACTAGCGCTCTCCCAGTGGCTACAGCGTGTGACGTTGCTTCCCTCCTGCTTCGCCAATTCATACCGAGTCATGACCCACCACAGGAGTTGCTCAGCGATCACGGACGTGTGCTCTTGTCGGAACTCATCGAAGCCACCCTCAAAGAGTGCGACGTTGTGCACCGCACAACTACTGCTTACCATCCACAGACCAATGGCCTCACAGAACGCTTTAACAGTACGCTTGGCAACATGCTCGCAATGCACGTAGCCTCCGACCACACAAATGGCATGCCATTCTGCCTTTCTCAACCTACGCCTACAATACCGCCACTCAGGGCACCACTGGCATTTCACCATTTTTCTTATTGTACGGCTGGCACCCGTAGCCCACAGTCGACACAATCCTTCCGTACAAGCCGGATGCAACTTAGTACGCGCCTATTTCTGCTACAGGCCAGACATGCCGAAGAGTGTCGAGATCTCGCGAGGGCCTTTGCTTCAAATGACCAAGAGCGGCAGCAGAGCTTTCGTGGGGACACCACTTCTGCCCTCACGTTCATCCCCGGAGCGCTTGTGGGGCTCTCGGTCGCTTCCACTGCACCTGAACTCCCGTCAAAACTACTTCCCAAGTATGGAGGCCCCTACCGCGTCATCGAACGCACATTTCCTGTCAACTACGTGATTCAGCCCGTTGAACGGTCTTCGGACATGCGTTGTCGTGGACGAGACCTTGTCAATGCCGACCACCTCAAGACCTACTATAACCCACCCATAGCGACAAGCTGTTAGGTCGCCGGGTGGCTCCCTTTTGTTCCCGTGGGTAAATGTAGATAAGGATTATAACGATACAGTGGGTCGTTCTCTCCAGCGCTTTCTAGTGGGTCGTCCTCTTCAGCGCTTTTGCTCGTGACTGCCGCTCGTGCTAGGAATCCGTGCTCTGCTCCAACAATCGGTCCCAAACGCCGGTGACTAATAAACGCCTTTACAGATGCTTTAATTAGAAGTTGTGAATGTACAAAGCCTAATTTTATGAAAAGAAAAATTCCTCAGTCAAGTAACTTTTCTACTAAACCTTGTACAACAACCTTCAAAAAGCAACGAGAACACCGGAGTTAAAAAAGAATACAGGGCGACATAAGTAATGCATCAGTGCTTGTGCCCGCTGTTTTCGGTTCTGCATAGCGGTAAGTTACAGGCAGATTAATAAATTGGCTTCAGACCGGCAGTCTCTTGTAGAATGGTGATACAATTCAGCGCGCATGCCACAAAATAAAACAAAGTTACGTCGACAGCAAAAGAAGCTCCCGATAAATTCGCTTCACCCAATTCCGGCTACTTCGAGCGCGTAAAGAAACCAAAGCGAGGCAAGCCCGTAGAGTGAAGATAAACTAAGGCCCGCCATGGTCGCTTAATGGTTTTAGCCTTGTGCTGCTAAGCACGCGGTCGTGGGATCCCATCTCGATGCGGGTGAAACGCAAACACGCCTGTGTGCCGTGTATTGTGTGCACGTTAAAGAACTGCCGGTGGTTAAAATCAACCCGGAGGCCCTCACTACAGCGTGCCTCATAATTATAGCGTCGTTTTGGAACGCGAAAAGCAATAATATTTTTTTTAATAAGAAGAGCGAACATGTTGGAAGACAAAGGCACGCGTGTGGAAAGCTGCGTAATCCAGAATACGGACCAAAGTTTCATCGAGTAGTATAATGCTGGGTTCGCCAAAACCATTGTTTGCCTTTTCTTACCCACTCGCATATGGCGGCGCTTACCTACCACGCACAGAGCTCGAGAATCCACTTGTGCCGCTTTGTTGAGTATACCTGGACCAGTAATGCGACACTGATAAAGACTGAATGAAATGTCACGGTGGCAAGCGGCCGCCGCCGAGGCAACAGAAACGAAGAAAAACGGCGATGCGATCTGCCTGCGGCCGCGAGAAGCAGCAAACTACGGTTGAGGGAGCAGGTGCGTGCGGTCGAACAGCAAAGAGAAAAGCACCACAGAAAACGCAGTCTACTTTATGTAGCATTGGGCACGCAGGTCGCGCTCCTCGACGTAGGCAGGCTATACGAGAAAGGAGAGGGTCCGCAATTTCGCACGAAAATTAACTCAACCTATTGTGGCCAACTAAGCTCCGGTTATTTATTCAATATAAAGGGGCTGTGTGAGGTTCGGCCGGCCATTCTACAGCCCCTACATTCACAATGATTATAAATAAAGCCGTAGTTTAACTCCAAAGGCGGCGCGTCGATTCCGTTAGCAAATTAGTAGAAAGATATACGAAATAAGATAGTAGTTTTATCGGCCGTTACGGTCGTAAACATTTGCTTACTAATGAAATTAACAAGCATGGTGTCACGCATGCGCAGGCGAACAGAAACACATGTCGCTCGATGAGCGTGAACACTCGCTATCAAAACACTGGCGTGAGAAAAGTGGGCAGCAGTAGCGAGTGAACTGGCCTTCTGCCTCTAGCCTTAACGCGAACTAAGTGGCAAGAACACAGCGCACACGAAGCTATGAGCCCTCGGCGCACCCAGACTCTGTAGTCATCGCAGATCGCTTGCAAAATAGGGTTCAAGCGGTCGCGCTCATGCGCGTCATACACAGCCGCCACTGGAGTAGAACGCCTCACAGGTGCCACACCCTTGTGCGCGGTAGAAGACATGCCGTCTTCTACCTACAAGCCTTCCTAGCTTGCGCTAGTGGGATCAAACCACCATACTCGCCTCATCCTCGCACGCTTTCGCTCGCACCTGCAGACTACGGCGCACGGCCACGGTGTTATCACACTATGACATTATATATACGGAACATCACAGCATGATCGTATTTGCGTGTTTACGCGTGGATCCATGCGAGCCTGTTTCCCTTCCGCCGAAGCTCGAGCTGCAGAGCAAGCCAGCCGTCGCGACATTTTGACGTCTTTATTTCCTACGCTCCACCGTTTCAAGATGAGGTAACATATTCTAGAAAAGACGACACTCGGCGCCCTAACCGGTGAGCTCTCAGGAATAACTCTCAGGAATAGCCGCAAGAACTTAGGGAAATGAGCAAAAAAAAAAAAAAAGAAATACAGCCCGACTATTCTCCCCAACAACCTTCACCCTGATGAAAAAGAAATACTCTCGTTTTTACATGCAAAACATGGTGAGCAGGGGAGTAAATTTTTGACCCGACCGGTAACTAGTACAAAAAACCCAAGAGTGCGATACGCGACGAGTGGTTTACTGCCATTTCGCGTTATTTTTATGTACAGTGTAAAGAATAGCGCTAACGAACGTACGAACGAACCAGCGAGCGCGTGAACGAACATTCTTCTTGTAGTGCGCTCCACAAAGCTCACGCGCGACAGTGACCCCCTCCCCCCTTTCTCCCACCCGTATACCCGCCACTCGGTTGTGCAACAGCACACGCTACTTCCCTTGGCGCATTTGTATCTCAAGTCTGACGACCGACTGCCGCCAACCAAGAAAACCGATGAAAGAGCCAAAGAAAGCTATTCGCTTTAAAAAACAACGCTGCGCCATTCCCGAACGCTCCAAGTAAACATGACTTGTGGTCTTCAAAAACGCTTCTTCTCAAAAAGGCCCTCATTCCCAAAACATTATGTCATGTGCAAGTTTTTACTGATTGGCCGATGTTAAGGCTCAAAAGCAATTAACCAAGTCTGGTTTTTTTTTTTATATATCGCCTTAAGACCACAGGTTTCACTGCTCGCGGGCGCCTAATCATGTGACATCTTTCGTATTTCACACAGTGCGAGTAAAGCGCGCAAAAAGCATACATATCCAACGCATATTTCGACATATATACGACAAATAAAGCGTTCTTTAGGCAGGTAATTAACCCTACAAACCCCAACGTATCATTTTTTATACGCGGAATATCATGCCTAAAACCTGTAATTTAGAGGTGTCCTGAAAAGCCCGTCGCGCTTGGTGAAATAACTCAGTCCACGGATAGCATACGCTGTTGTGAACATGTCAGCCAAATTTTGCAGTCGCCCTCGGGCTGTAGAACTCGCGAGCGGAGCACGAACAACAGAAGGCTACTCTTCACTCTTTTCTGGGGACTTTATTTCGTAATCGAGCAGATTCTGATACACTGCTGCTGTTGGCCAATAGCTGACATCAGTCAAGAAGGGTGTTTGGATCAATACGCTTATTCCTACTGTTACTGTGCGCATTTGTAGACGTAGTTTACTAAACAGGCAGAAGTAAGCGAGATTATGTTTTCGAGTTTCGATAACAATTGCGCACTTTCGGAAGAAGCCGATGATCGTCCGCTCACGCCGGGCTGCGGTCGCCCGCGTAGAAATATAACTGTGAACATCCTGCCAATCGGTGTCGTAGCCATTGGTCTCGCTAACTTCAGTTAGTTTTGAGCACTCAACTATCCTCGATCCGCGCGACAATTAGGGCGAGACCCCACATACGTCTGCCAGCGCGCGTTCACTACAGGCCGTTAGATGCTTTGGCAGACTTCGCTTCATATTGAGCTGTTGATGGCGCTTCAAAATGTACAAGTTAGATGCAGCTAGTATGCGTCAGTCAAGCTGGTGCAGGACAAAGCCGATCCGCATAACGTAGCACGGCCAGACTGGAGTACATGAGCGCGAGCGTGCACTCAAGCCCTGTCGTGAACAAAGCAGATGCTGCGCGCACACACACTACAGTTGCATGCAGGTGAGGTCTGCTACGTAGCTAGATACCGCGGCCGCAGCAGGGTGTCACGACGAGTCCGCTGGCTGAACGCACTGCGACTCGCTGAGGACAGCGCGTTTGGCTACATCTGGCGCGTCGTAGGCACCAAAATCCAAAAGCGGTGTCTACGTGAACATACAAAATCACGTTTGAACTGTGCGCCACGCTGACGTTCAGTAGGCGAAGCGTTGTAAGCACGCCGCGTCTATATATATCGCAGTGGGAGGCCTTGAAGAAGGAACGGAAGCTCATCGAACTAGATGATACGCGGACTTTGATTGCCAATAACTGCACTTCTTTTCGTATTTCAAAAACATCAAATGCATTTCTCGGCTTCGATAAAGAAAGGTTCAGAGCGCTTCTAACCGCTAGAAATTCAATGTAGAGCCCATACCAGCGTTTTTGTTGTGATGGAGAGAGTTTTGAGTAGTGGACAGTTCCGCAAATCAATTACTAATCAAGTAATTACCATACTATTTAAATTTTACTGAATTGTCATTTCACTATTTTCTTCCTGTCAATATATTCTCCAACGCCAGAAATAAATGTGAGCAATTTGTTTTAATTTTCTGTGATATGAAATAGTGTCGGGATTTCTAGATTTAATGCTGTGATGCTGTTCAACTTATCCAACACGTTTTGTAGCGTACCTATAACGTGCCTAACGGGTAAATCAGCAAGACAAGGAAACTCCCACTAGGTCACCCACGGATTCCCCGCGACCGCGGTTGCACTGTCTCCGGGGTAATTTACATCACGTAAACTTTGAAATCAGCCCAGTTTACCGTCGCACTACATCCAGCACCAGCCCGCCTTTCTCGACAAGAAGTACACCGAGCACGCGTGCCACACCTAGAAAAGAACGCCTAGAAAGCATCGTTTTTAGTATTAATATTATGCCCATCAAGGCGTGCACGTTTTTTTTTTAGCATTGTGGAGCATTTAGGCACATAACATCAGCAGCAGCAACAGCTGGCGGCGGCGGCCCTGTCCCGGTGAGCTAAGCACAGTAAGGCTCGCCTAAGAAGCTTCGCTGTAAAGAAACTACGCCACTTTTTATCAAAGTCGAGAAATGGATTTGAAGTGAAAATAAACTATTTCAGAAATACTGTTCCGAAAAATGTACTTCGATGTGTTCAGAAGAACGCAGAGTTATTGGCAATCAAACATCGCTTTTGATCCCATTCGCGGTGCTGCCGGTCCTTTCTCAGTGCCTTGCAGTGCAACGGCTACGACCGATTGGAGTGGTACTGGCAACGCATCACCTACTGAACGTCACCACGGCGCGCAGTTCTAATTTGATTTTGGATGTAAACATAGACTCCACTACATCAGAATGGCGCCTAAGAGGCGCCAAGCTAGGAAACTGTTCCTCAGCTTCTGGTTAAATTCATAGCGTCTCATCCCTTTGCTGTGCTGCAGTGTACTAGATAGCTACGCACGGCCGTTCTCGCTCCGAGGGACATGCAACGATCACTGCGGTTGCTAAACTAGCAGGATACATATAAGCTTTGAGCTTCGGCATGGCCTTTATGACCATATAGGATCGACAGGTGTGTTCTCGCGTGTCAACGAGAGCGCATTTTTCGATATTGCTCCGGCCGAATATATGACTCCGGCTTGTGGTTTGACTTCGCGGCAGTTTATATTGGCTACACAGTTTCAGAAGCTGTAATAGCCGCCTCTATGCCATCTTGGCTTCAATTGACATGCTGCATTTCCCCCTAGAGTACGGAATTTTGTCAAATCTTTCCTTGAAGACCAACATTTTGCAATTCGCCTCAGTGGTTACGCCGTCGGCTCATTTGTCCCTCTTCGTGGCGTACCCCAGGGATCTGTATTATCACCCACATTATTCAATATTGCTTTCATCCCGCTTGCATGGCGCTTGCACGATGTACCCGACATAAAGTTCTTGTTGTACGCTGTTGACATCACGGTATGGAGCACTCATCACGACTTGCAGACTCAAGCCGCTGCCCTTCAATCAGCTTTAGATATCACGGCGACTTACGCCTCTTCGGTCGGCCTTAGGCTTTCCGTCAGCAAATCTGCTTACATGTCAGTCGCCAATCGCTGGGGCCGGCGTAAACTCTCTGGAACACCCATTCGTCTTCATCTGTCCGGAACCCCTCTTCAACAATGTTCAACTATAAAAATTCTGGGTCTGATGGTGCACGAGTCGGGAACCGGAACTGCTTGGCTCTCCAGCGCTAAAAAGCAGGCAATTCAGACGTTGGGTCTGATTAGGCGCATTGCTCCTAAAATGAGCGGCGCCCGCTCATATGTTGCGCGACAATTGGTGAAGGCGGTAGTGCAACCACGCCTTATTTATCAAGCCCAATTCCAGCATTTGACGAGGGCACAATGGGATCGCCTTGAAGCTGTTAATCGCGAGGCAATGAGGGTCATCACTTGCCTTCCCCGCATCACCCCGATCGTGGCTCTCCAAGAAAATGCACAGCTCAACACACTGGATGAGCTGGTGCAGCAGCGACGTGATGCTCGCAAGCTTAAGACCAGCCTTTCACACGCACCGTGTGCTCTCAGGGCTTACGCTTTCTCGAACTCGCTTCTACCACCACCATCGCCAGTTCTTCCTCCCTGGAGTTTTGTACAGCTGAGTGATAACAAGCCAACTGATATACATCGCCCGACATCAACTCACGCGGCGGCGTCGCTTCGTGACCGAATTGTAGCTCAAGATGCCCACCTGCCGCTTGGCTCCATCGTCCTTTACGTTGATGCAAGCATTAAGGGCTGTGAAACAACCACTGCAATTTATTGCCCATGCGCACCTGCCCTTAATAAGACGACCCGGTTTCAAGTACAAGAACCTCCTTCCTTCTTTTGTGCTGAGCTCCTTGCTATCCGAGAAGCGTTGTGCTCTGTGGCCGCCTTTCCCATGGTCCCCACGGCCCGCATCGTCATCCGCACTGATGCCCTCCAGGCGACGCGGCTTCTGCGACGCGTCAGTCGCAGCCCTGACATATGCCAACAGATCCATCTTCTGGCGGCACGCATCCCGCAGCCAATATCTGTCAAGTGGATCCCACGCGACCTTCTAAGCTTCCAAAGCCATGCGGATTCTGCGACCCGTCTAGCGACCTCTCCATCGTCACTGCCTCAACTCTTTCACCTAGATGATGCCACCCTCCTTTTAACAACAAAGGAGCACCTCCGGCGCCACACACGTGCTCTCATATCTCCGTGTGCGGTAAACCTCCCCCGCGGTCTTACCCGCGCAGAGGAGGTTGCGCTTCGGAGGATCCGGGTCGGGGTAGCCCTCACTCCTGCCGTGACTAGGAAGTGGCCGCACTTTCGCACGCTATATCCTCGTCCTGAGTGTCCACTCTGCAAGTCGTGAAATGTTGAAGCCGGCATCCACCACCTGCTGTGGGTTTGCCCTGCACTGAAACCGACGAGGCTCCGGCACCTCGCAGCAGCGGGACTCTCGCCGCAGAATCTGAGCCATTACACAGCTTGGACGCAGGGACCGCATTATCGATCCCTCTTGGACTTCATTAAGTCAGCAAATCTTTTTTCATTCATTTAATCATCCTTATTCACCCCCATCACATACCCTTGTATGCCCTGAGGCATTTATCCTCGCATTAAAAAAAAAAAACAGAAAAAAAAGAAGCTGTAATATGGCGGCGCTGAGTAGCACACTACCGGCTCCTGCGCGTGCAAGACAGCGATCGCCTTCTCAACTTTTGCGTGCGGCCAACTATTGGCGTTTCGAGCACATGCGCTTCGCTCATCATCATCATCATCATCATCATCAGCCTGGTTATGCCCACTGCAGGGAAAAGGCCTCTCCCATATTTCTCCAACTACCCCGGTCATGTACTAATTGTGGCCATGTTGTCCCTGCAAACTTCTTAATCTCTTCCGCCCACCTAACTTTCTGCCGCCCTCTGCTACGCTTTCCTTCCCTTGGAATCCACTCAGTAACTCTTAATGACCATCGGTTATCTTCCCTCCTCATTACATGTCCTGCCCATGCCCATTTCCATTTCTTGATTTCAACTAAGATATCATTAACTCGCGTTTCTTCCCTCACCCAATCTACTCTTTTCTTATCCCTTAACGTTACACCTATGATTCTTATTTCCATAGCTCGTTACGTCGTCCTCAATTTAAGTAGAACCCTTTTCGTAAGCCTCCAGGTTTCTGCCCCGTACGTGAGTACTGGTAAGACACAGCTGTTATAAACGTTTCTCTTGAGGGATAATGGCAGCCTGCTGATCATGATCTGAGAATGCCTCCCAAACGCACCCCACCTCATTCTTATTCTTCTGATTATTTCAGTCTCATGATCGGGATCCGCAGTCACTACCTGTCCTAAGTAGATGTATTCCCTTACCACTTCCAGTGCCTCATTACCTATTGTAAGCTGCTGTTCCCTTCCGAGACTCTTAAACATTACTTTAGTTTTCTGCAGAATAATTTTTAGACCCACCCTTCGGCTTTGCCTCTCCAGGTCAGTGAGCATGCATTGCAGTTGGTCCCCTGAGTTACTAAGCAAGGCAGTATCATCAGCGAATAGCAAGTTACTAAGGTATTCTCCATTAACTCTTATCCCCTATTCTTCCCAATCCAGGTCTCTGAATACCTCCTGTAAACACGCTGTGAATAGCATTGGAGAGATCGTATCTCCCTGCCTGACGCCTTTCTTTATTGGGATTTTGTTGCTTTCTTTATGGAGGACTACGGTGGCTGTGGAGCCGCTACAGATATCTTTCAGTATTTTTACATACGGCTCGTCTGCACCCTGATTCCGCAATGCCTCCATGACTGCTGAGGTTTCGACTGAATCAAACGCTTTCTTGTAATCAATGAAAGCTATATATAAGGGTTGGTTATATTCCGCACATTTTTCACATTTCACATTCCGCACATTTTATATTCCGCGCTTCGCTACGTACGGACATAAGACCACGCGCGCTGCGTACGTGGGTGGTTGCGGACGCCCAACTAAAACTGTCTATTACGAGCCAAAAGCGTTTCATTCCTAAGCAGGACGCAGCCTCCAACAAATGGAGTAGTCGCGCAACGCATTTACAAATAACAATTTGAAAGCATGTCAAAGTAAACAGCGTGATTTATTCTTCAGCAGGACGGTAGTCATGCGGTCACAATTTTTGCGTGTGTTGCTTAACTACTCAATGCTGCTATGCACTGCTTAGAACTACTATACGAATGTTGCACTAAGGTTACATTCATGGAGCGAATTTTTAGTAATACACAATTGATCTCAGAGGCTGGTTGTACGGTGAAACAAGTGCGGACACATAGCACTGCCTGCTCCATCCGCCCCAACGGAGGCAATAACTACGGCCGTGGCGACTTAAAGCCTTTCAGTGCGTCTCACGGGAACCGTTTCCCAAGTAGAAGACGCCAAATAATACTAAATATAGATCCCGAGTGCCAAAACATCTACCAGAAACTGCCGCCGAGCCAATACCTGGCACCATGGAGGAGGGAAATGTACGTCAGGGAGCATTACGTCATGCCGCCACCTTGGCAAGCGAATGCTCCGTAAAGCCACAGTGGTGGCCCAAAACGTGACCTCTTGCGTCGAGATCACGGCGCAAGAATCGAGATTTGTTCAGACGTTTGGTACCCAGAAGCTATACGAGTAGTTTATATTCGATGCGCGTTTGTTCGGCTGTTCGGTCATGGCTCTGCCTGCAGAGCGTGAACAATAAAACCATCCGCGCACTTTGACGTGCGATTACGTGTTGGGCTGACAGGCTTGGCTTCAAGTGCGTTGCGGTATGCTCCCTGCTATGTTTTTCTTCTTCCATGCCTGGCATACAACACGGAGCGTTAGCCGAAGTCAACATGCCAGTTACACAAAAGATGGTGCCACTGACAACGCGATATGGTGGCGCCCATAAAAAAAAACGTCTACCGATCCGAACAATCTTGTCTGAATAGATATTCACAAAAGAACCACTCGGGGAGGTCGCTGCCACGGCGCTAAATGACGCAGCTTGCTCAGAGGGAAGTGCTAAAGAGCAGCCCGGCTGTTTACTCTTTTCATACATGACGTCTTTCGGCGCTTGCAATACAGTGTCTCGATACATTGCTTCAATGCTGATCACAGTGATGACGACATTCATCGTGAGATGTGTTATCCCGTCTTCTTTTTTTCTTCTCTCTTGTCTGGCATGCATTTCGTGAACCACATAAAATAGTTTCTTTTTATTTGATGGCCCGTCCTTGTGTTCACGTCTGTGTTCTCGATCCTATATTTGTGCTGTCTCTCATCGTGTTCAGGGACTGCCTTGTTTTCAACTTTCTTTTTCTTTTCACGCGGCGCCTACAGGGTCTGAGTTTAAATCTACCTCTCTTCTCCCTTTTCTGATAAAGGCCTCAGAGTGGTGGCAGCGTCCCTTGGCTGCACTGTTAGAGAACGACCCACAATGCCTCCGACGTGACAGGCATTCGGATTGCACTCGCACTGCAGTCGACTGCGTTGCACTCTTTGGCACAGAGAATTCGGCCAGGGCTGCAGCGACACTGGAGCCGTACGTGACGGAAATTAATTCGGCAGCGAGAAGTCAATATGTCACACGGCACACGGCGGGAGACTCACCTCCTCAGTGCGTTATCAGCTTACGCGCCTTTCATAACGGTGTTTCGGAAGTGTGAAAGCACTGCCAAATTGAATGTTTCTCAAATAGAAAGTTTGCTTTTCAAGGAACCAATTTGTGTTTCCATCTACAAATCTTGTACATGCCGGTGCAACAAGGTAAATTTTCTTTTCGTGTCCAAGATTTGCATTGTACTATGATGAAGGCTTGTGTAAATAACACAGATCTCGCCTCTGTGTTTTGATCGGATCTCATAGTAAACAGACTTGCCAGCGTAAAACCCTATTTCAGAAACAGAAAGCTTCTGTTCTAGGGGGCTTTGTAAATGTACAAGTTGTTAACAAAAGGAGAAACGAAAGAATGTCTTGTCGCATTCTGTTGTATTTGTTATCACCGCGAGCTTTTCCGTTAGCTCGGAACATTGACTGAACCCAGGGGGGAAGGAAGTTGAATATTTCGACGAATTATCTGCTTTTCGTACAGGCTCGTCTTTTACGAGTGGCAGCGATTATTTAGGCGTTCTTCACTCATTTTGTGACGTCAAACACGGCTTCTGTATTAAACATTTACGACACTTGACGCATTCGCAAACTGCATTTATGTCGAGCACTCCAGTGGGGGCAGAACATGCTTATAAAAAGCAGAATATGGTTTGGTCCTTCTTTCTACCGAGGCAATATTGGCCAAGATACTTAAAGCGGATATTCAAAAGAGAACGAAAGTAATATATCAGGGCTACGTTCTTGGCACTCGTTTGTTGTTGTTTTTTTTTCAATGCAAAATAACGTTTCTTTTATCCCTTTCCTGTTTGAATTATCTACACTCGCACTGCCACCATCTCAGGTAACTCGTACATCCTACAAATGTGAAAGCTGACGCAATCACGAAAAACATTCGGCTGCACGTGCTAGCGGCTATTCTCCGTACAATCACTCCAACAAACAGCACACCACCGTCGGGCTCGTTCTTGTGGCCCCAACAAGAAAAAAAATATCGCAATTCGGAACGAGCATATTCTGAGCCCACCGCCGGCAAAGTAGCAGATCAGCCAACTGCTGGCGTCCCCTTGGCCTGCAATAAACGCTGTCGTTTTTTTTTCTTTCTTTCTTTAAGAATAATGTTACAGGTTACACTTTTAAGTGAAGGGAAAAGTCAGCAACTCTCTCGCGTGCCGGCGATCCAGTAAATTCCTTAGTAAAGTGGTTTCCAATAAACGTCGATGTTTTCTCTTGTCCTCTCCTATCACATTCCGGAGGTCTTTGAGCCTGCCGCTCTCAGTCTCGTTTGCAGCGCTCTTCGGGCTTACCACAGCGTGGTGAACCTTGATTTGGCGCGCCTAGTGGCAACAAGTGAATCAACTTTGCGCCACTGCGGAATGATAATTGTCATTGCGTAATGACTGCATCAGACTTTGTATTTCGCTGTTTCTGCCTTTGCTATCGATCGCTGCAGTCACTTTGCAGAGTCAGGCGGTCGATGCTCGACGAAGAGCTTGCTCGCTTAACCTTCCGACTTCGTGTTTGCTGGAGGCACGGAAGAGGTAATGAAAGAGCAAACAAGTGGCCGCTTCGGACTACAGATGAAAAGAAACAGCAATCAATACTCGTGTTCAAATAACCTACTATCGGGCCTTTGAGCAACGTCTGCACTCTGAAAGCAATAGCATTTTTGCTTTAATGTAGCAGTGCATTAGCGTTTTGCGTACTTTTTTTATCGTGAAGTTCCAATACAGTTTGCTGCAGCATAATAGCATTCCGTACCCAAATATAATTAGCAGTGACGTAATAAGTCTCCTATATTATATTCTTTTATTGTGAAATACATTCTGAGAATACTTCAGGCAATGACATCCTCTAATTAAGGATCAGTTCGCGCCTTTATTGTACATGTAGTCTTCAATCAATGTAGTCTTCAGATCAACTTTCTTACTTGATATGAATTAAATGACGCATAAAACGCTGAGGAGACATTTGGCAATTATATGTTTACAGAGCAAGAACGCACAAGAAAGTCTGTGCTCATTGGAGTGGCATACGACTCACAGACGATTCCGCCCCATCGACTCAAAATACTTTGGTTCTGAATGCAAATGCGGTGTCACGCAGACAGCAGTGGAACAATGATGAAGGGAATACTATCTCGCAAAGCTTACTGCGGCTAGTAACAACATCTCAAAGCAATGGAAATGACAAGCTCTGAATACTTTTGAGCAATCACTTTAGCTTGTTTAAATGAAGACATACATATGAGCCTAGATGCATTTGTGCGAGCACTTACTGATCCTGTATCTCACTTATTTTAGCGTCCTTACTTGGTGCAAAGCAAAAATTTCGTATGTTCAGACGTAGTATAATAAAATATCAATCTCACTGGCGACATTGTTTAGCATAACAGGGGGGTTGTGATCAAAGCTCGGTTGTCCATCATGCTGCCGAATACTGTGAACCTTAAACAAAGAATATCTTCCCACACGAAGCACTTTGTATCTTTTACAACCACTACAATATACATGTGTATACTACCCATGTTTACGTGTTTGTACGAACAGACGAACAGCAATTGGCGTGTGTACAAGCATTCACAGAAGCATATGACGTTCGTCGGCATATAAACAGTTTCAAATATGACAAACCGCGTTATATATTGGTAAATGTAAAGAGGGATATTTTTACAATGTGAATATTTAGGCTAAGGAAACTAATTAGAACGAGAGAGAAACTTGATTACGAAAAAGGTATGGAGTGATGTGCCTCTACCCTCCTACTCTCCGCCAAGTAGCAATCAGAAAATATTACGGCTATACAGGCAGAGAAAGTGGAACAATCAAGGGGGTAGAAATACAAGAAGTGGAGAGAGATACAGGACGCACGCACACACAATCACAGTCGGTCACCATCACCACACATTATCCGAGCAAAGGATCACGTACAGCACAATGAACACCAATTTAGGTTACAGCTCTTTTCGCATCTGTTGTCTCTAAAACTGCAGCAGAGCCTTCAATGGCGCTCTGTTGCCATGGCTTAAAACGCCGGCCTTCTAAAATGGTTTGCTATGATAACTGTTTGCGATAAATGCGAGCTAGCGCAATTATGAGAAATAACTTTTGTTCGTCGTAGTGAGGACTGTTACACAGAACGCGCTGAAGGGTCTCTTTTCCACCACATTCCCTACATCTAGGGTTCTCGGTGGTTCCGATTTGTAAAACAAGAAAAGTATGCAATGGCCACTCTTATAGCCATTGCCCATAAACAAAGCTGGCCTTTCATCGGTACTTTGTAGTTCAAATGCAAAGCCGAAGCAAAGAGCCCAGTTGCTGTAGCTGGTTGTCTAGGAAACTTGGAGTGTTCCACATGAAAAACGTGGCGTCTTGTCTAAGCACTCAACATTTTCTAAAGGCATCTGACCTTGATGCGATTGCGAACTCCCTCTGGGGCACATAGTGACAAATGCACTCTCAAGGGAAACAGCAGATGAATGTCACTCGTGATGTTGGACATAATATTCACAAAAACGATCGGTCAATTGCCAAGAAAACTTACAAATGTAAAGCTTCATGAATTTGGTCCATAAAATTTCTAAGTTTATTCCTTTCTTTGGAGAGACTGTGTGCAAGTACAGATTTTAAGTATCGTGGCCAAGCTGAAGTGATAGCGCCGCATAATTCCAGAAAAGTAGCACAAGTAAGACTAAGAAAGCCGCACACCACTCCTCCTCTGAAAAAATACATGTAACTAAGGTCTCAAGTAACCCGCCTTCAAATTGCTCTGTCGTTCAACGTTCATTCGGCATTGTACTGTGACCACGCTTGTGTACGTGAATCGAGAAAATTGGTTAACTAGGATCTTTCACATGATGTGACACGAAGCTAGCGTGTACAATGAGCCAACTACTGACAACGACCAGTAAAAAAAGATATGACAGAACCCATCGCACGACGACTGTCAACATTAATGCGATCAGCACTGAAACAATGTGTCAACACACCATAATGTCACCGCCGAAACGCGTCATGTATGAAGCAAGTATGCAGCCCGGCTGCACTCTCGTGCTGTCTTCTGAGCATGCTGCGCCATCTAGTGTCGCCGCAGTAAAGTACGTCAGAAAATCGCAGTAAATGTCCCGTCAGAAAAGATTGCCTGAATTCATATGACGGGTGTTCGACTCCGGCCACCCCCGCAGAAGTTTAAATATTTTTTGTCTTGGAAGAGCAGCAAATACCCAGAGGCACATGTCCAGCGACCCAAGTTGGTATGGAACAGGTTTACTGAAGAGCTTTGCAAACCTTGAGCCTCATACCCAGTTAACCTAGGTTAGCGTTAAGTAGGTCCATTGAGGACCAGCACATAGCCATTTGCACATGTCCAGTGACACAAATTGACATGCATTAAAGTGTGTGGCTCTTAGTTTCGCATACCCAGTAGTGATTTTGGGGAGAAAGATGCTCAATGGAGAGGGACACGTAAGCAGTGGACACTACCCAGCAACACAAGTTGGCGTGACACGGGTTCACCGGTGAGCAGCGCATACGCAATGTCACATACCCGTGACCCAATTTGGCCGGATCATCGGTTTTCAACCCGGTTCTCACATCATACCAGCCTGACGCTCTAACGATTATGCAGTGGTTTGGTTGTGACCCAAGTGGGCCAAGTGACTCAGTGAAGTTGGAGGGAAAACGGTTAGCGACGCAGTTGGGCAGCCAGAGCAATAGATAAACCCAGGAGAAGGACTCTATGAATGCTTATCGCATTACAATAGGCTTTTTGCCACCCATATAATTCATCACTGGCCTGCCATTTATCCCACCAAGATTTACGAAGTAGTTGCCTCCCACGTGTCACCAGCAATAACTGGAAGCGTCCCAGCTGTTCTGAAAGAATTAGCAAGCCGCGTTGACGCAGCAGACGCACAAATAGCCAAAACCGATGAGCGTGGGGCTGATGAAACATAGGTAAGAGAAGAACTGAATTGAAAACGCGCTATAGAGGAATTTCACTTCTCTACAACGTACCTCGTCACTAACAACGTACCTCCCTTCGTTTCAAGCTTTGTGTGTACGCGTCCGCACCACTACCTACATATACCAGGAATTCGCAAATCATTTCTGCGGGAGCCCGAAAGGCGGAGAAAACTTACGGAGGGAAGAAAAGAAAAACGGACCACTTTGTAGTTTCGTGCTATGTCAGCTACCCGAGATCTCTTTCATGTAGCAGGAATGAATACAGGGTTTGATATGAATTGAATCCTTTAGAGGGAGAGGGGAGATGTAAACTGAAATCGTAAGCTCGAAATGGTAGCCTGGCTGACCGCCTGACATATTCCAGGCAATACGTGGTAATTATGGTATACAAAGTGTATCTTAATTATATTTTGATTGCACATAAAGATGCCGAAACACACACAATCAATACGCACCAATAACTCACGCCTGGTGCACAAGAAGCTTCCCCATTACCGTGAGGAGTTTCGCGACAAATCAGTGTCTGAGGAAACCGGGGACGAGGCGTTATATTCAACTATAAGGAAGAAAGGAAGACAAGAATGGGGCCATTCGCAGCCAAATGCATCTCTGCTGCCTTTGAAGGGCTCTTGAGGCTGCATTAGTGACCTGCCATCAAGTAGGTTCAGATCACAATCTAGTTCGAATATAGATACCGCAAATCATCATGTTCATCAAAGAAGGTTGGCGCACTTACAAATAAAAAGACATACGCAAACAGTTATTCCCGCAAATAATGTTTTCTGCATGATTTGACACTGGTTTGCGTTCGCCGCTGGTCATTCATTGTATAACATGTTATAACGGACACGGTAGTCTGTATAGAGAAGGCAAGAATACGCACAGAACCACATTTGAAGTCATACCGCAGGCTTTTCTTTTTGAGGCTGTTGCACTAGGAAACACTAGTGCGCTTAGAAACCTTAGGACCAGACCCCAAAACAAACACGATAAGTCAACTACGGCATAGTGGTTTTTCTGCTCTCCCTCCGCACAATCTCGTTTGTCAAGTTTCTGAAAGCAGCTCCAGGGTCAAGACGCCCGCGAAAGAAAACTACTTTCGGTAATGAAATAACGCAAAGCAAACCCAAAAGTGCAGGCACCGATTTCCGTGTTGTGTTGTGCGTCTCGGGCTGATGCCGAGTGCAAACAGAAAAGCGCGGGAGCCACCGACTTATTTCCGGCCTTCTCAAGAATGCTGACTTTCCTGGGCTGCTCAACATTTGGTTATGCCACACGAGGTTCAGCAAACACGGGACAAAGGGGATGGCCGGACAAGGGCTCAAGAAACCCACGATTGGAAGGAGCACGGAAACAAAAACGCGTATAAAGAAATGAAGGCTCACAAGGCAACTACTCCCACGGTGGAATCAAGAAAGCGATAGAAGACGCAACGCGAAGAATAAACAAAATGAGCATTGGTGCAGCTTTGTTGTGTTTTAGAAAGGCGCCCTAGGCAGCATTTCTTTTTGCTGATTCATGCAACAGAGTTACATTAGACCTTTAGCCTAATTAGACAACTGAATAAGGCCTGCGCTTTGATATGGAATGTTTTCTTTAGCTGCAGTTTGTGGTACGCAAATGTGTTAAAGCCCAACCACAAGGAACAAGCTTCCCGGGGATTTTCAGCGTGGACAACTGCCGGCGTCACGTGACGTCAGTCAACATCGGCCGGCTTTCATGTTTTGCTCGTCACTTCGGGTGTCCGCACTCGCATAGGCTAGAAAGCATGCAATGCAAGCGCCCTAGCATGGGGAGACTTGGACATCGAGTAAGCGTCGCCCCCAGCATCGCATCGCCCTTGACTATGGCGCCCGGCGCCGACAACGAAAATACGCCGGAAGCTTTGTGGCTGGTGCATTACGCGGTTTTTTATTAGCTGATGTGCACCTCTTTATGCTTCATTAGCCAACAGTGCTGTTTCACAATGACACATCCTACTTAACTGTGTTCCTCTAGAGCCCATATTACCACCGCAACCTCTTTCCTCAAATGCACTACTTGAAAACGTGTTTTGGAGCCTAAGTATAAATAAACAAAACTCGTAAGACCATAACGAAAGTAACCATCAACAGTCACACAAACTATTCGTAGCTGGATCAGCTACGACAACGAATAGGATGACCGTTGTAACAAAATAATACCAGTGATGGTGCTACGTTGGCCTGATCCATATGTTATGCATGCAGTGTAAGGTGCACATATATAATGAAGAAATCAACTTCATAGTGATTATGAATACATATGACGTTTACTTGCGCCAGGGCCAGGAATGTCCAAAGTGACTGCCTTCATACTGAACACCTTACAATGGGAAGCCTACGGACAAGCAAATAAATTTTGGCGATACTTGTGAATGAGAATGTGTTTATTGAGTTCCCTAATACAAGTTTTGGCATCGCGACGATTTTAGGTCCTTTCCTCAGGCATTCCATATTTGAACATTCCTCGGCCTGTTCGCGTTCCCATGTCTTCTCAATTCTGCAGAGATGTGACCATTCGCCTTTCGCGAAGTGATTCGAAATTCCCTATCACTGGGTACATTTTCGTTCTTTAGATGCTGCAAGAAGTGCGCTTTCATTCTGGGCTTTTCGTCTTCCATTGAAGGAGCACGACGATGATTCCGTTCTTTCTCAGTTCATTTTAGATACAACCTTAATTTTACCCGCACTCCTTATATGAATATATATCGTTGCAGAAAGTACCGCAGTCACTCTTAAACTTATCTATTACAGGCTGATCTCGCACCAAGGAGCCGACCAACCAAGAAGACCACAAAAAGTCAAGAGGCACAGAACTGCTACCATGCAGAGCGCTCAAATAATTGACAAGCTTTTAAACGGGACGTTGCGTTCAACCACTGCACAACATCGATTTTGCCCGCTATCCTTCCCCTTCGCACTTTCCTGCGTTTGGAATCATTAGCGAAAATATGTTGTTCGCTAGTGCGCGTGCCCATAGCTTGAGAAGTTCGATGTCTTTTCTATTAGTGGCTAGCACATGACTGTTACATTTGCACATTATCGGCCAAATTCAGAGTATATGAGTTTACTGTCATGCGGAAGGGTGCTAATACCGCACGAAACGCAGAGACCATTCCTTGATTAACTCTGCAAAAAGGTAACGAAATCAGTCGTATTCAATCATCCTTAAACATTAATTAGTAGGCCGTTGATTGGGTCAGGAATTCCCATCACCATTACCGGAAATTTGGGGGGACCAAAACAAAGAAAAAAGAAAACCAGCACATAAGTGCACTAAATGCTTTCATTTTCAGCCAGCAGTACATGACTGAATTCCCCTTCGGGCTGGTTGTGAATCCTCCGGGAGATTCTCTAAATTGCCAGGAAACGTTATTGCTTCGGCTTGTACTACGCAAGTCAGACCGTTTGGGACTATTTATTATTATTATCACTACAATAATAATAATATAATAATAATAATAATAATTATTATTATTATTATTATTATTATTATTATTATTATTATTATTATTATTATTATTATTATTATTATTATTATTATTATTATAAAGTATATGAAAGGTTCTGTATGTAAATGAAAAATTTTGAATTGCGTTGCACACGGCTGATAGCTAAGCCGATAAGAAACGGTCACTGCTGGATGAACACGGAAATTCTTGCTTCCATTTCGTATCGAGACAACTTGTGGAAATGCTGCAAAAGAAATCCCAGAAACCAAAGACTGCGATTAGAATACAAGTCGGCAAGAAATAGAGTTGTTGCTCTTCTGCGTGGCGCCAAACGCCGTTACTTTTTTTATAAATTCCAACAATCTTCAAATAATGTAAGCAAAACTTCGTCTTTGGTAAATCATCTCAGAGGAGTGAGTTCCAATAACCGTTCTATTTTCGGTGTTTTTCAACAACCTCCCACGGAAGTGGCTGATGCTTTCAACAGGCACTTTGTTAAAGCGTCCCAAAGGGCCGTCTCTCCATATACAAGCACTACGCCATTAGGGCATTCCGTATCTGGGTCGGCTTTTGTTCCGAAAATTTTGAAGGGTGATCTGGAAGAAATTATTTTCAGTTTGCGTCCTAACAAGCCCACTGGATATGATGGAATTTCTTTACACACCATCAGAAGGAATTTCAATGCGCTGTCAGATATTATCCTGCATATACTGAATGGTTTTTTGGAAGGCGACGAAATTCCAGAATGCTTAAAAACTGCAGTTATTGTACCACTACACAAGTCAGGGAAGAAAGGTAGTATTGAAAACTATCGGCCAGTTTCTATATTGCCGATTATTGCTCAGGTCTTAGAAAAATTTCTTTACCACACTATGTCTTCTTTTCTTAACAAATTTTCTATCCTGACCAATCGACAGTTTGGCTTTGTTTCAGGGCGTGGTACTGTGGCACTGCTTGAGGAACTTAAGATGAACTGTTCTCGGCATTTGATCAGAATCATTTCACATGTGCGCTATTTTTAAATGTAGCGAAAGCGTTTGACACCCTGAATCATCAAATCTTGTTAAGTAAACTGCATTTCTGGGGATTTAGTGGGCCTTTTTACAAAGTTCTTGAAAATTACTTGAGCAACAGATTTCAGGTGGTCTCTACCGATGATAAGGGCATATTTAGTTCTAAGCTGTCGGTAAAAGCTGGAGTTCCTCAGGGGTCCATTTTGTCGCCATTGTTGTTTAATATCTTTGTTAACGACTTTCCTTTGGCAATTTCGAAATGTTCAGTATTCCAGTATACTGACGACACTGTATTATTAGCGAAACACCTTTCTTATAAAACATCCACTGAAATGTTGCAAAATGACGTGTACAAGGCAATGCTTTGGTTCTCTAATAATGGAATTGTTGTAAATCCCCAAAAAACAAAACTGGTTTGTTTTCGCTCCCCACTTAAGACTACTGTTTTTAACATGCCTCTCTACTTGCATGAGTCAGACTGTGTTCATTGTAAATGTGCACCTATTCCATACGTGGATTGTGTGAAATATCTCGGAATCTATTTCGATAGTAATGTATCGTGGCAACATCACTTATCACTTATTTGTTCTAAACTGAGGTCAGTAGCCTGGCTGTTATTTAATATCAAAAGTATTGCCCCCTTGTCTGTAAAAAAGATTATAGCACAGGCACTAGGTTACAGTGTGTTGAGGTATGGCATTACGGTCTTTGGCTTTTGTTCAGATCGTTGGAGATGCAGGGTCGACCGGATTATAAAAAACATTCTTAAAAATGTTGCGTACAATTCCCCAATAGTAACATCTGCAAACATCTTCCGTGAACTTGGGCTACCAAACTTCCATTCTTTACTTATAGAAACAGTTGTCGTTAAACATTTCTGGAATTCCGCTTTCAAACAAAAACGTGCCGCCGCGAGGGAGCTTAGAAAACATGTCCGTTATGTAGTTCCGCGTTCAGCCACAAGGTATGGCGCGGCCAGACGCTGTGCTTATGTGCCTGACATATTTAACAAATTACCAGAAGAAATCTTTAACGCAACATCAAAAAGCACGCTCAAACACTTCTTAAAGCAGCTACAGTAAAATTACCCTCTTGTACATTTTTTTTTTTTTTGCATCGCAATATTTACCTCTTCAACTTTTGTTATATGTAGATAACAAAATGTTATCTTGTTCTTTTCCATTTTTTGCCTTTTATTTTTTTTTTATTCATCTCTCATTAATTTATGTATATTTTCTTGCTTTGTCTATTACATTCATAGGCACGGTCCTACAAGCCAACTGAGGCTTAGACCGGCCTGCTTGGGCTATTTTGTATATTTTGTGGCAATAAACATTATTATTATTATTATTATTATTATTATTATTATTATTATTATTATTATTATTATTATTATTATTATTATTATTATTCACTGATGGCTGAATGTCAAATAGAAAGTGATGTTCGGCGCCTGCGTTACGTCTAGTTATGGGGTGAGAATGACGTTACATGAAAGCGTAAAGCGCAATCACTCCTTTAGATTTCAGTTGTTTTCTCTCACAGCATAATCCTGGCTGGCGGTGCAGGAGCTCATGAGCTCTTAGGCGTTCTCTCTCTCTCTCTCTCTGTCTCTCTCTTCTTTTTTTCGTGCAAGCACGTCCTGTCGCTGTGCTACCTTGATGACTTAAGTGTCTTCCTTTAATACGCTAGAAAACATTCCCACTGTGCTGGAAAGTAAGGATGTATCAGCGTACCCAACCTATAATTACCGTGCCATTGCCGATAGTTGTACGTCATTCAATCTCGCACACAAAGTCGTACACTAGCTGAGGCGAGTGTGTCTGACAGGCCTAAAGTGAACTGCTTTTCAACTTGACCCCGGCGCCTGCTGCGTTTGCATAATTTTGCTTCTGTTGCGTGGGATTTCATGCGAAACCGCCTCCCGTTTCCTTGGCAGAAGGAAACAGGGGCTTCATTTGCAGAAGCTTAAACCATTCGCATGTAACTTTTGCAAGCAATTTACATTGGACAATGCGGCTCCCTAAAGCAGCCAAAAGTCATTTTATTGGGCGTGAATGTGACACAGTCTGGTCATATTTGCTTTTTCGTTTTGGTTGTATATTCCTGCGGCTGAATTCTTGGTTGTTCGTTATTTGTTCACCGCATATAAAAAAACATCTGGCCAGCCTGCTCTCAAGCACGTCACTCTGAAATAGGTGTCTGATCCCTCAGCAGTGACAGTTGCCAATAAAGCAGCTCCCTATTAAGTGCACTCTTCTTTCTGCTGGGGTAAAAATTTAAGCTCTGCTATTTCCCTCCTTCACCACGGCTATACATTTGCGGGACTTTAACGCTGGCCGAGCATTGTGAATACAGAAGAGTAACTGTGGAAAATGGCACCGTGGTTTCCCAATATTGCACCACGTGGATAGAACCGCAATTCTGTATCTTGATTTATCCCGTAGCAATGGAATTAAGGTCTTCACTGGCAGCATTATATAACCAATCGTAATTTGATATAAAGAGCATACTTCATAGTGTAACGACGTAAATTAGTGACACATCTTTCAAGCTTTACGTGCGTGAGGATTCACATGTCTACCTTTTTCATACTGTTGCAAGAAAAACGTTTCCTATTGGTGTTTTCCTTGCCTCACAGCGCAGTTGCTTTAAGATTATTTTGCTTGCCAGAATATGCGTTTCATTGTGCATCGTCATTAGCAAGACTAGCCATTAGCAAGAACATTATTAGGTCTCTATGGATGTCCATTGTCTTTGTAATACCATGCAGGCGTCCTCGGATTCCGATATGTCGCAATCAAACTGTGTTCGTTACAACAACCTTACTAAATTATGCAAGTACTTAGGGATGGCCCTACCTTTTGAATGTCACTGCTTAATTCATATAATTAAATGCAACGTTACAACCAGCCTCTGTAGTTAGCTTCGGTAAAGCTATTTATTGATATAACTTGTTGCTAGGACCAGAAAAACGTTCCGGCGACCCATTATCAGCTGGCAAAAATAAAACGGTGCTCCAGGCGTTCAACAACCTTGGCAGCCAAGAATCACGAGTGAGTGAGAGAGAGAGAGAGAATTCACAAAGATTAGGCGCTGAGGTTGACCAAGTTGAGCGCCATTGACTATCCCGCACTATACGAATAGGAATAGGGAGAAAAAGGAGAAAAAGATGAACAAGTGTCATGCTCATTCAAAAATTCTAGAACACTTCCACTTTGTCGGCTATCGAGGTAATATTCAGGCAACAGAGGACTACTGCAAGGTCTGTGAGAGCCGAGGGCCCCGTTTAAACTCTTAAACGTGTTAAATCACGCTTGGCTGTGTGGAGGACATTTCGGCAGGAAATGATCATAATCCGAGTCAAGCACGCACCAGCAATGCTACTCGTGATTTCACCAATCTCGCACATTTCTTCCAACTGCATCTCACAATCCGCTATCCAGTGACCCACTTGCACAGCTAATAAAATGTTGCCACAGTTTAGCGCTGCAGCCATTGTAGTGTGAAGTTAGCGTTTTCTTCTTTTTTTTTTTTTTTTTGGCCTGCGCTTTCTTTCTGTACCAACTGGTTCATCGACGAGCAGCTCAACATGATGAACTGACTTTTTTTCAAGCTCCTAGGCGACCCCTTTTAAACTCAAGCGTTTGTTTGGCAGTATATTCCTGCTTTCGGGGCATATGAGCGTTATCTTGGGCTAATATTTGCTGAATGCGCGTCTATAGAAAGGAAACTAGCCCTCATAACATGCTGCCCTTGATGCACGCGAGCACATGCTGTCGTTTCTTTCACACGTTTATGCATTCCTTCGCTCAACGATTCCAGGTGTATCTCGGTCTTAATCTTTTAAGAACTCTTGCTATTAATGGATCACTATGCAGAAGAGAGGAAGCGGTGCGACGCCATAGAAGAACGCATAGACATTGCACGCAAGCATGGTGGCCAAGTCTGCCAATTCTCTAGTTTCTCTAGGCCTAAAATTAGACTATATTGCAACAGTAAGCCTGGCATGCCATAGAGCCAGTCGGCTTTATTGTAACGCCGTCCCACCTACGCCCGCTTTCATCGACAGCATAACCTACCGACCAATCGAGCTGTTGCGCATCAGTGGCTATACATTTCGAACATTCTTTCTTGCCGGCAAAAATTGTTCCCCTCATTCTCTTTGGAACATGAGAAATTTAGTCTCGATAGATAAGGAAATTCGAGAGGTTTGTGCGACTTTCATGAGTTCTAAAAATGTCTACTAATTCTTTAACAAACCTTCACAGATCATTTTTAATTACACTCGCTTACCTTAAAGAATATTTCAGAATGGTGACAGTCAAGACGCCAAGCACGTCCACCTACTAGAAATGCTTAGACTAGAACCAGTTCATTATTATGTGCCCGTAACAGGTGCCACGATATAGATTACTATTTCAGCGTATACGTGCAGTCCGCACTATACAAGGAAGGTCGTTGAGAACAATATTTTCGTGATATAATCGGCAAACCAAGAAAAGGATTTCAAAAAGGCCCATTGTCGTTCCAACACCTTTCAAATCTAGCTCCAGAAATCGCGCTGTTCTAAGGTGCAATGACGTATATCCAAACCATGGCTCTTTATTTTTCCTACACCCGCGCACTTTCCGGCACCTGATAAACGCATACTTACAATAGAACAGTCAGTGAAGTTATTTTACTAGCCGTGAGCATTTCGCAACCATATTGCAAAGCGCTACAGCAAGTGAAAGCAGCACAAAACAAGCAGTAAGATGCATTCAGGTTTTATTGCAGGCAAAATGACATAGCTTATGCACACACTGTGCAGTTAATATGTATGCGCATAGCAGAACTAAATCACTTTTCCTTTGCTTCTACGCGGTTTTTGTATGTCTCTCAATTTGGTAGCCACCTTACGAGCTCAGTGACACAGCAGCGCATGACGTCAGTTAACACTACAGAATCAAAAAGCAAGAGAACTTCTTCCTTTGGGTTAAAAAATACTGTTTGCCTTAAAAAAGCAGATTTCTTCAGTGTAATGATCCTAGAAGTTGCCCAGACACTAGCAGAAGAAATTAAAGCAAAGCACTGTGATGAAGTTTGTCATAATACATCAAATTAGAGCCCCGTTTCGATAACGTATTCACGCATGTTCAGAGGAAGGCATTCGACTGGAAAATTATGAAGGAAGTGGACGTGCCTGGCTGACACAGTTGGGATGGTCACGGCTTGCGAGAATAATAAAAGTACGGCCGTTAGCGCTGAAGAGTGTGCACGCTGTGTTGCCACTTTTGCAACTGGCTCGGGGAGCAGTATTATCTTTCTGCTGAGAAGGTGAATATTGCACAAAACATTGCGACCGAACCCATCTAACGATGGCTGTCCACGGTCATGCGGTAGCATTGAATCACTACAGCGATAGAACTTATTGCCATGGTCGAAACGAGTTCCGCACGAGGCGTGTACTGCAGCGGGACTCCTCTTTCGCGCTTCGCTTAGAACAATCGGCGCCATCTAGTGCCGCCACCGCAAATCCTGCGCCTGGCCTCCGAAATGCATGGCGAGCCGGTGCGTGCGAACGTTGAGAAACGCGCCATGCGGCAGTCGGGCTGCCCTCTCACGCTTGTCTAGGGACATTTCCGGGAAGTCCACACATGGCGTCTGGAACGAGAAGCGTAGCGCGCCGGTGCGTGCGAAGACTGAGAATTGTTCCCTCGCTTGCCGCCCAATCAGTGGCACATACTCAGTTACGTTAGCGAAGGGTTCATCGAACAGCGGCACGTACCCAGTGCATTTATGGCGCTGCTCGCCAAAGCGTTGGCGTAAAATGCCCTCATTGAAAAATGGCACATGCCTAGTGCATCTGTGGCGCCGCCTGCTAATACGCCGGGTCGCGGTCATTGAGGAACACTTGTGACGTGGGTTCCATGCCGCTCAGCATCGGAGGAATTTAGGGATCTTTTTTGTCATTGCAAAGCGGCACATTCTCAGTGACACTTACTTAGTTACCCAAGTTGGCGTGAAAGATGTTGGTTGAAGAATGGGACACACCTTCTGGCACATGCCCAGTGACCAAATCTGGCATCAAATAGGGTCATTGAAGACTAGCACAGACCGAGTTACACATGCCCAATGCTGCAAGTTAATTGGATGGCTAGTTTGGAGCCTCAACACAATAGCCCGATGCGCTACCTATTCGACCCCTGACTACGCCTTCAACCCGTTAAGCGGGAAAAACGGTTAAATGCAGACAAAAATAAACGGATAAAAACATAGATGCATGCACAGACTCCAGAAAGAGCTTGAAGTAACTTAATAATGCTAGCGCATTAAAACTTCCCGAGTGCCACGCAAAGAGGATTGAATTACGCGCAGCTGAAAATAGCAGTAGCTGCATCGACAACAATGTTGATGCCAAGAGTACGGCGACGAATATTACGACAACCCCAACCAAGGCGTCATGACGACGATGTCGTCAGACGGCGACAACTTGCAGGCCAACGCAATCCTGGGTTCGTCTAATTTTACTAGAGTGGTGGTCTCTTCTGACAAGGAACTTACTTACGTGTAATGGACACAACGAAAGTTGGCTAAAGTACCCTTTAAAAGATAATATTTTAAACAGTACGTTTAGTAATCAGTGGTCGCTGAGTTGCCGGTTATGTATTTTTAGGTTCACTTTAATTTCTTTTTATTCATTCTATTATTATCATTTATTTAATTTTACTTTCTTCTGACTAACAAATATAGATGGTGTAGCCGAGGTGCTCGTTACCTCAATCGCACCCATGCATAACACAACAGAATAAAGCATTGTAGCAGTGATATTTCTTGTGAACGATAAGTAAATGGCTAAGTACTTGATAGTGGGTCTTTCCTTTGCTTGTAGGTCGAATAAGAACCTGCAAATCAGAAGATTTGAGTGCGTTAGGGTTAGTGTCGCCTTAGAGGGACACTAAACAAATATAGGATTTGACCTGTATTACTACTTGCCCTTCTAGAATTGCCTAGATTACTCTTCTAGATTACCGGTCTAGTGGTACACCACTCTTAACACGACAGTATGCTTGATGCGGTAGAAAAAAAGCACAAAAGCGAGACACGGTTGGTAATGCCGGGTTCTAATTCTCGCCCTATCTCGCATTGACGTCATTGATGGCGTCTGCTAAGTCTCAGTTAACGTTTCATAGGCAAAAATGGACTTCGTTGTGTTCTGAACGAGCTAAGAACATAATATGGAAAGTTTTGGGAACCTGTGCTGTGCCAATGCGGTCCAACTATGAAAAAGATACTTTGAAATTCGTGACATCACACACACGTATCAGCGTTGTGGTTTCGACGCAAAATTCAAGAGATAGAACTTTGGCGTTCACTGTTTGTTTTGATAATCAACCTACTGACGCCAGATTTACCCCAGTGGAGCTTTTTAAATGATAATTCATCATTCCTCACGGATTTAGGGATCTGATTTAGGGTCGATTTAAGCTAAAGGGAAAAAAATATTTAATAAATCCTTTCAGAAATGCCCCTGTCTTAGATGGCGAATCGCCGGCGATAAAGGCAAAACATTTAATATGAGATAACGTCGGTTTAAACTGCCTGCTCGTCGAAGATTTTACTTTTGTAAACATTTCTCTCGCGTTACAACGTCTGTGGCTTTCGAAGTATTGTGTAATGTCTGAGATACTGAAGATTGTTCTAAACAATGAATGCCTGCATTGTAGCTTCAAATATTACATAAGTTTTGCATATAAGGGCCACACTTTGAAACACATGACACACAACCAGAAGACCTTAGGTTCAGCTTATTGATAACTAAAGCTCTTGCGTAAACATTGGAAGCACTTCACTGTTATGCACTTATTCTAAAGCAATCTAATAAGGCGAAAATTTCACAAAAATGGTGTAGAAACTGAATAATCCCGCATTCTTACACAATTTTGAACGCACATCTCTTAAGGGAACATAGTCTACTCCGCCTGCGTTGTAAATGTCAAAGATATGCGTAGCATTATCTGGCACATTCTGAGATGAAAGTCGTGCAGGCGACGACGGCACCTTTCACCTCGGGGTATGCTGAACGATCACGCCCAGTTTTCTATCCTAACATTGTACGGCGGTTGGCGTGGCGTAAAATGTATGTGTTCGGCAATGTAAACATCGGCATCTCCTTACTTGTACTCCACAAGCACATCTAAATAAACAACGCGTAATCCATCAGCATTAACCCCACACACATCATTACCACGCATAACACATTCCACACCACGCTCACCACCATATAATGCTACGCATATCTTGGACAGTTCTCATTCAGGGAGATTCCATTTGATTATTTTGTTGTGCTGACACCGCTGCTTGTTTTGCTGGGTGCAAATTAACCCAGTAAGGAGTTATATTTTTACCAAGCACTTGCGGCAGTTCTATCTTCCCTGCCACTGAACTTTCACAAAATCAAGTACATAGAATCCCACTCCGAAAGATTCGCTGTGTGCGCCTGTAAATTCTGAGCTATATTGGTCACACTCAATGAATGTAGTTTGAATTATTTTTCCTTTCCTGATATAATGATGACAGGGGGGTGGGGGGCGGTAGAAGAGAGAGAGAGAGAGAACAACTTTAGTGAAAATGCCTGCAGAGTCGGTTAGGCTCCCTCCACGCAGGGAGGACAAGCTTTTACCGCGACGCGGCCACTACGTCAGTCTCGTGCATTGTGCTCCTCGAGGTCTTGGTTCCTCGCTACTTCCGCGGATCCGAGAGGGCCACCGCTCCCTTCCTGGGGGTGCTGCCCCCCTTCTCCCCCCTACCCCCCTTCTCCCTTCTACCCCACTTCTGGGGGTAGAAGCTTGAAAAAAAATTCCATGTCCGTATCCTCGTTAATCCTGTCCTAAGTGAAGAGCAAGCTGAAAACCAGCCAGCAATAAATAAATAAATAGGACAAAAAGCTCATGCGCGGAGAACTACTTTGCCTACAACAAGACCTTACATTTACTGCAACTTTAAAGTGTACCGGCCTCATTTCCTCGAGTAGGAGCACAATGTTTCACTACGCTAGAAAGATACGATTGCAAAATAAGTGAGTGAAACGCCTACACACAGAGATAAAGCCCAGAAGTGTAAGGCCTCACGTGTCAGAAAATCAACGGTAGAACAGCGCTCAGCACTTCCGAATTCCAGTCAAAAGGCGCGCGAAGGTGCGTTTCGTTGAGGGTCACCTTAATAATTCACATCAAAGTTTTCGTTTCTCCTCCTTAGCTCTGGAAACAACTCCCGCATTGTTTTCTGTGGCTCTTACTTTGCGTCCTCCCTTTCGTGCTAGCGTTGTGCCCTTCTCTTGTATGCAGCGTTCAAATCAATGACGACGGCAGGAATGTGAGCTTCGCGACGCGCGATGTGCATGTTTACGGTTCCTCGACAGAATTCCGCGACGTCTTGTCACTTTCGCTGGTGTTCTTTTATTTAATAGTGTGCCTCCCCGTTCGCGCAATCAAAAGAATGAGCTACGCATTTTGGTTGCTCACGGCGCGCAGTCTTCTGTATTTGTGCGCGTGCTCCCGAATTCCTAGAGATGTTCGAACTAATGCCACTCGTTCGCTACCAATTGTGCTTCCATTAAAGTGAAATATTCATGTGACCCTCGAGGATTAGAACACTTCCTTGCGGAACCGATTTTTTTTTTTAGGAGAAACGATCCAGCAACACTTCATTCATGGGTATTCGCTTGGTGCCGACGCATTCATGTCTCTTTGCACGTACTCCTTCGTTTGTTCCCGTTCCATCGAAATTTTCAGGAACGGATAATGTGAGAAGGTGCCCGTGGGCAAATATTCCAAAAGCCTCCCGCGAAAGTCATTCGTGCAGCAAGGCAATATTAAAAAAAAATAATTTTTTCAATCTGCTTTCTTTTTGGGACGTCCCCTATTCAGTTTCTTTTTTTTTTAGTTCTGTTCTTTCTATTATATTTTTGCCAGCATCCGTTTCCGTGACGACTTCGTATTACTTCTCTTCAGCTGTACCATAGCTTCGCTTCTGGATTTTGTAGTACAACGTTCTGATTCAAGGAATACGCAACGTCGTGGAATGCCTCATAATTTCTAGCTAGCTACAATCACTTTACCCTTTTCAGTGCCTCTGTCGTACCGGTACGCTCTCGCATTTCTGTCCCTGCCACGTAGCGAACTTACCCGTACCTTCTCCTCCCTCTTCACTTGGATGCGCGCAGTAACACGATGCTGGCGAGCTTCGAGACTATTCCACCTTCTGCTGCATACCTCTAGCAGCCAAATTTTTTACCCCTCTCTTGGTTTCCTTAGTCTCGATTTTTTCTAGCGGTTGTGGAAAGCGCCCCTTCGTGGACGTAGTGGAGCGGCGCAGCGTGTTCGCGTCAGCAGATAGGAGAGGTGACTCCCAGACTTTGCGCACCGCTACGGCGGTGATTATCCGTCGAAATATTCGCGGCTTAGTGAAAGATGGCGTGTCTTTGCCATCTGTCGTAAGTTTATGAAATGGGTTGTTTATTTATTTATTTATTTTATTTTTCGTTGTCTGCCGCAGTGTTCGCAACCGCGCACCTGCTTTCTAGCGACGAGGGTGGTCCTCTCTTCGAGAGGCGTTCTCCAGGGTGGCTTTGCCCTGTGTCGTATCTCTTTCATATGTTTCTCTCCGTTCCATCTATGTGTCGCCTGCTTCGGTTTGACTGGTCACTTTCGAATGAACGAAAGCGCTCCATCCTTGAGCGTGGACCCATATCGGCTTGCACTTTCAGATCGCTGCTCGCGCGAAACCCATCTACTGCTGATTGGAGCGGCGGCACTTCCTACTTTGAATACGAGCCAATCTCGGCTTAAGAAGATGACAGCTTGTCGTCCGAGGAAGGTGCAACTTCGGCTGTGTGAAACTCTAACCGTTCCACCATGAAAAAGCTCTGAGAGCAATGGTGTTTTGAGCCTCCTCGCGTTTTATTCTTTTTGTCGGGTGGATATGCGAGGAGCATATCAAGAGTGCATGTGCCATTTTCTCTGCCAATTTATTTGGTTCTGTATTACTAAAAACGAATCGTTGTGTTCCTTTTATAACATCCGTGAAGAGAAAAAAAAAACCCGACGTGCGTCACCTCCGAAATAACCTGTCACCGACAGGATTAAAACGCACAGGAGCTCTTCACTTGTCACTTAGACAGATAGTGTGAGAGTTTATGACAGTTTTTCAGACAGTTTCGCCACTTCAGTTCCGAAATAAATTTCGGCAAACTTCGGCTCACGCACCTCGCATTTACAGCCGTAATAGACATAGAGATGCCTGCGTGAGCTTGCAGGTACGCTCTGGAAACGCCGATAGAGAAGGAAAAAAGAACATGCAATGCGTTGTTTAAATGGTCTACCGCATTGCGAAGCCTATAATGCTCCACGACAATGAAGAGCTAAATAATCGAACACGATCGTTAATGCTTGGTTAGCGCAGTATGTACAGTGGGCTTTCCTATGTTTGTCTAAGAGCGCGAGACGATGCTGGCTGCGAGGAAATATCTGACCCTCGTTGAAGAGAGTGAAAATTCACTTTATGGGCGCACTGTTTTAAGGGGAAAGTAAACAGGCATGTGGGGCTTGGACCGAAACTTCGTTTCTACTGTCATTTTGTGTGTGTTCATGTCCCAATATTTAGGGGGTACGCAGAAATTAATACCAAGAGCCAGCATCTCATTTTCCATCAAAACATCTGCAGGTTCTCCTACCAAGAAAATCTCGTGTTAGTATTGTATGGTGAATGAGTTGTTGCTGCGTCGCAACAGATTGCGCCTCTGTAGATTCGAAATTACACAACAAACGCCGGTCTGTGTAAGAGGCCAAACTGAAGTGAAAAGGACAGAAGAAATATTTAACCCTCGAAATATTACGTTTGCGATATTCTAGTTAAGCCTCCCCCAACCCCCTCCACCTCGTCAAGCTGTGTTCTTAGAGCTTTCTTGCCAGGGTTGTGAGACACAGTACTTTGTCCATAATGCAAATAAATCTTGATTTCAAAATACAAGAGCGGGCGCTGCTCGGAGACCCGTCACTGCACAAGGGAGACCGTGAAATCTCGCCAGCAAATTGGTAGAATATGGACATCTCCTGCTTCGAAATATAGATAGTTTAAAGCTTTTGTCCAATAAAATACTTTTTATAAGTACGGTCATAAGCTCGACATACTGGCGACAATTTTGTGCAGCTAGTCAGCCTTCGTTGTAAATGTTTTGTCTGTTTTATTTTCACTCCTGTATGTGCAAATTTACTCGCCTGCTAAAGCGCTTACTTCATTATCATTTTCATTTGTTTATTTTAAAAAAATGAAACCTAATATATTTGCGTATAAGTCAAATGGCATGGCCTGAGTCTCACCGTTTTCAGCCTCTCCAGTTTTCCAAATTTATCAGATGCTTTCCAAACCACGAAATATATTTCGAAGTGTTTATTTGTTTTTTAATTGAATAATTGAACAGTACCATGAAGGATGATAGGCCCGCAATATTAGGCTGCACTACTTTCAGGATCAGCCCTCATCATTAAACGACATTATCTTTTGAATAGACGCGTCTTTTCGGTGGGATAGTTAGATAAGCGGTAATGAAGTTGGTCTAACAACGCGAGGAATGCCATTCGCATTAAGAGATCTGCCGCATAGGCGACGGCTATAACGAACTTCTTTCAATGCTGCGTGTTGGGCATTTTTATATTTTCAGTGTTAACCGTCCCTCACGTGTTACTGTAAACTGCTCATGACTGAACTGTCGTGTGGTTTCATCCCTTTGTTAATTGACCCTAACCCAACTGGAAGTTTGTTAGATCATTTATGTACGTCAATTTCACCCAGTCCTACCAATAAAGTTCTATTGAAAGAGTACGCTTCTGTATGTCATATTATGCGTTTTTCTCCTCTATTTGGGCTGAAATATTTGTCCGCATAAACCAGTAAAGTCAAATAACATTAGAAAGGATTTGCGTATAGCTCAAAGCAACTGCACCGATTTTAGACCATAAAAATTCAGTGAGAAATAAAGAAAAAAAATTCAGGCGTTGGCTTGGGAACATAGTGCCGCTTATATTTTGCTCTGCGCAGTGCCCACGGTGGCATTACGAGAAAAATACGCTTCACCAGGTGCATAAAAGCGAGAGTTCAGCTAGCAACTTTCTGTCCTGTTTTCAAAGGCAGTGGAAGCGTTCGCTGTTAAACAGAAAGGATGCAATTGCTTAAAATACAATTGTCGGCGTAGAAGAGGTTAAATCACTGAAACAAGATCAAATTATGTTTTTTAACTGATTTATTTGTTATTGCGGGCTAGCCAACTATGCAGAAAGTAGAACTAACTACAAATTGACTGGCGGAGCCTTCACATGTCAGGTAAAAGAGGGCAGTTTATTTTTACAAGAAACACAGAGGTTTTTGTTTTTTTTAAGCCATCGGCGCAGGTTAGCTGTAATAACACAATCATCAAAATGAAGCACTGCACTCGACGAGTAAGGGCGTGTTTTAGCGTTAACCATAGAGGAAACGTAACTGGGCCCGACACTGCTTACGCACCTGTGAAAATTTCGCCAGGTTGTTCCTGGCGCATGCGTACTTCGCTCGAATAAAACTTCTGGCTTTGTCGCCACCATGAAGTGGTGCTGCGTTTCTTCGACACGGCTAAGTGTGGTTGCGAATTCCAGGAATCTTCATTTATAGCCGAATTTCGTTGCCGTCAATATATTGACAAAGTTGTTTCTCCCGACGTAAATTCCTTTCCCCTGACCAAGCTAACCCAACCGAAGGTGTTGCATATTCATAGTTTACGAGAGCCATTGAAATTTCCGAGAGGAAGAGAAACTCTCAGTCTAACAATAAACAATCTGCTGCATCAGCATCCCATATTGTCATAGGTATGTGCTCGTTAAGCGACAGATAAGGCCTCTGTGCGCCCATTCCGGACGTTCATGATTCGGCGGCCATGCATAGGCAAAAGTGCGCGTAGCATACAAAAAAGTATAAGCACGACACTGAGAAGGACACTGAGACACTTCACTTCTATAGCAAACAGACAAGCAGCAGTGGATAGATAACGCTTCCTTCCCCACTATAGCCGATACAAAACGAAGCAGGGTCATTTCTGACAGTCGGATACAGAGGTAAGGAAACGGCCTTTGCACAATCATTAGCGCAGCCATTGTTCATTGCCTGCAATGTACATATGCTGGCCAAATGCAGGGCTCTGTCACAATGATGAAAATAAATAATTGGTTTAACTTTTACGAATCCTTGCCGAACATGTACAATAAGTATACAAGTGGTGCAATTTCAATGCGAAGCATTATATCAGAAGCTCTCAGCAAGGTCACGAAGGGCCATTTTCTCTTTTTATTCAGCGTAAAAATTATTTTTTTTACAAATCCGCCAAAATAATGCTACAATCTTAAGGTATACCTAGTAATATCTATAATATCAAAACATTCTGAGTATATAGAATAGGAAATTATCGAAATTTATATTAACACTCAATTTTTGGGTTTTGTGAGGATGGTGAAGTGAAATGCTAATTTATGAATTTCAAGATAGCCAATCTGCATTAATTACGCAGTAAGGATGTATCAAAGTCGAATCATGTGACCATACAATAATTTGTGGCTGCTGTGTCTTCTGGTAACGAAGACCGCAGCACCAACAACAAAGCCCGAAGGGAAGAAGGAAGGAAAAAGTGGAGAAGGAAGGCACGGAGGTTAACCAGTTCGGCTTAACCGGTTTGCTACCCTACACATGGGGCGGGATGGGGGGGGATGAAAGACGGGGAGAAGAGATTGAGAGCACATAACACGGCACACACATCGTTGGTTACAGTCTGTCACTCTTGCGCGGTACGTGACATCACTGTCACAGCCGCTTGTCCAGGCCCGTCTCCTTCATAAACCGAAGTAGACCCTTCGTCGCCTTCACCTGCGATTTCTTCTGTCGGCGGCATGTGAAAATCGTGCCGAGGGACAATGGTCTAGTGTCAAGGTGCGCTAGAACGGATGCCAGGGACTGTCGCTGAACATTATACGATCGCTTCCCAAGCTATATGCCCAGCCACCGTGCAACTAGCGCGCACCTGGCGTGGAAACGCACTCACTGGTGCAATTATTGGACTCAACCCACCACTCTTCAGAGCTGCTGTTACTCTCGGACTGCAAATATGCCTTGACTAAATAAGTTGTGCGTTGCTTCTACGTCATGCTCCAGAACAGCCATTGGATTGGCAGAACTACTTTAATCTAACCGAATAAGAGAAGCAGGAACGTTTAGCTCGCAAATGCGCCAATGAGGAGCCACAATACACTTTCAAACACTTTCAAAATTTCTTAAAAGTTGTCTGTGGCCGATAGCACAATTCTAGTTCATGACGTGGTCTTCTCAAAGCGCCGGACACTTTTTGCAAAATAAATTGGTATGCATAATCGACTAATTAACAAAAATTCCCAAAGTAAGTTTTTAAATCATTACCTCCTGGTCCATATTGCAATTTACAAATTGTAGCCGTGGAGTTCGCAAGGCGGACTCATTTGGAACAAATTCTGAGAATGACACAAGTTTCGAAATATTGATTCCCGAACTTTGCGGAGAAATGCACTAGCGTTTCAGTTACTTTATTAACAAAACCTAGTTTTATGAATCCAAGCAGAAAATTAACTGGCTCTTGATGTTGGCCAATCCCTGTTTGTGGTTGTGAAACCTGACGCCAGTGGAGACTTGCACAGACGATACAAATGAAGTGTTCGTGTTAATGTTGAGGCGCTTCGGCCCGCAGTTTGTTAGATAAAAGGGTATGTCGTAATCATGTAAACGAGGAAAAGGCAGTCTGGGTGCGAAATCACAGACGTATCAATGATTGGTGTCGTGCGTTTCACTCGGCAGACTGAAGAAAAAAAGCAAGATCACCCATTGTGTGCTGCTCACGCGAATCTCGATTTCAATTCTGCGAATGTGCTGAACGAATTTAAGTGACACAAAGCGCAAACATGGCTTTGCAATCACAATCGTATTGTCGCCTAAGTTGGAGCTCGTAGTCAGTGAATATCAGATGGAATTTTGTGCGGTGTACAATAGATTCCAGGACAGAAACTAGTGAGTGGAATACACGCAAGACTACATTGCGCCACATCAATCAAAAAACGGCGCAGGGCAATTTATTCTCCAGATAGACATAAAATGTTAAACCTGTAGAGGGGCACAACTTGACAAGACCAGATGAACTAGTAAGAATTGTTACAAATTTGTTGCTCTACTCTAGAAAAGAAAAATGTAAATTTCCTCTTGGTATAATTGAACAGATTTAATTTGAAATTTCCTTTCTTGGTGTTGCTTCCAGCAGCCTCAGCTTGTAAAGTTGCAAACTACAATCAAGCAAGAGGAGCTGGAAGGCAACCACCTCCTTTCTACCAGCGACCATCATGGCACTCTTTGAAACCACCGTCGTTCAAAGCCATCCACGGAAGCATGAATCGATTGTATTCTGTAACTAAAAGAGGAGCGCGCAATACACAGGGCAGCCTAAGGGCGAGTTCACTTTTTTTTCTTCTACATTTAAGCGAGATCAGGGAGAAAAGTGAGGCATACTAGCAACAACTATAGGTGTGTGCGTAGACAGGGGAGAAGACTGAAATCATTCACCTGTGTTGTCGTTTCAAATGCGAAACTTGTGGTGTTCTAACCGGAGAACACGAATTAAAGGAGGCAAAGCGCCTGCCTTATATGGTGCTGTAATGGTGGAATAAAGGTTTCCGGATGGACACTGATTCTGGACAACAGCAAAGCTGAACGCTGGGCGCATCAAAACTCAGCGGTGTTATCACGTGCACGCGCGCGCATACAAACGCACGCACACATAAGAACGGCAAGAGTTAGTCATCTGTATTTCTAGCTCTAAGAATATTGCGTGTTTTTAGGGCTTCACCCTTGTTACTTTGTGAGCGGGGACTATCATAATTAATGGGTTGCGGTACCGCGCATTTTTTTGAAAGACGAAGTGTCTTTCAGGCAGAACGCCGGGTCTTCGAGCTCTACTCATTTTGTGAATTTCTTAGACTTTGCCAGTGAACTGCTATTTCCTCGTTAACTGCGATGGAGATGGAGCCTCACGCGCGTCCGCCGGACTCGGCAGTGCCCGCGGCGGCTGCCTCCAGGAAGCGCAACGGCACCGAGAGCGACACTGACAGCGACGACACCATGCAGTACTATGTCAACAGTGAAGATTCTTGTGACGACGCCTTCGAGCTGGTGCGGAGTCGTAAAGCAAAGCGAAAATTTCTCAGCGCATCATCGAATTCGAGTGAGTCCACCGTGAGATCTTCACGGGATACCGAGCAGCTCACCATCCTGTTCTCGCCAGTTCTCGCCACTGACAACCTGAGACACTTCGACCGGCAAGCCGTGTCTTCACATCTAGAGGCGCTGGTTCCAAACGAAATCAAAGACATCAGAGTGAACAGCCGTAAGAACGTGCTAGCGATTGACGTAGAACACTTGGCTGCGTTGGATTCTTTGCCCAAGGTCACGGAACTTGGCGGGATGAAAGTCCACCCTTATATTCCGCTGGGCAAACAAGTCCGTACTGGCGTGATTTACGATGTTGACGAGGCCATTGTCGACTCCGATCTGTCAATCTTAATCAAGCCAGCTACGGAAAACACCATCAACACAAACGCGTTTCGTCTCGGCACGTCACGGTGTGTGAAGTTTATATTTAAGGGCGAATCCCTCCCATCGCATGTAAAAGTGGGCCACTTCCGACACGCAGTTCACCCCTTTATACCAAAACCGCTGCAGTGCTGGAAGTGCATGAAGCTTGGCCATGTGAGTAGTGTGTGCAATAACACTACCGTCTGTTCTCGCTGCACTGGGCCCCACACCACAAACACGTGCGAGGCCAGTGTGCTAAAGTGCACAAACTGCAGCGGCCCCCACGATGCATCCTCGAAGGAATGCCCTTTGATTCGAAAGGAAATGCAAATATTGAAGAAAATGATTAGAGATCACTCGTCTCACCGAGAAGCAGCAACATCTATTAAGCGACGACGATCACGTCGCCGACGTCGATCAAGAGCCTCCAAAGCCTCTACAGAACGCCACATACGTATATTACCACCCACTCTTCCGCCCAGGCCAAACGCAGTCAGCTCAAAGCCTCTACAGAACGCCACACACGTATATTACCGCCCACTCTTCCGCCCAGGCCAAACGCAGTTAACTCAAAGGACAAAGGTGCATCGAACAGCACGGCTGCTTACGCGTGGCCTGCACTCCCGAGGCTACATGCCCCTACTGAACGAAATGATGCTTCTACAGCAGGGGCCACTTCGTCTGTTCCTGATAAATTGGCGGACCAAGATCAACGAATTGTTATTATGATCAGCTCTCTGGCGAGTGCTATTCGTGTTCTCCTGGACAAGCTACAGACACCAACAGCTCGAAGTGCATTGCAAGTGCTGGATGCCATCAGTCCGGTTCTGGCGAGCCTTCAGAAGTCCAGTGCTTGAGAACTTCTACAGCAGAACTATGGCTCATCGACAACAACAACGATCGTTCCGGGATGATGTGAGAAGTGCCTCCATATTCCAGTGGAATGCGAGAGGCCTGAGGTCCCGTATTTTGGATTTTCGACAGTTCGTATTTGAAAACCATTTTCCTATACTGGTCATCTGTGAACCGAACTTATCAGCTTCCATAAGACTATCGGGATATGAATCTTTTGTTTCAAACACATGTGTCCATAGTAGTAAGGTTATGGTTTACATTCGCAAGGACCTTACGTATTTTTCCCAACACGTAGCGCCACACGACGGTAACCAATACGTCTGTGTTACTGTGAAAAACAAGAAGCTGTCTTTTACTCTTATTGGCGTCTACCTTTCCCCAACAAGTTAGTTTGATAGAAAAAGACTGGAAGATATTATGGCTGCTACACCCGGTCCTTGGATAATAACAGGGGACTTCAACGCTCACCACCATATATGGGGAAGCTCCAGGATAAATTCGAGGGTCAGATTACTCATATCCTTTGCATCAGGCCACAAGCTGTGTCTTCTAAATGACGGAAACCCGACATTTCTGTGAGGAACTACGTACAGCAGCTGCCTTGACTGGACTTTGGTGTCACGTTGCCTGACTTTGAGCGTGCAGTGGTTCACTGATATTGAAACCCATGGAAGTGATCACATTCCGACCTATGTGAGAATCGATGGACTAGACGCCGCATTACCGGTTGTCTCTCGCCAAATCGACTGGTCAGTCTTTCAAGATCGTGTAGAAGACACATGAAAGACACATATTGCACGCAGGTTAGAAGATATAATTGCAGACGCTATGCAAGATTGTACACGCTGCTTCACACATCCATCAAAGCGTACAGAGAATGACATTGAAATGGAAAGGCTTCGTGCACTACGTCGCCGAGCTCAAAGAAGGTACAGGCGCACGAAGTCAATTCTTGACCTCAGAGAAGCTCGGCGCATGCAAAAGAAGATCAAACGCCGAATGGATAAGCCAGCGGATCAAAGATGGAAATGTTTTTGCGACTCACTAGACCCCCGCAAGCCACTGTGCCGTGTGTGGCGTACCCTACGGGGTCTTTGCTCAAGTCCCCAGCAACGACACCCATTCAACGCCCTTGCTCTCTATCAAAACCGCCGTGAGATAGACGTCGCAGAGGAATTTTGTGCGAACGTCGCCGGCGGCACAGTTTTAGTACCTGACATGGCTCTAGGCAACATCCCCGGCCCACGAGATGCAAGTATGGATGCTCCATTTCCTATGGAAGAGTTAGAAGCTGCTATGGCGCTATGCAGGTGTTCGTCTTCACCAGGGCCGGATGGCATAACATATACTGCTTTGCGCCACCTAGGCAGAGAAGCCCGAAGAGAACTCCTCAGCCTTTTTAATAGTTCATGGCAAGTTGGTGTCGTCCCACAGGAATGGAAACGCAGCCGCCTGGTACCGCTTCTAAAAGCAGGAAAGTCACCCCTCGAACTGGCATCGTATCGGCCTATAGCTCTTGCCAGCTGCGTCGGAAAGCTTATGGAACGTATGATACTCATGCGTCTCGAATCGTACCTTGACCAACACAAAATTTACCCTGACTCTATGGCGGGATTTCGACGCGATCGTTCATCGATTGACAGTGTCATCGATCTGTGGAACAACAAAAATCTCGGAAGCGATTATCAGTAGCACTCTTTCTTGACGTAAAAGGCGCTTACGACAGCGTTTCCCATCAAACCATTCTAGACGCACTTTTGACAATTGAACTAGGAGGGCGAGTATACCGATAGGTCAGTATTACTTGACACAAAGGTCCTTGTTCCACAAAGGTCTCACCCCTTATGTAACACCCCCTGAAATGGAGGCCTTTAAGGAATAAAACTGAACTGAACTGATGTGAACTGTACGGAAGATGGTCCGACTACCGACCACTACACATGCCGAGGCGTTCCCCAAGGCGGTGTTCTAAGCCCTATTCTTTTCAACCTCACGCTTTTTGGGCTGGCCGAATCCCTACCGGAAACCGTGACTGTTTCAATCTACGCCGACGACATCTGCACCTGGACATCAGTGGTCACTCGCCTGCAGGTTCGCGCACGGCTACAGAAAGCAGAAACACAGGAGAGAGAGAGAGAAAATGATAAATGAAAGGTAGGGAGGTTAACGCGGACTGAGCCCGGTTGGCTACCCTACACTGGGGAAAGGGAAAGGGGGACGGAAAGATTAAAAGAAGAGAAAGTCCACTGGAGATATCAGTCGGTCACTCAGTCCGGATCACAGTACGCTGACTCAATCCGGTCGCTTTCAAATATCGCAGCAGCGCTTTTGTGGCCTTTTGTAGCTGTGATATGCGAGGCCATGATCCCAAGATCTTGTTCAAGGTGAACGGCTTTCCATCTAGCTGATTGAGAGCTGTGCAGAGGTCTTGCCTTTCATTTTCATGAGATGGGCAGTAGCACAGTAGGTGGTCTATGGTTTCCTCGACGCCGCAGGCATTGCACTCGGTGCTATCAGCCATTCCAATCAGAAATGCATAAGCATTTGTGAATGCGACGCCCAAACGTAAGCGGCACAGCACTGTTTCCTCATTTCGCGGCAGACCTGGTAACAGCCGCAGTTGCATAGAAGGATCGAGGGAATGCAAGCGATTGTGAGTGAATTCAAGTGTGTGCCGCTTCTCCAATGTCAAAGAGTGAGCTAGCTTGCCTAAGTGCTGGGCTGCGTCGGTCCGCGATAAAGGTATTGAAACAAGGGTTGCTCCTTCGTGTGCTTTTCTAGCAGCTTCGTCAGCGAGGTCGTTGACGGAGATACCGCAATGACCAGGCAGCCACTGAAACACGACGTCGTGTCCTTTCGCGATCATGTGATGGTGCATTTCTCGTATCTCGGACACGAGTTGTTCACATGACCCGCGACGAAGAGATGCCAGAAGACGTTGTAAGGCCGCCTTCGAATCGCAGAATATAGCCCACCGATTAGCCGGTTGGTTGTTAATATAATCAACGGCACCTCGGAGGGCAACAAAATCCGAACGAGTCGATGTTGTGAAGTGAGAAATTTTGTATTGGATGCTTAGTGATCGTGGTGGTATAACCACTGCGCTGGTGGAGCTGGTCTGAGTGGAAGAGCCATCCGTATATATGTGTAATCGATCAAAGTAGAAAGTGTGCAAACAATCCAGGGCTGCTTGCTTCAAGGCCAAGGTAGGCAGGTCGGTCTTCTTTCTTATCCCTGGAACCGTAAGACGCACTTGAGGTTGTTTTAAACACCACAAAGCTGAGGTTGAACGTGCAGAAGGTGTGAAACCCGATGGTAAAGAGGCACGATGGATGCTGACCTTGTTGGAGAAGGACGCCTGTGGTCGTCGTTCCGGCAGGCACTGCATCCGTGAAACATGACGAACATGGGCTCTAAGCGTTTCGGTGCTAATGTAAGTCGTGATCGGATGGCCTTGAGCCATTATAATGGTTCCAGCTGTTGAGGCGCTGCGCGGAAGACCAAGGCAAACACGTAGAGCCTGCGCCTGCACGCTCTGAAGTTCTCGAAGATTGGACTTGCATGTTTTAGCAAGCACGGGAGAACTATAGCGTAAGAATCCGATGAACAGTGCTCGATATAACTGTAGCATGGAGGCCACTGACGATCCCCATGTTTTTCCGGCGATGAACTTGAAGACGTGAACAATAGATGTGAGCTTCTTCTTTAAGTGGGCAACATGAGGGCTCCAAGTGAGGTCCCGGTCTACAATGACGCCCAAAAACCGGTGATTTCTCTTGTAGGAGATAGGCTGACCATTGATGCATACTGGATAAGGAGTCATCGCTTTTCGCGTAAAAGCGACTAACGCACATTTTTCTGTTCGGATGGTAAGGCCTTGTGTGTGAAGGTAGTCAGATGCCTGTGTTGCTGCTTTCTGTAGCCGTGCGCGAACCTGCAGACGAGTGACCGCTGATGTCCAGATGCAGATGTCGTCGGCGTAGATTGAAACACTCACTGTTTCCGGTAGGGATTCGGCCAGCCCAAGAAGCGCGAGGTTGAAAAGAATAGGGCTTAGAACACCGCCTTAGGGAACGCCTCGGCATGTGTAGTGGTCGGTAGTCGGAGTAGGGTAGCCAACCGGGCTCAGTCCTGGTTAACCTCCCTACCTTTTATTTATCATTTTCTCTCTCTGGCAAAACCATTGTAGGCAAAGAAACTCTTCATGAACATTGTATGCGCAGCCACAAAGCAAAAAAAAACAAAACATGGTTAATCGAACAAAAACACAACTACGCTAGCCGACAGTTCTTTGATGGTGTACTATTGCATCGATCCTGCATCGACTGACGAAAAAAGCTCCTAAATTTATCTTTCTTTTTTTTCGTTTTTGCTTCTTTCAGAAACCCTGCGTTGTGGAATAATGGGTTGCATTTGCATTCATTGCAATGCACAGCTATGTGGCTGCCATATCCCTATTTTACGTTAAAGGCATGCTGCCTGGCCCGGTAATTAAAGCATTGGTCTGTTTGAACTATATATATCTTTCTACAATCCATCGGCATTTCGTGGACGACTTCTGATTGGCAATCAGTAAATCTGTTTTCGTGACCAATGTAGCACCGTCAAATTTTCTTTTTTTATTCTTTTTTTATTATTCTTCTTTAGGACACCCACTTTGGAAAGCTTAGAAGGGGCTGAAAAGAACAAATTGATTTCATATCTGGTAGCTATAGTGCTACGGCACAATATGCGCGATCACGAAAGGCCAGCAGTGTGAAGACGACGACGACGATTAGAAGCTAGCGCGGGCTGTTGCCTCTTGGCCAAGCGCAGCGTATTTTCCTTGTAAATATATTTGTACATAGCTTTTCGTCTGCGTCTTCCTACGTAACATATCTGGTGGAGGTGGACGTTCCCTGTACCTCGTCACGGAGCTTCGCAGTGGACGGTACGTCGAGCCTTCCTTCATGGCTCCCGGCGACGACAACCCGACTCCGCCGGCTCCGACACCTGCTGCCACTTCGACGACCTACATCACTCTCCCCGCTCCCCGTGATCCTGGCGTATTCTCGGGCCAAGATGGGGAAGACGTCGATGACTGGATCAGCCTGTATGAACACGTCAGCCGCAATATTCTTCAAATTGTGAGAAAACTTACGTACGTACGGAATGACATGCAGTGGTCTTTCACCTTTTTCTTTTCCTTTGTGACCAATATTTCTGCCCTCGATCTTCCGGAGAAGGGTTTCGCAAACATTGCGATAACACTGTTAGGATAGCAAGCCGCTTTCATTTATTCTATCTTGTTTTCTAAACTGATTTTGACCTTGTGCTCATATGATTTTTTAAGGGCAGCCTGAATACACAAGGTGGAAATGCCTGTTTTTATTAATTTTGAATAGCCGCTATCAAAAGGGAGGACATTCTTAGCGCTCCTAGGCTGATAGCACCAAAAAGTACGTTTTTAAACGAAAAAAAAGAATTGACGTTTAATTACTGAATGCAGTTGTTTTTCAGTAACTCTAAAGTAAATTTGAGGCGCCCGAATGACCTTCAAACATGTTGAGCATGTTCCCAACCTTGTCATTGAACCTTCCCTCAAGAATCACAAGATAATCATCGACATAACGATACACTCGACGAAAATCCATACTTGCAAGGATTGCAGAAATGCTTTTGTCTATAACAGGCAAAATGATGTCACACAGAAGTAGTCAAAGATGAACCTATACATATGCCCGTTCGTTGAATTGAGTATGGCCCATCGTGGTAGATGGTAGTCGAAAAGAGGTAGAATTATAAAATCGTGATAGTATTGTCAGAGTTCATGTGGCCGGAATTCCTTCAATAAACTCAGTTGAAAGCCAGCGTTCTTTCCTGTGTTTTCGTTTCTCCTTCTCATAAAATTGGTGCGCTGTACCTACGTTATTCAGTATGAACTAACTCGCCCAAATCAAGCTGTTGTTATACCTGTACATCGCCGTCTTGCGTTCACGCAGGACTGACCATACTTTGCAGTCCTTTTATCATTAAGTTGGACTACCTTGTGTTTCCTAAAAGAGAAGTTCCCTTTCTCGTTCCTGTGAACACACGTGCATGTGTTCCACTTCGATTGCTCATACATAAGTGCACACACACACGCACACACACACGCATTATATATATATATATATATATATATATATATATATATATATATATATATATATATATACATTAAGAATCCAACAAACGCTGACACCAAGGATATATATATATATATATATATATATACTGTGTTGCAAATGTCATGATGTGCCACTTGGTCAGCACTAGCCCATCACGCGTTTGCTTTCTCTTCACAATATCCTTTTACTCTAATTGAGCATACTGGAACTCAGTTAACGTGCAGACGAACGGCTCGCACGTGCGACCATTAATGGCGCCATTTCCGATTACACCAATGCCACGCATAGTTGCTCTCACGCCTGGCGCCAAAAACTGAGCCGTTTCCTAAAGCCGAGGACACTCATTAGTTGCAGACTATACGCCTCCTCGCTCAGTACGGTAGCACGGGGCAAAAACGGTCGCGGTCGCATCCCAGCCACGATGGGACCGGAGTTTGAGGGACCGTGCCTAATAGCTGGAGAGGATCTACAAAGGATGGTCACGTAGACTAGCCGTACATTTCTCCCCGTGTCCACCGATGTAGTGCAGCTGAGACTAATGGGGCAGCACTAAGAGCAGGCCTTATGCGACGCTGTGGGCCTATTTTCCCATATTCTTGACAATTCGTGGTCAAGCGGAGCTATGCACGGAGCGACCATCGGCGCCACGTTCGGTACTCATGCCTAGCGCTACCAACACCGTGGAGTGCGAGAAAAGGTGCGTCTTGGTAGTAACGTTTTGTATAGCCTTCTTTCATGCAGAGAAATGGTTCTTTAAGAGAGCGAAAGAAGAAAACGCTGAATCAAGAAGACACGCGAGAACCGAGGATCTGTGATCTTTTGCCTTTGCTTTAATGGCGTTTTTTTTTTTTGTGACCTTAAATAGTTATGTCTCGCGCGATTCCGTAAATTTGCCTCTGCATGGTGCTACGGAATCGCACAGTGAATCTTCCACTTTTGCTGATAATCTAATCGACGTACAGATGTTTTGGCAGCTTCCCCGCCATTTTCTTTATGCGCTGAAGATGAAACCATCGATCTTTTTTTATATTTTGTGCCCCCACCTGTTTTATATTTACGGAAATGGGCCTTCTAAATACTACATGGCCGTCTTGGACGTGAGCTATTGGTTCCTACTCTGTTCTCCTTGTTCCTGGATTCCTGGCCACAGTGTCTGGAATGTTTAGTGAGCACTTTTCAAGATGTCAGTAGAGGCTCCAAGAGGTTTTCTTGCCAAATTCAGTATTTTTTGTTCAATCGTCTCGTATTTCTTTGTTTTCCTTATTATATACTTACCACCACTTGTTTATTTGTCTCCGTTTTGCGCATATCCAGCTTGTGCCTAATTTCTTTTTATTAACCTATACATTTTTATGTATTTGTGCAGCCCGATTCTCGGTCTACTTTCCCCAGTAAGAATGGAACCCCTCAATAAAACTACAATACCATGCACTTCGCTTGAATGAGTCTCAATTATTTCGGAGAAATAATTGAGACTCATTGAGACTCAGACTGGGAAACAGGCTTAGTGATTGGTTGCAGAATGAAGACCACACGCCGACAATAGTGTTGCACATATGCTGGCGTAAGAAGCAATGTTTGTGGTTCATTGTTGGTGTAACAGCCCTGTCGCCCTTACCACATATACTGGAGTTGTTTCATCCGCAACCCTTACGTAGTATGTGCTTCCTGCCGATGCACCGAGGCTTCTTTTGCCCCCCCCCCCCCCCCACAATATGTTCCGTAAGTGTAATCTCAATGTAAACAAAAACGTATTCGCGTCTTCATTTCAGGCTCTTTCTTTGACAGGCGCTCCCTTCCATGGCGCATCGAAGGCCATCCCAGCTGCCATGGCACTGCTAGTGGTATGACGCCAGCAGATCTATGACTTGCTTCTTTTTTTTTATTGTTAACCTCTTATTGCTTCTTCAGTAACTGCGCAATACAAGATTTACGTGAACGAAAAGTGCTTCAAGCAAAATCTAAAAGATACGGCAGTGATTCTCACCATTCGCCGCTGAGTTAACGCCGTTCAAGTTCCCGAATGAGAAGCTTTAGATTGAAAGAACGCATACCTCAGTGTCCCCCCCTCCTTCCATTTTTTTAGAAACGACACGATAAGGCCCTCGCAAGTGCCTCACACCCGTGTAAAGATTAGATCATTTAATTCTACAATATCCTTAGCACCGTTTCATGGCAGCGTTGTGCCATCTTCGAGTATATCCAGATTACATTTTACACATCACCCCTACAAACGAGAAAGTAAACAATATATACGAAGCAACCCCATTAAGGGATTCGTTCCTGTATCCAGACAACTTTACGGCATTGCAACCACTCCTAAAGGTTGACACTTCTGCTCCAGGGAGAGCGAGCATACTCGTCCAAAGGGCCCACAGACAGGAAGCGCCACTGTGGCGAACCCACAAAAGCCTTCTCGACGGCAAAATGCGCGCGTAAACTGGCCTGCGGCGCGTAGACGATCCGCTGCCCGAACTTCCGGGCAGGGCGGTACGGCGACCCCGGGCACAAAAAAAAAAGAAAAAAAAAGAGACACCCAGCGGCGCACGCACAGAGAAGGGTTAGCGCAAGCTCTCTCGACGAGGCGTGCGAGCCCAACCAAGCACGCCGCGTTTTCTCTACCGCCCGGCTTCCTGTGAGCGGTAGCTCCCATTTATTTTTGCGGCCATCATTTGCGCGCCGCGCCGCTGCCTTAGGGCGTAGGTATACAGCACCGAATGTTATGGAGACGTGGCCTCCTTTGGCTGCAGCTGCGTTTTTCCTGCAGGTAAAGAGGCTCCGTTTTCTTGCTCGATAGCAATACAGTAGTATCTCGTTTCCGTGAGACTCTCTTGTTCGCTGGTCATAGCTGCTTAGGTATTCAGCGCTCTTCTTTTCTATGTTTTTCTTCGAGTGCTATAAGGGGCCTCCTTACGAGGCCATCTCGTCACGTTGCAACTTTGACGAGTGCATTGAAAACTGTGAATAAGAGATGTGGGCACTTTTGCACCTGCTCTTGCAGGAGTCACCCTCTTCCTGGCATACTTCTCTTACTTCTTCCGCCCTCGTTATTTAGTAACAAGTCTACCTTATATTCCTCTTTGGCGGCGGCGTTTTTTCTCGATTCTGCTTCCGTCATTCACCTTGGCCTCAGGCGTGCCCTTGCGAGTGACCGCTCTCGAGGGACGCCACTTTTGCCTCCTTTGCCGCCATTATTTCTTGCTACCCGTAGTTATTGAAAGCCTAACAGTGTATATCGAAAATGGCTGGGGGTGTAGCCGCATAATGAATGTTGCAACGCATCGCTCACTGTGAAAATTTATTTTTGACATTTGTTGTTGCTTCTGAAAGTGAAGAGATGATTTATCACGCTTGTTTGCCTAGTAAGTTCGCCGGGAATCGGGAATGCTTGTAATCTGGAAGCAAGTGCAAAAAATTTTATTTTTCGCGCTAACCATAGGTTTCTCGTTCTTTTTCAAGCGTGCATTTTCCTGACTAAACGCCCGCAACCGAATGCAGGACAACAGAGAGGTCTTCCTTTCGACGTTCCATACATCGATTTATTGGAGCAGTGGTAAAAGCAATCGAGGAACGACCACGGGCACCGGTAGCAAATGTCTTCAGAACACTTTTATGGCTCCCGTTGCCATTATATTTTGAACAAATGGGAGAAATAACCGCGTATTAGAGAGCGAATACTTCCGCTCTGTATATTGTTTCTAAGCATACGCAGAATTTGAGAAGCCAGTTGTTCCGGGAGCACCACTTACAGGTTACAGTGGCTTGCTTGACGCCTCAAAAACAACTACTGTGAAGTTTTAAATACTTCGTTTTTTTTTTACATTGAAGAGCAGAATGATGTCGCCGAATTATCATTTTGTCGAACATTACGTCGCTTGGGCCCTACATTTTCTCAGAACTTCATTTTCTTGCTTGAAAACTAACATCATGGGCTAGGATCTGATAGTAGTCCGTCTGATTGTGTATAGTTTATCTGTTATGTTGTTATTCAAAGGAGCGTTCCGAAAATTGTCGCTGCTTCGTCAGAGTGAGCGTGCGGGCGTAGTTTCACAACAACCACTAGGTTAATAAAAAACTGGGCCGACAAATATGAAGACTGGACGAATACATGCGTGTGTATACGATTTCACAAGGAATTACAGTTCCATCTTTGTTGCCATCTCTCTGTTCTTAGATACTTGGTTAACGGGTACGTGCCTTGCTGTCAATTGGTTTACTCGTTTACTTAAGTGAACAATATCGTCATACGCTTCCTCTCATTGTTACGATTACTAATGATTGATTACATAAAGCAAATATAGAAGATGTGCTACATCTGAGACTTCCTTGAGGAGCTGTTCGCGGCCTACGATATTACGGAATTTAATCGAAAGCGCCAGTCACGTTGGATGAACTTGCAGTTAGCGTCACCCGCCTTTAGCTTGCATCGTATGAATCATGGTAGGAAGTTGGTTTTCAATTTACGTAAATGTCGTCAGCCTCGGCACGTGTCCAATATTCAGTCTCTGGTTACTATTGTTGTTAGCTTAAGATTAACGCCACGACATACATCTACTGATATTATTAGGCGCATACGCAGAACAGCCTATTCGACACCAATTATTTATCAGCGTGAGGTTTGTCTCCACCGACCGGTGTACTTCGCGGTTGCTTTTAGAATTTACTTTTATTTTGCACAGCCATGTTCCAGCTTCAAACTTTTATAGGCGGCTCAAACCACTCTGCATTTTACTCTGTGGGTAATCATGAACTTCAATGTTGCACATTCGATGCTAATTTCGTCGACACGGGTAGTTTCCAATTGTCATGAAAAAAAAGCACAAATGCTTATCAACCCCTCTCCAGCCGAACTGAGAAACTTATTCAAACTATCTGTAAGAGCAGATCAGTCCTCGGTGCCATAGTACGATAAAAAACCTTCCAATAATTGAGAAGGGTGCAATGCTAGCAGCAACATAGCTCAGCAAAACAGAAGAAAACAGCAACGAAGAAGCGCAGTCAAAGATGACTAGGACGGAACCTATTTGGTTGACGAGTCATGGGTTCCATATTACCTTGAAACAAAAGCTTTCTTTTCAATTCTTGTGGCCATGGCGTTGGGCTGCTGAGCACGAGTTAGAGGGATCGAATACCGGCCACGGCGGCCGCATTTCGATGGGGGCGCGATGCGAAAACACCCGTGTACTTAGATTTAGGTGCACGTTAAAGAATCCCAGGTGGTCGAAATTTCCGGAGTCCTCCACTACGGCGTGCCTCATAATCAGAAAGTGGTTTTAGCAGGTAAAACCCCACAATTTAATTTAATTTTCCATTCTTGGCCAATCTCTCAGAGTTGATACCTACCAATGCGACACAAGCGGCAAAGTAGTCTTACATATATTTAGACAAGTATCATACTTCTCTCTGTCGTACACCTCTCATAACCATGCATCCCTCTAGAAGCAATATGCACCGCTTTTGTCCTCATTGTGCAGAAAGCTAACAGCAAGGGGCAACAAAGCTGTGTGCGTGTCGGGCACTAGTACTGCTGCCTCGCAAAGGCAGTGAAGCTTAGTGTCAGTTAATCAACAACACTGCGTTGGTTCTGCACGGTTACTTCGGAGGGTTTCTTTGCCTTTGTCCTTTTCTTCGGAAAGAATAAGGAGCGGAGTCCACAAAGCTTTTCATTCCTAAGTGCTGTTTCTCATTGGCTGATCGCCTTCGCTAATAATACGCCTTACATCAATATTGGCTGGCACGAAAGCTTTTAGCGCGAGAACGTTTCGTGAATACGGGCCTTGGCAGGTAAATATACGCTGGCAAAACAAATTGTTATACAGCATTGTGTTTTCTCCTCTAAGCGACGAAGTGACTATTATTAAAAAATATTGCGGTGGTTTACGTACGCCGATAGTGTCAAAAGTTAGCATCGCGTGCGCCCATCTTACTAGCAGATAAATGATGACGCGTACAATTTAGTGGTTCTCCTCAATAAAATAAGAGTTCTCTCGTGAAGAGCATCCAAAAACTGGCTTCCAATCGCAGAGTCATGCCGCGTCTGGTAAGCCGGAGATAGCATACTATAACAGTAATGCAAACGCCGGCTCCCGTATTACCGAGCCTATTTACGCACTCTAGAGTCTCAGGTTCTTATTGTCGTTTCGTTAAGATGATTGGAAACGCCATTAAAAATATATTCCATAATGCTCGTCGTTATATATATAAAGACGAGCGTTATGGCATATATATTTAGTGGCGTATCGGCCAGAGAACCGGCCTTAGTTGATGAAGCTCCCGACGAAGGCCCGTCCTCCGTCCGAAACATCCGTAAAGATATATGCCATAACGTTCGTGTTCTTTATATATATATATATATATATATATATATATATATATATATATATATATATATATCCAAATACAAGCTAAGGGCGCTGCTCAGGCGTATCTGTTTGTAGAGGCGTATTTGGTTCTTTGTTTGCCGTTATTGCTTGTTTTTGTGCATGTGCAATCCCTTTTTACCGTGACTGGCTCATTGGCGTTTGTTTATCTAGTATCGCATAGTCATTTTTGTTCACGCGCATTGCTGTGTTTCTGTGTTTCATTATGCTCAATGAATATTATTTTCATAGACACTGTATAACTATTCATGACTTTTTTTTTTCTTTTATCCTAAACTCGAGCTGGCTACTTAATATTATTCGTCTGTTAGTGTACCGTGCATGGTCTTGCTGCTTGCGAGGCTCTGCCGCTCAAGCCTTCAAGCCTTCTAGGGTTACGTGCCGCAGAATATCTGGTGTCGGCGTCTGCAGTCGGCAGTGTTGTCCATCAAAAAAACATAATAATAATAATAATAATAATAATAATAATAATAATCCTGAACCACAACCACGTAGGCCCTACGCATGGCGCATAGCCGTTACTCAGTTAAATTGATTTCTCAAAGTGCACTGCGTCAGAAACTTTGTGAAGTGCGACTTAAACACAACCTACAGACATGATAGCGTCGTATTGTAATTTCAATATACGAGAAAACAGAATTCTGTTGCGCGGACACTCACTCACCAACCCCTTTTTTCTTGCGGTGTGTCAGTACATGTAGTCTCTGCCTTATGGGTGTATGAGCCGTTGCTCCGCCCTGCACAGCCGCTGGGATAGGCACACCACTTTTTAGTGGCACGAGCATCTAGTGACACTCCTCTTTCTTGCGCAGCACTTCCGGTTCACCTCCTGAGATGACGGAGGACGAAGTTCAAAATAAATCAGAAAAACATTGTACAGTATAAAATTCATGGGTTTCATTACAGATATGATATCAGAGCATATGATTAGCTAAAGGTTGAGTTACTGAAGTGTGTGGAATAATTAGAATTAATCAGAAATAACTGAGGTGACCAGGGACGAAATTCAAAATAAATCAGAAAAAATGAAAAATGGTACAGTACAAAACTCGTGGGTTTAATTATATATTTTAAAGCAGCGCATAAGCTTCGTTCCCAATTGAGTTACTGAATTGCCTGGAATATTTAGAATTTATTACATGTCACTGATTACCGCTCACCAAAGCACAGAATCGTACACTTTAGAGACCCGCCACGTGAACACGACTTTGACGAAATTCCTGGAAACCCGGAAATAGAAAGCGGAAGTAGTGACTTCACCATGCCAAGGACATACGACGCGGAGAACGTTCCTGAAGTCTCGACGAGCCGGAGTCAACGACCAAGGCAGCCAGCCGGGCACCGCTGACCACGAGCGGGGTTCGAGGCCGCAAGGAGTTCCGGTGTTACCAGCGACCCGCTGACGAGATTGAGGGCGGCTGCATGAGCGACAACCGCTGTGATCTAGGACCAGGGATGCGTGGCTGACTGGGACAACTGCTAGGTAGCCCTGAACCGTGGCCCCAGTGCACGTCGCCGCCGCCCCGTATAGGCCGCCCACTACCAGCACTACCTCGAGCCCTCTGGAACCACAGCCAGCTCCAGCCACCCCGATCAACTTCACACCTGCCAACTTTTAGGAGACAACGCGAACTGGCCTAGCGTGAGAACGTCGGTCCTCTCTGTTATTAACCCTTAGGCCGCGCTTCGCCTTCCGTCGCGTAGGAACTTGAATGCTTTAGAATTGACATAGTGCCCGGATTATGCCGCGTTCGTGTGCATGTTATGTCCCCTTTTCTCGTTGCTATTGTAAATGCAATTCGTAGTGTGTTTTACAATGGGCTGTCTGACTCTCTCCTGTGTCCGTTTCTCGACACACCCACGTCGTCAAGCGTGAGGAACGTCCGCTCACTCTTAACAGCCTTTTTTTTTTTACACACAGTAATTAATTTGAGTGGTCGACACCTTATGTTCCGCCTAAAAATATATTTAGTCAAACGCATGAGGAAAGCCTACGGCGAAAGCACAGTTTCCTCGTAATCATTCTCGGGGGAAGGAAGTTTGCCTGGGGAACACAAGCTTGGGTGGCACTTACATCTTCCATCAGCTGCGCCTGGGGTCCGACGCCTGAAAAGCTAGACCAAATTGTGCTGCTCCAGCTTCTACAGCGGACATTCAACACATATTGTGGCTCTGTCCAGAAGCGCGAGATACTCAGAAAGGATACCGCGAGCTACCAAGCTATATATACGAACAATCGACTACTGCAATTTCTAGAGGGGACCTTCGCACATTTGGTGAAATAAATATATACTCCGCGGAACTAGCTTCACAAAAGTAAAACAAGGATACACTGCCGCTCAACCGTGCTTCGTGAGATTTCGAAATAGAGCGTACGCACACAAAAAAAGCAGTGAGGAAAACAAAGTGCGCGCTCGGATTGCTACCCTACCTAAGGACAAGAGGGCTAGGAGACAAAGGCTACTTAAAGCGTGGGACAGAGAGATGGAAATACTATTACCGCGCACACGTGGTACTGTTCATCACTGCAGCAATCGGTAAGTGAGTGCATTCAAGTTAAGGCGTTGTAGCAATGCATGCGTTTCTTTGTGATTTGCGAAGCATGAATGCACGGAAGCTAAGCCCTGGTGAGTAATCTTTCCGATTTTTGTGCGTCTTCTGGAGGAGAAGGAGGAAAGAAAGAGATAAGGCAGAGATGTTAACCAGAAATGCGTCTGTTTGGCTATTCTGCTCTGGGGGACGGGAAAGAGGGAATAGAAAGATGAGATAGAGAGGGGGAGGAAGGGGGAGGAACGGGGAGGAAAGACGCGGTGACCTCGCGCATGCACCCGGAGGAGAGCTGGCCAATGTTACATATGCTCCACGTTACATCAAGAATCGCTTCAACCTCATTCATAAGACAGCCAATTGATGTAAAGGGAGAAAAGAGAAAAAAAAGGCTATGCATGATTCCTATATAGCCCAGAGTCGAGCCAAAAATGTATCCTTCCAACGGCGCGCGCTCAACTCAATAAGCAACGAACGCATAAAGCATCTGCTCCGACGAGTTCACGTGTTTGCAAACGAAGCATGTACTCCAACGAAAGCGTGCAGAGAGAAATGTTTTTCCTCGTAGAAAAATTGCACTCATCAGCGTCTCAACAGCAAAAGTAAAGGACTACTTTCGAAGATTATGAATTGATCCACAAACACAATGAATATTTTGGCAAATGGAGCAGGGAAATTATTCGGCAGCAATGAAAACAGGTTAGCACACGATGCAAATTCAAAGAATTCATTCTTGCACCTTCTTTAGCATGCGGTATTTACGGCTACGTATACTTTCAACTGCACAAAAAAACACTTTTTCCATTTCGCAAGTAGTTTCCCGTGTCTTCCCGTGGTTAAACCAATTTTATCGCATAGCGATTTTATATGAATAATTTTAGTATTGTATGACATACAGCAATACAGTACAAGTGCCCAGCAGGGCCGCAGATGGATGAACTCTGTTCGTTTTAGGGTAGGGACTTCTAGGTCTCAAAAGGAAGGCGAGATCTTGGTAATTTTTTGTAGCTGAGTGTAACTCAGGTGTTCCTTCTGACACACACACACACACACACGCACGCACACACACGCACACACACGGACACACACGGACACACACGGACACACACGGACACACACGGACACGCACACGCACGCACGACACGCACGCACGACACGCACGACACGCACGCACGACACGCACGCACGACACGCACGCACGACACGCACGACACGCACGCACGACACGCACGCACGCACGCACGACACGCACGCACGCACGCACGCACGACACGCGCACGCACGCACGCACGCACGCACACGCACACGCACACAAAGAAACATGTGGTAGGACTCACGAAATCCATTCAACTATTCACATCCATGGAGAACAAGCTTTCGTGAATCGCACTCAATTTTTGAAGCGGACAAACTTGCTACTGATACATATCGATACATCTCATAAACAAAGCTTACAGGTGTTTCGCCATACACAGGCTCTGCAGCCTGAGTATGGTGCAATCTTCTGGCGAATCTTCTGCGTGAACATTAGCAAAATGTTCACCCCGAAGAAACTTTCAAAGCTAAACACCACGAAGTATCAGATCGGGAAACGGATGTCGGCCATGCGATATGAGAGCCTCATTAACAGAAGGGGGTCTCGCTTCTCAACCCGAGGCCATCACCAGCCATTAGACCGAAGCTCTGTTACGTACACTAAATATGCAGCCATTAGGCACCGACGCGGGTCATTCCAACAATTAGGGCTCCCGCATTAGGCGTCGTAATCCTCTCTGCGAAAACGTTGCTTAACTTCTTTCTCGTGGAACGAAAAAAAATATTTCTACGTTCGTGCAAGTTGGGTGATTATGGAACACCTTTGACTGACAAAGAAAGTTGTATGGTTCGCACAAGTATTTTATACGAGATCGTAACTCCTCGCCTCCTCCACCGAAGCGCATGCGATTAGAAGCACATGTGCGTTTCATCACAGCAATGACTCCCGCTGCCTTCCAATTAAGCATACTGAAATATTAAAACGATGGTGGTCTGAATGCACTTCGTGAGCCCAAGGCTTCCTGAAATTGTCAAATGCATGAAACAAAGCCACTTGCGCGGAAGCCATTCTGCAGAGGTAGATAGTAAACGTGAGCTTCTTGCTCAGTTCGCCTGTGGCTGTGATGTTGGTCCTTCCTCTGAGGACCTCCTGCATTTTGTGAAATTCTACTTACTGCAATTCGTATTTATTAAAATATTGCTATCTGGAGGCTCTAGTGCATTTTGATTTCATAGCTTTTTTACGCTCGTGCACCTTTTTTAGCGAGTGGAAATTCACCCGAGCAAGCAATGAATTTCAGACAATATTAACAGGGGTCAGCCAGATAACGTTTACCGCAAACAAAGAGTATATGTCCAAAATTAGGTTAAGGACTGTGAAAGAAGTCATTGCTAATTAGGGTGAGCACGAGAAGAGACGCATGGTGCCGCGTACAGTGCTCCTGTCCATTTCAATGAGATCACCAGATCTACTCCGAGACAGATGAGGAAGCATCGGCATCCGGTATTCGCAAAAATTATTTTCCCCAAGCACTCGCATAGGAAATAATACTGGACTTCCGTGTATTTGACCAATGGCCAGCGAGAGGGCAGCTTTAAGGAGTCCAGATTAAAGGAATGCAACGGGGGCAGAGGGGAGAGGGGGTGCGAAAACGATCAAAGACCAAACAAAAAATAATTTCCCTTCTGTCATCTCCCCAACAGTTACCAAACAAGGAAAAGGGAAAGCCACAATGAAAAGCCAAGAATTCATTCCTAAAGACAAGGTCAAGAAGTTAGCAGACTTGCCGTAGGCGAAGAAGAGTGCTGCATTAAAAATACCTGCTACAAGTAAAGAAAAATACAATACTTGTAGGACAGTCACAAACTTTGGAGAGAGAGAGAGAGAGGGCTCTTTATTATAAAAACAGATAATTTTGCCGGCGCGTATATAACCGCTGGCATGCTACTCTGTATAGGGATGGGGAATGGAATTAAAAGATTCCAGAAAAGAGTGGGAGAAAAAAAGGATAAAAATAAATATGAAATGTCCGAGTGGACCTGATACTAATATTTACAGGTGACATGGCGGGTAAATTTAGGCTTTTGCATAGGAAGGATGCAATTTTTAAAGCTTTCCTATTTTACCAATTTCTGTCAGGTATTTGAACAATAAATCCAAAACCCGTCGCTGTTTTGAAGGGCCTGGCATTGGACTTAAGATATTCGGTAACGTTAACGGTTCGTGGCAAATCATGTCCATTTGTTGCTCAAACAATTGTCTCTCGTCATTGTACGCGGGGCATTCTAGTAATATGTGCTCAATTGTCTCTAAGTTGCGACAGTTATCACAGTATGGGTTAGTGGTAAGTCCTATGCGGTACAGATAATTGTTCGTGTACGCCACGTTCAGTCAAAGACGATGGTACAATGTCTCTAAGTGTCGAGGAAGTGGTCGTGGAATTTTCGGTCTCATTTCTGGGTCAATGTAACGTAGGAAGTTATCTTGGTGAAGCGGCAGATTCAAGATGCGGTCTTTTTCTTGATAGGCATATTTTTTTGCCATGTTTGAAGCGTCGGCTTTTGTAAAATATGTTCTTTTGAACTTGTGGTGTTGGAGTCCATTTCTGGCAGCTTCGTCCGCTCTTTCATTTCCCGAAATGCCGGCATGGCCAGGTATCCACTGGAACTTTATGCAATGCCCAGCAATCTTAGCCCTGTGGTGAAGATAAGCAATGTCAAATGCTGCTGGTTGATTATTGCAACGCTTGTGCCTGTTCCACATACTTTGTAGGGCTGCTTTTGAGTCTGTGAAAATCACCCCTGTCTTTGGCGGCTGCTGTCGAAGTACATACACAAGGGCCTCCTTAATGCCATATAGCTCCGCTGAAGTAGATGATGTCGCTCGCTAAAGACGAAACGAGAATCGTTGCCCTGTAGAGGGAACAAAAAGTCCGCATGATGAACGATGTGGAGTTGTAGAGCCATCTGCGAAAATGTGCGTTGCGGCTGCGTATTCTTTGTGCATATATTCTAAAGCTATCTGATAAGTCGCTGCTTGAGGCATTTTCTTTTTCGCACTGATTCCAGGTATATATGGCACGATTTCCAGTGGGGACAGGGTCCATGGTGAAATGTTTCGCGGCATAATTTGTGACACCTGAGCAGGAATCGAAATAGATATGCTTCCGACGGCCTGCCCAAAGCTAGATGTAGCACGGGTTCTGGAAATATCCTTTAAAAAGTGAGTCTTCGTATGAATTACGTGGCGGAGGTGTATCCGAAGTGTCTCCTGTGAACATACCACTTCCAGAGGCAGGCATCCAGCTTCTGCTACAGTCCCCGAGCGGGACGACCCCTTCGGTAGGCCAAGACATACGCGAAGGCAGTTGTTTCGTGCTGCCTCGAGTTTTCTCTTGCTTGTGGGAGATATTTTGTGCAGGATCGGGAGGTAATATCGTAGTGTTCCGTCGACGTAGGCCTTATGGAGGAGCACCATTGATCGACAGTTGCTGCCCCACTGTGATCCGGCTAAAAATCGGAATACGTGCGACGCCGAGGAAATCTTGTCACTCAGTTTTTTCACTTGGGGCGACCATGTGAGGTTCCTATCGATCGTCACTCCAAGAAACCTTTGCGTCTTGACGTATGGAAGGGCACGACCACCCAACACTAGTGGGTATTTTTCCATACACCTCCGCGTGAAAGCCGTGGCAACGCTTTTGTCGGGGGACAATTTCAGACCCCTTGGATTTAGGTAGGCCGATATATTTGCTAGCGCTCTCTGGAGGCGTTGTTGGGTGGTACTGCGGGAACGCGCCGCACTCCAAATGCAGATGTCATCCGCATACAGTGTGATTTTGACGCCAGGGGGCAGGTTTCTTTTCAGATGGATGAGGACTAAATTAAATAATACCGGGCTTAACACAGCTCCTTGTGGCACTCCCTTCTCGACGGCATAAAGCGCCGTGGGGCCATCCGGGGTACACATGAAAAGTTGGCGTCCTTGAAGATAGTCTTCAATCCATGCGTAGAGCCGTCCTCCAAGACCAAGGGTTTCCAAAGCGTCAAGTATTGCTTTATGATAGACCGAATCATATGCTGCCTTAATGTCTAAAAATAATGCAGTAGGTATGTTTCCAGAGACCAATTCCTCTTCAATTGATGAGACCAAGGCAATGACATTATCAATTGCGGATCTATTTTGCCGGAAGCCATTCATTTCCTCCAGGTAAACTTTTGCAGTTTCCAGGAACCAATTTAGTCGTTCGTAGGTAGATCATTTTTTCGAATAGCTTCCCTACGCAGCTAAGCAGAGATATGGGTCTGAAGGAAGCGTAATTTGTTGGCTGCTTCGCTGGTTTCAATATAGGAATGACTTTCGCAAGCTTCCATTCCGTAGGAACCTCCCCAGTTATTCATGAGGCGTTGTAGTACTCCAGAAGGCGTAGGCGAGATATGTGGCATAGATTTGCGAGCGCTTCATAACTCACGCCGTCATGGCCAGGTGATGATCACTTGTTTACGTCACCGGTTGCTGCCGGGAGCTCTTCGATGGTGAATGGTAATTCTAAGTCAGGAAGGGTAGCTCGAGGTGGACTATGCTGACGACTTGCAACTTGGCGCGAAGGTTGTGCCCCGTTGGAAAGGAGCCTGCAGTACTGCTCTGCCACCTCTTTCAGGGATGCGCGCTCATGTAATGAGAGGGCGATAAAAGGATAAAGCTGTTGCGGCTCTTTGCGAATGCCTCTGACGACTCGCCAGATTTTGCTCAGCGGTTGTCGTATGTCCAGTGTCCCACAAAAGTCCCTCCACCTTTTTCGGTCCAGTTTGGTGAGGTAACGTCGTATATGTCTTTGTGCCCGTCGACAAGTTCTGAGGTCTTCGATATTCTTAGTACGTCGAGCCTTCCTTTCGGCACGCCTTCGAATGGCACATAACCTGTCAAATTCCTCGTCGTTTGTTGGTACATTACAATGCTTAGTGGCCGAGCGGGTACTTTGTTTGAGGCAATGAGCTATTGTCGGTATTATTTCTGTATTCGTAGTCGAGGCTGTGATTCCTTTGTCTACGGCTGCTGTGTAAGCTTCCCAGTCTACCGACTTCAGTTTCACTTTTCTGGGCGACGTCCGAAAATGAAAGGCAGAGATTAGGATCGGGTAGTGATCACTACCTCGAGTCTCGAAATCTGTACACCATCCGAACAGAGGGGGCCACTTGACTTGATACGAATGTGACGTCAGTGCAGCTAACTATCGTCGGATTTTTCAGGTATGTTATGCTGCCATCGTTCAAGGGCTCTATATTGTATTTTGCGAAAAGCTTCGCCAGCTTGGCACCCCGAGCACATGTATGTGAACTGCCCCAGATCTCGTTATGTGCGTTGAAATCGCCACAGATAATATGTGGAGACTGAGTGTTTGTCAACAAGTTTTCCAATCTTGTGACGTCGAAAGGTGATCCTGGTTCCAAGTAGACGCCGATCAGGGTAAACACTTTAGATGCAATCACTGTGGTTGCGCAAATATATTCGTTCTTGTCATTTGGTGCTACGTCAATCGCAGAGGCAGGTATGTCGTTGCGAAATCCAACGAGCAGTCGGCTAATTCCATTTTGTCGCCTTGAATGATGAAAATAATACCATTTTATCCTAAAGTGCTCGTCGACGCGAGACTCGGAAATGACTAAAAAAGGGAATCGGTACACTCGCGTAAGATGCTTAAAGTCTGCTAACTTCGAGCGCAAGCCGCGAGCGTTCCACTGGAATATAGTACATGTGCGGAAGTGTTTGTTGGTGGACACCGCTTGTGAGAGGATTGTTGGCGAAGCCATCGTTGCTACTGCGAAGAATCACGGCTTTGCGCCGTGAAAGAAGACGACACTAGCGGTTCCAAAGCCAGGACGGTCTCTACTTCAGGGATGCTCTTAAACGATGGGCTGGCACGGAGAATAGCCTTGATTGCGGCGAACATCATGGGAATCAGCATACTTGATACCTCATTTGCAGTGCTACCATCTAACAACTTTTGTTGGTTCTTCCTGTTCTTCTGCTACGACCTTGAGGACACTTGTTGCTGTCGTGGGCTTGAGGTTATATCACTTGAAAGCTTTGATGGATTCGTTGTAGTTGAAGGCCTTTGCTGGTTTTCTTTCACGACTGAGGCGTAGGACCTTTTCAAAGCCGTGTCGCTGCGCTGCACCGTGTCGTGTTGCTTTTGGTTTGTAGATGTATACATCACATCCGGATTCAGTGGTGGTTCTCGTCGTTTCCGCACTTTTCCTTGGATTTGCTCCATCGTCCGTGCAAGAGTGGCTGATTTCTTTTTAGGACACCCTCCGTATGACGCAGCATGCTCAGCTCCACAGTTTGCACACCGAGGCTGGGAACGTGACGTACACTCCTTATGCGTATGTGGACCAGCGCATATCTTGCAGCGGATGGGGCCTTTACAGTATTTCGCTATATGTACATGTCTTTGACATCTGAAACATTGAGTAGCAGACCCCATGTATTCCGTCACGGGATAACTGCAGAATCCAAGCGACGCTCGGTTTGGTAAAGGGGCGTCCTTAGAGAATTCCAGGATGACCGAGCGTCTTCGGGTTTCCGTTACTACGCCATCTTCGTTAGGGACGTAGAAAACTTGCCTTTTAGCAGATATGACTCCTTGTTCGCTCAAATACTCCTTGAGGTCGTCATCTGAGTACTGAACAGGGACGTTCTGTATCCTCCCGTACGTGGCAGAGTAGGAGCATGGAACTCGAGCTTCTACAGGAATACCCGATAGATCTGTCACTGTGAGGAGACGATTGGCTGCGGGAAGTGTAGACACTGTCACCATGAGGCTGCCATCCTTGTTGAGACGGTGGCTGAGTATCTTTTCTTGGGCTTTTGTCACAGACCGCAGAAGCCAGAAGATTTGGGTTTACTTTCCATAAGCTGCTGTCAGGCTGAGTTGGCTTGAATATAACAAGAAATCCTGCGGCTCTTTTCTTTTTGTAAGAGACAACAGTGAAGGCTGTCTGGTCCATCTCTTCGTTGTCTCCTGCAGATTCCCTTGTGTCGATGTCATCTTCACGTAGCCTTTTCCTTGCTTGCTCATCTTCTCTGTGGTCTACAGAAACAACGTGCTGACCTGATTGCTGATTGCTTGCGACGGATGCCATCAGAGCATCACGAAGGGCGGCCGACGGCGGAGGCTCGCCGCGCTGCTTCGGTCCGGTGCGCTTCGGGAGCCGCTTGCTGTGCTTCTCTCGCAGGACGGTGACCCCCAGACCGGCGTTCGGTGAAAGAGAGGCACAAAGAGTAAAAATGAGCTCTACACTTGCTAAAAAAGACTTAAAATTACAGACGGGCGTTCGGAAGCGAGCCTATCGCTCGTCGTCTTCGTTTGCTTTGACGCTCCTGCTCCCACAGCTTGCAGGAAATATGCTTCGCGGATTCTTTTCCTTTGAGGGTTAAGGCCGTTAACGAGAGTTTTAAAAAATATTCATTAGCAGATGCAGGACAATCCGAACAACTTGCAATTCATCAAAAGGAGCGAAGCTGTATAAGCGAGTTCGGACATCTTTTTGTGAGTATTAGGGGACCGTTTGCCGGCTGTTCTCAGTGACAGAACTCGCCTAGTCTGCTCTGCAGCAGCGCGTCGTCAGCCTTCACCGCAGTAGGCGTACGAACTTTCATCACCAACGTAAAGTTAGTAAAATGCGACTTTAGAAAGAAAATAAATTGCGAATTGCTCGCTAAAATAACGCAAAAACAACCTTCTTGCTATTTGAATGAGATATAGGCAAGGTAGCTTTTAATTTATCATCAATAGTTATTGCATTCTAAAGCAAAGATTTTAAAAATCTGGCTGTTGTTTGATTAACATTTGATACCGAGCCCACCACCACAAGAAAACGGCTCTAGAGCTCCTATTGACAGCTTTGCTGTAATTACAGTTTCGCCCGCAGCACAAAGCAGTCACGGGATAGCTGTCGAAGTATAATGCGCAGTAAGGCTTAGGCTATTTGGTGCGGTGGTTGTAGGTGTGTTCATCCACAGGTGCGAACGAGCAGTCTCCATGGGAGAAGTAGGAGGAGGTTGAGCCGTATTTGTTTGTGGAAGTGGCGCCTCACTTTGGTGAAAGGAAAAGACTTCGCCTTTCTTCATCCTCTTACCTATCTGAGCTTGGCCACTCGCCTGTACTAACCTAATCTTTAGGGTTATTACTGCTAGATATGTCCGGGTTTCCTCAAGTTTATACTGGCTACCCCATTTTTAGGCCTCACTCTATCCTTGAAAAAAAACAAGACGACGTCAGCGCTATCCAGAACATGAGAAAAAGCCGAGCGCTAATATTTTATTGTAGCACTCAGGTAACACTAATGGATGTGAACCAGTCACGCTCAATCATTGTGAATACATGTATAAGAAGAAGAACAGCTAAATTATGACCGCTTCCGCAACTAAGACGACGTGCAAGATCACGAAAAAGGTGCGGTCACCAGTTATATATATCCACTAGACAGATGTTCAGCGGGCGTTAGCCTATCATGGCAGCTGCTGGCGCCATCACCCTCTCCTAGATAAGTACCCTTTGCCCTTGTAGCATCGGCAGAGTGGCTAAGAGGTGGAATCCTGGACTGAAAATCCTTTGGCCATGATTTCAAACTGTCGCAGCACAACGGGAATATTTCATTTCATTTCATTTATTATACCCTCAAGGCCTGTGAAGGCTTTACAGAGGGGAGTGGGTTACAAGTGAATTCAAATAGTAAATCTTGCAAAAGAAAAATATACAACATAAAAATACAATTTGACAAATAATTCAGTAGGAATACAATGAGCAATTACAAAAGGTGTTACAAAAAAGGACAAGATATACAAGCACATGAGACAGCATTTTAGCAAGTAACGTTGGTTAAGGCATAGCGAAACAAAACATTATCATTGATGGACACAATGTTTGCGGGAAGGTGGTTCCACTCTAGTGATGTCCGAGGTATGAATGACTGGGAAAATGTATTTGTGCTGCAAGAAGGGACATGAACCTTGTAAGAATGATCGATGCGACGAGATACATAGTGTGGAGTATGGATGAATACATCACGTAGTTTTGTGTGGTGAAAAATTTTGTGAAATAATGATAAACGGGAGACTTTACGTCGACCTGCAAGAGATGGGAGAGAAAGGCTAATTTTCATGGCTGTTACGCTGGCAGTTCTATTATAATTCGAAAGAATGAAACGAGCAGCGTTATTCTGAACTAATTCTAATGCGTTAATTAAGTTTAGGTTATTAGAGTCCCAGACTGATGCAGCGTATTCTAATTTCGGGCGTATTAGTGTTTTATAAAGCAATAATTTCAAAGAGTGTGGAGCCTTACAAAAGTTACGCCTTAAGTAACCAAGAGCGCGGTTAGCATTGTTCACTATATTAGTAATGTGAGTTGCCCAGGTAAGGTCGTATGTAATATGTATTCCTAAGTACTTGTACGAAGTTACCTGTTCTAAAGGAAGACAATTTAAATAGTACACTTCAGAGACGTTAGGTGTCCTAGATACTTGCATAGCTTTACACTTGTTAACATTTAATTCCATTAGCCATAAACTGCACCAGTTAGATAATATATCAAGGTCCGATTGAAGACGGTTAGTATCACAATCCGTAGCTATTTCTCTAAAGATAACACAATCATCCGCGAAGAGATGACTGTTAGAAGTTACTTGTGAAGGAAGGTCATTAATATATATTAAGAACAGCAAAGGACCGAGAACCGATCCTTGGGGCACTCCGGAAGCAACAGAGCACACCGGTGAATTGCAGCCATTAGCAGTAACGTATTGTGAGCGATGAACCAGAAAACATTCGATCCATTTTAAGAGATTAGCATCAATATTCAAATCGGTCAGTTTGTGGACTAGAAGGTTGTGACAGACTTTATCGAATGCTTTTGAGAAGTCTAGAAATATGCAGTCGGCGCGTGATGAACGATCAAGAATTCGATGCAACTGATGAGTGAAGGATACGAGTTGAGTCTCGCATGAGTATGATTTCCTAAAGCCATGCTGTGCAGGTGAAAAAAATGTGTTATCTTCAAGAAATTCGACGAGGTTTGTGAATACAATGTGTTCTAGAAGTTTGCAGCACGTGCTGGTAAGTGAGATGGGGCGATAGTTCGTTGCTATGTTTTTGTTACCAGATTTATGGAGCGGAACCACCTTTCCGACCTTCCACTGACAAGGTAAAGTTCTGGTGATGAGTGACTGTTGAAAAATTTTTGTTAGTATTATAGAACTGTATGCGGAAGTGCTTTTTAGGAACTTAGAGTTAATTGAGTCAAAGCCAGGCGAAGAATTGTAGTCGAGCTTGTCAATAAGTTTTGCAACACCAGATGTGTGAACTATTACTGGAAACATGACTGGATAATTATAGTTACGTAACTCGGGAAGTAGTTTATCTAGAGCTCCCGAAAAATTTTTGAGAAAGGCTTCGTTAAGGTGAGTTGCAGCACCGTTTTTAGGGACAGGCTGCCCAGTAGAGTCGTTTAATAAGATTAAGTTATCAGAAACAGGTTTAATTATTTTCCAAATTTTTTTAATGCTAGTTTTAAGAATAGATAGAAGAGTAACAGCAAAAAAAGTACGTTTAGCAAGTTTTAAAGCTTGAATGTATTCGTTAGAAGCCGCCTTGTATGCCGTCCAACGAGAAGCACTCGAGGACAACTTAGCTGAGCGGTAGATACGCTTTTTACGGTTAGAAAGTCGTTTAATGCGAGTGTTATACCAGGGGGCTTGTGGGTTAGAAGTTAAGATACGGCTCGGAACATATATGTTCATTAGTTCATTTACTTTATGAGCAAACAGGTCCCAATTAGTTTGTACAGAACGGTCATCAAAGTTAATTAGGAATGTGTCAAGAAACGTATGTAACTCGTTATTGATGGCCCCGAAGTTTGCTCTACTATAGTCTAGTATCGTTTTCTTTTTCTTGATATTTTTCGGATGGTTGGCACTAATGGTAAAATGCATTGCAGAATGGTCACTTAAAGGCGGAAGGAAGGTAATGTTGGAAGTTAGTTTGGGTTCAGTAGTAAGTACTAGGTCGAGAGTGCTTGATATAGTAGCAGTATTCCGAGTTGGTTCAGTGACCACTTGCGAAAAGGAAAAAGTGGAACACAAATCTAAAAATTCCTTCGCCTGAGACGAAAATGGGAGTAATGAAGGAGGGTGAAAGTTCCCTTTAATGTTCGGAAAGTTAAAGTCGCCTAACAAGTAAAGGGGCGATGATGGAAAGCGTGATGATACGTTATTAATTACATCATGCAATTCACTAAGGAATGTGGACGAGGAAGAAGGAGATCGGTAGCATACGCCTATAATTGCCTTCTGGTGATGAATGTCAAATGAAGCCCAGACTATTTCAAGGTCAGTAGCAACATAAATTCGTGAAGAAGGAATGTCGTTAGAAATGACAAGTAGGACGCCGCCTCCACGACTCACAGTACGATCTTCCCTATAGATAGCGAAGCGATGGGCGTCCTCGAAGATTTCAGAATCATTAATGTTGTTCGAAAGCCATGTTTCTGTTAAGGCAACAATGTGTGGAGAACAAGTGTCAATCGCTGAGGACAATGAAAAATATTTGTTCAGTACACTTCTAATGTTAGTAAAAAAGATGGACACATGGTGTTGTGAAGACTGTCCACTTCCCCTCTCGCTCCGCTAGGTTAAATTGCCTGCAGGAAGTGTGTTCCTTGCGTGTTGGCCCTGCGACGGTTTTTCTGTCACGCATTTCGTTTCGGCGTCAAAAACGTAGCACCTGTCATTCATAAGTAGTTTGTCGTATCTGAGTTTAAACGCAGGTGCGCCGGGCTGATTTTTTCAAAACTCGATAAGATTTCCCCGAGCGAGACGGGTTGCTGGGGAGTAATCTTAGCCAAGAGTGATATAGCTTGTTTTAAGCTGGTTACGTAGTGAAAGAATATTTTCTTTTATTTTGAAACGCGAGAAGTTCACAATTACGGGTGGGCATTTTCCCGGTAAAAAAACGCCTAAGCGATGGGCGCGTTCGATTGAGTCGGATGAAAAAGATGGAAGTACGGTTTTCAAAGCAGATATAACCTTGTTCACGGTTTGTTCCCATGTTTCTTTAGCGTCTGGAATGTTGCGAATGATAAGGTTATTTCGCCGAGATCTGTCTTCTAGGTAATTGGCGCGAGCCCGTAGAATTGCGTTTTCTTCTTTTAGGGCTCCGACAGTGTTCTTCATAGTAGACAGTACTACACCCTGTGCCTCGAAATTATTGCATTTTTCTTCCACACCGTCCATCCGTTTGCTCAATACAGTGAATTTCGCTTCCATGTTTTTTTGGCCATTCTTTATACTTTTAATATCGGCGGCTTGTTCGGCTAAAGTTTTTGAGGACTGGAGTGAGCGAGTGTGTATATCTTTGATAAAGCAAAACATTATCTTCATTTGTTCTGCAGGGTCGTCAGGCAGTGTTTCAATATCAAAAAGTGCGTCCGTCCTAGTATTAGGCCCAGGGTTTGTCTCAACATCCCCTGAACAGATCAACAATAAGGCAAACGACGAAGTCAAGCATTCACAAATGGTCTCACACAACACCCGTGGGCACGGGAACAGCACTAAGAAGCGGTCGTCACTTTTTCTCGCGTATAAGGAAAGATTAGTACACACCTGCACAGGATAGAAGCAGAAGTTACGGGCCATGTCGAAAGTGCTGCTCGAGTGCCCACTGAAGGTGAAGATTCCAGGGAAGCCGTTTAAATGTGCCTTGATGGATGATGCAGTGGTCGATGTGTTTGGCGCACGGAAGACGAGTCCTGTTGATGACACCACGGCAGGCAAATGCGCGTCGACGTCGATGTAGGCACAGGTTGCGTCAGGAAGATGCGCGGAAACGCATTCGAAGCCGGTGGGTGTGTCCGTTGATAGCGCCAACAGGAGTCCGATAGCAGCCTGCACAGAATAGAAGCAGAAGTTACGGGCCATGTCGAAAGTGCTGCTCGAGTGCCCACTCTATATAATTGATTTATTTATTTGTAAATTTCTCACAAATAATTTTGAGATTCCAGCGGCGACACAGGTGGACATCAATACGACAAGGGGAGTGCACCCATCAAAGCTGTCGCTGTAAAAAGTTGAAGCAAGCTTGACAAACCAGCAAAGCCTTAGTGGGCAAGTGCACTGATTTTGATATCATCATCATTATCATCATATGAGAGCCGGCGAGAAAAAGAAGCATGGTGAAGGAAGCACCAACACGTTAACTAAAATAAAACACGGAACAATACAAACGCCTTCATAATTCATGATTTCTCTTTCACTGAGGCTTAAAGATATATGCAAAACAGTTTAACAAACAAAAAATATGATTCCGGGTCCAGCACATCCTCATGGAAAGAGGGCTTCGATGGCGGCTCCATGACGTGCTATGTATAATGTTCATACATTGTTTTTTTTTTCAACACCCGATGTGAAGGGCCTTCAGAGTACGTGAATAAAAAATGACCTTGCAATCCACCTAAAGTATCGACCAGAGGCCAATAATTCCTCAATTTCTTTTTCATATCTGTGTCTTGAAGTTCGTAATCAATAAGTATCCATTACTTTTCTTTAGGATAGCGTGTCACTGAAACCTTGCACAAACAAAATGCTTGCTCAATATTTCAAGCCATCTACTGGTTTAAGTGCCGACAAGAACTTTGGTGCCAACTACGCACTCTCCAGAAAAATAAAAGAAAGACAATTGAATTGACATTGCCGAACGAGATGTTAATGCGTTTTCGTTTCACTTATTTGCAGAAAACCGCGCAGGGAACTGCCAGCATCTTGTCCAAACGGAGAGTGGGTGGCAATGCATAGGACAATGGTTGTCGCGAATTGTGGTTTCACCCGCACACGTTGTCACACTGAGTTTAATATCCTGAGTATTTTATTTTAAATGACTTGCAAATGTTTAAATCTATATTCTCACATAGACGAGATCCATAAGGAGACATAAATATGCAAAGCAAAAGTTAAGAGTACGATTATGCAACCGGGAATTCTTTATAAAGGCCGGCAAAAATTGAACGTTTCACTTTCAATTTTTTTTTGAAACTTCTTCGCAAGCAGCTAAAAGACCTGACACAGACGGCACTAAATAAAGTTATTGTTTATTCGTTTCTTTCCCGCTCATAAGAAAAAGGCACATGCTTTAAATTAATGTATTTATTTAAAGGTATTGCCAGCGGCGATACCGGACTGTGGCGACAGTGCAAAATTCGATGAGAGGCATGACAAGGTGTAACTCGATATTGTACATTCAGTTAAAGATCTGAGTACGCAATTGGCATTCAGAGTGGCACAAGATTATCTCCAATAAAAATGCCAACGTGTGTTTCATTTTTTTTACAATGTCGGAGATCTCAAAAGAAAAGGGCCACATGTCGCATAGTATGATCAAATTTGTGACAGTTATAATATCTACAAAGCACTGAGCAAACTTTCTACCAAGTGTTCAAAAAGCATCTAAGGTGTATTTCTTGCACATAACTTTTTCAGAATAATATTTCTTTCATACACTCGTTCTTGGAAGAAGAAGAAGAAGCCGGAGGGAGCGGATGCAAATCACGTCGGCTCCGTATTCCACGAATGTTCTTGTAGCGCAAATCGCCAAAAAGCCAACCGCTATTGCACGTCAACGGACTCAGCTCGTACCCAGAAACAAGTGGATACCAAAAACCAGGTGGGATTCCCATTTTTCAAGCCTCTACGACAATATTTTGGCCGGACCTTGTCGCGGGACAGCCGCGAGGCCACACGCCGGAGCCGGCTTCCTCAACAATAGCCGATCATTTTCTCAATGATGGAAGTCACCGCAGAGGGGCGCAGCATATCCCAGGAAGAAATGGATACAAGCAAGGGATGGAAGGTGCTCAGACACAGAAGATCAGACCGGCGAACCTCCCAACATCGCGAGAGCACCTTGTCACCGACGCGGCTCGACAAGCGCAACAATAACCCATGGAAAGGCAGGCTAGAGAAAATACGCAAGGCAAGCAGAATGCCACATTTGCCAAGAGGGGATTACAAGATTGTGATCAGACCGCGTGGAGGACTCAAAATATCCGAGCACGGTATAGTTCACCTTACAGCTGCGGTACAAGATGCGGCAGGCATTCCTCGAGACAAAAGGGAGCAGGACATTGTCTGCCCCAACAATTATCAAAATATCCTCATCGTAAATACATCGGATCAAGAGCGTGCAAACAAATATCAGGAAGTAGCACGTATCAAGATTCAAGACACGTTTTACGAGACCAATGCTTACGAGACAGCACCTGACATGACGGCCAAAGGAGACATCAGAGGAATCCCACTCGACGAGGGCCCAAGAGAAATCACAGCAGCAGTGGTTACGACTAAAAACCCAGCGGCGATAGCAGCAAGGACACTCAGTAATACTACCACAGTGATTGTGCTCTTTGAATGACACAAAGTGCCCACGTACGTCCGATACAGGGCAGTGCTACTCCTATGCTCCCTGTACAGGAAACAAGTGGATTTCTGTCACCAATGCAACAGACTTGGACACAGAGGAGATGTATGTCCCAACCCTGACAACAAGATTTGTGCGGGATGTGGAACACCAAACCCAGATAAAGACCATAGGTGCTAACCTAAATGTCAGTTATGTGGCGAGGACCATCCGACCTCAGACAAGACGTGCAAAGCCAAATTCAAAAAGCCCTTCATCGTTAAACAGAGAGAATGAAACAGACTGCAACGAGAACGACAATAACGTGAAGACGCTATCTCAAGAGAAGACAGGGCAGAGTCTCGCGGAACACCTGGCCTCCCAAACGCCAGGGAACGACGCTCCAGATCGAGAACAAGGTCTCTATCCACCACCAGATCCTTATTCCGGTCCGGCTCCAGGACACCGGGGACACGATCCAGATCCAGGTCCAGATCTAGGCCATCCTCTTCAGCAAACCAGACAAACACGGGGAGCTGGGCAGACGTGGTCGATGGCGTGCGCCCGGGGGCGGGTGGGGAGACTGCCATCAATAACGAGATCAAGCAACTAAAACACGAGAACGCGCAGTTGAGGATTTTGCTAGCATGTATGAGCAATGAAATAAAAATTCTCAAGGAAGGAAAAAACTAAATAAATCAGGTAACTCCCGCTCCACACGCGAGCACGAAAGAGCCATCTGAAATGCCGGACAATAAGATGGACGAAGGCGATGACCCCCCTCCACTGAAACGCAAGGCCCAAGCCATCAGTGATAAACAAGATAACGCAGTAGTAGATAAAGCATTAGCCGATATTCAAAAGACCCTAGCAGAGATACAAAAGTCAAATGCAAAACGGGACGAAATGATGAATCAAATGGCTAAGGCGATAGCAGCAATTATGAGTAGATTAGACATCCTAGAGGCAAACCAGTCACCAGGTAATGGACTCCCCTCCGTTGCGTCAGAAGCACCACAATCCTTACCCACTTCACAACCACATAATTATATAAGATCAGCTTCTCTCCAACCTCCCGTCTCCCTCCCATGGTCGCACCCGAAATGAGGCGCGCTAAAAAAAGGGTTCGGGATATGGCAGTGCAATTGTAGAAGTTACGAAAAGAAAAAGTCAGTTTTGCAGCAGTATTTAAAAGACAAGGATACACCGGACGTCAAAATTCTGCAGAAAACAAGCGGGATTCCAAAGCTAGCAGGATAAAGATCTTTTGCCTATGCCGAAGGGGACACCAGGGCATTAACCACGTTGGTAAAAAGAAACATAACTTGCGTCCAGCACAACACAGGCATAACGCACATTGACAATATTCGAACTCGTCCCACAAGAAAAGACAGGACGTAGCTTATATATTCTCAGCATTTATAGCAACCCAATGCTACATAAATACAAATTCAAGAACCTATTCCAGAAAACACTCAGACTTGCTGGAGAAAATTCGGTAGTTATAGGAGGAGACTTTAAGGCCCCACACACCACGTGGGGATACTTATATACCAAAGCAAAAGGAAGGGACTTATGGAACGACTCGCAAGAATTAGGCCTCACGCTCGTCACAGACCCCGCCACTCCAACCAGAGTAGGCACGGTGCTAAACAGGGACACAACCCCAGACCTAACCTTTACCAAGAATATTGAAAAGGCGACGTGGCACAATACACTGGAAGATTTGGGTAGTGACCACCGCATATTGGAGTTAAACGTCAGAGAAGGGCCGAATAGACCCAAGGAACGACAGATCAAATTAGTATGATGATGATGAAGCAACATTTGCTGGGGCCGAAATAAATCGGTGGCGCACGCAGGCACCAGACGGGGTGGTTCCCTAGTTACGGGACCCATATGTTTCCAGCAGCTCCTGGCCCCTGTCCGTCAGTGCGAGCTGAATCGGTAGGGCGGGGCTGGATAACAAGGTCTCCCATCGCTCAAGGGGTTGGGGATTGGGGGTGTTGGTGGGAAGGGGTGGAGGGGGGGTCTTAAGTTCTGTGCACTCTGCCAAGACGTGCGGCAGGGTGCCCTTTTCTCTTCTGCAAAAAGGACAGAGGATATCGTATTCCGCAGGGTACATGCGGTTCATGAGTACAAGATGCGCAAGCGATCCCGCCTGCGCTCGACGCAGAATCGTCTGTTGTTGCCTGGTGAGTTTGGGGTGCGGTTCTGGCAGTCTGCACCTTTCCTCTCGGTACATCCGGGTATAATGTCCCGAAAGCTGGTAACCGGGTGCGGTAGCTCTTCGGGCTCGTGCTCGGCCCGGATTGACATTTCTCGGGCATGGTAGTCGGCGATGGTGTTGCCTGCTACCTGCGAGTGAGCCGAGACCCACACGAGCTCTATGGCTCTTCCCGGAGGCTTGTGCTTGGCTAGAATGGCTCGGGCCGCGGAGGAGATTACCCCCCTGCGGAAGCTTCTGTAGGCTGTCTTCGAGTCGGTTACTACGGTGTCCACGCTCGGCTATGCGAGCGCGAGGGCCACGGCCGCTTTTTCGGCAACTGCGGGGTCTGTTGTCTTCAGGGGCGCGCTGACGATCAGCCTGTCTTTTGATGTAACCACCACCGCTGCACGGTCACTGTGTTTTCGGAGCGAGGCGTCCGCGTAGAGGACCCTGGGGTTCTCTTCCAGCTTCCGGGCTAGGGCTTTAGCTCGCGCGGTGCGCCTCTCGTCGTCCTTGCCCGGCGTCATGTTCCGGGGAAGGGGTTTTGTCTGAATGATTGTTTTCCAGTCTTCCGTAAGGGCCGTCTTTATGGGTACTGGCTCGATCTTCCATCCTATTTTGCGTAGGACGGCTCGTCCGTGTTCCGTATGACTGAGCCGGATTCTCTGATTAGAGAGGTGGGCTTCGATGAGCTCCTCCACCGTGTTGTGGGCGCCCATGTCTAGCAGTTTTTGAGTGGACGAGTAAATGGGCATGCCCAGTGCTTGTTTCGTTGCCTTACGAAGCATCGTCTTTAGGGTGTCCCTATTCGCCTTCGTCAACTGGAGATACGGTGCGGAGTAGGTAACCCGCGACACGACGAACGCGCGTACCAGGCGCATGGTATCGCCCTCTTTAAGGCCTCGGTTTCTATTAGATACCCTCCGAATCATACCAAGTATCTGTTTGGTTGAAGTCTTGATCTTTGTGATGGCGGCCTGTGCCTTCCCGTCGCTCTGAAGTAGTAAGCCGAGAATCCTAATTTGCTGTGTTGGCTTGATGGTAGTTCCGGCGATGGTGATAATCACGTTCGGCGGCAGCTCCTTAGACTGGGAACAATTTCCTAGAACGCGAGAGACGACACAGCAACGATCAATCGCAGACATAGAACAATGGACTAAGGAGCGCAGTGATGACGTCAAAGCTGCCACATAAAAAGCACCACCTGAATCTAACTTGGGTAAATGCGACAGCACACTTCTCCATATCTGGGAAGCTAAGCAGTCGCTTCATAATACTTAGCGGTCAGAAGCATAACAGAAAGTTAGAAAGCGCATACGCTCCTCAACAAAAAAATAGAAGAGCATGCTAAGCAATTGACCAAACAACAATGGGACGAGATATGTAATTCCATGGACGGACAATTAAGCGCCGGCAGAACCTGGCACATGCTCAGGTTCCTACTTGACCATGACAATAACAAGAAAAATCACATGTAAGCAATTAATAAGTTAATACATGCATATGAGGGCACAGAAGAGGAATTTCTCAATGAATTACAGCAGAAATACTTAACACAGGCACCCCCTTGCAACTATCCTAGCTACAACGGGAATACAAACGCCAAATTAGACGAGGAACTCACGGAGGCAGAAATCCGCGTGGGCCTACAAAAGTTAAAAACCAAATCCGCCCCAGGCCCGGGTGGTATAACCAACGAGTCTCTGAGGAACCTCGATGATGAATCGATAGCCAAACTAACAGAATACATAAACGAGTGTTGGGTAAAGGGAGAAGTGCCAGCTCAATGGAAAAAAGCGACGATAACGCTCATTCCAAAACCTGGTAAGAAGCTTGAGATCGACAACCTCAGACCAATCGCCCTAACATCTTGCGTCGGAAAAATAAATGGAACATGTAATTTTAAACATAGTAGATAACTTCTTAGAGGATAATAACATATACCCAGATACAATGATAGGATATCGCAAAATTCTTTCGACACAAGATGCGATGCTCCAACTTAAGCATCAGATAATCGATTATAGAACGCGCTCTACAAGGGCCATTTTGGGGCTTGATCTTAAAAAAGCTTTCGATAATGCCAACCACGCAACCATATTGGAAAACATCGAACGAATAGGACTATATATATATATATATATATAGGCAACGGATGTATAACTACATCAAGAGCTTCCTATCAGATAGGAAAGCAGTCATCTCCGTCGGAGGGCTCAAGTCGCCCGAGATCGACATAGGGCAGACCGGCACGCCTCAAGGCGCTGTCATCTCACCGATGCTGTTTAATCTCGTCTTGATGGGACTCCCCGAAAAATTAAATCACATAGCATCCCTGAATCACACAATCTAAGCGGACGATATTACTATCTGGACCTGTGATGGCAGCGACGGATCAATAGAACAATGACTCCAGACCGCAATTAACACAGTAGAGAAACACCTCATAGGAACAGGCCTCACATGCTCTGCAGAGAAATCTGAACTTCTATTGTACCGCCCCACACTTAGAAGCAGGCCTCCCAAAGGATACGACACAAACAAGGCTCATGAGGAAATCAAGCTACACACCAAGAACGGGCGGAATATCCCAATAGTCAACCAGCTCAAGGTGCTGGGTCTGGTAATCGAGAACAAAGGCACAAATAAGGAAACCATAAAGAAGTTAGACACAAAGGTAACAAACACCATGAGATTAATCAAACGAATTACTAACAAGCACCAAGGTATGAAGGAAGAAAGTATCATACGGCTGATACAATCATTCGTAATCAGCCTTCCAGCAGCCTTCCACAATTGGTTTGCAGCTGAAAAGCGTAAAATTGACAACCTGATAAAGAAAGCATACAAACTAGCACTAGGTATTCCCATTAGTACGAGCACGGATCTCTTGCTAAAGTTAGGACTCCACAATACACTGGACGAACTCATAGAAGCACAACAAACATATCAAGCAGAGCGACTAACCAAAACCAAAGCGGGACGGCATATACTAAGCAAAGTAGGAAGGAATTACCACAATCTATACGGGGAAAAGAGGACGATAACTACAGAAATTCGTGACAAACTCCTAGTAGCAAATATACCCAAGAACATGCATCCAGGATACAACGACGGCCGACGCAAGAGTAGAGCAGAGAATATTATCCGAATATTTGGGTCAGACGACAAAGCAACCTTCGTAGACGCGGCTGAATACCCAGACAGAAATAGCTATGTAGCAGTAATCGTATATCACACCCAAAAACCCCTTACAAGCGTATCAGTTAATACCAAACATTCCGAGACAGCAGAGGGGGTAGCCATTGCACTAGCATTGGTCTCCACGAATGCTCAGTACATCATTAGCGATTCTCAAGCGGCCATTAGAAACTATGCAAAAGGTAGGATCTCTCCTGAGGCATGGCAAATCATCAGAGTCAATGAAGCGAAATTCTCCGTTGCAGAGAAGAACGGCAGGCAATTGCTCTGGTTCCCAGCGCATACGACTCCAGACATTCCCGCAGTCAACCTCAACGAGGTAGCACACCGCGAAGCTCGAGGTCTTACTCGCCGAGCTGAGAAAAGAGTGACTTCCATCGGTCACGATAACGCGGAGGAGGAAATCTGGAGAGAAAAAGATATATTAACAAGATTTAGCGATATTACCAAATTCTATCAAAATCGGAGGCGAGTATTACCACCGCCTCACAATAAACTGAACAGAGCTGAGTCCGTTACTTGGAGGCGAATACAAACAGAAACCTATACGAGTCCTGTGCAACTAAAAACTTTCTACCCCTATATATACGAGAGCGATACGTGCAAGCTATGCAAGTCTGTTAGAGCCACCCTTCAACACATGTTGTGGGGATGTGAAATATACCAAAATAAAATGGCAGTCTCCCCTGAAAATCTACGGGCGCGGTGGTCGGCCGGGCTGCTCAGCTCAGAACTTGTGGGGATTTGGGGAATTCGACGCGCCATTGCGCGGGCGCATTTCACCCATGTCTGCAATCCTTTTTGCCACGTCGTCCTCGCTCCGAACCAGTTTCGGCGGTGGCGCTCCACTCGCGGTGGTTCGCGGTGAGGGCGGAGTTAGTGACGTCACGGAGCGGCCCCTGGTGGCTACTGCCGTGACGGTAGCGACTCTCTTGCTCCTTGGGACAGCGCCCGGTACGTACATGCTTCCTCTCGTCCGCCGACACCTTTGTGACTAGGACTGAGCTCACGCACGGTGCCTTTGCCCGTGCGGGGAGCGCGTACCTCGTGTTGTTCCTATCCCGACGCTAAGCCGAAGAACGGGTGCCTAGTGCTCGCGCGAGGTCGTACCACGCCGAGCCGCACTCATCGGAGGCCCAAGCCGAAGGAGATTGCCCGAGCTCTCGCGAGTTGGCCCATCGGTTATCGCGAGAGCAAGTAGCATAGCCGCCGGGACTTTTCCTAGCGGCGCGTCCCAGCTTGAGCCTGTGCTCTCGCAGCGACGTGCTACAGGCGCCCCTAACTGTATTTTTCGCGCTTGGTGCGGGACCCCTTTGGTTCCCCGCCGTCCCGGGACAGGGCGTTCGTGCAGTGTTGGGTGCCGTTGGAGACAATAAATGGTTTCCGTCAATTTAGGGCAATACTGTGTTCTTGCGTGCGTCGCTCGGTAGCCCCTCGCGGCCTGAGCTCGCGCGCAGCGGTGCTAGAGGCTGACGGCTGACGCGGCCCTGTGGCTCGCTAAGCTCGAACCCGCAGTGGTCGGTACTCTTGTGAGACATTAAGACCCCATAAACTCCAAGACCAACTTTGGGCCATCCAGCGAGCCAAGGAAGCCGGACGGGAGCAGCAGCTCCCAGTGGCCATATAGCCGGCCCCAGGCCCGGGCCTCCCAATCGCCGGATTCCAAATAAAGTTATCACATCACATCACATCACACTCGTTCTTGAATATTTGGGGGCACCTTGTAAAGGCGCTTTATGGCTGAAAGAAATTATTAAATTCCCTCTCAAGTGCCTTTTGCTTTTCTTTATTAAAAATGCAGTCAACAAAGAGAGAACGCAAGGAGAAGGAAGTCAGGTAGGTCCTTCAGGCATGCCTCCGGTTAGTTAACAAAAGCAGTTAAGCAATCTGGCGAAGGTAGTGTGCTGGAGGTTCTTTCTTGTTTTCAACTTTTGCAACACCACTTTAGGAAGAGGCTTGAAGTATCTAAAACACATAATTAATGAAGGCTGGTAGGGATCAAAAGAGGATAGATGTACCATTACTGAGTAAGGATGGCTGGTAGAAAACTCAACATACAAGTACGTTTAAGGTATAGTGGCAATTAGTACAATGCTTATTCAAAGAGGCGGTCATTTATAGGTTCAGCGCAAGGTGAAGATATAGTATGCCACAAGGGCACGGTTGATCTATTCATTCGACACTCTTAACTCCAAAACTCGAGTCATAAACAGTCAGCTTGTTAACGAGGCCACAGAATAACCCAGGTTGCAGAATGAACAGCTCCTTGTTAAGACAGATAAGAGAATTCAGCTCTCACTAACCTTTGACCAATCATCAGTTTTCGCTAGACAAGAAGGCGCTTCTCCCATGACAATCTTTTTGTTGAAACGCAGTCAAAGGCAAGTAAGCTGAATCGGCAATGTAATCGCAAAGAGACAGGCGGGCACCGTTACTGGGTGAAACTGGGACACGAATGCAAGACGTTAGGATACGACAACATTAGGGAATGAATAGTAGCGGGAGTCTTCCTGTTCCTTCTATCAGAATAGCAACGGCAAGAAACGAGAACAAGTAATGAAGGTGGAGGGGAGAGGGGAAAACGTAAACAATCAGGCAAGAGCCGAGCGACCGCGTACAGGCACAACTTAGAGAGCACGTCTCTTTGTTGGCGTCGGCGCGTTGCCCCAATGGGGCTTCCGGAAAGGATCGCGCTTGTCGTGTCTCCCGTGGGGAACAGAACTGGAGGTGCATCCCCACGCCTTCCACCTCTCACGATCCTCCTAACGCGTCACATCAATGTGGCACTGTTCCAACATCTATTTTTTGCCACGATGTTGTGGGCACCAGTGGATCCCGCGAGGCGGTCCCTTGGCTTGACGTTAGTGGTGACACTAAGGACCGCACCTGCCACCGTCAACAATGTACACGAACAAAATATCCAGTGCCTTTCTTCTACAGAGAAAATCGCTCTAATATGTGCAAGTATTCAGAAGCAAAGCTGTCGGTTTTACTTGCGGGCCTTGAGGTGACCTTTATAGTTTGTGCAACAAGCCGCTAATGCCACGTGACGAAAATGCCTCTCCGGGGGAGCGCAGGGCGAAGTTACTGCTTGTGTGTATGTTGTGGCTGCCAATAAAAATATGTATGGGCACCGACTATGAGTGATGGTGAGTGGGAAGAGAAACTTACCCATTCCGCGTTTATGCTGAAAAAATTGGGATACAGAGATAGTCATGTGACTTGTCTTTATCTTTAATTTTACTTTTAGTACGTCACCTTTGAAGACGAGCTACGAGTGCTTTTGAAAAATGCTTCCATTTCGTTTCCCTTGTGGTTTTTTTGTTTATTTATTTGAAAAGACGATCGCAATATGCTTGCGAATACGTTGTCGGTGAATTAGGGCACTTTTTACGATGCTCATTTTTTTTTCTGTGGTGAAAGGGTGAAGCATTAAGCATGTTGTGTGTGAAGAGTCTACGCACAACGTAACAGGAGAAAACGGTTCAACACCCTTTATCGGCATTACGCATTATTTGGCAATCGTGCGTTGTAATGCGCAGTCTTCGAGTTCCTTTATATCTCTTCAGCGCGCAGCGTCAGGTTTTGTCAGCTCGAATATTTGGATAAAGGTGTGACACCTCAAGTTAAACACTGCTAATGTTTACGTAGAAGATACAATATTACTTATCCTAGTTAAGTGCTAAATATGGAGTATCTGAAGGCTGGGTAAAGCGAAGCTCGAATAAATGAAATGAAATAAATGACATGGGATTAAGCCTTAGTGACGACAAAGCCTCAGTGACGACGAAAATTATCTAGGTACAATGAAATAAATGTATCGAATGAAAATAGCTTATTCAATTCAATTTTCTTATCCCAGCATAAGGATGCATGGCTACCCAGGTCTGAGTTCGACGTTCCGCTTCTCTTTTTTTTTCAACCAAACTTTTAGTTGGTACGCTCAAGTTGTTTGCCTGCAGCAGCAGGTATACATTCAGGTAACTTAAGTGTAAAGCGACATATTACATTGTAAAATTAAAACGTGTTATGGAGCTTTACAAGTAGTGATCGAGATGAGTTAGTTCTGGCGTCTTTAGGAGTGTCAAGGAGAATAACGCTTAATGGGATAAAAGAGGCGACAAGTAAAAATAGTGTGGCAGGCGATTTCCACTTCCTTGCTGAACAATGACGTACAGCATTTAGTAAGCCAAGTTAGTGCGAATAAATGTGCAGAAAACACGAACTAACTCTTTTAAAAATGTACCTTCATGTGCTATACGAGCCTTTATCATTGTCACCCACTGTCGCTCCTGTAAGAGTCTCAGTCTAATTGTTGGTTGTTCATTCCAGGATTTCCCGGTTCTGCGCGCTTTTATCATCCAGCGGCAATCGTCCGTTCCTGTCTTGATGGCCGAGAAGTTTTCTTGGACAAAAAACGGCGACACGCTCTGACTCCCACGAAACTCCCGCCAAATGTTACACGCTAAGAGCACGTAATCGACCGGGAGCGAGATGCAGAGACAAAAAGAAAACAAATAAAAAAATGTTTGCCCTCGCTAGAGCTCTCAGTCTCAACATGTGTTGGACACTAGGCTTTCAGATTCACCAAAGACGAGTCAAATAGGGGCTGTTAGTCGTTAAATACAATTCATCGTTTCGTGAAAGGAGTGAGTTCTGCGCTGTGAGACAGTGTAGCTCCTTACCAATGCATCTGTAGGAGCGAGCTTTTCATAACCTTTTACATAAACAGTACGGGTACAGGTAAAGGCAGGTTCAAAATTCTGTGTCGTTTGGTTTTTCGCAGTAGCCGAGAGTTTGAGTATCCGACTATCGTTCCGAAGATTATTGCTGCCCCAATTTTGTCTCTTTCATGCCCGTATTAACTGGCACCACTCTTCTGGTAGTCGAGAAGCCTTTGTTTTTTTATTTTGGTCACAGAGCACGCTTTGGAAGTGTCAATCTTCTTTCAGAAGATTGAAAAGAACGAGTATGAGAATTTCATACACAGAATTATTATCTTGGTATAGGCAGAACTTGTTTGCCTTTTTTTCTGTCTCTGTGTCATCCTTACGCATCATGCCTCTTTTTGAAGAATGTCATAAAGTTATAGATGCTGGAATTTTTTTCTGTTTATTGACATGAATAAAAGAAGAGATGCTTACACGAACATATTCTGTTGCCTACTCCTTTTCACATAAGTAGCATGAAAATGTGTTGCCCAAAATCACAAATAGGTAAAAAAGAAACATTATAACAAGACACATCGCAAATGTCACTAAACGCTACACAAGCAGCAATGATGTACAGAATGTCACTAGAGGGAAAAGGGCATTATGAAATGACACATTAATAATGCGACAAACACATGTACAGAAAATGTCATTATTGAGGGAGAAATAGCGCATGCAGTGTATACATATTTACGCTGAACATACATACGATGCAATTTTGACACTGTCAAAAATGGAGATGCACTTCGTACGCTAAGATTTATTACCAATATGAGTGACTTTCATAAAATCTTTAAGAATAGCCAGCGCATGTGTCTGAAGGGTAGTTGCTGGCCATGGTTCGAGCAGCTTCTTCATCAAGCCTGACCCGTTTAGTCACCACTTGTTTCATTGTCCCAAAGTATACGTGGCATTCTAAACGAAGATCTTCTACATTTTCACTTGAGCTGCCATATTCACGGTGAGGACTTTCAGTATAGATAATAAGATAGAAAAACCTTCTACTGCGATACGGCGATAGCAATTCTATGGACACTCCAGGCGCATTTTGGCAGTCACCGTCGGAAACGCCATGGTGTTCCGTAAAAAATCCAAGTACGATAACACCGTCACTGCGCGTCGTATGCTGTATGTGCGAGTGAAAGCCTGCGAAAGAAGCCGACAATCTTGGCTCAATTTGGGGCGCGTGAAGGAGAAAGCGGAGAGCAAACGCACCGTCTTCTGTCGCGCGAGAGGCCGAGGGGGGGATGGGAGGGAGGGAGGGGGGCGACGTCGTTCACCGGCAGCAAGACCGGGCGCAAGTGAATCAGACGATCGCAGCTAAATCTCGCGCGCCATATATGGAGGAAAGTTGGGAAGCGCGCTGGAGGGAAGGGGGACAGCTTCGACTTCGCCTGAAAGTGCGTACTTTTCGAGGCCGCGCACGGTCGCCCGCCTGTATCTTGGAAGAGATCTGCGGACGGCTCATACCTTTGTGCGCGCTGTGTACTAGCCGCTGTTGCGTCATAACAATAGACCGCACGAAGGTCACTTCGCTCGCTGCTGCTGCCACGCTTGCTCACACCAGCGTCCAGCGTTTTGACAGCGAGTATCCGCGGTCGTCGAGTGTGATGTGTTCGTATTTGCTTGCGTGCGATGAACCTTGTTAATTCCATTGGCGAGCGAATGTTTCCAAGTGTATACGGCCGATAAAGCTATTACCTTTACTTCGTATAACTGTTTACTAATTTGCTATCGCAATTGATGCTTCGCATCTCAAGCGAAATTGCGAGCTTTTTTTTTTTTCTCGGACGGCCCCGTCGCACACGGTGAATACTTGTATTGAAACGCCTCTTCAGTATAAGTTAATGTGTGCTCCTGTATGGTACTAACCACTTGCCCTAGCCGTGGGTACGCACACCACTTTCTTCGAGTCCTAGCCCCTGATGTATGCTGTGAAAAGGTTTTGAAATTTTCGTAGGTAAACAAAACGGAAGATGGTAGCCAGAATTCGTAAAGACTGGTTCCTCTTATGCTGTTTTGAGCTAAAAGTTTGGCAGTGGAATGAAAATAGGGAACATTCGCTGCGTAGCGAATTGATGGTCTCTTACAGTAAACAAGTCAATGAACATTTATTTGCGTTGTTAATAGGTGAATGCACTGTAAATAGGTGAATGATTACAACAGCAACGAACCAAATGGGAAATTTATTACTAAGCAGACAGGCTTTGAGGGTCGTGGCGTGTGTGCATGTATTTCGGAAACGAGGGCGATTAATACTGTAGCGGACGAGGATGGTATCGTACGCATCGCACAGAAGTTGTTGTTGATAACGTGGTGGTGTGTTCACGCAAGTCTTCGTTTTCGTGCTCGAGAAAGTAGCGTCGTCGGCACAAAATAGACGTAGACGACAACGATGATATTGAGCCTAAAACAAGACACATTCCACAATGAAAATTGCGGCAGTTGGCGGAAAACAACCCCAAAAGCATCGGCGGAGGAACTGCCACAATTGACGTAGCAATGACAACGCTACCTAGCTTTCACATTCTTCATCACACGCTTAATAGCTGCCATGTTCTTGATATATCTGCGCTGCAAATGGACAGCAAAATAAAAGTTTTCGTTCAGATCTTGTAGAGGACGTTGTGCCATTTCGCTCAAAAGATCAATTATGAAACAAGTTCTGGCCCCTCAATTTAATAGCACAGAACTGAACGTCCACAGCGATTCCCAGCCGAAATCTTCAAGGCAACTCATTGATGCTGAAAAGCATGAAGGCTTTAATCAACAACTGCCCAACAAGCGGCTTTACCATTGATTTGCAAGAAGACTCTGAATGTTAAATATTCTGTGAGGAAAATAACATTTCAATGTCATCTCAAGTAATATGATGCCGACACATCGGACAAATAGATGCTTAGGCATTGTTTTACTGAATGACTGAAACGGCATAAATGATTGAATTACCCCCCCCCCCACTTCTAGAAATTTATTACAATGACCAGATAGCAACCTCACCATGATGACACACAAAAGGAACAATAACAGACACGGTGCACGCTGCTGTCCGTATTAAACGTTGGACAGCATTGAAAAAAAAAAGAATTGGCAGAAGCCATCGGTCAAGGAGCTGCGAAGATAAGGCTTCATCAAGCGATATATTTGCTGAAAATAAATCTAACTTGCCTAAACATGGACATTCTGAAAGTGCCAAAGTCGGAAAGTCTACCCATAGTCAAGGTAGAGGTCGACAGATGAAGACAGGATGTGGGATAAAAGTTGAATAAACAGGGGTAAAATGCCTCATAGTGACTGAGGCACTTTGCCCCTCTTTATACAGCTTTTATACGACAATTTCAACCCATGTATTTTGATTAACACAAGGCACATTACTATCAGAATCAGAATCAAAATCAGAATTTATTGTTACAGGTTGGGTCAAATCACAAGTATTTAGTATGCAGAAAGAGGTCCCATAGTCAAAGACTTTATCAGGACCTCATAAAGGCACATCATCGGCACATCATGAAAATAAAGACACAACCTATTTGTCTTGAAACGCTTTTATCAAATACCACCGAAATTATTATTATTATTATTATTATTATTTATATATTATTTCAACAGGTTTTGTGAAATTTTTATTTCAAATAATACAATACTCTTTTTCAGCCCTACCCCTGAACCAACACCCTTAGCTTGCATCTTGGCCGCTCTCCCGTAGTGTGTGAGTGCAATTATTTGAGGAAAAAGCCGACAACCAAAACAAGATGATGACGTTCACTGTAGGCGAAGGCTGATGTCGCAGTAAATGATTTCTGAACTGAAGGAACGCTGAAGCCTGCTGTCTTTCTTTCTTCAACAGTAGGTCTCAAGAATCACAGCTGCCAAGTGCCCCATATAGCAACACTTTGATGTACAAGGAAAGGGAACTGTCCATCAATCCTCGTGGATACCACTGCATCATTTCGCTCGCAACATCAGTTTTGCAAGTTTTCGTCTCGGAGTTGATTAATTTCCAAGCCGGGAGGTTTAAAATTACTCATCGAGCCAGAAATGAAGAAGTCTTTAACACGGCAAATCCGTCATCGCCGGAGGCTTAAACAGCGATTTACACCGACACAAAATTTCAAAAATGGTGTAAGAAGACATTCTACACACATCCCCTCAAGCGCCATGCTGCCGCCAACTAGGGCAGGTGGGTGCGTGGACAGTATTCTACTGAATAAACGATGCGGCACATGTCCGCCGGCTGGACACCCTCCAACCACAGCTAGCGCAATCCGGCGCGTCATTCCTCGTGATGGTTCAAAGGTTGTTCGCGCAACAACCGTGATACTCCTACGCTGCCCTCCCACTCCACCAAAGATATCTCTCACTTTCTACGACAAACTCCATTAAGAGGTTGTGTCTGCAAGAGTTGTGTTTAAGCCTGTCTCCATTGCTGGCATTATCCGATCGATCACGGGCAGCTGGCTTTAACAAGACGATCGCTCTTTGACAGCTCGAGTTCATTTCGAGCTCACCATGAGCGCGGCTGAATTGGCGTGAGCGTGCAGGGAAGCCTCTTACCATGCTCGCAAAACAAGAAGCAGTTTGAGTAAGAGCAATAAAAATACAAAATTGCAAGGAGGACCTAGTCAGATGATACACTTTCTCTTTAGAATTCGAGATTGGTAGCTGATCAGGTTCGTTAATTTTTCGTGGTTTTCGGTAGATTAGTGCCACTTGACCGAAATTCGTCGCTATGTTCGTCCGTCAAAAGCGTAGTGAAGACGATTTCGAGGGCAGTTTTATGAAAATAAGGTAGTTTCAATGTATATTCCGGTAGGACGAAGGGAGTAAAAACAGGGTGAAGGAGAGGAGGAAAGCAGAGACGACGTACACAGCGCTTTCATCCTGTCCTTCGCACTGTTTTTACTTCCTTCGTCATGAATCAGCCAGCCCAATTCAGTAGACTCTGGTAGGGCAAATAAAGCAGCACTTAACAAAGACTGTATCCTCGTTTTATTTTATTTGCGCTGTTCAGCCTCCTCCCATACGAAGGGTGCCATTTGTTTTCATCGTTTTGAGCACAATTATTGTGTCAGAAAAAAGGCATAGCTGGCACCACATATAGACATCTACACTTCCTTAAGAAGTGCTAATAACGAAAACAAGTACAGGAACATACCAACAGTTGACAGTCACATTAACATACGCTAAAGAGGATGAAGGCGACAGCCTGCGCTCTCACAAGACATTGATTAAATTACTTGACATTCTCATTCGAATGTGTTACTTCTTATTGCTTGTTTTCTTCTAACAAAGGTCATGAATTCGAGTGCCTTAAGGTAGTCTATCCTAATTAACTGTTCCTTATTTTGCCTTAATTAACACCACAAGCCGTGCTAACGCTTCTTCGCCTTGGCTTCACGCTTTATTATAAAGAAATTGAGGGCATAATTTGCCCTAATTAAAATCAGAGGTTGTGGGTTCAACTTCCACCAAAAGTCGAGGATACTATTCCCACCAAAGCTCGTGGGTCTTAATTAAATTCGCCTTAATTAACACCACTAGTACTGGGTTCGACTCCCACCAAAGGTTGAGGGTTCGAATCCGTATGCATTTTGGTGCCATGAATTTTAGCGCAATAACGCCGGGCAACGTAACGCCGGACATTGCATTTTTCGTCCCGTGTGCCGTCTAAGGCTTTCGCCTTAAAAACCATATTCACTTAATGAACAGTAATCGTAAGCTTCGTATTCACTAAGTCTACGTTCAAACATGTTTGCACCGACCTATGAATGTGAAATCTGCGAAACTGAAGTCCGAAAATGTGAAATTCGGAATGCTGAATCTTGATGCTTCGACCGGTTTTTAGACCAGCACAGACCGAGTGGCCCCCAGTACTTCAAGTCGGCGTCACAGTTTCCTCCAACAGCGGTACCTACCCTGTCCCGCATCGACAGGGACCCACGTAAGCATGAAACAGGTTCGTTGAAGAACGGCACGCCTCTACACATTGCCACATACTCAGTGACCAAAGTTCGCCTGATGCTACCTTTCGAGCCCTGTTACCTCCACACAGCAGCTCGATCCGCTACCGATACATACATACATACATACATACATACATACATACATACATACATACATACATACATACATACATACATACATACATACATACATACATACATACATACATACATACATACATACATACATACATACATACATACATACATACATACATACATACATACATACATACATACATACATACATACATACATACATACATACATACATACATACATACATACATACATACATACATACATACATACATACATACATACATACATACATACATACATACATACATACATACATACATACATACATACATACATACATACATACATACATACATACATACATACATACATACATACATACATACATACATACATACATACATACATACATACATACATACATACATACATACATACATAACCCCCGGAACGTTCGTTAATACCCTGAGAATGCTCACGCGTTAAAATTCGACAGAGCCCATCTCACAATGAGTGATGACAACAACCTGTTCAATGCAGCAACACAGCGTATCGCAACCGGGTGGATGGATGCCGGATGGATGCATACTAAAAGCTTCCCCTTTGAAACCGGATGGTGCGATGTGCCACCGAGCCCTTGTTGTTATTTTGCCGAATGTCCTATCTAGCTTTAAAAAAAAAAATAACACACACAAACAAATAATTCCCATCATCAAACCTTCAGAACAACTCTTCGGAGCTTTGTTTTTGTAATCCTCCATTGTTTGTGGTCTCCCCAATTTTCTGCCACCAAATTTCCAATTGCCTTTAATAATCTCCCCCCGATCGCGAACATGTTTACTTTCTTTCTGCTATCGCTGAACCCAAAAGCTGTCAATAGCGCCTGAGGTTTCTAACACGCCGCACTAGCAAGGGCAGATCCCCCTAAAGGGAGAGCTAGATAGAAGCAGCAATCGGGTGTGCATCCCATTGTTGTTTGCATGCCATTCCTACCTATTTTGCATGGTATTCACGCGCCTTCATCTATTTGTTGCACCGTTATTATGTTCCAATGTTCGCGTACTCCCTTACTGTGTGCCGTTTTCGACAAAACACCGCCTTCGCGTAGTAATTGCTCTTGCAGTATGGAATTCATCTGCTCAGGTGAACAAGGTGCGGCATAGTCGTCGACGTACATTAAAAATCAATCGACGTTGGATTCTTGTTTCCTTGCTGTGAGACCCTTATGATAGATTGCCACGTTCATGGTGTTTAACTTTTTTGCAGGTGACTGCATTTTGCCGAATTATTACTGCTATCAAGGTATCGCTCGGCGCAAGACGCGCCTACCGGGCCCAAACATTTATTGGACGTTGTAGCCCATTCTTACGTTAGACATGTCTAATCAGACTGCGCGCACTGCGTTGTATATACTCAAATGTAAACAAGCAACAACATGGCTTCTTGGATGTACGGTGAGATCAGTATGAATAGCGCACGTATGGGCTTCACCCGTCAATTTATATTTCACAAGCGAGGACTGTGCGCGCCTTTATTGTTGTTATTGGAGTGTTGCTTGTCTTTCTGGGGGCAGATTCTCCCAATAACGAGTTAGATTCTTGGCTCATACTTTTCGCAGCGCTTTGTTATTCACCATCACCACAGCGTGACATTATACGAAGCTTGTGCAGTAGGTTTGGAGCATTTCTTCTTAAAAGCTTGGGTTTTGATCGAGGTTATTGCGTCCTTCATCGTAGTAAAATGTGAAATCATAAAACGCTTCATTAATATTTTGCAGTAACATAAAATAGGGTTCAGGGCCACGCTATGGTTAAAGGCCTCCAGCTACACTAAAAATAACAGAAAGGGTATATTCTTAAACAGAGCGGAATAGAGCAGACCTCAGCGTTGTTCTGACACGTAAAAATAGTCACCACGAAGACACCGAACTGTACGAGAGAGAATTGTATGATCACAACCATGAGTAAGCGATTGGCTTTAGTTTCTTGGCAGATTTTACGTCCTTCAAGCGAAAATGTAGAACAAAAAAGGAATAACGTTATCGGCGCAGGCTAGATGGCACAACATGACGTATAAAAAAAATTAAAGAAAGACGTTTCTCCAGCAGTGATTGATGAGAGCCTTGAGTAGCGTTGTAAAAATATAGAAAAAAATAATGGGGAGCTAGTAAGACCGACACAGATTAAGGAAAGGCAGAGAGCTCAACTGAACATAAGTTGCAGGTTTTATTACCGTGAACACGAGGGAGAGCAAGAAGGGGCCAGAAGAAATGGGAAGAGACGAGAAAAAATACAGAAAATACTTCAGCGATTCACTGAGTTCGGCGAAATCGCAAGAGGCACAACAACACTTTCACAATTTACGGAAGGGACAGTGAGTCACATATATGTCGTAGGATTATTTTTTTTCTGACCGAGACCGGCATCCCATTTGTGGATAACCGTCGTAAGTGAGCTCCTGATGACACTCACCAAAATTAGTAATACTTAATTCATGCTCGAATCTAGGCATTTTGTAACCATTCATAAGAGATTATAGAATCTAGCACAGCTTCCACAATAAAGATAAAAACAGCAAGGAGTGTTATGGTGTCGCAAGTCCTCGCTTCATTGACGGCCACGTGGATGACCCCAATCACACAAACACTTGACAAGGCACACAAGCAGGTTAAGTGCTAATCTTAAGTTTGGTAATGAATGCAAAGGCAAATAGGTAAAGCTTTTTTTCGAGTTCTAAGTGCACTCAAGGGTATGCCATAGAAGTAACAACTGAAGGATAAATACCGTTGAGCACGCGCTTACGTATGCTGTAGATGCACTATAAACATCTTAATGCGAAGTTTCTCGCAAAGAATAAACTTAACATGTGCACATTAAGGTGGCTTATTAAGTTACCTGGATAGTCATGGACGCAAAACCATGAACACTGTCCTCCATTCTGGAATGCTCCTTACATCGAGCAAGTGAATAAATAAACCAAGGACAATGTTAGTACACGACCAAGCTGCTGCACTTGAATGCCGAAACGCTGTGGTGTTTCACAGTTCCAAATTGTTTTCCCTCGCGCTGAACAACACCGACATTTGTGCGGCGGCTACGTGCCTGGGCGAATACATGCAATTAGTACAACCATCGCTTGTGTTAAAAAAAAAGAAAGCAACACTTTGCAGTTGGCAAGTACTTTCTTTTTTTTTGCTAAGCTTCTCGACCGAGCTGCCCTTTGTGGAGTTGAAAACAGCGTCACTAAAGACGGTTGTGCCAGCTACTTTCCTAGAAATGCAGATAAAATGGCTAGCGACAAAAGGAAGGGTAGAAAGATTGCTGGGCATGGTAAAATAAACACAATGAAGCAAAGAAGCCATTGCGGGTAAGTACCCAAGCATTCGTGAACACGTTCATTAAATAAGATATTCTACGCGCGTCAGACACGGGAGTTTATTCATTTCGCCTACATGCCGTTTAACCTGATAAGCCGAAGATCACCAAGGTTTCGCATTAAAGTTCGTTACCTCTGGTGCAAACTTCCCACAATCTTTCTAAGATGGAGAAAGGCTTTCTTCGGAGATTTCGGGCTGGCAAAACTCTTGCAGCAGCCATCATTTATACATGGGGACAATATAGCTGAACGAGTGAAGTATTCCACTCCGGTGTCTACAGCGGATGCCGGCCATCTACTTCCGCGCTCTACATCAAAGAGCGCGGAAGTGTGCTCAGGAGCGTGAAAATGATGAGCGACCAACCTGAATACCATGAATTATGAATAATGGAAAACACAGAAGCTGTGTGCATGTGTGTGTGTGCGCGCGCGCGCGCGTGTGTGTGTGTGTGTGTGTGTGTGTGTGTGTGCGTGTGTGTGTGTGTGTGTGCGTGTGTGTGTGTGTGTGTGTGCGTGTGTGTGCGTGTGTGTGTGTGTGTGTGCGTGTGCGTGCGTGTGCGTGTGCGTTTGCGTACGCGTTGCCCGTCTTTTCTCCTGCGGATTACGTCTGGATTAATGTCTGGATTACGCCTGGATTAACTAATGACGCGGTCTGCTTTCAATGCGCACACGCTCTTCACTTCAGGACTTTGCCTTATAGAAAACACCCGTATACTTCGATTTGGGTGCATGTTAAAGAACCCCGGGTGATGCGAATTTCCGGAGTGGCCCACTACGGCGTGCCTCATAATCAAATCTTGGTTTTGGCACGTAAAACCCCATAATTTTTTTTTAATTTCGATTTATACTAACGCAGCTGGTAAGCATGCCAGCGTAAGAAGATTGCTAACTGCCCTAAGGCAACTAGAACCCTCAGCCATTTACAGAGCAAAACAGTGCCGGTAAATATAACAATTTCTCCGGTGCTCTGAAGCATTGTCAAACATTGAAAAGCATAAATACATGCTTCGTGGTGAGTGCAAAAGTGGTTATGCAACGACCACTGAATAATACAAGACGTATATAGAATATCAACATGAATGACTAGGCACTGCTTGTCTTGTTTGTTCCTATAATTTGTTGAGATGGCTCATCTGTCCCGGCTACTGCTTGCTTAAAGAGAAGAGTATATAGTGTGTATCATTCGTGATGGCAACGACTCCTACACACATATTTAATAATAATATGTGTGCTACTGAAGCGAAAACAGCCCGTGGTGCTTCTGAAGGTACAGCCCGTGGTGATGCTTCTGTTGCGGCACTTAAACAGCATCTGCGCAGTGAGTCTGAGATTATGGCCATATATATATATATATATATATATATATATATATATATATATATATATATATATATATATATATATATATATATATATATATATATATATATATATATATATATATATATTCTCCTGCAAATTACTGATTTAATACACTGCCTTGCTCGGTGACTGTAGAATCTGGCAATAAATAAATAAACAGGGTAATAATAAATAAACAAATAAAGAGACAGGCATTCCTGCTTTGTTGAGAACAAAACAAAAAGGTTACAAAATTTCACATTCAACTGTATCAACAAATAGAAAGGTAACAATACATTATTGGTAATAAGATAGCAATTATAGCTAGCTGGTCAAAGTTCATGACGTGTGTGCATCGCCAATTATCGAAGTGCGGGAGCATAGGTGCATGGTTAATTAACCGTAAGAGGTACAAGCCCAATCGCTGACTACCAATTGAAATTTATTCATCAAATAACGTATATATAGGAAGACGGAAGGCGAGATGCTATATAACACGGCTTCGCAAACCCGTGACGATATCGACAGTCCAAGAATCGGCAGTATCACTTTAATAAAGACATCAATGACAAAAAAAGTGAAAGAAAGATAGCTAAAAAATGATAGCAAAGGATACAGTGGCTCAAAAGAAAATATTTTACGTGTAAAGTCAGGAGGGTTGACTCACGTAACAGTCACCATATTTTAATTTTTTATATGGAAAGCTTTAGAGATTTCTCGGATGTGAAAACGTGACTCACATCCGCAGCCCCTAAAGCTGAAGACTACCTATCTATAAAACTAGTAATTTTTTTTTCTACGTGATTGTGTTTGTGGTTGAACCTTTTCCCACTAACCCACACCTACTCTCCCGCTCTTCCGTGCTTTGCGCCGCATTCACGCTGCATTCCCGCGGATTACATATATGCCCATACCTGTGAAGCACTGTAACAATTACTTAATTGTAACATTACTAGTGCCATTTAGGTAATTAGAAAAGAATTGCGAATAAACAGGCACAAAGCAAACGCGTCATATCGACGAAGACTAAAGGCACATGATAAATTACCCTAAAGATAGGGCAGAAGCGGTGTTTGCTTGTTATCACAATTGCTCCCCTGTATTTAGTTTCGTAGACCATGGTGGCTTTTGTGTGGCTCTCGTTCCAGCTACTTCTGGTGCCAAAGCATCGACGTGAAGCAGGCGCCCTCCTCGCCCCCCGCCTCCCTATGGAGAGAAACTTTATCGCCGACAGCATAAAAAAATAGAATCCTAGCCCCTACTTTATTGATGAAAATTAACCTTAATTTTTGATACAATCAATCGCGGGGGACAGAATCCACTGCAAAAACCTGGTCTACCAGTCTCTGTGCGAGCCCAGGTGTATTGCGCAATGAAGAGTCCCTCGTCTAGCAGACTCTAGCCGCTTAATTGCGGCGAAAAACCTACTTCTTATGTATAGCGAGGAACGTAGTAGTTAAATTGAATGTGTCAAGAAGCAAGAGCGCGTGACATAAATTGCAAGGGGCTAGAGCACAATTGCGGGGAAAACGACACTTGGCAGATAAACGACGAGTAGGCAACGCCTTTGGTAATGCTTGTGCGCACACGATTAAAACATTTAATCGTTTACTTTTAAAATTTCAGCAGAATCTGTCCTTATGGAAGAGCTCATTTTGAGTAAACCATTGGGATTCAGGAATGGCACATGCGCCGGCGCAAATGCAGTGCAATGTTGAACGGAACACGACCCTTTGGCCGGTACAGTGCGCAACTTGCATGGCTGCCATTTAACAACGCGAGGTGTACTTTACAAACAAGGACGTGTTCCTTTAGCGATGATAATCACATTCCCTGAAAGATTAACATAGAGACAGAGAACAACAGTTCTTGTAACTACCTATACGTTAGACATGCCCCCGCCCTCCCCTCCAATATATATATATATATATATATATATATAATTTGTTCGGTGTTTAATTTGTAAGTACTGCAGCACCAGGAAGCCACCAGGTGTCCTGACGCTGAGAGAAACGTGACGCCTCTCACGCGACGTCACAAAACCGCAAAAACTCACCGCGTCAAAGGGACGTGTACGCGATAAAGATGCATTATTATGCAGAACAAAACTGAATTTTATGCTGAATAGCCGCAGGCTGCCCCGTTCCGAAAGGAATAAAAGATGGCTGCCGCCGATCGCTCACACACTGGCTACTCGCACCTGCCGAAGAGCATGGGTTTATTTGCATGTAGCAAAACTTTCTACGTGGCCGTGTAACATTTTCGAGCCCTTTTGGCACGTTTGCGACCTCGTTCTGCCAACTCTCATATGCAGAGGATCCGTTTTAGCGTCATTCTTATGCTGCCGTTGCATGCCGCCGCGATTGTCGACGAGCCACCGCAAGCTAAGTAAGGGAAAGCTGACCAATCACAGACGCCGGCACCACCTTCTTCATCCGGTTATCTATTTTCAGTGCAGTGGCTCGGCCCTATCGTATTCCTCTCCACTTGAGCGTGCTCCTCGCCTCTTGTGAGCCAATTCGATAAGGCAAGCCGCTCAGTGTAGGCAATGTTATTCGTTTTTCAAACAAACAAAGGTGACCTCCTATGAATGAGGAGAGCGTTTGATTGGTCTGTCCAGAAAACCCGGCGAGTGACCGCCCGATGCTTCCGTCGGCGGTTACGCAAATTTGACGTCAGGAGAATGGAATAAAAACACATTGGAATAGTTTTACGTTATAGGGCCCTAGGTGTTCTGCAGTTCAGTATTATACGTCATCCCATGGCAACATTTTCAGGATGTCGCAGCGAGATATTTATGCAGCATTTCTTAATATAGTGCCCAATTTTGTTAAAGTTAAAAAGGAAATGCATGTGGTTTTACGTAGAAACCACGGGAGAATCAACCAGACGAGGAACATCGTGCATGCTATACACCTGGTACGTGAGAGCGCATAAAGGATGCCGCTGAGTTTTGTTTCAAAAGAGCAGAAATTATTTGAATTCAGTACAAAGGAAAAAGAAAGAACGCTTGGAGAAGTCGGCCGTTGGCGGCAACTTATAGGCGAACTCGTTTACGGAACAGTTGCATTGGGTTGCCATGCTAACTTCATTTTTTCTTCTATGGTAGAAAGACAGTGTTAGCTTGCGGCGGTTTTCAGAGGACCAATATATTGTAATAGTCACATTTTTAACACTGTTTGGCTTGTTTCTGCTGAAACTTGAGCTCACGGTATCTTCTCTGCTTTCTGATTTGACCGCATTGCTACCGTCTCACGTTCATGTTTTCTTCTCATTCGGCCTTTTGTTTTTCAAGCGCTTCACCTCGTGCCTTTACACTTTCATCGCCCATAACGTGTGATTATTTCAGATGGCGACACGGTCTTAAAAAGCCCGCATTGTTGAGTTTTCTTAGCAAGCTTGCGGTGGGTGTTGCTCTGTTTACACTGCAACTCAGTAGGGTTTGCACAACATAGCAGGCGAAGATCCTCACTTCCTGGTTTTCCCTTTCGTCCTCGCTGGCATTACTTCTGCCTTCACTTCCTATACTGCGGCTTGGTGCACAAGCCAGGTTTGCAAACAATTTGCCACAGATTGCGAAGGAAAAGCAAACAGGAAGTGCAGTGCTGGGCGTGAGCCGCTCTCGCGTTTTTGAACTTGCGGGTGGCCTGCCTGGACTTCTTTTTCAAAGACCGAAAGGTGTTTGAGGTGCATAGAAACTTTCAGAATAAAGTTGATACTCGTTTGCCAGCGCCATTTTTTTTGTTTATCATCCTAAATACGAATAAGAGAACTAGTCTGGTATGATATGTTTTGTTAGGAGGTCATCGCGCGCAGCTCTTCAGCATAACTTAATAACGCAAATGTATTCGCGTTGTTCTATGATCCGTTGCTATAATGAGGGCATGAACTTCTGCGCTTTGTTTTACTGGGCTTACGGAGCCACAAACATTGCACAAATTCACATATAAAATAAATATTGTCGGCTGCAGATCATACAATGTGGAATCAGGATTTCGATTACTTCTTTATGAACAAATGTTACATATGTGATCGATAAGGTCTGGCTTTGTTAGTCATCCGAAAATGTGTCGGGGAGAGCCTAGCGGTGTCTTTGGCACGATAGTTATGACCGGCTCTATTACAGCGGTTCCTTGAGCAGCCACGACGTACACATCAGATGCACAGATCACGATGAATATCAGTTCTTGCATTGGAGTCATGAAGGACTGTCCTTCCACCCACGCGCTTCGTTGCTGAATTAAACAGCGTGGATAGAAAATTTTAGAGGAGAAAAACGCCGAGTAGTCGCATGTTACTTTTCAAGTGGGGGTGAGGGGGGAGGGAGAGCTCTGCATAGGAGGGTAATATCACTTGACAGAATCCTAGGGGGCACGGTTAACAGGCCTGTTGCAATACAGTGCAGTTTCTTGAAGAATAAGGAAAAGATAAAAGTTATTAATTTTTTACGTTTGCCACTTTGATTGCGAGGCTATATTCGTCGAAGTAGTTCATCCACAGAACATTTTCATATATGCGTGGCTCGCGCACTTGCACATATTATTGTGTTCCTGTGTTTCTTATTGTGTTTATATTTATGTGCACTGTGTTTTCCAGCAAGGAGGACCGCCGTGCGTACGTCAATATGAGCACTCGAACACTTGTCAACTGATCAGAAACAATTGTTGTTGTGTGTATGGGAAATTTCGAACTGTTGTTACTATAGTCGTTTATCTAGACATTGTGTGACACTTTTTTAGGCGCAACCGGTGCCATCTAACATACGCCAGCATCCCCTTGCACACAGCGGATAATAATAATACTCGCAAAAAAAAAGAGGCAAATACGAGGCACAAGGCTCAGTTTTGTTTTTACCCCATATTTGCAGCACTCTTGGGAACCCTGGACGCATGAAGTGTATTCATTGGTGTTGACACCAAAACGAACAGATTCTACTGATGGTTACTCCGAGATACAACAGATCGGTACATGTGCTGATGAGGAACGTTAACGGATGAATATTAAGGATAGGTGTATGATTAAATAAATATATTTGTGCTTATACACGAAAACAGCAAAATTTGCACGTAACGGCTTATTGACTAGTTGTGGGATATAATTAACTAAAGTTTACTATTACACTTCTCATTTTCGGGGAAAAAATTATTATTTTTGCCACATGTGTAGTTTGTACAACCAAAATGGGAAATGCCCGTTTTATTTAGCGAACATATTGTTTTGTTCGAGCGAAACCTGTGCATGCTAGCTGGTGGCACTGTGCAGCAAAAAGGTAAGTACATAGAGTAAATACATCAGGTGTGTTGTTCTTTCAAGCAGGTAACGTGTTTTACTTGTCTGCATACTGCCATAAACGTCGAGAAATGGTGAAGTTTAAGAAAATAGTAGTTTAAGTATTACGCTGCCTCTGCGTGATAAAGTTCTTTCAAACTGTCGTAGGAGTTGGATTGTGTCGGTCAGTCGCTACATTATATTACCTGACTTTGATACGCTCCTCGTATTCTGTCTACATATTATGCATGCTGTTCTTTATTTTTGAGTCCGATACCTACCTTTCGAGCATGGCATTTCTGTATAGCAGGTTATTTCATAGAGAGTGCTCAAAACAGCGGCGCCAGACTTCCGAGATGTTAAGAGCTACTCGTCGTTTCCGGCCCCTGTTTCTATATGAACTCGTACTAGATACATTCGCCAGTGAAAGCTTTTTTATTGAAAATAATATGGTCCCGGCCTGGATGAAGAAACCTCACCAAGGTAAGACTGAGCAAAAAACTAACGCAAGAGCACTTTTCGCACAAAGAGCATTTTCGTCACTGACAAGGTTTTATCCTATATAGAAGTGAATTTGAGTAGCGTGAAGGAAGTACTTTCAACGTGTGCGCTAAATTCTTTGTATAAATCTAATCTCGTAGAGGTAAAGAATATCTCATAGCAGTAATCTGTGAAAGCTACTTAGTGACGCCATTTAACCAAACAGTCAAGAACATCGGCCACAATGAACACTGCGAACGCCGGTGAGGCAGCTCGCGGGCATCCTAAAATTCCATAACGCCGTGAGCAGAGAGCAGCAAGCCGCCTATAAGACCCAAAAACTGGATACAGAAGGCCAGCACGTTTGTGCGTGTATTATATATTCTTTCGCGCTTTCTCGTGGCTATTAGACAAGGAAGGCCCTCTAGTCGGCACAGCACTTGCGCAACTGTTTCCTGGCGCCAGCAGAATGACACCGGCAGTATTTCTTTGTTACCGTCTCTTGCACCGGGCGGCCGCCAGTTGCTTACGGAAAGCGTACCTTGCATCTCACCGGCGACGAACATACCGCTCTCACTCGCCGTACGCCGCAGAAACAGTGGGCTTGCCCTTCTTTACTCTTCATCAATGTCGCCTTCCGAGGCCGACTAGACGCGAGAAGCAGGGACGGAGAATTTTCCGAGCTTCGCGCGTAGGGCTGCAGCATAGTAGTAGCTTACGTCTAACAGATCGGGAAAGTAGATGAAAAACAGAGCAAAAGTGCTGTTGGTGGTACGTCCGGAACGAATGGCTGTGGCCAACCTCCGGTGACGTCTCATTCTTCCCAGTCAGCTCACCATGCTGCACCTCCTTCCCACCCCCCACCCCCTTTTTTTTGTGCAGCCTTCTCTTTCCTGAACCCGAATGACTCGATCTTTTTTTAGTAACCTCTGTTCTTACCTTACTGTCTTCGTAATTCACCACTTTTCCTTATGACAGAATATTCGGACAAATACATCTATGGCTACACCAGTTTTACCTGTTTAATTACTTTACCTTTTTTTTCATTCCTGTAACTTGAAAGCGCATTACATTCACTGCCTCTGACTAAGAACGACGGCAACATAGCTAGAAGATGTAGCCCTGGAAACATATCAACGGTCAGACCCAACGTTCGGTCCTCAACCGCGCGTAACATTGCGCCCATTCCGTTTGCCCTTAACATTGAACAAGGCTCTCGTGTGAGGCCGTAGGTCAAGTTCTTAAACTTTTCTTCCCTTTGGTCGGCATCAGGTTTGTTCCCTTTGTGCATTCGAATAGAATAAATACATTATGGCGATGCGGTGATCCCGGTAAAATTGACGCCTTCTGTTTGCGCGTGGCGGCTCCGAACACGGTCGAAGCCATTGAACAAAACAGCGACGTTTGATGCAGGAGCCTTTCTCAAACACACCCTGGTTAGGACTATATTTTTGAACCACAAAGCGGACCCACATCTTGTGTAGCACCCCGGAAAAAAGTTTGTGGGAGTGCAAATTGACCATAAGGGTGACTTGGAATGAGGAAAGGGGGAAAGTAGCGAATTCTATATACGCAGAATTATACGCAGAAAACCAGGAATTATACACAACTACAGCTAAAATGCTAATTTTGCCATCAGTAGGCTAAACGGGCCTGTATAAGGCTTTATTTCACCGTTCACTGTAAGCCTTTTTTTTGTTTTAAAAAGCTCCAAGCTATCGCTAACCATTGAGGACCTGCAATGAATTTGGCTCACATGAAGGCTCAGCGTACTTTATAAAGTTCGCTAACGTAGCGTTGACATAACAAAGCGCAAGTAACAAAACTTGAACAATGTTTTTACATTGTGAAAATTTTGGACCAAAAATCAACAAAGCATGGCTGGTACTTTTATTTTGGCTGGTTAAACTAGTAAAAAGATGACTTCATAAATTTTGACTTGTTGCGCAATATCACTGAGTGCACTTTCCTTTCCCGTGTTCTGCCTAGGGTCACCAGAAATCAGTTAGCGCATTCGATTTAGTGTCTTTTTTTTTGTTTATGCGATTTCTGCAAACCTCCTCAAGCACCAATAAAGACGCTTACTCATGAAGGATTTACCTCTCCAGACTACTACAATGACACTTCTCAAAGATAACTTACATACCTCCGAGCAATAGCTTCAATTCAATGTGAAAGAAAGAGTGAGTAACACCAGAAGTTACTTGTTTAGCGTAGGCATTGTTTCCAAAACCTATAACGGCACAAAGCTAGCTCGATGACTGCTCCAGCCTTTTTCTATTGCGGTATAACAATGTGGAAGGCTACCTTTTATTCACAACAAACTTTTTCGTAATGCATAGGGTCTACAGGACGTTGTGCATCTACCTATTTATTGAAGACCGGGGTTGCTCACTGCCCAAATTACACACGATGATATACAGTCACTAAAGCAAACCATACAGGCAACTCTTTTAGCCGCGTTATAAAGCAGCACTCTTGTAAGTAGCAGCTTATTTTCTACAAATGGGAATGTGGTTTTTCACCATGGTTGATTATGTGGTTATGCGCATGGTGTCTCAACATAAAAAAAAAGAGAAATAACAAAATTTTTATTTTCTGAAACGGTAATCCGAGTCAGGACCCGGTTCACCCTAGGTGGGAGGATTTTTTATTCCAAGAACCCTCTGGCTTGGCCTCCTTGGCCCGGGCGACGAGACTGCGTTGGTCGTCCACGTCATCAGAGGAAAGCTTGGCCTCGCACGTTTCAGTTGTGGTATAGATCTGCGACGAGTTGGGGTACTCTTCTTGTGCTTCTATGCGGTGGCCTTCTTTGGAGTCGCCATGTGGAGCTTGGGAGGTGAGGGTTGCGGATGTGTCACGCAGTGGGCAATCCTGAACCATGCGTTGTAGGGTGTCTGGGACGTCGCAATGAATGCATGTGTACGAGTACTGCGTAGGATATAGTCTGTGCATGATTATTCCGTGTAGGTAGGTGTTTGTCTGTAGGCGGCGGAGGATGACTTCTTCCTCTTTGCTCAGATTCTTGTGTGGGGAAGGGTGCGTTCTTCTGATGAGTTGGTGGCGTTGCAGAAGCTCGGAGTACATACTTTAGGGCGATGTCATCAACGTTGGTGGTCGGCCTGGTGTGGGATGGCATGAAAGCCCGGCTGGTATGCTCGAAGGCAGTGGTGTGTGTCGCCTCATTTCCTATCCCCCCCCCCCCCCCATGCCCTTATGGCCTGGAATCAAGTTCATGTGGGTATCGGTGAGCGGGGCACGGGGCATGTGATTTCTAAATATTTCGAGTGCGGTTTTTGGTATGCGCCCGTTTTGATAGTTGCAAGGTGCTGCTTGAAAATCTGTTAGCATTACTGCTACTTAAGGGAAATTTGTTATTGCCAGAGCGATTGCCGTTTCCTCTGCAGTCTCCATGGCTCTTGCTCGGATGGCGACAGCTGCCAGTTTTTTGCCTTGGTGATCTGTGACGCTTAGGGCAAAGGCGTTTCGTTTAATATACCGGGCAGCATCGGTGTACCTCGTATCAGGGTCTCTCGCGTATTTCTTGCTGAGTGCGCCGATTCTGCTTTGCCGACGCTCCTTATAGTATAGTTGTATGCCTACTGAGCGGTATACTTGCAACGCTGATAAAGTCCCGGACTGCAGGTGGGATTCTTGCTTTCTGCTCTGTGTGTGCAATGTAGCTTTCACTGCAGTTGAGGTAGTGTAAAACTGCACGTCCGGAGGGTGTGAGCTTGAGCCGCTCCCACTGAAAAAAATATTTCAAGAATGCTATTCCTGTTTAGATTGATCGCTGGCAGCCCAGGTGCAATTAATGAACGAGCTCGAGCTTCGCACAAGTTTCGCAAGAGTCGCTTGCCTTCGTAGCGTAAAGAGCGCAAATGATAGGACATCCAAGAGAAACGACGAAGCACTGACAGTTAACGTTTCTTTCGAACCAAATTAGTCCTGGGGCCGAATTCGCGAAGCTTTCCGTTCGTAATTACTCTTTACGATTGAACAATTACTTTCGCTACAAAGGCATAGCCGGCGGCGGGGCTTATAGGCTTCAGCCCTCACCCCCCCTCTACCTGAAAATTTTTCGTGCTGTCATGCACCGCCGACCAAAACAACCTCCGGCGCCGGAAATCATTCTGGATTTTGTCTAGAATGTCTTTTTCCCGCTCGAAAAGACATTTCAGCCAATCATGGCTAATTCGGGCTGGATTTCGCTGCAATGCTCATGCACCGGCCGTCACATAGCGCAAGGAGCCCCATCCGAGCACAAGCTTCAAGGAAGTTTTCATGGGGAGCGGGCTCGACGCGTCTTCTCGCGGAGGCCGCGGAATCTACGGAACACATGGATTTCAATTCTGAAACTGTATGGCCATAAAATTCTCATAAGCTTTTGACGCGAAAGGTGCATTGGTATTACCAAAGTCGACCTTTAGATTTTCGATTCCCGAACTTTGTGGGTTTATTGTTGTTGTAAACATTTCCCGCTAAAGGTGCATTGAGTTTTGTAAAGTCGTAAATCGGACCACACAACGAGACAAGCCACGTCAACACACTATCAGACAAGATGACAAAGTACGCAGCGAGGTCCGATGAGACAAAACGTTGTGGTGGTTCTTTTGCGCCGTCATGTTACAGAAAATAATATCAACAATTTCTTTACCTGTGCCAAAGCATCCATGTCAAGACACTAAAGCCAGCAAAAGTAACTGCGTTCTTATTTATTATTCTACTTTGACTTGTATTCGCGAGGAAAAAATCAGCCTCTTCAATTTTCTTGTTCTCGCTACCCGCAGGTTGCCTGAGCCAGCAAGAGCGCGCGCATTGTTCTCGTGCTGCCCCGACCACTGCGCGGCGCACTTCGGTGCGCGTTCGTTTTTCTCTGGCCGAGTGGATTTTCTCCTCGCAGAGTTTGGGACGCTTTCTAGGTAGCAGACTAGAAAAAGAAATAGTGGTCGCTCGCCGCCATCATTGTGGGGACTCGACGTATTGCAACGCGTTCGCTTGAGCGGAACCTCTCCGGAAAGTCTTGTCTCGCCGGTGCAAAATACCGAGCAGTAAGCGTATGATTCTGTGTGGACCAAGCGTCTCACGCTTTCTTCGATATTCCTTCGGTAGCCACATAAGGGTGCCCAAAGTAGGCACTCGATTGTGGCCAACATGCTTTCCTTTACGTTTTTTTTCATTTCGGTGCCCCGGCCCCCCGAAAGAAACAAAAATGACATTGTTACGGCGCAGCGAATTGTCGCATGGCGAAAGTTCAGTTTTGTTACTTTGTCTTCTGCGGAAAGTAATGGGGCACGGGACGCTTCAGCTGCCGGATACTCTTACTATATTACTGCAATAGCAATTATATGGACATTCCAGGCGCACTCCTGCTGTCGCCAACATGTTACGTATAGAGTCCAAGAGCGATAACATCGTGACCGCATGCTGTATGTGTGAGTGGAAACGCGGGGGGGGGGGGGGGGGGGAGCGGGTGGCATGGGTGAGCCGACGATGGTGGCTCAGTCTTGTGTGCGACAGGGGGAAAGGTGGGCAGAAAGCGCGCCGCCTTCCGTCGCACGCGATACGTCAAGGGGAGAGGAGGGAGGGGGGGGCTTATGATTTTGTGATCCGTGAATCTGTGATTGCGCAACATGTTTATATGTCTTGTTTGACGCATAATATACCACGACATTTTCTTAGATACATAGATGTCTATTTGGCAGGTTATGAACTAATCTGAGGGCCCGTTTTTCGAGAGTTTCTAGTTTTTTCACACAGGTTTGTGTAGCAGTACCCCATACTAATGAGCAGTAGTTCAGATGTGAGCGAACTAATGCATGTTATAAAGAGAGTTTTGCCTTTTGTGGGAGATAATTTTGTAAGCGCGTTATAAGTCCTATGGCTCTAGGTGCCTTCAATACTACATAGTCTATGTGGTCGTCCCACAGCATGTTTTCGGTGAATGTTACGCCAAGTGATTTGAATGACCTTACTAACTCAATATGGTCCCTGTTATAAAATAAATCACCGAAATCACCGCATTTTTTTAGTTTTGAGATGAAAAAGTACTGCCTTAGACTTTACAGCACAAACAGACAAAAGATTTTTATCGGACCATACATGTATTTTTTCCAGGAGCACATTTGCATTTGTCCTTAACTTACAACTGCTATCGTCAGATAAAAACAAACTAGTATCATCGGCGTAGATTATGAAACGAACATTATTACCCACATTGATGATATCATTAATGTACAGGTTAAAAAGCAATGGTCCCAAGATACTCCCTTGGGGTACCCCACACGCACGAAACTGTTCGTAAAGTTGGCATATTTGTTTATTTGGACATACTGCTTTCTATGCGATAAGTAAATTTTAATTTAGAGTAATGCTGCGCCTCTAATTCCATAACATTCAAGCTTCTGAAACAAGGTGCTATGATTTATGCAATCAAAAGCTTTGCTATTCTCTAAGAAAATTCCCAAGACGAGGTTCCTTTGTTCAAAGTTCCTTAGTATATATTCTTTCTAGTGTAGAAGAGCAAGTTGCTTGGATCGGTTTTTTCTGAAGCCATACTGGCAGTCAGAAAGTATACTGTGTTTATTTAAAAAAACTTTCAGCTCGCTTAAAAATGAGCTTCTCGAACACTTTTGAGAAGACGGGCAGAATACTGATTGGTCTATAGTTCGCAATGTCATTTTTGCTACCGTGTTTATATATGACTGCTACTCTAGCAATCTGCATTCTCGGGGGAAAAGTAGCGGTTTCTAAGCATAAGTTGTATATGTGCTCCAATGGCGCAGCAATGATGTCAATGACGTACTTAACTGGACGTATCTGTATATTTTCCGCATCACACGAGCTACTGTTCTTTAGGTCTCTGAAGGTGGACGAAATTTCACTTGTAGAGACAGGTTCCATAAACAAAGACGAGGGACATCTATCAATAGTTATGTGAGTTGTGTCTGCTGAGGAGTTCGGTGCGGCCTTAAAAAAGTTGTTAAATTTTTCTGCGAGACGATTACCTCAGTATTCCATGCCATCGCTTGTAATTTTATCAGGAGCTGTAACCTGCGAGACGCCAGAGCCGAGTGACCGGATTTTGCGCCAGATCTTATCAGGACGATTTGATGCAGTTGCAAAGTAGTTTTCATAATGTCTCGGATTTGCCTGTCGTATGTCAGAACTTAATTTATTTCTGCATTTCTTAAAGCGCTCAAAAACAAGAGTATATTTTGTATCAATAAATATTTTATATAATTCTTGCTTTTCTTTAATACGCGCATAGCGTTCACCTGATCTCCACGGTTTTCTTATTGCTTTAGGTAACCTCTTTAATTTTGGAACGAAGTGCTTGTTATAAATATGAGTGAAGGCGTCGAGGAATGAGTCATAAGCGCTGTCCACACTATATTCGCTATATATGTCAGAAAAGCCTACACCTAGAAGACCCGTGCGAAAGCTTTCTAGGGAACCTTCCGTTACACATTGATACATAGCTTTTACACGAAGGTATCGTTTCGAGACCTCCTTCTGGCAAAATAAGTACATGCCCATATGATCGCTTATGTCACAGCATGTAACTCCTGAGTGAATGAGTGGTGAATTAATATTTGTTAAAAATAGATCGATGCATGTTTGGGAAGTAGGTTAGGGAAGTTAGGGAAGTAGGGGTAGGGGAAGTAGCGTTATCCGGTTTGTTCTAGTTATCATATTTGGGACACAGTAACATCTAAGCAACACATCAAAATCCACGCTGTTCACTGCCAAGCTTAAATAAGATTCCATGATTTCAAGAAAGGAGTCCATGTTACCAGACGCCAGCCTGTGGACCACGGACATTACAATGTTTCCTGATATAACTGAAAGGATTTCAACATCATCCTTCAGGTAACTCAATTCGTTCAAAATTTCACACTTAAAATGGTCATTAACAAATATGCATACGCCGTCTCAACGGGATGTTTTTTCCATTTAAGAAAAAAGATGAAAACGATGGCAATTAAAAGGTGTCGTGGTCGGTCAGCCAAGTCTCAGACATAAAAATAACATCAAAAGGGAAACTGAAGCTCTCTAACAAGATAGAAAATTCCTCTAGCTTATTCCTAACTGACCTAGCGTTAGGGTCAAAGCATTTAAGTACTGACGGGCTTTTCAATTCAAAGCTAACACTGTTACTGATTTCGCACGGGAGAGGATATCTCTCCCGTACGAAACATCTTGTTGCTAGGTCTTGTGTATACGTGCAGTGAACTTTGTTTCCACTGTCACTTGTTTGCCCTTTATGAAGCTGTATCTTCGCATTTGTATATTCCATTGTATCTTCGCATGTTCAATGTACGAAGGCGAGTCAAATGAAAATGAGCCAACCCATCGCGTGCATTAATGCCATTAACTGCGAGGCATGCACGTCGCACACAGGCATCACTCATTTACAAAAGTGACATGCAGATGTGAGAATAAATGTTCTTTAATGCTCTCATACACTGGGCTGAACATGGTTGCATGACACAATGGACGCTCCAAAAGTTGAACAGTGTGGTGTCGTGAGGTTTTTGGGAGCTGAAGGTGTTTCCGAAAAAGAAATTAGTCGCCGTATGGCTGCAGTGTACGTTGAACATTGCATTTCATTGGCCACTGTGAAGCGTTGGAGCAAATGGTTAAAAGAAAGACGTGAAAATTGCTAAGACGACTCAAGACCGAACCAAAGGCACCGTGCAATGACTCCCAACGTTATTGCAAAGGATGATGAGCTGATGAGACTAGAACGGATCATAAGCATCGATGAACTGGCAGAGCCTGTAAACATGAATCACGGTTTGGTTCACACTCAAATTCAGGAACGTCTTGGTTATAGGCTCTTGTGTGCGCAATGGATGCCCAAGATTTCGTACCACCGGCAGAGGAAGGAGATGTTTGGCGCTGCCTTGATTCATCTGATCCGGTACCACAATGAGGATGACGACTTCTTGTCTGCAATTGTGACCGAGGACGAATCATGGTGCCACTACTACGAGCCTGAATAATGACGGCAAAGCTTACAGTGGAAACGTTAGAATTGAGCACCCTCAATGAAAGCAAACGCCGTCATTTCCGCCAGAAAAGTGTTGCTGACATTTTTTTTTTCATCGTCAGTGGTCATTACTGATCAAATTTGCTAAACCTGGAGAGGCTATTAACCGTTTCCGATATTGTGAGAGACCGTATCGGCTGCGTGTCTCAATCAAGAACAAACGACGTGGAAAATTGAAGAATGGGGTCATCTTGCTCCACAACAATGCCCGTCCCCGCGTTGCTGATGTGGTTGACACAAAACTGGCAAAGTTCAAGTGGGAAATGCTGCAAGATCCGCCATATAGCCCTGACCTGTCGCCTTGCGACTTCCACATTCTGGAACAATGGAACAAGCAGCTCAAGTGAACCAGTTCCGTGTCGGACGATGACGTGAAAGAGTCAGTTACAGCCTTCTTGAAGCAGCATGCAAAGGAGTTTTATGAGACGGGAATCACGCGACTCGTTAGTCAGTGGGACAATGTCTAAATGCTCATGGAGGCTACTTTTAACTAAAGTACCCCGTTTGTCATATATTCGCGTTGGCTTACATTCATTTCACTGGCCCTCGTATATTTTGCAGAACTTCTGCTTTTTATATGTGCTCTCTGTTGCGACTGTAATTTCGGTGTAATCGCGCACAATACACGAGTGGTGACAGCTGCTCCTCCGCAATACATTGGAGCAAAGGACAGCGTCATTGAGATTCTTTCCCGCCGTTGCATATGTACAAAAATGTGAGCAAGGTTCTTGAATGACAAGGTTTCATTTCTCCCCGCGTGCCCACTGTCACGCTCTTGTCCCCTCGTCTTGGGAATGAAGCTCACAGACGTCGGACGACAGCGCTTGTTTCCTCTGGTAATCTCTCTCTTTAAAACCAGCCGCCAGCGACAACACCCGCACGGGACGTCACTGCACTAACCCTTTAAAACTAACACGCCGAGGATGACGAGGCCGCCTTTGACGAAGATAGGTCCTCCTATCGAAACGTTGGCCAGCCTTTCTGAGGCACCTTATCCCTGTTTACAAACTTTATACCACAGTGTGCTATTCCATCTGTCAGCCCCTTTCTTGTTTCAAGGTTTCATTAAAATATTTGTCCTCAACTTATTCATTTGAGGGCATTTACATTTTTCGTATCAGCGGCATGCACTGCATTGCTTGTTTCGAACTGATATAGTTCTGAAGTTCGAGTGATGTTTTTTTTTTTTACTTATCAAACAGACAAAAAACATGGAAGCAATAATATCAGTTATTTTGGACACAACTTTTGGGACATACGAGTGTATTCTTTTATGAAAACATACACATTTTCCTTGTCTTCACAGTGTATAGCGTTCAAGAATTCATTTGCAGCATCTTTGGAAATGGCAATGCAGTCATTATTCATGTATTTGATCCCTCGACAAATTCTATAAGGAGGAGGCCGAGCTGCAACGTGAGCCCTGCCCCGAACAAAATTTCTGGCTACGCCACTGCTTCGCTAATGATATGTCCAGCCTAATGATTGGCTGAAATCTTAAACTTAGGAAAAACTCTAGAGTAAAAGATTTTCGTGAATACGTGCCCTGATTCATGTAACAGACACCCTGTAATATTGGGGGGTTTCATGTTCTCCTCTCGTCTACTCCTCGATGACGTTGCTTCTTATTCCATATTGTGTAAATGCTTTCATGACTGCAGATGGAAGCACACATAAACACAACAAAAGGTATTTTAATTCACTAAAAAGCTAAACCTATTAGTGAATTGCTACACATTGAATAGATAGCCAGTTCGATTTGTGTCCTACATTAAGTATTTAGGCGTTCATTTATTGTTGGCTTTATCATGGAGTTTGCCCATACACAGTGCAACTAGCAGCACGTGTAAAACGCTCAAATTCGTTAAGGAGGACTTGCATTTTAATAATTCTAATACAATTCCTTTAGTTTACAATGCATTAGTCCGCCCTAAATTGGGTTACGCATCAGGTCTATCCTCACCAGGCGTACCTAATAAATAAACTTGAATCGCTCCAGAAGAAATGCCCTATTTCAAAGAAAAAGATTTCTTTCGAACATCTAGCATAAGTGAAACAAAAATGTCTATAAAATTGTCTTCTCTGAAATTACATACGCTGCCATCTCTTTTGTCTCGTTTTTCACCAAGTTTATTATAGTGGCGGCCAATTATCCATCTTATCAAACCGGCCAATCGAGCATTTTGACGTCTGGACCACCAATTCAATATAGCTTTCTTTGCCAGATCTAATTTGTTGCTACATTCATCGCTTATTCTTGCAATTAATAATTCGAATATACTACCAGAAGACATTCTCTGTATCACGAACCACTAACGTGTTCACTCACAAGTTCGAGTCACCGTGTGGTGTGAACGCACTTACACTTACCTGCATTAATGCATGAAATTCTGTAGATTGCCTGTCTTGCTTATACTGTTCACTGTGTAGTCTTTTGTTGACTTTTATGATCCGCTTTTTACTCAGTAGTCTGTTTTCTCTTTTAATTAAAAGCATTTTTTAAAGTTTCTACGCGCTCATGGTAAATTTTTTTTTTCGTTGTGTGCACCTAGCTTCATGCATTTATTTCATGTGTGGGAACTACTCTCCCTCTGCCCCTCCCTTCCCCCCCCCCCTGTGTAATGCTGTAGGGTGCTTAGATTACATGAATAAATGTATGAATAAATACGTTCACAGCGAAAATGTCGAGCTCGACGGCCTACCTCCATCCGAGCTGTCGTACGCATGAGATGAGGAAATGATCGGTACGAGTCCAATAAGTTTAAGCACCACATTTCACGTACTGTTACACTGAGCCGCCCATTCCGTGCTTTCGTCACGCTTCGACGCCAAGATCGGTGTAACTTTCGCGAAGCAAAAGAGCGGAAAGCAGCGGCAATAGCTCGCTTAGCTACTGGCTTTGTCACTACAGCGAAGGGTACTGGAGTAAAGCGTGACGAATCTCTCTGGCGGGTCGGGGACTCCGTGCTCTGCGCTCTGACCCGCGAGCCTTCTAGCTAGCCTGCAGCGCTGGCAGCGCAATGGTTGACCCGCCAAGCTTTGGTGGCGCGAGAGAAGACAAGCGTATCGAACGAACACATTGAGCTCTCGGTTTATCCAGCACAAGGCACTCGTGCACAAATTGCCGGGTGTGTACCCCTCTCGGAAACCCTTTCCTCCCGCATGCCTCGGCATAGTGCCGGCGGAGTACGCCACCGAAACAAGCAGCGTGACAGCCCGACGAACGGCTTGCCCGTGTCTGTCCAAACAATGCTCGCTGCTTGAGTTTCTGATTCCTCTCTCCTCGCTGCCTGTTTGAGCTGCTATGCCTTGTTCCACCACCAGTGTCGCCTCTTCCTTCTCATGGGCCACACTTCTTCACAGTGTTTTCGGGCGCCAGATGAACAAGGGCTCGTCTGTATTTCGCGGGCTTTTTTTTCGGTAAAAGCAACGAGGCAACTTTTAGCACGAAAAAAAGAAAGCTTGAATCCGAGGTTACTTAATGCGCTCCACAACCTTATAATTGACATGTTAGAGATTCAGGCAATAACTAAATAGTTGACCAAATAAAAACAAATGATTAATACTTAGTGATGAAAACATACTGCTTGCAAGTACGCATGGCTACCGCTAATGTGCAGTACGTACAGCTTCTCTAGAGCTGGGTTTCTTAAAAATCTTGGTCAAAGTAAACCGGGACACCTGATATTACAGAGCACTGCTCATGTGCGACAGCATCTCAAACAAAACTTATGTGTGCGCTGAAAGATAGTACCACTGAGCTAGCTTATACGGGGTGTTCAAAATTAAGCTTTACAGTTTTCTTAAAGCTAGGCACTGGGAGCCACGCGAAGATTCACTGCGCATATATCTTATGTGACCAGGGGGACACAAAGTTAGATGATAATTATTGCTGTCATTAGTCGAATTAAGTCATATGGAATAAATAGCTTTTTGTTGACTGCAGTAAGTGGGCACGTTTGTATTGAAAAGTTAGAATATCAAATATGCATGCCTCCTTGCGTGCCTGTCTGCTCTTTGGCAATGCGACACAAGACGTACATAATCCTTGAGTGTAGCAAGTTATCTGTCGTACTTCTCAGAGCGTGCACCCGTCATTCTTCTCTCGACGAGCGTCTCACATGGCCTTTGTTCTCGTGAGGCCACTGCGGAGACATCTCACGCTGAGCATCCGCCTGATTTGATGCTTTCATTTTAGCATTTCTTATAAATTATGCAGTAAACAAATATCAAAATTACATTTTATGCTTACGACCTTTGTGGTGGGTAAGCATAAGCATTCCATGAGGTTACACATTGCATTGGATCAAAGGAGACAAAATTGTACATACAGCTGTTAGTTGTAAAGCATTTAATTAGCCGCTTCAAAATAAAGCTCCGTTTTGCATACGTTGAACAAGTGTGTTGGATGTGCATAATTTTTAATCATTCAGCATTGTTGAGGTACTTTATGGACTTTCCGGGTCTATGTATTGTCACGTGGTGGTGACGTTGAAGAACACAGTAGCAAGACTGTGAAAGACAAAACTAACTTTTATTGGGCGAACCTGTGCCCATAAGAACAGGCTACACTTATACTACAACGATAGCAGCGAACACGGTCGGCGATCATCGAAAATCTGATCTACGGGTCAAGCGCGTCGGCTTTTATACATCAATCGTCGAATGTTCCAGACTAATCGTTGGGACCCGCGTGCCTTCCACAAAGTTCTACACCATTCGCGTCAGGCGACGAAATCAGATAACATAAGGTTCGGTGACAACAGACAGCGCATAGAAGCATCGATAACTTTCCAGAAACTTCGGATACATGCAGGCGCGTCCCGCGCTGTGCGATAACATTTGTTAGGCGGCGAAACGTGGTCGCCCGATAAAGATAAGTACACGTGTCAGTATGTGTGTATGTATGTATGTATGTATGTATGTATGTATGTATGTATGTATGTATGTATGTATGTATGTATGTATGTAACCACTTTCCCACCAACGTGGGTCACCGTGTTCTCCATGAACAAATGGTTAGAGCATCGATCTGCTGTGCTGAGGGAATAGAATCTGAAACCAACCATCGGACCAACTTGAGTCAGTGACTAAGTAATAATGTTGTGCCGCTCTTCTATGAACCTCTTTCACGCCAACATGGGCCACTGTAGATACGGGACTGGGTATGTACCTGGCTATAAAGATTCTGCGGACTACGGGGTCTCGTAAAAAGTACAATTGCCGAGCAGCCTGTAAAAGCAGCCAGTAAAACTGTGCATCACTATACTGTTCGCGTATACTAGCAGCGGCTGGAAATACGACCACGCTCCGTTTTGAGGCTGCTGAGATATTAAGCATTTTCTCAGATTCTGTTCTCCGTAAAATATTGTGGCCGGGTGTACCTTTCTTCAATGAACCTCTTTGATGCCAACTTGTGTCATTGTGTTTTTGCCAGTAGGTACACATGGACCACTCTGAAATGATAAAAATATTCCTTTAAATGTCTCCGTTGCTGGGCGAAATCGCAGCCACGTCACATGGGCTCCTCAAAGAAAGCTACCTAAAGCTTTAGCGGGCTGCGCCGCAGATGCATTCGGAATGAGACGCTTTTCAATTAATGCATGTGTAACAGGGAGAGGCGGGCTAGTTGGTGGTCGATATTGGAATGCATCATGTAACCGCGCAAACGACAACGGACCAAGAAGGAAACACTCAGGACAGGCGCGGATCTGGCTTCCATTGTCGTTTACGCGGTTACATGATGCATTCCAATTTCAATTAATGCCTTTCACGCCAGCGCTTTATCGAGCTACGTCATGCATGTACTGGGTATGTTCCGCTCTTCAATGAACCTCTCGCCAATTTTGGTCACTGAGTATGTGTCAGTGAGTTGTCGCCAAACGAGGGAGCCATTCTCAGCGTTCGCAGGCTCCGGTGCGTCACGCGTCTTGTCTCATGGGTCACACGCGGACTTCTCGGCGGCGCCACTAGATGGCGCAGCGTTTCCACAAAGAAGTGCGAGAGAGGAGCCCAGCCGCTGCATTACGCGTTTCTCAGCTTTAGTAAACACCGGCGTGCGATGCGTTTCCTTTGATTTCATTTATTAGTGCTGTTCGACCATTTCTGGGCTGTTACAGGGTAGTAAATATTTGTTACAGTGCAGAAAATACACTGCCAATCACAGCATTAGGCCATGTACGTACAAAATAAAATAAATATATGCGCAACCTGTGGCTCAGAACAAAATAAAAATGCGGCACTAGCAGCACGCACAGCGACATCAATATTTCTGACTAGTTGAACTTCGCTACAAGGAAGGAAGGAAGGAAAAAGCGGAGAAGGGAGGCAGGGAGGTTAACCAGTTTAGCCTAACCATACCATGCTGAACACGCCGGTTCTCGTCCGACTTCGCTACAAAAGAACTGTCGTGGTTGATTTGGTAGGCCAAGGCAAGATGTATAAACAGACAGAGTCTGTTTATGTTATGTGTTGTAGCATCGAGTTCCATTCTTCAATTGTTCGTGGGAAGAAGGAGTATTTTAATGTGTTGATGTGAGCTTGGAGAGGTGTAAGTTATTGTTTGAGACGGTTCCTTAATGTTCGGGCCATGCACTGCTTTATGTACAGTCCATTGTTCAAGTTAAAAAATGTACACCGCAAAAGATAGACGAACTTAAGTCTACCGACTCTTCTCCGCTCTACCAGTTGAGGTAACTGAAGTCCTGATAACTTCTGAAGTTCGGAGTTTACGCATAGGCTTCGCGGTGACGCCGCTAGATGACGCTAGGGAAGCTCGAAAGAAGAATCTGGCTGCAGTACACGCCTCATATATCACTTATTTCTACGGCGGCAGTCATCGTGAAATGTGTTCTGTAGAAAAATTATATGGACGCTCGAGGCTCCTTCACGCCGTCGGTGCAGCTGCCGCCATTGTCGAGCTGTCCCTCTGACGGTGCATACACGGCTCGCGCGCGGAGGGTTAGAGGAATAGAGTTCCTTAAAATATTACCTCGTGGGACAAATGGCGCTCTACCGCGGTTGTAGCCATGGGAATGCTGGGTTGTCGTAGTTTTGAATTTGCATCGTTCTCGGAGAGGCAGGACACTTCGAAAAAGCGCCTCGCTAGCACTGTTCCGTCTATCATAGTGGTTTATTATATGTAAAACAGCACGTGAGGAGGTGTTTTTTCTTATTATTCAAAAACGTTCTTTTTTTTTTTCATGGCATCATGAAGGCTTATACTGACATGTCCGAGTCTATGAAGGGCTAAATGCACCGGTGGGCCGTTAATATTGGGGCAATGGTGACAAGGTCTGAGCACTTTGTGCAAAAGTTTGTCTAATACGGAAGAATAAACATTTTTTTACAAAGTTGTCATTTTAATAAAGCTTAAACTATTAAATATATGCTTCAGGCCAAGCCACGTTGGCGACAAAGCCTTGCACATCGACATCGCAGAATTCCCTAGGAAGCACTGCACCTGTTAAGAAACTCGCATAGGTGGTGAAGCCAGATTTCCGTCTAGGTAATATTGTATGAACCGTTATGGTTAGAATCACTCAAAACCGGCCCTGCAATGTCTTTAGTCAGCTCTTCATCGCGGGTGCTTTCAACAACTTTTTCCGGAGATAAGTGAAAAGCATCACCATGTGATCGCGAATGGACACAATTTAAATATTTCAATGTGGCTGCCATGACATTGCTGTATCTCCGGCAGCTACCTCGCCGACGAAACTGCTAGGAAAGCACGCGAACGAAAAAATCTTGTTTCTGTACCTTTATCGAGGACTGATGCAGCTCAACTGTTAAGCAAGCTAGTGCACCGTATGAGACTGGAGAAGGCACGCACCTCAATTCACTCACTATCGCTTGCATTCTGTCGACCCATCTATGCAACTTGTGGCTGTTCCCTGGCCCTCCGCGAACTGAGGAAACAATGCTGTGTCGCTTACGCCTGGGTGTTGTATTCGCCATTGCATATTCATTTTTTATTCGAATGGCCTATAGCGCTGAGTGCAATCCCTGCAGTGTCAAGGCGACATAGAAAACTTCCTGTGCTACTGCCCATCCTTTTAATATGAAAGACATGAAATTGCCCAGCTATAAATCAGTTGAAGAAAAAAAAGACATTCGCCTTGAACAAAATCTTGGGACTATGGCCTCGCATATCGCAGCAAGGAAAGGCCACGAAAGCGCTGCGGCGATTTCTGAAGGCTACGGGGCTGAGTGAGCATCTGTGATCCCAACTGAGGCGTCGTGTTTGAAATAAAAAACAGGCAACTGTTACAACGTCGGCGATATCCGCAGTGGACTTTATCTTCTGCCCTTAAGGCCAGAATACATGGAGCGAATATGCGACGAATAGTCGGCGTTCGACGCCGGGCGGCGTACGCGCGACGCACGGCGGCGGAGAAAACGTCGTTCGCCGCCGATCCAGCTGGCGCAGAAAAGTTCGTCGGGCGGCGACGATACCGGAAGCGGCAAACGAGCGGCGCCCCAAAGCGAGCCAATCAGGTCTCACTATCCGCCCCGACCTCCGACTAGGCTTCCCCGCTTGTCCGTGTATCCCGATCCCGCTCCATCGTTCACGCCGGTCTCCCGCTTTTCGTATTCATGGCATCCAAAGCGGCGCGGCTGGAATTTAACAAGTTAATAACAGCCATGGTTAGACAAGCTCACGTGCGCTACTTCCGGGTCTGCTTGCTTCGGCCGCGCGCGCGTTGAGCCACAGAACAGAGCTGTGGAGTTGGAGGAGCCGAAAGTTGTTTACCCGCCCAGTGTTGCCACAACGCATAGCATCGCCGCTTTCTTTAAACTACATCGGCACATGAATGTCTCAAACACATAAAAAAGACTAGAAATCATTTCTAAACAAAATTTTACGCGTTTTTAGAGTGTTCCGCAATTCAAAAGCGATAATAATTGTCGTTAAAGTTTTTTTTTTTGTCATGTGTTTCACGACAGCGCATTTGCCTCGTCTAGCCACACTGATAACAACGCAGCGACTCGCCGGCGGCGGCCGGCCTGTCTTCGCTCCATGTAGCGCAGCCCGACGAACATACGACGTCGCGCCGCGGCAGATTTTCTGCCACCCGAACTTCGTCGTGAAAGTTCGCTCCATGTATTCTGGCCTTTAATCTTTCCCTTTCCCCTTTCCCAATGGAGGGTAGCCAACCGTGCTCAGTCCTGGTTAGCCGCCCTGCCCATAATTTATCATTTCTCTCTCTCTCTCTCTCTCTCTCTCTCTCTATATATATATATATATATATATATATATATATAAACCGGGCAAGTGCGTGTGGCTGCAAAAACGACGAAACGAAGTGCACCGTCAGCGTCTGCGCTACGCTCAATCGGGGGTAGCGTTCTGCCAGCGGCTGGCATGAGCATTGTGAGCGCACAGGCTTTAAGCACATTATAACGCTCCTGGTGAGCTGCTGCGTGTAGGCACATAGATAGAAGCAACCAGACCCTGCTTATCGCACTTATTTCTTTTTATTTATTTATTTTATTTTACGTAGTTGCCTATCATTCCATCGCCTGGTCATCTGTATGTGATTTGCGATTGAACAGAAAAACGTATCTGCTTAGAACAATATAGCACTATGTGTTTTTAATCGTGTCGGTCAACTTTACAGCAAGACCAGAATGCTTGACTCATTGCGGTCTTGCTAATTTTATGTAAATATTTGTGACATGGGGGGGGGGGGGGGCTGCCAATTTTCCCATGTGTGAAAATGTTGTCGGGGTAATTCTCTGCTGTCAGCGTTAATTTTAATGAAAGACAATGAATGTTCTCCTGGTCGTTGCTGTGATTCGCTCGTGCCGATAAACTTGGCTTCTGCTTCTGGCTAGTTCCTTTCGTTGCGGCCGTTTATGGCATGCCTGCCGCTATCGCAGGAGTCGCCATCCAATACCCAGCTATATTATGGACCGTCTGGCAGCTAGGAGTCGTGCGCCGTCAGTCTTACGCGGCAAAGAGCAGACTCGGCTGCACATCCTTATAGTACGTTGTTCGTTTTGGTTTTTCTTCTATTTCCCTTCTTTCTAGTTTACTATCCAGCTGGCGCCAGCCGTTCCTTCTGCCGGGCTGAAAGCGGTTGTCAGGACGTCCGATGTGATCGGAAGTGGAACTCGTTCCGGTTTCATGCAGGCTCGCCGACGTCTCCGTGATTAGGTTGCCTTCTGTTTGTCCTCATCTCGGCTGAAGACGTTCATGTTATAGTGGCGTTCATGTTATACCGACTCTGGATGAGTGCGATGAAACTGAGAAACTTTTCCCACGGGCCAAGCTTAGTTTGCCGCCGTTCTAGTCGTCCACGAGTATTTACCAGACTACGTTTATGGACGAACTGGTGTTCTCACTGACTCGGGAAGAGCATTTTCGTGCCTTATGTATTAGTTATCCATTTACCACGTGGTGCTGGGCTGGTACGTTCATGATTCAAGGTTAAGACTACTGCGAAATAAGACACTGACGAGAGGAAAGAAACAGGCGCTTTCCAACCTTCTCGTTCGTATTATCCTTGATATATTTTTTTAATTAAAGGCTAGTAAAGACCCACACTGATCTTGTGATTTTAGAAAGAACGGCACTTGGGCTTTGAAACACGAAATAAACAGGACCCAGTTGTCTCTCTTTCGACCGACCAAGAATGTCCACTGCAGCGGTCGAGGATAAGCAAATTATGCGTCCTCGGTTTGAGTCACCGTAAAATGGCGCGTAAACACAGGTTGGCGCTGTGTAGCGTCAGGTTCTGTTTGTTTGCATCCTCATGGAGCTTCTTAGTCCACAATTTTCTCGGACTCTCTGCAGGTTAGTAAATGTTTATTGTTTAACTAAACTTTGTCATTCCAACTGTGCAGGTCTTCAGAAGAGCGCATGCGAGTAAACATGAAAGCTCTACGCGGACGCAACAAACTAGCGGCTACCCCACTGCGCACGATCCATATGACTTCAGTTAACAGCGTCTGGTTGCCATTATCTTCATCGGCGAGACAACATCGATAGTTTTTAATAGGGAACGCTTTATAATGAACGATTCGCCTCGCAATACTCCCGATACTTTACTAAAAGAAAAGATGCTTTTCTGCTCATGGCGATGGTGGATAGTGTTAAAGAAAAATGAAGCGGCTGCTGGAAGTTGCCAATGTAAAAAAGAAAGTGAAGAACGAATTCTTTTCACAGCATCTTTGTAGGAACAAGAACATCACTAACCGGTTAGTCTCTACAAGCGATAGAAGAGTACATACATAGATACATGAATTTAAGCTGCATCAAGTTCTCTGCGCCGCAGATTTTTCCTAAACGGGGTAATGTTGCAAATCTATTAAAAGAATCAAATAAGGCACTAAAATTAGAGAATGTTCTGCAAAACACAATATCTGCGCATTACATCTTTTGATTTCCAGAAAGCACGCTTTCTTCAAGATCCTTTTTGTAAAGTGCCTAGCCTCACATAGCGACATTATATTCTACCAGCAACTACTAGTTGGTGTGGGTACCTAATATTGATTCATAGGAAAATATATGCATATATTTTTGTATGAAAAAGTAGTGTGTTTATCCCTGTTTTCTTTTTCAAACAAAAGATAGCGAGAACAAAAGTGCGCGCTTGTTTATTTTTATCTATATATAGTATCATTCTGTCTAAACCTTGCCTATTCTTTGCAGGTTATAATAATTATAGGTGTTTACATCTGTCGCATCATTTCAGAACATGTAGGATAGGATATGAAGCAGATACACGGGAAAAACGTGATGAGGTTGTCTTAAGAGTAGGTGAATATTTAATACTACAAATAGGAAAAACGTACAATAATGCGAATAAGTGACAAACTATCGGAACCATTGCAGAAAGTTCGTCGCTTGACGAATTAGGTAACAATAACAGCGTAATCAGAAAGAATCGAATGACAGAGTAACAGCTGCGTCAATGAAGGTTTATTAGAAAGTGTTTAATACGCCAGGCGTCTTGACATTTATAGATATATAGGTGTTTATTTATAGCTTGTAGTGAATACAGTTAAATAATGTGGGTAATTACTCAGCACTTTGCAGTAAAGCGCGCACTGCCACATGGCGCGTAGGTGACAGCTGATATACATGTAGGTACCTGGCAGTATTCCACGGGAATATGTTGAGTGTATAATCAGCGGCGATGTTGTATACTGCAACAAGTCTGCAGCAGTATAATGATAAATATATTCGGCAATGACATAAGTTTGCAGCTTAACGGTCTCCCAGTTTATCGTCTACACTAAGTCCTCTATTTCAGGCATACGGATGTAAATGCTTTAGTAGGCGTGTGCGTCACATATTGTTTCTTTTTTTTTTCCAATACGTAACGCGGTAAGATGAACTGCACATATTGTAACGACAAAACTCAACAAATGGACTAACGAGCACAGTGCACTTGTTATGCCCGTTTATTCCGCGTTATCGTGTAATGAGCTCTGGAACCGTTATAAGTGCTTCACTAACTGCCCCAGCTGTTTCCGTATTGCATACCTTACTTTATCGTAAATCTCTCTGCCAAAGCAACAAGTGGTGAATGGGCTTTGTCGTTGTGGCGAGTTGCACTCAGCCTGGCGTTTCTTAGTGTTGTTTCAAGTTATTGGAAAATATTAAAGAAAAAAAGATGACAAAGTGACAAGAATTCCACGTAATTTACATTAACGATTTCAGAAACCCCGCGGCGTTCCGCAACAATAATTATGGGCCTCTGCGTGGTATTCCACAGTTACTACTCGCACGCACTTGCGTAATTCATGGGCGAGCCCACGAAGTGCGTTTTCACACGCAAGCTTTAGAACATTCTAAAAACGCACCTGGCCACGATGATGCGCGGCATCAATGCAAACAGCTCAAGCTGGTTTCTCTTGAGAAAGACCATAGATGAGGGGCGGGTACTGTCTTATGGCGTGCGTCAATGAAGTACTTTGCGCCTTCCGCTAGCTTGCTTTTTCATATTCACGTTGTAACAATAAAACAATCGCGAAAAAAGCGTCAGGGCAGAAAATCCACGCTGATGAGCGAAAGATACAGCGAACGGGAGAGGGATGGCAAGTGTAATAGATTAGTGAAATTTGCATGCCCAGGCTATGCAGCGAACCATACAAAAATGGCGGGCTAGTGGTTTGTTTGTACACATGCGTGATATTCTTTCGCGTGCACGTAAGCATACAAGTGATTTTGCAGCCTCACCTGCCGTGGTGGCGTATAGTGGCTGAGGCGTTGCTACTACTGCAAGGCGAGAAGAAGACAGTCAAGAATACCGCATGAAAAAAAAAAAAAACGAAAACTAAATCGCTCCTGATAACAAAGCAATTCGATTGGCTGCCGTGTCCGTGCGTCACGGCGTACACTTACAAAATAACGGCCGTCCGTCATTTTCACGTCATTTCGACGGTGATGCGCTTGGAAATAGACCTTCCAAGATATTTCCCGTCATTTACTGCGACATCTTTTACAGTGTATGATTGCAAGCTCGGCGGCCGTCGTCGATGTCAAATGGGACGTTTTTGATTTGAGCTCCGTGAATTTAGCCTAAAGCACTGCAGCTGCTGAACCAGACAACGGTATCGATAAATTGGTGTAACTATACGATTGGTAACTATGGATTCTGTTGAAGTAGTAATAAGGTTAACTGGCTGTTTAAAAGTCATGCCTTCACAAAATATGCGCCCTTTTCTTCATGTATGGAATGTTGAGTCATACTCAAGGAGAAAATGCATCACAAGGGCAACGACCGGTGCGCTGCAGGGACGCAGTTCGATTGTAACGAGGCGGGGTGAACCGTGTAAAGATACTGTTTAAACTAATACCGTTTAAGCTTGTGTTACACTACATTATCATCTTCATGATGATTCGGTGATGTTCTTTACAGGGTAGTTATTGCTATGTGCTTGTAAAACAAAGTTGCCGAATATATATGTATAGTTGAATGTATATTCAATCGCGTTGTCTCTTGTACGTTTCAATAACACTTGTCGCTATAATATTATGCGTTATAACTTTTGTCAGAACTCAGAGGGTTTCCGTTTGCCAAATTGTTTTGAAATAGATGCAAGGCGATGAAGTATGAAAAGTAACGACACTTACGAGTCTGTAAAGCAATCCGTAATATGCAAATACCTATGAATTAGAAGACACACACACATACACTCTTACGCTATCCTTTGTTTATTATTATTATCTCCGCACATTCATGTTTACCAGGCATAGCAACGAATCTCAGTACGCATTCGATATCTAAAGGAATGAGGAAACCGGAAGGGAAAAGTGCAGCGAGAACATTCTTTGAGTGAAGGTGAAATGCGAGTTGCCGATTTTATCCTGCAATAGTGTTGGATGCAAGCCTGTACCACCTTCTGTGGACATTTCCCGCTAGGGCAGGCGTCGCACCTTAATTGTGTGCGAAATGAGAGAGGAGTAAAACCGCAAGTGTTTTGTATGTTTAAGTGTATTGTCCGTTCCCCTCAGACCACTTCAACGCACGATGGTGTGGCACACTCTCCGTTGCATCGCAGGACCTCTAGAGCTTGTGCGTCAAGCGCTCATAACCAGTAGTTTAATAATATCCCTCGCAATAACAAAAATAAACAAAATAGGCAGCAGTCTTCAGCAATCCCAACGGCAGTGAACTCATTTACACCGACAGCAGCAATTTCCGCCAAATTGATATACCAGCATCTTATTTTTGTTTGCAAGCTTTTTTCCAGCAAATAATTGCGCTCATCCACTGTGCGGAGGAATGGACAAGGAGCCAGCAGTTGCAAAGTTGTAGCTTGGCGGAGAAGGATAGGTACTGTGGTAGAATAATGCAATTATTTTAAGTACGAATCTGTAAAGATAATGAGTGTGAGAATATTCGAAATTTCGAATACGTATCCAATAGTCCCTGCCATTCCATTCGTATTCGATTGAAGAATTCACGTTTAACATAGGCAAATATTGGTTTGTTTTGAATCATATATGATGGATAGAAACACTTATTGGAGCCTCAAGAGAGACAGACCGATAGCGGCTAGTGCTGCTTCAAGTGATTCCGTTTCGAGATAGCTGCAGTTCTTGCGATGGAGCACCACTTCTATACTGAACGGCACGGGCAGATAACTTTTCTTCAATAATTATCTGTGTTTTAGTACAACGGGTGCATTTTTAGGCTGCGTATGAAACCTTGTACCACATCATTATTTAGCAGTGTCAGCGTGTTCCCGTCCTTTTAAACCATTGTGAGATGCTGTACTACTCATATGACATCTCACCCTTAAGCAAACGCAGGACGCTGTACGTGCATCTTAAAACATGTTGTGGCCTTGTGTTGTTGCTGTCACAACCATGGTGCCCTAGATAGAGAAATAGGGTTGTTTATCCTTTACAAGCTCTTCGGTAACTTTAACGACTGGTACGTTATTTATTTATTTATTTATTTATTTATTTATTTATTTATTTATTTATTTAGAGAAAGATGCAGGCCATCAGGCCATACAAAAATACATGCAATTCAGATGGATAAATACAAATTATTTGAACGTATGGTATTAAATGCACGTATCAATGTAAGCAAGCCTGATAGTATTGTAGTTGAGGTAGTTTTCAGTTGTAGTTGAAAACTCGTAGTTGATGCGGCTCAAGAAGTGACAAAAAAACGGTATTCGGCTGCTGTTTTCTTCAAATATTTCTAGTTGATTCGATTCGGAAATCTTCCCCTTGAAACAGCCAAAAAGTGAACAATTCATTATAATATAAACATTAACTATACAGACCGTGATACCCTTGCTTTATTTATTCATTACATACATTTCGCCGCAGACAAGTACAGTAGGGGGCTACACACAAATCTCATTCGCACCAAATTGATGCTGTAACCGTCTAATCGTTGCGCAAAGACGACGGTGGTTAGAAAATCTTGCTGGCGTTCTGGGACGCCAATAATCCGCTACCACCTTCTCACATTTAACTGGTTTCTTTTCCAAACGCGCACTCGATCGTAAACGCTTATTTCGACGAGTTCTTACGTAACACCTATGTTTCATCGCGATAGCAATTGTACCGACACTCGACGCGCTTTCTGTGCCGTCGGCGCTGTCGTGCTGTCCTGGTATTGTAGGCACTTGCGCGGATCACGCGTGGAGGTTTAGGCATCCAGAGACGTACCTTGCGTTTGGCTGAAAAAAAAATGACGAAGCCAAGTGGACGGGCTGTCGCGCGCCTCTCCCTCGACGAAGCCAGGCCAGCCTTTTGGCGTCCGTTGCTGGCATAAGCGTAGCGCTCACATACGTTACCATGGCTGTTACGCCACTGGGTACATACAGTGGGTCCCTTTGATTTGACGCCCTCGGCAGTCGTGGGCAACAGATCACCCACTGATCAGAGTGGAACGCGCAGCACACGTCAAACTAAATCTATTCCCTCGGAAAAACAACGGCGGTTCTCGGTCGGTCTCATCCAGAGCACCGTCGAAGTAGGACGCCTACAACGCCGCTGGTGGAGCTGAATTATACCAGCGTTGAGAGACGCCTGGCAGTTGCAGCGGCGCTCTTTTTTGTTTGCGCAGCAGTAGCTTCCTGACGCGCAGCGTCATGCCAGCGTGCCGGTCCTGTGTATTGCAGCGCTTAACCTCGCTACAGCTACCGATGCTTCGCCCTGACGGTGGAATTGCCAGTTCAATGCGAGTGTATAACCAGAAGCTTTGGTATTGGAGTCAGCATGATGGCGCTCTGCCACAAGACCGTGTCATTCGCCGATCGAGGAAAGCCCATGTTTGCACTGTTTCTTCTTTTTTAATTTTGCAATGATATCTTGAAGAGCCTCTGTGTTTACTCTGGTTAATCTGCAGATTTCGTCTGCGTATGTAATTAGCACTAATGGCAGCCGCAACTTAAGAAACCTATGACCAAATTATTTAACCTTCCTTCATGTCCTTTAGGCTAACTGTTTACATATTTATTTTTTATTTAGCACTACTGCCGACAGCAGTGCTGTCCATGCAGGAGGGGTTAGATAAGGTGCAACAACAGAGCATCTACATATGCAGATAATATATGCTACATATGCTACAGTTAATAACAAATTCAAAAGTATAATTCCTTTGCTCAGATGTGCAGGTAAAAAAGGATTAATGAAAAAGCTTCGTCTCAGCAAAATGTGGACGCACAACTTTGCTGTAGTTTAGACGTGACGACCTTCTGGATGGAAGAAGCAAATACTTACGATGTGGCAGGCACATGTTTCGCCATTGTAGAGAAGATAAATAAATTTTACAATTGCTATTTGTCGTACAGCCTGGCGCATACCGGGACAAGGACAAGAAAAACCAGAACAAGCGAGAAAAGAGAAAACAAACAGTGTTTGCTCTCGTTTTTCCTGTCCTTGTCCTGGTGTGTGTGCTGTAACTCACAGTAACATGGAACAACAGCCAGCCCGGTCTCAAATCGAGCATAGAGCAGTTTCGATTGGAGGTGTTGCAGTATAATGGATACAGAATACGTAGCGCGATAATTAGTTAAAATGAACCTAGCCGCAAGCCTCTGAATCCCCTCCAACCTCGCAACATCCTTAACATTATAAGGGCCCCAAACAACAACCGCGTACTCAAGGACCGTACGAACCAAGGTGCGACGTGCTGCCAGCTTAACATCTGTTGGTGAGCATTTGAGCTTCCTTCGCATGAAACAAAGTTTTTTGTGCGCTTTCATGCAGACTTCATTGGTGTGTTCGTTACAATTCAGTGTATTGTTTAATATTACAGCAAGATACTTGACAGCCAGGAAAGGTTGGCTGAATACATGGGCAAAACTATGGGCCGTCCAGCAGGCCCGGGGTGCGCTCGAAAAGCACAAGCCTCATGACCCACTACAAACGGGCCCAACTGGGCTAGTGCAGAGTAGGGTATAACCCCGGGTCGACGCTTGGCCAGCGTCACGACTCGTTAAATCGTCGTTTTCCGGCACTTTATTAAAGTTATGCCTATCCTAAGCAAAATTTGGCAATTCTCTTTTTGTAGTTGTAGGCAATGACATCATTTAGAAATATTTATTTTCATCCCTTTTCGTTTGCACCACTCCTCTAGTCTCGAAAGATTTTCATTGGGTACTAAATGTGAAATAGACATTGGGGGGGGGGGGGGGGCAATGGTTTCATAAATGTTCACAACCGAGTGCATTACAGTCCTCCGCAAACAATTTCACTGTCACGCAATCATGCATGTCCGGTGCAACGTCATTTATTCATATAAGGAACCAGTAATGACTCCCAAACTGAGCACTATGGAGCACCCGACAAAACTTGCAGTTTCCTTACATTGCCCTTCCACTTCAACGTACTGTGAACGGTTGTGCAGATAAGCTTGTACCCAATCCGCAAGTGTTTCAGGAAAGCCAGCTGCTTTTAGGCTATCTACCTATAGAGTGTGCTGAACACGGTCAAATGCTTTAGCTAGATAAAAAAAAACATTCTTCAATTTGAAGCGAAACAATCGAAATAGCACCTGCTATTTCGGTTAAAGTGGAGCATTTCGGCGGAACCTGTGTTGATATCAAAAAATTATTCTTTGCAAGGCAGTTACGTATGTAGCTGGCTACTATGTGCTCAAGTACCTTACATCATGTACTTGTTTAAAAAATGAGTCTGTAGCTTTCAGCATTTAATTTATTGGCAGCTTTGTCAATTGGCCCGACCCTTGTTCTTAATCATTCTAAATGTAGAAGTCATTGATTACGAGAGGCAATAATCAGAACGAGAAGGAAGTGGAACACTCATTCGGCGTATCGGCGAGGAAAGGCGTTGGGTGTGCGATCCCCTCCACAGCACACTTTAACATCTTTACTGAACAGCGAAATAAATACTCCCTCCTGACTAACGACAACGTCAGGCGTTGTGCGATGAGTGAAAAACAAACGGTGATTGTCACTTTGCCCGGGAACACTATCAGGCCCCTGTAAAGGCCATATGAAATGTACAATTAAGTGCATTACCCAGTCATTCATATAAGTACTTGTAATTCAATTTTTTTTGTTGGAATGTGCTGCGTTCCGAGTTACTCAAATCACCAAAGCTTCTGGGGAAATTGTCGTAAAAAATTTGGGAAAGTTTCACCATAAAACTTAGTTCACGCATTGCGCAGCCTGTTAACTAGTTCATCATTAAGTCGTACGACTGAAACGTTGCCGTTCTGCTTTCTTGATGCGAATTGTCTCACGCAAGGTCCACGAAATGGCACATTTGAATGACATTTTTTCTTAATTATTTTTTGTGAACGGGAACAAACTTATCAATACAACTAGAGGCTAAAGATCTGAAGTAATTCCGCAGTCGTGACACGTCACTATCCCGTTCGAAATTTTTCCAGAGATACGTTCAAGTTATTAAGAATAGGCTCATCGTCTGCAGATGGGATATAAATATGTACATGAAATTGTTGCTCTCTTATCAGCTTTTTTACACTTAGAAATATGCTGACCAAGTTGTGTACGGACTGTATTGTGGTGTTGACAAAAGTTGGACTAATGACTACTTGTTTTAAGTCGTGAAAAAAATTAAATGTACAAAAAAGGAGGCGTGCGCTGTCATTACTGAGAGACGATGACGTCTCATCAGTATTCTAAACTATTCAGGGTAGATTGAAGTATCCTGTTTGTATTAGTCTGTATGTTACTTTAACTATATCATGTAAATGCTCACATAACGACTGCATGAAGGACAGTGGGGAGCCTAGGGGCCTGTAGACAACGACAATGGTAGTTGAAAAATAATGAAACCTAACTTTGCAACGAATACTTTAGTGTTAGAAAAAAATTCGGAGGACGCTTAAGCTTCAGCTGTTAGACTGGAACGTGATTGCATTAAAAAATCTCTGACTGCTTCTCACGCTTTCCTGGAACTGCAGCCTAAGTCACCGCAATGTAGGGAGCCTACATGCAAGCTGTTGCATGTAGACTCTCCATCGCAACATTTACTGGGAAACGCTGGCGGCGATCGCTATGCACGAAGGAGAACTTTCTGGTAGAAACGCGGCCTCTTGCGTGGGCCTATCTTCAGTTACTGTTTCGCACTTTTAATATTTCAGTGTGAGAAGATTTACTATAAAAGCATGCGCGATCGGTGTTTTGTTTTATTGAATTGGTCTGTGGGCTGTCATTCTCAAAATTCCGAAGCATAACTTTGTAAAGAATACAGAGAGAACCCGCGGAAGGCGGCAAATAGAAATTGAAGACGACGAGCAAAACGTGACCGAGGTAAACATCGAAGCCAACGTTTCGACACGTGGACTTATCTACAAGTCCACTTGCCGAAACGTTGGCTCCGGCTTTTAAAACCTTGTTCTCGTTTTGCTCATCTTTTTGTAAAGACTGTAAGACAAAGTATGAGCAACTTTAGTGATAGATTAACTTTAGTGCCGTATAGAATATTTTTTGCTCATGGGACACCAACACCGGCTGCGACGCCAACAACTGATTTTTAGCGACACGGGACCCTTAACGCCACCGCGTTAATATCGTCCATGCGTACATATTGTTGTATCTAGATATATATATATATATATATATATATATATATTAAAACAAATCCTCCTTCCAGACCACTGCGAACTCTTGTTACAATATTATGCGAGGGGGAACAGTTTCTCAGGCACTAATATTCAATGAAAGCCACGTTTCAGTAACTGCTAGCACATGAGGAATATAGAAAAGATCTAACTGATTGGTATTATTAACAGGGCAACGGTATTTTTGAAAAACAACCTTAAGCTTTTAATGCTCTCGTTAACGTGTTGTCTGCGCCAAGTCAGTTTTCTGTACGTGTGTAGACGTAGAGCTTGATTCGTCGCCATAGAAAACTTCTCAGTGCAAAGTGAATAGACTCGTATGCCTGAAACTGCCCTGTCGAAATGCGTGCTTACTGATGAACGGAAAAAGAAGGAGGCGTGATATCGAGGTTGGCACCTTGGTAGGTGAGCTAAAACTGAAAGCGGCGGCGGCGCAAGCGGCGGCGGCGAATGGCTCCAAAGCATGCGTCTCTGTCAGGGCAGCCATGTCGCTGGCAGTACCATAGGGGCCCTTCATACACAAACCTGCTCAAACACTGGGCGCGCTTGTAAGTGCTCCCTAGGGTGGCGGACGTGTGCGGACGACATAGTACTTGCTACAGCGGACCATTCAGTACATTCGAAAAAAAGTGGCGAAAAGTGTCGCAATGGAGCGACATATCTAAAGGCTTTAATTTTTTCAGAGAGATATTGGAATTGCTGGTATTTTATTGAAGAGAGCAATAATGACATGGTATCAATTCAAGAGCAAGTCATGCCCTTAGTAAAGCAATATATGTAATATATTGCAATGTACCACAACGTCACTAGCACTGATGACTCGTAAAATACAAAGTTAATTCGACAGAATTTCTTCGTGGTGTAATACCTGGGGCATGAATCTCAATATTTACAAATGTAAATATATGCATGCAACTCGTCGTCTAAGCACCAATGCTAACTCACTTCCTTATTTCATTAATTGTACAAGACTAGAATCTGTTGATCCCAAGGAGGTTCATTGGTGTTTATATGACGAGTTACATGTTGAGCATTACATGACATGTGCAGCGTTACATTTACATCCAGAGTTACATGACAGTTGCGAATAGGACACTTTGCTATTTGGTAAACATGGTTTAAGTCATGATCCGAGACCGCAAAGAGGCGCGACGTAAAACTGATGCATTTGCCTCGCGTTCACGGCTGAATCACCGCTGAATCTTTTCCTACTTCGACACTCCTAACGCTAATGCATTAGAAACAATGTATGCGACACGATTTGGTGAGCACATAGCTGCTCGGGAACATTAATGCGTGAGCGTACAACGCTCATGCTAGCAGCGGATGCCAGGGCGCTGACCGGGTTCTGACCACGCACCTTACACCGTAGTTCTGACCAAGCCGATTCAGCGGAGCATGACCGTGCATCCACGTCATTTTTAAAACGAAAGCTTTATTGGCCGCGAACTTGCGATTTCGCCGTGGCGGTGCTCCGAGGAGGCACATGACGTCACAACGCGCCCCTCGCCGCGGATATTTCTCTCTCTGTCGCTCCCTAGTCACTACTGCGCATGCGCCACTAGTGGCACCGAGCCACAGGTGTTCCGCCGCTGCGCAGCGCCGCGCCTTTCCACCGTCGCCGTTTGGTATGACGTCACATCGCATTCCTCGTCGTTGCGCTCGCCTCCGCTTGCCTCGCCAGCTGCGTCGTATGCCGCCTGAGAACATGTCCGAGGATTGAAAAGGACAGCTTGCGTGCGCCGCAACCACAGTTGAGGCGGCAGTATGGATGGCAACGATTCTGATAAGCAGGAGGAGGCCTGGAATCGACATCGGAACGAGATGAAGAGGAAACGAATCGCGCAGGAAATAGACGAACAGCACGCCGAACGACTGGCTAAACGCCGCTACATAGCTGGACAACCAGACTAACCTGGACTTGTAATCAAAATTAACTAAGGCTAACCATGCTATGCCTTAGCTTTCGCTACGTATATCCTGGCATAGCCGAGCCAAGCCACTGCCAATATTTTTAGTATCCAAACGCACCATGTGTCTCTGAATGTCTTCTAAAGTAAGTCAACTTCAACACTTACAGCATCTTCGGCTGGTCGTTTCTGAGCGCTCTAGAGCGCTCTCGCAAGCACCGTTATCTTCAGCTGGTTGAAGGAGGGTGCGCGCTCTGCGTTTGACTGATTCTTCTCGATCGCTCTCCTCCTCTTCGAGAGCTCTGAGATGCTCTGAGCCCTGTCGTCGGAGCAGTTGTCGAGATTGGAGCGTTTCCCGCACACGTCATCACAACACAGCGTCGCTAGTGTTGGCGACGATCCACCGTAACCTAGGCAACCTAGGCCACTGCATGCGGGCGTATCGACGGATGCTCGTCCCACCCGCGCGTCCGCCGGTGTTCCTGGCAGTGCCGGGGGCTTTCGATAGGCGAAACATCGGACGTTGGCAGTAGTCCAGTGGTTATGCACCTGCCATTTACTCCTCCAAGAGCGAGCGACGTGAGCGAGCAAGAGACTTTTAGAGTATCAGTAGGAAGTATACCAGACAAGAGATAGAGCCGGGGTCGTAATCAGGCGTAGATAACTTTAAAGTATAAATCTGGAGGTGTTAATCAAGATAAATAATGTAAAGTAGAGACAGGCAAGATGTTATATTTCAATTGTAGTACTAAAACCTCATTATGCCATTGCCATATTATTACTACAAAAATATATTTTATGCACTTCTAAGCGAATGTTTCTAAGCCTATATGCAGTTATGGCTATCCACCCCTCTAAGTTAATGTACCACTGACCACCCATTACCATGGCCTTAGCGCTCTTTGGCCACATCTGGCACTTGCACCAATAAACTCCATTAATCATCATCAAAGCCATATTATTTAAAGCTGGATACGTGACCATTTGTCGCCGCCCTTTCTCAGAGCGAAGATCAGAAGAAATTTATACGATTAAATGAATGAATGAACAAATGAATTGATTTTGAATCGTAATGGATGGTTCGATTCCTCAGTGGCGAGAGGTAATGAAGAAGGGCCCATTAGGAATAGCACTGATCCCTCAAGCTAACTTCGACAACAAAGTTTAATAGCGCGACTAGAACACTGTGTGCGTCCCCTGCGAGCTACACTGAATTTTTAAAACCTGCCCTGCCTTTGGTTTATACTGAACCCGAAGCAAGAATTTATCACTGTCAGGGCAAGCGTCCGAAATCCAGGTGGCTCTCCGAGAAGCATTACGCAATAGTCTGTGTGTTGCGAATAATCTTACATTTTGTGCCCTTTGGCACTGAATACCATCGCATTTACGTACCGCACAGTCCTGCGGGTTCTGTACCGCTGTCCTACATGCTGACGACAAAGAGCGCCGGCATGGGTCAAGCCTCACTCTTGTCAGTCATTACGGTTCGTTCATTCTTTCTTTCTGGCTGATAACCACGCTTAATATTTGAGCATTGAGCTCATTTCACGCCATGAAATGAGCGAAACACCAAGCGCCTGCTACGCGCAAAGCATTTCGGTTGTTACGCAAGCGTCACGGGAACATTCAAGTCTGCAACTAATGTGCTATGCATCAAAGCATAAGAACTGTCAGCAGTTTTTAAACTTTAACTATTTCATAAGACGCAAATTATATGTGAAGGCAGTCTCGCTATAGGCACCGCCATACCTTCTGGAAAATGGCTCATTTTTTTGTAATTTAATTATTAGCGACTCTGGCAGCAACAGGATTGTGTCAATGCCAGCAGCTGCATCGAAATTTTCGAGTGAGGGTGCAGCGGTGCTTAGCGGCGGGGCAAACCACGTGACTACTGAAAAGTATTAACGTACGAAACCGTCCGTTAGATAGTCCTGCACGGAAGACGAAGCTATTTGCACGCAAGAACACAACACAGATAATGACTTGAGATTGAGACATGGTCGCAGCTACTATACAAGGTGTTCCACACAACTTAAGCAAAACATTAAAAATATGCAAATGCCCCGTAGCTCAACTGAAACAATGTAATGTTGTTTGCCGTCGCTTGGAGATAATCAGATCATTTTTATGCATTCCACCTAATGACATAATTAATAAACTTTTCAAATACTATAGTTAGATTAAAGGTGCCAAGATAAAATTGTAGACAAACATGAAAAACTCCCGATAAAGCTTTCCGTTACTCAATACGTGCTGCATAACAGTTATTCCGGTAGTGAAAGAAGCCCGCGAATGCAAGCAAAATTGCCGCGCGACGAGCCGTTCGAGGCAATATCAGCGCATTGCAGATGTTGTGGGTACAAACCTTTCTTCTGAGAAACTGACATCATCATCCTCAAGCACAAAGACAAAAGGGCTCGTGAACTCGCTGAAGCCTTACATATAGAAAGGTTGCGTGATGACTGCATCTCTGAGCCATCTGTACTTTTCCTAGATAGTGAAACGCACTTGCTCAATAACTATTTCCACGTGTCTTGGATTTCCTGCGCACGAAGGTAGCTGGTTTATTTTATTTATGTTTTGTTTTTCAAGCGTCTTGTTCAATAAATTTCAGTTGCTGGACAACGCTCATCTTGTGTCCTTCTAACACTGTCTTCCATTGCCTTTGCGCCGATTAATAACGATGCATACTTTCCAGCTCGCCCATCTTTCTACCTTACTGCAATGAAATAAACGACGCTTGACGTCATCTCACTTAGCAGAGAAAACGAAAAGACGAAATGCAGCACCCACTAGGGGAAAGTGCACAGCATTATCACGTTTTAGGTTTGCAGTGTCACAACAAAAAAAGTCATATAGATTCGCCAATATGTCCTCTTCACAGCGCAGTTCACCCAAAAATAGATTACCCTAACAATGCTTATACAGAATAAAATATGGGTTGTCCGAACTAATTGCTCAAAGAACAAGCTCAGAAAAGAAACCGCCGCGAACCCAACGGTGATTGTTGTGTGATAGACGTACACAGGTCTCTAGCAAGGTTCAGCTGACCACCTAGGCTTCATGTAAGGTAAAGGAAGTAGATCTAAGCACTTGCGTCACTGCGGTCACCGTTGCCCTCCTTCGCGTGCCAGATGCGACAAGTTCACATGCTCGTTCCATGGGTGCCTTTCCAAGAGCACTGTCGGCTGATCATTCCTCATAGAACGCACAACCACTTTAAAGTCCTTGTAGTTTTCTTTCTACTTTGTAAAACAAACTGTCTTTGAAGGCCAGTGAAGTCTGCCAACGCAAATTGCTCCATTGCAACAGTTCGTCGCTGTCCCCCTCATTGTCCCTCCGTGGCCCTACGCACAACAAGAGAAGAAGGTGTAATGCGCCACAGATATGAGAGTTACGGAACCATCGAGAGCTTGAGGGGCTTGAGACGTCGAAAACAAGCGGTACACTAAGCGCAAAAATTATTCGAATTGTTTTCTACGCATAATAAGAAATGCGAAATATATATGAGACACATTAGGAATCTTAGGGAACAAAACTGAAAATCAAGTACTGACCCCCTCCCACCCCCCATCCCCTTATTATAAAGGAAAGCACGCTTTTCTGTGGTCAAACTTTTATTACAGTGGAAAATAACAAACAAGAACTCAGAGAACCCCGAAGAAACCTTACTAAAACATCCATCTTCATTCTTCTCGATAAGTCTGACTCTTCAGGAGGGCAATAGGGAAGAAAAGGCGAAAATCGATCAATATACCCTTGTTAATCCTTCTCAAGATTCTTGAAAAGAAGCCACCGCAAAAATAAATTTCTCAGGCTGAAGTATTCACCTTTAAAGGACCGCAAGGGCTCCCCATAACGACCTACTTATCAATGCCAGAAGGGGATCGGGCAAGGCTTCCGCCTGGCCTTCTCCTCCCGCGCTTTCGTCCGAGGCCCCTTAATCCCGGTTCAAACCTTCGACACTCAGCAACGCTTCTAATTGATGAAAGGACGGCTAGACATGAAAAGAGAAGAGGGGAAAGGAGGGCAGGCGGGGATCGAGTTTCGTTGCACGCTGCCAATGGGGCGGCAAGTCGTCCTGTGCGTAATTTCGCCGTTACGACCCACGAACTTCGTCAAGCAGCTCTGAGAAAGGGGAATTGAGGGTTGAGTGGATTGTGGGGCAGTTAGTGGATGTTAGGAAGTTGAGAAATACAGCTAGGGAGGACGAATAAATAACGAGTTGAAGGTAAAGCGAGTTACAGGGAATTGCAGAGGGGGGACAGTCAGAGAAATCCGCCTCGGCCCTGAGGGCTCACGAAAACAAACACGAAGCGCTAACAGGAAAAGGTGGAGTAAAAGGCTAAGGATAACATATCGGGGGAACATCGAAGAGATAGAATGATGAATGAAAAGGTAAGAGCTTATTACGGCTACAGTTTGAGTTTTTGCAGGCACGAATAGTTCTTGTGCATAGACGAGAATTAAAGCACGCATTCGTCCAAGCTTCTCGCAGTGTTTCCCCAGCCAGGAAGATTCTTGACTAAAGCAACGTGCAATCGGAGCAGAATTTAGCCTCTCGCAAGGCATTCAGAGAGGCTTAGCTCGGCAAGACGTTTGTTGAACCGAGCGGCAGTAATTGCATTTGCAAAAGTTCACTTATCCATTGTATCTGTAATCCATCAAACTCAAGCCTGTGCTCATGAGGAGTTACAAGGCCTTCAAGTGGGCAGTTTTTAAATACTTAATCATGTCGATGTCGACGCACTGAGGAAAACCGTCGCTGACGCGTGACGAATTCACTGCATAAAGAAAATGTTATATTAATAGTAATAAATTAACTAATTAGAAATAAATTAGATTTCGGTAAACGTACATTAGCAACAATGAGCCTCGAACCTGCGAGTTGTTGCTTCAAAGTCAGGTACCTAAGCCACTACGCTACCCATCCGTTCCTGCGACGAGGGGCAAAACCACATATATATCGTGTTTGGCCACCATAGCATCGCGGCGACGCAAGTGGCGTTCAATTACGTCACGTACTACAGTACGCACCGGCCCGTGCTCATCTTTCCCGAAGAAGCAGCGGCATCCAAACGCAAGGCGATCGAAGATAAAGAAGAAACGAAAGAAGACAAACTAAACAACAAAAGAAGAAGACAGCGTACACAAAAGACGTAATAAAATATTGTGTATTTGTTAAAAGAAAATGTTATACAGACACGCCTAGATCCTCTAGGGTATCTATAATGTACGTGAGCATTCCTAATAGTCGCCTCTTCATCGTCTTATGCTGCTGCAATTAACATCACGGCGCTGTAATCGCGTTTCTCCGTCCCGACTCCCACGGCGTTTCTCGCCATTATACGAAACACTGCAGCATACGACGATAAAAACGGGCGATCAGTAGCAAATGCTTACGTATGTTTGGTGCCCAAACTTGGTGCCCAAAACACCCTCTGGAAAACAAACGACCCCATTACGAATACGGAGCCAGAGAGCACCATTGTAAAATCAGGCCGAAAGGTCCCCCCGTATAGCATTAGTTAAGCATCTATGCTTTCTAATGCGTGAATAAATGTCACCTATGTTATTGCTTACGTCATTTCTGTACCCCTAATGCCCATACACCCTCTGCAGCACGCCCAAGGCGGTTCACGTCCCCCGCTGCGGCTGCGCCAATGATGCAGCCTGCCCGAAATTACAGCGAAGCTGTTAGTGCGACTACAAGCGCTCAGAAAACGTTACATGCCAATTTTCATGGTGTTATGAAATGTTTATATCACTCACAAAAATTATATTTTAACGAAATGTGGGGAATGTTAAGGGCCATATGCAGACAAATTTTCAAACGTGTGTGTCAATTAGGAAATAAATGAAAATATTAAACTCTTGTTTTTGGCCTGTTTACAGCTGCCGTATGAAATGGTTAATAGTTGCGCCATTTGCCTAAGATTGGCCGAATACGGCCGAAAATACAGGAAATAACGGTGACTTAACGGGTGACAACTACAAAAGTTTGAAATGTGTATGTAATTATGCGCGTTCATAATAATTACTGAATACTCGCAGCCTTCTAAGTCTTATGCGTACTGCAAGGCATGCAGTTGCTTTGCCCCTGTTTCCTCGGTGCATTAGCTACGCGAGGCACCATATTTATGCTACGATGACATAGGAAACTTGTTGTGAGTGACGAACGATAAAAGTTTAATTTATGTAGTTTAATTACAGCCTTTGTACAAAGTTACTTACTGAAGAACTCCAGAGTGCTATACTGACAATATCCGCAATGTTTCTGGAAGTCCCAACTTAAAGTTCTTAAAAGTCTTAACTTAAAAGTCACCAACTTAAATTTCGGTAAAAATAAAGTGAATTTAAGTTTATTGTGTGTCCAAAGTTGCACGTTCCCAGCTTAAATGTAAAGCTTGCAAATAATTACGCGGCCCTCGTTCCTTTTTCTGTTTTCATGCGTCATAAAATATTTCTAGTTGTTTATCAGGTGTCTTCGGTGAAGTAAACAACGAAACGTGCTTATATTTGGCAAGATCAAGGGAAGCGCAATGAGTAATGAGTAGGCAAATTTCAAAGTGTGTGGCATTTGCAATATTTCACGTATACGAGTAATCCGCAGATGTATGAGTGTGTCTTACGAGCGACGCAAAATGTACCCCGCAGTTCTGACGTAACTACGCATTTATTATTTATTTATTTAGCAATACTGTAAGCCATTTACAGGCTCATACAGGAGTGGGTCACAATCAAAACAACGAAACATTGTTGGTCAAAACAGAAGAAAGCAATGAAACACGACAATTATTACAATTCAAAGATATAACACGCAAACAAAACGACAGACCAAAGCAATTAGTACTAGGCATATAATACAGGGAAGTGGTAAGAGCTACGAACAATTCAGATGTGGTGGGAAACGGCCAAAACACAGTTGCGCAACGCAACGTTGTAGCAAAGCAGTACATAATCGGAAACAGACCTAATCATAAAAAAGTGCACGTATCTTGGTTGCAAATACTTCGATGGAGTCAACATGTGCAATTGGTTCCGGCAGGCGGTTCCAGGCTTCAATTGCAGATGGAAAAAATGAATATTTAAATGTGTTGCAACGCGCAGGCAACTGTCTGATGCACTTACGGTGATTTGTTCTTTCCGAATGTTGGAAAGGTGGCCTAATGTACTTTGTTTTATCAATATTTATGTGCCCGTGATAAGGAAGGAAAAGAAACTTCAAGGCAGCGATACGCCGTCCTGATATTAGAGTCGGGATATGTGCTTGTTCACGTAAAGCAGTGACGCTGTCGTACGGAGACTATCTGGAATAAATGAAACGGAGTGCCATGCGCTGTATTCTATCAAGTTTATCAATGAGGTAAGACTGCTGCGGGGACCATACAATGCTGGCATACTCAAGTATTGGCTGAACGAGGGTTTTATACGCAGTTAATTTGCCATCGGATGGTGCTGTTGCCAATTTCCGACGTAAGAAATTGAGCTGCTTAAAATGCCTTTGCACATGTGATGTCAATAAGAGTGTCCCATTTGAGCGAGCTCGATAATGTCACACCCAAATATTTTACAGTATCTGATATTATTATAGCCGTGCCTCTTATGTTGTAAGTGAACATGTTAGGTACCTTTTTATGTGTAAAAGTGATGCATGCTGTTTTACTGATGTTGAACTTCATTCCCCACCTATCACACCAGTTGGCAATGCTGTTTAGTGAGGTGTTTAGCTTAATTTGGTCATCATCAGATGATTGTGTAGACAACACAATCATCTGCAAAAAGGCGTACGGTTACGTTAGGCTCAACACATGATGGGATGTCGTTGACATACACAAGAACCGGAAAAGACTTCAAGGCTCTCTGACTCATTATTGTTTACTGATACATATTGTGATCTGTGTGCGAGGTAAGATGCTATCCATGCAACAGTGTTAGATGCAATTCCAATAAGTAAGTTTTTCGATCAGTTCACAGTGAGGCACGCGATCGAAGGCTTTGGAGAAATCGACGAATATGGTGTCTCCTTGTAATCCGGAATTAATTATCTCTGCAAAGTCATGCGAAATTTCCAATAGCTGTGTCACTGTAGAAAGGCCCTTCCTGAAGCCATGCTGTTTAGGGTATATCAGGTTATTGTTTTCTAAGTAACTAATAATGGATTTGTTAATAATGTGCTCCATTAATTTGCAACAACAGCTTGTTAAAGAAATTGGTCGGTATGTGTCTATGTGCAACCTGTTGCCACATTTGTGAATCGGGATTACTTTTGCGACGAGCCAGTCTGAAGGTAATGCAGCTGCTTGAAGAGACGCCGTAAAAATCCTGTGTAAGAACGGAGCCAGTTGGGCAGCAAATCGTTTTATGCTACCAAGATCGCGTTTAGCTAACACGGGGGTAACAATATGACGAACTGATGTGGGAATTCAAAATGCACATAGATTAAATACAGCTTTTGTAAAGCATTTCTATAGAAAGTGCGCGAACGCGTCATCATGCCATATTACGCTATTCTCTTGGGTGTACTGAAGGAAGCATATGTTACAGAAAGGTAATACTTTGCAAAAAGAAGTGGAATGTTTTGAGTTGGTGCACAGACGAAACTCGAAGCTTTGGTATAATTGCCACAATGTGCAATAAATTAGGTGTGCATCTGCTTTTAAACGTATGTAATTGAATTTCATAAGCAGAATAAAATGCAGCACGCAGCGCTAGCACAATTACAAATGCAACTAAATTCAAATTTAGCGAAAATGGGAGGACGTTTATGGCAAATCTCTGTGCGAAGTTATATGCGTGTGTATCGACAACTGTCTTTGCAAAAGAAATTCTTAATGAAGTCTGTGAAAGTGTCATACTGCCGTTATTCGCAATATTTCCCAAAAACCTAAAACACCTGTACAAAAGACCAACTTCAAATTCATTAATCATGGTGTGAAATTAATTGAGTAATTTTAATCTGTGGGGAAACTCACGGTCCTGGCTTAATTAAAAGCGTCGCAATTAATTAATGAAGCCTCGTTTCTCTCATTATTTTCGTGTGTAATAAGGCATACGCAGTTGGTTTCTTTGGTGTCCTCGGTGAACTAAACACAACATCTTCTTTACGTTTCTTTTAATAAGTCTCACATTATGATGAATTCTTAGGCGAAGTTCGAAGTGCATGGCTTAATTACGGCCTTTGCAAGAAAATACCTATGCAAATGCTACTAGGCCTTACGGGTGCATTTTACGATGGGGCGAAATTGATCGCGCTGCCCAGGCATACCAAAAACTTCCGCCCCAATCAAACTTAGGAGAGTGAGGCTGACTACTACGACAAATCTGAGTCACGTGTTAAATGCCTGCGGTTCAAATACGGTTCTTGAGAAAACTTCCTTAAACAAGTGTTAGAAAGTGTCACACCGATGTTTTCAGCTGCGTTTCCCAATGCCCCAAGAGAAATCTGCATTATACGCATTTTAAGTTCAGTAGAGATAGGCGACATCCTAATTACAATGTGTCGTTAAAAATTGACGGTCCTCGCTCAATCAGAAACGGTTTTTGTTTGTCATTGGATCGTTCTAGTGAATGTGCGCAGACGAAATTGTGCCTTTCTAAAAATTCCTTACAAGTGCGTGAAAACATTACATGTGGCCAGTGTTTCCTATGGACTAGTCATATAAAGGTGACGTTTTAAAGTATGCGGTGTAACTACAGGAAACTACAGTTCATGTACCGCTCGAGAGAAACAGCTTCGCTGGAAATTGGGTTGTGAGTCTGCAAGGTCGCACGAGTCTGCTGCATACTTTCTTTTTTCGGACATTAGCTAGCGAGGCTTAAGTGAAGCGTGTCCCGAAAAGCAGAGCAGCTGAGTTAAGGACACTCAACGTCAAGGAGGAAGCTGAGACACAAGGTAGGACAGAAAGAAAAACAAGAAGAAGAAATTAAAAAAAGAGAAAAGTAGAAGATGAAGACGTGGCGCTGCTTTGGGGTGTCGGCAATATGACGCTACAATAGGAACGAATGGGAGGCCATATTTTTTTGTAAGTGAAACGTAGAGACTGCCATGTTTATATTTTCTGTTTTCGTGGTGAGGGAAAAAAACAACACCCATAAAGTTAACTTCCAATTTTATATAACGCGGCCTTAAAGTGGCTAAGAACAATTAGTATTCATTTAATATCTCATTCTCAATTTACAAAATTACATTTAGGTTTACTTCGCTTTTCATGTACTGCCACCCGATTCATGGCCGACTCCCTGTAGTAGATTGAGCCATCTCCATAGGCCCCAAACTAAACAAAACCACCGTGATTCGCTTTGACCTTAGCCTATCACCCCTCATGGATACGTGCCATATGTTGTAGCGACAACAACAACAACAAACAAGGACAAAGAGCATGTCCTCAACGGCGACAGCAGTTTACAGACGAATTTGAACTAAATGTTTCTTTTTTTAAAAGCTCTTCTGGGTCAAACGAGTCATACGCGAGAAAAGGGGATCGGCGTCATTTTTAATGGTGACCAAGACCAGTGCCAAACCTACCAAGTTTGAAACTGCAGCTAAATCTTGTTTCCTCTCTCTCTCTCTCTCTCTGTATACATAAATATCTCCTATCTGACATAATAGTTCTGCGGAAACCCACAAGGTGGAGAGAAGTAATTAATAAAGGGAAAATCAGACTTTTCTTCAACTGTGAGGCTTTTCTTTCGAGGAACCCGTATGGGTTTCCTTTGTAGCAAACGCTACGAATGGGTGGATGTCTGATTTTCCCTTTATATCTCCTATTGTTTATTTCACTCATCAGTATTCATAATCTTTCCAAAAGAAGGTCAGCACAGAGAAGATGTTTGCCCAGGGCTTCGCCCTAGGCATGGACGCCAGAAAATTTCTGCGTCGATGCCACCTCACAACAGCGTTTAGGGTCTTTGCAACCTTGGTAACACCGGCCTAGCACAGGCCCAACGTTTGTCTCCTTGTCAAGCAAATTTATGACGCGCAATACTATGAGAACATCAATCATACGGTGAACAGTATCTTCTACGAAATTTAGTTCTTTGTCTAATAACGCCACACTGAAACGCTTACAGAAAAAAAAGACACAATAAAACTCGCAGAACAGTAACAGTGATAGCTGATAAAGTGCGCATCATCGGAGTGGGATTGATGACGAAGTGCTTACTAGGGCGCACATCAATGTGTTCCCGACAGCAATGACGTCATGTGAATGCGATGTTACATAGGACAAGCCCGACGTTTTCAGTATGCACCGGCATGGTGAGCTCTCCGCTGGGCTCCTTCAGTCGGAACATTGGCAATGACACCAGCGTATAAGGGGATGTTGCACCTTACGTACATGTTCTGCAGTCCGCGTATGCAGATATTATAGAACATTTTTAATGACGGCGGCTTTGTAGTAACACCGTAAGTTTGATCATTCAACCTTGATACCAGTCACGACCATATAGCATCCCTGTGGCGTTGTTCCAGAATATAGCGCTTCAATAAAAAACTGACTCGCCATCCCGGCCCTGCGAAAGTGGATGTCGAACGACGCTACCGCTACAACTGCTGAGGGGTGTATGCAATGCTTCATGGTTTTAGAGTAATGGTACTAATGATGTTTTAGAGTAATGGTAGTAACGGTAATTTTGACAGCACGCCGCCGCCAATAGCGGTGCTGCAACAATATTGAAATGAGTTGCTAGGCCGGTTATCTTATACACGAAAGGCTAGGGACGTCGTTCCCCACGTGACAAACTGCCGTCGCCGCGGCAGCTTGCGTGAATGTAATCTTTACCGGGAAACGTATGCGGGCAGCGCTGTGTGCTTTGCATTGTTATCAGGACGAACTTGATCAATTATGTGGTTCAGATGCTTCTTTCAGCTTGTGCTTTATTGAAACGTATGCTGTTTTGTATGTTGTATGCGTGATGCGAAAGAATGTATGCATGGTTCACTTCACTTGAGTGCTTGTAGTTTCTGAATGACGGGGTTATTAGTCATTGCATTATTGCTTGCTTACGGGAGTGTGAGCCAGTGATGAGCCTCTGCGTTACGGGGGTATGAGCTATTTCCCTGCCCTGCACTGCCACCGAGGTCGGACCACCGTTACGTTCTGTCGACGTTATGCCACGAAGAAATCCTGGGATCCTAGCCATCGTTGCAGTAACACTCTCAGTAGCTGTTATGAATGCACTGGAATCGAGTCATGTAGAATCGAGGGTTCAATATTGATGTTTTAAATCATTTCAACGATTGTGGTTATTAACATCACCACCGTTTCAACTAGCTTGAGGGCCGCGAAGAGGCTGTTGCCACAAAAAGAACGTGAGCATCTAAAATAAATTCATGCAGAAACTTCCCTGGTAGTGATCTAAATATTCGTAAGCATTGGACCCCTTGCTCATCTCCAAGCAGTCCGGAGTCATTATCAATGTTATGGAACTTGATCCATGTCATCCGCCGTGGTTGCTTAGTGGCTATGGTATTGGGCTGCTAAGCACGAGGTGGCGCGATGGAATCCCGGCCAAGGCAGCCGCATTTCAAATGGGGGTGAAATGCGAAAACACCCGTTTGCTTAGATTTAGGTGCACGTTAATGAACCCCGGGTGGTAAAAATTTCCGGAGTCTCCCACTACGGCGTGCCTCATAATCAGATCGTGGTTTTTGCACGTGAAAGCAACAGTTTTTAACTTGATCTGGCCACTTTAAACCATCATCAACCCTTATCGGTTGTTCGCATATCATGTTCGATAGCGAAAATGATAAGGCAGGTTTAATTACGATAGAGTTCATTATGACGCTTTAACCCATGACCACTGCTGTTAAGATAAAGTTACGGCACTCGAACCCTCGACCTTCGGTGAGAGTCGAACCCACGACTTTTGGTGTTAAGGTGAATCGGGTTAATTTAGCGAGGCTGTTTCAAAACCACCGCATTTGTTGAGGGCGTTATGCAATGCTTTATTGATGGTTCGGATGCTTGTTTTGGGCTTGGGCTTGTTTTTATTGAAACGTATGCTGTTCTGCGATGGGGGATTTCAATTAATGTATGCACTGCTAGCTTCACTTTGCTGAGCGCTTGCAGCCTCTGCCTTATGTGGGTATGAGTAATGGAATTTTTTTCCTTGCTTACAGGGGTATGCGCCATTCATTGTCTTATTTAGGCAAAGAAGCGCTTACACCTTAAAAATGTGGTCACTGCTGATGCTGCAATGACTGCGGAGTGCGCATAGGTTCCATGCGTGCCTGCGGTGAAAGCGGTGAGTAAGAATCATAGACGTAGCACAAGGAGATGATAATTCCTGTAATAAATGCTAGCGCTGTAGTTTAAACAAACTCAAGAATTAGTTGTTCATGTGGTCTATGGCGTAAGGCGGAAAGCAAACAATGCAGAGCAGCCTTTGGCTCACTGAGAACACTCCATTTCTGAGGTGGCTACGAAGAGCAGCCCGGCCCGCATCTGCCGATGTTGCCACATGGGATGTCTTAAACTTCGCTGTGGTAAATTTTGCAGCAAGATCACTGATCCTGCAGAACCGTCCACTGCGGTTGAGCTATCAGTGTAAGTACGCTTGTGGTCGTTGTATACTTCGTGCAGCAGGATTAGAGAAAGCTGCTCAGAAGCTGATGAGAGTTGTGTCTTCGCGCGAATTCCTAATACTGCCAGTGAAACTTGTGACTGACCAAAGAAGGGGAACCGGAGCTTTGGCTGCAGCTGAGTAATCTAATGGAAAATATGCATGGTAGGGCAGTAACGTGTAACACAAAAAGCACGTGTTCGGTGTTCTGAAAGTCGGGCGAGTCGGCAAAAACGGCACGAAAGTGGGAAGGGGCAGCTTATAGAGCAAGGACATGAAGTCACGCTTCAGTGGCTTCCAAAGCACTGTGGCATTAAAGGCAACGAGCATGCCAATGAAGCTGCTTCATCTGCGTATAAAGAGGGCGAGCAGCTCAACCCGCTTCCGAGAACAGATGCAGCAACGAAACTTCGCTAGCTTGTGAATCATACCACACATTGTTATTGCTTTCTATTTCCTCTATTCTTTCTGTTGATGCCAGTTATGTTAATTAATGTTTGTATGTGTTTTATTTTCAAGTTGAGAGCAAAATATACCAGTGAGCTCATTTAACCTAAGTCATAATAAGCAGGTTACAAAACAATAACGGCTAGCTCACGATTGATTCAATAGAGCCAAAAACTACAATAAAATATTAAAGATAATAATTGAAAATACACAAATCACCACAGAAAGTAAGACTATTTTTCAATAGCGTGTAAACTAAAGGAAACACCACAGAGGCGTCTGGTTCTACTACAATAAATGCGATTTCTGCTCATCTGTACTTGTATGTACTTCTGATACGTTCATCCAACGCTCCACTTAGCTTTAGTTAATACTGTGTGCGAGTTCATGCATATATATGCACGCTGTCACCTAACGGCAATACCATTGGCCATTAAATTTGGTTTAGGGAACCAGTACCTGGTTACACTGCGTGGAAGCTTTTATCCTCTAGAAGTAGGTTGTGGGTATGAAGAAGCAAGAAAATCCTTAGGTTCGCCATAGTAATTTCTTAATGCGTGTTTCTCTTCCATAGTACGAGCTGTACAGAGATGCGAGACAAGTAGCCCTGAGAAATTTTTCCTCAATTATCCACAAAACGGTGAACAAACTGAAATCGGTTAGCTACGTCTTCTTTTAGGAGGAGCACCGCGGTGTTTGTCTACGTGCTGCAAAAGTGACTTAAGTTGCACACACACACACACACACACACACACACACACACACACACACACACACACACACACACACACACACACACACACACACACACACACACACACACACACACACACACACACACACACACACACACACACACACGTGCGCACACGCGCACACGCACACACGCACACACACACCCAGACACACACACGAGCACGCGCACACGCACACACACACACAGACACACACACGAGCACGCGCACACGCACACACACACACGCACACACACGAGCACGCGCACACGCACACACACACACACACGCCCGCGCGCGCGCGCACGCGCACAGAGACCACGAGAAAGCGAAGTGGAGGTAATTGAAGTGACGTCCCAACTTCGAGCTATAGAGTGCACCTAATAATGCACTGATCATGCACCAGCATGCACCTAATTACGACTACTACAGATCGGAGGTCTCTCCGAACGACTTCATTTAACTCTGACTTGTGTCAGCCAACTCTATTCCGAAATCTAATCTTACTCAACAAGAAATCCCTAGTCATTTTTATGAGAACAAACTACTTGTCGTACATTTTTCAATTTCAATCGAACATTTAAGTTTCTGAGTGTATGCGTTTTGAGAGAAACGCTCATCAAACAAACCCACATTTGCTTTTCGAAATCCACCTTCTATCTACTTCCTAAAAGAAGACTCGACGACATTTTTTGTGAGCCTGCAATCGTTGCGTACAGTAACATTCATCCATCTGGAAGCGTATATCAGACAATAAAACAAAAAAAGCAAAAAACAAACTCAAAGATAGCCTGCGGGTGGCATTGCAAAAGGGCAAACATTACGCCACCATTAAAAGCACTGCATGTGCCTCCCTTTGCAGGTACTGCCTGCGCTACTTACGAGCATAAGGGCAGTTCTGTCCGATGAGCGATGAAAGAAAAAAAAACAATAATTGTTTATGCCATAAACATGTCGCGGCAGTACGAGTAGAAGTTATCATTTAATGGCAAAACGGAACCTATAAGGTTAGCAAGCGGAGAGACAGGAACACCAGAACTGACGTATAAGGAACACAGGAGACACATTGCAGTGTATCAGCAATGAATAACCATACAGGTGGTATACGGAACCAAACAGAGAAGAAGGGAAACGTAAACTCGTCGTGAAAAGGGTGAAAATCAATGGAAGAAGTGGTGCCGTAGTCGTACGTCAGAACTAAGGGTGCTGAATAAGCACGTTCCTTTTTTCGTGTGCGCCTTGGGCCAACGGAGCTTCCGGTAGGGCTCGGTGTCGTCGAGTTCCCGAGGCCGAAAACAAGGACGCTGACTCCAAATCTCTGCCAATCACGTCTAAACAGCGCATTGTCATTGTTCGTGCCGCACAGCCAGCCAGAAGGTTCCCAGTGAATAGCCTTTGGCCACGGTGGCGACCTCGGCAGTGACATTAAGAAAGTCGACCCTCCATGCCAGCCACTGTTTACCGGTGGCGCAGTCCCCAGTGCCTTTCAATTTTACGAGGAAGCCATGATCGGATGTGGGAAAGTATTCGGGAGCAAAAGGCGAGGGTGCATGATGTGGGTTCGCGCCCAGACATGGCGCACACACTTCACTGTTGACGGCTTATACGTACCTGTGTTGAGACCACTCCACGCCGTGCTTCTGATGCCTGCAGACGCTGTTACACAGGTGCGGCGCTTGCAGAGCCTCAGTGTGCAATCTCAATGTGTACGTTGTATAAACCGAAATCAAAAATTGAATTCCCCAGTAGCTGCTATTTGTGGTAAGCCGCGATAAAAGATCGGGAAAATTGAGTTGCCTTGTCTTTGGAGAGTTAACTCGCAGAAGAAGCAAGACTTAGCTGTTTTGTTTTTGTCTTTTTTAGGTTATGCGCTGTTTCTTCCTCACTTCCTCACAGTTAGCAATTGTGAACCTTTGCATGACGCTTTGCCCTCTTCCATCCTTTTTTTTCTGTTCATACCTCTCTGCTGCACACAGACTCCTCCAACATTTCGTTTTTCATCTTGCAAATTCATGTTTACAAATCTCGAGCATAGTTCTCCCCCGTGTGCGCTTTTTTTCCCTGACAGTCCGCAATATACCCTCTACACATAAAGCATCTTAATTAAATTCTGACTCATTTAGGCTTTTACTTTCTGAACCACAGACAGCCAATCAAGCCTGCCTCGAGTAAACGTAGGTAAAATACGACAGGGTTAAACTTCACCGCGAAACGTATAGAAGAACGCGACGTGAGGAGAGCGTTATCATCGAGTTGTGTGTTTACCAACAACTCGATTGCCATCTAAGAGAACATTACCTTTATTTGTCTCGGCTGATTGAGTCTCTTTTCTCCACATGCGGGAACTGAGCGCATGGTTTAACACAGGTACGCGTGGAACTATTGCGCAAGGAGAATGGGCGCATGTGGCAAAACTAGGGGCTCTCTCACTTCTATCAAACGCTGCCGAAAGTGCTAGCTGTACCAGGCCTTTATTTCACTGCATTGTAGACAATAGGCTTTCGAGGTTTAACTTGCCAGCTGTTACGATGTGGTTCGAGGAGCAGGTTTGAAATTACGAATCAGAGACGCCTCCGAGGGCAGCAAGGAACGAACGGCAACAATCGCCGAACACAAACACGTTACATCCAAAATACAAGTACATGGGCACAGGGCCTGGGGACAGGCGAGATCAAGCGTCCCTACACAGCGCTCAGAGCGTCTACCTTCGCGCACACACAGTTTAGTTGGTGTTGCGTCGCCCGACTAACTTTGAGAGCGGAGGCGGCAGACGTGTTCTCGAAGACTGAGATTGGCCGGCTGGAGGACGCGAGCGGAAGACGTGTCGATTAGAGGTCCACTCGTGCGTTGGCGCCCGACCGGGCCCCTCCGATAGCGTTCGGCCTGCCGAACGTTGACGTCCGACCCAAACCAACGCGTCTTCCTGGTTCCTCTTCTCAGCTCCGTCTCCCCGCCGACGGGGTCTCTTCACCTTCTCTAGGCTGCCCGAGCCAAGCGTTTCTTGCCGTTTCGCTGAGCGCTCTTTCATGGCGCTTGCTCATTTGTAGTTTTGTTCTCGATCTATCGTTTTGCTACGCCACGTACGCACGTCCAGAAATGTGTCGTCCTTGTAGACGATGCAGGCACCGCGGTGCACGTGCTCCCATGTTTTTGACACCCTTTCTTCGACGTCCGGGCGTCTCTCGGCACTTCACCACACCAGCACATTACCAAGGCGCTCATTTCTGTCTAGCACGAGCTCTGTAGAGAAGTTTATGCCCCGCAAAGGGTGGCTCATGACCTTCGCGCCTCGTCTTATTGTGCCGAGAAAAATTTGCAGACAATCTTGTCAGCGGCGAAACATTAGGAGACAGGTTAACTGAAATTTGGATTGATACGCGGACAAGTGATTCTCCTGTACGATAAAAACTTCCTTGCATTTTTCACCTCGCGTTTCTCACTCTATTCGCTACGCTACTGTGCATTCCTTCCTTTAACAGCGTTATCTTGCAGTTTCGAGAAGCCCGTTGAATTTCCCAGCAGCCGTGTCAACAGAAGCTTTAGAATTAAGCTTTATAATGCAACGCGATATTTTACGGTGGCAAAATTGTTCCTAATAATGCTACGATTCGTTACTTGTTCTATATCCAATTACTGCGGATGCTACGTAGCAACTGCAACTACCGTTGTACTCTATTCATTTGTACCCTGTACTTATCTTCATTGTAAGCATAGGCACGAACTTCCCTTGTGTGGCATACGATATACGGCCCCCTACTTTGCTATTGTTAGTGTCACCATTGGGCTAATTTTCTTCACAATTACACTTGTTTTAGCTCTCATAGAAAGCGCTATAGGTGTAGTTTGCGTCTGTGCTGTTAGTAGCACGGTTTTGCAAGTTTACAATGGGCTGGACCCGATCTAGATGAGTGAAAAGTCAGATCTACTGAGACTGACTTTAACTCGTTTAGGGGAACCTCCTCGACAGATTATCAAAGGGAACGCCCAAATTTTGTTCAAGAGGCCATAGTGACTAAACACAAATCCACGATTAATATTGTTTGATAAGACTGGTTACTCGACAAAAAACAAAAACAAAAACACTGCTTAGATTTTACGATCTCAGGTTCGCATTTGCACATGAGAAAACTCCGCTTTGAAGCTATGGTGGCTTGTGGAAGGTGACACTATCAACAGGCCACAAAGCAGAGACGCTGATGCGGGGCACCGAGCGCAGCAAAAGCGAGGAAAAAAATTTAGAAAAAAATGTTTAGAAAAGAACCTTTAGAAAAAAATGTTGAAATGAGTTTTTTGAAGCTTCTGAGATAAAATCCATTCTCTTCTGTGTCTCCGCTACCAGCTTTTTCTTTTTTCATTATGTTACGTTGAGGTCTTTCGCTTTCTCGATGGCTCTGTCAACTGTGCTGCAGTGTTACTTTTCTGATCGAAGATATTCCTCCTGGCACTCAGGCCAGCGACACGCTTCCGTTATCCCGGAAACTGCTAGCCACTGTCATGCGATAATGGGTCGGTAGCAAGTGTGTCTTAAGCAGAGGCGAAAAAGAAGCGTCTAACAAAATAAACCTGAGTGCCTGTTTCGTGGTATACTGTTCCCCAACGTTTCCTGGTCACGCGGCTTTCGCGATCGGCGACCGGTCTTCGTGCACTTGTATCGCTTTGCGGAGAGAAGGAGTCCTCAATCCACCGTGAGCACGTGACTCCGGCGACAGTTTCAACATACAGGCAGGCGACGTTTGGCACACTTCACCTATGTTCGGAGCGCCGTTGTATTACTTATGAAACTGCAAAGCAGTGCGCAACAGTGATCTGATGCTTTCGGTCTCCTTAGATCTTTTCTGATTTTAGGGTGAGCGCAGCATCTGAGTGGGGAGCGAGAAAAGGGTCAATGAAAGGCAGGGAGCTTACCCAGGACTAGGCTACCCTACATTGGGAGAAAGGAAATGGTGAAGGAAAGAAATTAGGATAAGAAGTGAAAGTGAAGCGTTAATGCGCACTGTAGCCGCAGACGTATTGGAGTTCTCGGCACCGTATAACAGACGGTCGCCCAGGCCAGTTGCCTTCAGGAATCGCAGCAATCGCTGGTCGATGCTAACTTCCTGTGTTGCCAATAATATTTCTGGAACTGAAGAAGTTTACAATGGTGGTCACCTCACAGTACTGAGACTGCAAGCATGTCACTTCATTTCTCCTCCACAAGATTTCCAGTCTGCATAGAAGGACGTAGAGGTAGTTTTTGAACACTCGCTGGGAAGGAATATCTGCTTAGCACAAGCCCTGCAGACCGCACTGGTGAATCTTTCTGCCTTTTGAAGCGAATTCACGAGAAGCTTCTTCTTCAGGCTTGCAAGAGGGCTTGTTGCACGCAGCATCAATGCGAAGTCTCTCGTGTCCGTGTTTTGTCCTGAAGTTCTTTAAAAAGGTAGTTTGTGGAGCCGTAAGCGTTGGGAAAACGAAATAGTTTCGCGTTTATTCAGCCAGGAATTTTATTACAATTAACCACAATAATTAAAAAAAACGGGTAAATATGGCATACTTAAACAAAGAGATATTTCTTGCTTGTTGTTGAAAGCTGGAAAGTGCTGGCGAGCTTAGCTTTCGTTCTTTTTCACCTGTTAGATGCTTGATCCCCTTCTATATAATTGTTAGGTCATTGAGAATACCGTTCTTTAGTATTCAACTTTAGGGAACTAGCAGTCACTTTTTTTTTTCATAACCGTCACCTGGCTGCGTAAAGACTCTGAAGAGAAGAACAAAGACCACGTTTGAGGAAAAGCCAAAGGATGAGAAGGCACAAGACGAATAAGAGTGCAGTGCGCCATGCGTTATGCATGGACTGTAAGCACAAAGGGTTAAACGTTTGTCTGTGAAAAAAATATCATAAAGCTAGGGGGCTAAGTCCACTTTCGGCGAGAAAGGCAGCAGCACGCAAGCACAAAATGCAAACCAATTTCCGGTTCCTCTCTCTGCATAGTGTAACTACGCTTATCTATCACACTTGCGTGGAGACCTTTAAATCCGAGCGGAAATCACGAAAAGTGCGGCCAACCGGATGATTATTCACTTGGACCGTTTCGCTTACAGTGGCGTGCTGCTTCTACCGTTACGAAGAAAATATGCAATTGTTCTCCAGCAAGTCAGAGCTACCTCCAACGCTGGGAAGGCGCGACCTTTAGTATTCTGGAACACCGTGGAAGCCGATGGAGACTAAGGTCAACGAACTACCTATTAGAGCACAATCTTCCTTAATCTTTTTAGAATATTTTACAGGGTGCGTAGCCATGCAAAGCTGGCGGGGGGGAGGGGTGCACTGAAGAAGATTCCTGCTTGCAAAACTGATCCTTCATATTGTGGTCTGTAGTCTCACAGCTTTTGGAGAGAGAGACAGAGAGAGGGAGATTTATTGTAAAAGAACAGATAAAAGGTCGGCCAGGACAAGTAGAAAAGCCGCTTTCGCGGGTCGAAGCCCTCTGAGGAGCCGTTGATGCCCTGCAGTATTTCAGCACCGGCATACGCTCACCATGGGTCGTGAAGCATGTTTCGCGAGTGCTAGGCGGCCAAGTATGTTATCATCCACTAAGGCTGTGTTCACGTTAGAATGAAAAGCATGCACCGTCATCAGAACGGGCATCAAATGGCAATATCCTATCGTTATACACACACGGAGCCGTCCTTTGTTAGGGTAGCTACAACAGTTGAAGTGAAAGCGAAGCGATATATCAAGTTATCTTGTTTTATTGTACCTTCAGAATACGAAATAGATCAGTTTCTTTTCCAACAATTTGTAAACCATGGAGGATACACAAATGGAAGATCCAGGCGCCAACGTAACAATATTTCAGTTCCAGCTGCCCGTGAAGTCACAAATTTCGACAGGTTATTTTTGTACCTTTCCCTCCCCCGTTCCCCAGCCCTGGGTAGCTAAGGGGATTTTCCATTCTGCTTAACCTTCCAGGTTTGTGAAAGGTTCACCAGTAGGGTTTGAAAGTACTCAAACATTCAATAAATAGACGGAAACTTCTTTTTTCTAGTTGTTTTGACAACATTTGCAAAACAACACGAAAATATTGTGCAATCTGTGACGTCGCATGATATCATCGTAGTCATAGTTTGGAGGCAAAATTCAAAGCTGGACGTTTTTAAACAATTTCCTACTTATGCGAGCATATTCAGTGCTTGTCTTGAGCGCTCTTCTAAAGTGTATCCTCAGGCTCACCTCTGCAGCTACGTATACCTATGATGCGTGTCAGGAGAAGACGAACGTGCCCAAGCCGCCCATAGAAACTATCGCACACAATATTGCAATATTGCAAGCACAAAATTGCAATTTAAACAGCACCATTTTATCTACTGCCCGTGCTTCCACCGTTTCGTCTTCCAGCAGCTGTGTTCTGTGATAGAACCTATACGCCATTCCTAAACCGTCTAGAGGGTGCGCAATAGGAAACGTTCCACGACGACACCTTTAATATTTATTGTCGTCCCTAGTCGAGAAGGTCAACCGTGGTAAATGGGAGCTGCATGCCCATTCTCTTGTTGCCAGTCCCCATTGGAGACTCATCGCTAGTGGAGAGCCCGTCCGCTTGGGCCACTCGCGCAGTGGGATGGGCAGAGAGAACATAATATACAGAAAGATGAATCGACTCCCTGGGCGTACATGGAATTGCGATGTTTCGGGTCACACGTCGATCCCTCGAGCGTCGTATGTTTATCACCGTGCATGCAGTGCCGGCGCATACAACTCCACAAACACACACACGCACCCGCACGCACACACACACCAAACACCCACCCACGCGCGAACAAGCACACACACATATACACCTACTCTTCCCCCAGAGCCGCCCGACTTGGTGCTTCCTGCTTGGGTCACGAGCCTGATGTGGTGATGGGGGGCGGGGGGGGCCGTAGCAGTGACTGAAGTCATGACTAATGCATGGCGCACTTTTCTAGCAGACGGTAATAACGACAATGAAATACGGCGCAAGAAGGGAAGCGCCGCGTCGGTTTAATTTCCAACTGTGTAGAGGAAGATTTTATCAGGCTTGACTCGTTTGGCGTTTTTCCTGGCATGTTAGCCATTCTATCGTTTGCTTTATTCACTCCGCATGCGAAAGTAAATGGCTAGCCTCCTGCAATGCATGTTGTAATGCTACTCATTGCCTGAGCAATGAAGACATAAGCTTTTCTTTCTTTCACATCACGTACGCATTCAAGAACTCTTCTCTGCGTTAGTTGCAGGGTCACATTTCGAGAAAAAAGTTGGTTGGTCCCTCTTTTGGTGTAACTGCTAACAGCACGAAAGTCAAACGTGTGTTCTAAGAAGCAATGGCAGCGTCGCTTAACATTCACAAATTCAAGCCCATAAGTTTGCCTCGTCTTTTTATTAATTACAGCTTCGCTAGAAGGGCACAGCAATGACAGTGATAGAAAGCATGTGAGGCTTGTGCTGCTGCGCAGCGGAAACAGCAACTCGGAGCCTACCAGGCGTCATAGGCACATCCGACGCAACAGTGAGGGCGTATGTGGTGAAACTGGATTGGTAGAGCTGCGGCGGTATCACGCACGAGCCCATACACATCTTCAAAGGTGAGCTGCCCGTGACGTTACAAATTTCGACAAGTTATTTTTCTACCTATCCCTCCCCCGTTCCCCAGCCCTGCGTAGCTAAGGGGATTTTCCCTTCGGCTTAACCTTCCTGCCTTTCCCCTTTCGCCAGTCTCTCTCTGTCTTTACAGTGCCAGCTCCAGGTTTGTGAAAGGTTCACCAATAGGATTTGAAAGTATTTAAACATTGAATAAATAAACAGAAACTTTCTTTTTCTAATTGTTTTGACAACACTTGCAAAACAACACGAAAATACTGTCCTATCTGTGACGTCGCATGATACCATCGTAGTCAGGGTTCGGACACAAAATTCAAAGCTGGAAGTTTTTAAACAATTTCCTACTTCTGCGAGCATATTCAGTGCTTCTCTTGAGCGGGTTCCACGTCGATTCCTGGAGCGTCGTACGTTTATCACCGTGCGAGCAGTGTTTGCGCATACAACTCCACAAACACACACAGGCACACACACACACAGACACACACACACACACGCACGCACGCACACACACACACACACACACACACACGCACGCTCGCACACACACACACGCACACACACACACACACACACACACACACACACATGCTCACAAACACACACACACACACACACACACACCAACTCCACCCCCGAGCCGACCGACTTGACGTTTTCTGCTTGGGTCACAAGCCTGATGTGGTGATTTACTTATTTTGGAATACTGTGACACCCTTCTTGGGATTTTTACAGGAGATGGCAAAAACATACAAATACAGGTTCAGTGCTAATATAGATACATTTTTAAGTCAAAAATAAAGGCAAAACATGAAATACGACAGACAATAACAAATAATAACAATAATACAATACAGACAATGGTAAATAAAACCGATGATGACACTTGAATACAATAAATAGGCTGAGAGGAACACTATAATATTATGTTATGAACAAGGTTATGCTGAGAGGAATGTACGCACGGAGCTCTCAGCGAGGGTAATAAATTGAGAAATTAAGCGATCTACTAAGGGAGAGAGCCAAGGCAACAACCAAACTGCAAGCAAAAGCGAATAATAAAAAAGTTAACCGTTGTTTATGAGAATAGTTATGGATCAACATCTTTTTATTTAAAAAGGAAGTAGAGAAAACGCCGCCGGAAGTGGAGAACAATTACTTGTTTTGAATGACGCTTCTACAGTTATCGGTCGAACCGTCTCACGTAGCCACTTCTCTGCTGTGCTTATGTGGGTACTGCGCTCACCTTTCGCGGTGAGCGCAGTACGTCTAGAATCGCAGAGTCCTGGGCTCTACGCGGTTGCATGGGACTGGCGGCCGCACAGCGTTATGCAATTCGCGGAACTGTCAAAACTGATCAACAAGGCGAAAATAACTGATATTCGAAACTATAACATGAGAAAGACTGAAGAAGCTGTAAAAAATGAACGCAGCCTGAAATCAGTAAAAAACAAACCTGGCATAGGACAAACCATGATGTATGCACTAAAAGATAAGAAGGATAATATCATTAGCAATCTCGAAGGTATAGTAAAAGCAGCGGAAAAATTCTAAGCTGACCTGTATACAGTACCCAGAGGAGTCACGATACCTCACTTAGAAACAGTAATGAACAGGATACAGAAACTCTCCTATAACTAGCGATGAGGTCAGAAGGGCCCTGCAAGACATGAAACGATGAAGAGCGGGAGGAGAAGGTGGAATAACAGTCGATTTAATCAAAGATGGAGGAGACATAATGCTTGGAAAACTGGCTGCTCTTTATACGAAGTGTCTATCGACTGCAGAGTACAATAAGCCTCTCTATGTGGCTTATATAGATTACGAAAAGGCATTTGATTCAGTAGAGATACCAGCGATCGTAGAGGCACTACGTAATCAAGGAGTACAGAACGCTTACGTAAAAAGCTTGGAAAATATTGCTACATGTGTGTGGTATTTGTTTGTTTGAACGAGGCGCGTAGGCGCCATCACTCCAGAAAAGAGGAGGAAGAACGAACTGGGCTCGCGCTGTGAATCTAACCGGCAAGAGCTGCAACCGTTGTTGTAAATATAATCTGTAAATAGTTTCTCGTCTTACTGACTCGTCCTTCGCGTAAGAATATCTACAGAGGTTCTACAGCTACCTTAATTCTACACAAGAAAAGCAGGGAGATACCTATAGAGAAAGGCGTCAGACAGGGAGACACAATTTCTCTAAAGCTATTCACTGCGTGCTTAGAAGAATTCAAGCTATCAAACTGGGAAGGCTTAGGAGTAAAGATCGACGGCAAATATCTCAGCAACCTTCGGTTTGCCGATGACATTGTTCTATTCAACAACAATGCAGACGAGTTACAACAAATGATTGGAGACCTTAACAGAGAGAGAGTGTAAGAGTGGGGTTGAATATTAATATGCAGAAGTTGAAGATAATGATAAATAGCCGGGCAAAGCAACAAGAGATCAGGATCGCCAGTCGGCCACTAGAGACTGTGAAGGAGTACGTTTACCTAGGTCAATTAATCACAGGGAACCCTGATCATGAGAAAGAAATTCACAGAAGAAGAAAAATAGGTTGGATCGCATACGGCAGACATTGCCAGCTCCTGACAGGAAGCTTACCATTATTATTGGAAAGTAAGGTGTGCAATCAGTGCATTTTGCCAGTGCTGACATATGGGGCAGAGACTTGAGGGCAAGTTAAGGGCCGCGCTATGCAAAGGGGGAAGGCAGCTGGGGAGGATCAGGTAACAGCAGATTTGCTGAAGGATGGTGGGCAGATTGTTCTAGAAAAACTGGCCAGCCTCTATACGCAATGCCTCAAGACCTCGAGCGTACCGGAATCTTGGAAGAACGCTAACATAATTCTAATCCATAAGAAAGGCGACGCCAAAGACTTGAAAAATTATAGACCGATCAGCTTACTGTCCGTTGCCTACAAAGTATTTACTAAGGTAATTGCAAATAGAATCCGGAACACCTTAGACTTCCGTCAACCAAAGGACCAGGCAGGATTCCGTAAAGGCTACTCAACAATAGATCATATTCACACTATCAATCAGGTGATAGAGAAATGTGCGGAATATAACCAACCATTATATATAGCTTTCATTGATTACGAGAAAGCGTTTGATTCAGTCGAAACCTCAGCAGTCATGGAGGCATTGCGGAATCAGGGTGTAGACGAGCCGTATGTAAAAATACTGAAAGATATCTATAGCGGCTCCACAGCCACTGTACTCCTCCATAAAGAAAGCAACAAAATCCCAATAAAGAAAGGCGTCAGGCAGGGAGATACGATCTCTCCAATGCTATTCACAGCGTGTTTACAGGAGGTATTCAGAGACCTGGATTGGGAAGAATTGGGGATAAGAGTAAATGGAGAATACCTTAGTAACTTGCGCTTCGCTGATGATATTGCCTTGCTTAGTAACTCAGGGGACCAACTGCAATGCATGCTCACTGATCTGGAGAGGCAGAGCAGAAGGGTGGGACTAAAAATGAATCTGCAGAAAACTAAAGTAATGCTTAACAGTCTCGGAAGGGAACAGCAGTTTACGATAGGTAGCGAGGCACTGGAAGTGGTAAGAGAATACATCTACTTAGGACAGGTAGTGACTGCTGATCCAGATCATGAGAGTGAAATAATCAGAAGAATAAGAATGGGCTGGGGTGCGTTTGGCAGGCATTCGCAGATCATGAACAGCAGGTTGCCATTATCCCTCAAGAGAAAAGTGTATAACAGCTGTGTCTTACCAGTACTCACGTACGGGGCAGAAACGTGGAGGCTTACGAAAAGGGTTCTACTTAAATTGAGGACGACGCAACGAGCTATGGAAAGAAAAATGATAGGTGTAACGTTAAGGGATAAGAAAAGAGCAGATTGGGTGAGGGAACAAACGCGCGTTAATGACATCTTAGTTGAAATCAAGAAAAAGAAATGGGCATGGGCAGGACATGTAATGAGGAATGAAGATAACCGATGGTCATTAAGGGTTACGGACTGGATTCCGAGGGAAGGGAAGCGTAGCAGGGGGCGACAGAAAGTTAGGTGGGCAGATGAGATTAGGAAGTTTGGAGGGTCAACATGGCCACAATTAGTACATGACCGGGGTAGTTGGAGAAGTATGGGAGAGGCCTTTGCCCTGCAGTGGGCGTAATCAGGCTGATGATGATGATGATGATGAAGGGCCGCGCAAAGAGCGATTGAACGAAGATTGCTAGGCATAACGTTAAGAGAGAAAGAGAGCGGTTTAGATCAGAGAGCGAACGGGTACAGACGATATTCTAATTGACATCAAGAGGAAGAAATGTAGCTGCGCAGGTCATGTAATGCGCCGGTTAGATAACCGTTGGACCATTAGGGTTACAGAATGGGTACCAAGAGAAGGGAAACGCAATCGAGGACGACAAAACACTAGGCGGAGCGATGAAATTAGGAAATTCGCGGTCGCTAGTTGGAATCGGTTGGAGCAGGACAGGGGTAATTGAAGATCGCAGGGAGAGGCCTTCGTCCTGCAGTGGACATAAAACAGGCTGATGATGATGATGATGATGATGATGATGACGATGATGATGATGATAGAGGTGGTGGGCCCCCCCCGAAAAAAGAATCCTGGGTACGTGCCTGTCGTCTGTACCCGTTCGCTCTCTGATCCAAACCGCTCTCTTTCTCTCTTAACGTTATGCCTAGCAATCTTCGTTCAATCGCTCTTTGCGCGGCCCTTAACTTGCTCTCAAGTCTCTGCCCCATATGCCAGCACTGGCAAAATGCACTGATTGCACACCTTACTTTCCAATAATAATGGTAAGCTTCCTGTCAGGAGATGGCAATGTCTGCCGTATGCGATCCAACCTATTTTTATTCTTCTGTGAATTTCCTTCTCATGATCAGGGTTCCCTGCGATTAATTGACCTAGGTAAACGTACTCCTTCACAGTCTCTAGTGGCCGACTGGCGATCCTGATCTCTTGTTCCTTTGCCCGGCTATTTATCATTACCTTCAGCTTCTGCATATTAATATTCAACCCCACTCTTACACTCTCTCTCTGTTAAGGTCTCCAATCATTTGTTCTAACTCGTCTACATTGTTGTTGAATAGAACAATGTCATCGGCAAACCGAAGGTTGCTGAGATATTTGCCGTCGATCTTTACTCCTAAGCCTTCCCAGTTTAATAGCTTGAATTCTTCTAAGCACGCAGTGAATAGCTTTAGAGAAATTGTGTCTCCCTGTCTGACCCCTTTCTCCATAGGTATCTCCCTGCTTTTCTTGTGTAGAATTAAGGTAGCTGTAGAACCTCTGTAGATATTCTTACGCGAAGGACGAGTCAGTAAGACGAGAAACTATTTACAGATTATATTTACAACAACGGTTGCAGCTCTTACCGGTTAAATTCACAGCGCGAGCCCAGTTCGTTCTTCCTCCTCTTTTCTGGAGTGATGGCGCCTACGCGCCTCGTTCAAACAAACAAATATTACACGCATGTAGCAATATTTTCCAAGCTTTTTACGTAAGCGTTCTGTACTCCTTGATTACGTAGTGCCTCTACGATCGCTGGTATCTCTACTGAATCAAATGCCTTTTCGTTATCTATATAAGCCACATAGAGAGGCTTATTGTACTTTGCAGTCGATAGACACTTCGTATAAAGAGCAGCCAGTTTTCCAAGCATTATGTCTCCTCCATCTTTGATTAAATCGACTGTTATTCCACCTTCTCCTCCCGCTCTTCATTGTTTCATGTCTTGCAGGGCCCTTCTGACCTCATCGCTAGTTATAGGAGAGTTTCTGTATCCTGTTCATTACTGTTTCTAAGTGAGGTATCGTGACTCCTCTGGGTACTGTATACAGGTCAGCTTAGAATTTTTCCGCTGCTTTTACTATACCTTCGAGATTGCTAATGATATTATCCTTCTTATCTTTTAGTGCATACATCATGGTTTGTCCTATGCCAGGTTTGTTTTTTACTGATTTCAGGCTGCGTTCATTTTTTACGGCTTCTTCAGTCTTTCTCATGTTATAGTTTCGAATATCAGTTATTTTCGCCTTGTTGATCAGTTTTGACAGTTCCGCGAATTGCATAACGCTGTGCGGCCGCCAGTCCCATGCAACCGCGTAGAGCCCAGGACTCTGCGATTCTAGACGTACTGCGCTCACCGCGAAAGGTGAGCGCAGTACCCACATAAGCACAGCAGAGAAGTGGCTACGTGAGACGGTTCGACCGATAACTGTAGAAGCGTCATTCAAAACAAGTAATTGTTCTCCACTTCCGGCGGCGTTTTCTCTACTTCCTTTTTAAATAAAAAGATGTTGATCCATAACTATTCTCATAAACAACGGTTAACTTTTTTATTATTCGCTTTTGCTTGCAGTTTGGTTGTTGCCTTGGCTCTCTCCCTTAATAGATCGCTTAATTTCTCAATTCCTTGCGATTTTTGTTTCCTGTTGCCAATTTTGCACGAAAAGTGCTATACAATTAGGGAAAAACAGACGAGGTAACGGGCGACATTCATCTTGCTTATGGGCTTAAGGGTTATTGCAGGGTTTTATGATGGACGCTCTTTCGCATTATTTTATTTCCCACCTTATCTAACCCATATCACGTGTATATGGTTCCGGGCATCTGCCAGCGTCGCGGCGAGCCGTAACTCAAGGAAATAATGAAGCAAAGGGATAAGTTAAACGCAATTGGCGTTTTCTCCCGCCGCAACTCGTTCCATGAGAGTACAGACCAGCTGAGTAACAGCCGCATCCCTCTCCTGGTCCCAGGATCAGCCTAAACGAAGAAGGTTGAACTATCAAAAGCAACAGCTATGCGCGCGACGGTTGAATAGATGGTGACAACTGAACGCATCTCGAGTTAATCGCGCGGGTGCGGAATCTATGAGAAAACGGTCCTTCACATTACAAGAGATGCCGATAACTACCGCCATCTAAAAGGAGTGAAAAAGGCAGCATAATGCTGACCGATGAACAGCTGCCAAGTCTCAACATTGATCTGGCGGCGCTTTAGGAATGTGTGAGGAGTGGTGGCGTGGGTGGGGAGGGGGGGGGGGGTATGCCACTTGATTTCGGGGGGGGGGGGCCCGGGCCCCCCCGGGCCCCCCCTTGGGTACGTGCCTGGTGGGACACATCTTTAATGCATTATTAAGTAGTGAATACAAAAACTTTGGACGGTGTAATTTAGCATGGCTGGACAACGTGTGAAGCCCAGCCGTGCGTAAAAGATCTGTGGCTGAATACATGCGTCCATAGCAGTTGAAGTTAAAGCGCACGGCTTTCCATTGAACCATTTCGAGTGTTTTAACGTTGTTTTTACTGAGGGGGAACCAAGCTACGTTAGCGTATTCTAAGACCGGACGGATAAAGGTGACGTCAGCTAGAAGTTTTGTATCAGATGTAGAATGACGAAGGGCCCTTTTAAGGAAAAATAACTTGTTCATTGCTTTGCTAGCTATGCTTCGAACATACGTAGTCCAGATTAAGTCACAAGTGATATGACTACACCCAAGTATCGATATTCAGTCACACTACTGATACTCATGTTATTGAAAGAGTATACATAATCTAATTTACACTTGATGAAGGGGGGAGGGGGGTAGCAGTTACTGAAGCCATGACTAATGTATCGCGCACTTTTCTAGCAGACGGTAATAACGCCAATAAAATACGGCTGAAGAAGGGAAGCGTTGCATCCGTTTTATTTCCAACTGTGTGAAGGAAGTTTTTATCAGACTTGACTCATTTGGCGTTTTTTCCTAGCATGTTAGCCATTCTATCGTTTGCTTTATTCACTCCGCAATGCGAAACTAAATTGCTAGCCTCCTACAATGCATGCTGTTATGCTACTCATTGCCCGAGCAATGAAGACCTAAACATTCCGTTCTTTCACATCACGTAAACATTTAAGAACTCTTCTCTACGTTAGTTGCATAAGCAACGGTGAGTGCGTATGTGGTGAAACTGGATTGGCAGTGCTGCGGCGGTATCACGCACGAGCCCATACACATTTTCAAAGATGAGCAGACGCACATTGGCCGAGCTTATCGAGTGGACACTGGGCTGAAGGCGACCATCCGGTGAAAGGCGAGCGAGCTTGGCAAGGTGGGCGCGCCGTTTCCCTCCGTCCTCCCCTCTTCAACACCACTTTCTAATCCCCCACACTTCCGTGAGGCACCGTTCCCTTCATATCGTCCTACCCTTCTCTGATCGCCCCCCTTTCAGCTCCCATCGCCTCGCTAATGGCGATCATAATGTTTCTGGGAATACCTCATGAAAAGAGGCGGCCACAAGTAGTCACGTAGGCTGCTAAATTTCTTCATTCAGATTTCGCTACATACACCATTATATATCATTTTGCCGGTGTAACCTCGTTCTTAACGTTCGTATTTAAAACCTCTGTCAGTATATTTCTTCACGCAGGAATAAATAGCTGCTGTCAAGGATCAAAGCTGACTTCAGACAGGCACCAAGCATCACTCTCAAACTGTCGTCAAGTACAACGGCAAACTTCCCTCGGGCTTCACCGCTGCATCTAAACCATCGATACCCCCTGGCGTCTTATCAGCCCCACAGTACATCTCAGTGCACCAGGAATCGGGAAAAAGTCTGAGCTATCGTCGCCTGTGCTTAAACAACTGTCTGCTTCTTCTGAACGAGAGGTATGCGGACAGTGTACATATTTATACCGATGGTTCGACAAACATCCATGTTCGTCAGGTGCTGTGGTTGTCCCAGCAAGAGCTGTTACCATCAGCTTTAGGACTGACCACCCAACGACATCGGCATCTGCAGAAATAGCTGCTCTTCGCACTGCACTTTGTTTCGTCAATCGGGAACCACCTCGACAATGGTATTAACGATATTAGATGCCTACTCCATACATCACATGAGAAAGGACACCACGTGACGTTTCAGTGGCTGCCAAGTCACTGCGGCGTTATAAGAAACGAAGACGCCGATAATGCCACTCAGGCAGCTCTTGAAGACACACAGGAAGAGGCCATACCACTTTCACGGTCCGACACAGCCACCAGACTTCGAGTGCTTGCACAGGAGATCACGCTCTCTTTGTGGTGCTCACCAAGCAGCCAGACCAACCGGAGCAATCGTCAATACCACCTGCCCTCTTTGATGCATCTCTGTATGCCAACTACACTCCGCCGAAGAGAGGCCACTCTTCGTTATCGCTTATGGCTAGGGGTAGCATTCACGAAATCGTACTCATTTCGCATTTGAATGGCCGACAACGCTCTCTGCAATGCCTGTTTTTGCGAGGAGACGCTAGAACATATTCTGTGCGACTGTCCTGAATATAATGTTCAGAGACAGTACCTGGCGTCCGTTCTGGCGTACCTTGACAATACTAGACCATTGTCAGTTGAAACGATTTTCACATGTCGCCGACAGAAGACATCGCAGCTGAAGGCGACGAAAGGACTACTTCAGTTTTTGAAAGAGATGGGCTTGAACAAGCGGCTGTGACAGTAATGTCACGTACCACGCAAGAGTGACGGACTGTAACTGACGATGTGTGTGCTTTGCTACGTGCTCTCTCTCTATCCTCCCCATTGTTCATCCCCCCCATCCCGCTCCCATGTGCAGGGTAGCAAACCTGTTGAGCTACACTGGTTAAACTCCATGCCTTTCCTTCTCCACTTTTTTCTTCCTTCCTTGTTGACTTCTTCGTCCCCGCTTTTGAGGTAAAGATATTTGCGCACTTAGGCTGGTCATTTCTTTTCATCCATGTTTCTTAGTGTTTTATTTCAAAACCAATGTCGCTCTGGGCTTCTCTGAGTTCAAGAGAAGCCAAACCCCATGTCAACCTGCACCACGGAGCAAAAATTATTGAGGAGGCAAAACAGCGTTCGATCGGAGGAGGAGGAAATAAAGAGAGAAGGCAGGGATGCTAACCAGAAATGCGTCTGGTTGGCCACCCTACTCTGGGGGACGGGGCGTCCAAACAAAGTCACGGCGTCGGGTACTAATACTTTATCGGGAACAGCGTTGACGCGTCCTCTGTCGTGAGTCGGCTCACAGGGAAGGAAAAACACGCGGCGCGCTCTCCGAAGAGGCGCGTCTTCGACGTCGTTCAGTGGCGCTTCACCATAGCGCTTTAGGCACGAATGGGTGTGTTTCTTGCACCTCTTCGCCGGCTTCAAATGTCTTGAAAAAACAACGAAAAAAATATGTCACTTACAGAGCAATTACCTGCGTGATGTACTTTTTTTTAAACGCCATATCTCTAATGCATGCTTTAGAAATGAGAGATCGAGCGCGATTGCAAACGTTGGAGGCGACAGGACACACAGTCTCATTTTTCTCACCTAAGCAGTGGGCATGTTCGTATCTTCAACAACCGAACTCTCCGTCTTGACATGCTTTGCCCACTTCACGGCAAATCTAATTGGCTTTCTCTTTTTGCGAACAGAAGACAAGTATCTGGAAGAGAGCGGAAGTATTGATGGCACGTCGTCTGGTAACAAGACAGGCCGTTTACGTTTGTCTAGAAGGACTTCGCCAAGAAGCTTGCGATAATACCGTCACCTTTATATGTCGCTCTCCGTAGTCACGATACGTGAGCTCTCCATCCTTCCTTGTAATTGCACGAGTCCACAATTCCAACCGTACCGGGTCACTCGGAACTTTGAATGTAATTACCGCTTTCTCGCAGGATGCGTAGCCACTGCTGCAGCTCGGCACGACACATTTCCGCCCCGTCCTAGAAAAAGGACAGATGGAAAGCGCTGCCTCCATTGCAACGTGGAAAACGCGCGAAAAATGAGAAGCCAGCTCCACCGGCGCAGTGCGGAAGCCCGCGAGAGCTCTAATAGGGACACCAACCCTGCAGATCGCGAAATAAACCGTGACAGCTTGCATGCCCAAATTGGGAGCTTGCCCTCCCTAGGTCATCTACGCCTGCATTCACGCCACATGTGAGCGAGTGAAGTGTGGCAGCGTCGGCGGACGTCGCCTGCTCCAGGATTACTGCTAGTAGCTCTTTGCAAGAGCAGTACGGTCTATAATTAGGACAGTATTCATTAATAGCTGCTGCTAAAAAGGTTCTGTACTTCTATTTGTTGACGTTAGAGCATTTCGTCCTCATCGACATGCGGCCGCCGTCGGAGGAATTTCATCCCGCGAACTCGTGCACAGCAACGCAACACCAAAGCCACCAAAGCAACCACAGCGGGCGATTGATAATGCTACATTGAGTGTAGAAATAGTTGGGTTTGCTTTCGGATTAAACAGAAGCGTTTTGTGGGGGTCTTGCTTGACAAAAGAGTGCTTGTATGTGCTTCCTCAGCAAATGCCACGTGGGGGCTCCTGTTGGCCTTGCTACATTAGGTGGAAGTGCCCATTAGTTCATTCGTCAGGCAAAAGCACACACGGCACCAAGCTATACACCATCGCACATGGCTGCGGCTTGTCATCAAAGGAATGTCCAATGTAAGTTGCAGGCCTCCGCATAATTTGTTCATTTCTTCAGATCTGAGTTCCGGCTTTCGAGAAACTCCGTTCGCGAGGAACGGTAGAATGTTATATACACTGCCTGTCATGGTCCGATCTGTGACGCTGAATTTACCTCCTTCTTTATATAAGCAGGCGCTAATACCGCAATCTAAGGCCCATTGTTCGTCAAAAGTAGACCAGGTTTACATTTCGGAACAATGGTGCTTGCAAAGATGTGCTTTAATGGAGCGGCTTGTTTGCCTAAATTGCGCGGAGCTAGCTCATTTAGCGCGGTTTTCCAGGTGACACATCGTGTCCTCTTGATGGTAAAAAGGCTTCAGGTTCACTGAACCGAGCCTATAAATATATCGTATTGAGAACGTAGCCATCACCATAGCCAAGACAGGGAAAGGTATTACAAACGATTGTCCGGATGAACAGTTCCCATATTTTGTGAAAAAAGGCACTCCGCAGATTTACAAACGTACAATTAGGGCAAAAGGTTGTTTTCACGAAAAATTGGCAAATGACGTTTTCAAAGCGGACGAAGTACATGTGTCTCCCACTCATGCATACCCACATGCCTTCCCACCTAACCGCTTTGCCACTTAAAACGCTAAGACCAACTTATGCATGTTTACTCAGCTAACACCTACTACACCCATGTACTCACGTACTACACCCACCTACACACGGAGACGCAAAAAAAAAAATCCCAGACACCTAAAGCGGAGAATGCACAGCGAGAGAGAACAATCCTAGCAGGTGCATGGTGCCATACCTTTGCCGCACCAAAGAATCCCTAGATGAAAGCGGCGGTAAAACTATGGCGAGGCAATGTGCGCCTCGTGCGTGTCGAGCAAACGTTTACGCTCAAAGTTTGTCCCTTTAGCTAATCGGGCTGTCGTTCTTTCCATCGGCTGATATCTACATTCCCCTCCATGCGTGCGCCATCCGTCTCACAAGGCAACGAATTCCCTTTTTCTTTATGTTCCCCTTTGCCTTCAGCGCATGGGCGCGTCCATGTTCGCCTTGTCTCGTTTTTGTTTTCTGTATTTATTTGCGTTCACGTGTCGAGGGAGTAAGCCAGCTTCCTGTCTGCGGTAACCCAACGGCAACCGCCTTTCGCCACCCCAGTGCCATCGCATTCTCCGATTGAAGCCCCCTACCTTCTCCTCGACTGTGTCGATAAGCGAACGACAGCCTGAACAGCAAAGACATCCACACAAGCGGGAATCAGATGTCTGTATGGCTTGCTACGCCCACTTTCCCCCAACGACTGCACGGGTCGTGATTTTCACGCCAGCGCTATCGATGTCCTTCGCGTGTCGAGAACACATCACCGTGACGACGAGCAGATGCACTGTTTTGTTCTCTTTTTGTTGCCTTCGCCGGCAATTTTGCTACTTCTCCCCCATCTGTCTCTGCCTTGATGGCGTCTTTGCCACTATCTCTTCTATTTCTTTATTTTTCTTGCTGCTCAAAATTTTCTCTTTTGCTCTTTATACTTATTCTTACTCCTTATACTTATCAAAATGAATTGGCGTGTAAAAATCAAGTACGTGATGCTTACACACCGCTGTTCAAGCAAAACGCTGTGTAAACGAAGGCTGTGGCTAAAGATACATCTGACATCTTCTTTCATTTTTTTACAGGCACGTTAGACGGATCCGGTAGTGTTTCTAAGTGAGAATCTACGATGTATTTAATTTGTTATTGCTTGTGCACGTTAACATTGTCGGGCATAAGCACGCTTAACAGTTGAACGCATGTTAAGTGTCCTTAATGATGTTCTTTCCTCAGCTTTTTCAACTTCTGCTGTTTCTTTCCCTGATACTTCTTGGTGTAACTTCCTTGCTATGAATCCTATATTTATTGATTGGGTTGAGTTTAAAAAAAAAGCTTATTTCTGATATGAAAATGTATTCGTCCTATGGTGTGGATAATATGACTTATATGATATGATTAGTTTAAAAAAAAAACTGAATTGTACACATCTATTGTGCTATCGAAATTGTTTTCTCAGTCTTTAGGGTCTCGTTGTTGCCAGGGGATGGGAATGTGGGCAAGGTGCTTGTGCTGTTCAAATCTGGTAATGTACAGTATTCCTTGAATTAGAGACCCAAATCTAGACCAGTATCCCCTGTAATATCCTTGCACATCTCATTTACTCCCACCCAGTTGACTTCTTGAACACTAATTCTTCTCACCCCATCAACACAGAGTTTATAAACATTTCTCCCGCGAGACACAAATTGTTTCCTTTACAGATTGCCTTCTCGCAACATTAGACAATGGACAAATCATAAATTGCATATTACGCGACTTTTCAAACACTTTTCGTCTTGTTTTTCATCAGATATTATATTTTAGCCTTCGCCAACTAAACATTGGTCCTAATATACTTGCATGGATATAAACATTCTTGATTAAATTAACTTAATTAGTAACTTCTAAAAAGTGCATTTTTTCAGGAGCTCCTGTAACTTCTGGTGTACCACAGGGTCTTGGGTCCTCTGTTATTCCTTATACATATTAGTGATCTGCCTAGCACGAATAATTCCTCAACTCAATTATTTGCTGACGACTGCGTAATTTACCGAGGTATTTCTAATACTACTGACAGTATACTTCTACAACAAGGCATTAGCGAAGTTTCGTCCTGGCGCACAAAGTGGCGCGTGCGACTTAATCCCAATGAGTGTAAGTTAATACGAGATTCACGCTACACCAATTCTAACATTGCAATTATCAAATGAACGGCTCTGTTTTACAATATTGCTCGTGTTGGAAATATTTAGGCATTAACATTACTTCTAATCTTTCTTGCCAAACTCACATGAACTACATAATTAGCAACGCCAATCGATGACTTGGTTATCTGCATAGAAATGTTTGCAAGGCTACCTTCCTCAGTTAAACTTCTTCAATTTACAACCCTCATTCGATCGAAGACGAATATGCCAGCTCCGTTTGGGATCCTGGTATAGACAGTCTCGTAAATATTTTGGATTGCATCTGAAACCGCACTGCACGTTTCATTTATTCAAACTATTCACACACCTCTATAGTCTATCGTCTATCAAAACAATTTTAGGCCTACCAACACTTTCTTCACGTCGAAAACTTTCCTGCGTACCACTAATTCATAAGATCTGTCATAATGCACAACTAAAGTATCCTCTTCTTTCAGAACCATCCTATAGATCAAACAGAACCGATCCCCAACATAAAGTGCATGTGCCATTCTCCCGGACAAATCTATTTCTTAATCATTTTGTTCTCAATACACCGGAGGATGGAACCACCTGCGTGGCTCTGAAGCTGAACTGACTGATGTCCTTGCATACAACGCTGCTGTTGAAGATTACTTGTGTTCTTAGAATCAGCATTGTTGTTGTTGTTTTTCTGTAACCCTCCTTTCCCACTGCCTTCTATAACGCCCTCGGGTCTTGGAGGTACTCAAATAAATAAATAAAACTATGAATAAATAAATAAATAAATACAAAGATAAATAGGTATCCTTTGTTTACCAATTGTTTACTGAAAAGCTTTTTAAAATTTTAACATTTACCGAAAAGTTAAACGACTCCCTTTTAATGTTTGACATAAAAATGCTAAAGAACCTATCGTAACATGCTTAGCAGGTTGCTTAAGGATGTTGACAGGAAATATTACAAATCCAGAAAAGCTGAAGCTGGTACCGACGCAAGAAAGCCATGAAAAATAATTCTTTTTTGAGCAGGACTATACAGGATGAGTCCGTGAGAAAACTTCGATTATCTACCATGTATAATCAGTGACTAGATATCACCGATGCATTTAATTATGTTTTTTTGTGATCAAACCTCAGATCAAGCCAACAATATGCAGTCTTCATTTCAACGTTGCTTACAACTGTTGTATCAATGTAGCTGTGAAGTCACCAATCATCTCTATACTATAGACGACCCGCGATTGTATTTTTTTTTTTTTTGTAACTGAATGTCTCGCGCTTTCTCCCTTCTGGTCGCAGAAGCGCTAATTACGTAAGTTGAGCTAAATTCACAAAGCGAAGCGTTCGTACTTCTCAAGCAGTCATACTAAGCTCGTCTGGGCGTTTTTTTTTTTTTTTCTCCTGTATTTCCCGTCAGTGCACTTGGAATCTAGAGGTATTCTGCACTTTCTTTCAATCGCGCAAGAGAAAGTGCATGGCAGCTATGGCAGCGAGAAAATGCCTTAGAATAGCTGAGACAATGCTAGAAAAAGAACGTACAAGTCTCATTTTAGAAATCTCAGGTGCACGGCAAATGTTATTAGCAAGTAGTATGCACCATAAAACCAGGTAAAACAGACAGTCGATATGTGCGATCTTGCGGAATCACAGTCCAATTTACAGCAACGCTGTTTCTTTCAAGCATCTGCATTACGAACTTCAATTGCTTTTGAAACGGTGCCGTCAATTAGAACTACGGTCCATATCGACCGGATAGCTGGCAAAGTGTGCCATCTCTGTGCCTCGCAGCGCTGAAATACGTATTTGTGGTTAAAGCCATATGCATAAAAAAGTAGAAGCATTGACTACGATCCATTCTTCACCGACGACACGTCGTGCACATCAAAGTTTCTTCCTTTCTGCATCTCTATTTTTACCGGAAGACATGTACTTCAGCAAGTACCAACTAGGCCATGAAGCGCGCCTTCTGGAGCACCTAACAGCATGGCGCAGGCTTCCAATGGCTGGTCTCCTGTTTTGCCTTCAGCCAGGCATACGCTCCACT